>NC_079197.1:108061762-109399262 GCF_029499605.1 Hyla sarda | reverse complement strand
AAAAAGTGCGCTGAGAGCCTCCATTTTTTGACCTAGAGTGCTGTTGCAACTTTCTTGTTTGTAGATTTATAAATTACTTCTATTTAAAAATCTTAATCCTTCCAGTACTTACCAGCTGCTGTATTCTCCACAGGAAGTTCTTTTCTTTTTGAATTTCTTTTCTGTCTGACCACAGTGCTCTCTGCTGACACCTCTGTCCATGTCAGGAACTGACCAGAGCAAGATAGGTTTGCTATGGGCATTTGCTCCTGCTCTGGACAGTTCCTGACATGGACAGAGGTGTCAGCAGAGAGCACGGTGGTCAGTCAGAAAGGAAATTCAAAAGGAAAAGCACTTTGTGAGGAGCATACAGCAGCTGATAAGTACAGGAAGGCTTAAGATTTTTAAATAGAAGTAATTTACATATCTGTTAAACCCCCTCATAATCCAGCTAATTTTCTTCCTCCTTACCTTCTAAGACCCATAGCTTTTTATTTTTGACTGACAAAGTTGTATTAGGGCTTCTTTTCTGCGTGAAGAGTTGCAATTTACACTAATACACTTTTTTTTTTTTTATTATCATACAATGTATTACAAAGCCAGAAATTTAATACATACATTTGTAGGGCAAAAAAAAATTATATCTGATAAATCTGACATGCCATCTTTATTTTTTGGGTCAGTATGATTACAATGATACCAAACTAATAATTTTTGTTTTGTTTCATGGTTAAAATTTTTTTTTATTGAAAAACGTGAAAAAAAATAAAAAAACAGTTCATTACCATGTTCTCATCCCTATAACTTTTTTATTGTTCCTCCTACGGAGCTGTGTTAGGGTTTTTTGCGCCATGAGCTGAAGTTTTTAAAGATTCTGGCTTTTTGATCACTTTATTACTTTTTTTTGGGATGTAATCTAACCAAAAATCAGCAATTTTGGCATTTTTTGGCCTTTACACTGTTCACCATGCAGGATCAGAAACATAATTTAATAGTTCGGACAATTAAGCATGTGGCTATACCAAATGTGTATTTTTATCTTGTTTGTACAGTGTTTTATTTAAAAAAAAAAAAAAAAAAAAAAGACAAAAACGGGGGTGATGTGAATTTTTATTAGGGGAGGGATTTTTTTTATATTTCATTTTTTTTTTTTAACACACTTTTTAGCTCCTCTAGGGCCCTATCATAAGCCATTAGATGGTCATGATTGCTTTGTTTTTGTGGGACCACTATGTATTTTGGTAAAACAAAGGGTGTTAAAATGGTATGTGAAACAATTGGGGGGGATACAGTTGCACAATTTTGTGAAGTGTTTGTTTCACTGTGCAGTAAAAACTTTATTCTGTGGGTCAGTACAAGTAAAACATCCAGTTTACACGCAGGATGTAACATGAGTCTTGACATGACAGTCACAGAAGGGGGGGGGGGGCGGGGAGCGGAACACAGAATTGCCTGGTACACAGTGGCTATCTAGATGCTTCTGTTCCTTATGAATGCAGCATCTAGATGGTTAAATGATATATATATGATTATATGATTAAAAGATATTTATAAAATTAGTGCAATGATTTTTTTAGCTAAAAGTACAGCATTTTTATGAATACATGTTCTGTTTCCCTGGTTGAACTTGATGGACGTATGTCTTTTTTCAACCATACTAACTATGTAACTATGTTTTATCTTCTAGTAAAGCTGGATGCTAATCAGCATAGCTGTCACTATGTGTGTCATTCATCTTTCACAGACTCCTGAATGTCTGATCAACTTTGTCATTCATGAGTCTGAGAAAGCTTTGACTATTTCAGCATGCTGGGAGTTGTAGTTTAGTAACAACTGAAGCTGCAATGTTTGCAAATAACTGTGTTGCCTTCAGCTGTTTTAAAACGACAGCTCCCAGCATGTCCACACATCCTTTATCTGTAGTTTTGTATACACAATAGAAATCTCCTATACTGGAGATACCGGTATGCTTTACGGCCGGTATCCAGTAGACTAGTCTGTCTGGCTAAAAGACAGGCAACCCCTAGTAGTGGCTATTTCGAGCTTGAATTTCAGGTGAAAATGTAATTTTTTTTTATACAGGTGTATATTGTGAAATGTCATATTATAATGAGTCCTGGAATATATGAAGAGTTTTTAACAATGACAGTGCCTCTTTAAAGGACAACTGCAGCGCAATATACACTTATCCCCCATCTACAAGATAGGGGATAGGTGTTTGATAGCGGGGGGTCTGACCGCTGGGGGTCCGACCGCTGGGACACCCCCCCCCCCCGAGATCTCCCTAACGGGGCGCCGCCATTAGCGCTCATAGTGAGCGCTAAGGTGCGTAGCGTCGACCTAGAGGTCGGCGGTGATGCCCCGTCTCCTCCCAGTCCCAATACAGTGCCTCCCCGCCTCTCCCATACAGATGCATGGAGGAGGCGTGCCGGCTTCAACGTCATGCGGTGGCAGGCACGCCCCCTGCACGGGAGAGCCACGGCACAGCCGCGGCCCCGTACAGGAGATCGTGGGGGGTCCCACACCTATCTTGTAGATAGGGGATAAGTGTATATTGTGCTGCAGTTGTCCTTTAAGGGGTTAAAGGGCAAACTACTTAAGTATAATCCCCCTTCCTCTGAAAAGCCAAGTAGAAATATTCTTACCTGTGTTGCGAGTTGGAATTTTAGGTGGTTTTGTTGCAGGCTTTGCTGTATATATAATAAGAATTAAAAAGGGGAAAAAAAGCCATTAGTTATACAGTTTGTATTGCCTCAGCACAGAATAGCTGCTTGTTTTTTGTGTACATCCTCACTACTGAATCTCTGCCCGGAGTCACCAAAAGTCATTAGCGCTCTGACCACATGGTCACCATTGACCATGCAGCCTGCGCCTAATTCAGGTTAACATGTTCATTCTTTCAGCTGGTAAATTGACACCAAAATCAGTAACTATTTAAAAACAGACCTCAAACTGATCGATTTGGATGCCCCACAATCTCTAGATACAGCCGGGTGAAGAGTGCTGCAGTGTGAATCACTTCTTGGTCCAGTGCCCACTGCAGGAGATAGCTTCCATAGACTATGATGGAGCCCATCACCTGCAAAAATACAGATTGAGCACCACTAAGCCAGTAAGAAGCTGCAGCACGCTTCACCGGCTATATCTAGAGATTCTTGGAGGGTATGGTCTCAGCACTGATAGGTCATTTAGGTTAGGGTCACACATGTCAAATTTTGTTACCCATTGACTTCAGACTATACGCAGCAAAATTCACTAGTGTGACCCTACCATGTTGCCAGATTATCTAGTGACATGTTTCTTTCTCATCACTGAGTTCTGTAATATATATTTATATACTATCATAATAAATATAAATTACACACACTATAATATTATATATATATATATATATATATATATATATATATATATATATATATATATATATATATATACACACACATACATACACACACACACACACACACACAAAAAGTTGACCGCAGCACACAAGAGTATTAAAGCAAAAAGATGTGGTTTATTCCATGAACAAAGAGTGCGACGTTTCGGTGCTCTCACAGCACCATTCTCAATTACATAATAATCAAACAAATCCAAAGTGCATGTGCATTATGTCATATAAGGGAAGTCTTAGACTATCCTAAAGTGCATAATGTGATGTTAAAATCAATATACAAAACAAAAATTATGAGAATAGGCACTGGTTGGCTTAATAAGTTCATTAGTACACAATACCGTATTAAAAAGATATATATCCAGGTATATACCGGAAGGTGGCCCAACTCACCTCGTATCTAGTGTAATGGCGTCCATAGCGTGGGTGATGCTCCCCGCAGGTTCTATTGTAGCTACACTCAATGTGGTCAGCCTGTACACCTCCATCCCACATGATGGGGGTGTACAGGCTGTCAGGTCGACCATTGCAGGTGACTTTTAAGCAAGAAAAACAGAATTAATCATCACACTTCTGGAACTTGTCTTGAAGAATAATTATTTTCTATTTAACAACACTTTTTTTGCAGATATCAGGCACCGCCATGGGCACAAATGTGGCACCCACATATGCCAATGTGTACATGGCGGTGCTGAAGGAAACTAGCATCAATGTATCCCACCACGCCAGGTTTATCCTGGGGTGGTGGCGATACATCGATGATGTATTTTTAATTTGGACAGGGTGTATGGAAGAGTTGCAGGTGTTCCACCAATATCTTAACACGGTTAACCACCATATCAAATTTACACTGAATGCATCCCACACCTCAGGCAACTTCTTGGATACTTTGGTCTCCATCTCTGACAAGCGCATTATTACAGACCTGTACATGAAGCCTACGGACTGTAATTCGGCACTACATTTTTCCAGTTTTCATCCCCGCCCGATGATACAGTCTCTACCCGGAAGTCAGATGCTCCGGGTGAGACGTATCATTGAGGCTGAGGAGAAAATTGAGCCAACCTTAGACAAATTTATCCATAACTTCCAACAACGGGGCTACCACAAAAGCTTGCTCGAAGAGAGCAAGAAGAAGGTGTTAGCCATGGATAGAAAGAAATTGATTTATGACAAAAGAGACAAAGTAATAAAAACAAGGATTCCTTTTGTCTCCACTTATAGGGAACACTAAAAAAAAAATCGCCAGTGTTTTGAATAAACACTGGGGTTTGTTGCAGATTAGGTTTCCCAGACATCACAGAATTTAAAGAGAATCCACTCATCTCCTATCGCCGGGTTCCTAACCTGCGTGATAAGTTGGTTAAGAGTGATGTATCCCTTAACAACGCAGGACGTATATTTACGTCCTGCGCCGTCTCCCGCGATATGAAGCGGGATCACGCCGCGATCCCGCATCATATCGCGTCTGTCCCGGCGCTCATCAACGGCCGGGACCTGCGGCTAATACCACACATCGCCGACCGCGGCAATGTGCGGTATTAACCCTTTAGAAGCGGCGGTCAAAGCTGACCGCCGCTTCTAAAGCGAAAGTGACCCGGCTGCTCAGTTGGGCTGTTCGGGACCGCCGCGGTGAAATCGCGGCGTCCCGAACAGCTGACCGGACACCGGGAGGGCCCTTACCTGCCTCCTCGGTGTCCGATCGGCGAATGACTGCTCCGTGCCTGAGATCCAGGCAGGAGCAGTCAAACGCCGATAACACTGATCACAGGCGTGTTAATACATGCCTGTAATCTGTGTAAAAGATCAGTGTGTGCAGTGTTATAGGTCCCTATGGGACCTATAACACTGAAAAAAAAAAAGTAAAAAAAAAAAAAAAAAAAAAAAAGTGTTAATAAAGGTCATTTAACCCCTTCCCTAAAAAAAAGTTTGAATCACCCCCCTTTTCCCATAAAAAAAATAAAAACAGTGTAAAAAAAAAAATACACATATGTGGTATCGCCGCGTGCGTAAATGTCCAAACTATAAAAATATAGCATTAATTAAACTGCACGGTCAATGGCGTACACGCAAAAAAATTCCAAAGTCCAAAAAAGCGTATTTTGGTCACTTTTTATACCATTAAAAAATGAATAAAAAGTGATCAAAAAGTCCGATCAAAACAAAAATCATACCGATAAAAACTTCAGATCACGGCGCAAAAAATGAGTCCTCATACCGCCCTGTACGTGGAAAAATAAAAAAGTTATAGTGGTCAGAAGATGACATTTTTTAACGTATAAATTTTCCTGCATGTAGTTATGATTTTTTCCAGAAGTGCAACAAAATCAAACCTATATAAGTAGGGAATCATTTTTACCGTATGGACCTACAGAATAATGATAAGGTGTCATTTTTACCGAAATATTTACTACGTAGAAACAGAAGCCCCCAAAAGTTACAAAATGGCGTTTTTTCTTCGATTTTGTCGCACAATGATTTTTTTTTTCCGTTTCGCCGTGCATTTTTGGGTAAAATGACTAATGTCACTGCAAAGTAGAATTGGCGACGCAAAAAAAAAGCCATAATATGGATTTTTAAAAAGGTGAGGAGGAAAAAACGAAAGTGCAAAAACGGAAAACCCTGAGTCCTTAACCCCTTCAGGACGGAGCCCATTTTGGCCTTAAGGACCGGAGCGTTTTTAGCACATCTGACCACTGTCACTTTAAACATTAATAACTCTGGAATGCTTTTAGTTATTCTGATTCAGAGATTGTTTTTTCGTGACATATTCTACTTTAACATAGTGGTAAATTTTTGTCGATACTTGCATCCTTTCTTGGTGAAAAATCCGTAAATTTGTTGAAAAATTTGAAAATTTTGCATTTTTCTAACTTTGAAGCTTTCTGCTTGTAAGGAAAATGGATATTACGAATAAATTTTTTTATTGGTTCACATATACAATATGTCTACTTTATGTTTGCATCATAAAATTGACGTGTTTTTACTTTTTGAAGACACCAGAGGGCTTCAACGGTCAGCAGCAATTTTCCGATTTTTCACAAAATTTTCAAACTCAGTATTTTTCAGGGACCAGTTCAGGTTTGAAGTGGATTTGAAGGGTCTTCATATTAGAAATACCCCATAAATGACCCCCATTATAAAAACTGCACCCCCCCAAAGTGATCAAAATGACATTCAGTAAGTGTTTTAACCCTTTAGGTGTTTCACATGAATAGCAGCAAAGTGAAGGAGAAAATTCACAATCTTCATTTTTTACACTCACATGTTCTTGTAGACCCAATTTTAGAATTTTTACAAGGGTAAAAGGAGAAAATTTTTACTTGTATTTGTAGCCCAATTTCTCTCGAGTAAGCACATACCTCATATGTCTATGTAAAGTGTTCGGCGGGCGCAGTAGAGGGCTCAGAAGCGAAGGAGCGACAAGGGGATTTTGGAGAGTACGTTTTTCTGAAATGGTTTTTGGGGGGCATGTTGCATTTAGGAAGCCCTTATGGTGCCAGAACAGCAAAAAAAAAAAAAAAAACACATGGCATACCATTTTGTAAACTAGACCCCTCGGGGAATGTTACATGGGATAAAGTGAACCTTAATACCCCACAGGTAAAAAAAAAAAAAAAAAAAAAAAAAAATTTTTTACCTAAAATGCTTGTTTTCCCAAAATTTTTTTATTTTTAAAAAGGGGAATAGCAGAAAATACCCCTAAAAATTTGAAGCCCAATTTCTCCTGATTCAGAAAACACCCCATATGGGGGTGAAAAGCGCTCTGCTGGCGCACTACAGGTCTCGGAAGAGAAGGAGTCACATTTGGCTTTTTGAAAGCAAATTTTTCTCTGGGGGCATGCCCCATTTAGGAAGCCCCTATGGTGCCAGGACAGCAGAAAAAAAAAAAAAAAAAAAAAAACACATGGCATACCATTTTGGAAACTAGACCCCTCGGGGAACGTAACAAGGGGTTACCTTTATACCCCACAGATGTTTCACGACTTTTGCATATGTAAAAAAAAAAAAATTTGACATTTTTTAAAAAAGGGTAAAAGCAGAAAATACCCCCCAAAATTTGTAACACAATTTCTCCCGAGTACGGCGATACCCCATATGTGACCCTAAACTGTTGCCTTGAAATACGACAGGGCTCCAAAGTGAGAGCGCCATGCGCATTTGAGGCCTAAATTAGGGACTTGCATAGGGGTGGACATAGGGGAATTCTACGCCAGTGATTCCCAAACAGGGCGCCTCCAGCTGTTGCAAAACTCCCAGCATACCTGGACAGTCAACGGCTGTCCGACAATACTGGGAGTTGTTTTGCAACAGCTGGAGGCTCCGTTCTGGAAACAGTGGCGTACCAGACGTTTTTCATTTTTATTGGAGAGGGGAGGGGGGGTTGTATAGGGGTATGTGTATATGTAGTGTTTTCACTTTTTATTTTATTTTTTGTGTTAGTGTAGTGTTTTTAGGGTACAGTCGCACGGGCGGGGGTTCACAGTAGTTTCTCGCTGGCAGTTTGAGCTGCAGCAGAAAGTTTGCGGCAGCTCAAACTTGCAGCCAGATACTTACTGTAATCCTCCGCCCATGTGAGTGTACCCTGTACGTTCACATTTGGGGGTGGGGGGTGGACATCCAGCTGTTGCATAACTACAACTCCCAGCATGCCCGTTGGCTGTCGGTGACTGCTGAGAGTTGTAGTTTTGCAACAACTGTAGGCTCACTGGTTATGTATCACTGAGTTTGTGACCTAATTCAGTGTTTCACAACCAGTGTGCCTCCAGATGTTGCAAAACTACAACTCCCAGCATGTACGGTGCATGGTGTACGGTGCATGGTGTACGGTGACTGCTGAGAGTTGTAGTTTGCAACAGCTGGAGGCACACCGGTCATGAAACACTGAGTTAGGTAAAAAAAAAACAGTTTCACAACCAGTGTGCCTTCAGCTGTTGCAAAACTACAACTCTCAGCAGTCACCGACAGCGAACGGGCTTGCTGGGAGTTGTAGTTATGCAACCAGCAGATGCACCACTACAACTCCCAGCATGCACTTTAGCTGTTTGTGCAAGCTGGGAGTTGTAGTTATACAACAGCTGAAGGTACACTTTTCCATAGAAAAAATGTGCCTCCAGCTGTTGCAAAACCATAAGTCCCAGCATGCCCATAAGGGAATGCTGGGAGTTGTGGTGGTCTGCCTCCTGCTGTTGCATAACTACAGCTCCCAGCATGCCCTTTTTGCATGCTGGGAGCTGTTGCTAAGCAACAGCAGGAGGCTGTCACTCACCTCCAACGATCCAGCCGCATGAGGTCAGTCCCGCCGCCGCCGCTGCTCCTGGGGCCCCGATCCCAACATTGACGCCGGGGATCGGGGTCCCCAGCACCCGGGGTGCACGTCCCGCACCCACTCACGTCCTCCGGAAGAGGGGCGGAGCGGGTGTGACACCCGCAGCAGGCGCCCTGATTGGTCGGCCGGTAATCTGGCCGACGAATCAGGGCGATCATGAGGTGGCACCAGTGCCACCTCATCGCTGCAGGCTCTGGCTGTTCGGGGCAGTCAGAGACGGCCCGAACAGCCAGTAATTCCAGGTCACCGGGTCACTGGAGACCCGATTGACCCGGAATCGCCGCAGATCGCTGGACTGAATTGTCCAGCGATCTGCGGCGATCGCCGACATGGGGGGACATAATGACCCCCCTGGGCGATATGCCGGGATGCCTGCTGAACGATTTCAGCAGGCATCCGGCTCCGGTCCCCAACCGGCTAGCGGTGGGGGCCGGAATTCCCACGGGCGTATGGATACGCCCTCGGTCCTTAAGGACTCGGGATGCAGGGCGTATCCATACGCCCTATGTCCTGAAGAGGTTAAGGGGTTAAAATTACCCCTCAACGATACCTAACGGTACAAAATAAGGGATCGTACCCATGTTGCCAGTGCATTAATTGCTGGAGAATGGCCCCATCCTTACACATCCCACAACAGGACAGACTTACAAGTTGAGACACTAACTCACCTGTACATCAGATTATGTAGTATGTCTTGAAGTGCCCATGTAGCCTCCTATGTGGGGGAGATCACATGGGACTTCAAGACGAGGTTTAACCAGCATCGGTTTAGTATTCTGAAGGGGAGGTTAGACCTCCCCGTATCAAAACATTTTAAAGAAAAGGGACATGTAGAGAAAGTTGAAGTTTATGTTAGTTTACCATGAACCCCCACACAAGAGAGGAGGGGATCGGAACAGTCGTCTAAAACGCCGGGAGTTAATGTGGATCCACAGGTTACAGACACTCAAACCGAGAGGTCTGAATGTGGATTTCACATTAACTCCTCAAATATACAATGCGAAATGATGGGACAAAATATTGGATGCTACCCTAGTACCGACTCTGTGACATAAAAGATTAGGATATGGCCAGAAGTGAAGACACTAGATCAACAGATGAGGTCTATGTATATAGTGACTTTGTATGAAGTTTGTATATTTATTTATATTTTGTATTTTTCAGAGAGAAGAGTGGTATATACCGGCAGGTAGCTGAAACTACCACAAGAATTTGTCAGAGATGTATTTTCCTATATTGAATTTTAGTATGTATATACATATCACATTTTATGTTATCTTAATAAATATCATTCACTAAAGATATTACATGACATGCATCATTGTCTCTCTCATGGATGAGATTTATTATACACTTTCTTCCCCCCCCCCCCCCCCTTTTTCTTTTTTATCATCATTTTTATATTATATTTATTTTTCATATTTATTTTCATTATATATTTGTACATTTTTTTTATTTTTTTTTCATATTAATTTCATCATTTTCTATTTTTTTATTATTTATTTTTATAAATGTTTTTATTTTATTTTTCATTTATTATTATTTATTAATATTTTTTATATTATTGTTGGCAGCAAAATAGGGCCCTGGATATGAATGTACCCGCGAATGTGGCACCCCCATCCACCGCAGGTGGAACCCCGTATTGGAGGCCGCACATAGGTGTGAATGGTGAAAGGCCACCCAGCCTAACACTGACACACAGCACACTATTGCTCCGCAAGACGGAGATAGTGTACATGGTGTTGCCTAGCAACAGGGAGGGGTAATAGTGCCTGTGAGTGTAACAGCATGAGTGTGAACAGGACATAGACTGCTATGCTTCATAATGCCAAACAGAGTGCACTACGGTTGCCCTCGCTGCCATAGAATCAAAACTAATGTTTTATTTTATTTTAATTCTATTCATTTTGCTTCACTACATTCTTATTTGTTTCTGCCCATATTCAAGATGGAGTATGCAGTATTCCGCACTTCGGTGCGCATGCGCACGTCCGTCCCGATCACGTGACCCGAGATTCTGGTCATGTGATCGGAGATCTATGCAGCGTGATTGGCCAGGATGCTATGTCATTGCAATACACACATACACTTGCTGCGCAGCCGCAGTGGAGTATCACCCACGCTATGGACGCCATTACACTAGATACGAGGTGAGTTGGGCCACCTTCCGGTATATACCGGGATATATATCTTTTTAATATTGTGTACTAATGAACTTATTAATGCACTTTAGGATAGTCTAAGACTTTGGATTTGTTTGATTATTATGTAATATTCACCAATTGTTTGGATTCATTGATTTGTCACTGTAAGAGATTACTTCCTTATAAATACTTTGTTAATTCACTATTGACTTGCTTGAGAATGGTGCTGGGAGAGCACCGAAACGTCGCACTTTTTGTTCATGGAATAAACCCCATCTTTTTGCTTTAATACTCTTGTGTGCTGCGGTCAACTTTTTGTGGATAACCTTACTTGGACCCTGGGACCGGAGCCCCTTGGACCAGCCTTGTAATAAATAAATACATTTTATATTAATATTAATTAAATATATATATTATATATACATATACACACACACACACACACACATATACACATTGTGTGTATGTATGTATGTATATATATATATATATATATATATATATATATACACACACACACACACACACACACACATACATATATATACATATACATACATACATACATACACACACACACACACGCATCCACACTTTTTTAAAAATATTTATCCCTGATTCTTTGGTCTGCTAATCAATGCTACATATGCATAGGTTCACAATTACTCATTATGTATTATAGGACTTCATTTCACTGTGTATTTACTGTCTTGTGTATGCCACTGGAATTATTTCTTCTATAACATGTATGCATGTTATATAGTATTTTGTATTTGATCTTTTACCTACTTACTGATCACCTTGAATAGAACACTTACGCTTCTGAGTTGGGACGTAGTCATCCAGAGCATCTTCCAGATTCCAGTCATCATCTTGTCCATAAGCTACAATGCAACAAAAAATTTATATTAACAAAATAAAATGAACTATTTACTAAATGACTTTATAAGATGATATTGCAATATTAAAAAGGATGTCATGACATGCTAGAAATTGTATTCTTGCAACAGCTGGAGAACCTTAGGTTGGGGAACATTTCTCTAAAAACATACCCAAACCTCTATTTAAAGGACAGCTGCAGCGGAATTACACTTATCCCCTATCCACAGGATAGGGGATAAGTGTTTGATCGCGGGGGGTCCGACCGCTGGGACCACCCCCTCGATCTCCCTAACAGGGCGCCGGCATTAGCGCCCATGGTGACTTAGCGTCGACCTAGAGGTCGACGGTGACGCCCCGTCTCCTCCCCGTCCCCATACAGTTGTATGGGGGGGGAGGCACGAATGCTGCCTCTCCCATAGAGATGTATGGAGGAGGCGTGCCGGCCGCAACGTCATGCTGCGGCTGGCACGCCCCCTGCACGGGAGAGCCGTGGCCCCGTACAGGAGATCGCCGGGGGCCCCAGCGTTCGGACCCCCCGCAATCAAACACGTATCCCCTATCTTGAGGATAGGGGATAAGTGTTTGTACCGCTGCAGATGTCCTCTAAGAAGTATAAGATCTATATAATGATGGGGAGGAGTAAGAAGTTAAAGAGAAACTGAAAGATGGTTAAAGGGGATATTCCAGGCAAAAACATTTTATCCCGTATCCAAAAGGATAGGGGATAAGATGTCTGATCGCGGGGGCCCGCCGCTGGAATCACCCCGCGATCTCCCTGCAGCACCCGCATTCTATGCGGGAGCTGCGTCTCCAGTTTCGTAAACCTCCGGGTTTCCGGGACTGGGGACGTGACACCACGCCACGCCCCGCCCCCTTCATTCATGTCTATGGGAGGGGGGGGGGGGGGGATGTCGCGCCACACCCCCTCCATTCATGTCTATGGAAGGGGGCGGTGGCCGTCATGTCCCCAGTCTCAAAAACCCGGAGGTTGTCGAAACTGGAGACGCAGCTCCTGCACAGAATGCGGGTGTTGCATGGAGATTCCGGGGGGGGGTCCCTTCGGCGGGCGATTTTGCCCAGAATACCATTTTAAACCCAACTAAACCCAATATATTGGTTTATATTGCGGGTGAATAGCTGTAAAAAGAGGGTTTAATCACATAGGTTATTATGCATGTTCATATGTAAACTCTGACACATCTGATGTCATAATATGTTATGTTACATTTCTTATGTTTATAAAATTCAATAAAAACATTGTGAAACACATATTTTAGGTGTACAATTTCCAGAGTTCTGCCCATTCCGAACTCTTGTCATTGCACAGCTTTGCACAATGAAGGCGGGGAGTAGTCTCACCCAGCTCCCCTGCTTCATCAACATTCACTTCTCGGCCTGCCCCTTGACTAGAGCCTGGGGAGGGCGAGCTCTCTGCTCTGGTAGCAGAGCGTAGGCGCCACTGCCTCACTACACCCAGAGAAGAGTGCTCACTTCTCCCGCAGGCCCTCACGTCCTGGTGACAGGAGGCTCATGAATTTTGCATATTCATGTAGAGAGCAGGCTGGACAGTGAATATTGATGAGGCAGAGAAGCTCAGCAAGCTGGCTCCCTGCCTCCATTGTGCAAATGGCAGCTAAATTAGGAATGGGCAGAACTCCGGAACCCCTCTTTTACAGCTACAGTTACATTGGGATTTGTGCAGGTGGACTAGTTGTCAGTTTCTCTTTAAAACTATAGACCCAACTACTATCAATCAAAACTGGACTACCTTTTGCAGCACAATGTTTTTCCAGCCTATTGTACATCATGGATAGTGAAAAACAAGAGAGAGTGTAAAGATAAGGATATTTTCTCCAACGAAATGAAGTATCTGGTAGATCCTCATCCTTTCTAAACATCCACGCTAAGCTGCACAAAACATGCATAAGGAGCAGGGATTTTTTTTTCTTTCGAACTTTAAATACACACAAGATAGAAGATACCTTCACTGTAAACATACATGCGTACATACAAGAGAAGACGATTGTGGGTCACAATCCTACAGCTGTGATGTTCTATACATGCTATTCCAAGCTTCTTGTATGCGCCTCTGATAATAAGCAGATATTAATAGGATTATCACAGCTATTCAGGCCTGTTCTAATATGTGTTCAGACACCTACACACTGAATTCCAAGGGAGGATGCAGCCAGCATGGTGAAAACCTTATTGTACTGCCTCAGCCAACTCACATTTATGGAATCTGCTTTATGGAATTCTATTTTAGCTTCAGTGTAAAACCAAGCAGCCGTTTTAACCACTATTAATAGGAATTATGCATGATGCCAGCCTGATACATGTGTTACCCATGTGCCTATTGCAACAGGATGCCAGGATACAGCAGCAATAAGTGCCAGGAAACGAAGGCAAAGACAGTAAATACCTTCTATAGGGTAGGGTCACACGTGCCGTATTTTGCTGCTGCGCATTTTCCTACCCATTGAAGTCAATGGGTAGTAAAATCAGCTCCAGAAAATATGAAGAAAAAATACGGCATGTGTAACCCTACCCTATAGAAGTGATAATTTTAACAGCAAATTTGATTTAGTTTTGGTCATTTGTAAGTCATCTGAATTGCTTTCTGGAAGCGCAGACATGGGCAAGTTCTAAGAACTGTCTAGAAGCGTGTGGTGGCTTCCCATCTCTAATTCTACAAGTTATTTTAGGGAAAAGAAAGGTTGGGCATGTTGGATTTAATTTGCGCATCCCTATTGTCCTGGGAGAGATAAGTAGATGCTAAAGCAGTCTGCCTGCAGCTTACTGCTCCCATCTCCATAGAAGGCACCTAAATGTTCAGCCGTGCTACAATATTCATTTGTGTGGGAAAGCCGGGAGACACAGCTCAGGGGTGTGGAAATGGTGGAAAATAAAAATAAATAAATAAAAACACGCACACTTCAAGGGACTAAAACGGGGGGCATAATCCACTTATACTGGTACACAAAATAATTTCAACATACATACGGTAGTAAGTAAATAAGGTCATTGTTTATATAAAAAATAAAAATAGGCCGACCTGAAAAAAAAAAAAAAAAATTAACCCCTTAAGGACCAGGCCAATTTTCGTTTTTTCCCTCCTTGCCCTATAATAGCCATAACTCCATCTACAGACCCATGAGGGCTTTTTTTGCAGCACCGATTGAACATTTTATAATGACACTAGAGATGAGCGAACTTACAGTAAATTCAATTCGTCACAAACTTCTCGGCTCTGCAGTTGATTACTTATCCTGCATAAATTAGTTCAGTTTTCAGGTGCTCCGGTGGGCTGGAAAAGGTGGATACAGTCCTAGGAAAGGGTCTCCTAGGACTGTATCTACCTTTTCCAGCTCATGGGAGCACCTGAAAGGTGAACTCATGTATGCGCTGTTCTGCCCCCCCCCCCCCCAATTAATTATCAGCCCAGTGCTGTCCCCATCGGGGTAAATACACACATATCACCCGCAAGCGCAGCCCTCCTCGTCCTCCTGTTTGTTGCGGGCCGCCGGCGCTGACACTATAGCTGTATCCCTATGCCCGGGCTGCAAAAGGTAAACAAAACAAACTTTAACTCCCCTTCCCCGTCGGTTCGGACCTGCTTCCTGGGGACGTGAACGTCAGACAGCTGTCAGCCTATCACCAGCCACAGCGATGTTCCGCCTTGGCCGGTGATAGGTTGAGCGCACTGTCATGTAAGAAGCCAGCTTCTTGGCTGAGCCCACTGTCATGTAAGAAGCTGGCTTCTTACATGACAGTGCGCTCAACCTATCACCGGCCAAGGCGGAACTTCCATGTCCCCAGGAAGCGCTTAAGGCTGACGTAGGAACATGCGTTAAAGTTTATTTTGTTTACCTTTTGCAGCCCGGGCATAAGGATACAGCTATAGTGTGTCAGCGCCGGCGGCCCGCAACAAACAGGAGGACAAGGAAGGCAGCGCTTGCGGGTGACGTAAGTTGTACCCCGATGGGGACAGCGCAGCACTGGGCTAATAATTTTGGAGGGGGGGGGGGGGAATACCGTTATATACTGTGGAACTGCCATAAGTTACAAAAATACCGTGATACACATATTTGGTCATACCGCCCAGACCTACTCAATAGTCTTGACCCGTTTCAGGGCCCGATCGGCTCAAAAGAAAAAAAAAAAGAAAAAAATAAACCTGATTGGACCCTTAACGGGTCGATGCAAACGGCTGTGTGAACCTAGCCTAAGATAGATATATCTGTACTATATTTATAGCTCATATGTTGAAGGGAAAAAAAACTAAAAGAAAGATGTTGATGTGAGGGAAATCTTTCATTTCAACATACAGTACACGCATCTGCTGTGTATTTTATTAATGAGAAAAAAAACAAAACTTTTTTTGACGTTAGAAGCCGATGAGGTACAAACAGTGAAGATGCATTGCTGTCAATTCACCAGCTGTACATTTGGTCTTCTCCTGGCAGGGTTCTTTAGATGAGATTTTCTGTGGGGTGCCATGTTCTACAGTTTACTGTAATGGACTGTGACACAGATTTTTAGAGTGTTTTATTTCTGCTTGCTGCAGTGCTAAATAGAAAGGTTAACGTCTATTTTCTCCTCCACTGCTTTTCTGTAATTCACACAGACAAGCTTGCTGTATCTACCCAGCTGTTCTGCAACTACAACCACCAACTGCTTCACAATAGACAACAATGTTAACTGTAGTTCTGGAAACATTCCCTATACACGGCTGTTTGTAAAAGGGTCTTTCAGAATTGCCTTTACTAAAGCTTAGCATATAGATAGGCAGCTTTGATGTGTTTGCTTGTGGATTACAGAATTATTTCTGATGTTGTCTAGACCAAAAGAAGTGTTGTAATATATCTTATCAGAGAAAAGTGCTTCTTTCTCCTCTTGTTAAAGCTTCTTGTATATGCCATGTATATTTGAATTCTATGATGTAACTAAGAAGAGGGGCTAACACTTTCCAACTATTTGTGTATATACAGTATGTATACATACACACAACTCTCCCAGGTTAGCACATAATTCACTATTCCTTCTAAGGCCTCGTTCACAGGGCGGAATGTCCAAGCGGAATCAGTCAGAAAAATTCTGTTTTCAATGGAATTCTGTCTGCGTAACGTCCGCCCGAAAATTTTCAGGGCAGACCTTCCACCGTGTGAACATAGCCTAATAATTTGTTGGTGAAACATTCAATTTGTGCGTTTTATTTTTTTTTTTTTATTTAAAGGTTCCAAAAATAAAGTTGGTGGCCAATAGACTTATATAGACTTCAATTGGCTTATACATATTGGGGGGTATTTATCAATTTTGCCTGTTGACAGTTTCTTTTTACCCTTTTTTTTTCACTTTGGTTTTCGTGGACATGCATCAAATTCATCATTTGGTGCAAGTTGTTAGTAATTTTGGCGCAAATGTTGAAATCAGCTGTTCACAGCGCCTTTTACACAGAACTTACCGCCACAGAGGCTGCGTATTTTACCCTGTAGAGCAGCCATTTCGGAGTCCCTCCTGCAGTATATCAGCAAGCGACGAGAGTTATTTTCTTTTGTGGGGTTTATAGTCACCATGTGACATGGATTTTATTTTCAACTTGGGTAGTTTTTTTTTTTTTTTTTTTCACTTAACGTGCAGTGGTCTTCAACCTGCGGACCTCCAGAAGTTGCAAAACTACAATTCCCAGCATGCCCGGACAGCCGTTGGCTGTCCGGGCATGCTGGGAGTTGTAGTTTTGCAACATCTGGAGGTCCACAGGTTGGAGACCACTGCTTTAGTGCTTTACCTTTCCTGAACCAGTGTGGCCATGTCCAATGCTGGCTCAACGGAGGGTGAAGGTTCCTCAGAGACAACGATGTCGCAGGATAGTATTGCGCAGCCCTGGAGGAGTCGCTGCTTTCCCAAAAAAAAAAAAAAAGTTAATGTATTTTGACGCCTTTACATTTTCTGACATTGCTAAGTGTTTTTTTCCATGTGCAAAATTTCTTGACGGGGATTTGCGGAAAAAAAAACGGGATTTGCGCCAAAATTGTGCCGAATATCGATTGGCGCAAATTATTAATTACTGACTAAAGTTAAAAATCACACACAGGACCGTGTGATTTTGAGAAAGTTGTAAAAATGACAGTGGAGAAGATGCGCCAAACTTTGGTGCAAAAAGACACTGCGCCAAAGTTACGTGAAATAAAAATAAATAAAAAAAACACAAATCCTTTGATAAATACCCCCCAATGTTTCTGTAAAAAAATTATTTTGTATTTATAAACAAGAAAAAAATATACAAATAAAAAAACTCATATTTACTTACTGTGCCAATGAGACACTTGTAAAATAAGAATGTGTTAAAGAAAAAAAAAAAAAAAATTTGCAGGAAATTCCTGACATTTGCAGCACAAAGGAACTTGTGTTTGCAATACATTTTTTCCTTTAGACATTTCCATTGTTGCCCCAGGCACCATTTCAGTAATCATTTCATATTATACATAGAAGATAAGAGCTGATCATGGAAATTTAAGGTTTGTCTTTAAGGTTCTTTTTGGCATCTATAAATTTGACACCTTAGAAGGTACCTCAGGAGGGGTGTAAAATTAAAAGTAACAACATTTTTTTTTATTCCTGAAGTCCTGTATAAAGGCAGATAGAAGAAAGGTGTATATATATATGTATGAAGGCTAACGCAGTTAGCCTGTATTTGTGAGAGTGGGCGGGGTTAATCACTATAAGAACCCGCGGTGCCCCTAGCACAGTACGCCGCGGGTTCTTCACGTGACGAGAGGTCAGCTGACACACCAGTCAGCTGACTGGAAGCTGTTTCCGGCGGTGCGGTACGGGTAAGTGGCCGGGGCTGGCCTTGGTGGCGGCGTTTCTCCGCAACCACCTCTCCGGAGGTAAGCCGGAGTCCGGGGGTGTACCCTCGGCCAGGCCCCGGCCCCGGTTTCATTAACAGTGGGACACGTGGCCCGTTCTCTTCCTCCGGCGGGTTTGGCACGGCACCTCCGGCAGTGGGACCCGTGACGGGGGCATGCTGCGGCTATTGTGTTGGGGTGGCTGCGTGAGTCCTCGCTCCCCCACGAACCCGTGTGGCAGTACGGTACCGGCATTTCTACAGCCGGGTTGGTGCTGTCACCTTAGGGTTTTCTGCCAGGGTACTGGCCCCTGTTGTGGTATCGGGGAGCTTAGGCTATCATCATACCCCCGCCACCTGTCATGGTTATGTAGTGTATATTGTGTGTGTCGGTTACCGGGTTCGTTCTCAACGGGGGAAGGGGGGGGGGGGGGTTTAGTCACATGCCGGCACGTTCTCTGGCTGCGCAGCTCTGCATTTTACTACAAGGGGTTAATTATATGACGGCACGATTGTCTGGCTGCTCAGCTCTGCATTTTACTACAAGGGGTTAATTATATGACGGCATGATTCTCTGGCTGCTCAGCTCTGCATTTTTCTACAAGGGGTTAATTATATGACAGCACGATTCTCTGGCTGCTCAGCTCTGCATTTTACTACAAGGGGTTAATTACATGCCGACACGTTCTCGGGCTGCTCAGCTCTGCATTTTACTATAAGGGGTTAATATATACCAGCACACTCTCGACTGCTCTGCTCGGTCATTCCTTCCACGCATACGATCAGATAGTTGTGCCGAGCACACGATTCATTTTCTACGCATACGGTCATGTAGTTGTTGGTGTTCACACTCTTATAATTTATTCCTCATACACGGTCATATAGTTGATCTGTGCAGGCTCAAAAAAAAAAAAAAAAGGGGAAATCCCCCCCTATAATTATTCTACGCATACGACCATATAATTGGTTCCTTGCACACGCCCCCCTTAATTTGCTCCATGTATATGATTATATATGTATATATACGTACACATTTTAGTTTATTCAAGGTTTACGACACGGCCCTCCTGATCTCAAGGATGGTGTTTCATGTGTTTGTCAAGGCACATGCACTGGTAGCATTGGTGCAGTTCAGGCGCATGTAGTATGGGCGCTGGTAATTCTGTACATGCACTGGTAGCATTGGTGCAGTTCAGGCGCATGTAGTATGGGCGCTGGTAATTCTGGACATGCACTGGTAGCATTGGTGCAGTTCAGGCGCATGTAGTATGGGCGCTGGTAATTCTGTACATGCACTCATGGTATTTGTACGATTCATGCACTCACGCACGTTGATTACGCTCATGGCATTTTTCTGTTTACTCGTTCGTAACATTTGTGCCTTACGCTTGTGGGATTTGGGCCTTACAGGTGCTTGTGGGATTCATGCCTTACACGCTTGTAGAATTCATGCTGTACACACGCTTGTGGGGTTTATACCGCACACACGCTTGTTGGTTTCATGTTGTACACATGCTTGTTGGGTTTATACTGTACACACGGTAGTAGCGTTTGTGCTGTACACACGGTTGTAGTGTTTGTGCGATATACACGCCTGTACATGCTTGTAGGATTCATGCTGTACACACGCCTGTAGGGTTTATACTGTACACACGCTTTCACATGCTTGTTGGATTTATACTATACACACGCTTGTAGGATTTATGCTGTATGCATGCTTGTAGGGTTTATACTGTTCACACGCTTGTACATGCTTGTTGGATTTATACTGTATACACGCTTGTTGGATTTATACTTTACACACTTGTAGGATTCATGCTGTACGCACGGTTGTAGGATTTATGCTGTACACGCTTGTAGGGTTTATACTGTACACACGCTTGTACATGCTTGTTGGAGTTATACTGTACACACGCTTGTTGGATTTATACTATACACACGCTTGTAGGATTTATGCTGTACACACGCTTGTAGGATTTATGCTGTACACACGCTTGTAGGGTTTATACTGTTCACACGCTTGTACATGCTTGTTGAAGTTATACTGTACAAACGCTTGTTGGATATATACTGTACACACTTGTAGGAATTATGCTGTACACACGGTTGTAGGAGTTATGCTGTACACACGCTTGTAGGGTTTATACTGTACACACGCTTGTGCATGCTTGTTGGAGTTATACTGTACACACGCTTGTTGGATTTTTACTGTACACACTGGTAGGAATTATGCTGTATGCACGCTGGTAGGGTTTATACTGTACACACGCTTGTTGGATTTATACTGTACACATGCTTGTTGGATTTATGCCGTACACACGCTTGTAGGATTTATGCTGTACACACGGTGGTAGCGTTTATACTGTACACTCGTGTGTCGGATTTATACTGTACACGCTTGTAGGATTCATGCTGTACACTCGCTCATAGGATTCCTACTGTACAAACACTTGCACACACTCGTCGGATCCATACTGTGCACGCATTTGCTGATTTAAACTGTGCACACTGGTACGTGCGTGTGGGGTTTGTGCTGCACGCGCGCTTGTAGGATATATTCTGTGCACGCGCTCGTGGGGTTCATAATGTACACACGCTTGTAGGATTTATACTGTACACAGGCTTGTAGGATCATCCTGCACACGTGCTTGTAGGATTTATTCTGCACACGCGCTCGTAGGATTCGTACGGTACACGTTCGTTGGATTGGTACTGTACACACGCTTGTAGGAATTATACTGTACACATGCTTGCAGGTTTTATACTGTACACACGCTCGTAGGATTTGTTCAGTACATGCCCTTGTAGGATATATACTGTACGCTCGATACATACTGTGCACTCACTTGTAGGATTTATACACGCTCGTAGGATCCATGCTGTACGTAGGATCTATACAGTACATGCGCTCGTAGGATTTATACAGTACACGCGCTCGTAGGATTTGTGCTGTACACGGGCTCGTAGGATTTGTGCTGTACACGGGCTCGTAGGATCTGTGCTGCACACTCGCTCGTAGGAATTATACTGTGCAGGCTCGTACGGTTGTATTGTACATGTGCTCATGAGAACCATGCTGTTCATGTGCTCGTGGCATACGTCATGTGCATGCGGTGCTTGTGCGGCTCTTGCGCTTGTTCCGCGCGTGTGCTCGTACAGCGCATGTAGTGTTGTTCTGTGCATGGGTACGTGGTCATAGAATTACTGCATGCGTGTATTGGTTATCGGTTGTCGTTGGCCATATGCACATGCAGTTTGGTTGTGCATTTGCGCATATAGTTGGCCTGAGTATAGGTTCATCACGTTTGTTGGTTGAGTCACTCATAGCTGTTAGACGGCACAGTTCTTTACATAGGCACATAGTTGTTCCGTACATATCTGTGTATAGTGGGGCCGGGCTTACGTATATAGTTTGTTCTGGGCGTTCGTGTACACACATTTAGTTCATTCGGTTTATACGCTCAGGGTTTCTGTGCATACACTCATATAGTCTGTCCTGTGCATATGTTCATCCAGTTGGTCTGGACAGTTGCCCAGTTTATTAGAGGCCATATAGTTTTGTGCATACGCTCATATAACTTGTTCTGGGTGTTCACTTAAGCAGTTCGTTCTGTGCATGTAGTTCGCTTATGCATACAGGTCATTCGGTGGACACGTGCAGTGGTTCGGCCATGCGTCCGTATGGTTCGTTCTCTGCACACGCGCATACAATTTGATCGGTGCATACGCTCACATAATTGTGAGGTGCTCACATAGTGTGTTCCATACATACCAACATATAGTTTGTTCCCTGCATGTTCACATAGTTCGTTTGTGCATATGCCCGTATAGCTTGTTCTTTGCGGTCATAGACTCATGCTGTACATACGCGCACACAGTTCATTCTCGGCATGCTCACTTAGTTCTATGCATGTGCGCATAGTGGTTTCGGCATACGCTTACTTAGTTAGCCCATGCAGACACACTCATAGTTTGTTCTGGCATACGTTCACTCAGTTAGTCCTGTGCATACCCGCAAATAGTTTGTTCTGTGCTTACGCTTATGTAGTTGCCAAGCGCACTCGCTCATAAAGTCTTGTGCATTCACTTACTTAGTCTGTTCCGTGGACTTGCTCTGGTAATCGGTTAAGTTGTTAAATGTTTCTGCTAGTAGTTATTGTTATGTGCATATTTGATTGGTGCATACACTCGCTCGTGTAGTTCATTCCAGCTCGCGTTCTTATAGTTTGTGCGGCACAGGCTCTCATATAGTTTGGTCGGTGTATACAGTCTAGGTGTCTGGTTTGGACATGTGGTCTGGGTATTATTGATCAGCACATGGTCTGGTTGGTTTGCCGGGCCCACGTTCAGTGTCATGTGCAGCATATGTGCCAAGGAGTTATGCTTGGTATACGCTTACGGTGTTCATACTCGGTACATGTTCATATACATTCAGCACATACGTTACTTTGGTTGAGGTTTTCAATTGCGGATTGACCAGTCACGTCTACAGGTCGGTCCGGTTACAACCTGTCACGGCTTCAGGTTGGCGACAGTGTCATCACATACGTTGTGTTAAGGTAGCAGTTGGTTCAGGCTACAGGTATAGCTTGGCGGTGATACTTTTAGTTTCATAGTTAATTGCGTTTTCAGACCTGTCACGTCTACAGGTCGGTTCAGTTACTACTCGACGCGGCTTCGGGTTGACGACAATGTTATGTGTTTCCACAAGTTCATTTAGCATCGGGGGCCACGTATATACGTCAATCATGGTTACGATCTGTCGCGGCTTGGTGGTGATACGTTGTTTCATAGTTAATTGAGTTTTCAGACCTGTCACGTCTACAGGTCGGTTCAGTTACTACTCGACACGGCTTCGGGTTGATGACAATCTTATGTGTTCTCACAAGGTCATTTAGCATCGGGGTCATGCAAATAGCTTGATTTCAGTTGGAGTTTGGGCTGTCTTAGCTTCAGGTTGATCATTATTTTGGTTATACATTGGTTGAGTGTCATGATCAGGCTTGCCGCATGAGTGGTGTCATCACCTGTCACGTCCACAGATCGGTTACAGTCACAACCTAACACGGTTTTAGGTTGACGACTAGGTAGTTATGTTTTTTGTACATATGCACTTGGGATTAAGCATACGGTCAGGGTTTGGTTTGTAACATGTACTCGGAGGAGCTTACACACACACACTTTACTTTCCTACTTGGTTTTATTGAGTTTTTGCCACTCTTCTCTTCATCAAGCACGATTAAGTCATACCTAGCGGTGGTTCAGCTCCACATCTCTTTGGCACATTCCGACTTGGCCTCCTTGTTTCATTCGATACAATTAAAGCAGCGCTGTAAGGTGCGCTAAGGATCCAAGCCTTCTTCCCGTCAGCCTTTGTTGGCCGACTCGTCCAGACAGTTAGTAGATGTTCTAGACAGGACCCCCGTTCAGCTACAAAGATAGTCTGTGTTGGAAAGCAGCTTTATCTCTGGGTTACTATGGCTTCCTCAGACCTGGTGAGTTCTCTAGTAAAACGTAAAATGATATTTGTGGAGACTGAGCCAACTGATATGGAATTCCAATCACTATTAGCTTGAGTTGAGCGCTACTAAAACATCGTTACCCGGGCAAGGCGTTACCATCTGCTGCTTTTCCACATTTCATTTCATAGGTAGTGCCTGGTTCGTCTGCTACGTGACCTGTTGTTCACACGCCAGGGAGCCAGTAGGTCGCAGCCGTTATTATTATTCTGAGGTTTTGCTCTCACCACTCCACAAATCGTTAAAGTACGCATTTTAGTGATAGGCTTTGGGGGGTGACTCAACTGTGATATCTGGACACCCCCTTCGCATCGGTGCCACCTCATCAGCATCACGTCAGGGGATGCCAGCCCGTGTGACGTGTGATTCGTAATTTGAGTCACTGAATTCTAGCTCATACATGCGCCCATCCCCTATCCAAAGTCTGGAAGGTCCCATGCTTTCCAGTTTCTGGTTTTGTAATGTTGTCTTATTTCATAAAGCGTTTTTGTTTCAAATATTGAAGTTTTGCCCTCTATTTTATTCAGGTGTACCTACACGCAGCAGTATATGGCACAACTCAGACTGCCTGTTAGTTTGTATATCAGTGGTTAGGCTGTTAGGTAGGTACGCTACGCATTTGAGCCACCGATCACATTTTATATATATATATATATATATATATATATATATATATATATATATATATATATATATATATATATATGTATGTATGTATGTATATATATATATATGTATATATATATATATATATATATATATATATATATATATATATATATATATATATATATATATATACACATATACATACATACATACATACATACATACATATATACATATACATACATATACATATATATATATATATATATATATATATATATATATATATATATATATATATATATCTCCACATACACACACACACACACATCACTTTGAATAGAACATATTTGTTCACGTGAAATGGAGTGCATTGCTTGTTTTTTTTTTTTTTTATTGTTTCCAATTTCAAATTTTTTATTCCTGTTTACATTTTGAGCATTGACCATCTTGCCTGGACTGATTTTAACAGCATGAATATAGGCAACAGACAGGCACTGTCCCACTGACAATAAAGGGAAAGATGTCTGGGCACGCTCTGTAACCTGTGCGAAGGTCATGTAAAAGGGGAGTCTAACCAGTGAGCTTCAGCTATTGTTTTATTTAACTACTGGTGCCACCTTGCACTGTACTCCTCTCTGTGATAAGGAGGACCTGTATAGAGAAGGAAATCCCAGACTATAAAGGCCTAGTGACAAGACTGAACACTGCAAACATTTTAGAATATAGATAGCAAAATAATAAAAAAGTAAAAAAAAAAAAGGTTTTTATGTTTAATATATTTAACATAAAAACTGGATTTAAATAAAAGATCATTTTCTGATGACCAATTCCCTTAAACCCCCTAGAGGATTCAGGGCATAAATATACATCCTTGCTGTCTGGTACTTTGCACATCGTTTCATAGACTGCGGGTCCGAAGAATATTATAATAATAATAATAATAATAATAATAATAATAATAATAATAATAAATAATGATAATAATAATATATAATATATAAAATAATAATAAAATAATAATATATAATATAAATTAATAATATATAATATAAAAATCGAATAAACAGTGGCACACCAAGTGTCAAAAAAGAGAGGTGATTTATTCAAAAAAATGTGTTGGGCAACGTTTCAGCTGGCTCACCCAGCCATTTTTCAAGCTTGAAAATGGCTGGGTGAGCCAGCTGAAATGTTGCCCAACAAATTTTTTTTTATAAATCACCTCTCTTTTTTGACACTTGGTGTGCCACTGTTTATTCGATTTTTATATTTTGGAGGGGTCCTCAACCTGGACCTGGCACAGTAGGCACCCGTGCACCTTTTTACCCTGGAGTGCTGCTTTCCTGATATCCATCTATCCATCCATCTATATATATATATATATGCAAAAGTGGTACCGATAAAAACTACATATCACGAAACAAAAGAAAACGAGCCCTCATACAGCCCTGTATACGGAAAATAAGAAAGTTATAAGGGTCAGAATAGTGCAATAGAAAAGCATGTAACCATGGATATCATTTTAATTGTATTGACCAATAGAATATGAGACACACACTACATTTATTATTCTTATTATTTATTTATTTTTTAAATACTGAAGACAGGTCCTCTTTAGGTGCAATTGTCAGAGTAATTGGGAATACAATTTGTGTACCATTCATTTTTAAATCAAAATTGCATTATTAAGTACTAATATATACGGTAGTTAAAAAAAAAAAAAAAAAACACACACACACACACACACACACACACACACACACACCACAACAACCACCACCACCGCAGGAATGCCCACAGGCAGAATCTACTATGTAAATAAAAAAAAATTCAAAAAAGGTGTGTATTTTATTCTCTGTAATAAGCTATATTTACTTATTCTACACATGTAGCCTTAAAAAGGGGCCAACATTTTACAGTTAAAAGTTATACAGATATGTAAATTACTTCTATTTAAAAATCTTATTTCTTTCAGTACTTATGAGCTGCTGTATACTGGAGAGGACGTTGTGTAGTTCTTTTCAGTCTGACCACAGTGCTCTCTGCTGCCACCTCTGTCCGTGTCAGGAACTGTCCAAAGCAGGAAAGGTTTGTAATGAGGATTTGTTTTTTTTTAGTTCCTGACATGGACAGAGGTGTCAGCAGAGAGCACTGTGGTCAGACTGGAAAGAACTACACAGTATTCTCAATAGTATAAAGCAGCTGATAAGTAGCGGATGGTTTAAGATTATTAAATAGAAGTCATTTATAAATCTGTTAAACTTTTTGGCACCAGTGATTTGAAAACCTTTGTTTGCCACCGGAGTACCCCTTTAAAAGTACAGAGCCCTATTTTACAAATCTTACATTTGTAATTTTTTGTGGGAATAAATGTAATGTTTTTAGTCATCAAAATTATTCCAAGATTTTATCTTATTCTTTTGAAATCTTTAAGATTTTTAGCAACTATAGGGAATGCTACAGATTAAAAAGGGAAAGAGGTGGCTCTACCATTAGGTGAGTGGGAGCCTTGCAGCTGCCTAACTTGTGCCCCCCTAAGAATCTAAAGTGAGTGGCAATGTATACACTGTATGACATTTGGCAGTGGCGTCACTAAGGGAAAGCTACTAGTGCTGAAATGGAGGACCCTCCTTAGATTGCCAATACTGTTCGGTGCTATACATATCAGTATTAGTCAGCTATCTTCTCTGGCCTGCTAAAAGACAGACCAGAGAAGACCCCGAGATGATGGAATGAGCCGCTTAGGGGACCTCAGTCTGCCATCTCGGATGATTGGATTAAAAGGCCGTGCCGCAGGCGATTCGATTATCCATTACAAGTGCCGCACTGCCACAGATACCGTGATGTTTTGATCTGTATTAATCATGGATATCAGCGTGATTGCTGATGTCCACCATTAATGAAGGGTCCCTGGCTGCTAATTACCGGAGGGTCCCTGGCTGCTAATAGCAGCCGGGACCTGCCGCGCATCACCGCTTCAGTTCTCGCCTCATGTACAGGACGTTAAAGGGGTTCTCCGGCACTTAGACATCTTATCCCCTATTCAAAGGATAGGGGATAAGATGCCTGATCACGGGGGTCCCGCCGATTGGGACCCCCGTGATCTTGCATGCCGCACCCCGTTAAAATCGGACCCGTGTTCGCTCCGGGTCCGATTACTGTCGATCACGGGGCTGGAGCATTGTGATGACATGGCTCCGCCCCCGTGTCATATCACGCCCCTCCCATAGACTTGCATTGAGGGGGCAGGACGTGACGTCACAATCTTCCGTTCCCGTGGTCGGGAGCCAGAACCTCCAGCACTGTCAGAAGCAGATACAAGTGGGTGCTGCATGCTATATTGCGGGGGTCTCCCGCGATCAGACATCTTATTCCCTTATCCTTTGGATAGGTGATAAGATGTCTAGGGGTGGAGTATCCCTTTAAGTACCAGCTTGAAAAAGAGAAGAAAAAAGGGAACAAAAGACCAGCGCACCCTGTGCCGTTACCTCGTGGGGACAAGGGTCAGGTGGAATGGGGATGGAAAATTGCTCACCTTGTTGTGTCGCGCTGCGAGCGCGACACCGTTGTGGGCTTGGTATGGAAATGATGTGATCCGCGGCAGCCTGTGTCCTTCCGTTTCTCGAGATAGTCGAGGCGGTTCAGTCAAGATGCGAGTTCTGTGCCCATGGCAGAGGTCACAGAATGGAAAAATCGGATACTTCTCTGGCGCTCGCAGGATCCGTGTTGGTGGTCAATTAGGTGAGAGACTTCAGGTGTGATAAAGAATTCAGTCTTTATTGCTTCATAAAGGACAGACAACGCGTTTCGAGGGATCGCCCCTCTTCCTCAGGTCATGGGTACAGAGACAAGTAACATAATGCTTTTTATATGCACAAAAAAAAATTGAAAAAGCCCAGAATGTGGGCTGGTCGGGTGACATCACTGACAGGTGTGCATGTCAGGGAGGAGCAATAGGAAAGGTAAATAAAGATAAATAAAAAGACAATGTGCTTTGCAGTGTTATAAATACTGTTTAAAAATGCTCATAATGTCATTGTTCTGTGAGTCTATAGCAGGGGGGAACAGGTGGTTATGAGTTTTTCCGTTTTTCAACCACGGAAAAACTCATAACCACCTGTTCCCCCCTGCTATAGACACACAGAACAATGACATTTTGAGCATTTTTAAACAGTATTTATAACACTGCAAAGCACATTGTCTTTTTATTTATCTTTATTTACCTTTCCCATTGCTCCTCCCTGACATGCACACCTGTCAGTGACGTCACCCGACCAGCCCACATTCTGGGCTTTTTCGCGTTTTTTTTGTGCATATAAAAAGCATTATGTTACTTGTCTCTGTACCCATGACCTGAGGAAGAGGGGCGATCCCTCGAAACGCGTTGTCTGTCCTTTATGAAGCAATAAAGACTGAATTCTTTATCCCACCTGAAGTCTCTCACCTAATTGACCACTAACACGGATCCTGCGAGCGCCAGAGAAGTATCCGATTTTTCCATTCTGTGACCTCTGCCATGGGCACAGAACTCGCACCTTTAAGTACCAGGACGTACATTTACATCCTATGTTGTTAAGAGGTTACCTTGCAGAGTTCCATGGTGGAATCACATTGAAGTCAATGGAGCTACGAATTTCGGTTTTGAGCGCACAGTAATTCCACGAAACTGAAAACACTGAAGCCTGCAAATCGAAGTCTGGAATTTTAGGGGAATAGCAGACATTTTGCTGTGTGAACATAGCCTAACTTGGACATACATGTACATCAAATGTCAGGAAGCCGCCAGTTTTGTGGAGTTTTTAACATATGAATTGTCTCCCTGTCATTTTTCCAATAGGTTTCTTAATAAAAAGCCAGAAAGAATGCAGGTGCAAAATGATGCCAAATATTAAAAAAAAATAAAAAGCGCCACCAAAAATGCTAGCTTTAAAGGAAAAAAAATTATAATAATAAAATTCCAAAACATAAGGCTTCTTCTCACAATCTTAACAGTAAACTGTACATCCTTAAGTAAAGCCGCACTGCTGCACATGAATGTCTAGGGAGATTACAGAACATAATGCCTTTTTAATTTATACCGTAGAGAGAAGGTGTCGTGTGTTCATTTATCACCGTGAAGTGCAGAGCTGTACAGATGGATTCCATATGACAGTACAATGAAGTATTAATGGCTGCTGGCTGATATACAAGAAGGCGTTGCTGGGTGGGGCAGGCAGACATAAGACAACACAGGAGTATATGATCCATCATTACAGCAGAACAGTGAGGTGGACATCATGAATAATGTCAGGCGTCCCTGAAATCTATCTGGCAATGTACACAGTAGTAATGAGAGGTTTAGAATTATAGTTTATAAGGAACAGCGGGTGTGCAAGGAAAATTATACACAGTCTTTACAGAATTCACTTTGTCTCATTCTAGACACAGCCTCATGGGGACTTGTTATCTGAAGGTCCGGATGTACTGGTTGCTTTTATTATAGGGGTATTCTGGCTTTATACATCTTATCCCCTATCCAAAGGATAGGGGATAAGATGTAAGATCGCAGGGGTCCTGCCACTGGGGACCCCCACAATCTCTGTGCAGCCCCTGGCATTCTGTGCTGCACAGAATGCTGGGTGCTGCACGAAGATTGCGGGGGTCCCCAGCGGTGGGACCCCTGCGATCATACATCTTATCCCCTATACTTTGGATAGGGGATAAGATGTATAAAGCTGGAATACCCCTTTAAGCCCATTTTGGGTACATACAATAATACTTAAACATCTCCTTTCTCTCTCCAGTTCCTTAAGGTTCCGGCGTGTGCAGCAGGCGTCACGTGAATGTATCGGCTCCACTGACGACAATGCATTAACGAGCGGATTACAGGAAATAATAAACATTTGTTCATTCTATCATTGGGAATCCGAAATGCCCAAGACAGAAAATTAAGCAATGTGCAAAACGAAAAATGGGAAGCTGCTACACCAGACTTTCTGAGCTGAATTTTTCTGCTGGGAAAGGGGCCTTCACAATATTACCACATTTTTTTTTATTAACTAGGTTTTAAAAATGTTGAGGGCTATTTTTTATATATACAGCAATACTAGTAAAAGGCAACACTGGTAGAAGACAAGAGATTATGTTCACAGCTCAGCCTCCCTGCGGAATTGACTCTAAAATGTCACAAAGCATTATGAGAAACCTTTTCCATTCATGTAAATGAGACAAGCATCTATTGTAGCCTATGTCTATGGATTTTACCATAAAGCATCTCTCTAAATGCAGTTTAAACCAGCTCAGGCAAGATGGTCGTCTTGTGTTCGCATTTGGCTGTAATCAATAAAAGAAAAAAAAAAAAAAAGAAAAATATGCCGGCATTAGGACCGCACAGAAATGTGCCATCTCAAAGACGGCTACGCATTCTGTGTGGTATCCGCAGAAAAAATTTAACAGGTTCATTCTTTCTACGGACATGCACAACAGAATTTTTTGTGCCGGAATCATCTGGCACGGAAATTCCAGCATGTGTACAGCGCAGTAGAATCCCATTGAATTGAACGGGAGACTCTGCCAAGGAATTTCTGAGCGGACATTCCAAGCAGAATTCCGCACGGAAATTCTGATGTGTGACCATGGCCTTAGCATCAGAAAAGTAGTAGCATTCTGAACTGTTGCACTTAAGACTGTGGCTGTAAGAAATTCTAGCTAAAACCTTTTTTTTATTTCATAAGCTTGTATAGTCTTTGGTCAAAACAAACAATTGTCAAAATCTAAAAGAACTATACCACATTTGCTTGTTGTCTATTGGAGCCCACAAGAGGTATAACGTGCCACAAGGAACTACTGTTCAGTGTGTCAGAGCTATATACAAGTAGAAGACAGAAAAAAATGGAACGTGTGAGCAGGCGCCAAAATCCCAAGAACGACCAATATGCCAAAAGTATTACAATTTGTCTTTTATTGGCAACATATAGAAGGGTATCCTATTCATTGTATATATTTACCACAGGAGTGAAAGCACATTCTGGTCCATAGGTGCGGGTCCTCTACTCCAATGTATGTGCACAACTGTACTTGGGGTTGAGCACCTGTTATCACCTCGAGACTACGTTTGTTTAAAGTTAGTGATGTTGTACGCATCCACATACACGTTTATCTGGTGTCAGGATGCCATTGTGGTACTTGTGACCGTCTGCAGGCATCCTCCATTGTACACAATTTTTGCTGGGGATCGCCCATAGCAACTGTTGACAAGCGCAGGACCTCCGCCCAAGCACAACTGCACTTGAGGTTGAGTTTCCTGCTATAGCCATGTCCATGCAAATATAAGCCGGCAAGCGTCTTAAGGCTTATACTAATGCACCCTTTTATCTTATCGAGTAGCGTTGGGGTTTCACCTGTGAGGCCTGCTATAAATGAACCAGCAAGGGTGGAGCTTGTAACCTGTCTCCCCCCTCCCATTGTATGCGTGCTTAGTCCACACTGGAGGCGACTGGGGAGCAGTCTGCAAGTTGGACCTAAGGCTGCTGTAATTTGGTTCCTGGTTTTATATATTTGGCCAGGTAGGTTAGTGGATAGGTCCCGCATCACTTGAGAAACCTTGGCGTGCGGGCTCAGGTATGTCCTTCATATAAGGATATACTGGCTATTTTTACATCAGTTTTGAGGATTAGCTAATATCATTGTACATATTTACCACTGGAGTGAAACCACATTCTGGTCCATAGGTGCAGGTCCTCTACTCCAATGTATGTGCACAACTGCACTTGGGGTTGAGCACCTGTTATCACCTTGAGACTACGTTTATTTATACCACATTTGCTTGATGTCTACTGGAGCCCACAAGAGGTATAACGTGCCACAAGGAGCTACTGTTCAGTGTGTCAGAGCTATATACAAGTAGAAGACAGGAAAAAATTGGAATGTGTGAGGGGGCGCCAAAATCCCAAGAACGACCAATATGCCAAAAGTATTCATTAAAAACAATTTGGCTTTTATTGGCAACATATAGAAGGGTACCCTATATATTGCCAATAAAAGCCAAATTGTTTTTAACGAATACCTTTGGCATATTGGTCGTTCTTGGGATTTTGGCGCCCGCTCACACGTTCCAATTTTTTCCTGTTTTCTACTTGATTACACCGCTACCTGGAGGTCATGGTGAAGGACGCAGAGGCTGCCTTCCACATATCAGGACTACAAGCACCAGCGAGTCTACAGGTGAATACAGGCGTTGTGCCCTCAGCACAACCATCCACGGTAAGGTGCCAAATCTTTGCGCATACCTTGCTCTATCGTAATAATACTCCACTAGGAGCGCACCTCGTTTTTTCCTTTTCCAATTCTGCCCAGAGCTATATACAAGACATTGTAGAACTGATGTTACCAGGGATCATTACTAGAAATATAAAGACAACTTGCAGCATAAAATAGTAATGTTACCCCAGCACTGGTGTCATGAGTCCCTATACACAGTGCTCACACCAGGCAGGGTACAGGCATCCATGTGCGTATACTATAGAGTCCCTCTGGTAATACCCTTGGGTCTACAATATTCAGTGCCCTTACCAATACTGTAGTATGTATTGCAAGCACCCCTACTAATACCCCATCTTTTAATATTATAAGCCCCAGAGGTGCCAGGTTGTGGGAGCCTACGGGTGTACATATTGATGATGCATCAGTCTAGACGTCTCTGGCAGTCAAAAATTGAAAGTAAAAACAAGTGTCTGGAGGAAGTGTTTATGGCCTTGTGTAGGAGAGAAGTGATCTGAAGCTCAGCTTCTAAATAAACAGGGTAGAGGTAACCCAGCACAGGCCTCAACCAGCTGGCAGTGAGTGAATACTCTGCAGCTGACCCCTGTGTTAATAGGCTGTACACTTCACATGCTGCAGAGGGGGCGGATTACTTGGAGATGCTCTGCAGCCATTCCACAGCTGTACAGCAGGAGACAGGGCCCAGAATTGTGCAATACAGGCAAGAGGCTCTAGATGTAGTATTACAATCAATTCCTGCTGTGCAAACCTGCAGAGTATCACAGCAGTTTTGGCATGTCCCGATCCTGGGCTGTGCTCCGTATGCTCCTGCTTGTCTATGCATTGCGAAAACTTTTTCGATTGCATCTGTGCAGCTCAGTCTAGCAACAGGCACGATTACTGGGGGGGCTAGGAGGGAGCACCTGTCTCAGAAGCACGCTAAGGCTATGTCCACACTGAAGAAACTCTGGGCAGAAAATTTCCATCCAGAGACTGAATCAGTCGGCGCTAGGACCGCACGGACACTGCAGTCTCCAATAGACTGCAATGGGTTACACGAGTATTTCCACCTGAAGAATGAGCAATGCCATTCTTTGGTGGAAATTTTCAAGCGGATTTTCCGTTCACAAATTCCGTAGTGTGAATTTGTGAATGGAAACCCATTTACTATACTACACTATACATTTTAGTAAGTGGAATTTCTGCCTGCAATTTCAAAGTGGAATTGCATGCAGAAATTCCGTAGTGTGAACCTAGCCTAAGGGTTTATTCACACGGCAGAATTTCCGCTTGTGGAATTCCACCTCAAATTAAAGCCCATAGACTTCTATGGTATTCCGCACTCCCATTCACACTTCTGAATTTCCGCAAGCGGGAAATTTGGAGGTGGAATTTTTGAGGAAATTCTGCCATGTTAATAGACCCTAAGGCTAGGTTCAGACTACGGAATCTCCGGGCAGAAAATTTCCGCCCGGAGATTCCGAGTTCCGACTGAATTAGTCAGCGCTAGGACCGCGCGGACACTGCAGTCTCCTATAGACTGCTATGTGTTCCGCTAGGATTTCCACCTGAAGAAAGAGCAACCCCTTTCTTCATGCGGAAATTTTCTAGCAGATTTTTCATCCAGATTTTCCGCTTCACAAATTCCGAAGTGTGAATTTGTGAACGGAAAACCATTCACTACACTATGCATTGTAGTAAGCGGAATTTTTGCCGGAAATTTCAAAGCGAAACTTCCGGCGGAAATTCCGTAGTCTGAACCTAGCCTTCGGCACGTTTTAGTAAGGCAGACACACATTGTGCATTGTCTGCTTGTAAACAAAGAGCTTGGCTCTCCATTCCATAGGGGTGGTAAAATCCAAAATCTTACTCACTTGAAGTAGAAAATCCAATTAAATGAATCACCGAGGTCAACAGTAACTAATATTTTACAATAACCATTACTGACATGAGAAAACCAGACTAATGGGGACTGGATGCTGAGACCCCCACAGATCCCTGGTATAAGTGAGGCGGAAGAGCATGGCTAATAGCTGTACACCTATGGATCAGCTTACTTTGCCTCACTTCTATTTCACCTTCCACATATTAGTATCCAGAGAACTTTACTTCAGAATTGATCTAAGGGCTTGTTCACATGGCTGTCTGTCCCAGTTATTTCATGCCAGTTATTAAATCCGTTCAAGCCTCAGTTGTAAATGGATCCTTGCATCAGTTTAGTTTTTATTCAGGTTTTTTCTTCTTTTATTACAGGAAAAAAAAAAAAATGTGCATGAGTATTTCCCAGTCAAAAAAAAAAAAAGGGAAGAGAAACAGATGTCATAAATTTACCATTGAAGTCAATATTGGGACAGAAGAGAACGGCCATGGGAACCTAGCCCAATAGGAAAATTGTAAAGTGTATTTCAAAAGGTCATATTAGAAAGATCAGGAGAGAGAAGCTAGTAATTGAATTTTTTCACGATCACCGGCCCAGTCAGACCCGGAGCGGATGTTCGCTCCGAGGCCTGATGAGAGCGGGGTGCTGTGTGTGAGGTCGCAGTCAGGCAACTTATCCCCTATTCTTTAGATAGGGATAAGTTGTCAGCACGGTAGTACCCCTTTAAGGATGGTTCTAAAGGGGACGATTTATCAAAACTTGTGCGGAGGAAGAGTTGACTAGTTGGCCATAGCAACCAATCAGCAAGATTTTTTTTTATTTTTGAAAAGCCCTTTGAAAAAAAAGAAGTGATCTGATTGGTTGCTATGGACAACTGGTCAACTTTTCCTCTGCACAATTTTTGATAAATTTCCCCCAAAGTGTTCAAGATATTGACTTGGCCTCCAGTTCTTAATCCAAACAAGCTTCTCTGGGATATGCTGCAAAAACAAGCTCGATCCATGGAGGCCCAACCTCACAAGTAATTCTATATAAATAGTCCATTCCGTGACGTGTCAGCTGTTTTGGTGGCACGAGTAGGAACTACACAATAGTGGGCAGATAACTAATGTTATGGCTAAGCAAAATATACTGCAAACAAAAAAAAAAATTTAAAAAATAAACCACACACACACACACACCATAATATATATATATATACACACACACACACAATGTAACTCCAAGTCAATCTCACTGTCCAATCAGGAAGCAACACTGATTGACAATCAATTTCACATGCTATTGTGTAAATGGAACAGACAACAGGTGGAAATTATAGGCAATCCCCAATAAAAGTTTTTCTGCAGGTGGTGACCACAGACCACTTCAGTTCCTATGCTTCCTGGCTGATGTTTTGGTCACTTTTGAATGCTGGCGGTGCTTTCACTCTAGTGGTAGCATGAGATGGAGTCTCCAAGCCACACAAGTGGCTCAGGTAATGCAGCTCATCCAGGATGGCACATCAATGCTGTGGCAAGGTTTGCTGTGTCTGTCAGCGTAGTGTCCAGAGCATGGAGGCGCTACCAGGAGACCGGCCAGTACATCGGGAGACATGGAGGAGGCCTTTGGAGGGCAACAACCCAGCAGCAGGACCGCTACCCCTACCTTTGTGCAAAGAGGCAATATCAATAGACAAGGCAATATCAATAGGCAGGAAGACCCATACATCAGGCACTGTTCAGTGTTCCAGCAGGAATGAAGTATATCTAAAGCAAAATATCATTAAAGTACCATCAGGCACTATGTTTATTGTAGTCACAGACTACAGAGACTGCAAAGAGGAGCCGGAGGGGCACTGCCAGAGCCCTGCAAAATGACCTCCAGCAGGCCACAAATGTGTCCACTCAAACGGTCAGAAACAGACTTCATGAGGGCCTGACATCCACAGGTGGAAGTTTTGCTTACAGCCCAACACCATGTAGTATGTTTGGCATTTGCCAGAGAACACTAAGATTGGAAAATTCGCCACTGGCGCCCTGTGCGCTTCACAGATGAAAGCAGATTCACACTGAGCACATGTTACAGACGTGACAGAGTCTGGAGATGCCGTGGAGAACATCTTGCTGCCTGCAACATCCTCCAGCATGACCGGTTTGTCGGTGGGTCAGTAATGGTGTGGGGTGGCATTTTTTTTGGGGGGGGGGGCACACAGCCCTTTATGTGCTTGCCAGAGGTAGCCTGACTGCCATTAGGTACCAAGATGAGATCCTCAGACCCCTTGTGAGGCCATATGCTGGTGCGGTTGGCCCTGGGTTCCTCCTGATGCAAGACAATGCTAGACCTCATGTAGCTGCAGTGTGGCATTGATGCTATGGACTGGCCCACCTATTCCCCAGACCTTAATCCGATTGAGCACATCTGGGACATCATATCTCGCTCCAACCACAAATGCCAGGTTGCACCACAGACTGTCCAGGAGTTGGCGGATGCTTGAGTCTAGGTCTGGGAGGACATCCCTCAGGAGACCCCGCCACCTCATCAGGAGCATGCCCAGGCATTGTAGGGAGGTCATAGGGGCACGTGGAGACCGCACACACTACTGAGCCTCATTTTGACTTGTTTTAAGGACATTACATCAAAGTAGGATCAGCCTGTAGTGTGGTTTTCCACATTGATTTTGAGTGTGACTCCATATCCAGACCTCCATGGGTTGATAAATTTGATTTCCATTGATAATTTGTGTGATTTTGTTGTCAGCACATTCAATTATGTAAAGACGAAAGTATTTCATACGATTAGTTCATTCAGATCTAGGTGGCATTATCTTAGTGTTCCCTTTATTTGAGCAGTGTATATTGCAGCTGTTGGCAAGTCATCGAACCGAACATTCAATGTGCACCCAAACAGATTCCCAGTTTAGGTCACAGAGTTTTATATACATACAGTTTGTGGCTGTGTTCTGAGCTTCTGATTTCACGTAACACGGTGCCAGAACAGACCGCGATCTACCACTTGGCTTCATTGATAAACTATTCACTTATTTCCTGTCAGAGGAACTGCACGTATGCCAGTCTTCTTTATTTGGGCAGGTTAACTGTATTAATCTTGTTTAAGTAGTTCTATCAATCATAGATTATACCTGTCACATACAATTACTGTATATTGCAACAACTGTATATTCCTACTCACAGAACAGCCCTATCATTACATTAAGACGCTAAAATAGGTTAATAATTACTGAATACACTTCTATTCCCTTTACTTCAATGGTAGATAATACGAGCCAGATCAAATACTTTGAATTATTGGAAGGTCATAGAACAGTATATAAAAGCTATTTTGTATATTATTTAAAATGTGTTACTTGCCCTCACAAGTACACCCAAAAAACTTGCCCAGTTGCCCATAGCAACCAATCCAATTGCTTCTTTCATTTGGCAGAGGCCTTGTTAAAAAAGAAGCGAGCTGATTGGTTGCTATGGGCAACTTTTCCTCTGCACAGGTTTTCATAAATCTCCCCCACTGTGTGGCACCCAACTTTCCTGGTTATCCTGCCACCGAACCAACGCCATGGTAAATAATAACTAACTGTCCGACAGGCAGCTGCAAAGAACAGTTAGCGTTGGGCAGGCGGAGATTTATTCTTGAGCTGCGGGGATTGTCTGTATCAGGACATCGCTTATATCTACTATATTTTGATTCGACATATAAAAAGAAACAAACGTGTACCAAATTCCATCAAAATATCTCCAGCTATTCAGAAGTTCTGCAGAAACACACATACGATCGTGGTTATTCAGTACGGGAGGTCCTCCTAAACTCATGACACACTGATATTATTGTTATGGTATAGGTATACCAAGTCCGCATGTGCAGTGTGAGAATACTAACCCCTTAGGGACTCTTTTTTTTTATGAACTGGTGCCAGAAAGTTAAATAGATTTGTAAAATACTTCTGTTAAAAAATCTTAAACCTTCCAGCACTTTTTAGCAGCTGTTTGCTACAGAGGAAAATCTTTATTCTTTTAATTTATTTTTTGTGTTGTCCACAGTGCTCTCTGCACCTGATGCCCATATCAGGAGAAAATCCCCATAGCAAACCTATGCTACTGTGGACAGTTCCTGACATGGACAATACAAAAAAGAAATTCAAAAAGTAAAGAATTTCCTCTGTAGCATACAGCTTCTAAAAAGTACTAAAAGGATTAAGATTTTTTAATAGAAGTAATTTACAAATCTTTCTGGCACCAGTTCCTTTAAAAAATAAATAAAAAAAATTCCACTGGAGTACCCCTTTAATGCTTAAAAAAAAATAATAAAACACATCAGTCCTGCTCAAATATTGCTCTAGTTAAGCAAAAATAAGATGTGAACAATTATTTTGTGTCGCTAGCGTAGCCAGGGGAGAGTGTGGTAAGATGCAGAAAACCCTTCCCCACCAGAATACTACACAGTGCAGCATTACTCCTTCCTTGTCTACAAACCGAAAACTATGGTTGAGCTTAAGCTACAACTACGTGAAAGAGATATCAGCCATCTACAATGATTACAGGAGACATGTGATGTATTCCCCAGCTCGGGCAGGCTGGTTATCATGGCAGGAGGAGAATCTATTAGACGGATGTTTGGTCTCGCACTGAATGACATTTTGCCTAAGGTTGACAGCTCAAATAACTTTTCTGTTTAACATAAATCTACTCCCACATTCTGCCAGTCAAAGATAATACTGATAGGAGTGAGCACAGAAAGGAGCGCTTACTCAGCAGGAATCACTCCTAAAAAGAGGTCCTCAGGACGCAGCATACCCGCAGTCACATGACTGTTTCATTGTGTCATGCAGGGCCTAGCTGCCATGAGGTGCGCCTCAAACACAACTGCAAGGGAAAGAAAAGGGGTGGAGCGGCAGCAGTCCACCACCGGCACTAGTCTTGGCTCAGGCTGGCATGCTGCTCTTTAGTTTTGAGCCATGTACTGCTGGGGGAAAGAAAAGCGGATGGATGCCACTGTAGGACTCGTTCACATTGTGGTCGGACTCCGCTATTTGGAGTTCTGTCGGCAATCCGGTCAGAACAGAAGTTTTTTTCTTTTCTAAATTCCTGTAAAGTTACTGGATCACCAACTGACCTCATGGAAGTGAATGGGGTTCGTCGGGACCCAGCAGTAACCATTTGAAGCCCACCCAAACAGCCTCCCTCATAGATCTTTTGCTTGAGGATGCTCCAAAGGTTCTCAATAGGATTGAGGTCAGTGGAGGATGGAGGCCACACCATGACTTTCTCTCCTTTTATCCCCATAGCAGCTATTGATGCAGAGGTATTCTTTGCAGCATGAGATGTTACATTGTCATGCATGAAGATGATTTTATTACAGAAAGCATAGTTCTTCCTTCTGTACCAGGGAAGAAAGTGGTCAGTCAGAAACTCCACATACTTTGCAGAGGTCATCTTTATACCTTCGGGGACCCTAAAGGAGCGGACCAGTTCTCTTCCCATGATTCTGTCCCAAAACACGACTCCACCACCGCCTTGCTGATGTCGCAGCCTTGTTGGAACAGGATGGCTGTCCACCAACCATCCACTACTCCATCACTCTGGACCATCCAGGGTTGCATGGCACTCAGTGAACAGGACTGCTTGAAAATTAGTCTCCAGGTATTTTTCTGCCCAATGCAGCAATTTCTGAGCATTGGTTAGTGATGGCCAAATAGAAGGTTTATGCACAGTTGCAAGACTCTGAAGGACTCTACACCTTGATGTCCATGGGACTCCAGAGGCACCAGCAGCTTCAAATAGGTTTGCTGCTATTTAATGGTATTTTAGCAGCTGCTCTCTTGATCTGATGGCAGAAATCTTCCTCCATGGGCCTTTATCTGCACAAACCCGTCTGTGCTCTGAATCAGCCACAAAACTCTTTATAGTACAATGATCAGGCTTAAGTTTTCGTTTAATATCTAAATGTTTTCATACCTTGTCCAAGACATTGAACTATTTCACTCTTTTCAGCAGCAGAGATATCCTTTTTCTTCCCCATATTGCTTGAAAATGGTGCTCTTAATGTGGAACCACGACCTTTAGCAGTTTTTCCTTAAATTGGGCTCACCTGGCAACCTAATTATCACAGGTGTCAGAGATTGTTTTCAGTGATCAAAAGAGCCCTGAGAAACAATGACATTCATGAGTTAAGCTGAACAAAATATTTAATCTTTGACACTTGAATAGAATTTGCATAATAATTTGGAACAGGGTATATAGGTGTATGTATGTTCCCAAAGGCTGGAGATAGTTCAATGGAACTTGGTACACGTTTCCTATATGGCAAAACAAGATATAGCAGAGTTTAGGGATGTCACTATACAAACAAACAAACAAACAATCTCCGAAGCCTAAGTGTGAAACGGTGGAGCCTGGAGAGCAAGTCTATGGGACTTCCAGAACATCTCTTGATTGTGCTACTCTGAGACTGCAGAGATTGCTCGGGAAAGTTATACATCTTGCTCCCGGACCAACATCATGGTAAAGTAGGATTTCACTGTCTGGCAGGCACAGAGAATAGTTAGTGGGGGGTAGGGAGATAAGATGGGGTGGGCAGGTGAGAGAAAATTTATTGTGGGCTGAGAGAAAAGTTGGGGGGGGGGGGGAAGAGAGAGAAGAGATCACTGCAGAGGCAGGCAAAAAGCATAGCAAAGCTTCTGCAGGGAGGAATGCAGAATGGGGAAGCTGGGTGGCATGCTTTATGCCTGTGACCCAGCTTTCCCAGACTCCTAAATAGTTCATAGGTTTAGGTAGGAAGACCAGGCAATGCCAGGTACTCAGTTTGTGCATATACAGTATACACACGTCACATTTTTGTACATATTTTATAATTTCAGCCTGTATAACAGTATTAATGGAAAAACACTGTCTCCATACCAAAACCCTATTGAGCATCTATGGGGCATCCTAAAAACAGAAGCTGGAGGAGCACAAGCTCTCCAACATCCACCAGCTCTGTGATGTCATCATGGAGGAGTAGAAGAGGAGTCCAGTAGCAACATGTAAAGCTTTGGTGAACGCCATGGCCAAGAGGCTTAGGGCAGTGCTGGAAAATAATTGGGACCACACTAATTTGGACATTTCCACTTAGTGGTGTAGTCACTTTTGTAGGCAAGGTTTAGACTCTAATGGCTGTGGGTCATAACATTTAACACTATTGTACAGGCTGTGCACTAACTACTGTACATTGTAGCAGAGTGTCATTTCAGTGTTGTCAAATAGAAGGATAAGAAGCTATTTACAAAAAATAGGAGGTTGGTTTAGTTATGTGCGATACTGTATATAGCAATACATGTAGTATACATATATCAATATCAGTGTACAATAAGTACATAAATGGAAGGATGAATACCAGAATGTTCATATAATCAGAGTCCCTGCCACATACTGACAAGTAGTCAATATAGCAAGACCATCGTTTACAGCCATAAAAGTAATGGGGGATGGCAGAAAAATTGCTGAAATCTCCAGCCTTTGTTGCACGAAAAAACTGATTTTTTTTTTTAAGGATGAAAATACAGTCAAGCCACTTTGTTTAAAAAAAAAAAAAAAAAAAAAACACACACACACACACACACACACACACACACACAATTCTTTCAATTTTGTACCTAAAAATCCTTATGATGTCTTTTTTGCGCCATGAATTCTACTTTGTAATGACATCAGTCATTTTACCCAAAAATCTACGGTGAAACTGAAAAAAAAAAATCATTGTGCAAAAAAAATTGACACACATTTTTGGAGGCTTCCGTTTCTATGCAGTACATTTTTTGGTAAAAATGACACCTTCTCTTTATTCTGTAGGTCCATACGATTAAAATGATACCCTACTTTATAGGTTTAATTTTGTCGTACTTCTGGAAAAAAAAATCATAACTACATGCACGAAAATTTATACGTTTAAGATTGTCATCTTCTGACCCCTAACTATTTTTTTTTTCCACGTACGGGGTGGTATGAGGGCTCATTTTTTGTGCCATGATCTGAAGTTTTTACTTCATTTTTACAATTTTTGTATTGATCAGACTTTTTGATCGCTTTTTATTCATTTTTTCATAATATAAGAAAAGTGACCAAAAAATACGCAATTTTGGACTTGGAATTTTTTTGCACGAAAGCCATTGACCGTGCAGTTTGATTAATGATATATTTTTATAATTCGGACATTTCCGCACACGGCGATACCACGTTTATTTTTATTTAGTGTTTTTTTTGTTTAGTTTTTTTTATGGGAAAAGGGGGGTGATTCAAAGTTTATAAGGGAAGGGGTTAAATGATCTTCAACTTTTCAACTTTTTTTTTTTTTCCCTCAATGTTATAGCTCCCATAGGGGGCTATAACACTGCACACAATGACCTTTTACATTGATCATTGTTATCCCATAGTGTAACATTGATCAATGATTCTGCCGCTTGACTGCTCATGCCTTGATCTCGGGCACTGAGCAGACATTCGGCGATCGGCCACGCAGGAGGCATGTAGGGGCCCTCCGTGTGCGTGTTCCAGCTGTTCGGGACACTGCTGCAAAATTTTGCCACGTCAGTTCCAAACAGCCCACTGAGCTAGCCGGGACTAGTTTACTTTCACTTTAGACGCAGTGATCAACTTTAACACGTCTAAAGGGTTAATAGCGTGCGGCACCACAATCAGTGTCATGCACTATTAGCTAAGGGTCCCGGCTGTCGTTAGAGTGGCCCCACGTTATAGAAAGGGAGCGGACTCCGGGCATACCGAGTCTTTAATGTGGTTAAATGTAATGGTTTATATGCCCAACTATTATATATTCTCCATAGCTCCCCTATATAGTTGCCATTTATCCTTTTTCAAAGAATTCATATTGACGGAAACCTAAACTAAAACTAGAAAACCTGCAATAGTCCAAAGATGAGGGGGACCTTGCAATGCCAAACCCCTGGCTATACTTTATAGCATCCCAGTGTCAGCATCAATTCGGTTTGGGTTATGACGAGGTTGAGTGTATTTCAGCTCTTATGATACACCAATTACCGTATTTATCAGGGTATACCACACACCGGCCTATAACACGCACCCTCATTTTACCAAGGTTATTTGGGTAAAAAAAGTTTTTTACCCAAATAACCTTGGTAAAATGAGGGTGCGTGTGTATACACAGATACACTGTTTCTTACCCCGCAGAAGCCCCAGGAAAGGCAGGGGGGAGAGAGGCCGTTGCTGCCCGCTTCTCTGCCCCTGCCTTTCCTGGGGTCTAGAGCCCTGCTGCTGCTGCTCCTCTACCCCTGGCTATCGGCGCCGCTGCCCCATTGCCTCCCCCATCCCCGGTTTTATGATTACCTTTTGCCGGGGTCGGGTCCGCGCTGGTTCTGGCTCCGGTGTGGCGTCTATGCGTCGTTGCTATGCGCTGCGCTACGCTATGCAATGACGAGTGACGTCGCGTCACTCGTCATTGCGCCTCGCAGCGCATAGTAACGACGCATAGACGCCGGACCCGAGCCCGAAGCAGCGCGGACCCGAGCCCGGCAACAGGTAATCATAAAATCGGGGATGGGGGAAGGCAATGGGGCAGCTGCACCGATAGCCAGGGGGAGAGAAGCAGCGGCAGCAGGGCTCTAGACCCCAGGAAAGGCAGGGGCAGAGAAGCGAGCAGCGATGGCCTCTCTCCCCCTGCCTTTCCTGGGGGCTTCTGCAGGATCAGAAAAACCAGGGGGGGGGGGGGTTGGGGATGGGGGGCAGTAATGGGGCATCGGCACCGGCAGTCTCTGGACCCCAGGATAGGCAGGGGCAGAGAAGCCAGCAGGTCTCTGGACCTGCAAAAGCCGCTGCAGTTCATTGATTTAAAGTGCCCACTTTAAATCATTGAACTGCAGCGACTTATCGGCGTATAACACGCAGATAGACTTTAGGCAAAAAATTTTAGCCTGAAAAAAAAAAAAAAAGGGGGTTTTACGCCGATAAATAAGATATCCTACTGAGGGTTGTGTGTGTCACTGGACAATGGGGATTTTACTGGATAAGAAGACAAAAAATAAATAAATAAAATAAAAAAACACACACACACACACACACACACACACACACACTTGTCCAGAGGAAAAGTTGTCCAGTTGCCCATAGCAACCAATCAGATCGCTTCTTTCATTTAAACAAGGCCTATGCTATGGGCAACTTTTCCCCTGGACAGGTATTGATAAAACTCCAACATGTCCTTCCTATTTTGACTTCCTTACACGTCCTTAGACGGCAACCGTTGTATGGCACGGGCTCCTGACTCGAGCCAGTGTCATACCAGGCCCGGCCCCCAGCCGCAGCCAGCTATTAACCCTTTAGATCACCGCTGTCAAAGTTGACAGCGGCATCTAGATGGACATTTAAACCATCCCTGGTGGTCCACCCGCCCCCCCCCCCCCACAGCGCGATTGTAGAGGGGGGGGGGGGGGGGGTCGATCCACCGCTGAGGTAGCTGGAGGGCTTAACTCACGTTCTAGGTTTGCTTCTGCGCTGTGAATGATAACACCCATTAAACCCTTCCTTATTAAAAGTTTAAATCACTACCTTTTCCCCAAATTACATATAAAAAATATGTAACCATAATAAAAACATATGTGGTATTGCCACGCGCGTAAATGTCTGAACTATAGGACTATATAATTAATTAAAACCACACGGTCTATGGCATGCGTGCAAAAAAAAATAAAAAATCCAAAGTCCAAAATAGCATATTTTGTCACTTTTTATATCATGAAAAAATAAAAAGCAATCAAAAAGTCCGATCAATACAAAAATTGTACCGCTAAAAACTTCCGATCATGGCGCAAAAAAATAAAATAAAAAAATGCACCCTCATTCCGCCCCATACGCAAAAAAATAAAAAATGTTATAGGGGTTAGAAGATGACAATTTTAAACTTATTCATTTTCCTGCATGTAAATAGGGTATCCTTTTAATCATATGGATAAAGAGAAGGTGCAATTTTACCGAAAAACTTACTAAATAGAAACGGAAGCCCCCAAGTTACAAAATTGTATTTTTTCGTAAATTTTGTCGCACAATTTTTTTATTTTTTGGGGGGTTTTGCCGCAGATTTTTGGGTACAATGACTGATGTCATTAAAAAGTAGAATTGCTGGTACAATAAATAAGCCATCATATGGATTTTTAGGCGCAAAATTGAAAGGGTTATGTTTAAAAGGTAAGGAGGAAAAAACGTAGTGCAAAAACGGAAAATGCTTGGTCCTTAAGGGGTTAATGCATAAAATCCGGAGTAAACTGAAACAAATTAGAGAAGTAGGTAAGGTTACAGAATACACAACACTATGGGTTAACCCTTCTATTTCAGAATTTGGAACACTGGAAGGCTTTGAGATATGGAGTTATGGGTTAAAGATAGGGCTGCAGACAATTAATTGCGGGGGGGGGGGGGGGGGGATTGGGGTAGACTGCAAAATGACCAAACAAGGTTGTTTTGGGGCTTTACTTTAAAAAAAAAAAAAAAATGTGTACAGTTGGCATACAAAAACAAGTGAACAAGGTTTTTCATGTTTTCCCCGCACCCCTATTATTACTTGGCACAGCGTTTCCCAACCAGGGTGCCTCCAGCTGTTGCAAAACGACATCACCCAGCATGCCCGGACAGCCAATGGCTGGTTTGGAGAGCTTAAAGGGGTACGTCGCCCCTAGACATCCTATCCAAAGGATGCGGGATAAGATGTCTGATCACGGGGGCGTATTACCCATTTAAGCCATCCCACCCTCTCTATCATGGTGAAGACCAGCAAAAGTAACTCCCTGCTTAGAAGGCCCAGGAAAATGGCTGCCTGATCGGGATGTCTTGCTCTGCTTCCAACATCCCTGAACACTTCCTCATGTCCCAGAAGCAGTGTGTCGCTCATCCACCAGGCCGGACACACAGACTGCTGCAATAAGCAGATCAATCTGAGGCTGCCATGCGCAAGACTGCCCACAAGCCTCATGTACAATGAGGAAATGCAATCTGTTCACAGATGAGGAGGAATCCATTGAGAGCAACATGAGGCTGCTAAAAGTGGAATCCTCTAGGTTTTCTCAAGGAAATTCCAAGCAAAATGTCCTTTTGTTTGTATCCTGTCTTACTTTAAGAGCCCATTTACATGGTGGAATGTCTAAATGTAATCCAGCAGAGAAATTCCACTTAAAAATTCCATTGCAGCAGGCTCCCATCTCCTTAGGCGGCAGTCCTCTTCTCCATGGAGAAAACAGTGAATGTTAATTATGTTGGAATCTGCCTCATATTACTAAGGGTTCTTTTGCACAGTGGAATTTGTGCCTTAAAATTCAGCTTGGAAATTCTATATGCAGCAGCGGCTACCGATATCAGTCGCCACTAGGACACCTCAGACTTCTATCATCTCCATGGGTCTGCTGCCCGCAGAATGCTCGTCCGGAATTGATACATACAGGCCATAGAGTCAGTCAACAGAGCTCTGTCCACAATGAAAAAGGTAATATATCAAATGTACGGAAATGCTATGAACTCTCCAGATTATAAAGATTATATCTTAACATAATTCCACAAACCCAGATCTGAAACCACAGCCGCAGATAAACGGTTTGATACGGTTACTACATAATCCCAATGCTATTCAGCCAATGAAGGATTAGATGTCTTTTGTGCAGAGAACAATACAAATGTTGGTGCAACACATTTCTCTACATGTGGAAACAATAATGAAATGTCATTAGCCCCTTGTAGATGTGTCTGTCACCCACCGTGCATGTTATCTGCCATAAGCGAGAGAATGTTATTGTCGAGCTACAGACAAAAAACAGGCACTCGGTAGCATCACCTGGAAGCTTACATGTTAAAGGGGAACTTTGAGGAACTGAACTTCTCTTATCCACAGGATAGGGGATAAGTGTCTGATTGGGGGTCAGAACACTGGGGCCATCGCTGCAATCCCTGTATGGAGTCTGTTCTACTCCCCTGCCCTCGGCACGCTCCAAACCCCACCTTAATAGACATGGTCAAGTGATGGCCCACACAGCCAATGACCGGTCGCGTCGATGTCCAATCTCAGCTGGTGATTGACTGAGTGGGCCAACAGTTGCCCCTGTCCAAGAAGGTGGGGGGCCAGAGAGCGCCAAGGCGGGGTAAGGGTATGTTCACACAAAGGAATTCCCATGCAAACAAGGATATGGATAGGGGATAAGATCAGTTTATAAGATCAGTTCCCCGGGGTTCCCTTTAAAATGGCTATAGGCGTAGCTTTTCCTTTCCTAGATACAATAATGAGATCTGTATACCTTTTTATAGAAGATGCCGGAGGCTTTGCAATGCAGTTTGCAGACATATAGGTTGTAAAGGTTCTTTAGCTGTAAAAGCCATGTATTTAAAAACAGCCCCCCACAACGGGAAATCCAAAGTAAATCCACATGCAACTTTGTGAACTGGCAGCCTAAGGCCTAATGCACAAGGCCAAATTACAGCTGTTTTGTATGGAGTCGTAATAGAGATTCAGTAGAAGTGTATGAACCCTCTACTTTATCTTCATGGATGCTACTCTGCACTGGGTAGCTGCAAAGCTTGGATGGATCCTACTATTTCCACTACAAACAAGCTGCAGAAGATTTGGATTCCCTTAGAACCCAGGGGTTTACATCCTCCATGTAGACATTAAAGTGGTATTCCACCATTCCGATGGTGCCTGGTCTTGTACCAACTTGATGTTGGTAGAAGGAAGGAAGTTATCCCCCATCCACAATATAGGAATAACTAGCTAATCACAAGCTCGGTCCCCTGGTTACTAGAGTAGCAGCATGCATTGTCAGCACCACTTAAAGGGGTACTCTATTGAACCACCACCAAGTTAAACAGATGTGTAAATTACTTCTATTAAAAAAAAATCTTAATCCTTCCAGTACCCATCAGCTGCTGTTATGATGCACAGGAAGTCATTTTCTTTTTGAATTTCCTTTTGTGCCTGACCACAGTGCTCTCTGCTGACACCTCTGTCTGTGTCAGGAACTGTCTGGAGCAGGATAGCTTTGCTATGGGGATTTGTTCCTATTCTGGACAGTTCCTAAAATGGACAGAGGTGTCAGCAGAGAGCACTGTGGTCAGGTAGAAAGGGAATTCAAAAAGAAAAAGAACTTCCTGTGGATCATACAGCAGCTGATAAGTACTGGAAGCATTAATATTTTTTAATAGAAGTAAATTACAAATGTGTTCAACTTTCTGGCACCAGTTGATGAAAAAATAAATAAATAATAGTTTTTCAGTGGAGTACCCCCTTTACTCGATTCTCTACAGAACAATTGAACATTGCCGAGTGCTGATCCAAGCCAGTAAAAGGAGCGGTGGCTGAGCATGAAAGCTGTCACTCCATTCTCTAGAGCAGTGGTCTCAAACTGTGGCCCTCCAGATGTTGCAAAACTTCAACTCCCAGCATGCCCAGACAGCCAACGGCTGTCTGGGCATGCTGGAGGTTGAAGTTTTGCAACATCTGGAGGGCCACAGTTTGAGACCACTGCTCTAAAAGGAAATCTACCTCTGTCCCCCTGATCGGTGGAGTCCCTGTGGTCAGACCCCCACTGATCTGCTAGTTATCTGTTATCCTGTGGATAGAATATATCCTCTTTGAACAAACACCAGGCTGCAGCGTTTTAGCCCAAGCAGTTTCACAGATAGTTAGCACACTGGATAAGGCTGTGTTCACATATGTATTGCAGGCTCTGCTGCCGATTCTGTCATATTTGTAAAAAAAAAAAAAAAAAAAAAAAAAAAATTATATATATATATATATATATATATATATATATATATATATATATATATATATATATATATATATATATATATATATATATATATATATATTTTAGACCTCATAATAAGTAAATTGGCTCAGTGGGTGCTGCAGTTGCCTGTCACGCAAAAGATCCAAAACTCCATTATTCAGTATTCTGTTCCTATGATGGAAGGGAAAACTGGAATAAGAAAGCAGATGTGAACAACGCCCAATATGTACAGTGACCCTTAGATAAGCACATTTTAAAACGATATACACGAGAGGTGTCATCCGACCCTACATGACGCAGAAAGAAAATAAAAATTTACTTTATCAATACCAGTACCACACAGGGCCAGGGCAGTCACCCAGCTGCCAATGCACTTAGCACGATAGTGCCCACTCAGTGGTTATTACAATGCCATCTGGACACAATGACTGGGAACATCTGGGGAGGTGGCAAGCAAATCACTGACCAGCCACATTAATAATACAAAAGAGCATTAACAATAAACCCTGCTTAGGATAAACTACATAGTTATCGAGGAACATCACGATAAAACACAGAGGTACATGTATGTATCAGTGGGCCACTCTAAATTACGTCACGCTACACCACATAAGGCTGCTGGATCCGTGAGTTAGTTAGAAACTTCTAGAGCAGGGGGTCTCAATCTCAAATTATCTGGGGGCCACTGGAGGTTGAGGCTGGGCTGCATGTGCCCCTCACATATATATAATGCCCCCATCATGCGCCCCTCACATATATAATGCCCCCATATACAGGGTGGGCCATTTATATGGATACACTAATAAAATGGGAATGGTTGGTGACATTAACTTCCTGTTTGTGGCACATTAGTATATGTGAGAGGGGAACTTTTCAAGATGGGTGGTGATCATGGTGGCCATTTTGAATCCAACTTTTGTTTTTTCAATAGGAAGAGGGTCATGTGACACATCAAACTCATTGGGATTTTCACAAGAAAAACAATGATGTGCTTGGTTTTAATGTAACTTTATTCTTTCATGAGTTATTTACAAGTTTCTGACCACTTATAAAATGTGTTCAATGTGCTGCCCATTGTGTTGGATTGTCAATGCAACCCTCTTCTCCTACTCTTCACACACTGATAGCAACACCGCAGGAGAAATGCTAGCACAGGCTTCCAGTATCCGTATACACTGCTATATATTACTAAATACACCGCAGGAGAAATGCTAGCACAGGCTTCCAGTATCCGTAGTTTCAGGTGCTGCACATCTCGTATCTTCACAGCATAGACAATTGCCTTCAGATGACCCCAAAGATAAAAATCTAAAGGGGCCATTCGTCATCAATGGAAACCTCAAGGCCACTGGATATAAGAAATTGCTACATGATGATGTGTTTCCCTCTTTATGCACTGAAGCTGGCACGTTCCCTGAGTTTTTTCAGCAAGATGGTGCACCATCACATTATGGGTGTCAGGTCCGAGCATTCCTAGATGAACAGTTTCCTGGAAACTGGATTGGTCATCGTGGGCCAGTTGAATGGCCCCAAGGTCTCCCGATCTGACCCCTTAGACTTTTATCTTTGGGGTCATCTGAAGGCAATTGTCTATGCTGTGAAGATACGAGATGTGCAGCACCTGAAATTATGGATACTGGAAGCCTGTGCTAGCATTTCTCCTGCAGTGTTGCTATCAGTGTGTGAAGAGTGGGAGAAGAGGGTTGCATTGACAATCTAACACAATGGGCAGCACATTGAACACATTTTATAAGTGGTCAGAAACTTGTAAATAACTCATGAAAGAATAAAGTTACGTTAAAACCAAATAGTTTTTCTTGTGAAATTCCAAATAATTTTGATGTGTCACATGACCCTCTTCCTATTGAAAAAAACAAAAGTTGGATTCAAAATGGCCAACTTCAAAATGGCTGCCATGGTCACCACCCATCTTGAAAAGTTTCCCCCCCTCACATATACTAATGTGCCACAAACAGGAAGTTAATATCACCAACCATTCCCATTTTATTAAGGTGTATCCATATAAATGGCCCACCCTGTAGCTATGACCCCCATTCTGGCAGGGCTCCCAGCAGGTACACAGGCCCCCATATAGATCGGGCTCCCAAGTAGGTATAGAGGCCCCAAATAGATATGATCCCCATCACTGATGGGGATAATATCTATCTGGGGGCCTGTCTACCTACTGGGGAGCCCTACCTGATGATCAGGTAGGGGTTCCCTATAGGTGTACAGGCCCCCACAGATACTAACACCGGGAGGTAGGGCTCCTATTCAAACAATTATGCCTCCTAAGAAGATAGGTTAGCCCCTGGTGATAAGCAGGTCCTCCCTTATTAGGCAAGTTAAGTTTCACAGCTACAGTACTTACATCTCCCTGCTGCAGCCTAAAACGAGCCTTCTTTGCGGGGGTGCGAACGTTACATCACGTCATCACATGCATCGTGCAGGACGTTAGGGTCCCGACATCCTCCGCTACAGCTGTGATGACGTCACCAATAGTGCACATCCCTCCAGGGACGCTTGTTATAGGCTGCAACAGGGAGATATAGGTAGAACAGCAGTGTGTGCCGATGAGTGTAAAGACTTCCGGCATTTAGCGCTGCTAGCCCGAAGCAGAGCAAAAGGCCTGAAGAAATCACCTGCCCGTCACTCAGTTTGAGACCCCTGTTCTAGAGGATCTAAGGGTTTGCTTCCTTATTAAGACAGGCTGGGTTCACAAGTATCGGGTCAGCATTTTAAAACCAGAAGTTGGAGTGGCACAGAAAGGCTGGGTTCACAGCATTCCACACAACAACCAACTCTCTGGCCAGAAACCTACAATTCAAAGCTCACTCAGTCTATCCTTTTTACCTCTAGTCAAAGCTAAAAGTGGACCCTAAAGAAATGGGGAATATAGGACTTATACTTGGTCCACTTTGATTTAAGACAACTGCATATGGATACTGTAAACCAGATTTGTTACCCCCAAGTTCAGGACCCTGGGTCTGATGAAGCGCAATACTTGCATGAAACAGCTGTAGCCTATCTGGAATTACAGGCGCCTGCGCCCGATCTTAGTGGTTTTACCTATGCTACAATGAAATAAAGGATGATAACTTTTTGCACATAGTTTGGCGAGAGCCTCCCTTCATGTATTGTGGATGCGTTCAGGACACGGTATGTGGTGGAATACTTTGTGATCCGACTCTTTTCTAACCAACTGCAGCAAAAGCCTTAGTAACATCCGACAACACAGTAGCTGGGGAGGGAACACAGGTACTGCTACGCCAGGGAAAATAGGCACCCCATGCCAAACCCACTGGGGAATATACATATCCAAACAAGCGCTAAGGCAGTGGTCTTCAACCTGTAGACCTCCAGATGTTGCAAAACTGTATATGCACCTAAACTAATCACATAAGGAAAATACATGTAGCCTATAATCCACGCTGAGTATTACACGAACGAACCCCTACCAGTCATGCCAGGAAATACACACATCCAACGCTGGGTGCTATATGTACTTTATACTGGTACAATATACATACAACTACCATCCTGGCTATGGAATACATATGCACCCCTTGCTAACATGGTAGTGAATCCATGATGCACCTTTATAGAGATAGCATAAAGAGTACGTACATGCTAAAACATACGCAGATCAGCAATGAACCACCTGAATCCACCAGACCTCTTAAGGGGGTCCTGTCTGCTCGGACGCAAGTCTTTCAGCTGCCACATTGCCTCTTCTGTGTGATCGGACCAGCTATGCCAGGCTCTGCTCCCCATGGGCATCTATGACCCTACTGCCTTTTCACCAGTTTCCTTCCTTGGACCATTTTTTGTAGGTACTGACTACAGCATAAAACAGCGGTCTTCAACCTACGGACCTCCAGATGTTACAAAACTACAACTCCCAGCATGCCCGGGCAGCCAACGGCTGTCCGGGCATGCTGGGAGTTGTAGTTTTGCAACATCTGGGAGGTCCACAGGTTGAAGATCACTGGCATAATGGGTACACTTCAAAAGACCAGCTATTGTGGAGGTGCCCTGACCCAGTTGCCTACACAATGTGACCCTGGTTGTCACTTACGCTTGGCCATATTTTTCGCTTTCAAACATGTTAAGAACTAAAGAAAGGCCCAGTTTATAGGATTTCATGGTCTTTAGGTTGGTCTATATGCTGGAAAAAGCTTCGAGAATACACAATATCAGTGGTCTCAAAACTATGGCTGGCAGATGTTGCAAAACTACAACTCCCAGCATGCCCGGACAGCCTTCGGCTGTCCGGGCATGCTGGGAGTTGTAGTTTTGCAACATCTGGCGGGCCCCAGTTTGGAGACTACTGCTGTAGATAGACCAAGCTATTCCATAAAGATAAAAGCTATACACTGGGGGCTTTTGCTGGTGCATATCCCACACATAGGCTGAAGATGTAGTGTGCACAGGGCCCTATACTGATCACTGACATCCCTGCCAGCAGCCATTGTACTGATAGAATCAATGTGATGGGCTTCACCTGTCACTGGTTACATGTCATGGCTGATCCCGATAAGATCTGCTCTGTGCATTCCATATAAGGCCGGAGAGGACATGCACCTATCGAAGTCTATACTGCGGACCCACCCCAGGACCCCCATCACATGTGGCAGCATCTGTACACAGGGGTCGGGGCCATTGTGTCCCCGCTATACCGCATACACACAGGACACTTACCCGTCCACGCCATGCCCATCACTGCCAGGGACAGCAGCAGGGTAACGCCGAGCTGTGCCATCCTAATAGCGCTCCGACAGGACAGGGGTGCAGAGAAGAGGCCGCACAGCCGGGCAGGGCATGCACAGGGGACCCGGAGCTCCGGCCGCAGGGCAGACACTGAGAGCTGAGGTGTGATTCTCTCCGGCGGCGGGAGGGGGAGCTCTCAGGCCCCGCCCAGTACTGACGGGTGAGGAGACTAGGAATAGCCTGCACTGCGATGTCCCCTCATATCCAGGCGGGGACCCCCGGTGCTGGGCGCTCGTACACGGCCGGAGACGCCCTATTCTACTCTTAGGGGGCGAGCTGGTACTTGCTGGCTGACAACTGCTGGAGGGGACATACCTCACACCCACCCGGGGGTCAGCTATATATAGAGGTGACCGCTCACATGTCTTCTAGTCACGTGACTCAGCCTGGATTTTTGGATTGATGGTCCTAAACTTGATTTGCAGCGATTTTTTATTTTTGTTTATTTTTATTTTTTTACTGGGGAATTGCACAACAAGCAATTTTCGAATGTTTAACCCCTTAAGGACCAGTTTTTTTTTTCCATTTTTTCCTCCTTACCTTTAAAAAATCATAACTTTCAATTTTGCACTTAAAAATCCATGAGTGCTTATTTTGTGCGCCACCAATTTGTAATGACATCAGTCATTTTACCCAAAAATCTACGGCAAAACGGGAAAAAAAATCATTGTGAGACAAAATTGAAAAGAAAATGCAATTTTTTAACTTTTGAGGGCTTCTGTTTATACGCCGTACTTTATTTTATTTTTTTTTTATAAAAATGACACCTTATCTTTATTCTGTAGGGCCATACGATTAAAATGATTCCCTACTTATATAGGTTTGATTTTGTCGCACTTCTGAAAAAAATCATAACTACATGCAGGAAAATGTATATGTTTAAAATTGTCATCTTCTGACCCCTATAACTTTTTTATTTTTCCGTGTATGGGGCGGTATGAGGGCAAATTTTTTAAGCCGTGATCTGAAGTTTTTAGCTGTATCATTTTTGTATTGATAGGACTTATTGATCGCTTTTTATTCATTTTTCATGATATAAAAAGTGACCAAAAATGCACTATTTTGGAATTTTTTTGTGCGTACGCCATTGACTGTGTGGTTTAATCAATGATATATTTTTATAATTCGGACATTTACGCACGCGGTGATACCACATTTTTATTTACACTGTATTTTTTTTTAAATGGGAAAATGGGGGTGATTCAAACTTTTATTAGGGAAGGGGTTAAATGATCTTTATTCACTTTTATTTTTTCACTTTTTTTTGCAGTGTTATAGCTCCCATAGGGACCTATAAAACTGCACACACTGATCTTTTACACTGATCACTGGTTTCTCATAGGAAACCATTGATCAATGATTCTGCCACTTGATTGCTCATGCCTGGATCTCAGGCACTGAGCAGTCATTCGGCGATCGGACACCAGGAGGCCGCGATTTTGCCACGGCGATCCCGAAGAGGTCCCTGAGCTAACCGGCAGTGATTTATTTTCACTTTAGACGCGGCGTTCAACTTTGAATGTCGCGTCTAAAGGGACAATAGCGTGAGGCACCGCGATCAGTGCTGCGCGCTATTAGCCACGGGTCCCGGACGTTGTTAGAGACCGGGCCGACCCGCTATTACACGTGGCCACGTCATAGCCCCGCGTTATAGAAAGGGAAAGGACTCAGGACGTACCGATACGTCCTTGGTCCTTAGGGGGTTAAGTGTTTTTTGTCATAAAAAAAAAAAAGAACAGGTTGTCAAAAGTTTAAAGGCTAGTCCACCTAAAAATAACTTATTCACAGGATAGGGGATCAGTGTCTGAAGACGGGGCGTCCAACCGCTGGGACTCCCCGCGATCACCTGCCCGATGCCCCGATTCTCTGAGAGGAGTGCACACGCTCCATTCACTTCTATAGGAGCGCAGGAAAGACCCGAGTGCTATCCTGAGAGTTGGAAGCCGGAAGAGTGTGCCGTGGCGCACCAAAACTTGATCGTTCGCTTCATTATAGCCTATGGGGAATTAATCGGGTTTGAGGGAGTGTGGTGCGCAGCAGGTCTGAGAAATAAACTTTGGACTGGCCTGCCTAAGGCTGTACCAATTGCTGACGCATGGCCTGCACCCAGGCCTAATAACCGATTGTGAACAAACTAGGGATCGACCGTTATCTTTTTTTAGGGCCGATACCGATAATCTGTCACCTTTCGGGCCGATAGCCGATAACTTATACCAATACTCCGGTATAAATTATCTGCTATTTCAACCCCCCCCCCCCCCCCCCCGGCGGGGCAGTTGCAGATCAATGATTTAAAGCGGGCGCTCTAAATCAATGAACTACAGCGGCTTTTGCGGTGCCAGAGACCGCCGCCGCTGCCCGCTTCTCTCCCCCTGCCTGTCCTGAGTCTAACCACCACAGTTGCCCCATCGCCTCCCCCCACATACCACCGCCGCCGCTGCCCCATCGCCTCCCCCCCATCCTCTGCCCACATACCGCCGCTGCCCTATCGCCTCCCCCCCCATCCTCTGCCCACATACCGCCGCCTCTGCCCCATCGCCTCCCCCCCAATTCCCGGTATTATAATTACCTGTTCCCGGGGGTCCACGATCATTCTAGCTCCGTTGGCGTCCTGCGCTGTCACTGTGCGTACTGACGGTGATGTCGCGTTGGCGACGTCACTCGTAATTACGCAGCGCACAGCAACAGCGCAGGAGACAGAATGATCGCGGACCCCCGGGAACAGGTAATTATAACACCGGGGATGGAGGGAGGCAATGGGAGGGGGGGGGGCAGGGGCGGCAATGGGTCATGGGGGGGAGGGGCGGTGCGGTGGGTGGTGCAGCGCGGTGCGGTGGGGGGGCGGGACATTATCGGCATATCGGCAAGGTAATTGCCGATACCAATAATGTCCAAAATTGCGATTATCGGACGATAATATCGGCCAAACCGATAATCGGTCGATCCCTAGAACGAACCTATGGACCACCATATACATATATATATATATATATATACCACCATAACTGTTTAAACAGTTAATTGACGGACATTGGACTGATCTCCAATGTCCATCATTACCGGCAGATGTTAGTTAGAGATAGCAGCTGGCTCCCGGGTGCGCGTTATACTTCCTCACCCAACGTAAATTTATGTCATTGGTCGGGAACAGGTGATTTTTCTAGCCACCTGTATGCTGAGATTTATGGAGGTCAGGCCCGTTGTCCTGACAATGGTAAAGGCTCTCGTACCAGGCCCTCACAGCTCACAGGCCATAGCACTATGGAAACTGCGGCTCCCTCCACATCATTCTGCCATCACAATATTTGCCTCCCTCCGCCTCCGATGCTCACTCCATTGTTTGCTTTAGTAAAGAGCCGGTTCTCTGAGCATTCTCATTGGCGGGTGCTCTCCATTACACACAATGGCCCTCATTTACTATTCTAAACCCAACTTGTTTTGTCGCGTCTAAAGGGACAATAGCGTGAGGCACCGCGATCAGTGCTGCGCGCTATTAGCCACGGGTCCCGGACGTTGTTAGAGACCGGGCCGACCCGCTATTACACGTGGCCACGTCATAGCCCCGCGTTATAGAAAGGGAAAGGACTCAGGACGTACCGATACGTCCTTGGTCCTTAGGGGGTTAAGTGTTTTTTGTCATAAAAAAAAAAAAGAACAGGTTGTCAAAAGTTTAAAGGCTAGTCCACCTAAAAATAACTTATTCACAGGATAGGGGATCAGTGTCTGAAGACGGGGCGTCCAACCGCTGGGACTCCCCGCGATCACCTGCCCGATGCCCCAATTCTCTGAGAGGAGTGCACACGCTCCATTCACTTCTATAGGAGCGCAGGAAAGACCCGAGTGCTATCCTGAGAGTTGGAAGCCGGAAGAGTGTGCCGTGGCGCACCAAAACTTGATCGTTCGCTTCATTATAGCCTATGGGGAATTAATCGGGTTTGAGGGAGTGTGGTGCGCAGCAGGTCTGAGAAATAAACTTTGGACTGGCCTGCCTAAGGCTGTACCAATTGCTGACGCATGGCCTGCACCCAGGCCTAATAACCGATTGTGAACAAACTAGGGATCGACCGTTATCTTTTTTTAGGGCCGATACCGATAATCTGTCACCTTTCGGGCCGATAGCCGATAACTTATACCAATACTCCGGTATAAATTATCTGCTATTTCAACCCCCCCCCCCCCCCCCGGCGGGGCAGTTGCAGATCAATGATTTAAAGCGGGCGCTCTAAATCAATGAACTACAGCGGCTTTTGCGGTGCCAGAGACCGCCGCCGCTGCCCGCTTCTCTCCCCCTGCCTGTCCTGAGTCTAACCACCACAGTTGCCCCATCGCCTCCCCCCACATACCACCGCCGCCGCTGCCCCATCGCCTCCCCCCCATCCTCTGCCCACATACCGCCGCTGCCCTATCGCCTCCCCCCCCATCCTCTGCCCACATACCGCCGCCTCTGCCCCATCGCCTCCCCCCCAATTCCCGGTATTATAATTACCTGTTCCCGGGGGTCCACGATCATTCTAGCTCCGTTGGCGTCCTGCGCTGTCACTGTGCGTACTGACGGTGATGTCGCGTTGGCGACGTCACTCGTAATTACGCAGCGCACAGCAACAGCGCAGGAGACAGAATGATCGCGGACCCCCGGGAACAGGTAATTATAACACCGGGGATGGAGGGAGGCAATGGGAGGGGGGGGGGCAGGGGCGGCAATGGGTCATGGGGGGGAGGGGCGGTGCGGTGGGTGGTGCAGCGCGGTGCGGTGGGGGGGCGGGACATTATCGGCATATCGGCAAGGTAATTGCCGATACCAATAATGTCCAAAATTGCGATTATCGGACGATAATATCGGCCAAACCGATAATCGGTCGATCCCTAGAACGAACCTATGGACCACCATATACATATATATATATATATATATACCACCATAACTGTTTAAACAGTTAATTGACGGACATTGGACTGATCTCCAATGTCCATCATTACCGGCAGATGTTAGTTAGAGATAGCAGCTGGCTCCCGGGTGCGCGTTATACTTCCTCACCCAACGTAAATTTATGTCATTGGTCGGGAACAGGTGATTTTTCTAGCCACCTGTATGCTGAGATTTATGGAGGTCAGGCCCGTTGTCCTGACAATGGTAAAGGCTCTCGTACCAGGCCCTCACAGCTCACAGGCCATAGCACTATGGAAACTGCGGCTCCCTCCACATCATTCTGCCATCACAATATTTGCCTCCCTCCGCCTCCGATGCTCACTCCATTGTTTGCTTTAGTAAAGAGCCGGTTCTCTGAGCATTCTCATTGGCGGGTGCTCTCCATTACACACAATGGCCCTCATTTACTATTCTAAACCCAACTTGTTTTGTCGGGTTTTTTGTCGCATCTTTGTCTGCGACATGTCGCAGACATCGTGCACCAGTCTGCGACACAATGCACCATTTTTTCCCGACGGACCCGATGTGGATTCTCCCAAACCCGAAAAAAGGGGCGTAACCCGACGTTTCTGAGCTTTCCCGCGTATTTTTAAAGCTTTCCAACCCCAATTTGTTGAATTGTTGTGGATTTTTTCCCTACAACTCAGAGGAGTTGGAAACCAAGCCAAAAAAACGCACATGCGATAAACAGGATGCGACATAATAAATACCAGGGGGAAAAAAGCAGTCGGGTAAGAAAGCAACATAGACTTACAACCCGATTTTCTAAGTAAATGAGGGCCAATGTATGTGCTGTTTGGCTGATTCTCATGATGCAGGAGGAAGCACATGTTGGGATGGGCAGTAGTGTAAGCTGTTATCCTAGCTGGCAGACATATATTTATGTATTTAAAAGTACCTGTCATCAAATCATATTTTCTAAACTAAGTCAGATTATATTCCTTAACTACTCCTAACACCCCTCTTGCCCTTAATTTTTTTTTTAAGTTTTAAAAGCTCTGTATCCTACCTTTTTCCTTGCTCACATTGTGTCAGCTCCCGGCAGGAGAAAGTGGGCGTTCCCCAGCAGGCTCGATGTCACTGAATCCTGTGAGAGCTGTGCCTCTCCATGCCCCGCACGCACTTCCTGAGTTTGGTCTCCTGCCAGGCCGGGCGGAGACCAAACTAACTGTTTGACTTGCGCAGGGAATAGAACAGAGCCACATAGTGGCTGTTTTTTCAATCAAATTAAAAACATATAAAGGTTGAGAATATCATAAGCAAAGTGTCTTAAAATTACATAAGGAACAATATATTAAAGTTTAGTTTGGTGACAGGTACAGGATGAAATTCTTAATCGCAACCTGGCACCTGGGATTTGTCAAGTCCTGTTTCGTATCACTGGGTACCGGGGCCCTGGTACCTAAGGGGGCCCCAAAGCACATCTGCCTCATAAGAGACCAGTATTATAATTGGCATATGGGGCCCTGTTTCAGATTTTGCATCGGGGCCCAGAAGCTACAAGCTACGCCTCTGAGTGCTTGGTATATTTGGATGAGAAGTACACACTAAGTACATTCTCTCTCAGCTCTGTCCCGCATGACCTAGACAGACCTCTAGTGTAAGTCTATGTGACCGATTCAATTGCATGCAAGATATGCAGGGAGTGAAGTGCTCAGCCATGCCCATCTCTCTCTGCTCATTCTGAACATCCAGACTCCGACCGATCAAAACTTTTGACATATCTCTAGAAAATGTCAAGTTTTTTTAATTGACAGGTGCACTTTAAATTATACTGCAGGTATGCGGTGGTATACATTGGAATACCTTTTTGCTGGTATCACACGTATACAGTTATATTGACTGAAAATAAGATGTGAGTGGGACCTATCCTATACCGGTTGCCCATAGCAACCAATCAGATTGTTTCTATCATTTTTAAATAGGCCTCTGAAAAATAAAAGAAGCGATCTGATTGGTTGCTATGGGCAACTGGTCAACTTTTTCTCTGCACAGGTCTGGAACTCCCCCCTAATGTATTTTTTTTTTAGTTCAGGAGAGAAAGGCTTTGTAAAATGTTTATTTATTTATTTATTTATTTATTGTTATAGTTCTTGGTAAATTTCCAATAAAATGTGATCAATATGTGCAATATAGTCAAAGTGTTTTTCTAGTTTAACTTTTCATGTATGTCTTATGTTTACTGGATAAATGTCTGTTTTGACAATGCTGTTTATTGTTGTGTTGTAGTTGGCAATGTAGTGAGACTAGAATGATTTGTATTGAACGCTAACATATCTGCAACATTTGACATTTTAACAGAACATAAACAGTTACCAGAGACTATCATTGTATATGATGTTATATGGAATAGAACATGACACTGCTAAGTGCAGCCTAGCCCAGCAGAGGGCATAGTGTGTGATGCATAGTATGTGTAATTGTACATTTTGAGAAATCCTTTTATGTTGAATAATGTTATTATTACAATAGCTCCCTTTAATATATTGAATTTAATAATATTGTAAGTCAGTGTTTTCCAAATAGGAGTGGAGAGCTTGAGTAAACAGATAAATAGCTGTCTATTGTAAGACATAAAGAGCTTGAGTCCACTTTAATATTAACCCCTTGCCGCATAACGCCATTTATAAAAAGCGCAGTGGCACGGCAGGGGTATGAAGCGAACTCAGTAGCTGAGCTCGCATCAAAACCGCATGGTCCCAGCTGCTATCAGCAGCCAGGACTTGCGGCTAATGCTAGACATCGCCGATCAGACCGATTTATAGCATTAACAATTTAGACGCCACGATCAAAGTTTATCATGGCGTCTAAAAGTTCCGAAATCCGATCCCAGCTGCTCAGCGGAGCTGATCGGGACCATCGCGAGGAAACCGCAATGTCCCAATCATAGGTATGGACGGTGGGAAGCCTCTTACCTCTTTCCCTGCCGTCCGATTGTTGCTTCTTTGCTGCTGCCAGCCATTGCAGGCTGTAGCAATTGAGCACTGATAACACAGATCTCTCCTATGGAGCAGTATTGATCAGTGTATGCAATGAGAAGAATGGGTGTAGTAGTCTCCTATGGGAACTAAAAAATAAGGAATAAAGTGTTTAAAAAAAAAATGAATTAACCCCTTCCCTAATAAAAGTTTAAATCACCCCCCTTTTCCCATTTTTAACACCTTGGAACTCAGGGCTTACGCAAATGCCCCCCTCTTAAAGTCCTTAAGGACTCAGGGTGTACACATACACCCTGTGGTTTTCGGGTCCCCACCGCTCGCCAGCGGGGACAGGACCAGTATGCCTGCTGAAATCATTCAGTAAGCATCCCGTGACATTGCCGATGGGGGGGTCCCCCCCCCCTGTGTCAATTCAGACTGCCAATTTGCAGTGATTCCTGGTCATTCGGGTCTCAGGTGACTTGATGACCCGGAAAAAGAAGGTGATCGGTGGTGTAATATACATCACCAATCACCTTCAGTACTGTACTGGGAGGCGGCAGTGTTGCCACCCCCAGAACAGCCGTGATTGGCCGGTTGGAGCACCAGCCCCTTTCCTATCCAAAGTAGCCGAGAAAGCATTGAGGATAAAGATGTTGTAGGAATTGAAAGGAGTCAAAGTGCGTTTCCTGAAGAAAAACTATAACAGCCCTCTGCATGACCAACTACCGTTGCAAGAGGCACCGTTTAGGGGGGGAGTTGAGGCCCTTAACATTCAAGGAAACACACTTAGCCATAGCAAAAAGAAAGAGGGAGAAAAATAAGCTGAGAGAGGGAGTGCACTTACCCATGTGCGATAGGGAACCACCCATAGCAGACAGTGCCAGCGATGATCAAGGGGACCGAAGGAAGATAAAGTCACATCAGGAAGTCTAGAGGAGAAGAGGGAGAAAAAAAAGGAAGGAAAACACAAAAGGAAGGGGGAGACAAATGGGACTCGACAGGAAAGACATGGACTCAACAAAGAGAACAACAGTTCAAAAAATAAACAAATAACCACTTGGTCAATGAGGAGGCACAAAATATCCGCATAAACAAGGTACAGAAGCACCTCAAAAACACCTTTCTGTTTGGTAAGGCCTCAATGGGAAGATGAGACAACAACGCTCAGAAGAAACAGAACAAGCTCAGGTAAGCTCCACCCACGAGGCCCTCCCAAAGGAAGCAATAATAAGTGACCACAAATACGGGCAGAGAATACAATAGCATAAACATCTCAAGGAGTGAAGAACAATCAGTAAAACAATAACTGAGAATGTATCCTAGGGGAGAACCAAGAAGCAACAGAGTCACATAGGCACAAGGATATCACCGACTTACAGCAGAACTCCATCTCACAGTGGCAAAGAGGGGAGAGCATGCCGGCTGGGAGGGGCCAATTTCGTGTTCCCTCCTGAATGCCAGTGTGGTTGTCACACAGGAGGGAGGGGAGAGACACCAGTCCATCACCTGAGGGGCAGGAATGTACAAGGCAGAGCAGAAGGAAGGGATGTCAGAATGAGAGCATAGCACAGCGGAGCGTCCATCTTTTCTGGCAAGCAGGGCAAAGGGAAAACTCCAGTGGTAGGGCACATGATGGTTCCTGAGGACAGCCAAAAGAGGTTGGAGCAGGTGTAGCTTCCGGAAGGTGATCTAAGAGTGGTCTTCATATAGCTGAATACGAGCACCATCAAAGTCAATTCCGCTGGGAGCGGGCCTTAGCCATGATAGCTTCTTTGAGTTGAAAGTCATTCACACAGCAAATGACATCCCTAGGAGGGCCATTGGAGGATTTAGATCGGAGGGCTCAGTGTGCTCTGTCCAGCTTAACCTTATGGGAAGGAGGGTCACCCAGGATAAGGTTAAAAATAGCTTCCAGGGTAACATGAAGATCTTCCTCCTGGGTGGCTTCCAGGAGGCCTTGGATCTGGATATCGTTATGACATCCCCTATTATCCAAGTCCTCCATTTGGTTATGCAAATCACAGAGAAACTCTGACTGTTAGGCAACAGTAGATTGAAGCTGAGCGATATATGCCCTGGTAGAATCATGCGCCTCTTCCAGGCTCTCAACTCTGTCTGAAACATGCTGCAAATCCTGGCGAAGGGAGGAGATTTCAGCATGGCAAGTGTCTTTGTCCTCTGAAATTAAAGAATGGAAGTCCTCCTTAGTAGGAATTTGCGACAGAAGCTGACTCCAATCAAGGGGTGCAGGTGAAGCAGGTGGGATCCCTGAGCACTCCAGGTCTGCTTCAGACAGTGCATCCCAGGGAGATCCTCCTCCCGCCTGAGCAGGAGCATCAGGGGCTCCAGTTGTAGAGGAAGGGCCTTTCAGGGGAACAGAGCGGGGGGCTCCAGCATTAGGTTTAACCGAGGACATAGTCCTAGAGGGTTTGGGAGCTCAGGCCAGGGGGTGCGAAGACAACACAGGTGGTAGGAGCGAGGTGTCCCCAGGGTTGGGGGGAGGAGGAGAGGCAGGGGGAGAGGCCCAATCAACTTTGGCAGATAGGGGGAACAAAAGTGAGTCCTGAGAGTCCTGGGTAGTAGCAACAACAGGTGGTCCAGAAGAAGGGAGAAGCAGAGAGGGTGAGCCCTTTACAATGGATGCCCAGGAAGGCAGCTGAGGACCTGGAGGACCTTTATGTAGAGGGTCCAGGAACAGAGAAGGTAGGTGAGGGGTGGCAAGGTCCACCCCTGCGTTGTGACAGACAGGCAAGTCCGGGGACTGAGGGTTCAGGAGGGCCACACTCCGTACCTGAGGCAGAAGAGGTGTCAGTGCCGGTGCAGGAGTCTCCCATGCGGTCTCCGGGTGGGGAGGCTGTGATGCTGCCTACTGCACCGGAGCACAGCTCTCGTTGGGGGCCGCCGGCACTGAGATGTCAGGATGGCAAGTGGTTCTCTGGGCTTCTCCCTGGCAGGAGGAATCACAGGAAAGCAGCAGGACCAGCAATGGCGGGCGGCCGTCTTCAGGCAGGAGGAACCGCTGGATGCCGCCAGGTACCGGAATAGGATGATGTCGGACCAGATACCGGAGGGTCTCTTAGGGGCTTTGGGGGAGGTTCTCCCCATAGAAGGGCAGGTGGTCAGGGCATAGAAAGGATTAGTGGAGGGCCTCGTTGTGTGGGAGCCCTGCTGCTAAGCGGCCATCTCCAACGGCGCCTCACCACAAACCCCCCGCTGTCAGTAATTTATCACTGATCAGCAGATTTTTTGGGTTCTGGCGGGGGCTTTTTTGGGGGGGTTTTAGCGTTTATTTATTTTATTTTTCAGGTTTTTTGTGTGGGGTCTGTGTACATGCCACCAGCCACTGTTCTGGGCTGAGTGGCTGGACCCCCCACTGACTTATGCGCCCCCTACCGCCACCAAGCGCTAATCAGTGTGCACACCACTGATTAGGTAATCGCTTTTTTTTTTTTAACTTTCTTTTTCTGTTTTTAGATTAGTTTTATTTTATACTTTTATATTTTTGTTCTGTTAGGGTGGGCTAGGGTAGCTATTTTTGCGCCAAACCACAAGCAGCACATACACGAATTAAGTTTTCCATACATCTTCCCCCTCCCCATTAGAGTAGGGAAATGGCTGGCAGGCTGTTTTTGGCGGAGATGCCACCATGCGGAACCGCACTCCTCCTCTGCTCCTCACCCTGTGCCCCATGCTCGTTTGAGTCACCCTGGCGCTTGTTCTAGTCAAACCCCCTAGCCAAGTTTACCGGTGAACTTTTCTGGACTAAGCCAGCGGACCACAAGCCTGTGATTCCTGAGTTTGTTGGCGACTCAGGAATCAAGATTGACATCGTCGGCTTCACTGAAATGGACTATTTTTGTTTTTTTTTCAGTGACGACTTTGTCAATCTGATGGTTTACCAGACAAACCTGTATGCCCAACAGTTTGTCACCACTACCAGACCCCACTCTACAGTATGGCCATGACCCATCCCCGATTCAAGGCCATTCGGAAATGTTTGCATTATGCTGATAATGCGGCATGTCCCCCCCCCCAAAGTGATCCCACGTATGGCCGCCAGTGGAAAATCAGGCCGGCCATCAATCACTTCAGGGACAAATTTTGGGAGGCCTATGTCTCTGGAAGGGAGGTCTCTGTGGATGAGTCTCTTATCAGTTTTAAGGAGAGACTCAGCTTCTGACAATACATTCCCACTCAGTGGGTGAGGTATGGCGTGAAGATGTATAAACTTTGTGAGAGTACCTCAGGGTACATTTGCAAGCTTATGTTGTATGAGAGACGAGATTCCTGTCTTGAACCCCCAGAATGTCCCCTCATTCTGGGTGTTAGGGGAAAAATCCTTTGGGACCTTATGCACCCATTGCTAGATAAGGGTTACTACCTTTACATGGATAACTTTTATATTAGTATACCTCTGTTCACATACCTCGCGGCCAGATCCACGGTTGCTTGTTTGACAGTCTGGAAGAATCAAAGAGGCCTCTCCCCTCCACACACCTATCCCCTGGGGTGAGTCCGTACCCTTACCCATGAAAACCTGTTTCTGGTCAGGTATAAGGATAAGAGGGATGTCCTTATGCTGTCCACAATTCATGGGAATGGCAGCACCCCTGTCCTTGTGCGAGGTACTGTGGGACCGATCCTCAAGCCATATTACATTCTGGACTACAATCTTTATATGGGTGGAGTTGATATGTCTGAATTCGGGTAGAAAATAGACATGGTGCACATCTACAATCTTGTATAATGATCTGATTGCTTCTCAGCATAATATCAAAAACTAACAGGTTGTTAGTATACATTTTTGATCAAAAAGTACAAGCCCACTCACCACGTCAAGGCCACCTATTTAGAGTGGGTCCCTAACGTCCCCAGCATAAAATGGTGTAGCACTGGGCGGCGGTTAGTGGTATGGATGATAGTCCACCAGATGCAGCTGCTAAGCCCAGGGTACAGGACAGGACAGAAAATAAAAATAAAAATAGAAATAAAAATAAATAAAAAAATAAATAAAAATAATAATAATAAAATAAAAATAAATAATTGAAATAAATAAATGAACTAAATAAATAAATAAAGATGAAAAGAATGAAGATGAAAAAAATGAAGATGAAAAAATTAAAAATTAAAAAATGAGAAATGGAAAGTGAAAAATGGAATATGAGAAATGAAAATAAGAAGGTGGCAAATGTAACAGCGGGATATGACACTAAAAAAAGGGGGGGGGGGAAACCAAACTAATTATGAATGTATATTGTGGGGGGGGGGGGGAAGGGGGGAGGGAGAGAGAGATGGGGCAATGGGCAGAGACAGAAAATGAAGTAAAATAAATTAGAAATAGAGATGAAAATGAGAATAAAAATAAATATAAAAATAATATTATTAAGAAAAATGCATAAAAAATATATAAATATAATGTATATAATAGTGATGCATCACAAATTGCACTCAATCATCTCGTTCAGTCCACGGGGTGAGAGAGTCTGGAGACAATGAATCCAAAAATTCCATCAGCAGTGATCAGTCCCACAGATACAGCACCCTGAGACGCAGGGAGAATTTTTGGATTCATTGTCTCCAGACTCTCTCACCCCGTGGACTGAACGAGATGATTGAGTGCAATTTGTGATGCATCACTATTATATACATTATATTTATATATTTTTTATGCATTTTTCTTAATATTATTTTTATATTTATTTTTATTCTCATTTTCATCTCTATTTCTAATTTATTTTACTTCATTTTCTGTCTCTGCCCATTGCCCCATCTCTCTCTCCCTCCCCCCTTCCCCCCCCACAATATACATTCATAATTAGTTTGGTGCCCCCCCCCCTTTTTTTTTGTGTCATATCCCGCTGTTACATTTGCCAGCTTCTTATTTTCATTTCTCATATTCCATTTTTCACTTTCCATTTCTCATTTTTTCATTTTTAATTTTTTCATCTTCATTTTTTTCATCTTCATTCTTTTCATCTTTATTTATTTATTTAGTTCATTTATTTTAATTATTTATTTTTATTTTATTATTATTATTATTATTTTTATTTATTTTTTTATTTATTTTTATTTTTATTTTTATTTTATTTTTATTTTCATTTCTATTATTATTTTTTTTTTATAATTATTTTTATTTTTATATTTATTTTTATTTTTTATTTTTTTATTTTTTTGTTTTTTATTTAATTTTTTTAAATTTATTATTATTATTTTTATCTTTATCTTTACTACTATTATAGATCGTTTTCTGTTTCTGCCCATTGTTTCCCCCCCCCCCTTTTTTTTCTTTCCCTACACCCTTCCCCCCCACTTTTTTCATTGCCACATCACTGGCTCTAGTTCAAGATGTCCATATACACTGACATTTTTATTGACGTCTATACACACTAACTACCACTGTCTATTCACCACATACTATCATCCTGACATCTTCCCTCCTGCGGGTTCCAGCGAGGGACTTCAGTGCCTGTCATTACGGGTGAGCGAGCCTCCTGAGCGCTGCCCGTGACGCGCTGCGCCTCTGAGCGTCGCGCGTCTCCCGGGCCTCGCTCTCTGGCCGGACGCTTCCGACAGACTGCATAGATACGCGTCTGTAGCAACGGCCACTTCCGCCGCACACTCCGGAGCTGCGGCCAGCGGCTCCAGATGCGCGAATATGACCTACTGTTCACCAATGATTTTACTTAGAGTTTTATAAATAGCTCCATTCCATCAGGCTTTTCTATGTGTCAGAATAGGTTTTCATGTTTTGCATATCTATTTTGATTTATTTATCATGCCTTTACAGTATGTGCCCCTGTTTACTGTAGCCCCTCCCCCTTATATTTGGCGCCCATTTTAAGTGTATATATACCATGTAAGCACCACCATTTGTTATCACTGATCTGAAGAAGGGGGCGCTGTCCCCCGAAAAGCGTTATCTAGCCTGTATCCCTGCTTGCTATGATTCTACACCAATAAAGAAGCTATATCTTGCAAAATACTTCTGCCTCGGACTTTTCATCTTCATCTCACCAGGACAACAGCAGCGCCCTTTGAAAAGGTTTTTTTTTCTTCCTTACCACTTCCCATGGTGCTAGAACAGCGAAAAACACCCCACATGGCCACTATTTGGGAAACTAAACCCCTCATGGAATGTAATAAGGGGTGCAGTGAGCATTTACACCCCACTGGTGTTTTACATTTTAAATTTTCACGGACCACTGTTCCAAAAATCTGTCACCTGTGGGGTGTTAAGGCTCACTATACCCCTTGTTACGTTCCGTGAGGGGTGTAGTTTCCAAAATGGGGTCACAAAGGCTGTCTGGGCATGCTGGGAGTTGCAGTTTTGAAATAGATACAGCAGTGATAAATAGATAAAGCAGTGAAGATCACTTTATGGCAATCTTCACAGCTGTATCTGACACGGCGCCATTTGCCTGCCACCTCCTGTCAGCCGCCTGGTCCCTGGTGCCCGCGCCGTGATCGCAGGTAGACGCCGCCGCACCATCGCCGCCATCTTTCCCCCACTCTGCACTGATCGGCCAATCTCAGGGGTTAGGAGGAAGTGGCACCCTGCCACCTCACTCCTATTCTTCAGGATGGTGGGAACTGTCTCTGACAGCTCCGATCATCCCTATTTTCCAGGCTATTGGGTCATCAGAGACCTGATCAGCCTGGAATCGCCGCAAATCGCCGATCTGAACTGATCGGCGATTGCCGACATGGGGGGGTTGTTCAGGCATCCCGGTCCGATTCCGTCCAGCTAGTGACTGGGATGGAAATTCCAACAAGTGTACAGGTATGCCCTTGGTCCTTAAGTACCAGGGCACAGGGGCGTACCCATACGCCTGTGGTCCCCAATAAGTTAACCTACTAATTTTCGTGCATAAAGTTATCATTTTTTAACAGAAGTCAAACAAAATCAAACCTATATAAGTTGGGTATCTTTTTTAATCGCATGAACCTACAGAATAAAGATAAGGTGTCAATTTTACCGAAAAGTGCACTGTGTAGAAACGGAAGTCCCCCAAATTTACAAAATGCTGTTTATTTTTTCAATTTTGTAGGAAATTATTGATGTCATTACAAAGTAAAATTGGTGGCGCAAAAGCCATATATGGGTTTGTAGGTGGAAAATTGAAAGCGTTATGATTTATAGAAGGTGAGGAGCAAAAAACGAAAGTGCAAAAATGAAAAAAAAAAACGGTGGTCCTTTAGGGATTAAGATTAGTGTCACGATTCGGCTTCCAGGTAGTGGATCCTCTGTGTCAGCGAGGGATTGGCGTGGACCGTGCTAGTGGACCGGTTCTAAGAGGCTACTGGTGTTCACCAGAGCCCGCCGCAAAGCGGGATGGTCTTGCTGCGGCAGTAGCAACCAGGTCGTATCCACTAGCAACGGCTCAACCTCGCTGACTGCTGAGAAGGCGTGGGACAGAAGGACTAGGCAGAGGCAAGGTCAGACGTAGCAGAAGGTCGGGGGCAGGCGGCAAGGTTTGTAGTCAGGATGGATAGCAGAAGTTCAGGTAACACAGGCTTTGGACACACTAAACGCTTTCACTGGCACAAGGCAACAAGATCCGGCAAGGGAGTGCATGGGAGGAGATCAGATATAGCCAGGGAGCAGGTGGAAGCCAATTAAGCTAATTGGGCCAGGAACCAATCATTGGTGCACTGGCCCTTTAAGTCTCAGAGAGCTGGCGCGCGCGCGCCCTAGAGAGCGGAGCCGCGCGCGCCAGCACATGACAGCAGGGGACCGGGACGGGTAAGTGACCTGGGATGCGATTCGCGAGCGGGCGCGTCCCGCTGTGCGAATCGCATCCCCGACGGCCATGACAGTGCAGCGCTCCCGGTCAGCGGGACTGACCGGGGAGCTGCAGGGAGAAAGACGCCGTGAGCGCTCCGGGGAGGAGCGGGGACCCGGAGCGCTAGGCGTAACAGTACCCCCCCCCCCTTAGGTCTCCCCTTTTTTTTGTCCGGTGACTGCCTCCCCTGGGATGAGGACACCGGGAAAGAATGGATGGTTTCCTCAATGGCAGGCAGTACAGCAGGAGTAGGAATGGGGAGGGAGGGCAGAGGGTGAAGCTTGGCACGGGGCAGGGAGACACAAGGATGGGAGCCATGAGGAGGCACAGAGGCTTGCCTGACGGGACTGGGAGGGGGGGAGAGGCACTTCCTGTGGCAGGCAGAGTCCCAGTACTTGATCTCCCCGGTGGTCCAATCAAGGGTGGGCGAATGAAGCCGGAGCCATGGCAGACCGAGGAGGACCTCAGAGGTACAGCCGGGGAGAACGAAGAGCTCAATCCTCTCGAGGTGGGGTCCAATAGACATGAGGAGGGGTTCTGTGCGGTAACGCACGGTGCAGTCCAATCTGGCTCCGTTGACTGCGGAAATGTAGAGCGGCTTGACGAGACGGGTCACCGGGATGCGGAATTTATTAACAAAGGACTCCAAAATAAAATTCCCAGAGGCACCAGAGTCCAAGCAGGCCACGGCTGAGAAGGAGGAGTTGGCTGAAGAAGAAATCCGCACGGGCACCGTGAGACGTGGAGGAGCAGACTTGGAACCAAGAGACGCCACACCGACGTGAGCTGGGTGCGTGCGTGGAGGACGGATAGGGCAATCCACCAAGAAATGCTCGGTACTGGCACAGTAAAGACAGAGATTTTCTTCCCTACGGCGATTCCTCTCTTCCTGGGTCAGGCGAGACCTATCCACTTGCATGGCCTCCTCGGCGGGAGGCCCAGGCGTAGATTGCAACGGATATTGTGGGAGAGGTGCCCAGAGATCTAAGTCTTTTTCCTGGCGGAGCTCTTGGTGTCGCTCAGAAAAACGCATGTCAATGCGGGTAGCTAAATGGATGAGTTCTTGCAGGTTGGCAGGAATCTCTCGTGCGGCCAGCACATCCTTGATGCGACTGGATAGGCCTTTTTTAAAGGTCGCGCAGAGAGCCTCGTTATTCCATGATAACTCGGAAGCAAGAGTACGAAATTGGATGGCGTACTCGCCCACTGAAGAATTACCCTGGACCAGGTTCAACAGGGCAGTCTCGGCGGAAGAAGCTCGGGCTGGCTCCTCGAAGACACTCCGGAGTTCAGCGAAGAAGGCCTGGACTGTGGCTGTGGCAGGATCAATGCGGTCCCAGAGCGGTGTGGCCCAAGACAAGGCCTTTCCTGAAAGAAGGCTTACTACGAACGCCACCTTAGACCGTTCTGTAGGAAACAAGTCCGACAACATCTCCATATGCAGGGAACACTGAGACAAAAATCCACGGCAGAGTCTGGAGTCCCCATCAAATTTGTCCGGCAGGGACAAGCGGAGGCTAGGGGCGGCCACTCGCTGCGGAGGAGGTGCAGGAGCTGGCGGAGGAGATGGTTGCTGCTGTAGCAGAGGCAGAAGTTGCTGTAACGTAGCGGTCAACTGCGACAGCTGCTGTCCTTGTTGGGCAATTTGCTGCGATTGCTGAGCGACCACCGTGGTAAGGTCAGCAAGACTTGGCAGCGGCACCTCAGCGGGATCCATGGCCGGATCTACTGTCACGATTCGGCTTCCAGGTAGTGGATCCTCTGTGTCAGCGAGGGATTGGCGTGGACCGTGCTAGTGGACCGGTTCTAAGAGGCTACTGGTGTTCACCAGAGCCCGCCGCAAAGCGGGATGGTCTTGCTGCGGCAGTAGCAACCAGGTCGTATCCACTAGCAACGGCTCAACCTCGCTGACTGCTGAGAAGGCGTGGGACAGAAGGACTAGGCAGAGGCAAGGTCAGACGTAGCAGAAGGTCGGGGGCAGGCGGCAAGGTTCGTAGTCAGGATGGATAGCAGAAGTTCAGGTAACACAGGCTTTGGACACACTAAACGCTTTCACTGGCACAAGGCAACAAGATCCGGCAAGGGAGTGCATGGGAGGAGATCAGATATAGCCAGAGAGCAGGTGGAAGCCAATTAAGCTAATTGGGCCAGGCACCAATCATTGGTGCACTGGCCCTTTAAGTCTCAGAGAGCTGGCGCGCGCGCGCCCTAGAGAGCGGAGCCGCGCGCGCCAGCACATGACAGCAGGGGACCGGGACGGGTAAGTGACCTGGGATGCGATTCGCGAGCGGGCGCGTCCCGCTGTGCGAATCGCATCCCCGATGGCCATGACAGTGCAGCGCTCCCGGTCAGCGGGACTGACCGGGGAGCTGCAGGGAGAAAGACGCCGTGAGCGCTCCGGGGAGGAGCGGGGACCCGGAGCGCTAGGCGTAACAATTAGGGTCACATGTGTCGTATTTTGCTGCATATTTTTCTACCCATTGAACTTATTGGGTAGCAAAGTCAGCTGTGTATTTTGCTATCCTTTGACTGAAGAGCGCTGTCTGCCTGGTCCACTTCGGCATGGGGATGACTACATGATGTCCACGCCCAGGGGTGGGATGCTGACCAGCGCAGGACATTTTTGCACGCTTCTCGGGTTCCTCCTTAACCATTGCAGGTACAATTTGTAATGGAGTACGTAGCATGGCTTCGTGGTACGTAGCATGGAAACTTACACATGGCAGCAATACAGTATTCTTCACCTCCCCCCTTACTTTTCTCAGCGCCAAGCCAAAGCACAATTTCACAGACAATGTCCCGTACACTTTTGGGCGTAATTTCTGTTGCAGCTTGCGAAAATTCTGGACAATTCTCTAAGCACATTTCTGAATAGGGGGAGAACTAGTGGCTTTTGCGGCAATGGTATACACCCGTATCTTGTTGTAGGTGGCCTGGTGGTTGAGTAGTTAAGACACACACCCATATCCTGTTTGTGGATGCCAAAATTGTGGTGAGCCACTGGTGTATGGCAGGATCACTGGTATAGTGGAGTGGTGGGATCAGATGGTATTAACCCCTGGAGCAAGATGTTGTTAACCCCTAGTGTTCCTGACACCAGGATGTGGTTGTATGGTGTAGGGCACCGCCAACAACCAACCCAAAACGGCATATATTAAATGAGAGTCCAAATACAGCTGGAACTTTACTGAAGAAGGCTGTATAACAGTTCTTACAGATAGCCAACTTCCACAGAGGTGACCGGGACACAGAGAACCTCTCAGGCTTGCTTGGACTTGTAATGATAATAATGTTATGACTTTGGTAGGGACAGTAAAGACTTGACTTGTAGACATAGAAGACTTACAGATTAGATGTGGCTGCAGACTTGTAGGCTTTGGCCTAGCTGGACTGAACTTGAACAGGACCTGAGCATGCTTTGTCCAGGAATCAAGGGAAAGAGAGCTAGTGTGGAGACTACCGCCCCTTATATATCAGGGGGCTGGACTAAAGCCCATTGGTAGCTGGTTGCCTGGGGTTACCTGTGCCTCTGGAACTCTGGGTATTAGGTATCACATGACATATCACATGACCTTAGGAAGGTCCTATACAGGGTAAACATCCTAATAACCTTTGCATACAGTTTGTATTCACTGTACAATACTTATACAGTCATGGCCATAAATGTTGGCACCCCTGAATTTTTCAAGAAAAGTAAGTATTTCTCACAGAAAAGGATTGCAGTCACACATGTTTTGCTATACACATGTTTATTCCCTTTGTGTGTATTGGAACTAAACCAAAAAAGGAGGGAAAAAGCAAATTGGACATAATGTCATACCAAACTCCAAAAATGGTCTGGACAAAATTATTGCCACCTTTAACCCCTTAATGACGCAGGACGTATATTTACGTCCTGCACCGGCTCCCGCGATATGAAGCGGGATCGCGCCGCGATCCCATTATCATATCGCGTCGGTCCCGGCGCTCATCAACGGCCGGGACCCGCGGCTAATACCACACATCGCCGATCGCGGCGATGTGCGGTATTAACCCTTTAGAAGCGGCGGTCAAAGCTGACTGCCGCTTCGAAAGTGAAAGTGACCCGGCTGCTCAGTCGGGCTGTTCGGGACCTCATACCGCCCTGTACGTGGAAAAATAAAAAAGTTATAGGGGTCAGAAGATGACATTTTTAAACGTATAAATTTTCCTGCATGTAGTTATGATTTTTTCCAGAAGTGCGACAAAATCAAACCTATATAAGTAGGGTATCATTTTAACCGTATGGACCTACAGAATAATGATAAGGTGTAATTTTTACCGAAATATGCACAGCGTAGAAACGGAAGCCCCCAAAATTACAAAATGGAGGTTTTTTTTCGATTTTGTCGCACAATGATTTTTTTTTTTCTGTTTCGCCATGCATTTTTGGGTAAAATGACTAATGTCACTGCAAAGTAGAATTGGCGACGCAAAAAATAAGCCATAATATGGATTTTTAGGTGGAAAATTGAAAGGGTTATGATTTTTAAAAGGTAAGGAGGAAAAAACGAAAGTGCCAAAAACGGAAAAACCCTGAGTCCTTAAGGGGTTAAAGGGGTACTCCAGTGGAAAACTTTTTTTTTTTATCAACTGGTCCCAGAAAGTTAAATAGATTTGTAAATTGGTTCTATTAAAAAATCTTAATCCTTCCAGTACTTATTAGCTGCTGAATACTACACAGGAAATTTTTTTCTTTTTGGTATGTTCAAACTGCGGAATCTCGCTCGCGGAGGTTCCCTCAGGCGTCCATGCCAAAAATACTTTGGCGGTAGGACAGATCATCACTATGCCTTGGTGTAGGATAGATGAGTATGTGCTTCGATTTGCCAGAGAAGTAAGGGAAATGAAGTCCATGTACCGTATACCGCTCTGGTCCTGCCCCCTACAAAGGAGTAAATAAGTAACTGTGCACCATGTAGGGGAATCTCAGGCGGTTATTAACAGCATTGAGAGCAGTGAAATTACCATGTCACCACAATGAAGGGTTGACCTAAAAAAAGCATTAAAGGGGTATTCCGGTGGAAAACTATTTTTTTTAAAATAAACTGGTGCCAGAATGTTAAACAGATTAGTAAATTACTTCTATTTAAAAATCTTAACCCTTCCAGTACTTATCAGCTGTTTTATACTACAGAAGAAGTTCTTTTCTTTTTGAATTTCTTTTCTGTCTGACCACAGTGCTCTCTGCTGACACCTCTGTCCATGTCAGGAACTGTCCAGAGCAGGATAGGTTTGCTATGGGGATTTCCCAAAGCATTACAAATCTATTTAACTTTCTGGCACCTGTTGATTTTTTTTTTTTTAAATTCCACCGGAGTACCCCTTTAAAGATTTTTAAAAGATTTTTAAACAGGTATATCTTAAGGCTTTCACTGCTTCTGTGCTGACTGAATTGGTGTGTGAAGTTTAATGAGGCACTGTCATAAACAAAAAATATTGCTATTTTGCAGATAAAGGAATTATTTTCTCCAATATAATTCTGTTAAAGAGAATGTAGTTTTTATGTTGTTTTTGGTCTTTATCATTTCTGCCTCTAGATGTCTCCATGAAGGCTCATTTTATATCTTTACGGCCATGTCATTTTATATCTTTTCACTTTTTGGCCATGTCATTTGTGTCTTAAAAGTGCATCACCTGGGTGTCTTCTGCCCCGCGCTGAGAGACATAGGCCCAGGAAATGATGGTGGACCCAGCCCTCCTTTGTGCTTATTCCCGGCCTTTGCATGGGAAACTGGGAAACTGAGAAGGGGGGGGGGGGGGGGATTATTTAGTAAAAAAACGTGTAGGTCAAATGTAAGCAAAAGCAGACAAATGGGACATAACAGTCCTGATTGACTTGCTTGTGATGTTTCAAGTTTATTCATATGAGTCTGATTGAACATGAAAAAAAGCTAATTTAGTGTCATAGCTTTGGTGTCAAAGACCTTGGCTTTATCCTATTAAAGATTTTTTTTTCTTTTACTCAGGCAGCAATCCAAGAAAAGAAGCAAGCTGTTAGTTCAGTTTTGTCTTCTTGTCATATAATTTAGGGACAGGTTTATCACTTTCCCATGCTGCACTGTAAGACGTTTGTATCACGGTGTCAGTAATAAAGGCTTCAGCAGATTGCTGTGACTGGCACTTCTCTATAATTAGTGGTTTGCCACATGTGAAAACAAGACTGGAAGACAAAGAATTCCATTACTATGCCAATGATAGGCAGTCTCCAATGAGAGGTTGGGTGATATTATCATACATGCAGGTGAGTGAATACCATGCAGTATTATTTACAGTGAAACCTTTTTGAGAAGTGGAGATTGTCTTCTCAAATATGGCCATTTTAAATAATGTGTGGGGACTGAAAATCTTTTAGAAACTGGTTTTGATAAGGAGGTGGTCTTTTAGAGAGGTTTGACTGTACCATAAGGCCAAATGTATATTGATACCAGACTATCACTCTCTACACTCACTTGCCAGTTTATTAGGCACACCTTGCTACTACCAGGATGGACCCTCTTTTGCCTACAGAACTGCCTTCATTCTTTGTGACATACTTTCTACAAGGTGCTGGAAACACTCCTCAGAGATTCTGCTCCATATGGACATGATGACATCACACAGTTGCTACAGATTTGTCGGCTGCACATTCATGATGCAAATCTCCCTGTTACACCTTGCGCTCCGGCCACTTCCCCTGGCCGTGAACGCACTGTCCCCCTCTCTCCTGCTGCCGGCGGGGCTGGGATTCGCATCGCGGGACATGCCCGCATGCGAGTCCCAGCCCGTCACTTACCCCGCTCCTCTGCTGCTTCTGCCTCGCAGCTCCGGTGCACGCGTCCCCGTCTCCTAGGGCGCGCGTGTGCCGGAGCTCTGAAATTTAAAGGGCCAGTACATCCATAATTATGTGAAACACCTGACACTATTCTATAAGTCCCTGCACCTCCTACTCTTCCCTGCCAGATCTTCAGTACCATTTGCCTGAGAGAAAGCATTCCCATTGCCTGTTTCGCCATTCCCGTGTATCCAGACCTTCCTGCTACATTTATTGACTATGATCCTTTGCCACCTGCCTAGACCTTCTTCTACGTTGACTACGCTACAGCCTTATCCTTTGGTACCTCGCCTTGCCCAGTTACCTGTGTGGTCGGGCCGTGTCGGGGGTAGTGACCTTAGACTCCGCTCTCCAATAAGGTCCGAGTCATCTGCCACACAGGTAGAGGATCCACTTCCAGCTTTGTGACAGCAAGATCCGGCCATGGATCCAACTGGGGTTCTTCTGCAGATATCTCGGATCTATCGTGACGCTCTAGTCACAGCAGTTGGCCCAGCAGCTTAATCAGCTATCCGCCATGATCCAGCTCCAGTATAGGCTCCCGCTGCTGCAGTCTCCTCTGGAACCAAACTCCGTTTGTCACTTCCAGAAAAATATGAGGGGGTCCCAAGTCCTGTCGTGGTTTTGTGATGGAGTGCTTCATACACATAGAACTGCTCTACGGAACGTGCAAAGGTGGCCTTCGTCATTAGTCTCCTTTCTGGACAGGCTTTGGCCTGGGCAACCCCGTTGTGGGATCACAGTGATGTCGTCACTACTAATCTCCAGGCATTCCTGATGGAATTTCGCACAGTCCTGCTCGAGCTTCCTCCACAGAGACTGCTCTGCTAAATCTTTCTCAGGGCAACTCCACTGCCATCCTGTTCCGAACCCTGGTGTCGGAGTTGTCCTGGAATAATGAAGCTCTCTGCGCTACCTTCAAGAGAGGATTATCAAGTCAAATTAAAGATGTCCTCGCTGCCCGGGAATTGCCATCTACCTTGAGCGAACTTATACAATTGGCATCCCGGATAGATATCCGTTTCTTCAAGCGACGAGAGGAACTACGACAAGAAAGGGAGTCTGCACGACCTTGGCGCTTTCCTTGTCTGGCGCCAGTCTTCCACCAACCACCGCAACCTTCTACGTTGCCTCCCGCAGTGGAGGCTATGCAAGTGGATCGGTCTCACTTGACCCTGCAAGAAAGGACTCACCGACGAACCGAAAATCTTTGTCTTTACTGTGCCAGTGCAGACCACTTCATTAAGGATTGTCCTCTGTGTCCTCAGCCACAGGGAAACGCTCGCACCTAGGGTTCGTAGGAGAGGCCTCCCTAGGTGTGAATTCTTCCACTCTACGCTTAAATGTAACAGTCCAGCTTCTTCCCTCCAAAGAGATCATCTCCGTTCTGGCCGTCCTGCACTATGGCTCTGTGGGAAACTTTATTGATGCCGCCCTTGTGCATAAGTATCGTCTGCCAGTGTTCCGCCTCCTGAAACCCCTGTACGTCTCTATGGTCAATGGAGAAAAACTGGACTGTACTGTGCTATACCGCACAGAACCCCTGTCCATGCAAGTAGGTGTTACGCCGAGCGCTCCGGGTCCCTGCTCCTCCCCGGAGTGCTCGCGGCGTTCTCCTCTCTGCAGCGCCCCGGTCAGACCCGCTGACCGGGAGCGCTGCACTGACACGACGAGGATGCGATTCGCATAGCGGGACGCGCCCGCTCGCGAATCGCATCCCAAGCCACTTACCTGTCCCGGTCCCCGGCTGTCACGTTCTGGCGTGCACGGCTCCGCTCTCTAGGGCGCGCGCGCGCCAGCTCTCTGAGATTTAAAGGGCCAGTGCACCAATGATTGTTGCCTGGCCCAATCAGTCTAATTAGCCTCCACCTGCTCCCTGCTCATATAACCTCACTTCCCCGTCACTGCTTGGCCGGATCTTGTTGCCTTGTGCCAGAGAAAGCGTTTTGTGTATGTCCCAAGCCTGTGCTCCAGACCTGCTGTTGCCCCTGACTACGACCCTTGCTGCCTGCCCTGACCTTCTGCTACGTCCGACCTTGCTCTTGCCTTGTCCTTTTGTACCGCGCCTGTCTCAGCAGTGAGAGAGGTTGAGCAGTTACCGGTGGATACGACCTGGTTGCTACCGCCGCAGCAAGACCATCCTGATTTGCGGCGGGCTCTGGTGAATACCAGTAGCAACTTAGAACCAGTCCACCGGTACGGTCCACGCCAATCCCTCTCTGACACAGAGGATCCACCTCCAGCCTGCCGAATCCTAACAGTAGGATTCCTGCATAAGGAGAACTTGTCCTTCTACGTCCTCCCACACTGTACTTCTCCTCTCCTGCTTGGTCTGCCTTGGTTACAGCTCCATACCCCACACATGGATTGGAAAACTGGAGAAGTCCTACGCTGGGGTCCACATTGTAACAACCATTGTATCCATCTACGTGTAATTAAGTTGGAACCAACTTCTAGACCTCTGCCTGGTCTGCCCTCTTTCCTCCAGGACTTTGCTGATGTCTTCAGCTAAATGCAAGCTGAAGTATTGCCTCCACACCGTCCCTACGATTGCCCTATAGATTTATTCCCCGGCACCACTCCTCCCAGGTGCAGAATTTACCCCTTGTCTGTCCCAGAAACTCAGGCCATGGCAGACTACATCCAAGAAAACCTTCGGAAGGGGTTCATCAGGAAGTCCTCTTCTTCTGCTGGAGCCGGGTTCTTCTTCGTCGAGAAAAAAGACGGTTCTTTGCGACCTTGTATCGACTACCGTGGTTTGAATAAAATTACTGTAAAGATCGCTATCCACTACCTCCAATCTCGGAATTATTTGATCCCCTGAGAGGTGCCAGAATCTTCTCAAAACTTGATCTACGTGGGGTTTACAATTTGATTTGTATTCGTAAAGGGGACGAATGGAGGACTGCGTTTAATACCCGTGAAGGACATTTCGAGTATCTTGTCATGCCATTTGGACTCTGTAATGCTCCAGCAGTCTTTCTGGAGTTCGTCAACAATATTTTTTGAGATCTATTGTACTCCTGTGTCGTTGTCTATATGGATGACATACTCATCTATTCTCCCAATATTCAATCTCATCACCCCCACCTCCGCCAAGTCTTACAGCGTCTCCGTGAAAATCGTCTCTATGCCAAACTTGAAAAATGCACTTTTGAAAAACCACTCTTCCTTTTTGGACTATATTGTTACAAGTCAAGGTCTCCAAATGGATCCCTACAAGTTGTCTGTAGTTCTGGACTGGCCACAACCTTCTGGTTTGAAAGTGACCCAGCGCTTCCTTGGTTTTGCCAACTACTATTGGCATTTTATAGCTCACTACTCTGGTAGCTCCCATCATCTCGCTTACCAAAAAGACAGCTAATCCAAAGGTGTGGACACCAGAGGCTGAAGAAGCTTTCAAACAGTTGAAGTCCGCCTTTGCTTCTGCTCCTGTTTTATCTAGACCTGACCCTAACAAGCCATTCTCCTTGGAAGTGGATGCTTCTTCTGTTGGAGCTGGGGAAGTCTTAACACGAAAATCTACTAAGGGAAAAACTTTAAACTGCAGCTTTTTCTCTAAAACCTTCTCTCCTGCGGAGAGAAATATACTATATCGGAGATCGCGAGCTCTTAGCCATTAAGCTGGCCTTAGAAGAGTGGTGTCACCTCTTGGAAGACTCGGTACATCCTGTCACAATTTATTATTTTATTCTGACTACAAGAATTTGCTTTATCTTCAGTCAGCCCATTGTCTCAACCAACGACAGGCCCAATGGTCTTTATTTTTCTCCAGATTTGACTCCACTTCCGTCCTGCTGAAAAGAATGTCTGAGCTGATGCCCTTTCCAGGTCCTCAGATGTGCACGACGGTGAATCTCTTCCACAGCATATTATCCTGCCGGAGCGTCTCATTTCTATAGCACCAGCAAGTCTCCAACATCTACTTCCTGGAAAGACTTACGAATCTCTTCGTATGAAACTCCGAGTCTTGAAATGGAGACATTCTTCTTTTCTGGCCGGCCATCCTGGTATTCGTAAGTCTCTACTGCTCATCTCCAGACATTATTGGTGGCCAATTTTGAAAAAGGATGTTGTTGATTTTGTTCGGTCCTGCTCAGTCTGTGCCCGGGACAAGACACCCCGTTCCAAGCTAGCAAGTCTGCTTCAGCCCTTGCCAGTTCCTGAGCTTCCTTGGTCCGATATTGCCATGGACTTCATTACAGACCTCGCTCGCACGCCGGAGCTCTGAAATTTAAAGGGCCGGTACGCCCATAATTATGTGAAACACCTGACACTATTCTATAAGTCTCTGCACCTCCCATTCTTCCCTGCCGGATCTTCAGTGCCATTTGCCTGAGAGAAAGTGTCCCCATTGCCTGTTTCGCCATTCCCATGTATCCAGACCTTCCTGCTACTTTTTTTGACTATGAACCTTTGCCGCCTGCCTAGACCTTCTGCTACGTTGACTACGCTACAGCCTTATCCTTTGGTACCTCTCCTTGCCTAGTTACCTGTGTGGTCGAGCCGCGTCGGGGGTTGCAACCTGGGTGTCGCCTGCCGCAGCAAGTTCATCCTGCCTTGCGGAGAGCTCTGGTGAAGACCAACGGCACCTTAGACTCCACTCCCCGATACGGTCCGAGTCATCTGCCACACAGGTAGAGGATCCACTTCCAGCTTCGTGACAGCCTACATCCAGGTGTGTGACACTCCCGTTTCACCACATCCCGAAGGTGATCCATAGGATTGAGATCTAATGACTGTGGAGGCCATTGGAGTCCAAACTAACCACTCACCCCACCGCCATCCACACACTGCTGTAACCATAATTATATGAGTTATGGGGAGGGTTTATTTTCCTGCAGTGATCACGTTCCCGTCAGAGAGCACTGAACAGCAGTGATGTCCCCAGCGTGACCATAGTGTCACTGTCAGAACCGAACTGATTAATAACTTCAGTGCGGAATTCTCTATCCACTACTATTTAAAGGGAATCTATCAGCTGTATTTGCTGCTAAAAACACTGACACCATTGAATAGCTGTTAGGGTTGTAGTTTTGCCAGGATGGAGTAAGTGATCATCTGGCTTTTGCATTTCCCTATTGACTCCCTGCTAACATCTGGCCGCTGTGTTTTTCCCTTGGGGCAGTTTGGGCATTTGTTTGGGCGTTTAGCCATATGCTGTTATATACAACTCATTGGGGTGGGATGGATTCAGAGTGGCAAAATTGTCTAAAAATATTTGCACAATCACTATTTTTACACCAATAATGTTGTGCAAACTCTTACTTTACACAAAAATTGTATGCAATTTTGCCACTCTGCACTGGTGCATGAAATGATTAATTCTCTCATTGTGTCTCCCACACTCTGCAGAGCGGCAAAAATGCATTGTTTCTGTCTGTAATAAACTTCACCAAAAAGAAAACTAAAGTCTACGTCGATACTGATACTTAAATGGCAAATCAAGAAAATGTACATTCACTGCTGGCAGTTAACAGGTTTACAGATGATACAATTCATTTTTTTTTCTCTTTAGTAATTTACAAGAGGACATTTCTGTGAAATACACTCATTTTCCAACCAGGGGCATGAAGAAAGGATTTCAAAAGAAGAATTTGTAAACATGCATTTCTAAGATTGCATCCATAAAGCATGGGCAGACAGGATTGCAATTAGACAACTGGAATATATTGTTTCTCTGCCCCTTGGCTAATTCATTATGACTGTTGAAGAATGTCTGCAGCATGCTAATAGAAAAGGAGATGGTTTACTGCTGCAACATCAGATATATAAAGTGTGAATTCATGGCGTTCCCTACTAATTCTAGTCCTTATAACTTGATGAGTTTATTTTACATTTCCATCTGACTCTAGTAACAGAATGCACATTTCTTTATGCCTGGCCTTCACAATGGGTGGTATCACAACTGCCCAAGGAACATTGCACAACATGTAAAGCTGACAACATACTGTGCGATATTCCAATAATCGTCCATTCACTTTAGATATCTCACTGACAAATGAAATGACCCATGTCCAAATACATGCATGCTTTGGCTTGTGTTTATATTAAGGAGAAGGGAAATAATCTGCCACCAGACATCTCCGTAGCTTAAAAGAAAACTCTGATGCTCCCAATTAGAAATAAAGTAATCCCTAAATGTAGCATAGGCTTGTACCTATTGATAGAGCCCACTATCGCGCTAATCAGTCCAGCAGTTCCTCCGCTATGCCCGTCTGAAGCTCCTGTCACTTTCGGGTTCAGTGCATAGGGATTGTAGTGTAAAAGACTACATCTCCCACAATGCCCTAGCATAATGTCCGTTCCGCTCCTGCCCTCCCCCTGGTTTTCCCCAGCTCGGCCCACTCCCCAAATGATAATAAATGCCCCCATTGGCCTCCCATCTCCATATCCCCACCCGTCCAAAATATGTCCTTCCTCACATGTGCCGAATATGAGCTTTACAATACACAGAATACATGCACACATTAGCAGTAATACAATCTAAGTCAGCCTGCTATGTGCCGTGTTTCCAGCGCCGACGCTACTGTATAGAGATAGGTAACTAAACTGTGTAATTCATTTTGTGAATTGGCGTAGTAGCTAAGCTAGCGTAGATAGGGGCTTTCCTATTGGCCCAAGCAGAACACATGGTGGCTTTGTGACAAAGCTGAAAGATGGGCGTTTGCAAAGCTGACCAATTACAGCTTTGCAACGCTGAATACATGAATATTTATGAACGGGGGAGTAGCCGACTCTGGGCCGGGAGGCAGGGAAAAGCTGCAAAGATTCATGGGACTGATGAGTCATCGGGCTAAACATGGCGGACACGCGCTGCAGAAAGAAGGTCGAGCGTCATCAAACCAGGGAGAACTACTTAGCTTCCGGTCGGCGGCAAAATGCAGAAAAGTCCATGATCACTTCAGAATTGTAAATGCAAGTACATGGGTAGGTTATATAACTTTACTAACTGGTTTATTGGCACAGGGAATGCTTTGCATTGGAGTACTCCTTTAACTATCGTAGAGAACAAATGCTCAATCCTTCATTCCCTCAAAACCTATTGTTCTATGTTCACATGGCGGAATTCTGGCAAAATTTGTGCAGAATATCAGCAAAATGTTCATCACAGAAATTTGATCAGTATTTTAACTTTTCTAATTATATGTAGTGCAAAAATGTTCAACATGAAGACACTCTATAGTGATTAAATCCTTACTGTATGGTGCCAAAACAATGAATACCATAACACTTTACTGTAAATAACAGCTCCATAAAATGTACTCCAATAACAGAGCTATAATGTCTAAATACAATTAACAAATACATTTGTAGTGGTTGCCTTACTCTGTGCCAGGCTATCTGTAGTGCCCCCTAAGGTGTGTTATGAGATGATATATGCTCATTAGGGAGCCTAGTGTGGTTATTCTGCCACATCCCTATAGACTTAAAGGGGCATTCCAGGCCAAAACTTTTTTTTATATATCAACTGGCTCCGGAAAGTTAAACAGATTTGTAAATTAAGTCTATTCAAAAATCTTAATCCTTCCAATAGTTATTAGCTTCTGAAGTTGAGTTGCTGTTTTCTGTCTAACTGCTCTCTGATGACTCATGTCCCGGGAGCTGTGCAGTTCCTATGGGGATATTCTCCCATCATGCACAGCTCCCGGGACATGACATCATCATTGAGCAGTTAGACAGAAAACTTCAGAAGCTAATAACTATTGGAAGGATTAAGATTTTTTAATAGAAGTAATTTACAAATCTGTTTAACTTTCCCGAGCCAGTTGATATATATAAAAAAAAGGTTTTGCCTGGAATACCCCTTTAAAACAGAAGGCGTATAGAGTAACAGTATAAAGCTCTAATGTGAACCTGCCAGCATGGATGAACAAGCAATGTACCAATTGTCCTGAGTTGGTTAGTCAGGGTGATGGAGCAAATATGTCTCACAATATTTCATTGTTAATAAATTGATTAGAATGAAATAATTTGAAGAAACTGACAGTATTTCTCTTAGAGATTTATGCCATACCCCCAAATGAGTAAAACTTAAAACCCATAGATAAAAATATCAGATTTCATTTAGGAGGTATTTCAGCCTAAAACACCTATCCCCTATCTGCCCAGTGGACGGATCCCTCACTATCTCGAGAACAGAAACCCAAGTCTCACCTTAGAATGGCTTCACAAAAGGTTCCGAGTTGCACTACTTTAGTGTATATACTGCTACCATTCAAAACGGGAAAAAGGATACCGTCTGTGGGTTTACAGGTAAAGGTGGGTCGGCCGGCAGTGCTAGGACAAATGATATTCAGAATCAAGGTATGCAATATCAGTAGAAAAAAAGCAATCCTGCACTCACCGCATGGGTACCGAATATCCAGCTCCTCTTAAGGGATTCTCCGGTGCTTAGACATCTTATCTCCTATCCAAAGGATAGGGGATAAGATGCCTGATCACGGGAGTCCCGCTGCTGGGGACCCCCGTGATCTTGCGCGCGGCACCCCGTTTGTAATCAGTCCCCGAAGCGTGTTCGCTCCGGGTCTGATTACTGTCGGTCATGGGGCCGGCGGCGTGTGACATCACGCCTCCGCCCCCGTGTGACCTCACGCTCCGCCCCTCAATGCAAGCCTATGGGAGGGGGCGAGACAGCTATCACACCCCCTCCCGTAGGCTTGCATTGAGGGGTGGGGCGTAATGTCACACGGGGGCGGAGGCATGACGTTACACGCCGTTGGCCCTGTGGTCTCCGGGAATCAGACCCGGCGCGAACACGCTTCGGGGACTGATTACAAACGGGGTGCCGCATGCAAGATCACGGGGGTCCCCAGCGGTGGGACTCCCACGATCAGGCATCTTAGGGGATAAGATGTCTAAGCACCGGAGTACCCCTTTAATGGTTCTCCGTCAGCTCAGCAGACATGTATGGAGTGGGGTGCTCAGAGGCGACTGCCGGCGGTTTCGCGCACAGTGATGATATCATCACTGTGTGCGAAACCGCCGATAGTTGCCTCTGAGCGCCCCACGCCATATATGTCTGCTGAGCTGACGGAGAATCGTTAAGAGGAGCTGGATATTCGGTACCCATGCGGTGAGTGCAGGATTACTTTTTTCTACTGATATTGCTCACCGTAGAATGGAGCAGTCACACATGCATGCCGCTGCTCCATTCATTGTCTACGGAGCTCCCAGAGATAAGCAAGTACAATGCTCAGCTCTCTAGACAATGTGCAGAGTGCCGGCACACTGCTCCATTACAAGGTGAAGCTCAGGTCTACATTCTCAATCTTACACATCCCTTATACTGTGGATAGGGAATAAGTGTTTTAAGGTGGAATTCCCATTTAAGTAGGGATAATATTACCACATACAATTCTATCATACATCCCATAATGTTTGTGCCATAGTTCCAACTCTGCAATTCAACCAAGAAAAAAGAAGTACACCATACAGCGCACACCCAATTATGTGAAAATAAAACAATATTTATTACATGATTCCAAAGTTAATCAAACAAACACACATTTAAAAATAAATAAAAGGCCCAAGAGGCCACTTCTCAACAGGGGGGGACTAAGACCCCTCCCAGGGCACCTGCACTATCTCTGTATGTATTGCACTGACCCTAATGGCCCAACAGTAAAAGATATAAACAGTAATACATGCATCGACTTCCCCCAGAGCAATATTAACAATACAACCTGTGCGGTATTAATACTTAAAGGGGTACTCCGGTGGAAAACTTTTTTTTTTTAATCAACTGGTGCCAGAAAGTTAAACAGATTTGTAAATTGCTTCCATTAAAAAAATCTTAATCCTTCTATTACTTATTAGCTGCTGAATACTACAGAGGAAATTATTTTCTTTTTGGAACACAGAGCTCTCTGCTGACATCATGACCACAGTGCTCTCTGCTGACATCTCTGTCCATTTTAGGAACTGTCCAGAGCAGCATATGTTTGCTATGGGGATTTTCTTCTACTCTGGACAGTTCTTAAAATGGACAGAGATGTCAGCAGAGGGCACTGTGGTCATGATGTCAGCAGAGAGCTCTGTGTTCCACTAAGCAAAGAATTTAGTGTAGTATTTAGCAGCTAATAAGTACTAGAAGGATTAAGATTTTTTTAATAGAAGTAATTTACAAATCTCTTTAAAATTCTTGATTTAGAAAAAGTTAATTAAAAAAAAAAAGAAAGTTTTCCACCGGAGTATCCCATTAATAACCAATACAACACTGGAAGGAAGAGGCCAGGGACAGTAGATGGAGAAATGAATCCAGGCAGGTGCCCTCCTAAGCCCCACATGTTGCATTACGTCAACCGTCTGTGACTTCCTCAGGGGTATTGTGGCATATTCCTCATTCTCAACTTATATTCATTGTCTGATTAACTAAACAATTAACATGGGGTGGTACCTGGTGGTCCGTGGTGCCACTCAAACATACATGCTCAGACGCCGGCGATCATCTGCTAGTATTTCCGGGTGATCGCCAGTTCACATCCGCTCCCACTCACAATACTCGTGCATGCGCCTCTGCCACTGCACATGCGCCTTTGAGTATTGTGACTGGGAGCGGATGTGAACCGAGGATCACCCAGAAATACTAGCAGATGATCGCCGGCGTCTGAGCATGTATGTTTGAGTGGCACCACGGACCACCACGTACCACCCCCTGTTAATTGTTTAGTTAGTCAACGGAGTTGAAGGCATTTTTTTTCCAAACCAACTGGTTCCAGAAAGTTAGACAGATTTGTAACTTACTTCTCTTTAAAAATCTTTATCCATCCAGTACTTATCAGCTGCTGTATGCGCCAGAGGAAGTTATGAATTTATTTTCGGTTTGACCACAGCCATCTTTTGACCCCTCTGTCTGTGTCAGGAACTGTCCAGAGCAGGAGAGGTTTGCTATGGGGATTTTCTCCTACTCAGCACAGTTCCTGATATGGACATTGGTGTCAGCAGAGAACACTTTGATCAGACAGAAAAGAACTATACAACTTCCTCTGTAGTATAAAGCAGCTGATAAGTACTGAAAGGATTAAAATATTTCATAAAAGTAATTTACAAATCTGTTTAACTTTCTAGCACCAGTTGATTTGAAAATTTGTTTTTCCACTGGAGCACTCCTTTAAGTTAACAGATCCCACTAATTTCAATGGGAGATTTTTCATCTCTGCTATCCACAGTTGTCATCAATTCCACCTCAAGGAAAACGGTCATCCTGTTCACCCACACTAAACCCAATACACAGGGTTACAGTGTAGGTGAAAACACCCCCCCTGTTGAGAAGTGGCCACTTGGGCCTTTTAATTGTTTTTAAATGTGTGTTTGTTTGATTAACTTTGGAATCATGTAATAAAGATTGTTATATTTTCACATATTTGGGTGTGCGCTGTATGGTACTTCTTTTTTCTTAGTTGAATTGCATCGTTATTGGTACACATAGTAGCACCCCATAACTAATCATTTTGGCTGAGCCCACTTTCCTTGTGTGTGTCGTTCGTAGTTCCCACTCTGACGTTCCTATATACAAAAATCATACATCCCTTGAGTGCAGATCAACCTAGTTTGAATAACCAATTCATTTATGGACACGATATGTCTGTACCTATAGGAAGTCCTGGAGGAATAAAGTCTGCTGAAGGAGAAACCGATGTACAGACACATTGAACTGTTTGTTTATATGTAAATTATGCATTTATATATGCTAATTAGGCTGTCACAGTGGTGTTGCAAGATGAAGGCTGTAGAGGGCGCTACATGTAAGAACTGCACCACAATGTTCTGTTTTATGTTATAAATCCAATTCTTCAAATTCTAAAGCTACTGTTGGGTTAATGCCCAATCTGTATCTACGGGCTCAAGAGATGGGAATCTGGGATTACTCATTTGGGATGCAATTCTGGGCAAGGTTGTGTCAAAGACATTATAAATTTACTGTCTGTAGCTTGCAAATGTAAAGTTGTCCTCAAAACTAAAGAAAACGAAATATTACAGTAGTTACTTATGAAACATTAGTACTATAGTGTATGGTCACATAAATCTGGATTTTTGGAAGCACATTCTGAATGGAAATCATGTGACAAATCAACATGCAATACATGGTATTGATATGAGAAAGTGACAGGAATGGTGGTCAGGGTCCCCAGGTTACCTGCGATATGAAGCTACCAGGTTTCAGGAAGTGCTTATCTCATTCAGGGAAAGCTGGGTAAGGCCCCTTTCACACTGCCGGTAAGCTCGGCCATCAAACTCTCTCTTTTTATATATTTTTTTGCATTTTGCCGGCCGTAATTTTGCTGGCAAATAACGGGTCCCGATGAACCCCATTGTATTCAATAGCAGCCGTTATTTTTGGAGAGAAAACCGGAGAAAAAGGCGGTGCAAGCACAATTTTTTCTCCGGCTTTTCTCGATCCAAAGCTGGGGAATCCAGAATAGTGTAAAATCCCTAGCAGAGCAGCGAAGTAACCTCTGGTAAACTCCATTTTTGGTCCTGTTTTTTCGTAAAATGGCAAGCAGGTTGGTACTGGGGCCTGTCATTCCATTCCTGGCCAGTCCATGTTTTCAGTGTGGCAAAAATCAGCACACAAGACAGATTGTTACTGGGCTTTAAAGGGGTACTTCGGTGGAAAACAATTTTTTTCATCAACTGGCTCCAGAAGGTTAAACTATTAGTAAATGACTTCTATTAAAAAATCTTAATCCTTCCAGTACTTATCAGCTGCTGCATACTACAGAGGAAGTTGAGTTGTATTTTTCTGCCTGACCAAATCATTCTGCCTGATGTGAACACAGTCTTACTGATATTTAATACTTTGTACAAAGCCTTTGTTGGTAATAACAGTTTCAAAACCCCTCCTGTATGTGTATGCATTGCTACTTCAGTGGTATTTAGTGTATTGGTGATTTATATGATATATTTAAGTTATGATTATGGTGTTCCTGAGGCAAATACATTATTTTTAAATCAATTGGTGCCATAAAGTTATAAGATTTGTAAATTACTTATAATTAAAAAAAAAACTCAAGCCGTCCAGAACTTATTAGCTGCTGCATAGAGGAAGTCACTTTTGTCTGTGTCAGGAATTGTCCATAGGAGAGGTTTGCTTCTGTTCTGGACAGTTCCTAACACGGACAAAGGTGGCAGCAGGGAACATTATTAACTATATGACTTCTTTCAGGGCATATAGTAGCTAATAAGCACTGGAAGACTAGTTTTTTTTTTAATTAATTTACAAATCTAGAACTTTCTGGTTTCAGTTATTTTTTAAACACATTATATTTTTAAAAAATCTAATCTTCCAGTACTTATCAGCTGCTATGTGCCCTGAAAGAAGTTATATATGGAGACATTTATCATTGCCTTTAGAGCAGTTTTTTTTGTTTAGATTTGTCTCTATTAAGGCTATTTTTTGCGCCTTTTAGATTTACGATTTTTTTAAAAGAGTGTACAGACCAGCTGTTAAGGGTTAGTCTTGTGCAGTAGTAATGAATTTATAAATTGCGACTTTTGCAAAACCCACTAAAAAGTAGCAATTCTACACCAGCCCAGACCTAGCGTAGCTTTTTCGTGTATGAGAAGAGTGATATTTCAGAAAATGTGTATCCTCCACAAAATTTATCAAATGCCCTGCGACCATTTAATACATTTGGAGGAGTCACGTAAATAAAATAAAAACGCAAAAAAAATAAAAAAGGACTAATAAATTTACTAAATCCCACACTTCTTCGTAAATGCCCCCCATAGTTCTTTTCAATCCAACACAGTTCTCCCTGCTGCCAACTTTGTCTGTGTCCGGAAATGTCTAGAGCAGAAGCAAAACTTTCCTGCCAACAGTTCCTGACACAGACAGAAGTGGCACCAGAGAGCACCTACATGACTTCCTCTGCACTATACAGCAGATGATAAATAATAGACAGCTTGAGATTTTTTTTAAATCAGCAGTTCAACAGTATAACAATTTCTAAATTATTATATACACTTAACCTGTTCAGGACCCAGGGCGTACGGGTACATCCTGACACCCTGGTACTTAAGGACCCAGGACGTACCTGTACGCCCGTGGGAATTTCGGTCCCCACCGCACGCCGGGTGGGGACCAGACCGGGGTGACTGCTGATATCGATCAGCAGGCACCCCGCGCAAATGCCCAGGGGGTCATCAGACGCCCTATGTCGGCGATCGGCGCAAATCGCAAGTGAATTCACACTTGCGATTTGAGCCTATTCCGGGTCATACGGGTCTATGGTGACCCGATGTCCCGGAAAATAAGGGGGATCGCGGTTGTCCACGACACCTATGATCCCCCTGAAGGGATAGGAGTGAGGTGGCTGCTATTGGTCGTCAAAAGCGACTACCAATAGCAGATCGGGGGCAGGGGGGTTAACTTTCGTTTTCCCCGTACTGCCCAACCACAATAGGCGGGGCAGAACGGGGAAACCGATAAGGACCGATGACGAAGTCCACTTAACCGTCGGTGGAGGCTACGGGACACGATCGGCTGCGGTGATCGGCGCGGGCGGCATGTCGTGCGACAGAAGAGGACGGCTCCCTGGATCCGACGGAAGCCGGTAAGTTGCCTAGCAACTTCTAGAGGGCTACAGTCTGAGAGTGGTCTCTAGACTGTAGCCCTCCAGATGTTGCAAAACTACAACTCCCAGCATGCCCAGACAGCTGTTTGGGCATACTGGGATTTGCAGTTTTGCAACAGCTGGAGGTCTACAGTTTAGAGACCACTACACAGTGATCTCTATACTGCCCTCTAGATCTTGCAAAACAACAACTCCTAGCATGTCCACACAGCAGTTTGCTGTCTGTGCATTCTGAGATTTGTAGTTTTGCAACATCTGGAGGTCCACAGTTGGGAGATCACTGTGCAGTGGTCTCTAACTGTAGCCCGCCAGATGTTGCAAAACTGCAAATCCCAGCATGCCCAAAAAGCTGTCATGGTATGCTGGGAGTTGTAGTTGCGTACCTCCAGCTGTTGCATAACTACATCTCCCAGCATCAGTACATGCTGGGAGTTGTAATTTTGCAACAGCTATAGGCACACTGGTTGGAAAATACTGAGTTAGGTAACAGAACCTAACTGAAGGTTTTCCAACCAGTGTGCCTCCAGCTGTTGCAAAACTACAACTCCCAGCATGCACGGTCAGGGCCAGATTAAGGCTGCCTGGAGGACGGAGCACTTCATTATGATGGACCCCCGACAGTCCCCCTTCCCTTCCACTGAGTGGAACAGGAGTCAGGCCCCCGTTAAAATAAAACGGGCTGCATGGTCTAAAATCATTTTAGTTCAGGTCACTCTTTGCAGCTGTTGCAAAGCTACAACCCCCATTATGTCTGGAGAGCTTCAGGCGTTATAGTAGTTGTAGTTTTGTAACAGCTGGAGCCTCATATACAGTGTCATCCATTATTACTGCAAAACTTAGAAGTGAGGAGAGATCTAATGGGACAGTCAGAAGAAAGCACAAACATAAAATGACTCACAGGAGACGTCTTCTCTGTTGTTTTTCCTTTTCTTCTTCATCTGGTCCAGACGCCATGTCTTCTTCCAGCTCCATCTTCCTCTGTAAAGTTTGACGCCTGGACATCATTGGTTCCTCACTCTGCCAGCCCATCCTCATCCTCTGTATAAAGACAACAATCATTATAACCCTACAAGAGACTGTGTTTTCCCCTGCTCATCATCCCCCCCCTTCTCATCATTCCCCTCCTGCTCATCATCCCCCCCCTGCTCATCATCCCCCCCCGCTCATCATTCCACCCCCTGCTCATCATTCCACCCCCTGCTCATCATCCCCCCCCTGCTCATCATTCCCCCCTCTCATCATCCCCCCCTCTCATCATTCCCCCCCTGCCCATCATTCCCCCATGCTCATAATTCCCCCCTGCTCATCATTCCCCCCTGCTCATCATTCCCCCCTGCTCATCATTACCCCCCCTGCTCATCATTCCCCCCCTGCCCAGCATTCCCCCCCCTGCTCATCATTCCCCCCTGCTCATCATTACCCCCCCTGCTCATCATTACCCCCCCTGCTCATCATTACCCCCCCCTGCTCATCATCCCCTCCCTGCTCATCATTCCCCCCCTTCACTGCTCATCATTCCCCCCCACTGCTCATCATTCCCCCCCCCCATCATTACCCCCCTTGCTCATCATTACCCCCCCGCTCATCATTACCCCCCCCCCGCTCATCATTGCCCCCCTGCTCGTTATTACCCCCCTGCTCGTCATTACCCCCCTGCTCGTCATTACCGCCCTGCTCGTCATTACCTCCTCTGCCTCATCATCCTCCCCCACTCATCATCCTCCCCTGCTCATTTAAAACAGTGACCAGCGGCGGCTCCTGTGGGCCCGCCCCGGACTCCTGCTTTTTCTATTTTTCATATTTACTTACCTGGCCGCGCTCGGCAGGCTCAGGTAGCGTCGGGTCTCGTGGGCTGTGACGAGTTACGTCTCCTGTGGCTCCTCTGCACGACGTCACTCGTCATTTTCTGCAGCGCTGGGGTGTAATGAAGAAAACTGTGCCCTGTGGCGGCGCGGCTGCCGGAAATGAGGAGTGACGTCCCTGACACTGTGCAAAGGAGCCGTAGGAGACGTCACTCGTCACAGCCCACATGACCCGACGCATCACCTGAGCCTGCCGAGCGCGGCCAGGTAAGGAAATATGAAATATAGAAAAAGCAGGAGTCCGGGGCGGGCCCACAGGAGCCGCCGCTGGTCACTGTTTTAAAGTGACCGCGGCCAGGCTATCGGGGGGCCCCGATCCGCTACTGAGCAGCCCGCAGGGATGTCCCGAATGTGACGGGGCCCCCTGCGGGCACGGGGCCCGGAGAAGGTGCTCCATGAGCGCCAATGATGATCCGGTCCTGTGCACGGTCTGTCAGGAGGTTTGCCCCTCCCCCCCATGTGAACGTACAGGATACATTCACACGGGCAGGTTTACAGTAAGTTTCCTGCTTCAAGTATGAGCTGCGTCAAATTTTTCGCCGCGCCGCAAATTTCTAGCGGAAAGCTCACTGTAAACCGCCGCCAGTGCGAACGTACCCTAAAAACACTACACTACACTAACACATAATAAAGGGTAAAAACACTACATATACACCCCCTTACACTCTCCCCCCCCCCCAATAAAAATGAAAAACTTATTGTAGGGCAGTGTTTCCAAAACGGAGCCTCCAGCTGTTGCAAAACAACAACTCCCAGCATTTCCGGACAGCCACTGACTGTCCAGGCATGCTGGGAGTTTAGCAACAGTTGGAGGCACCCTGTTTGGGAATCACTGGCATAGAATACCCCTATGTCCACCCCTATGCAATCCCTAATTTAGGCCTCAAATGCGCATGGCGCTCTCTCACTTCGGAGCCCTGTCGTATTTCCGTACTCGGGAGAAATTGCACTACACATTTTGGGGGGCTTTTTCTCCTTTTACCCCTTATGAAAAGGAAAAGTTTCATAACACCAGCCTGTTAGTGTAAAAAAATAAAAAAATTTACACTGACATGATGGTGTTGCCCCATGCTTTTTATTTTCACAAGTGTTATAAAGAAAAAAAGACCCCTAAAATTTGTAACGCAATTTCTCCTGAGTACGGAAATACCCCATATGTGGGCGTAAAATGCTCTGCAGGCGCACAACAAGGCTCAGGAGTGAGAGCGCACTATGTACATTTGAAGCCTAAATTGGTGATTTGCACAGGGGTGGCTGATTTTACAGCGGTTCTGCCATAAACGCAAAAAAAGAAATACCCACATGTGACCCCATTTTGGAAACTACACCCCTCATGGAACGTAACAAGGGGTATAGTGAGCCTGAACACCCCACAGGTGTTTAATGAAAATTCTTCAAAGTTGGATGGAAAAATGAAAAAAAAAATGTTTTCACTAAAATGCTGGTGTTACCCTAAATTTTTCATTTTTACAAGGAAAAATAGGAAAAAAGCCCCCCAAAATTTGTAACCCCATTTCTTCAAAGTAAGAACATACCCCATATGTGGATGTAAAGTGCTCTGCGGGTGCACTACAATGCTCAGAAGAGAAGAAGCACCATTGAGATTTTGAAGAGAAAATTTGTCCGGAATTGAAGGCCACGTGTGTTTACAAAGCCCCCATAGAGCCAGGACAATGGACTTCCCCACATGTGACCCTATTTTGGAAACGACATCCCTCATGTAATCTAATAAGGGGTACAGTGAGCATTTACGCCCCACAGGTGTCTGACAGATTTTTGGAACAGTGGTCCGTGAAAATGAAAAATTTAATTTTTGCACAGCCCACTGTTCCAAAGATCTGTCAAACGCCAGTGGGGTGTAAATACTCACTGAACCCCTTATTAAATTCTATGAGGGGTGTAGTTTCCAAAATGGGGTAACATGTGGGGGGTTCTACTCTTCTGGCACCACGGGGGGCTTTGTAAACGCACATGGCCCCGACTTCTATTCCAACCAAATTCTGTCTCCAAAAGCTCAATGGTGCTCGTCCTCTTCTGAGCATTGTAGTGCGCCAGCAGAGCACTTGACGTCCACACATTGGGTATTTCCATACTCAGAAGTAATGGGGTTACAAATTTTGGGGGTCATTTTCTCCTATTACCCCTTGTAAAAATGTAAAATTTGGGGAAAAACAAGCATTTTAGTGAAAAAAAAAAGTTTTTTTCATTTACACATCCGATTTTAACAAAAAGTCGTCAAACACCTGTGAGGTGTTAAGGCTCACTGTACCCCTCGTTGCGTTCCTTGAGGGGTGTAGTTTCCAAAATAGTATGCCATGTGTTTTTTTTTTTTTTTTTTTGCTGTTCTGGCAGCATAGGGGCTTCCTAAATGCGACATGCCCTCCAAAAACCATTAACAAACCTTTTGAATGCCATTTTGAATACTTTGAGGGGTGCAGTTTTTATAATGGGGTCATTTGTGGGGTATTTCTAATAAGAAGGCCCTTCAAATCCACTTCAAAACAGAAATGGTCCCTGAAAAATTTCGATTTTAAAAATTTTGTGAAAAATTGGAAAATTGCTGCTATACTTTGAAGCCCTCTGATGTCTTCCAAAAGTAAAAACATGTCAACTTTATGATGCAATCATAAAGTAGACATGTTGCATATGTGAATCAATATATAATTTATTTGGAATATTAATTTTCCTTATAAGCAGAGAGCTTCAAAGTAAAAAAAAAATGCAAAATGTTAAATTTTTTCATCAAATTTTGGAATTTTTCACCAAGAAACGATGCAAGTATTGACAAAATTTTACCACTAACATAAAGTAGAATATGTCACGAAAAAACTATCTCGGAATCAGAATGAAAGGTAAAAGCATCCCAGAGTTATTAATGCTTAAAGTGAAAGTGGTCAGATGATGAAAAAATGGCTGGGTCCTACAGTGAAAATTGGCTGGGTCATTAAAGGGGTACTCCGCCCTTGGCATCTTATTCAAAGGATAGGGAATAAGATGTTAGATCGCCGCGGTCCCGCTGCTGGGGACCCCGGGGATTGCCGCTGCGGCACCCCGCCATCATTACTGCACAGAACAAGTTCGCTCTGTGTGTAATGACGGGCGATACAGGGGCCGGAGCAGCGTGACGTCATGGCTCCGCCCCTCATGACATCACAGCCCGTCCCCTTAATGCAAGTCTATGGCATGGGGCGTGACGACCGCCACGCCCCCTCCCATAGACTTGTATTGACGGGGGCGGCCCGTGACATCACGAGGGGCGGAGCCGTGACGTAACGATGCTCCGGCCCATGTATTGCCCATTATTACGTGCTGAGCGATCTCGCTCTGCGCAGTAATGATAGCGGGGTGCTGCAGCAGCGATCCCCGGGGTCCCCAGCAGCGGGACCCCAGCGATCTGACATCTTATCCCCTATCCTTTGGATAGGGGATAAGATGTCTAGGGGCGGAGTACCCCTTTAAGGGGTTAAAGGGGTACTCCTGTGGAAAGCATTTTTTTTTTTTCAAACCAACTGGTGCCAGAAAGTTAAACAGATTTGTAAATTACTTCTATTTAAAACTCTTTATCCATCCAGTACTTATCAGCTGCTGTATGCTCCAGAGGAAGTTGTGAAGTTCTTTTCGGTTTGACCACAGTGCTCTCTGCTGACTCCTCTGTCTGTGTCAGGAACTGTCCAGAGCAGGAGAGGTTTGTTATGGGGATTTTCTCCTACTCTGGACAGTTCCTGACATGGACATTGGTGCCAGCAGAGAACACTTTGGTCAGACAGAAAAGAACTATACAACTTCCTCTGTAGTATACAGCAGCTGATAAGTACTGGAAGGATTAAGATATTTCACAAAAGTAATTTACTAATCTTGGAGTACTTTAAGTAAATAGATCCCAATAATTTCAATGGGAGATTTTTCATCTTTGCTATCCACAGTTGTCATCAATTCCACCTCAAGGAAAACGGTCATCCTGGTCACCCACACTAAACCCAATACACTGGCTTACAGTGTAGGTGAAAAGGAGACCGATGAGGGGTCAATAAGTTAAAAATGTACCTGTAGTCCAGAGCTGTGTCCCTCCGAAGACCCTCTTCTATCCCTGCTGAATTGCTGAAGAGGAGGTGGGCCCGCTGGGTGAATTTGAATATCTATTTGCACTGGTCACATGAGCACTTGTGCCTCCTGAGCGCTCACGTGACCAGTGCTAGTGAAATTCACCCAGCGGGCCCGCCTTCTGTGCGCAATTCAGCAGGGATAGAAGAGGGTCTTTGAAGGGACACAGCTCCGGACTACAGGTAAGTATTTAACTCATTGACCCCTCATCGGTCTCCTGTTCACCCACAGTGTAACCCAGTGTATTGGGCTTAGTGTGGGTGAACAGGATGACAATTTTCCTTAATTTCAATAATTTTTATGGAAAAGCAGAAATAACAGTGAAGTATCCCTTCCCCAATACCGTGCCACACCCCACCCTTCAATTCCCTGGTTGAACTTGATGGACGTATGTCTTTTTTCAACCGTACTATGTAACTATGTATATGGTGAACTAAGTAATGTCTTTTTGTCGCCATTTTTTTTTACATTGCTACTAAAAGAAAACGTAATGGAAATGGTTAAAAAATAACTGACAACGGTGATAAATGGATGTTTTAACCCCTTAAGGACTCAGCGTTTTTCCGTTTCCGTTTTTCCTCATCAACATCTAAAAATCATAACGCTTTCAATTTTGCACATAAAATACCACATGATGGCTTATTTTTTGCACCACCAATTCTACTTTGCAGTGACATTAGTCATTTAACCAAAAAATCCATGCCGAAATTTCATTTTGTAACTTTTGGGGGCTTCCATTTCTATGCAGTGCATTTTTCGGTAAAAATGACACCTTATCTTTATTCTGTAGGTTCATACGGTTAAAATGATACCCTACTTATATAGGTTTGTTTTTGTCGTACTTCTGAAAAAAAGTACATGCAGGAAAATGTTTAAAATTGTCATCTTCTGACCCCAATAACTTTTTTATTTCTCCGCGTACAGGGCAGTATGAGGACTCATTTTTTGCACCGTGTTCTGATGTTTTTATCGGTACCCTTTTTGCATTGATCAGACTTTTTGATCGCTTTTTATTCATTTTTTTATGATATAGAAAGTGACCAAAAATACGCTATTTTGGACTTTTTTTGCGCGTACGCCATAGACCGTGCGGTTTAATTAACAATATATTTTTATAGTTCGGACATTTGCATATGCGGTACCACATATGTTTATTTTTATTTTTATTTTTTTGTATGGGAAAAGGGGGTGATTCAAACTTTTATTAGGGAAGGGGTTAAATGACCTTTATTAACTAGTTTTTTTCACTTTTTTTTTTGCAGTGTTATAGCTCCCATAGGGGCTATAACACTGCACACACTGATCTTTTACACTGATCCCTGCAAAGCCATAGCTTTGCATGGATCAGCGTAATAGGGGCTCGATTGCTCAAGCATGTAGCTCTGGCTTGGGGCAATCAAACGCTGATGGGACACCATGGAGACAGGTAAGGGTACCTCCGCTCGCGTCCTAGCTGATCGGGACATCACGATTTTTTATCGCGATATTCCCGATCAGCCCGACTGAGCTGCCGGGAAGCTTTTACTGTCGTTTTGGACGTGGCGATCAACTTTGATCGCCGTGTCTGAAGGGTTAATAGCGTGCGGCACAACGATCTGTGCCGCGCTCTATTAGCCCAGGGTCCTGGCTATCATTAGCTGCCGGGACCGACCCGGTGTGATGCGGGGTCACGACCCCGTTTTAAACACCGGGACCGGGCGCCGGGCGTACAGGTATGCTCTGCGTCCTTAAGAGGTTAAGGAATAATAATGGATGTTAACAGTCTGTAATTTTTTTTTTTCCAATAAAACATTTTATTGAGTTTCAATGTATAAACATGACAAAAGGTAAACAATAGATAAGGCAAGTAGGTGAGAGTGTCAAAACACTTATACAACCGTAACAGCCCTGACATCAGAGATATAACAATGGTGATAAACGTGAAAAGAGCACATCCCTGCCACTGCAGGCGGGGGTCTACACTACTAGTGTCATCTGGGACAGGCAGCACCGAGAGAGCCACGACTTCGGGCATCGCCAGGTGTTTCCAGGATCCCCCGGGTAGGCGCCTATAAGCATGAAGCTAGGGGGAATGTGCGTGAAGTTCAGGTGGCGTGGCCGTTACTCTGGTAGACAGTATAAAGTGCAGCCTTATAGTATAACAGCTGGTATAACATGCTGGGCATGTATAAGTAGGGGAGGGGGAAGAGGGAGATAAGAAAAAGAGGGGGGGGGTAAGAAAAAGAGGGGGAAAGAGAGAAAGAAGGCAAGAAAAGAGTAGGGAGAAGTGAGAGACAAAGGTATGAGAGGACCTGAAGCTCATGATGCAGGACTTACCAAGCAACTTGGACCAGTCCGGAGAGCCCCCAACGGTCCGTAATTTTATCTTTAATTTTCACAAATCTTTTTAATTGGTTAACGACCAAGGACGTGTATACACGTCCTTGTGCCATTAACGTGCTATGGCGTGGCCAGCCCTCAGCTGATTTTTGTAGATGAGGGCTGGCGTTAATAGCCGACATGCGGTGATTGCTGCGGCCGGCTATTAACCCTTTATATCGCCGCTGTCAAAGCTGACAGCGGTGTCTAAAGAAACCTGTGAACACTCCCTGGTGGTCCAGTGGGGTGGATTGCCCCCCCCCGCAGCGTGATCCATTAAGACTGACCTCCTTGTATGACAATAAAGGACATTTCATAACGGATTTGCCCAACATTGATGTGAACATAGCCTAAGCGTGTTCAATACTTTTCCCTGTGTCATTTCACATTATTACACATAACTTAATTTTTGAGCTTATTTGTTTAGATTTTTTTTGTGTATGTATGAATTATTTGGGCTGTTACCAACATCTGGTAAAAATTTCAGGTCAATAGCACCTTTGGAAATATATTAAGTGAGAAAAATGGTGATGTGTTTTTAATCTTTATTCCACCTGCTTTGTGTGCCAGGCTACTACTACAAGGCCTAAAAATACATTTTCAAATAACAAAATCTAATGTGTGGTAACCATGGGCACAATCAAAAATATAACTATGGTATATTTTTTTATTTATTATAATATTTTCTTTTCTTCTTTAAACTGTTTCATGACCCTAATTTGCAGTGATATCACATTTTTTATTAAGATATTTATATGAAATACTTTATTGAAACATTGCAGTATTGCACAGCATGGTGTTTCTCAAGTACAGTATGTATATACTTGCTATTTACACATCTATTCATTGTCTGGGAGTGGAAAGTATGTTTTGTCTGGCAGCAATCTGCAGATGAATGCATTTCAGGCACCAACTGTCCACCCCCTATGCTTTCCTTTTACACCTTGCTGACCTACTCAATAGGTAAGTTAACCTACATAGCAATAACAATGGATGAGCCTTTCTCAGTTCACTGGGCCAATAAGTTAGGATATAAAGGAAAAGTAGGCTGCGAATGGTAAGTAGGTGATACTTGGCAATAAGGACTATGTTTTGGAAACACTTTCTATTGACTTTGAAAAAATGAAATAAAAATACAAGATAAAATGGCCATTGTACAATAGAAATATATTCGTGGCGGCACAGTCTCTTAAACCTGTAGAACTTGATCTAGATAAAATATAGGAGATAGATCAAATAATAAACAATCTTCAGAGTAAAGAAATGAGATGCACTCACCCAAGCCTTTATCTTTCGGCAAACTTTATTTCTTGTTCATAAAAAAGGACACAGCAGGTAGATACGGTGGGAGCAACCTCGCAGCGACAGAACTGTTTCTTGCGCGCCAAGCGCACTTCCTCGGGCTGCTGAACATCGGCAGCCCGAGGAAGTGCGCTTGGCGCGCAAGAAACAGTTCTGTCACTGCGAGGCTGTCCCCACCGTATCTACCCGCTGTGCCCTTTTTTATGAACAAGAAATAAAGTTTGCCGAAAGAGAAAGGCTTGGGTGAGTGCATCTCATTTCTTTACTCTGAAGATTGTTTGCTGTGCTTCTTCTCACTGGATTGCACCCCCGTATAGCCACCCAGGTGTTTCTATCTAGCTTCGGTCTCCCATAGACTCTATCTTTGGATTGCAGTGCCGGACTTACTTTTTCTTCCTATATTGAAGATTCAATAATAACTTCCCTAGGACATGTACAATTGTGGTGTCCACAGTCTCTGTTGTAATTTTACTATTATATTTTTCGCAGTGGCAAGTCGTATAAGGATCTTATGATAAAGTGAGTTTGGGGGCATGTTAGAGCTTTTTGGAATCACATCATGTCCTATTATCATCATTTTGATGAAATTGTTTGTCTATTGATATCAGTGGGAAAAAGCCAATTGAAAACAACATATAAAAAGTGCTGGTAACGTTTTGAGAGGGAGTACCTTACATGTAGTGCACTGGGATTGTTACTTAGAACGTTTCCTACTGTGTCACAAAATGTCAAAGAAAACAAAATCCTATTTAGGCAGAAAGAACACATACAAACATTTTTCCCAGCCTTTTGGTATCATAATGTCGCTGCTCTGTGAGATTGAGTCCTAGAGACTCTTATCTTTCAAGCAGGCAGCAATTTTGTGAACTGATAAAACCACTGCCTGCTAAAAGCGCAGAAGAGCTGACTGCTATATACTAGACAAGAGGAGATCCCCACATGTTTTCAAACCAGTTTTCTACAGGGACTAGTTAATTGATCGTATATCAGTTCATGAAGAAAACTACATATTTCATAAAGGGGTATTAGAATCATGCTGTATATAACCCAGTAAGATGATAAGGCCTATTGAAGGTCAAACAAGAGAAGGCTACATTTCTCGGTACTGCGGTTCATTGGCATGACTGAATAAATAGTTTAGTTTGTCAAGATATAAAGTGAAATGAAAGGGAAAAGCTTCTGATTTGTGAGGTTGTCTATAGGTAAGGGAATGCTAGCTTTACTGATCTTCTGATATCAACATCCAATATTTCTAAAACTCCATGAGATGGGAAATCCACAGATATTCAGACCTAAGTATAAATGATCTTTACCAACAGTTTACAGTTAACACAACATGATATCTCTTCTTAGGCTTGTTTCACACTAGCAAATTACTCCGTTTAGCAAGTTCCGTCGCTAGTTCCATCCTAAAATCAGCTGTCACTGGCTGTAACCAAATCCTATACGTCCGTTAGAAAATCCCATTATAGTCTATGGGATTAATTGGTACTCCGATTTCTAAATGACTTCTATTAAAAAATCTTAATCCTTCCAATACTTATTAGCTGCTGAATACTACAGAGGAAATGCTTTTCTTTTTGGAACACAGAGCTGTCTGCTGACATCATGAGCACAGTGCTCTCTGCTGACATCTCTGCCCATTTTAAGAACTGTCCAGAGTAGGAGAAAATCCCTGTAGAAAACATATGCTGCTCTGGACAGTTCCTAAAATGGACAGAGATGTCAGCAGAGAGCACTGTGGTCATGATGTCAGCAGAAAGCTCTGTGTTCCAAAAAGAAAAGAATTTCCTCTGTAGTATTCAGCAGCTAATAAGTACTGGAAGGATTCGGATTTTTTAATAGAAGTCATTTACAAATCTGTTTAACTTTCTGGCACCAGTTGATTTAAAAAAAAAAAAAAAAAAGTTTTCCACCGGAGTACCAGTGTAAATGGCCTCTAAAGGAGATATATCTTTGGGAAAAACTTATCCCGTGTCGGCCGCTGCTTTGTGTGGGGATTGCGACACGCTGCTCCTGGGGAGAGCCGGGGCCCCGTACAGAAGATTGTGGGGGGGTCCCAGCAGTCAGACCCACACCATGTAAACATTATATCATATCCTTTGAATAGCGGATACGTTTTCCCCATGATACTTCTCGTTTAAGAGCAGGGTTACATTAGCATCGTAATTTATGTTGTTCTGCTCCCTCATGGAGACTTAACAGTGTCTTTAATGCAGAATTGAAAACAGCTAAACCACCATGATGACATAACAAGTGCACATATGTTGTCATATGGGGCGTGACATCATAATGTCTGTGATACCATAATTACAAGACAGACTAAAACAAGGCACAGACACCGCTCCGTAGCGTGATAACGTTAAAACATAAGCAGGTGTGTGAAAGGTGGCACTTACCACATAAAGTTACACTCAACCAAGTGTAACTATGGAACAAGATATATGGTGTGCCTCTGCCTCTCCACATCTGTAATGAACCACGATATATAGCTGCCTCCAAACTTGCGATGGGAGTAAGAGGTGCTGGACACAACCACTGGAGAAGAACTCAGTTTAATCACCCATGATGCAACGCATTTCATAGTAAGATTGCTTCGTCAGAAGCAGTCTTACTGTGAAACACGTTGCATCATGGGTGATTAAACTGAGTTCTTCTCCAGTGGTTGTGTCCAGCGCCTCTTACTCCCGTCGCAAGTTTGGAGGAAGCTAAATATCATAATTACAAGATGGCAGCCATGTAGGTCATTATTGCTTCTAAAGGGGAAGTGATTCATTGTATATCATTAACCAGTACACTTATCCTTTAGGCACAATGGGGGAGATTTATCAAAACCTGTCCAGAGGAAAAGTTGCTGAGTTGCCCATAGCAACCAATCAGATCGCTTCTTTCATTTTTCAGAGGCCTTTTCAAAAATGAAAGAAGCGATCTGATTGGTTGCTATGGGCAACTCAGCAACTTTTCTTCTGCACAGGTTTTTATAAATCTCCCCCAATATATTTAAATAGCACCTTCAGATGCGAGATATTGCAATGAGCAATTTTTAGAGGTCACAGCTCATGACCCCAGCTCCATGATGTATTCACAAACATTAATGTGGACATATCCTTTTCATACAGCAGGTGTATTTAGGTATTTATTACCTTGTAAGCCCTATACCGTATGTGATCAGTTATTTGGGGATATTTTATATTAACAATACTTTGTAGTTTAAAAAAAAAAAAATATATATATATATATATATATATATATATATAATAAAACATTTCACTATTATGTATATAATACAAAGTTGATTATGTCACTCGCTTTGAAATTTAACAGGGTGGTCTGAGATTAGGCCTAAATGCCATTCTTGTTCGAATATGTGTCTAATATCGCAGCTCAGCAGTATTGCCGCTTCACGTAAAATTAAACTGTGAGCTGCAATGCAAGACCTTTTATTCTAATATTAGATAACCCTTGTACGTGTTAAAACCCTACAATTTAAAGCTGTCCACTATCTTCAGTATAAGCACATTGAAATACTCCTTACAAGGCCCCGCTCATACTGGACAACTAATAGATCAATACTGTCACCACACCTTTTCTTTGCCTTATGATATTAAGAGATTCCGACATTTATTTTCCTCTTCAAAAGTGCCACCTCCCTGCATTACTCTGTACAGCGATGAGACCTAAATCAGATCTGCTCTTCTTCTTGTCTTGAAATAAATTTAGAAATTGCATGAAAGTGCAGAGGCAGCAGCCTGAACGTGTGGGAGTAATATTTTATCATATATGTCTCTATCATGGGATCACATCCGTTTGCTACCCGGCGAGCACTCTGTAATGTAGACTATACTTGAAGCAGAGGCAATTAATCCTACAGATGCACCTGGTGTACAGAGGACAATAAATCATTTTCCACTTCACCCGTACTCTCCATCTGAACTTAAAGAGGTTTACTTGAAAAGTGTATCTGCGACAAGTACGAAACGCGTGGATCGGTTTCTTGTTGACCCGACTAAATACTGAAACCAGAGGTGTGATCTGTCTGCTTCTCCCTCATTCCTGTGGACTGGTTGTTAAAATCCCAACCGGTTTGCCGAAACAGGGAAAAGCTGTGCCCTGATCGTACACCACTGTTGTGAGCGGAGACTGTTTACCAACCACCATCCCTTGCTTATTCACCACTAATTCAGCAAAGAGAATAAGGCAGCATTGAGACATCATAACAGTGCCTTCTCCTGTCACACCTTTCACTGTGGCCTCAGGCCCCTGTTAGAATGCAGGGTTACTGGAAATTTGAATGCCACCCCTGATGTCCTGGGTCTTACTTTTATACCGGGCTAAAAGAAGTGTTCACCGGCTGCCAGATGCTGCTGGACCACACAGTACATAGTCCACAGTCAGATGGAGCGGGCTCTCTCAATAGACAGCAATGCATTTCCAAGTGGATTTTGGCAAAAGAATGAACATGTTCATTCTTTCAGCGGAGTCTGGGGTCTGGAATTTCCATAGCGGAGTGTCCACTAAGGAAATTCCATAATGTGAATAGTGCAGCGGAATCCCATTAAGAACAATAAGAGACTGCTGCACTGTATTTTCTAAATAGAATTTCAGAGCAGAATTTCGCTTGGAAGATACATAGTGTGAATGAGCCCTTAAATTGTCATGTGTATATATATGAGGAGTAGCAGTATTTCTGGCCATAATGGGGGAGATTTATCAAAACCTGTGCAGAGGAAGAGTGGTGTAGTTGCCCATAGCAACCAATCAGATTGCTTCTTTCATTTGAAAGAAGCAATCTGATTGGTTGCTATGGGCAACTACACCACTCTTCCTCTGCACAGGTTTTGATAAATCTCCCCAAACATGACTCATATATTCAATTTTTACCAGTGTTTCCACCTGAGGATATCACTAAGGATATGTTTACATGAGGAAGATACACTGTGTTTTTTTTATCTGGATTTTCTTTGTAGAATATCCACAGAGTACTCATATGCTACAGAAAACATCTGATAAAAAACAATCGACACAGAAATGAGGTTTCTGTTGTGCAGCATGTTAGTATTGCAGGTATGCTGTGGATTTGTTGCATATTTTCCCCATTGACTTGTTCCCATTGTTTTTGTGGTAGTTTTTATATGAAGTTCTTGTACTAGACCCTTCAGTGAAGACTTGACAAACTAGGCAGCAGCTGGTTTGGTTTCCTGACCTCTTGTCCTGTGTTTACATATATAGACCTAATATCCATGGACAAGACATAAGTAAATTAGCACTGCCCCCTGCAGGAGCAGTCCCAAAGATCAATGTTAAGGGACTAAAATATTAACTCAGCCAAATGCTTGTACCCTTCTATGATGTTTTGTAAGAACAATGGCTGACATTTATCATTGTCTTTAGACTGTTTTTTCCCTTACGTCCTAACCAGTAGCACAGATGGGGGTATTCCACCCCCCGCGAACTGGTAGGACAGATGGAAGTTTTATTGAACCTAATTAAACAATCAGTAAGACACACCCACAACCCCCTGTATAAGTAAGAGGGTCATCCTCTGCCTCATTGTGTTTTTTTCTGTCCTCCCGGACAGTGGGACAGATGGTGACCCCCTTACTCCTGTTGGAGGGGGGAGGTTTCTCTTACTTGCAGTTCTGGGCTTTTGCGAGCCCATCTGCTCCTATCCTCGGAGCCGCGACTCCAATCGCGGCCCCGGCCGGAAGTGCGTCAGCGGCGTCTGACGTCACTTCCTGTTTCTCTCTTTCGCTCCCGGCTCGTTTTTTGCGCCGTTTTTGCCAATAATGCGGCGAAACCGAGCGAGGAGCCTCTTCTATAACCCTCTAACTAATAGGGTTCCTTTTCCTCCTGTTTTTTGTAAGACAGGATTTCTCTTTCTGCAACTCCGCCTTGTGGGCGGAGTCTTGTTTTGGCGCCAGCCAGGAGGATATTTAAACTCCCCCTAGGCTGCCATTCAGCCTCCTAGAGCGCAGAGCTGTTGGTACTTCCACAGTCCTGTCTTTTTGAGTCTTAGTAGTGCATCCTTGCGGATACTACTGTTTCCCTATCTCTCTTACCTGGTCTCTTGCTGAGAACTTGGGTATTTTTATTATATTTTAGCTAGCCGCAATTTTTTCTTGCCGCTACATTATCTAATCACTCCTCTCATATTTACCTAGATATGTCGACCGAGGGCTCAGGGGATCGTGAAGGCTTGGCAAAAAGATCCGCCAAGCGCAAGCACCTCTCTTGCCATGACTGCAATACTCCCCTGGAGGATAATTATGAATTTTCCAGGTGCCCTCCTTGTAGGGCTAAGTCTCTACCTTCCCATCAGACTGAACCTACAGTCCAGGATATGTATGTGTGGGTCTCCTCTAACATGTCGGCTATGCAAGCCTCTATTGAGGAGCTGAAACACGTTGTCTCTCAGAAACGCGCCAGACCTTCTTCACCTCCCAGAATGGAGATGTCTGTGGATCAGGAGAGAGAAGAATCCAAGTCCTCCTCTTCGGATGAGGAGGTCACTGCATCTTATTTTTTTCCGCTGGAAAAGACCCAGCGTCTTCTGAGATCCATCCGGTCGGGGGACCAGGATGTTGATCCCGGGGAAGCCTCTACCTCCGCCTCTAAGGGACCTAGGGTCTTTAAAGCGGATGATACCCTTCTGTCCGTGCTTAGAACGGAATGGAAAAAACCAGAAAAGGGTCCGGTCTTAACTAAAAGATTTAAGACCATGTTTCCTATACAGGAATCTCAGCTTTCTTCCTGGGGCCCTGTCCCTAAGGTTGACATGGCAGTTGCCAAACTGTCCAAGAGGACAGTGGTCCCTGCCGAGGATGGGTCTTCCTTGCAGGATCCAATGGATCGGAAGGCTGACTGTGCCATGAGGCGCTCCTACTCCACTGCTTCTGCGTCTGCATCAGTGGCGATAGCTTGCTCTGAGGTAGCAAACTTTTTGAAGACCCATCTTTCCAACATCCAGTCGGATTTGGACCAGGGGGTTCCTAGAGATGAAATTCTTTCATCCTTCAAGACGTCCAATCTGGCCGTTGATTTTTTGTGCGATGCTTCCACCCAGCATCTTAAATTGGCCTCCAAGTCTATGGCCCTGGCTTCCGCTGGATGACGTCCTCTATGGTTAAAACCTTGGAAGGTTGACAACTCTTCCAAGAACACCTTATGTGCTATGCCTTACGAACCCGGCATTCTTTTCGGAGCTGAGCTGGACCGCATTATGGAGGGACTTTCTGACAAGAAAGGCAAGTCCCTTCCTTATTCCTCCTTTCGTGGTCGAGGCCGGCGTTCTGGGGGCGGATCAGCCCCCCAGCCTAAGCCTCAGAGAGAATGGGGTAATCAACGCCGGGGCGGAAAACGCTCCCGTGGCTCCAAAGACAACAGAAAGCTCTGACTGCGGGCTTCTACGAAGCTCTGGGTTCCTTGCCGAGGTGACCTTTCCAGTTTCCCATCCTGCCCCCCAGATTCCAGTTGGTGGTCGTCTTCACCACTTTTCAAGCGCCTGGTCCCTCCACATTCAGGATCCTTGGGTCCTGAGATTAATCTCGGATGGTTATTCGATAGACCTCGAATCAATTCCCCCATCCAATTATGTGGAGACAAGAGTTTTTTCACCAATCAAACAGGGGGCGCTAGAAACCTACATTCTGGAATACATCCAGAAGAATGCCTTAGAGGAAGTTCCTCTTTCAGAACGGGGGTCAGGAATTTATTCTCCAGTCTTCCTAGTTCCCAAGGTAACAGGAGACTGGCGGATGATTATAGATCTGAGATATCTCAATCAGTATGTGAAGCACAAACGCTTTCGTATGGAAACTATTCAATCTGTGGTCAACCTCATCTCGCCAGGGGATTACCTGGCTACTCTGGATCTAAAGGATGCTGTTACGCCGAGCGCTCCGGGTCCCCGCTCCTCCCCGGAGCGCTCGCTTCACTCTCCCCGCGGCAGCGCTCCGGTCACGTCCTCTGACCCGGGGCGCTGCGATTCCGCTGCCAGCCGGGATGCGATTCGCGATGCGGGTAGCGCCCGCTCGCGATGCGCACCCCGGCTCCCCTACCTGACTCGCTCTCCGTCTGTTCTGTCCCGGCGCGCGCGGCCCCGCTCCCTAGGGCGCGCGCGCGCCGGGTCTCTGCGATTTAAAGGGCCACTGCGCCGCTGATTGGCGCAGTGGTCCCAATTAGTGTGTTCACCTGTGCACTTCCCTATATCACCTCACTTCCCCTGCACTCCCTTGCCGGATCTTGTTGCCTTAGTGCCAGTGAAAGCGTTCCTTGTGTGTTCCTTGCCTGTGTTTCCAGACCTTCTGCCGTTGCCCCTGACTACGATCCTTGCTGCCTGCCCCGACCTTCTGCTACGTCCGACCTTGCTTTTGCCTACTCCCTTGTACCGCGCCTATCTTCAGCAGCCAGAGAGGTGAGCCGTTGCTAGTGGATACGACCTGGTCACTACCGCCGCAGCAAGACCATCCCGCTTTGCGGCGGGCTCTGGTGAAAACCAGTAGTGGCTTAGAACCGGTCCACTAGCACGGTCCACGCCAATCCCTCTCTGGCACAGAGGATCCACTACCTGCCAGCCGGCATCGTGACAGTAGATCCGGCCCGGATCCCGCTGAAGTTCCTCTGCCAGTTGTCGCTGACCTCACCACGGTGGTCGCCCAGCAGTCACAACAGATAGCGCAACAAGGCCAACAGCTGTCTCAACTGACCGTTATGCTACAACAGTTACTACCACAGCTTCAGCAGTCATCTCCTCCGCCAGCTCCTGCACCTCCTCCGCAGCGAGTGGCCGCTCCTGGGATACGCTTATCCTTGCCGGATAAATTTGATGGGGACTCTAAGTTTTGCCGTGGCTTTCTTTCCCAATGTTCCCTGCATCTGGAGATGATGTCGGACCTGTTTCCCACTGAAAGGTCTAAGGTGGCTTTCGTAGTCAGCCTTCTGTCCGGAAAAGCCCTGTCATGGGCCACACCGCTCTGGGACCGCAATGACCCCGTCACTGCCTCTGTACACTCCTTCTTCTCGGAAATCCGAAGTGTCTTTGAGGAACCTGCCCGAGCCTCTTCTGCTGAGACTGCCCTGTTGAACCTGGTCCAGGGTAATTCTTCCGTTGGCGAGTATGCCGTACAATTCCGTACTCTTGCTTCAGAATTGTCCTGGAATAATGAGGCCCTCTGCGCGACCTTCAAAAAAGGCCTATCCAGCAACATTAAAGATGTTCTGGCCGCACGAGAAATTCCTGCTAATCTACATGAACTTATTCACCTAGCCACTCGCATTGACATGCGTTTTTCCGAAAGGCGTCAGGAACTCCGCCAAGATATGGACTCTGTTCGCACGAGGCGTTTCTTCTCCTCGGCTCCTCTCTCCTCTGGTCCCCTGCAATCTGTTCCTGTGCCTCCCGCCGTGGAGGCTATGCAGGTCGACCGGTCTCGCCTGACACCTCAAGAGAGGACACGACGCCGTATGGAGAACCTCTGCCTGTACTGTGCTAGTACCGAACACTTCCTGAGAGATTGTCCTATCTGTCCTCCCCGCCTGGAAAGACGTACGCTGACTCCGCACAAAGGTGAGACAGTCCTTGATGTCTACTCTGCTTCTCCACGTCTTACTGTGCCTGTGCGGATGTCTGCCTCTGCCTTCTCCTTCTCTACAGTGGCCTTCTTGGACTCTGGATCTGCAGGAAATTTTATTTTGGCCTCTCTCGTCAACAGGTTCAACATCCCGGTGACCAGTCTCGCCAGACCCCTCTACATCAATTGTGTAAATAATGAAAGATTGGACTGTACCATACGTTTCCGCACGGAGCCCCTTCTTATGAGCATCGGATCTCATCATGAGAGGATTGAACTTTTGGTCCTCCCCAATTGCACCTCGGAAATTCTCCTTGGACTTCCCTGGCTTCAACTTCATTCCCCTACCCTGGATTGGTCCACTGGGGAGATCAAGAGTTGGGGGTCCTCTTGTTCCAAGAACTGTCTAAAACCGGTTCCCAGTAACCCTTGCCGTAACTCTGTGGTTCCTCCAGTAACCGGTCTCCCTAAGGCCTATATGGACTTCGTGGATGTTTTCTGCAAAAAACAAGCTGAGACTCTACCTCCTCACAGGCCTTATGATTGCCCTATCGACCTCCTCCCGGGCACTACTCCACCCCGGGGCAGAATTTATCCTCTCTCTGCCCCAGAGACTCTTGCCATGTCCGAATACGTCCAGGAGAATCTAAAAAAGGGCTTTATCCGTAAATCCTCCTCTCCTGCCGGAGCCGGATTTTTCTTTGTGTCCAAAAAAGATGGCTCCCTACGTCCTTGCATTGACTACCGCGGTCTTAATAAAATCACGGTTAAGAACCGCTACCCCTTACCCCTCATCTCTGAACTCTTTGATCGCCTCCAAGGTGCCCACATCTTCACTAAATTGGACTTAAGAGGCGCCTATAACCTCATCCGCATCAGAGAGGGGGACGAGTGGAAAACGGCATTTAACACCAGAGATGGACACTTTGAGTATCTGGTCATGCCCTTTGGACTGTGCAACGCCCCTGCCGTCTTCCAAGACTTTGTCAATGAAATTTTTCGTGATCTGTTATACTCCTGTGTTGTTGTATATCTGGACGATATCCTAATTTTTTCTGCCAATCTAGAAGAACACCGCCAGCATGTCCGTATGGTTCTTCAGAGACTTCGTGACAACCAACTCTATGCCAAAATTGAGAAATGTCTGTTTGAATGCCAATCTCTTCCTTTTCTAGGATATTTGGTCTCTGGCCAGGGACTACAGATGGATCCAGACAAACTCTCTGCCGTCTTAGATTGGCCACGCCCCTCCGGACTCCGTGCTATCCAACGCTTTTTGGGGTTCGCCAATTATTACAGGCAATTTATTCCACATTTTTCTACCATTGTGGCTCCTATCGTGGCTTTAACCAAAAAAAATGCTGATCCCAAGTCCTGGCCTCCTCAAGCAGAAGACGCCTTTAAACGACTCAAGTCTGCCTTTTCTTCGGCTCCCGTCCTCTCCAGACCTGACCCTTCCAAACCCTTCCTATTGGAGGTTGATGCCTCCTCAGTGGGAGCTGGAGCTGTTCTTCTACAAAAAAATTCTTCCGGGCATGCTGTCACTTGTGGTTTTTTCTCTAGGACCTTCTCTCCAGCGGAGAGGAACTACTCCATCGGGGATCGAGAGCTTCTAGCCATTAAATTAGCACTTGAGGAATGGAGGCATCTGCTGGAGGGATCAAGTTCTCCTGTTATTATCTACACCGACCACAAGAACCTCTCCTACCTCCAGTCTGCCCAACGGCTGAATCCTCGCCAGGCCCGGTGGTCTCTGTTCTTTGCCCGATTTAATTTTGAGATTCACTTTCGTCCTGCCGATAAGAACATTAGGGCCGATGCTCTCTCTCGTTCCTCGGATGCCTCAGAAGTTGAACTCTCTCCGCAACACATCATTCCACCTGACTGCCTGATCTCCACTTCTCCTGCCTCCATCAGGCAGACTCCTCCAGGAAAGACCTTTGTTTCTCCTCGCCAACGCCTCGGAATCCTCAAATGGGGTCACTCCTCCCATCTCGCAGGTCATGCGGGTATCAAGAAATCTGTGCAACTCATCTCCCGCTTCTATTGGTGGCCGACTCTGGAGACGGATGTTGTGGACTTTGTGCGAGCCTGCACTATCTGTGCCCGGGATAAGACTCCTCGCCAGAAGCCCGCTGGTTTTCTTCATCCTCTGCCTGTCCCCGAACAGCCTTGGTCTCTGATTGGTATGGATTTTATTACTGATTTACCCCCTTCCCGTGGCAACACTGTTATTTGGGTGGTCGTTGATCGATTCTCCAAAATGGCACATTTCATCCCTCTTCCTGGTCTTCCTTCAGCGCCTCAGTTGGCTAAACAATTTTTTGTACACATTTTTCGTCTTCACGGGTTGCCTACGCAGATTGTCTCGGATAGAGGCGTCCAATTCGTGTCTAAATTCTGGAGGGCTCTCTGTAAACAACTCAAGATTAAATTAAATTTTTCTTCTGCATATCATCCCCAGTCCAATGGACAAGTAGAAAGGATTAACCAGATCTTGGGTGATTATTTGCGACATTTTGTTTCCTCCCGCCAGGATGACTGGGCAGATCTCCTCCCATGGGCCGAATTCTCGTATAACTTCAGGGTCTCTGAGTCTTCCTCCAAATCCCCATTTTTCGTGGTGTACGGCCGTCACCCTCTTCCCCCCCTCCCTACTCCCTTGCCCTCTGGTCTGCCCGCTGTGGATGAAATTTCTCGTGACCTTTCCATCATATGGAGAGAGACCCAAAATTCTCTCTTACAGGCTTCATCACGCATGAAGAAGTTCGCGGATAAGAAAAGAAGAGCTCCCCCCGTTTTTTCCCCTGGAGACAAGGTATGGCTCTCCGCTAAATATGTCCGCTTCCGTGTCCCTAGCTACAAGTTGGGACCACGCTATCTTGGTCCTTTCAAAATTTTGTGTCAAATTAATCCTGTCTCTTATAAACTTCTTCTTCCTCCCTCTCTTCGTATCCCTAATGCCTTTCACGTCTCTCTTCTCAAACCACTCATCCTCAACCGTTTTTCTCCCAAATCTGTTCCTCCCACTCCTGTTTCCGGCTCCTCGGACATCTTCTCGGTCAAAGAAATTTTAGCTGCCAAAAAGGTCAGAGGGAAAAATTTTTTTTTAGTGGACTGGGAGGGTTGTGGTCCTGAAGAGAGATCCTGGGAACCTGAGGACAACATCTTAGACAAAAGTCTGCTCCTCAGGTTCTCAGGCTCTAAGAAGAGGGGGAGACCCAAGGGGGGGGGTACTGTTACGCCGAGCGCTCCGGGTCCCCGCTCCTCCCCGGAGCGCTCGCTTCACTCTCCCCGCGGCAGCGCTCCGGTCACGTCCTCTGACCCGGGGCGCTGCGATTCCGCTGCCAGCCGGGATGCGATTCGCGATGCGGGTAGCGCCCGCTCGCGATGCGCACCCCGGCTCCCCTACCTGACTCGCTCTCCGTCTGTTCTGTCCCGGCGCGCGCGGCCCCGCTCCCTAGGGCGCGCGCGCGCCGGGTCTCTGCGATTTAAAGGGCCACTGCGCCGCTGATTGGCGCAGTGGTCCCAATTAGTGTGTTCACCTGTGCACTTCCCTATATCACCTCACTTCCCCTGCACTCCCTTGCCGGATCTTGTTGCCTTAGTGCCAGTGAAAGCGTTCCTTGTGTGTTCCTTGCCTGTGTTTCCAGACCTTCTGCCGTTGCCCCTGACTACGATCCTTGCTGCCTGCCCCGACCTTCTGCTACGTCCGACCTTGCTTTTGCCTACTCCCTTGTACCGCGCCTATCTTCAGCAGCCAGAGAGGTGAGCCGTTGCTAGTGGATACGACCTGGTCACTACCGCCGCAGCAAGACCATCCCGCTTTGCGGCGGGCTCTGGTGAAAACCAGTAGTGGCTTAGAACCGGTCCACTAGCACGGTCCACGCCAATCCCTCTCTGGCACAGAGGATCCACTACCTGCCAGCCGGCATCGTGACAGATGCTTACCTTCATATTCCTATTCATCCGGTATCCAGAAAGTATCTAAGGATCGCAGTTCAGGTAGGGGGAGTTCTAAAACACCTCCAGTTTGTAGCCCTCCCGTTTGGAATTTCTTCGGCCCCACACACATTTATCAAAGTGGTGGTAGCGGTAGTCGCTGCTCTAAGGCTCCAGGGGCTCAGCATCGTTCCCTACCTAGACGATTGGCTCCTCAGAGCTCCTTCTTCTGCGATCCTGTCCCAACATCTGCAACTAGCAGTATCCTTCCTTCACCAGTTAGGGTGGATAGTCAATTGGGCCAAATCCAATTTCCTCCCTACTACCTCAGTGAGGTTTCTCGGCTTCATAGTCGACTCAATCTCCATGACACTCTACCTCTCTCCCGAGAGGAAATCTCGGGTGCAGGAATTGGCCCTTTTTCTCTCTGTACCCCGGAGAGTTTCCATTCGCACTCTCATGCGGATGTTGGGACTTATGTCCGCTACCGTGGATGCGGTTCCTTGGGCTCTTTGGCATCTACGCCCTCTTCAATCAGAGGTGCTCGCCACTTGGAATCTCAGGCCCTCGGGCCTAAACAAGTGCCACTCCCTGTCTTATCGAGTCAGGTCCTCTCTCAGATGGTGGTCTCACCTCGAGGACGGCAAGTCAATGATCCAACCCCCTTGGATCATACTTACTACCGACGCGTCCCTTGTAGGTTGGGGAGCGCATCTCTTGGATCTGTTAGTGCGGGGATCTTGGTCTCCTCAGGAGAGAGGGTTAACCTCCAATCTCCTCGAGATTCGAGCCATCAGATTAGCACTCCTCCACTTTGCTTCTCTTCTTCAAGGGAAAGCAGTAAAGATCCAATCAGACAGCATGACGGCTGTATTGTACATCAACAAGCAGGGAGGCACTCGATCACAAAGCCTCCTCAGAGAGGTGGGTCTGATCTTGGATTGGGCAGAGAGGAACCTAACCCACCTGTCGGCAGTTCACATTCGGGGATCTCTCAATGTGATCGCCGACCGCCTGAGCAGAGGACTTTCAACTGGAGAATGGTCTCTCCATCCAGAGATGTTCAAACAAATAATACTCAGGTGGGGTATGCCAGAAATAGATCTTATGGCAACAAGGTTCAACACCAAAGTGGTGAGATTTTGTTCCCTGTACAGGGAAGACAACCCAGTAGCAATCGATGCTCTCTCAATCCCATGGAGGTTCAGGCTGGCCTACATCTTCCCTCCAATTTCCTTGATCCCAAGGGTATTGATGAAAATCAGGCAGGACCAAGCCTCTGTCATAGCCATAATTCCATTTTGGCCCAAGAGAGCTTGGTTTACCCAACTCTTGCAAATGAGTCGGGGACAATTCTGGAGGCTTCCCCCAGAGCAAGCACTAGTGTCGGGGGACACTCACAGCTGCTCAAATCTTCAAATGTTCAACCTGACAGCCTGGAGGTTGACCAGTCCCTTCCACATCTAGAAGGGCTTTCTAGTGCGGTCTTGAATACCCTCTCGCATCCCAGAGCGGAGTCCACTAACAGAGCCTATAAAAGAATTTGGACAACTTTTCAGTCTTGGTGCTCCAAGAAACAACTACCTGGACAGAATCCAGCTGTTGCCACAATCCTCAACTTTCTCCAGGAGGGATTAGACAAGAATCTATCTCCTTCCACACTCAGAGTTCAGGTATCAGCCATCTCTGCCTTTCTCAATAAACCATTGTCTCAAGACCCACTAGTCAAAATATTCTTGAGGGGATCCTCAAGGTTAAAACCTACAATTATACAACCTGTCCCAGCTTGGGTCTTATCGACGGTGCTCAAGGGGTTAGCATCTCCCCCCTTTGAGCCCTTGGAGGAGGTGGACATGAAGTTTGTTACCATTAAAATAACTTTTTTACTGGCAATCACTTCAGCCAAAAGGATTGGGGAACTTCAAGCGCTCTCGGCACTTGAACCATATACTAAATTTTTGCCGGATCGAGTGTTACTCAGATTCATGCCATCCTTTATACCTAAGGTTCCATCATTCCAAAATATAAATCAAGTTATATCCCTGCCAGTATTTTCTCCTCCTCCATCCTCCAATGAAGATAGTGCTCTTCATTGCCTAGATATCTCGAGATGTCTCCAGATCTATATAAGAAGATCTTTGGAGTTTCGGAAGGATGAAAATCTGCTAATTCTCTTTTCAGGACCCAAGAGAGGTCTTAAAGCTTCAAAGCCCTCCATCAGTAGATGGGTAAAAGATGCCATTCGTATTGCCATGGTATCCCAAGGTAAGGAGCCTCCTGAGTTTGTAAAAGCTCATTCCACCAGGTCTGTATCTACCTCCTTTGCGGAAAGGAGTCTTGTTCCCTTGGAACATATATGCAAAGCTGCTTCCTGGAGTTCACTCTCCACATTTATCACCCACTACAGACTTGACAGTAGATTGGCCGATTTTTCCTCATTTGGACGGACAGTATTATCTGCCGTCAGGCATGAGAGCCCTCCCTCATAGGGTTTCTGCTTGCCATTTCCCCATCTGTGCTACTGGTTAGGACGTAAGGGAATCGTTAATTTCTAACGATAATTTGTTTTCCCTTAGTCCTAACAGTAGCACAACTTTCCCTCCCTAGTTAAGTTATTTTCTTCTATTATTTACCTTTAGTTCTTCTTGTTACTACACAATGAGGCAGAGGATGACCCTCTTACTTATACAGGGGGTTGTGGGTGTGTCTTACTGATTGTTTAATTAGGTTCAATAAAACTTCCATCTGTCCTACCAGTTCGCGGGGGGTGGAATACCCCCATCTGTGCTACTGTTAGGACTAAGGGAAAACAAATTATCGTTAGAAATTAACGATTGTGTCTAGAAAAGGCGCAAAAAAGGAGCAAGCAGGGTTTTTTGCACCTTTTTTATGTTCCTGTTGGTTTACAAATTTCAGCTTATTTTGAGTTGCAATCCACTGATTTTGGCAATACACATGATATGGAAGGGTTTTATGAACTGCGCCTTTTTGTAAAAAGGCACAAAAAGGCGCAAAGCCACTGAAAAGTCTCTTAAAACTACACCAGCCCAGACTTAGCACAGTTCTTTGGTTTACGTGAAGAGAGAAATTTCAGAAAATGTAACCTGCACAAAATTTTATCAAATGCTCTGTGATTATTTAATAAATTTGGCGTTCCTACACATTACCAGCACACAAAACAAAGGTGTGAAAAAATGCTTCACTAACACTATAATGATAAATGCCGGCCTATAAGGCTATGTTCTCACACAGATTTTTGGAGTGTATTTTCTTGCCTCAGAATGGCACAGTTTTTATGCCTCAAAAATGTTAATTGTTTTCCCAAAATGACAGCTTACGTTGTAGTTTAATATCTTGTAATTAGTGCATAGTGCATAGAACTTGTTTTGAGCTGCTTTGCATCCAAAAAACTTGGGAGTAGAGCAAATCCCTATAGCAAACCTATACTGCTCCGGACAGTTCCTAAAATGGACAGAGGTGTCAGCAGAGAGCACTGTGGTCAGATAGAAAGGAAATTGAAAAAGAAAAGAACTTCCTGTGGAGCATACAGCAGCCGATAAGTACTGGAAGGATTAAGATTTTTAAATAGAAGTAATTTACAAATCTGTTTAACTTTCTGGCACCAGTTGATTAAAAATTTTTTTCCAGGGGAATACCACTTCAAAGATTCAGAATCAGCTTATTTATATATTTTTTTTTTAACTATTTACATCTTTTTGTTTCAGAAGTGACTGATTCCCTTTTAAAGAAATGCTAGAATACTGATGAAATCTGCATTATGTACATGAGATCTGGTTCACATGCCGATTTTGGTCAGTAATTCTACCAAACCCAGAAGTAGGTTGAAATCACTGGTGAAAACACATTATAGATTTTCTCTGCGTTCAGCTATGTTCAGACTACATTTAGAGCTTCCATCACATGTATCGTTCGGCAACCCATCAAAAACGGGATGCCTATGTATGCTATAACGTAGAGTAGCCAGCGCCATGGCCAGAACAGAGTCACCTAATGACTCAGTTTGGGCTGTATACACTATTTTATTACAACTAGACAAAGTGGCAGACTGTGCTTTTGAGTCCACTGGAAAAAGCGAACACATTCAAAACGGACTATGCTCAGAATGGTGCCCGCTGCTCTTTTACAGTATATGTTGGCATCCCATTTGTCAGGATGCTGACAGATACCTCTGATGGACTGCTAAAACGCTGTATGAACCTAGCCTTAGTCCCACTTCAGTTTTGGAAAAAATCCTAACCAAAATACTTTGTGTGAATTCAATTTGCTGCATTGAAGGGGAAGAGAGAATCATATTAACAGCTAGGGATGTCCCGATACCAATACTGGTATCGGGACCGATACTGGACATTTGCAGGTGTACTTGTACTCGTGCAAATGTCCCCGATACCTAATCCGATACCTGCCAGCGGGGCTCCCACCGGCAGGTATCACGGAGGTGCAGTAAGCCGCACAGACTCTCTGCACAGATCAACTTCTAGAGGACGCAGGGCATAAATTTACGCCCTGTGCCCACTCCTGAGCTATACAGTGCGCTCAGCAGCTGAGCGTGCGTCATAGTCTTTTTAACCTTTTAGACGCCGCGATCAAAGTTGATCGTGACGTCTAAGTCCTGAAATTAACCCCTTTTTTCCCACTAAAGAAAATAAATAAATAAATAAATAAATAAAAATCCCTGTCTCATAACATTGAAAAAAGTATTGGTAAGTGGTATCGGCGAGCACTTAAAAAAAGTATTGGTACTCGTACTTGGTCTTAAAAAAATGGTATCGGGACATCCCTATTAACAGCATATGGTCACAGTCGACCCATTATACTCAATGGTTGTTCATGTGTCTTCTGGAAAAAGCTGCATATGGCTAACATGTCATGAAGTGGAACAATGCTTCCTGACTGTAACAGCCACTTTGTTCCAGCAATAGGTGGGGGTAACAGCGATTGGACCCCTACTGATTAGCCATTGATGGTAGAGCGTAAGGATCTGCCATCCATGTTTGTCATCACACAACCTCTATGAATAGCATTAATTGTATTATTAGGCCGCTTTTAAATGTATTTCAGTCATGTGTGAAACATTCTAAGTAACACTGGCCATTTGCTAGACAGTCTCTTTGCCAGAAGTAAACAAGACAAGGCAGTGTTACCAGAGGTATGTGTATTGTTTCTGTCTGTGATATATGTGGCCAACAGATTAACAGAGTGTTCCTTGTAGTTTTTTGTTATCTGTTTCAGTCACTTTCTGTACAGCTACATTTATTACAGAGAAGTAGAGTCCTATTATAGAGTGTTCACTGTGAAAGCCACACACAGAAAGCATAGCAAAGCTAATGGAATAACAGGAAAACGACAAAAGGGATGTCAGACAACGTGATAGAGCTGCAAGGCATAGTTTGGAGTTTTACACACTGCTAAAAGACCACATAATAAAATGTATCTATTAAGCAGTTACTTTAAGATTTTTTACAGATCAAATTCCTTAAATATCAAAAGTCTAGTAGACAAACAATACAGTAGCAACCCATACTCCAGTTTTTCACTCTGAAATGCAATTGAATAAGAAATAATCATAACAAGAAACCCCTGACACCCTTCCTTGCTCCTGTACACCTACTGATATCAAAGGCAGCATTATGGTTCAGATATGAATAGGCTTGTGGCTACCCAACTGCCTTCACATGTGCCAGGATGTAAATGTAAAATCTAATCATTCTTGTTGTTTTAATCTTTTGTTTTTTCTTTGTGTATTTGTCCAGTCCAGTTCCTATGAATGGAGGTGTGAGCTGTGCCCTCCTGACCATCTTTATTAGACAATCTTCAATATGGTCAGACAAAATATGATGCTGCCCCAGAGCGTTCTCAGGTAATTCTAATTATTTAGGGTACGTTCACACATGCGGATTTACAGCGGATTTTACGCTGGAGATCCGCCGCTGAAGGACCTCTGTATGGTGCCCTTAAATGTGCCTGCTCGGAGCGGCAATACGCCGCTAATACTAATATATACTAATATATTGTTCCGTTATTATAAGACACTTTGCTATTTACTTGCTATTAAAATTCTAAACCTTTATATGTTTTTAATGTGATAGAACAGAGCCACCCAGTGGCCGTTTTTTCAGTTTCCTGGCGCAAGTCAAACAGTTAGTTTGGTCTCCACTTGGACTTGCAGAAGTCCAAACTCAGGAAGTGTGTGTGGGGCATGGCGAGGCACAGCTCTTGCAGGCTTCAGTAATGTTACGCCTGCTGGGGAACGCCTACTTTCTCCTTCCGGGAGCTCATACAATGTGAGCAAGGGGAAAGCTAAGAAACAGAGCTTTTTAAAGCTTGGAAAAATGTTTTATGGGCAGGAGGGGTGTTAGGAGTAGTTAGGGAATATAATCTGCGTTAGTTTAGAAAATATGGTTTGATGACAGGTACTCTTTAAAGAGCAATCTGATTGGTTGCTATGGGCAACTTGTGAACTTTTCCTCTGCACAGGTTTTGATAAATCCCCCCCAATCATGCACAGCATTAGCTGCCTTAACAGACTTTGTAATAGACTTTTTTTTCTAGCAGAATATAGACAAAGACTTGTGTGCAAACTAAAATACCTATGGAAATTTTACGCAGTGTGCAACTTATGACACCTCTAGGGCATTAGGGTGAATTTATCAAGGGTGGTGTAAATGAATGATTTCTCTATACCTTTAACCACTAAAGGACAAAGGGTGTACAGGTACGCCCTTGCGTCCTGGTACTTAAGGACAGAGGGCGTACGTGTACGCCCTGGTCCCATTAACGGGATTTAAACTGTTCTCATGAGAGGAGAACGCTTTAAACCCGATGGGTCCCAATTGCAACAGGCAGCCAGGACCCACATTAACCCTTTAGTCACGATGATCAAAGTTGATTGCGGCATCTAAAATGCGGGTTAACCACAGTCGGTTAACTCAGTGGAGCTGATCGGGACATTCGCTGGGACATCGTGAGTCCCGATCAGCTGAGTGGATGGCAGGAGGGCCCTTACCTGCCTCTTCGCTGTCCGATCGGTCTGCTATGCAGGCTGGAGCAGCAGAGCAACGATAACACTGATCGCTATGCTATGGCATAGCATCGATCAGTATATGCAATCATAAGATAGCCCCCTATGGGGACAAAAAAAAAAAAATTATAAAAGTGAATCCCGTGTGAACCCCTTCCCTAATAAAAGTTTGAATCACCCCCCTTTTCCCATTTTTTAAATAAAATAATGTCATAAAAAATAAAAATAATATGTGGTACCGCTGCGTGCATAAATGTTCGAACTATTAAAATTAAGGTTAATTAAACTGCACGATGGATGGCGTACACGTGAAAAAAATACCAAATCGAAAATTGTGCTTTTTGGTCACTTCATATACCCATAAAATCAAAAATTCCCATCAAAACAAAAATTGACCAATAAAAACTGCAGACCACGGTGCAAAAAAATGAGCCCTCATATAGCCCCCTATGCGGAATAAATAAAAAAGTTATAGGGGTCAGAACAGGACAATTTTAAACATACTAATTTTGGTGCATGTAGTTATAATTTTTTTAACCCCTTAACCCCTTAAGGACCAGGCCATTTTATACCTTAAGGACCGGAGCGTTTTTTGCAATTCTGACCACTGTCACTTTAAACATTAATAACTCTGGAATGCTTTTAGTTATCATTCTGATTCCGAGATTGTTTTTTCGTGACATATTCTACTTTAACTTAGTGGTAAAATTTTATGGTAACTTGCATCCTTTCTTGGTGAAAAATCCCAAAATTTGATGAAAAAAATGAAAATTTAGCATTTTTCTAACTTTGAAGCTCTCTGCTTGTAAGGAAAATGGATATTCAAAATATATTTTTTTTGGGTTCACATATACAATATGTCTACTTTATGTTTGCATCATAAAATTTATGAGTTTTTACTTTTGGAAGACACCATAGGGCTTCAAAGTTCAGTAGCAATTTTGAAATTTTTCACAAAATTTTCAAACTCACTATTTTTCAGGGACCAGTTCAGTTTTGAAGTGGATTTGAAGGGTCTTCATATTAGAAATACCCCATAAAAGACCCCATTATAAAAACTACACCCCCTAAAGTATTCAAAAAAACATTCAGTAAGTGTATTAACCCTTTAGGTGTTTCACAGGAATAGCAGCAAAGTGAAGGAGAAAATTCAAAATCTTCATTTTTTACACTCGCATGTTCTTGTAGACCCAATTTTTGAATGTTTGCAAGGGATAAAAAGGAGAAAATTTTTACTTGTATTTGAAACCCAATTTCTCTCGAGTAAGCACATACCTCATATGTCTATGTTAATTGTTCGGCGGGCGCAGTAGAGGGCTCAGAAGGGAAGGAGCGACAAATGGTTTTTGGGGGGCATGCCGCATTTAGGAAGCCCCTATGGTGCCAGGACAGCAAAAAAAAACACATGGCATACCATTTTGGAAACTAGACCCCTCAGGGAACGTAACAAGGGGTAAAGTGAACCTTAATACCCTACAGGTGATTCACGACTTTTGCATATGTAAAAAAAAAATATTTTTTTTTTACCTAAAATGCTTGGTTTCCCAAAAATTTTACATTTTTAAAAAGGGTAATAGCAGAAAATACCCCCCAAAATTTGAAGCCCAATTTCTCCCGATACAGAAAACACCTCGCATGGGGGTGAAAAGTGCTCTGCTGGTGCACTACAGGTCTCAGAAGAGAAGGAGTCACATTTGGCTTTTTGAAAGCAAATTTTGCTCTGGGGGCATGCCGCATTTAGGAAGCCCCTATGGTGCCAGAACAGCAAAAAAAAACCACATGGCATACCATTTTGGAAACTAGACCCCTCGGGGAATGTAACAAGGGGTAATGTGAACCTTAATGCCCTACAGGTGTTTCACGACTTTTGCATATGTAAAAAAAAAATTTTTTTTTTACCTAAAATGCTTGTTTTCCCAAAATGTTTACATTTTTAAAAAGGGTAATAGCGGAAAATACCCCCCAAAATTTGAAGCCCAATTTCTCCCAATTCAGAAAACACCCCATATGGGGGTGAAAAGTGCTCTGCTGGCGCACTACAGGTCTCAGAAGAGAAGGAGTAACATTTGGCTTTTTGAAAGTAAATTTTGCTCTGGGGGCATGCCGCATTTAGGAAGCCGCTATGGTGCCAGAACAGCAAAAAAAAAACACATGGCATACCATTTTGGAAACTAGACCCCTCGGGGAACGTAACAAGGGGTAATGTGAACCTTAATACCCTACAGGTGTTTCACGACTTTTGCATATGTAAAAAAATATATATTTTTTTTACCTAAAATGCTTGGTTTCCCAAAATTTTTACAATTTTAAAAAGGGTAATAGCAGAAAATACCCCCCAAAATTTGAAGCCCAATATCTCCCGATTCAGAAAACACCCCATATGGGTGTGAAAAGTGCTCTGCTGGCGCACTACAGGTCTCAGAAGAGAAGGAGTCACATTTGGCTTTTTGAAAGCGAATTTTGCTCTGGGGGCATGCCGCATTTAGGAAGCCCCTATGGTGCCAGGACAGCAAAAAAAAAACCACATGGCATACCATTTTGGAAACTAGACCCCTCGGGGAACGTAACAAGGGGTAATTTGAACCTTAATACCCTACAGGTGTTTCACGACTTTTGCATATGTAAAAAAATATATATTTTTTTTACCTAAAATGCTTGTTTTCCCAAAAATTTTACATTTTTTAAAAGGGTAATAGCAGAAAATACCCCCCAAAATTTGAAGCCCAATTTCTCCCGAGTACGGCGATACCCCATATGTGACCCTAAACTGTTGCCTTGAAATACGACAGGGCTCCGAAGTGAGAGCGCCATACGCATTTGAGGCCTAAATTAGGGACTTGCATAGGGGTGGATATAGGGGTATTCTACGCCAGTGATTCCCAAACAGGGTGCCTCCAGCTGTTGTAAAACTCCCAGCATGCCTGGACAGTCAACGGCTATCTGGCAATACTGGGAGTAGTTGTTTTGCAACAGCTGGAGGCTCCGTTTTGGAAACAGTGGCGTACCAGACGTTTTTCATTTTTATTGGGGAGGGGGGTTGTATAGGGGTATGTGTATATGTAGTGTTTTTTACTTTTTATTTTATTTTGTGTTAGTGTAGTGTAGTGTTTTTAGGGTACAGTCGCACGGGCGGGGGTTCACAGTAGTTTCTCGCTGGCAGTTTGAGCTACGGCAGAAAATTTGACGCAGCTCAAACTTGCAGCCGGATACTTACTGTAATCCTCCTCCCATGTGAGTGTACCCTGTACGTTCACATTGGGGGGGGGGGGGGGGGAAATCCAGCTGTTGCAAAACTACAACTCCCAGCATGTACGGTCTATCAGTGCATGCTGGGAGTTGTAGTTTTGCAACCGCTGGAGGCTCCGTTTTGGAAACAGTGGCGTACCAGACGTTTTTCATTTTTATTGGGGAGGGGAGGGGGGCTGTGTAGGGGTATGTGTATATGTAGTGTTTTTTACTTTTTATTTTATTGTGTGTTAGTGTAGTGTAGTGTTTTTAGGGTACAGTCACACGGGCGGGGGGTTCACAGTAGTTTCTCGCTGGCAGTTTGAGCTGCGGCAGAAATTTTGCCGCACCTCAAACTTGCAGCCAGATACTTACTGTAATCCTCTGCCCATGTGAGTGTACCCTGTACGTTCACATTGGGGGGGGGGAACATCCAGCTGTTGCAAAACTACAACTCCCAGCATGTACGGTCTATCAGTGCATGCTGGGAGTTGTAGTTTTGCAGCAGCTGGAGGCACACTGGTTGTGAAACACCGAGTTTGGTAACAAACTCAGTGTTTTGCAACCAGTGTGCCTTCAGCTGTTGCAAAAGCTACAACCCCCAGCATGTACGGACAGCGGAAGGGCATGCTGGGTGTTGTAGTTATGCAACAGCTGGAGGCATACTACTTTGGCTGGGGATGCTGGGGATTGTAGTTATGCAACAGCTGGAGACACACTGGTTTGCTACTTAACTCAGTGTGCCTTCAGCTGTTGCAAAACTACAACTCTCAGCAGTCACCGACAGCCAACGGGTATGCTGGGAGTTGTAGTTATGCAACCACCAGATGCACCACTACAACTCCCAGCATGCACTTTAGCTGATTGTGCAAGCTGGGAGTTGTAGTTATACAACAGCTGAAGGTACACTTTTCCATAGAAAGAATGTGCCTCCAGCTGTTGCAAAACTACAAGTCCCAGCATGCCCATAAGGGCATGCTGGGAGTTGTGGTGGTCTGCCTCCTGCTGTTGCATAACTACAGCTCCCAGCATGCCCTTTTTGCATGCTGGGAGCTGTTGCTAAGCAACAGCAGGAGGCTGTCACTCACCTCCAACGATCCTCGCTGCACCAGGTCAGTCCCTCGTCGTCTCCGCCGCCGCCGCTGCTCCTGGGGCCCCGATCCCAACAGGGGCGCCGGGGATCGGGGTCCCCAGCACCCGGGGTGCACGTCCCGCACCCGCTCACGTCCTCCGGAAGAGGGGCGGAGCGGGTTGCGGGAGTGACACCCGCAGCAGGTGCCCTGATTGGTCGGCCGGTAATCCGGCCGACGAATCAGGGCGATCGTGAGGTGGCACCAGTGCCACCTCACCCCTCCCGGCTCTGGCTGTTCGGGGCCGTCTCTGACGGCCCCGATCAGCCAATAATACCGGGTCACCGGGTCACTGAAGACCCGATTGACCTGGAATCCGCCGCAGATCGCTGGACTGAATTGTCCAGCGATCTGCGGCCATCGCCGACATGGGGGGTCATAATGACCCCCCTGGGCGATATGCCCCGATGCCTGCTGAACGATTTCAGCAGGCATCGGGGACCGGCTCCGCTCCAGATGGTTGCGGGGGGCCGGTAAAACACATGACGTTCTCATACGTCATGTGTCCTTAAGGACTCGGAAATGGAGACGTATGAGAACGTCATGTGTCCTTAAGGGGTTAAGGACTGAGCCCTTTTTCACCTTAAGGACTGAGAGCTTTTTTGCAATTCTGACCACTGTCACATAACTCTGGGATGCTTTTACCGTTTATTCTGATTCTGAGATTGTTTTTTTTTTTGTGTCATATTCTACTTTAACACAGTGGTAAATTTTCGTCATTAATTGCATCCTTTCTTGGTGAAAAATCAAAAAATGTCATGAAAATGTAGAAAATTTTGCATTATTCTAACTTTGAAGGTCCCTGCTTGTAAGGAAAAAGAAAATTCCAAATAAATTATATATTGATTCACATATACAATATGTCTACTTTATGTTGGCATCATAAAGTTGACATGTTTTTAGTTTTGGAAGACATTAGAGGGCTTCAAAGTTCAGCAGCAATTTTCTAATTTTTCATTAAAATTTCTAAATTGAAATTTTTCACGGACCAGTACAGTTTTAAAGTGGAATTGAGGGGCTTTCATATTAGAAATACCCCATAAATTACCCCATTTTAAAAACTGCACCCCTCAAATTATTCAAAATAAAATTTAGAAAGTTTGTTAACCCTTTAGGTGTTTCACAGGAATAGTAGCAAAGTGAAGGAGAAAATTCAAAATCTACATTTTTTACACTTGCATGCCATTTTTTTTCATTTCTACAAGGGGTAAAAGGAGAGAAATCCCCCTAAAATTTGTAACTCCATTTCTCTCGAGTAAGGAAATACCTAATATGTGGATGTAAAGTTCTCCATGGGTGCACTAGAGGGCTCAGAAGGGAAGGAGCAACAATGGGATTTTGGAGAGTAAATTTTGCTGAAATGGTTTATGGGGGCATGTCGCATTTAGGAAGCCCCTATGGTGCCAGAACAGCAAAAAAAAAAAAAAAAGGCATACTATTTTGGAAACTACACCCCTCAAGGAACGTAAAAAGGGGTACAGTGAGCCTTAACACCCCACAGGTGTTTGACAACTTTTCATTAAAGGACATCTGCAGCGCTCATACATAAAAAAAAGTTTACCTCATCTGATAGCTCTTTCAAAGACCTTTCCAACGATACCTCAATTGTCAAATTTGGCCCAGCCATTCTCTTGTAATTGCCACCTGTAGCAGTAAGCAGCCATTTCATAAAGACTACATTTCCCATGACTCCCTGCGCCAGCTTCCTGTTAGCTGCTGCTCTCTCCCCCTCCTCTCCATGGAAATTATAATAAATTATAATAAAGTGACGTCCACAGCTCCTTCCCTTGTGGTTATCTCCTTGTGGTCATCTCCTCCCATCCTCCCCCTCCCAGCTCATCAGCCCTCTCCTATGTACTGATAGGCTGCGGCCCCTAGTGCTGGGCGGCATACGGGTATGAACCGGATACCGTTTATTTTTTTCTCCCACGGTATGGATTTTTGCCCATACCGCTATACCGGTCGGGCCCCTCCCCCACCCTCCGGATGAATTGAAGAGCCCAGCGCGGCACCCTCACTTGTCCCGGTGTGCTTCTGTGGCCCGATAGAAGCTAATCCATTTACTGTGTCCCCCCGCTGCGCCTGTCAGCCAGTGTCCCCGCGAGCACGATCAATCCCCACCGCTAGCGGGATCCATGTGCCCACTAGCGGTGTCACAAGAATGCCTCCCGCGAGCGCGATCGCTACCATCACCGCTAGCGGGGTCCCTGTGCCCACTAGCGGTGTCACAAGAATGCCGAGCGCGGCTCTGTTCCCTGTCCCTGTCAGCTCTCAGGGTACGGGAACAGATTTAAAAGCCTCGAGCGTGGCTAACGTAGTATTGCGCAGGCGCAGCACTACACAAATAGCGTAGGGCTAACGTAGGCAGCGCTAGGAGCTGGTACTACGTTAGCTGCGCGCGAGGCTTTTAAATCTGTTCCCGTACCCTGAGAGCTGACAGGGACGGGGAACAGAGCCGCGCTCGGCATTCTTGAGACACCGCTAGTGGGCAAAGGGACACCGCTCGCGGGGTGGGGGACAGGCGGTGATACCGCGATATTCATTCTAGGCCATACCGCCCAGCACTAGCGGCCCCTACTGTGCGCTCAGCCAATCAGGGCTGAGCGCATAATAACATTATAAATATTTATAAGATGGGAGGAGAGGGGCCGGCACGATGAGCGGCAGGGGGAGTGAAGCAATCCCCTGGCGCATTATGGGCATTTGTGACGTAGCATCGACCAAGATGGCGGCTCCATAGAGAATAATAGGTCGTCGCTACGTGCGTTAGGGGACCAGGAGACGACTTCCGGTGGCGGCATAGCGGAGAAACGGGACCAGCCAGGTAATGGATCCCATTTAGAAACTTATATAACTTGTGATAATATTACATTTGGGCCATAATTTGCTGCAGTTGTCCTTTAAATTCGGATGTGTGAATGAAAAAAAAATGTTTTCACTAAAATGCAGTTTCCCCCTCCCCCCACCAAAATTTCACATTTTTACAAGGGGTAATAGGAGAAAATGCCCCCCAAAATTTGTATCCCCATTTCTTCTGAGTATGGAAATATCCCATGTGTGGATGTCAAGTGCACTGCAGGCGAACTACAATGTACAGAAGAGAAGGAGCAACATTTGGCTTTTGGAAAACAAATTTTGCTGAAATGATTTTTGGGGGGCATTTTGCATTTAGGAGGCCCCTATAGTGCCAGAACAGTAAAAAAAAAAAACATGGCATACTATTTTGGAAACTACACCCCTTGAGGAACGTAACAAGGGGTACAATGAGTCATAACACCCCACAGGTGTTTGACGACTTTTCGTTAAAGTCGGATGTGTAAATGGAAGAAAAAAAACATTTTCACAAAAATGCTGGTTTTTCCATAAATTTTACATTTTTACAAGGGGTAATAGGATAAAATACCCCCAAAATGTGTAACCCCATTTCTTCTGAGTATGGAAATACCCCATGCGTGGACGTCAAGTGCTCTGCTTCCGCTCTACAATGCTCAGAAGAAAAGGAGCGCCATTGGGCTTTTGGAGAGAGAATTTGTTTGGAATGGAAGTCGGGGGCCATGAGCATTTACAAAGCCCCCCGTGGTGCCAGAACATGTGACCCCATTTTGGAAAATACACCCCTCACAGAATTTAATAAGGGGTGCAGTGAGCATTTACACCCCACTGGCGTTTGACAGATCTTTGGAACAGTGGGCCATGCAAATAAAATGTTTCATTTTCACAGACCACTGTTCCAAAAATCTGTCAGACACCTGTGGGGTGCAAATGCTCACTGCACCCCTTATTACATTCCGTGAAGGGTGTAGTTTACAAAATGGGATCACAGGTGGGGGGGGGTCCATTGTTCTGGCACTATGGGGGCTTTGTAAACACACATGGCCTTCAATTCCGGACAAATTTTCTATCCAAAAGCCCAATGGCGCTCCTTCTCTTCTAAGCATTGTAGTGCACCCACAGAGCACTTTACATCCACATATGGGGTAGGTTCTTACTCAGAAGAAATGGAGTTACAAATTTTGGGGGGCTTTTTTTCCCTATTTTCCCTTGTGAAAATGAAAAATGTAGGGTAACACCAGTATTTTAGTTACAAATTATTTTTTTTTCATTTTCCCATCCAACTTTATTGAAAATTTGTCAATCACCTGTGGGGTGTTAAAGCTCACTATACCCCTTGTTATGTTCCGTGTGGGGTGTAGTTTCCAAAATGGGGTCACACGTGGGTATTTATTTTTTTGCGTTTATGTCAGAACCGCTGTAAAATCAGCCACCCCTGTGCAAATTACCAATGTTGGCCTCAAATGTACATAGTGCGCTCTCACTCCTGAGCCTTTTGTGCGTCCACAGAGCATTTTACGCCCACATATGAGGTATTTCCGTACTCAAGAGAAATTGTGTTACAAATTTTGGGGGTCTTTTTTCCCTTTTACCTCTTGTGAAAATAAAAAGTATCGGGCAACACCAGCATGTTAGTGTAAAATGTTTAATTTTTTTACACTAACAGGCTGGTGTAGACCATAACTTTTCCTTTTCATAAGGGGTAAAAGGAAAAAGCCCCCCAAAATTTGTAACGCAATTGCTCCCGAGTACGGAAACAGCCCATATGTGGCCCTAAACTGTTCCCTTGAAATACGACAGGGCTCCGAAGTGAGAGAGCGCCATGCACATTTGAGGACTAAATTAGGGATTGCATAGGGGTATTCTACGCCAGTGATTCCCAAACAGGGTGCCTCCAGCTGTTGCTAAACTCCCAGCATGCCTGGACAGTATGTGGCTGTCCGGAAATACTGGGAGTTGTTGTTTTGCAACAGCTGGAGCCTCCGTTTTGGAAACACTGCCGTACGATATGTTTTTCCTTTTTTATTGGTAGGGGGGGGGGGAGGGGACAGTGTAAGGGGATGTATATGTAGTGTTTAACTTTTTATTATGTGTTAGTGTAGTGTAGTGTTTTTAGGGTACATTCACACTGTCGGGGGTTTACGGTGAGTTTCACGCTAGGAGTTTGAGCTGCGGCGGAAAATTTAACGCAGCTCAAACTTGAAGCAGGAAACTCCCTGCAAACTGGCCCGTGTGAATGTACAATTCACATGGAGGGGCAAACCTCCAGCTGTTGCAAAACTAAAACTCCCAGCATGCACTGACAGACTGTGCATACTGGGAGTTGTACTTTTGCAACAGCTGGAGGCACACTGGTTGGAAAACCTTCAGGTAGATTCTGTTACCTAACTATTTTCCAACCAGTGTGCCTCCAGCTGTTGCAAAACTACAACTCCCAGCATGTACTGATCACCGAAGGGCATGCTGGGAGATGTAGTTATACAACAGCTGGAGGTGCGCAACTACAACTCCCAGCATGGAGAGACAGCCGTTTGCTGTTCTTGCATGCAGGGAGTTGTAGTTTTGCAAGATTTAGAGGGCCACAGTTTAGAGTTCACTGCACAGTGATCTCCAAACTGTGGCCCTCCAGATGTTGCAAAACTACAAATCCCAGCATGCCCAGACAGCAAACAGTGCATGCTGGGAGTTGTAGTTTTGGTCTCAAACTGTATTCCTAAAGATGTTGCTAGGCAAATTCCATAGTTTGCAGCAGGGAGTCAGCCGCACGTCATCGCCGCCCGCCGATTGTCACCCGCTGTCGCCACCGATGTTAAGTGACCTTCGGCGCCAGTCACCGTCGGTTCCCTCGCTCTGTCTGTCTTCACTTCTGAATGACCAATAGCAGGGATAGGAGGGGTGGCACCACTGCCACCTCACTTCTATCCCTTCGGGGGATCGGGGGTGTCTTGGACACCCCCGATCCCCCTTATTTTCTGGGTCACTGGGGACCCGTTTGACCCGGAATCACCGCAGATCGCCGGTCTTGGGGGGGGTCTCAGTACCCCCCTGGGCATATGCACGGGATACCTGCTGATAGATATCAGCAGTCATCCCGGTCCAGTCCCCGACTGGCTAGCGGCGGGACCGAAATTCCCACGGGCGTACCCATTCGCCCTCAGTCCTTAAGGACTCTAAAACGGAGGCATATGGATACGCCCGGCATCCTTAAGGGGTTAAAATAGTAGAAGAAAATAAAACCTACATAAATTGGGTATCCTTGTGACCGTATGGAACTACAGAATAAAGATAAGTTGTCATTTTTACCATAAAATTGCACTGTGTAGAAACGGAAGCCCCAAAAAGTTACAAAATGGCATTTAGTTTTTTTTCAATTTCACCCCACAAATATATATATATATTTAGTTTTGCCATAGAGTTTGTTATTAAATGATTGATGTCATTACAAAGTACAACTGGTGACGCAAAAATCAAGCCCTTACTTGGGTCTGTAGGTGCATAATTGAAAGCATTATAGGGGAGATTTTTCATTGCTTTTAGAGCATTTTTTTGTCTATGTTTTGGCGCAGTTCAGGCCCAAGCAGCATATCTAGCGACTTTTGTACGTCTTTTAATATAGACAGTTTTACTCTTTTTTCCTACCCGTAGAACTTTTTAATTTTGACCATACAGTGGTCACGTATTTATCATTTGCGACTTTTGTCAATAGTCGCTATTTTGTGCGCAAAGGTACTTTTTTAGGCGCAAAGCTACACCACCTACCAATAGGTGTGAGAATCACTTCTACCTTCCACAATTCAACCTTTAAACTCCCCTTCTATGACACACGTTCAGGAGCTGAGCGCAAGTCATAGCTGGGTGGTCCTGGCAGCTATCTGCCACCAGGACCCATCTCTAATGCCAGACATCACCGATCACGGTGATGCCTGGCTTTAACCCCTTAGACACCGCAATCAAATTTGATTGTAGCGTCTAAAATGCAAGTAAAAATGTCCCGCAGGTCTGTGAAAGTAATGAAAAACACCTAACCTTCCAAATTGAGGACCCAGGAAAGTGTCTTCTTTCCTCCCTCACAAGCGTCTAGAAAAAGTGTATGTGGTAGAGCTTTTCCCACCACAGCAGAGCTGCGCAAAATTTGTCATCCTTCTGCACCTTCTTGATAAATAAGATGCACGCTAGTCAAACCCACCACCCAAATAAACGTGGGAAAATAGCTCTACCGTAGACATTATTCGATAAATCTGGGCCTGTAGGTGTAAGTGAAGCATTTTTCTACACCCTTTGTTTTGTGTGCTGTAATGTGTAGGAGCATTAAATGTATTAAATGGTCACAGAGCATTTGATTAATTTTGTGCAGGTCACATTTTCAGAAATTTCTCTCTTCACGTATACCAAAAAAGCTACGCAAAGTCTGGGCTGGTGTAGTTTTAGAGGCTGGGCTGGTGTAGTTTTAGAGGCTGGGCTGGTGTAGTTGCGCCTTTTTTTGCGCCTTTTCACAAAAAGGCGCAGTTCATAAAACCCTTCCATATCATGTGTATCGCCAAAATGAGTGGATTGCAACTCAAAATCAGCAGAAATGTGTAAACCAAAAGGCACAAAAAAGGCGCAAATAAACCCTGCTTGTGCCTTTACTAGACACAAAAAAACTGTCTAAAGACAATGATAAATAGCGGCCATTGTCTACAGAGAATGATAATCTCCCCCCCCCCCCCCCCTTATGTGCCTAAACACTGATTAAGGCTGGGTCTCCACTGAGTTTTTTGCAGTGTTTATTTTTATTTTTTTTGTCCAAAAATACGCCAGAAAAAACTCCCTGCGTTCTTGGCTTTTTTTCTGGCGTTTTTTCTTGTGTTTGAGGCTTTATGTGGAAATAGCTTTTTTTTGCACTTTGGCGTTTTTTTGGTACCCTTTGTTGGGTACCAGAAAAAAAAAAAGGATGCTGTAGGGATGTAAAAAAAAAAAGGATGTTTTTAATAATGTGTTTAATAAAGTGTATTTGTGTTTTTTTGACTTTTTAACCTTTATTTTTTAAATTTTTTAGGTAGTACTACTACTCCCATCATGGAACACACTGTTCCATGATAGGAGTAGTAGTACTTTGACTCACTGTCAGATCGCCCGGCTGTCCCATTTGTCAGCCACGGCGATCCTCCTGTATACTGTATAGGCTGGCCGCTCTTCTCTGGTCCCCTGTACTGCTGTATATTTACTAATATTCATATTTCCCGCTGAGATGTGATTGGCCAGAGGGTTCTAGCTAATCACAAATGTCTGGGGAATATGAATATTAGGACATATATGGCAGGGACCTTAGAAGAGCGGCCGGCTGCATCTATACTTTATACAGGATGATCGCAGCTGATGTCTAGAGTGACATCAGCTGTGATCATTTCTACTACTACTCCCAATATGGAGCACACTGTGCTCCATGATGGGAGCTGTAGTACTTTTACAGATCGCAACAGGTGTCAGAGGTGACGCTAGTTGCGATCTATTAATGCAGGTACTACAGCTCCCATCATGGGGTAGTAGTAGAAATGATCACAGCTGATGACATGCTGGTGTTGCCGCATACTTTTCATTTTCACAAGAGGTAAAAGGGAAAAAAGACCCTCGAAATTTGTAATGCAATTTCTCCCGAGTACGGAGATACCCCATATGTGGGCGCTCTGGGGGCGCACAACAAAACTCAGAAGGGAGAGTGCACCATGTACATTTGAGGCGATTTGCACAGGGGTGGCTGATTGTTACAGCAGTTCTGACATAAACGCGAAACAATAAATATCCATACGTGACTCCATTTTGGAAACGACACCCCTCATGGAATTTAATAAGGGGTGCAGTGAGCATTTACGCCCCACAGGTGTCTGACAGATTTTTGGAACAGTGGTCTGTAAAAATGAAAAATAAAATTTTTCATTTGCACAGTCCAATGTTTCAAATATCTGTCAAACACCAGTGGGGTATAAATGCTCACTGCACCCCTTATTAAATTCCATTAGGGGTGTAGTCTCCAAAATGGGGTCACATGTGGGGGGGGGGGTCCACTGTTCTGGCACCATAGGGGCTTCCTAAATGGGACATGCCCCCCAAAAACCCTTTCAGAAAAACTCACTCTCCAAAATCCCATTGTCGCTCCTTCCCTTCTGAGCCCTCTACTGCGCCAGCCGAACACTTTACATACACATATGAGGTGTTTACTTACTTGAGAGAAATTGGGTTACAAATTTTAGGGCGATTTCTCTCCTTTTACCCCTTGTAAAAATTCAAAAATTGGGTCTACAAGAACATGCGAGAGTAAAAAATGAAGATTTAGAATTTTCTCCTTTGCTGCTATTCCTGTGAAACACCTAAAGGGTTAAAACACTTACTGAATGTCATTTTGAATACTTTGGGGGGTGCAGTTTTTATAATGGGGTCATTTATGGGGTATTTCTAAAATGAAGACCCTTAAAATGCACTTCCAACCTGAACTGGTCCCTGAAAAAGTACGATTTTGAAAATCTTGAGAAAAATTGGAAAATTGCTGCTGAACTTTGAAGCCCTCTGATGTCTTCCAAAAGTAAAAACTTGTCAATTTTTTGATGCAAACATAAAGTAGACATATTGTATATGTGAATCAATATGTAATTTATTTGGGATGTCAATTTCCTTACAAGCAGAGAGTTTCAAAGTTAGAAAAATTCAAAATTTTCTAAGTTTTCATGAAATTTTTTGATTTTTTTTTACCAAGAAAAGATGCAAATATCAGTGAAATTTTACCAATAACATAAACAAGAATATGTCACGAAAAAACAATCTCGGAATCAGAATGATAAGTAAAAGCATTCCAGAGTTATTAATGTTTAAAGTGACAGTGGTCAGATGTTCAAAAAATGCCCAGGTCCTGAAGGTGAAAATGGGCTGGGTCGTGAAGGGGTTAAAGGGGTACTCCAGTGGAAAACATTTTTTTTTTTTTAATCGACTGGTGCCAGAAAGTTAAACAGATTTGTAAATTACATCTATTATAAAATCTTTATCCTTCCAGTACTTTTTAGCACCTGTATGCTACAGAGGAAATTCTTTTATTTTTTAATTTCTTTTTTGTCTTGTCCACAGTGCTCTCTGCTGACACCTGATGCCTGTATCAGGAACTGTCCTGAGCAGGAGAAAATCCTCATTGCAAATCTATGCTGCTCTGGACAGTTCCTGACACGGACAGTGGTGTCAGCAGAGAGCACTGTGGACAAGACAAAAAAGAAATTCAAAAAGCAAAGAATTTCATCTGTAGCATACAGCTGCTAAAAAGTACTGGAAGGGTAAAGATTTTTTTATTAGAAGTCATTTACAAATCTGCTTAACTTTCTTGCACCAGTTGATGAAAAACAAAAAATTCCACCGGAGTACCCCTTTAACCCCTTAAGGACCAAGGACGTACCTGTACGCCCTTGGTCCTGCTCCCGTGATATAACGCGGGGTTACACGGGAGCGGGCCCGGCGTCATAGGGATCGGGCCCAGCGATCGCGGCGCCACGCGCTATTAACCCTTAAGCCGCGCGCTCAGAGCTGAGCCGCGCGGCTAAAAGCGAAAGTGAAACCATGCCGGTTAACTCAGTGGGCTGTTCGGGATAGCCGTGGCGAAATCGCGGCATCCCGAACAGCTTACAGGACAGCAGGAGGGTCCCTACCTGCCTCCTCGCTGTCCGATCGCCGAATGACTGCTCAGTGCCTGAGATCCAGGCCTGAGCAGTCATGCGGCAGAATCGTTGATCACTGGTTTCTTATGAGAAACCAGTGATCAATGATGAAGATCAGTGTGTGCAGTGTTATAGGTCCCTATGGGAGCTATAACACTGCAAAAAAAAGTGGAAAAAAAAAGTGAATGAATATCATTTAACTCCTCCCCTATTAAAAGTTTGAATCACCCCCCTTTTCCCATAAAAAAAAAAACACAGTGTAAATAAAAATAAAAATAAACATATATGGTATCACCGCGTGCGGAAATGTCCAGATTATAAAAATATATCATTAATTAAACTGCTCGGTCAATGGCGTGCGCGCAAAAAAATTCCAAAGTCGAAAATAGTGCATTTTTGGTCACTTTTTATATCATTTAAAAATGAATAAAAAGCGATCAATAAGTCCTATCAATGCAAAAATGGTACCGTTAAAAACTTCAGAACACGGCGCAAAAAATGAGCCCTTATACCGCCCCATACACGGAAAAATAAAAAAGTTATAGGGGTCAGAAGATGACAATTTTAAACGTATTAATTTTCCTGCATGTAGTTATGATTTTTTCCAGAAGTACGACAAAATCAAACCTATATAAGTAGGGTATCATTTTAATCGTATGGACCTACAGAATAAATATAAGGTGTCATTTTTACCTAAAAATGTACTACGTAGAAACGGAAGCCCCCAAAAGTTACAAAACAGCGTTTTATTTTTCAATTTTGTCGTACAATGATTTTTGTTTCCGTTTCACCGTAGATATTTGGGCAAAATGACTGATCTCATTACAAAGTAAAATTGGTGGCGCAAAAAATAAGCAATCATATGGATTTTTAGGTGCAAAATTGAAAGAGTTATGATTTTTTAAAGGCAAGGAGCATAAAACGAAAATGCAAAAACAGAAAAAACCCCGGTCCTTAAGGGGTTAAGGACTCAAAACTATTTTTCCTCCTCACCTTCTAAAAATCATAACGTGTTCAATTTTGTACCTGCAGAGCCATATAAGGTCTTGTTTTTTGCATCACCAATTGTACTTTGTAATGACATTACTTATTTTATAACATAATCTGCGGCAGAACAAAAAAAATTATTTGTGGGGTGAAATGAAAAAAAAAAAAACCCCGCCATTTTGCTAATTTTTAGGGCTTCCGTTTCTATGCAGGGTACTTTTCTGTAAAAATGACACCTTATTTTTATTCTGTTGGTCCATACGGTTACAAGGATACTCAATTTATGTAGGTTTTATTTATTTTACTACTTTAAAAAAATTATAACTACATGCACCAAAATTAGTATGTTTAAAATTGTAATTTTCTGACCCCTATAACTTCTTTATTTTTCCACGTACGGAGCTATATGAGGGGTAATTTTTTGCGCTGTTGTCTGTAGTTTTTATCGGTACCATTTTTTTTTATGGGACTTTTTGATCGCTTTTTATTAATATTAATAAATATTTTATTTACGTACGCGGCGGTACCACATATGATAATTTTATTTTTTTATTACATTATTTTATTTAAAAAATAGGAAAAGGGGGGTGAATCAAACTTTTTTAGGGGGGGGGGTTATTCACATATATTCTCTTTTTTCTTATTTTTACTTTTTTTTTAACCCCTTAGGGACCAGGGTTTTTTCAGTTTTTGCACTTTCAATTTTTCCTCCTTACCCTTAAAAAATCATAACTCTTTCAATTTTGCACCTAAAAATCCATATGATAGCTTATTTTTTGCGCCATCAATTCTTCTTTGTAATTATCATTGTGCGACAAAATTGAAGAAAAAACACAATTTTGTAACTTTTGGGGGCTTCCGTTTCTACACAGTACATTTTTCAGTAAAAATGACACCTTATCATTATTCTGTAGGTCCATACGATTAAAGTGATACCCTACTTATATAGGTTTGATTTTGTCCTACTTCTGGAAAAAATCATAACTACTATACAAAATTTATACGTTTAAAATTGTCATCTTCTGACCCCTATAACTTTTTTATTTTTCCGCGTATGGGGTGATATGAGGGCTCATTTTTGGCGTTTAGTAGTACCATTTTTGTATGGATCAGAATTTTTGATCGCTTTTTCTTCATTTTTTCATTATATAAAAAGTAACCAAAAATACGCTATTTAGGACTTTGGAATTTTTTTGCGCGTAAGCCATTGACCGTGCGGTTTAATTAAACATATATTTTTATAGTTTGGACATATCCACATGTGGCAATACCACATATGTTTATTTTTATTTACACAGTTTTTTTTTTTTTTAAATGGGAAAAGGGGGGCGATTCAAACTTTTATTAGGTAAGGGGTTAAATGATCTATATTAACTTTTTTTTTGCAATATTATAGCTCCCATAGGGGGCTATAAGACTGCACACACTGATCTTTTACATTGATCTTTGTTATCCCATAGGATAACATAGATCAATGATTCTGCCGCTTGACTGCTCATGCCTGGATCTCAGGCACTGAGCAGTCATTCGGCGATCGGACACCAGGAGGCAGGTAGGAGGACCCTCCTTGTGTCCTACAGTTGTTCGGGAAGCCGCAATTTCACAGCGGTGGTCCCGAACAGACCACTGAGCTGGCCGGGGGTAGTTTAGTTTCACTTTAGACATGGCAATCAACTTTGAACACCGTGTCTAGAGGGTTAATAGCACGCGGCACCGCGATCAGTGCCGTGCGCTATTAGCCACGGGTCCCGGCCGATGTTAGAGGCAGAGCCCGACCCGCTATGACCTGGGGCCACGCTGTGGCCCCACATTATAGAAAGGGAGCTGACTCAGGTATGCCCTTGGTCCTTTACAGGTTAAGCCCCACAGGGGGCTATACAATGCAATCTTCTGATTGCATACACTGATCACTGCTATGCCATAGCATAGCATTGATCAGTGTTATCGACGCTCGCCTGCTGAGCAGGCATGGAGCAGTTGATCGGACGACCAGGAGGCAGGTGAGGACCCTCATGTCGTCTAGTAAGCTGATGGGGCCATCGTGATTCTGTTGAGATAGTCCTGATCAGCCCCGCTGAGCTGCCGGAATAGTTTTACTTTCACTTTAGATGCCGCAAACAACTTTGATCATGGCATCTAAAGGGTTAATGCCGGCATCGGCCCGATTGGCGGTGCTCGGCGTTAGCCGTCGGTCCTTTCTGTCTGTAACAACTGGGACCCACGGGTTTAACCCTGATAGCGGGACTCAGGCGTACAGGAACGCCCTGAGTCCTTAACTGCCAAGACGTCAGGGCATACCTGTACGCCCTGCGTCCTTAAGGGGTTAAGTCCTTCCTTTGCAGTTCCCATTCTTTTTGAATCCAGTTGTGGCTTAACCCCTTAAGAACATTTTTTTTTTTTTTGCACTTTCATTTTTTCCTCCTCACCTTCTAAAAATCATAATGCTTTCAATTTTCCACCTACATATGAGGGCTTGTTCTTTGCGCCACAAATTTTACTTTGTAATGACATCAATCATTTCATCACAAAATCTACCGTGAAACCATTAAAAATATATTTGTGGGGTAAAATAAAAAATTAAACGCCATTTTGTAACTTTTGGGGGCTTCCGATTGTAAGCAGTGCAATTTTTGGTAAAAATGACAGCGTATCTTTATTCTATAGGTCCATTCAGTTACAAAAATACCAAATTTTTATAGGTTTTCTTTTATTTTACTACCTAAAAATAATTATAACATGCACCAAAATTAGTACATTTAAAATTGTCATCTTCTGACCCCTATAACTTTTTTATTTTTCCGTATACAGGGATGTGTGGGGGCTCCTTTTTTGCACCGTGATCTGAAGTTTTTATCGGTACTATGTTTGTTTTGTTGGGACTTCTTGATCGCTTTTTATACATTTTTTAGGGTATACAAAGTGACCAAAAGTATGCGATTTTGGACTTTGCTAATTTTTTTTACATAAACGCTATTGACTGTGTGGCTTAATTAGCTTTATATTTTTTATAGTTCAGACATTTGCACACACAGCGATACCACATATGTATATTTTTATTTTGTTTACATATTTTTTATATGGAATTTGGGAAAAGTGGTGTGATTCAAACTTTTAATATGGAAGGGGTTAATGTGTGTTTTTTTTTTTTTTGCACTTTATTAGTTCCTTAGGGGACTTTTAGGAGGAATCATTATATTCCTCATACAGATCAATGTAGTTCCATAGAACTTATTAAAATGTGTGCTCTATCAATGCGGGAGCCGCAGCCAGCACAGGAAGAGAGGTAAGCCCTTCAGCTACCTCAGAAGTGGATCGCCCCCCCTGCGATCGTGCTGCGAGGGGGCGATCCATCCCACTGGACCACCAGGGACTGGTTAAAGGTCTCTTTAGATGCCGCTGTAAGCTTTGACAGCGGCGATCTAAAGGGTTAATAGCTGCCTACGGCATTGCTGCATGTCGGCTATTAAAGGGGTATTCCAGGCAAAAACTTTTTTTTTATATCAACTGGCTCCTGGAAAGTTAAACAGATTTGTAAATTACTTCTATTAAAAAATCTTAATCCTTCCAATAGTTATTAGCTTCTGAAGATTTCTGTCTAACTGCTCAATGATGATGTCACGTCCCGGGAGCTGTGCATGATGGGAAAATATCCCAATAGGAGCTGCACAGCTCCTGGGATGTGAATCATCAGAAAGCAGTTAGACAGAAAACAGCAACTCAACTTCAGAAGCTAATAACTATTGGAAGGATTAAGATTTTTTAATAGAAGTAATTTACAAATCTGTTAAGCTTTCCGGAGCCAGTTGATATATAAAAAAAAGCTGGAATACCCTAGCTGGCTCGTCCTTAGATGGTAACCGGTTAAAAACTACAGTGGCATTTTCTTTAAAAAAACAAAAAAACTATGTGTGATGGCAGCCCAAAGAAGCATGAGGTCTCAATGGTGTTTTTTAACCCCTTAATGACTTTGGACGGAACTGTACATCCTGGTGTCCTGTCACTTAATGAACCAGGATGTACATTTAAAGGGGTTAACCAGGAAAAAACTTTTTTTTTTATATATCAACTGGGTCCAGAAAGTTAAACAGATTTGTAAATTGCAAAAAAAATATAGCTTATACCTCTAGGACCTCACCAATTTGGTGCATAATGATAAGGGTGGAGATAAATTAGAATATAACAGCGTTAGTCATAAAATATTTTTAATTAAATATAAATAAAATATAAATAAAATAATGACAAATTAACACATTAAACTGGCACTATCTAGTGATAATCCCACAATTTGTCATTATTTTATTTATATTTAATTAAAAATATTTTATGACTAACGCTGTTATATTCTAATTTATCTCCACCCTTATCATTATGCACCAAATTGGTGAGGTCCTAGAGGTATAAGCTATTTTTTTTGTTATTTATTGTTATTTTGTTGCCAGTGGGGTCCGGCTATAGCTTTAATTACCTCGGTCCTTCTGTTGTGAGCTGCACCTAATTTTAAGATTTGTAAATTACTTCTATTAAAAAATCTTAATCCTTTCAGTACTTATGAGCTTCTGAAGATAAGGTTGTTCTTTTCTGTCTAAGTGCTCTCTGCTTGTCTTGGGATCCGCCCAGTTTAGAAGAGGTTTGCTATGGGGATTTGCTTCTAAACTGGGCGGATCCCGAGACACGTGTCATCAGAGAGCCCTTAGACAGAAAAAACAACCTTAACTTCAGAAGCTCATAAGTACTGAAAGGATTAAGATTTTTTAATAGAAGTAATTTACAAATCTGTTTAACTTTCTGGAGCCAGTTGATATATAAAAAAAAGTTTTTCCTGTACATGATGCTAGCACAAGAGTGGTGCTCGCATCATACAGATCCCAGCCAGGGACCCACCCAGGGACCCACCAGTAATGGTGGACATCAACGATTGCGTGATGCCCGCCATTAACCCCTCAGATATTGTGATCACACATCTGGGGCAATGTGGCACTCGTAATGGATGATCAGATTGCTCGCGGCACTGCCGCAGGGATCCAATCATCCAAAATTGCAGATGGAGGTCCCCTCATCTGCTCTGGCCATCATCCTGGGGTCTTCTTCTCTGTTCTGCCTTCCAGCAGATTGCCGTTAATACTGATCAGCGCTGAACAGTATTAGTAATCTAATGATTGCTATAAATAGTCTCCTATGGGGACATGAACAATGTAAAAAAAAAAAAAAGTGAAAAAGTCTCTCCCCTAATATAAAATGAAATGGCCCTGTCACGATGCCGGCTGGCAGGTAGTGGATCCTCTGTGCCAGAGAGGGATTGGCGTGGACCGTGCTAGTGGACCGGTTCTAAGCCACTACTGGTTTTCACCAGAGCCCGCCGCAAAGCGGGATGGTCTTGCTGCGGCGGTAGTGACCAGGTCGTATCCACTAGCAACGGCTCACCTCTCTGGCTGCTGAAGATAGGCGCGGTACAAGGGAGTAGGCAAAAGCAAGGTCGGACGTAGCAGAAGGTCGGGGCAGGCAGCAAGGATCGTAGTCAGGGGCAACGGCAGAAGGTCTGGAAACACAGGCAAGGAACACACAAGGAACGCTTTCACTGGCACTAAGGCAACAAGATCCGGCAAGGGAGTGCAGGGGAAGTGAGGTGATATAGGGAAGTGCACAGGTGAACACACTAATTGGAACCACTGCGCCAATCAGCGGCGCAGTGGCCCTTTAAATCGCAGAGACCCGGCGCGCGCGCGCCCTAGGGAGCGGGGCCGCGCGCGCCGGGACAGAACAGACGGAGAGCGAGTCAGGTAGGGGAGCCGGGGTGCGCATCGCGAGCGGGCGCTACCCGCATCGCGAATCGCATCCCGGCTGGCAGCGGAATCGCAGCGCCCCGGGTCAGAGGACGTGACCGGAGCGCTGCCGCGGGGAGAGTGAAGCGAGCGCTCCGGGGAGGAGCGGGGACCCGGAGCGCTCGGCGTAACAGTACCCCCCCCCCTTGGGTCTCCCCCTCTTCTTAGAGCCTGAGAACCTGAGGAGCAGACTTTTGTCTAGGATGTTGTCCTCAGGTTCCCAGGATCTCTCTTCAGGACCACAACCCTCCCAGTCCACTAAAAAAAAATTTTTCCCTCTGACCTTTTTGGCAGCTAAAATTTCTTTGACCGAGAAGATGTCCGAGGAGCCGGAAACAGGAGTGGGAGGAACAGATTTGGGAGAAAAACGGTTGAGGATGAGTGGTTTGAGAAGAGAGACGTGAAAGGCATTAGGGATACGAAGAGAGGGAGGAAGAAGAAGTTTATAAGAGACAGGATAAATTTGACACAAAATTTTGAAAGGACCAAGATAGCGTGGTCCCAACTTGTAGCTAGGGACACGGAAGCGGACATATTTAGCGGAGAGCCATACCTTGTCTCCAGGGGAAAAAACGGGGGGAGCTCTTCTTTTCTTATCCGCGAACTTCTTCATGCGTGATGAAGCCTGTAAGAGAGAATTTTGGGTCTCTCTCCATATGATGGAAAGGTCACGAGAAATTTCATCCACAGCGGGCAGACCAGAGGGCAAGGGAGTAGGGAGGGGGGGAAGAGGGTGACGGCCGTACACCACGAAAAATGGGGATTTGGAGGAAGACTCAGAGACCCTGAAGTTATACGAGAATTCGGCCCATGGGAGGAGATCTGCCCAGTCATCCTGGCGGGAGGAAACAAAATGTCGCAAATAATCACCCAAGATCTGGTTAATCCTTTCTACTTGTCCATTGGACTGGGGATGATATGCAGAAGAAAAATTTAATTTAATCTTGAGTTGTTTACAGAGAGCCCTCCAGAATTTAGACACGAATTGGACGCCTCTATCCGAGACAATCTGCGTAGGCAACCCGTGAAGACGAAAAATGTGTACAAAAAATTGTTTAGCCAACTGAGGCGCAGAAGGAAGACCAGGAAGAGGGATGAAATGTGCCATTTTGGAGAATCGATCAACGACCACCCAAATAACAGTGTTGCCACGGGAAGGGGGTAAATCAGTAATAAAATCCATACCAATCAGAGACCAAGGCTGTTCGGGGACAGGCAGAGGATGAAGAAAACCAGCGGGCTTCTGGCGAGGAGTCTTATCCCGGGCACAGATAGTGCAGGCTCGCACAAAGTCCACAACATCCGTCTCCAGAGTCGGCCACCAATAGAAGCGGGAGATGAGTTGCACAGATTTCTTGATACCCGCATGACCTGCGAGATGGGAGGAGTGACCCCATTTGAGGATTCCGAGGCGTTGGCGAGGAGAAACAAAGGTCTTTCCTGGAGGAGTCTGCCTGATGGAGGCAGGAGAAGTGGAGATCAGGCAGTCAGGTGGAATGATGTGTTGCGGAGAGAGTTCAACTTCTGAGGCATCCGAGGAACGAGAGAGAGCATCGGCCCTAATGTTCTTATCGGCAGGACGAAAGTGAATCTCAAAATTAAATCGGGCAAAGAACAGAGACCACCGGGCCTGGCGAGGATTCAGCCGTTGGGCAGACTGGAGGTAGGAGAGGTTCTTGTGGTCGGTGTAGATAATAACAGGAGAACTTGATCCCTCCAGCAGATGCCTCCATTCCTCAAGTGCTAATTTAATGGCTAGAAGCTCTCGATCCCCGATGGAGTAGTTCCTCTCCGCTGGAGAGAAGGTCCTAGAGAAAAAACCACAAGTGACAGCATGCCCGGAAGAATTTTTTTGTAGAAGAACAGCTCCAGCTCCCACTGAGGAGGCATCAACCTCCAATAGGAAGGGTTTGGAAGGGTCAGGTCTGGAGAGGACGGGAGCCGAAGAAAAGGCAGACTTGAGTCGTTTAAAGGCGTCTTCTGCTTGAGGAGGCCAGGACTTGGGATCAGCATTTTTTTTGGTTAAAGCCACGATAGGAGCCACAATGGTAGAAAAATATGGAATAAATTGCCTGTAATAATTGGCGAACCCCAAAAAGCGTTGGATAGCACGGAGTCCGGAGGGGCGTGGCCAATCTAAGACGGCAGAGAGTTTGTCTGGATCCATCTGTAGTCCCTGGCCAGAGACCAAATATCCTAGAAAAGGAAGAGATTGGCATTCAAACAGACATTTCTCAATTTTGGCATAGAGTTGGTTGTCACGAAGTCTCTGAAGAACCATACGGACATGCTGGCGGTGTTCTTCTAGATTGGCAGAAAAAATTAGGATATCGTCCAGATATACAACAACACAGGAGTATAACAGATCACGAAAAATTTCATTGACAAAGTCTTGGAAGACGGCAGGGGCGTTGCACAGTCCAAAGGGCATGACCAGATACTCAAAGTGTCCATCTCTGGTGTTAAATGCCGTTTTCCACTCGTCCCCCTCTCTGATGCGGATGAGGTTATAGGCGCCTCTTAAGTCCAATTTAGTGAAGATGTGGGCACCTTGGAGGCGATCAAAGAGTTCAGAGATGAGGGGTAAGGGGTAGCGGTTCTTAACCGTGATTTTATTAAGACCGCGGTAGTCAATGCAAGGACGTAGGGAGCCATCTTTTTTGGACACAAAGAAAAATCCGGCTCCGGCAGGAGAGGAGGATTTACGGATAAAGCCCTTTTTTAGATTCTCCTGGACGTATTCGGACATGGCAAGAGTCTCTGGGGCAGAGAGAGGATAAATTCTGCCCCGGGGTGGAGTAGTGCCCGGGAGGAGGTCGATAGGGCAATCATAAGGCCTGTGAGGAGGTAGAGTCTCAGCTTGTTTTTTGCAGAAAACATCCGCGAAGTCCATATAGGCCTTAGGGAGACCGGTTACTGGAGGAACCACAGAGTTACGGCAAGGGTTACTGGGAACCGGTTTTAGACAGTTCTTGGAACAAGAGGACCCCCAACTCTTGATCTCCCCCGTGGACCAATCCAGGGTAGGGGAATGAAGTTGAAGCCAGGGAAGTCCAAGGAGAATTTCCGAGGTGCAATTGGGGAGGACCAAAAGTTCAATCCTCTCATGATGAGATCCGATGCTCATAAGAAGGGGCTCCGTGCGGAAACGTATGGTACAGTCCAATCTTTCATTATTTACACAATTGATGTAGAGGGGTCTGGCGAGACTAGTCACCGGGATGTTGAACCTGTTGACGAGAGAGGCCAAAATAAAATTTCCTGCAGATCCAGAGTCCAAGAAGGCCACTGTAGAGAAGGAGAAGGCAGAGGCAGACATCCGCACAGGCACAGTAAGACGTGGAGAAGCAGAGTAGACATCAAGGACTGTCTGACCTTTGTGCGGAGTCAGCGTACGTCTTTCCAGGCGGGGAGGACGGATAGGACAATCTCTCAGGAAGTGTTCGGTACTAGCACAGTACAGGCAGAGGTTCTCCATACGGCGTCGTGTCCTCTCTTGAGGTGTCAGGCGAGACCGGTCGACCTGCATAGCCTCCACGGCGGGAGGCACAGGAACAGATTGCAGGGGACCAGAGGAGAGAGGAGCCGAGGAGAAGAAACGCCTCGTGCGAACAGAGTCCATATCTTGGCGGAGTTCCTGACGCCTTTCGGAAAAACGCATGTCAATGCGAGTGGCTAGGTGAATAAGTTCATGTAGATTAGCAGGAATTTCTCGTGCGGCCAGAACATCTTTAATGTTGCTGGATAGGCCTTTTTTGAAGGTCGCGCAGAGGGCCTCATTATTCCAGGACAATTCTGAAGCAAGAGTACGGAATTGTACGGCATACTCGCCAACGGAAGAATTACCCTGGACCAGGTTCAACAGGGCAGTCTCAGCAGAAGAGGCTCGGGCAGGTTCCTCAAAGACACTTCGGATTTCCGAGAAGAAGGAGTGTACAGAGGCAGTGACGGGGTCATTGCGGTCCCAGAGCGGTGTGGCCCATGACAGGGCTTTTCCGGACAGAAGGCTGACTACGAAAGCCACCTTAGACCTTTCAGTGGGAAACAGGTCCGACATCATCTCCAGATGCAGGGAACATTGGGAAAGAAAGCCACGGCAAAACTTAGAGTCCCCATCAAATTTATCCGGCAAGGATAAGCGTATCCCAGGAGCGGCCACTCGCTGCGGAGGAGGTGCAGGAGCTGGCGGAGGAGATGACTGCTGAAGCTGTGGTAGTAACTGTTGTAGCATAACGGTCAGTTGAGACAGCTGTTGGCCTTGTTGCGCTATCTGTTGTGACTGCTGGGCGACCACCGTGGTGAGGTCAGCGACAACTGGCAGAGGAACTTCAGCGGGATCCATGGCCGGATCTACTGTCACGATGCCGGCTGGCAGGTAGTGGATCCTCTGTGCCAGAGAGGGATTGGCGTGGACCGTGCTAGTGGACCGGTTCTAAGCCACTACTGGTTTTCACCAGAGCCCGCCGCAAAGCGGGATGGTCTTGCTGCGGCGGTAGTGACCAGGTCGTATCCACTAGCAACGGCTCACCTCTCTGGCTGCTGAAGATAGGCGCGGTACAAGGGAGTAGGCAAAAGCAAGGTCGGACGTAGCAGAAGGTCGGGGCAGGCAGCAAGGATCGTAGTCAGGGGCAACGGCAGAAGGTCTGGAAACACAGGCAAGGAACACACAAGGAACGCTTTCACTGGCACTAAGGCAACAAGATCCGGCAAGGGAGTGCAGGGGAAGTGAGGTGATATAGGGAAGTGCACAGGTGAACACACTAATTGGAACCACTGCGCCAATCAGCGGCGCAGTGGCCCTTTAAATCGCAGAGACCCGGCGCGCGCGCGCCCTAGGGAGCGGGGCCGCGCGCGCCGGGACAGAACAGACGGAGAGCGAGTCAGGTAGGGGAGCCGGGGTGCGCATCGCGAGCGGGCGCTACCCGCATCGCGAATCGCATCCCGGCTGGCAGCGGAATCGCAGCGCCCCGGGTCAGAGGACGTGACCGGAGCGCTGCCGCGGGGAGAGTGAAGCGAGCGCTCCGGGGAGGAGCGGGGACCCGGAGCGCTCGGCGTAACAGGCCCCTTTTACTACCCAAAAAGGATAAAAAAAATAAAATTATTTTTTAAACATATTTCGTATTGGCGCGTGCGTAAATGTCTGTACTAAATGTCTGCATCAAAATATAATATAAATTTGTCACATTACATTCCAAAAGATTTTTTTAAATAAAAAAAAACTATTGAAAAGCAATGTATACCGATAAAAACAAGAGATCATGGCGCAAAAATGAGCCCTCATACAGCTCTGTATACGGAAAAATGTTAAAGTTGTAGGTGGTCAAAATAGGGCAATTTTAAAATACTTATTTTGTAAAAAAATAAAAATAAAAAGGCTTTTAAAAGCAGTACAATAATAGAAAAGAATTTAAACATGGATATCATTTTAATTGTATTAACCCACAGAAAAAAATACATGACATTTTAACATAAGGTGTACAGCGTGAAAACAAAACCTTCCAAAATGAGCAAAATTGTGTTTGTTTTTTTCAATTTCTCCACACAAATAATAATTTTTTTGTTTTTTTTTGGCAAAAAATAAATAAATAAATGTTAAAAAAGAAAGAAAAAAGGGCTCTGTCAATAGGGGGTTAATGAAAAGGTGAATTTAAAATGGAAAAGTTTACGGTGCAATTGTTGTGCACCACAGATACATTTAGAAAAAAAACAAATCAGTAAGGCTAAGTTTCCACTTGGTTTTTTTCTGGCAGTTTTTGGAATACTGGCTGCCACTGCAGTTTTTGAGCCAAGGCCAGAAGTGGATCCATAAAGAATAGGACATATAAAGGAAGGACTTACACTTCTCCTCCCTTATGGATCCACTTCTGACTTTGGCTCAAAAACTGCAGTGGCAGATATCCAAAAACTGCCAGAAAAAAACCAAGTGGAAACTTGGCCTAAAGGACATGGACACTTCTGATATTATTATCCATACATAATGCCCTCTATATGAAGCAGATAAAATAAATTAAGGTTTTTTTGCTTATGCCTTACAAGATAGTATATAAGTGCTTTGAAATTCTGGGCAGAAATTTCGTTAGATGAAGATAAAATGAGAGTGAATGGCTTTTCCGTTCACCCATTCACACTGCAGAATTTTCAAGCCGGAATTTCTGCTCGTAAAATCCGCTCAGAAAATTACACCAGAACATTGAACTTGTGCATGCGGAAAATACGCACTGAAATGATTCCAGGCAGACAGGCGGAAATTCCTCAGTGTACCTTCCATTCGCACTGAAGAAATTCAGTAAGGAATCTCATTGGTCCGTTCTGTCCGAAATTAGCGTAATCTGCTGTGGACATTAGTACCGCCCCATTGACAGATGGCACTTCTACAGACAGAATTCAAATTTGAGTCGGAAGTTCTGAACAGAACCAACAGAACTTCTAAAGTGCGAACTAAGCAGCAGACTCCCATTAAGGGTATGTTCACACTGCGGAATCCCTGCGGAATTCTGCGAGCGGAATTACGCAAGTAAAAGTCCGCACAGTGAACATTACCATCATTGTGAATGGGTCTTCCGCAAAACCCATTCACACTGCGGAATTTCAGCGGCAGACAATTCCGCCGCTGAAATAGTTCCGCGCAAAGAAAGAACATGTTCATTCTTTGCGCGGAAGTACGCGAGCACTGCATAGCCGTCAATGGTGACGGCGCAGTACCGCCCGGTCCTACAGCCGGCTGCCAGTCTGACTCTCCGCTTGCGGAATTCTGCAAGCAAAGATTCCGTTCACACTCTGTAGTGTGAACATACCCTTAAACCGACGTGAAAATTCAACTCAGAGTTTCCAGTGTGAATGGGGCCTTGCCATACCTAGAAAGTTATAATGATCAATATTATGTGATATAAAAATGAAGGAAGTGATCTGATTGGTTGTTGTGAGCAAATGGGCAACTTTTGTCTGCACAGGTTTTGATAAATCTCCCCCAACTGTGTTTTTCACCCAATTCGTGGCATGTTTCCTCTCATAGACCTTCTTAGGTTGGAAAAAAAATAAAAACGTGTAAAAAAAAAAAATGCATGTGTAAATGTGTGTTTGCATTTTTGTGGCATATTTTTCACATTCTTTAATAGAAATCTTTGAATCACGTGTAATATAACCTGTCATGGGAAAACCACAACTGGTTAAATGCCACCAAAAGTACCCAGCATGTACTAATACTCACTATTTTGGAGGGAAAGAGACAATGGGGGAGATTTATCAAAACCTGTCCAGAGGAAAAGTTGTTGAATTGCCCACAGCAACCAATCAGATCGCTTCTTTCATTTTTCAGAAGCCTTTTCAACAATGAAAGAAGCGATCTGATTGGTTGCTATGGGCAACTCAGCAACTTTTCCTCTGGACAGGTTTTGATAGATCTCCCCCTATTATAGAGACTGCAAAAAAAATGTATACAATAGTATGTGTGAAAGAAGACGAAGGCTTTTTTTGTGTGCAAACCCTCCCCCCCCCCCCCAAAAAAAAAAAAATAAAATAAAAAACGCAAATACCACACAGCGTTTTTTCTTCCTTCCTTCCTTTCTTTCTTTTTTTTTTTTTTTTTTTTTTAAAGCCATAGCCAAAAGTTATGTTAAAGCCAATAAGGATTTATAAAATATGTTTTTTTTGTTTTTTTTTCACTCATCTTTGGCGTTCTTCTTTTGGGCCCAGTAGCAGTTTTCCAAAGTTCCAACACGTTGAGACTTTTTGGACGTTTTTTGGACAAAATATAGAAGTCTGTGGTGTCCTGTCCCTGTCTTAAGTCCCCTCAGTTAGAGTCTCTCCATTCCACAGGGTTCTCCGGCAGGGTTTACACTTTACTCGCCTCGCATAATGCATTATAAAGGTATAGGGGGAGATTTATCAAAACCTGTGCAGAGGAAAACTTGCCCAGTTGCCCATAGCAACCAATCAGATTGCTTCTTTCATTTTTCACAGGCCTTCATAAAAATGAAAGAAGCGATCTGATTGGTTGCTATGGGCAACTGTGCAAGTTTTCCTCTGCACAGGTTTTGATAAATCTCCCCCATAGTGTATTTTGGCCGTTATGTATAAAGTTATGTACAAAGTTGTATAAATGTATAGGACCTTCCTGGGTCATGTGATAATGTCATGTGATGTACCCAGGGTTCTCTGGGTTCAGGACCTCCAGGCTTGACAACCAATGGGATTAGTCCAGCCCCCTAGTATATAAGGGGCTGCAGTCTCTAAATTCGTTCTCTTTTCTTGGTTCCTGCTCTTAGTTCCCAGATCTCACCTAGACCAAAGCCTAAGGAAGCAGCAGCCACTACAAAACCGTGAGTTATCAAGCTCTGTCTACAAATTCTTAGTGACTACTATTCAACTCAAATCCTATAATTGGCCTGCTTAAAGCTCAAGACTATTAGTCCCAGCAAAGCCTGTGAGGAACCTGCATCCTGGTTACCGTTGTTTATTTGTAAAGACTGTTTGCACAAGAAGTTGAGTAAAAGTTCCAGTTATCTCATAAATCCTGCTGTAGACATTCCGTTTATTATCCTGCCGTTTTTGGGACAGTTGTCGGCAGGGCCTTCTACACAAAACAACCGCATCCTGGCGTCACGACAAACCAAGGGTTGATACCACCAGACCCTGTAACATTATTGCCTCACCCAGCCACCACAAGTCTATGGGAGCAAAAAAAAAAAAGCCATAAAGCCACCTGATCAAAGTATCACATGACCTGTCATGATATAATACAGGGTAAAAACCTTAGAAACTAAAATCAACTATTTTTGGAAAGAAAAAAAAAAACGCCACAAAAACTGCATCTTGGGAGAGCCAAATAACAGGGCAGTTTTATGTGTCATTTTTTTGGGTTAAAAAAACACCAGGAAAAACAAAGTGGAAATCTAAAGGAGGTTTACAAAGTGTGATCATACCCTTACACTTGGTAGAAGGCTGTAATAAATCATCATGGCCACTTTCTAAACCAGTGGACTCCATACTGTGGACCTCCAGCTGTTGCAAAACTACAACTCCCAGCATGCCGGTACACCGGCATGCTGGGAGTTGTAGTTTTGCAACAGCTGGAGGTCCACAGTTTGGAGACTATTCTTCTAAACTATTTACAGATGGAGGCTGGTGATCCCCAATTTGTGGCAGAACTACAACTCTCAGCCTACAGAAACACAAGGTTTCAGAATTAGGGTATACACCACAGTTACAGCCAAAGGCTGTCAGGTTATTCTGGAGTTGTAGTTTGCACAGATTGGGGATCATAGCTGTAGACCAGTGGTTCCCAAACTGTGTCCCTCCAGATGTAGCAGAACTACAACTCCCAGCTGTCCGGGCATGCTGGGAGTTGTAGTTTTGCAACATCTGGAGATCTACAGTTTGGAAACCACTACTGTAGACCAGGGGTCAAGTCCTGGGGAAAAAAAAGTGTGGGAACTCACCCTAGATGTCCACTTAAAGGGGTACTAGACCTCTTATCCCCTTTCCAAAGGATAGGGGATAAGATGTCTGATCCCGGGGGTCCCTGCTGCTCCCGGCATTCGTTTAGAGCGTTGGGTGCATCGCCAGAGCCTCATGACTCTCGGTCACAGCCCCTCAATGCAAGTCTATGGGAGGGGGCGTGTCGGCCATCATGCCCCCTCCCATAGACTTGCATTGAGGGGGCATTACTGTGACATCACGAGCCTCTGCCCTGCATCACCAGTCATCTGGCACAGAGCGAAGTTCGCTCCTTGCACGGGATGTCTGGGGTGCCGCAGCCGAGATTGCAGGGTCCTATCTTTTGGATAGGGGATAACATGTCTAGGAGTGGAGTAACCCTTAAAGTCGTGCTAGATTCCTGCTAATGGGAACTGCAGGAACTCCGTTCCCATGAGTTCCTGCAGGACTTGAGCCCTGCTGTAGACCTTACACAGATCTTGTAGATCTGTTATCACAGATAACTTCCTCGATCTTCGGTGTCTATAGATGACTGCATGTTGTTTTAGGGCGCAGATCGCCTGCAGCTGTCGGGGCATGATGGGAACTGTAGTTTTGCTACAGACTGGGGATGACTATGATCATAATAAAATAGTATTCTAGGTCTGTTCTTCATTCGGTGGTCTGCAACCTGAGACTTAGATCTTGTGAAACTACAACTCCCAGCATGCTCGGACAGTTGCCGCTGGAGAGCCAGCAGTAGCCAGCAGTGCGGCCCCGACCACGTGGCTAATTTACTTAGGAGGTAAACAGCGTCCATCCCCGTGTACAGCGAGCAGAGAGCGATCCCCCCGGTGTAACCAGCTATGTAAATGCTACGTCCAGCTATACAGGACCCCCTGACTATATGCGCCCCTCATCTCCATAGGCTGACGCATGTAAATGAGTGAGACAAGAGCGGAAAGCAGCGCCCCTCACTGCGCCGTGTTTACAGTGTGCACACACAGCGTGACGTCACCATACATATCCCGATATGAAAACACTACGACACACACTACTCCACTGTTTAGCGCCTTCACCCTCTGCATCCCGCAGGCGGGTGATCTTTTTGAATGAATGACGTAGACGCGCTGTCGTCCAATGTGAAGAGTGGGCGTGGTTAGTATTCATAAGGCTCCGGCCCAATGACCAGGCTGGGAGGTTGTTTTAAACGGGGGAGTGTGCTACAGCCAATCAGGGCGCTCTCGTAGTAAGCTAGCGCGAGGCTGTGAGGCAGCATTAGTGAGCGGCGTGCACACGGAGGATCACACTAGAACGAACAATACAGGTACGTCCCGCGGCGGCCGGCTCCTGCACCGGGGCCCATGCCAGCCTCACCCCGGGCACCCCCCTACCCCTGTGTGTCTGTGGTATGGTCCTTGTGACCCGCATGGCTGTCCGATGTTTTTTCTTTTCTGTCCGAGTCACTTGATCTTTTCTTATAATTTATAAATATAATTCTGCTCCAGTTCTATTCGGTTGTGGTAATAAGTGACTGTTCTGTGCCGATTAACCGTCTGGTGCCCGCGGCGGGGCATTGTGATGTTTTTTTGTTCTTGTTGCTGTTATGTCTATATAACGTGTATGAGGCAATTGTGTATAATGGAGGGTGGGCTCTTGTGTGGGGCTGCAGGGGTTAATATGTGGCTGTCGGCTGGCACCCGGAGTTGCATGGCACTGTTCTCTGCATTAACATGGCTGTCCCTGTCATCCTCTGCCTTGTTGTTTCCCTGTCTTAAGAGGAAGGAGGGGGGATGGGGGAGGGAGGTCACCCCTGTACCCGGCTCTTTCAGCCCGTTGTGGGGGTGCTGGGTGTCGGTGCCCCCTCGGATGCCCATGCCGGTTCTCCCCTTCTCTGCAGCTGTGCCCTATGCTTCCCTCAATAACACTCGTGCTACAGAGCGGCGACAACCGCACTCCCGGCTGTTTAACCTGCCCTCCCTCCCGCAGGAATCTGCTAATCTCTTCCAAAACTAGCCCTCCGTGTTGCCCAAACGGTGCCCTGTCCAGTCATGTCGGTTTTGTCGTTGTTTTCCCCGGTGTCCGGCCGTTCTTGTACTTTTTCGCCGCCGTCCCCCTCCCCGGCTGCCGCCTGTAATGGCTGAACACGGCTCTTTGTTATACAGGGGATTGCGCTAAGCCTCAGCAAGGAGGGAGGAGGAGGGGGGCGCCCCGAAAAACAGCCTCTTGTTCGCCTTCAGGGGGGCCCCTCGTGAAATCGACCACCGGTTCTGATAGAGCTGAGTCCGTTCTTTCCGTCGGTACCTTATACGGCGTGATCGGAGCTTATCCAGCCGAGCTATCCGCCTGTGTATTCGGTGTAGTGGGTGAGTGCAGTGTGTGTATTGCAGGCTGCCTTGTGTCTATGCATAGAGAGAGAGAAGCCATTTTAGTGAATGGAGAGCGAGCCCATAGCGAAGAACAGCCAGTCTCCTATATATACTCCATAGCCACACTATATACCCACACGGCGGGCAAGAACGGCCAGTTACCCCCTCCAGGGCTCCCCCCTCACACAAATACCCCCCGGGGGCTCTCCAGGACGGCATTTTAGGGGCACTTTCTTTCATGAAGAAGCATTTCACAAAATGGAAGATGAATTATTGGTGTCTTGGTGACCTGTCGTGCTTTTCCCTCCCAGTGCAGCATTGACTGGGGCTGTGCCTGGAACTCGGCCGGCCACTGCTGCCCCCAGCCCGGGCTACTGCTACCCCCGAACCTGCCCCCGGAGGGGTATTATCTGCACATAGTGACCTTGGGTGTGGAGAAAGGGAAAGATGGCGGGGCAGGGGGGAAATCCCCGACTCTACCTCACAACTCTACTCATGGACAACACTTTACTACAATATTTTTATTTCATTTTATTTACAATTTTTTTTAAATTTTTTCAGTATTGGCCACTTTTATACTCTTAAAACATTTTCTTTGAAATGGTCATCCTTTAAAAAAAAAAAAATATATATATATATTTTTTTTTTTACTATTTTGTTTGGATTCTAGCTTAGTCAATCACTAGTGTCCCCTGCAGTTTAACATGGTACTGCACCATAAATCTGATAGCGATAGATATAGATAAATAAATGTAATTAATAAATATTAATTAATAATTTTTTTTTTGAATTTTTTTTTTTTTTACATTTTTATCCAGTATTAGAAAAGCAAATCTGCTTTTCAGACAGCACCACTCTTGTCCTCAGTCTGTGGAATTGTTTACCAGTTCCATTGTGAGTGGAGTTGTAATTCCACACGCAACCTGAGGTCAGGAGTGGTGCTCTTTTTGGAAGAAAATCTAAGAATCTCCTAATCTTTGAGAGATATTCTAATTTTTATTTTATATAATTTTTTTTTTTTAACAATTGAAAAGGATAAAGTGTACATTTAAAGATACAGCAGAATCAATTTTAAATCATAAAAATGCATTTTTTATGCCAATCTTTATTTTACCTGATCATTCTAATATATATATTTTTTTCTTTTTATTTTTTTTTTTGCAGATTCAACATGGCTAAAGGTGACCCAAAGAAGCCAAAAGGCAAGATGTCTGCTTATGCCTACTTTGTGCAGACATGTCGTGAGGAACACAAAAAGAAGAATCCGGAAATCCCAGTCAACTTTGCAGAGTTTTCTAAGAAATGTTCTGAAAGATGGAAGGTACAGTGCTTTATTAACTTTACAGGTATAGGGTTCTTCTCCCCCCCCCCCTTTAGTGACACTTCATTTTTATTTTGTTCACAGATCATGTCTGCAAAAGAGAAGTCAAAGTTCGATGACTTGGCAAAAGCAGATAAAGTCAGATATGACAGAGAAATGAAAGATTTTGGACCAGTTAAGGGAGGCAAGAAGAAGAAGGACCCTAATGCTCCTAAGAGGCCACCGTAAGTATTTTAGGTTGTTGGTAAAGATGGATGTTTTTAAATAACTGAGGACATGATCCTAACCGGTCTTCATCTTATTTCCTAGTTCTGGATTCTTCTTGTTCTGCTCAGAATTCCGTCCCAAGATAAAGTCCACAAATCCTGGTATATCTATTGGTGATGTTGCAAAGAAGCTTGGTGAGATGTGGAATAACCTGAGTGATAGTGAGAAACAACCCTATAACAGCAAGGCTGGGAAGCTGAAGGAGAAGTATGAGAAGGTAATTTCCCCCCCTTAATATATTTTTATTTTGTTCTACATAAATCCAACTTTAAACCACATGTCTGTTTACTAAGTTGTTTACATCTTTATTCTGTTCTTCAAGGATGTTGCAGATTACAAGTCCAAAGGAAAGATTGATGTTCCTAAAGCTGCTCCTAAAATGGTCCGGAAAAAAGAGGAGGATGATGATGACGATGAGGAGGATGACGAGGAAGAGGAAGAAGATGACGAAGATGATGATGAATGAAGTTGTATATTCTGTCCATGTGAATATCATAGAGTAGGGGAACCACCTGGCTGCCATCTTAAGATGGTTGACTGCCCATATTAGGTCTAATTGAATAAAAAAAAAATTTGGTTATTGCATCATAGTTTCACAAAGATGCTCTTGGAGTTGTAACTGGCTTTACACTATGTAGCCGTGTGTGTAAATGGAGCATTCTGAAACTGTATCAAAGTTGTACATATTCCCAAACATTTTTAAACCAGACAGGCGCTCTAGTGTTCTCCTCACTCTGTGCACTTTTGCTGTTGGTGTATCAAAGCATTTAAAAATGTTTCAAGCATTTTTTTCTTATATTTTTTTAATTTAAGGTGTTACTTTAATGATTATTGGTTAGAAAAAGATCCTGGGTTGTAAACTGTACATATCTAATCTGTAAACTAGACAAATTCTTATGGTGCATATTTTTTGGAGCTGTTGGTACCTCAGGGTTTAAGAACATCCCTGGATTCTAATATCCCCTTTTAAAGGGTTTGCCACTTGGACCCAAAGCATGCACACAAAGACTTACACTACATTGGGCGTCATGTTAGCAATTTTTTTTTTTTTTTTTTTTTGTATATAGTGAAATAGCATTATGCCGTTTAGTTGTTGAGAGGAGTTCAGCTGGCATGAAGTGTATGGTTTTTTTTTTTTCATTTAGGTGCTATAGTTTTTAAAGTTGTAGGCACATCTTCACTGACTCAAGTGAGGGTTAAGTAAAGGTTTGCAGAGTCCAGGAACATACTGCGCTTACATATTGCATTGTTCTGTTTGTTTTTTTATGTTTAGAATGCTGAAATGTTTTTGAAGCAAATAAAACAGTATTACATTTTTAAGACTGTTCTTGGCAGTTCTGGTTCCAGATGTTTGTGCTCTTCATTACATAGCATTCTTGCTTTTAAGTGCAGTGACACTAGGTAGGGTAACAAACAGGATCTTTTCTATGTGGTGAAGATGGTGTCATGTAAGACCGTAGACCTCACATTCTACTGACACATTAAACTGAAGTGAAACTTAACTCTTGCCATCTGACAAAGTTTTGACTAGGTTATTGTGCCTTACGCCTCCCTGCATATGTAAATTGTTCCTGACTGTATGGTCACATGCAATGGTATAATGGACCAATGTAAAAGTTGTAATTGTTAACATACAAATGTTCTAATATTTCCTAGTTTAAAAAATGGTATTAAAATGTAATGACAAAATTCCTTTCAACTGGTCTTAGACTCAACATGTTTTGTGGCAAGATAAAGGGGACCTCTAATGTAGATCAAACTTTAACAGTGTGGATTGAATGCCTTGGTCGTCATAGAAGGTGGGAACTGATTTGTTGGGTGCTAACATTAGGCAATTCACCACATCTGCTATATCAGTCTGTGCGTTTAAAGTACTTCTCTGGGCAAAACCTAAAGTACAGTCAAAGCTTGCCTCTAAACTACATGGCTACAGTATATTGACATGTCTCCAGCCTTCTGCCTGGAGTATTAAATGTATTCATTTTTTGTTTGCTTCATTGTTGTATTCGACACCCTTATGAACTCCTGAACAGAGTGTCAGCTCCACTACCGTATCTGTCTTGGTGTGTATTTGCCCTGCCCCAACCCAATTTTTTTAATTTAATAGATCTGTGTTGTGCTGCCACTGTTCCACCTCAGTCTATGAATAAACTTACAACTAGGTTTCACCATTCCTCTTGTCAGTGGGATGGTGTGAGTGTCATTCAGGGTTGATGGTGTTATTTAGTAGGGACATTCAGTTGTCAATCTAATCAGTTGGTATAGCAGGAAAAAATGTTAAAGGAAATCTGTCACCTGCTGGTACTGACAGGTAGTGCAGGTGACGCTGATGACAACAGTACTCATCTTGTTCCGGGGATCTCTGGTAATCTTGTCAACTCCAGCTCTGCGCACACGGCTTGGGGCATGAGCAGAGCTTAGTGATGTCACTGCTGCTGTTCTCTAGTAGTGGGACCCAGCAGGGAGCAGCAGTGGTGATGTCACTAAGCTCTGCCTGTGCTGCAAAAGCCGGGTGCCTGGAGCTAACGGACAAGATTATTGGAGATCCCCTGCCACAGAACGGGACAAGGTGAGTACCGTTATCAGTGTCACCTGCACTACCTGTCGGTACGGATAGGTTAGTGCTGGTGACAGATTTCCTTTTTTAAGTGCTAAAAGAGTTATATTATGAGAAATGCGATTTTAATTACTAAACTCAGATCAGCTATGTATGTTATTGTGGAGAGGAAAAAGGCACTGCTTTTGGGCTCTATACATGAACACACTGTGGAGATCTACCAAAACCTGTCCAGGGAAAAGTTGCTCATAGCAACCAATCAGTGCTCCCCCCCCCCCCTCCTTTTCAAAAATGAAAGACGCAATCTGGCAACTTTCCCTCAACAGTTTTTGTTAAATCTTCCCCTTTATGTTGTGGCATTGTGCTATAAAATTTTTTTTACACCTTGTTCAGTACCCCCCATAATGAAAATAAAACTGAATTGAAATAGTTTGTTAAAATGAGAATTTTTTTCTGTATAAGCATTTAGACCCTTTTACTATGACACTTGAAATGTGTGATCTGTGGTAAATTCAGTTGAACTTGATGTGGTAAGACAGCATTATATAACAACTGACAATACATATAACTAACAAGCCATGATGAGGAAAGATCTGCCTGTAGACCATGGAGGCACAGACCTAGAGAAGGGTACAAAAAGTATTTTCTCTGGTCTGATAAAACAAATATTGAACTTTTTGGCCTCCGTTTTAAGTGTCATGTCTGAAGAAAACCTGGCACCCTTCAGTACCTGCCCTATACCATCCCTACAGCGAAGCATGGTGGTTTTTCAGTGGTGTAAACAGGCAAAATGGTCAGAGTTGAGGCAAAGCTTAATCCATAATAAAAATTTGATCCTCAGTGCTCTGGACCTCACTTTCCAACAAGATAAGGGCCCTAAGCATGCAGCCAAGCTAATAGTACAGGAATGGCTTAGGGACAACTATGTGAACGTCTTGGGTGTTGCAGCCAGAACCCAGTCTAACATCTCGGAAGAGACGGAGCTTAAGAAGATCTGCAGAAAATCCCCAAATCTAGGTGCAAACCTTGTGACAATATTCCCCAAGAAGACTGCAGGCTGTAATTGCTGCCAGTGGCGCTTCAACTAAGTGCTAAGTAAAGGGTCTGAATACTTAGTCCATGCAACATTTAAAATTTTCATTTTTTATAAATTAGCAAAAATTTCTAACATACTTTGTCATTATGGGGTATTGAGTGTAGAATAATGGGGTAAAACTTGAATATTCGTTTTTTCAAGTTTGCAGCATAAAATGTAAAAAAGGGTTTGAAGAATGTCTGAGTGTACTGTATGTGGTCGGTAGGTCACTTAGGCTCAAATAGCAACTTCTGTGCTTGCGCATTCATCAGTGAGCTCCAAGCAGCTGCACAGACAGGAGCAGACTGCATAGCAAAGCAATAATGGTATGCATCAGTGAATTCTTGACCTGTCTCTTGTCTTAGAGTAATGATTTGCATAGAGACCATGCATATTGGGCATGCAGAAAGATCAATGAAGCAGATGGCTTTATAGTAGCTTGAGCGTGGGGCCATGTTCAGACAGGAATAAGGGCTACAACTGTCTAAAGACATTCTTTGGACTTACGGAATGAAGGCTTTTCAGCATTTAACATCTTTGGACACAATTTGTGTGGAATTGCACGCACTATGATATGGGCTACACAAGTCTAGCACCATAATTTGGTTCACACTGGCTTTACCTAATATCAATATTACTCTGATATGTGGTGAGCCCAGACGTGCAGAATGTTTCATTCTAAGTGCCAACATGTCTCATCAGTCCGAAATGTGTTCTCTTTGAATTTTTAGATTAGGCGATAGCTGTAGAAGCCCATGTCTTATGCATCTTTGCCTGTTATTTCAGTGACTAAACTGCAAAATTAACATGTTGCTCCACCACAAGGTCCAGGTAGAATAATACATTTAAAAGGACATAAAAAGTAAAAATAAACGGTTAAAGTGAATGTGTGGCCTAGATTTTAGGTTTTTTTTTACCGATTAGAGGCAGATACTGAAACTTGCTTTTTTTCTAATCTGATCCTATTTTCTAATTTTTAAATTGTATCTTTAATTATATAATATTGGGGACAGCCAACATGCCTAAGCTGTTTTAAGGGAACCATTCAGCACATTTTAGCATATATAACACTTTATCCTTATCATCCCCGGGGGACGTTTGTGCCCCCAGGCATGGTGAAGATATTAAAGGGGTATTCTGGGCAAAAACATTTTATCCCCTATCCAAAGGATAGGGGATAAGATGTCTGATCGCGGGGAGCCTGCTGCTGAGACCCCTGCGATCTCCCTGCAGCACCTGCATTCTATGCGGTGACTGCGTCTCTACTTTCAGAAACCTCCGGGAGGGATAGACATGAATGGAGGGGGCGTGGCGTGATGTTACGTCCCCAGTCCCGGAAACCTGGAGGTTTCTGAAACTGGAGATTCAGCACCCGCATAGAATGCGGGTGTTACAGGGAGATCGCGGGGGGGTCTCAGCAGCGGGCCCCCTGCCATCAGACACCTTATCCCCTATCCTTTGGATAGGGGATAAAATACCCCTTTAACCTGTTAAGGACATAGGACGTTCTCTAACGTCCTCACTACCTGGGCTTTAATGCCCAAGGACGTTAGAGAACGTCCTGTTGTATTTCCGATCTCTGCCGCTCGCCGGGCAGAGATCGGGACTGGATGCCTGCTGAAATCCTTCAGCAGGCATCCAGGGCAAACGCCGAGGGGGGCCATGTATGCCCCCCATGTCGGCGATCGCCGCAAATCGCAAGGGAAATCGCCCTTGCGATCTGCGGCGATACCGGGCTGATCGGGTCTCTTGGACCCGACCACCCGGTAATTTCGCATGATCCCGGCTGTCACAGACAGCCAGGACCATGCTGAAGTATCGGAGCGAGGTGGCAAGCCGGCCACCTCCTCCGATCCCCTGCGATCTGTCGGTTAGTTAACCGACCAATCGCAGGAGGGGGGGCGGTTACTTCCTCCCGTCCTGCCCGGCCCCTTGAAGTCCGGAGAGGACGGGAGGAAGACCGGAGGACGCGGCGGGGGACGGGGGAGTGCTGGGGACCGGCCCCGGTACTTACCTCGTCCCTGAAGACCCGGATCCCGGCGGTGAAGATGGCGGCGGAGGCGACAGGTGAGTAGATCTTCAGCCGCGGTCGGGCCCTTTACAGCAATGCACGTCGCCGTAAAGCGGCGTGCATTGCTGTAATAGGACCCTGTAAACTACAACTCCCAGCATGCCCAGACAGCCCTTGGCGTCTGGGCATGCTGGGAGTTGCAGTTTTGCAACATCTGGAGGTCCACAGTTTGGAGACCACTGTGCCCTTCCAGATGTTGCAAAACTACACATCCTCAGCATGCCCTTACTGTCCAGGCATGCTGGGAGTTGTAGTTCTGTAACATCTGGCCCTTCAGATGTTGCAGAACTACAACTCCCAGCATGCCTGGACAGTTTTGGCATACTGGGAGTTGTAGTTTTGCAACATCTGGAAGGGCACAGATTGGGAACCACTGTATTAGTGGTCTGCAAACTGTAGTCCTCCAGATGTTGCAAAACTACAACTCCCAGCATGCTGGGAGTTGTAGTTCGGCAACATCTGGCTCTAAAGATGTTGCCGAACTACTACTTCCAGCATTCCTGAGAATGTTTGGGAGTTGTGGTTTTGCAACAGCTGGAGGCACACTGGTTGGGAAACATTGTCTGTTTCCTAACTCAGTGTTTCCCAACCGTGTGCCTCCAGCTGTTGCAAAACTATAACTACCAGCATGCACTGATAGACTGTGCATGCTGGGAGTTGTAGTTTTGTAACAGCTGGAGGTCCCCCCCCCTGTGAATGTACAGGGTACATTCACATGGGCAGGGGGCTTACAGTGACATGGGCAGGGGGCTTACAGTGAGTATCAGGCTGCAAGTTTGCGATGCAGCTAATTTTGCGCGGCAGCTCAAACTCGCAGCGGTAACTCACTGTAACCCCCCCGCCCATGTGACTGTACCCTAAAAACACCACACTACACTACCACAAAGTAAAATAAAAAGTAAAAAACACTACATATACACATACCCCTACACAGCCCCCCCTCCCCTCCCAATAAAAATGAAAAACGTCCGGTACGCCACTGTTTCCAAAATGGAGCCTCCAGCTGTTGCAAAACAACAACTCCCAGTATTGCCGGACAGCCGTTGACTGTCCAAGCATGCTGGGAGTTTTGCAACAGCTGGAGGCACCCTATTTGGGAATCACTGGCGTAGAATACCCCTATGTCCACCCCTATGCAAGTCCCTAATTCAGGCCTCAAATGCGAATGGCGCTCTCACTTTGGAGCCCTGTCGTATTTCAAGGCAACAGTTTAGGGCCACATATGGGGTATCGCCGTACTCAGGAGAAATTGCCTAACAAATATTGGGGGGATTTTTCTCCTTTAACCCCTTATGAAAAGGTGAAGTTGGGGTCTACAACAGCGTGTTATTGTAAAAAAATAAATTTTTTACACTAACACGCTGGTGTTGCCCTTTACTTTTCATTTTGACAAGAGGTAAAAGGGAAAAACGCCCCCCAAAATTTGTAATGCAATTTCTCCCGAGTACGGAGATACCCCATATGTGGGCGCAAACTTCTCTGGGGGCGCACAACAAGGCCCAGAAGGGAGAGTGCACCATGTACATTTGAGGTGATTTGCACAGGGGTGGCTGATTGTTACAGCGGTTTTGACAAACGCAAAAAAAAAAAAACCCCACATGTGACCCCATTTCGGAAACTACACCCCTCACGGAATATAATGAGGGGTGAAGTGAGAATTTACACCCCACAGGTGTCTGACAGATCTTTGGAAGAGTGGGCTGTGCAAATTAAAAATTTTGTACAGCCCACTGTTCCAAAGTTCTGACAGACACCAGTGGGGGGTAAATGCTCACTGTACACCTTGTTACGTTCCTCAAGGGGTCTAGTTTCCAAAATGGTATGCCATGTGGGGGTTATTTTGCTGTCCTGGCACCATAGGGGCTTCCTAAATGCGACATGCCCCCCGAGCAAAATTTGCTCTCCAAAAGCCAAATATGACTCCTTCTTTTCTGAGCATTGTAGTTCGCCTGTAGTGCACTTCAGGTCCACTTATGGGGTACCTTCATACTCAGAAGAGATGGGGTTACAAATTTTGGGAGGTATTTTCTGCTATTAACCCTTGCAAAAGTGTGAAATTTGGGGGGAAACACACATTTTAGTGAAAAAAAATATATATTTTTTTACATATGCAAAAGTCGTGAAACCCCTGTGGGGTATTAAGGCTCACTTTATTCCTTGTTACGTTCCTCAAGGGGTCTAGTTTCCAAAATGGTATGCCACGTGAGGGTTTTTTGCTGTTGTGGCACCATAGGGGCTTCCTAAATGCGACATGCCCCCCGACCAAAATTTGCTCTCCAAAAGCCAAATATGACTCCTTCTCTTCTGAGCATTGTAGTTCGCCCGTAGTGCATTTCAGGTCCACTTATGGGGTACCTTCATACTCAGAAGAGATGGGGTTACAAATTTTGGGAGGTATTTTCTGCTATTAACCCTTGCAAAAGTGTGAAATTTGGGGGGAAACACACATTTTAGTGAAAAAAAATATATATTTTTTTACATATGCAAAAGTCGTGAAACACCTGTGCGGTATTAAGGTTCACTTTACCCCTTGTTACGTTTCCCAAGGGGTCTAGTTTCCAAAATGGTATGCCATGTGGGGATTTTTTGCTGTTCTGGTACCATAGGGGCTTCCTAAATGCAACATGCCCCCCAAAAACCATTTCAGAAAAACGTACTCTCCAAAATTCCCTTGTCGCTCCTTCCCTTCTGAGCCCTCTACTGCGCCCGCCGAACACTTTACATAGACATATGAGGTACTTGCTTACTCGAGAGAAATTGGGCTGCAAATATAAGTATAAATTTTCTCTTTTTACCCCTTGTAAAAATTCAAAAATTGGGTCTACAAGAACATGCGAGTGTAAAAAATGAAGATGGTGAATTTTCTCCTTCACTTTGCTGCTATTCCTGTGAAACACCTAAAGGGTTAAAATGCTGTCTGAATGTCATTTTGAATACTTTGGGGGGTGCAGTTTTTATAATGGGGTCATTTGTGGGGTATTTCTAATATGAAGACCCTTCAAATCCACTTCAAACCTGAACTGGTCCCTGAAAAATAGTGAGTTTGAAAATTTTGTGAAAAATTGGAAAATTGCTGCTGAACTTTGAAGCCCTCTGGTGTCTTCCAAAAGTAAAAACTCATTAATTTTATGATGCAAACATAAAGTAGACATATTGTATTTGTGAATAAAATTTTTTTTTATTTGGAATATCCATTTTCCTTACAAGCAGAGAGCTTCAAAGTTCGAAAAATGCAAAATTTTCAATTTTTTCAGCAAATTTTGAAATTTTTCACTATGAAACGATGCAAGTATCGACAAAATTTTACCAATAACATAAAGTAGAATATGTCACGAAAAAACAATCTCGGAATCAGAATGATAGGTAAAAGCATTCCAGAGTTATTAATGTTTAAAGTGACAGTGGTCAGATGTTCAAAAAACGCTCCGGTCCTAAGGTGTAAAATGGCCTGGTCCTTAAGGGGTTAAGTTATAAAGTCTCCCGCATGCTGCCAGCAAGTACTCCCCTGGGCAGGGACTTTCACTTACCAGCTCTGTTGGCTGTGGTCGTGGCCCTGCGCCGACTGCTTCAATGATGGCTCACATCATCGCTCTGCTCCCTAAGCAGAGAGAGGACGCGAGCCGCCATTGAAGCCGTCGGGGCCACGACCGCAGCTAATGGAGCTGGTAAGTGAAAGTCCCCGCCCAAGGGACTACTTGCCGGGCGGCACTGGGGGACTTGATAACTTAATATCTTCACCATCCCTGGGGGCAAAAACATCCCCTGGGGATGGTGAGGATAATGAATTTAGCATATACTGTATAACACATTGCAAAGCGTTATATATGCTATAATGTGCTTATTGGTTCCCTTTAACAGCTTTTAGTGATTCTTTAAATTTCAGGTTCAAAAACTTTTTATATATTGTACATCTTGGCAAAACATTAACGTTTCTTATATACTTCATATAAGCATTGTTTCCTTTTATATAGAAATGGCTTTGAAGAAAAAAAATACACCACTAGTGGTCCGTATACCATCCAGAGCATATTCCTGTATGGCTGCCGCATCATCTTTGTCCAAGAGGAGTTGGTTACAGAGCTGCCTACATTGATTGAATGAAGAGACCCAGCACAGCAGACTCATGGAGGAAGAAAAGTCACGCAGAGTGAGGACACACCCTATCCAAAGCATAGCATAACATAACTTTTTTTTTGTGGGATAGGACAGGTAATCTTTAACACCTCAGGGACCAATTTTCATTTTTGCACTTTCTTTTTTTTTCTCCCATTCTAAAAATCAACAATTTTGCCAGACCCATATAAGGGCTTGTTTTTTCCATCACCAATTGTACTTTCTTAACAAAATCTATGGCAAAACCAACAAAAAAAATATTTGTGGGGTAAAATTGAAAATAACCCCCGCCCTTTTGTAACTATTGTAACGTTTCTACGCAGTGCACTTTTTGGGACCAGGGCGTACTGGTACGCCTTCGGTCCTTAAATACCAGGATGAATGGGCATACCCATACCCCCTTTGTCCTGGAGGGGTTAAGTCAAGCTATGGACATAGATTCAGTGAATAACTTCATACCCTATTCTTTGTGTGGGAGAGATTTGTAAGCATGCTCTGTAGCTTGTGCAGAGGTCATTCTACAGGGGAGGCAATGCTGAGCTCCTATTGTCCTCTCATGTGTCACCGTTCACTATAATGCTGTACAGATCATATTCTGGCAGTATCCTCCTTATCATCACAGACTGAACAGGAAATCTTAGCATAAATGAGTACTGTAGTGCAGCAAAACTTATTACCTATCCAAAGGCAATGGTCGTACGACAGCTGGGTCCCCCTGTGATCTCCTACATGGCACCCTGGCTCTCCCCACTAATGCAGCTTGTTGAACCCGCACAAAGTGCCCTCCATGTATCTTTATGTGAGAGCCAGGGATACTTGAATGTTTACTCAGAGATACTTGGAGAGGGTGTATCAGCTGCCGATTCGTGCGGGGGTTGACATGGTCTATTCCTGGGGAGAGCCGGGGTGCCGTGCAGGAGAACAAGGGGATGGGGGGTTTCAATTGTCGGAAGTTGTCAGGTTAAAATGAGACTCAGTAGTGTGTGTGGCCTCCACGTGCCCGTATGACCTCCCTACAATTCCTGGGCATGCTCCTGATGAGGAGGAGCAGCTCCTGGACAGTCTGTGGTGCAACGTGGCATTGGTGGATGGGGCGAGACATGATGTCCCAGATGTGTTCAATCGGATTCAGGTCTGGGGAATGGGTGGGCCAGTCCATAGCATCAATGCCTTCCTCTTGCAGGAACTGCTGACACACTCCAGCCACGAGGTCTAGCATTGTCTTGCATTAGGAGGAACCCAGGGCCAACCGCACCAGCATATGGTCTCACAAGGGGTCTGAGGATCTCAGTACCTAATGGCAGTCAGGCTACCTCTGGCAAGCACATGGAGGACTGTGTGCCCCCCCCCCCCCCAAAGAAATGCCAACCCACACCATTACTGATCCACCACCAAACCGGTCATTCTGGAGGATGTTGCAGGCAGCAGAATGTTCTCCATGGCATCTCCAGACTGTCACATGTGCTCAGTGTGAATCTGCTTTCATCTGTGAAGAGCACAGGGCGCCAGTGGGGAATTTGCCAATCTTGTTCTTTTCTGGCAAATGCCAAACATCCTGCACGGTGTTGGGCTGTAAGCACAACCCCCACCTGTGGACATCGGGCCCTCATACGACCCTCTGTTTCTGACCGTTTGAGTGGACACATGCATAGTTGTGGCCTGCTGGAGGTCATTTTGCAGGGCTCTGGCAGTGCTCCTCCTGCTCCTCCTTGCACAAAGGCGGAGGTGCTGGGTTGTTGCCCTCCTACGGCCTCCTCCACGTCTGATGTACTGGCCTGTCTCCTGGTAGCGCCACAGACACTACGCTGACAGACACAGCAAACCTTCTTGCCACAGCTCGCATTGATGTGCCATCCTGGATGAGCTGCACTACCTGAGCTACTTGTGTGGGTTGTACACGCCGAGTGACTAGAGTGAAAGCACAGCCAGCATTCAAAAGTGACCAAAACATCAGCCAGGAAGCATAGGAACTGAGAAGTGGTCTGTGGTCACCACCTGCAGCACCACTCCTTTTTTGGGGGTGTCTTGCTTATTGCCTATAATTTCCACCTGTTGTCTGTTCCATTTGCACAACAGCATGTGAAATTGATTATCAATCAGTGATGCTTCCTGAGTGGAAAGTGTGATTTCACAGAAGTGTGATTGATTTGGAGTTACATTGTGTTGTTTAAGTGTTCCCTTTATTTTTTTGAGCAGTGTAGATAGTAACATAGAAACTTAACAAAAAATATCACCAAAAATTGTTTACAGATGTGTTTAACATAGGCGTTTCCAAACTAGGTGCCACGACACACTGATTTGTTGGCGCCAACCCCTAGCTGCACACTGATTTAAAGTGGCCTGTTTAAAGGGGTACTCCAGGGAAGTAAAAAAAAAAAATAATGCCCCAAAGCCACCACAATACCTGTTCTGTGTCACAATACCTGTTCTGTGTTCTGTGCTTTTTCCTTGTTTGCGGCACAGATACAACTCCCAGAAGTCAGTGCAGCTCTGTGTAATGGCTGCCAGCCAACTGCTTTCACTCTCTGTGTGCATGCTTACACTGCAACTCACACACACAGGGGGAGATTTATCAAAACCTGTCCAGAGGAAAAGTTACTGAGTTGCCCATAGCAACCAATCAGATCGCTTCTTCCATTTTTGAAAAGGCTTCTGAAGAATGAAAGAAGAGATCTGATTGGTTACTATGGGCAACTCAGCTACTTTTCCTCTGAACAGCCAGAGCTCTAGACCAAACAGAAATCAGGTGGTATTGTCCTGAATGGTGGGGGCTAGTCTCAGTGAGGGGTTTACAAGACAAGGTGGATTTGAGAATTTCATTTTTCTCTCACTTCTTGCCTGTAAGTGACAGCTGAAAGAGAGAAACTGTTGTATAAAGCTAATGAATGATATTTAGACAAATACATAGGTTGGTGAGAGGGAAAGGATGGGCTAATTTCCCCGGAGTACCTCTTTAAGATCTGCAGCAAGAGCCAAGGCCACTTTAAATCAGTGAGGAGCTGTGGCTGCGCTGGAACTGATGAGAGGACTTTGGACCTGTGCCTAGCACCTGAGCCTGCGGCAGCCCACTGGGAGACGCAGGACAGGTAAGAAGCACACCGCAGGGGGAGGAAAGGGGAGGGGGTGAATGAATGATGTGGCACAGAGGGGGATAAAAAGGGAAATAAAATGACACAGGGAGATAAAGGGGGGAATAAATGGCACAGGGGAGATAAAAGGGGAAAATAAAATGACACAGAAGGGCTAAAGGGGTAGTAAAATGGCACAAGGAGATAAAGGATAGAATAAAATGGCACAAGAAGATAAAAGGTGGAATAAAATCACGGAGATAGGGGAAGGGGAAAATAAAAAGGCATCGGGGATAAAGGGGGAAATAAAAAGGCAATGGGGATAAAGGGGGAAATAAAATAGCAAAATGGGGCTTAAGGGAGGAATGATGTGGCACGAGGTGATAAAGGGTGAACAAAAATGGCACAGGGGGAATAAAGTGGGTAATACAACAGTATAGGGGGGAATAAAATGGCACAGGGGGAATGATTTGGCACAGGGGTGATCAGAGGGGAGGGGAAATTATGTGGCACAGGGGGGATCAGAGGCGGGGGATTGATGTAGCACGGGGGATGATAGAGGGGTGATGAAGGTGGGGGTTGACATGGTGGGGGGGGGTCAAGAGAGGATGAAATGACACGGATCAAGGGGTATAATGATGTGGCACAGGGGGTAACAAATGGGGATAATGATGTGGCACAGGGGGTAACAAATGGGGCAATGATCTGATAAAGGGGGAGGTAATGATATAGCACAGGTGGTGATCAAGAGGTGAGACGAAATGACACAGGGAAGGATTCGGGGCGGGGGGCTGTGATACAGGGGGGGGAATGAAATAGCACATGGGGTATAAAGGGTGTGATGAAGAGGCGCAAGGGGTGATGAAATGGCATAAGGGGGAGCAGCAACATTTGTGATACGGGTATGACGCTGTATATCAATATGCAATGTCATATGTGCAGTTGGCGTTACGGCAAGGGCTGTGTCACCAAACTATGCACATCCAAAAAGGGTGTCGTCAACATGAAAAGTTTGGAAAACTCTGGTTTAACATAAAAACTTGATTTAAACAACAGGTCATTTTTCTGATGACACATTCCCTTTAACTTACTAATACAGCTCTATTTTTGGGAAGATTTTCTTGCTTTTGTTCTTATGGGATATAATTTTATTTCTACAAAAAGTAGTATTACTGCTATAAGGCTGGTTTTAGGCTGATATAATGGGTATGCATTTTAGCATTACTGCACCACAATGCTCTCACAGTGTGCGCGGAACTGTCCAGAGAAGGAGCAAATCCCCATAGCAAACCTCTCCTGCTCTGGACAGTTCCAGACATGGACAGAGGTGTCAGCAGAGAGCACTGTGGTCAGACAGAAAAGAACAACTTCCTCTGGAGCATACAGCAGCTAATAAGTACTGGAAGGATTAAGATTTTTATATAGAAGTCATTTACAAATCTGTTTAACTTTCTGGAGCCAGATCATATGAAGAAAAATTGGTTTCCACTGGAGTACCACTTTTATGCCTTTTTGGTTAGAACAGCTTTGTACCTATATCATAATTTCCTTACATAGAGCAACATATTCTGACAGATCTACTTTAAAGGGGTACTCCGCCCCTAGACATCTTATCCCCTATCCAAAGGATAGGGGATAAGATGTCAGATCGCCGCGGTGCCGCTGCTGGGGACCCCCGGGATCCCCGCTGCGGCACTGCGCTATCATTACAGCACAGAGCAAGTTCGCTCTGTGCGTAATAACGGGCGATACAGGAGACGGAGCCGCGTGACGTCATGGCTCCACCCCTCGTGACATCACGGCCCCGTCCCCTTAATGCAAGTCTATGGCAGGGGGCGTGACGACCGCCGCACCCTCTCCCATAGACTTTTATTGAAAGGGGCGGGCCGTGATGTCACGAGGGGCGGAGCCGTGACATAACGATGCTCCGCCCCCTGTATTGCGCGTCATTACGTGCAGAGCGAACTCGCTCTGTGCTGTAATGATAGCGCAGTGCCGCAGCGGGGATCCTGGGGCTCCCCAGCAGCGGCACCGCGGCGATCAGACATCTTATCCCCTATCCTTTGGATAGGGGATAAGATGTCTAGGGGAGGAGTACCCCTTTAAGCCAGAGCCTGCCAACCTGATGCAGTCCGCACAGGAGATGTACCCTCCATTGTTGGTTAGGCGCATCTGGGCCTTTCTCTGGCTGCCTTATTGACATTTTATTTACTCCTTTTAATGTTGTATTGGGTCCAGGAGTTTTTTTTTATTGGAATGAATTTCAACCACTGGATAGATTAAACCTTTTCACATCTAAATCGGTTGTCTTGAGGAAGTTGTGGAACGCGTGGAGGTTTCAGCTGGGCGCTCACCTACTGGTGCGCTTTATGAACTTCTCCAACTGGTCTGATATCTATTATTTTGTGACTCCCGGCAATTGTGAGGTTGTATATCATTAGAATGATTCTGTAATTATTTAACTGTGACTGGGTTCTACTAAGCAGGAGTTGGGTTTACATAGGACTGCATACTAAACAGCTAGTTTATTGGGGACAGTTGCACACACAGTATTGGGGTTTGAGCGCCCAGAGGGTGGGATCCATGGCCCCCACCCCATGTGGAGTTTTTTGCATTTCATTGGCATGTTTTATTTGAATGTAGATGGTTTTACATATAGTGTGGATCATGTGTAATCAATAAATTATTTTTCATTATTTGGTGTGCGTCAAGTGGAGTGTTTTTTCTTTTCTTTCTTTTTTTGAATTGGGGAACATTTTAAACACTAGGGCAGCACTCATATGTTATTTATTTGGTTGAGCCCCCTCCCACAAATCTTTTCTAGTTTGGACAGAATTAGAAAAATTCTGCATCTTTAATGCAAAGTCAGCACCACTCCTGCCCACAGGTTGCATGTAGTACTGCAGGTCAGCCCCATTCACTTCAATGGAGCCGAGCTGCAATACCAAACAACCTGTAGACAGAAGTAATGCTGTTTGTGCACGACATAAGCAGAATTTTTCTAATCCTGGACCACCCCTTTTTGGTCAGTATTCGCCAGCCTTTATTTTAAGACAATAAAAAAGAGTGGATTTAAGAAAGCAATATAAAGTATTGCATTTTTTCTTTCTTTAGGATCTGCTCCTAGTTATGGCTAACAGGGGGTTGTCTAATGAGGACAACCTGGTTTGTATGCCCTATTAGAACATATGGACATCACAAAGGGGAGTCTGCTGCTTGTAACCCACCTCTATGAGCCAGAATAGAGAACCACTTCACAGCTTAAAGGGTTACTCAGGTGAAAAACTATTTTTTTAAATTTACTGGTGCCAGAATGTTAAACAGATTTGCGAATTACTTCTATAAAAAAAATCTTAAAGATTACCTCTCATGATCTTGTAACATTTAATAATCCTCCCAGTTCACTTCCTCCATCATGATAATCCACCCCCTGCCTTTATTTGTATTATTTTTTTGTTTTCTACCTTGATATTGTTCTGTATTTTCTTCTCAGTATCAGGCTGGGTTCACACTACGTTTTCTCCCATACGGGAGCGCATACGGCAGGGGGGAGCTAAAACCTTGCGCTCCCGTATGCCTTCATATGCGCTCCCGTGTCATTCATTTCAATGAGCCGGCCGGAGTGAAACGTTCGGTCCGGTCGGCTCATTTTTGTGCCGTATGCGCTTTTACGACCGGACCTCAAACCGTGGTTGACCACAGTTTTAGGTCCGGGGGAAAAGCGCATACGGCGCAAAAATGAGCCGACCGAACGTTTCACTCCGGCCGGCTCATTGAAATGAATTACATACGGGAGCGCATACGAAGGCATACGGGAGCGCAAGGTTTTAGCTCCCCCCTGCCGTATGCGCTCCCGTATGGGAGAAAACGTAGTGTGAACCCATCCTCAGTCAGATTCACAGACTGGGAAGGGGCGTTACCCAGCAGGCTGTGACATCATCTGAAGCCATAAAGGGGAGAACTGCTACATACACCCCAGGACAGTTTAGTGCGTGAGATGAGCTTTGATTGGATAAGGCTGCACACATCCCTCCCTCAGCACTCCAGACTGCATTTCCTGATTTTGGACTTTTGCCAGGCCAACAGGAGTCAAAAGTTTGTGCAAGAGATAGGGGAAAATGTGCTCTGGACAAGTAGGGAGACTCCTAGTGGCAACTTTTTTAAGCACAAATAAAACATAGAAAACACTTTTATTTTTATTTTTTTATGTACATTAGAAAGGTTTTTTATTTACCATAAGTAGTGTAATATAAAAAATGAGAGTGCCCATTTAATCCTTTCAGTACTTATCAGTTGCTGTATGCTCCAAAGGAAATTTATTTTCTGTCTAACCACAGTGCTCTCTGCTGATACCTCTGTCTCAGAAACTGTCAAGAGCAGGATAGCTTTGTTATGGGGTTTTGTGCCTGCTCTTGACAGTTCCTGAGACAGACAGAGGTGTCAGCAGAGAGCACTGTGGTCAGACAGAAAATAAATGTAAAAATAAAAGAACTTCTTCTGGAGCATACAGCAGCTGATAAGTACTGGAAGGCTTAATATTTTTTAATAGAAGTAATTTACAAATCTGTTTAACGTTCTGGCACCAGTTGATGTAAACTGGAGTTCCTCTATAACCCCCATAACGACGCAGGTCCTGGTGAGCTGGTACTTAATGCACCAGGACGTACATTTACGTACTAAGCAAAACCGCATGCATCAGAGCGATGCCCGGATCATGCGCGGCAGGTCCCAGGGACACGCCGGTAATGGAGGACATCCGCCATTAACACCTCAGATGCCGTGATCAATACAGATCACGGCATCTGCAGCTTCGCGGTCACTAAAATGGATGATTGGATCGCCTGCAGCGCTGCCGTGGCGATCCAATCATCCAGCACGGCAGACGGAGGTCCCCTCACCTGCCTCTGCTGCCTTCCCGGCGTCTTCTGCTCTGATCTGCCTTCCCGCAGACCAGAGCAGAAGATGACCGATAACACTGATCAGTGCTATGTCCTATACATAGCACTGAACAGTATTAGCAATCGAATGATTGCTATAAATAGTCCCCTATGGGGACTATTAAAGTGTAAAATTAAAAGGTAAAAAATTAAGTAAAAAGTGTGAAACCCCCCCTCCCCCAATAAAAAGGTAAATTGTCCCCCCCCCAAAACGTGTTAAAAAAATATTTTATATGCATATTTGGTATCGCTGCATGCATAAATATCTGAACTATTAAAATAAAATGTTAATGATACCGTACGGTGAACGGCGTGAACGTAAAAAAAAAAAAATTCCAAAATAGTTGATTTTTTATAACATTTTATAAAAAAAAAATTAATACAAAATGGATTAAAAGGTTTATATAAGCAAATATGGTATCAATAAAAAGTAAAGATCAAGGCGCAAAAAATGAGCCCCCATACCGCCGCTTATACGGAAAAATGAAAAAGTTATAGGTCTTCAAAATAGGGGGATTTTGAACTTACTAATTTGGTTAAAAAATTTACGATTTTTTTTAAGCGCAACAGTAATAGAAAAGTATATTATCATGGGTATCATTTTAATCATATTGACCCAAAGAATAAAGAACACATGTCATTTTTACCGTAAATTGTACGGCGTGAAAAAACAAAGCCTTCCAAAGTTTTCTTTTTAATTTCCCCACACAAATAGTATTTTTTTGGTTGTGACATACATTTTATGGTAAAGTGAGTGATGGCATTACAACGGACAACTGTTTGCGCAAAAAACAAGCCCTCATACTAGTCTGTGGATGAAAATATAAAAGAGTTATGATTTTTTGAAGGCGAGGAGGAAAAAACGAAAATGTAAAAATAAAATTGTCTGAGTCCTTAAGGCCCAAATGGGCTGCGTCCTTAAGGGGTTAAATGCCTGGCTAAACATTGTTTCTCCAGGGCAAAATCAGCTGCCTGGGGTGATCAACTGATTGCCCATTTAACAATGCTGAATATATACTAAAGTGTGAATAAGACCCTAAACCTATGCAACATAACCCTAATGAGTAGTCTTTGGCTGGATGGTTCTCCTATATCAGTGGGCATTCCGGGAGTTGAAGTTTTGCAACATTTGGACGGCCACAGTTTGAGACCACTGTCCTAAATGAACATACAATTTTATCATTGATGGACTGCAATACGTTTCAAAACAATGGCAATGTTTACTAATCTTATCTTTGAGTAGTGTTGCTCGTGAATATTCGCAATACGGATTTTATTCACGAATATCGCATATTCGTGAATTCGCGAATATAGCGCTATATATTCGTAATTACGAATATTCTTTTTTTTTTTTTTTTTACACAGTACACATCACAGTGATCACCCCTCTCTGCTTCCAGCTTGTGTGGTGTAAAGAAGGCTCTAATACTACTGTGTGAGACTGGTGCGCGAATTTTCGCATATGCGAAAATTTTCATATGCTAATTTTCGCATATGCGAATTTCCGTTTATGTTAATTTTTATATATGTTAATTCTCGCATCTGTAAATTTTCGTATATGCGAATGTTCGCATATGCGAAAATAAAACGAGAATATTACGAATATGCGAATATTCGCGCATATATGACGAATATTCGTCCATATATTCGCGAATATTCGCGAATTCGAATATGGCCTATGCCGCTCAACACTATCTCTGAGAGAAAAATATTATTATTATTAATATATTATTATTCCTTGATGCCATTTATGTAATATCCTATGTATGTTTCCACATAAGCTTCCAGATTATGACAGCACCATAGTCTATACAGTACAGTCTATACGGTATTGTCTTTATCCTTGCTGGTTTAAAGTGTGTAAAACTGGGTCACTTGGGCATTTTAATGTTTTTCAGTTTTGTCTGAAAGGACACATTAGGCAAATGCTGCAAAACAAGAAAGATAATACATATGGTGGATATTGCTTTTCTGAATTGGGCCTTTAATAATTTACACTGGCAGCCTAATACTTGGAATACAAATTATTTCACCCATATGCTGTGCTGACAAACATAAAACTGGAATAATCAAAGCTATAATGGCAATGCAGTGAAAGAACACACATAAAACGCCTCTCTAAGCCTTTGGATGAATTAATATGTTCAGATTCCAGCTTCATGGATCCCTGATGCCACCGTGTGAGCAGTCATTTGTTTTTAAACACTGGCTGCACGTGACCAAGCACTTGAGACTATGAATGCAATAGATATTGTGGCTTACTCAATGTGCAAGACCAATTGCTTTACATTATAGCAAACAGATACTCGGTGTTAGTATACATACCCAAAACACATGCACACACACATATATAAAAAAAAAAAAAATATATATATATATATATATATATATATATATATATATATATATATATATATACACACATATATACTAGCTGAGTACCCGGCGCTGCCCGGTTTTTCCTACCTTATCCTTGTGGGGGAGGAAAAGCACCAAAGGAGAAAGCTTTTGTCCTCATATCCCGTCCCTAAATCCTGCCTTACCCCATATCCCCTCCTCATATCCCGACCCAAAATCCCCTCCTTGTATTCCAACCTCATTTCCCGTCCTCATATTTTGTTCTCATATCTCGACCCCATATCCCATCCTCATATCCAGAACTCATATCCCTTCTGTCACGATCACACCCCATCGGTCCAGCCAAGACATAAGAGAGAGTGTGATGGTGCAAGAGTTAAAGCCGCCAGATCTCTGGGTATCCACTACTAGTCCCAGCAAGTCACCAAATGAACCCTTAGATAAACGTGTTTCCACCAGAGCTACCTTCGGAAAGGTGAGCTCATATATTTAGAGATCAAAGACCAGAGCTGATTAATTAAACATTTAATCTGATAAAAAGTATCACAGTGCTATGCATAAAAATAAACAAATGACATACAGTTACAAAAATATATAAAAGCGTTTGGCAAGGCAAGTTCAGAAAACAAAAGATGAAGTTCTTACAGCATGATGGTATAGCAGTCCATGAGAGAGTTCCAGCTGTTCTTAGGATGGTCTTGTCAGCTTGTTGCACAGCATTGAACACAGTTGAGTCCAGCATTTTTAAGTCCTATCTGCTTCTTTGGAGCGAAACTCCATTCCCCCCCCCCTCCTCTCTGATCCTACCAGGTGGGGCATCTCTCTTCCTGACCCCTTATCTCTTTGATTATATGATGAGACCAGAGTGCATGACTTCAAAGGAGATACAAACAAACAAACAGCCAGACCCCCCAATAAAATGCAATACACAAAAAACAAAGGATACACCGTCTGAATGACCCCTCACCCATGTCTTATAAAACACATGTATGTTTCCATAATCAGGCCATGGGCCTGACACCTCCCCCTTAAGATGGAGACAGAGAGATCTTGCCTTTCCAGGCTAATAGATCTGTCTCCATTACTCCTCTATTTCTCCCTGACGCGATCGTACCAGTACTTCTGCCTGGACTGGGCTGCTGTGAGGTTGTCATGTACCAGCCCAGTCAATGTCTGCATCCTGTCCCTGAATCTCAGAACATACCCCACCACAGAAGTCTCAGGGGCATGTAGCCCCCCTTCCCATTCTCCCCTAACTAAATCTAGGGGTCCCCGCACTTTGCGACCATACAATAACTCAAAGGGCGAGAAACCTGTAGACTCTTGGGGTACCTCCCTGTAAGCAAATAACAGATGGGGTAAATACTTTCCCCAGTCTCTGCCCTCCGATTCTACAAATGTTTTTAGCATTTGTTTCAAGGTGCCATTGTTACCGGACACTCTGTCCAACCAATGTAGAGTAGAATCAAAAGCGAATGACCAGGGAGTCGAGTCCCTTGTCATGGCACAGTCCCTGTATTTTAAGTCTGTTTTTTTCTTTCGTCGTTATATAGACGACCTTTTCTTGATCTGGGTAGGTACCAAACATGAAGCTGACCTCTTTGTACATGAGTTGAACACTAATACATGGGGTATAAAATTTACCATGCATTATGCAGAAAATTCCATCCAATTTTTAGATCTTGATATCCATAAAACAGTCGATGGCACTATTTCCACAAAGACTTTTTTCAAATCTGTCGATATTAACAGTTTTTTACAGTTCGATAGTGCACATTATCCAAGCTGGCTAAGAGGGGTGCCATTCGGCCAATATTTACGAATTCGCAGAAATTGTACTTCTGATTCAGATTTTATTTCTCAAGCTGAGGTTTTAAAACAACGCTTTATACAAAAGGGCTATCCTAAATCGCTTCTTACCAAGGCATATGTGAAGGTGAAAGATAAAAAAACAATCTGATTTGGTTACATCTATTTCCAAAAAATCCAGTTCCAAACAGCCTCATAACCCCTTTAGATATAATTTTGTTACGAATTTCAATATTGAGGCATCTAATATTAGAAAAATATTAACTATAAATTGGCCCATTATTCAAAATGATAAAATTCTAAACCAATTAATTCCCCCAGTCCCTAATGTCACCTACAGACGTTCCAAAAATCTCAGCAATTTATTAGCCCCCAGCAGATTTTCCGAACATCGTACACCACAGAATTCCTGTTCTATTAAATCGTATTGTTTTCCTTGTAAAAAAAGTCGCTGCCTTTGTTGTGAATGGATCATCCAAACTGATACTTTTTCTTCCTTTTTTACACAACAAACATTTAAAATTAAGGATTCACTAAATTGCGACACCACTTTTGCTATCTATCTATTAACCTGTGGTTGCGACCGCCAATACGTTGGTCGTACCACACAAACGGTGCGCTCCAGGATGAACAAACACAGATGCAACATAAAACATGGTTTTTTGTTGCATAGCTTGTCCCGACACTTCACTCTTCATCATCAAAAAAACACTGAAACTTTAAAATTAATTATTCTAGAAACTATCCCCATTCATTTACCTAATAGAATACAAAGATTAAACAATCGCGAATCCTTTTGGATTCACAAACTACATACTTTGCAACCTCAAGGTTTTAACGAATGTATCGATACAGTTAAATAATTTGATTATTTGGGGTTTAAAATTTCCCATTTTTTCATATGGATTAATTTCGAAAATATTATACCTTGATTTCTTTTCGTTCCTTCTGTGCTGTTTACCCTGGAGCGCCCCACTGTGTATTTATTATTTCTTATGTTTTATTATCTAAGTTCTGTTTATTTTCCTTTCTTTTCTACATATAAATACTTTTGTATTTTTTATTTATCTATTGTTTGTTAATTTGGATTTTTGTACGAATGTTCACACCCTGCGTTTTCGCTGGTTGCTGTATTCAATACCGCACTAGTTATTCGAGTTCATTTTATTTTCTAAGTAGTGTTCATACATTTCCTTCTGGTCAGTTGCGATTTGGTTTACCGCACTGTCATCTATTTATTATTTATTTTATTTTAATAAGGCAGCGATATACCATTAAATAATTTTTCTATACCTTGAATTAATATACATAACTCTTTATATCATATACATTTTTTGAAATAATATCCAACTTGTGTTGTTGAATGCCGCACCGGTGACTAAGCGGTGTGACTTCTTGAGTCGCTTGTGGTGTTATATTCACACCTCATGCGATAATTATATTATATTATATATATCTATATATATATATATGTTTACAGGATTGCATTGTGCTTTCATATTGCTGTTTTATTACTATTTTTGTGATTTCTGTTTATCTATTTATATTTATTTATATCTATCTATATATTTTTTTCATACATTGTCATATGGATATGTAATTCTATGTAACAACTCTTTCAAAAAGCACTCTAATGGTTAATTCCTGGAGGTATATATATCTGTTACCAGCCTTCCCTTGTCATGCCTGATGAAGCTGCGCATGCGCAGCGAAACGCGTTGCATCTAATAAATCCATTGATTTTACTTGGCTGTCTGATGGTTCCTCTCTGCGCCAGACAAACTCCTGACTCCCTGGTCATTCGCTTTTGATTCTACTCTTACCCAGGAGGGCTGCAGTGGACCTTCTTCTATATCTCTTCTGCTCTTGACCTTGTTGTGTGTGGGCGCACAACCAACTTCGGTAAGCGGCTTGGGAATCACCGTCCCCTACCCCCACCTGCAAGATCTACTGATCCCGCACATGAGGCGCCTTCCTTTCTTTCTCTAGACAACCAATGTAGAGGGTTGTGATCAGTTATGACAGTAAAATCCCTGCCATACAGGTATGGCTGTAATTTTTGCAAAGCCCAGACCACAGCTAGACATTCCTTCTCTATGACCACATAGGCCACTCCCAAATGTCCTGCCAGGGGGGTCTCATGGGCCAACCTCAGCAGCTCTTTCCTGTACTGCCTAGGAACCACTAACTGCCTTTCTCCCTCCTGGGCCCCTAGCATGCCTTTGGAAAGGGACTCCCAGTACAAGATATCATTTTTCCAATATACCCGATGCCCATCTGTGTCAACATCTGTATGCTCAGCACGTTGTCTCAGCCCTTCAAGGGAAGGGTCACTGCGCAGAGTTTCCCGGAAATGCTCATTTCCCTCCCCCATCTCGTGGTATCAGGGAGCACATTTCCCCCAGGTGAACTAGCATCTCCACCTTCCTCTGCTGGGGCTTGCAAGTCACACAGCTTGCCCCTTGCATCACCATCCTCCCTTCCTTTTAAAGCTGCAGCCTGGGCATGCTGCTGACGCATTACCACTGCCACCATTGGTATGCCTCCCTGGGGTTTACCTTCCTCTCTCTCAGTTCCAGACATAACAATACAGGCATCATACACAGGGCTATCACTCCTTCCCTCCTCCTCCTTAGGCTCAAAGGATTGGGACATATCACTCACTGCTGGTCCCTCATCCTTACATGTCACCAGGGGCACACCAACCCCTCCCCTAGCCCATCTCCACTAGGTTTTGGCATTGGCAATGCATTGTCACCACATTTTACAATACACCCCATTTCACTTTTGGAAAACATTACTGGTTCAGTCACAGGTAAACAATTATCAATCCCCTGCACTCCCTCCCAGTTACCACATTTTGCAGTGTCTCCCAAAGTCTCGCACAGTACCTCAGAATGAACAGGGCTGTCTCCTAGCCCATCCGGTGTGCAAATAGTGTCCTCTGGAGCATAATGACAGAGCATCCGACCCAAATAATTCCCCAGCAGAACATTAACAGGGATGTCCTCAGAGACCCTCACCTCCCGCAAACCTTGGCCTGTACCCCAATCCAGGTACACACGGGCCATGGGCACAGCAGGCCGCACACCTCCAATTCCTTTTAAAGCCATGGTTCTTCCAGGTATGATGTCCTCTGTATCCACCACTTCAGGCCGCACCAAGGTAAAGGAGGCTCCAGAATCTCGCAAACCCACTGTCACCTGGTCACCCACAGTTACACTCTGCAGGTTATCCGCTCTTTTCTCCACGACTCCGGACACCAGAAGAACGGCTGTGTGTCCTCCAGCTACTAGTGTCGAATTCTTTTTGTTGGGGCAAGTGGCACTCAGGTGCCCAATATTGTTGCATCTGTAACATCGGCGGGTGTCCCCCTGACCCAATGTGGCTCCTGTTGCTTTTGGGAATGATAGCAAGAATTTCCCGGCTGACCTGGTGGTGCTTTGTGGTTGTGTGGCTCCCCTCCAGGTACTTGCTCCAGCTTGTGCAGATCCACACTTTGCTGCTGGCGCCCAGTTGTTTGCAAAGTCATCTCCTAGTTCTGCTGCTTCCATGGCTGTCTTGGGCTTGTGGTCCAAAATCCACTCTCTGGCTTCAAAGCTCCGTGTTTGGAGAAACTGATCCAGGACCATCAAGTCCTCCAGGGCCTCATAGATAGTGACTTGTAGACCCCCAGTCCATAGCCTGAATGCAGTCCTTAGCTGACCTGCATGTTGAGTGCAGCTTTCTGTGGCACTTTGTTGCAAAGTCCGAAACTTTTTCCGATAAGTCTCTGGAGTCAGATTAAAACTTTTGAGCAGGGCAGATAATATTGCCTCATAGTCCTGGTCACTTTCAGAGAGAAGCGAAGCAAACACATCCAGAGCTTTCCCTCGCAGCCGTGGGGTTAGATATCGTCCCCACTGTTCCTTAGGTAGATGGAACTGCTGGCAAACTTTTTCATATCCCCTCAGGAACACATCTAGATCACCATCTTTCTCCAACATGGGGAAATGTTCCAAGTGAGGTTTGTGGTCTCCTTGATCCTGCACATCCCTGCGTGCAGATAAAGCATCCCCTCTCAGCCTCAGAACCTCCAGTTCATGCCTCCGCTGGGCCTGTCTTTCTGCCGCCTCTCTCTCTGCAGTTCGTATCTGGGCCTCTCTCTCTGCAGTTTGGTACTGGAGAAGCAGTTAGAGTTTCATATTGGCATCCACATTCCCAAGGTGTTGTAAGGCAGTCTGCATATAAGAATCCAAGGCCTCATGTGGAGTACTGTCCTGATGGGGAGTAATGTTGTATTCCTCAGGAAATATCAGTCCTTGGATGGCAGTTCTAGCTGTAGGACTTTGTCTCATGTCACTCAGCTCTTCTGCACGGGCATCATACTCCACAAGATCAGCAATAAGTTGTTCCTTGTTCTTTCCTGCAGTAGGGATGTCCTTTTCTTGGCACATTAGCTCCAGTGCAGGCTTGGACGGCTTGCGATATGCCTCCATATTTCCGAGATGAGACAGAGGAGGTAAAACAGGAGATGGGGAGGACAGAACGGTCTTGCACTCTTTTTGTATGTCTTTTAAACCAGCACTGAGCTCTGTCTTTGGAATTTACACACAAGAATATGTATGCAGTTTCTTTTTAGTGCTAAGATTTCCCTACAGGTAAAATCCAGCAAGCGCTAAAAATCTCTAAATATATCCCGACACTGCCACCAGTTGTCACGATCACACCCTATCGGTCCAGCCAAGACATTAGAGAGAGAGAGTGTGATGGTGCAAGTGTTAAAGCCGCCAGACCTCTGGGTATCCACTACTAGTCCCAGCAAGTCACCAAATTAACCCTTAGATAAACGTGTTTCCACCAGAGCTGCCTTCGGAAAGGTGAGCTCATATATTTAGAGATAAAAGACCAGAGCTGATTAATTAAACATTTAATCTGATAAAAAGTATCACAGTGCTATGCATAAAAATAAACAAATGACATACAGTTACAAAAATATATAAAAGAGTTTGGCAAGACAAGTTCAGAAACAAAAGATGAAGTTCTTACAGCATGATGATATAGCAGTCCATGAGAGGGAGTTCCAGCTGTTCTTAGGATGGTCTTGTCAGCTTGTTGCACAGCATTGAACACAGTTGAGTCCAGCATTTTTAAGTCCTATCTGCTTCTTTGGAGGGAAACTCCATTCCCCCCCTCCCCTCTGATCCCACCAGGTGGGGCATCTCTCTTCCTGACCCCTTATCTCTTTGATTATATGATGAGACCAGAGTGCATAACTTCAAAGGAGATACAAACAAACAGCCAGACCCCCCAATAAAATGCAATACACAAAAAACAAAGGGTACACCGTCCCTATATCCCGACCTCATATCCCGACACCAATATCCTGTCCCTATATCCCGACCCCATATCCTGTCCCTATATCCCAACCTCATATTCCGACTCCATATCCCATCCCCATATCCTGTCCCCATATCCCCACCCCATATCCCGTCCTCATATCCTGTCCTTATATCCCGACCTCATCTCCTGTCCTCATATCCCGACCTCATATCCCATCCTCATAACCCATCCTCATATCCCGTCTGTTACGCCGAGCGCTCCGGGTCCCTGCTCCTCCCCGGAGCGCTCGCGGCGTTCACCTTCTCGCAGCGCCCCGGTCAGACCCGCTGACCGGGAACGCTGCATTAATGTCACCGGCGGGGATGTGACCCGCGTAGCGGGACGTGCCCGCTCACGGCTCGCATCCCAGTCTCCTTACCCGTCCAGTCCTCCGACGGCTCAGTCCCGGCGCGCGTGGCCCCGCTCCCTAGGGCGCGCGCCGGCTCTCTACGATTTAAAGGGCCAGTGCGCCTCTGATTGGCGCCTGGCCCAATTAGTGATCACACCTGTGCCTTCTCTATTTAAGCTCACTTCCCCTTCCCAGCATTGCCAGATCTTGTTGCCCTTGTTCCAGTGAAAGCGTTCCTTGTATGACCCAAGCCAGTGTTCCAGACCCTCTGCCGTTGCCCCTGACTACGATCCTTGCTGCCTGCCCTGACCTTCTGCTACGTCCGACCTTGCTCTTGCCTAATCCCTTGTACCGCGCCTATCTCAGCCGTCAGTTGGGGTTGAGTCGCTATCGGGTGGAACTACCTGGGGGTTACCTGCCGTTGCAAGTCCATCCCGCTTTGCGGCGGGCTCTGGTGAAAACCAGTAACCCCTTAGACTCCGTTCCCCTGGTACGGCCCACTTCATCACCCCACTGACACAGAGGATCCACCACCAGTATCCTCACAGTATCCGGATCCTGACACCGTCCCCATAGCTAATCCTCATTTCTAATTCTTATTTCCCGTCCTCAGGTGGGGCTGTGTTGTGGTAAAGATAGTGTAAGCTCAAAATAAAAGGAGAGTGGCTTAAAAGGTGGGCATGTCTTTGTGAGATGGGACATGGCATGCAGGGAGGGTGTGGCTTACCAGCCGGACTGACGCATTTCCCAGGAGAAGCAGAGCAGAGCTTGTGGAGTAAGGCAACAGAAGTCCTATATACTTGCATGGGAATTGAAACAAAAAACCCATCCTTCACATATGGGGGAACGTTAGGGGTTAATTTAGCTATTATATATTTTTATTTGACATATAAGTAACATGTGACCAAGTATTATCGAAATATCTCCAGCTGTTTGGAAGTTATGCAGTAACATATATTTCCCATGGACTTGTATGGGACTATAAATAAAAACCCTGACTCTTGCAAATGGGGATGGGTAAGGGTTAAATCATCTATCCTATATTTGTTGTTGACATATAAGTAACATGTGGGCCAAGTTTCATGTTAATATCTTTAGTGGTTTGGAAGTGATGCTGGAACATACACACTCACACTTTCAGTTTTATATATATACTAGCTGAGTACCCGGCGTTGCCCGGTTTTTCCTTCCTCATACCCCAACCTCCTATCCCGTCCTCCTATGCCGTCCTCCTATCTCGACCCCCTATCCTGACCTCCTATATCATCCTAGTATCCCATCCTAGTATCCCTTCCCCCTATCCCGTCCCCCTATCTCGACCTCCTATCTCGACCTCCCATCCCGTCCTCCCATCCCGTCCTCCTATCTCAACCTCGTATTCAGACCATCCCGCAATCCTATCTTGACCTCCTATTTCGACCTCCCATCCCGTCCTCATATCCCGACCTGTAATATGTGTACCAAGCATTGAAATATCTCCAGCCGTACGGAAGTTATGTGAGAACATACATTTCCCATTGATTTGCATGGGACTTTAAACAAAAACCCCGACCCTCACAAATGGGGGTAGTTAAGGGTTAAGTTAACTATCCTATATTTTAAGTGGACATATAAGTAACATGTGACCAAGTATTATCTAAATATTTCCAGCCGTTTGGAAGTTTTGCAGTAACATATATTTCCCATAGACTTGTATAGGACTTTAAACATAAACCCCGCCCCTGGCAAATGGGGGTGAGTAAGGGTTAAATCACCTATCCTATGTTTGTTGTTGACATATAAGTAACATGTGTGCCAAGTTTCATGTTAATAGCTTTAGCCGTTTGGAAGTTTTTGTGGAACATACACACATACATACACACACACACATACGTTGAGTTATATATATATATATACACTGTGGCAGTGTGGAAAGGAAAGGGTGTATTTCCTTGGCTCACCCTGCAGAAGCTCTCACCTGCTTCTTAAGTAATGAGGCAGGAAGGAAGGGAAGTGTATATGAGATGGAGACTCAGTCTAATCTAGGCTCTTCCTAGGAGACAGCATGTGGGCTGTAGGGAAGAGACAGCCTGCTGAGGAGTACACAGCCCGAGCTATGAGGGGCTCAAAGAGAGTGATATTGTGAGTAGAAGGTTGCAGGGGACATATGTTTAACCGGCTGAGGGAAGCTCAGCGGTTGTTAGTCAGGACAAGCTGATCTGTTTAGGCAGTGACCAGACGGTCTAGGATTTTGTTTTGTTACATTTTCTCCCAGTCCTGCATTTAACATTTTCTGTTCACCAGATTTTTTCAATCCGATCTGCACAGTGTGAACAGTCCCATCAGTCTCCATGAGGGGTTCTCCACCCTCACATGATTTTGCAACTGGACATAGGTTGGTACCACCGTGAACACTGTTCACACAGTGAACTAGGGAAACACCACCCTCCGACTCAGCCTTTTTATGCACAGTCCCATCATTTTTATGCACAGTCTCATAGTCACTAAACATGGCCCCCATAACCCCTGGAACAGTCTTACCAGAATCTCTTGCCGTCCAGTCAGTTAAGGGCTGGTGCTGGACACCTCTCACCAGCTTCTCTGCTGCAGAACATCGCTCCACTTGTTCTTTAAGTAGCTCTGCAACCTTAAACCCAGCGTCACTGTTAGGCTGCAGTGCACACTGTAGTCTTGCAGCTTGGCTTACTCCCACTTTAGTCAGGATCTCTGTCTTGACTTTCTCATAGTCCCGTAATATCTTTGGATCCAGTTCACAATGAACTTTTTGGGCATCTCCTCCAATGAATCCAAACACCAAGTTTCCCCAGTGTGTCTTGGGCCATGCCTCATGTGTAGCAATCCTTTCAAACTCTGCAAAGCTTGCTTCCTCTTGCGCTGCAGCCGTCTGCAACAAAGCACTTATCAGGACATCCATCTTGCAACACTTCAAACCTTGCAAACACAGTACAGTCCTCTGCCGAAATGTCAGCCACTTGCCAACAAAATTTTCCGTTGCCCCTAGCAACGCCTTTATACACAGTCTCAAAACGTAATCTGCACTCTGCAGGTGGCCCGTCCACCTGTCTCCTTACTTGAGAAAGAGCGCCCACTCGCTTGATACGATCTGTTGCCCTTAGCAACAACTTCACCACAGGCTCAGTCCTGCTCTTGGCAACAACTTCACTGCAACTCGACCACTGGTTGCTCCTAGCAACGTGTTTGCCCGCATCCTCCACCAAAATGTGACGATCCGTCTTGGGGATTAGCTCTGGGATCGTCCAGGACCACGCCACAGGATGCGTTTCTTCTCAATAAACCAGCAAACAAACGCTTGTAATGCAAATCTGGCACCTTGCCAGTTTTATTAGACAGGTTGCAGGGAAAGAAATAAACAGAAAGCAGGAACAAAACAAAATCCTAGACCGTCTGGTCACTGCCTAAACAGATCAGCTTGTCCTGACTAACAACCGCTGAGCTTCCCTCAGCCCGTTAAACATATGTCCCCTGCAACCTTCTACTCACAATATCACTCTCTTTGAGCCCCTCATAGCTCGGGCTGTGTACTCCTCAGCAGGCTCTGTCTCTTCCCTACAGCCCACATGCTGTCTCCTAGGAAGAGCCTAAATTAGACTGAGTCTCCATCTCATATACACTTCCCTTCCTTCCTGCCTCATTATTTAAGAAGCAGATGAGAGCTTCTGCAGGGTGAGCCAAGGAAATACACCCTTTCCTTGCCACACTGCCACAATACCAATAACATTAAAACCCCCTTACTACTGTATTGATCCCCTTTGCACCACTTAAAGGGGTACTCCACTGGAAAACACTTTTTTTTAAATCAACTGGTGCCAGAAAGTTAAACAGATTTAGAAATCATAACCTCTTAAGGACCCAGGGTGTACGCCCTGAGTCCGCTCCTGGTCTATAACGCGGGGCCACAGCCAGAACCCGTGGCTAATAGCGCACGGCACCGTGATCAGTGCCTCATGCTATTAACCCTTTAAAAGTCTAAGGGGGTCAGATTGGGAGACCTTGGGGGCCATTCAACTGGCCCACGATGACCAATCCACTTTCCAGGAAACTGTTCATCTAGGAATGCTCGGACCTGACACCCATAATGTGGTGGTGCACCATCTTGCTGGTAAACCACGGGAACGTGCCAGCTTCAGTGCATAAAGAGGGAAACACATCATCATGTAGGCCACTGGATATGCGAAATTGCTACATGATGATGTGTTTCCCTCTTTATGCACTGAAGCTGGCACGTTCCCTGAGTTTTTCCAGCAAGATGGTGCACCACCACATTATGGGTGTCAAGTCCGAGCATTCCTAGATGAACAGTTTCCTGGAAAGTGGATTGGTCGTCATGGGCCAGTTGAATGGCCCCCAATGACTCTCAATCTGACCCCCTTAGACTTTTATCTTTGGGGTCACCTGAAGGCAGCACCTGAAACTACGGATACTGGAAGCCTGTGCTAGCATTTCTCCTGCGGTGTTGCTATCAGTGTGTGAAGAGTGGGAGAAGAGGGTTGCATTGACAATCCAACACAATGGGCAGCACATTGAACACATTTTATAAGTGGTCAGAAACTTGTAAATAACTAATGAAAGAATTAAGTTATGTTAAAACCAAGCACAGCATTGTCTTTCTTGTGAAATCCCCAATAAGTTTGGTGTGTCACATGACCCTCTTCCTATTGAAAAAACAAAAGTTGGATTCAAAATGGCCGACTTCAAAATTGCCGCCGTGGTCACCACCCATCTTGAAAAGTTTCCCCCTCACATATACTAATGTGCCACAAACAGGAAGTTAATATCATCAACCATTCCCATTTTATTAAGGTGTATCCATATAAATGGCCCACCCTGTAAACTAATGCTGGTTAGCTCTGGGGGCTGTTTGGGACCGGCGGAGTGAAATCGCGATGTCCCGAACAGCTGTAGGACACGAGGAGGGTCCCCTTAACTGCCTCCTGGTGTCCGATCGCAGAATGACTGCTCAGTGCCAAAGTTGATCGCAACTTAAGTGAAAGTTAACTAAGGCTGGTTAGCTCAGGGGGCTGTTCGGGACCACCGCGGTGAAATTGCGGCATCCCAAACAGCTGTAGGACACGAAGAGGGTCCCCTTAACTGCCTCCTGGTGTCCGATCGCCGAATGACTGCTCAGTGCCTGAGATCCAGGCATGAGCAGTCAAGCGACACAATCATCAATAAATGGTTTCCTATGAGAAACCATTGATCAATGTAAAATATCAGTGTGTGCAGTGTTATAGTCCCCTATATTTTTTTGCTATAACATTGCAAAAAAAAAAGTGAATAAGTGTTAATTTTTAACGTAAATTTTTTTCCGTAGTCCTAACAGCAGCACAAGTGGGGTGTTCTGCCCCTGTGAAGCTGGCAGGACGGTGGAATTTTTAATTCCGCCCAAGTAATTAACTTTTATTTGTCCCCCCTATAAAAGACCTGCTCCCCTAGGCCATATTGCTTAATAACAAGTAAAATAAACAAAAATTACGGGGGGGAAATTTGTGTGCTGCTGTTAGGACTAAGGGAAAACAAATTGATGTTAAAAATGAATGCTTCCCTTACGTCCTAACCAGCAGCACAGATGGGGACTAAGCAAGTAACAACACAAATAGGGAGGGGCTACGGAAGAGTGGCACTTAGGATGGATTGCCCAAAGGCCAACTCTTCCGAACGTTTGGCATTAACACTGTAATGACTAATAAAGGTATTATGCGTCCCCAAGGAGGTAGCAGCACAGATTTGTTGTAGAGGAACAGCTTTTTTTTCGGCAAAAGAAGTAGAGACTGCCCTAGTGGAATGGGCAGTGACAAAGGCAGGAGGAGTTAACTCCTGGGCTATAAAAGCCTCCCGGCTTGCCTCTTTAATCCATCTACTCAGAGAGGGTTTAGAAGCTTTAAGACCTTTGTTCTTCCCTGAAAAACAAGAAGGTGTTCTGATCTTCTAAATTCTCCAGTTCTTGAAATATAAATTCTGAGGATTCTTGAAATGTCCAAAGTATGATCTGCAACTTCCTCGGGAGAGGATGGATTATGACACAGAACTGATAGGGATATGGCCTGATTGATGTTGGAGAAAGTTGGGACCTTAGGAACAAAAGGTAGGTAAATATCTCAACAGGACTCTGTCCTGGAGAAAAAGTGTATAAGGCTCAAAAGCTAAAGGGCCTGAAGCTCACCAATCCTCTTGGCTGAGGTTATGGCCAATAAGAAGGTGACTTTAACGGACAAATACCTAAAGTCGACTTCTTCCAGAGGTTCAAAAGGGGGAGAGCATAACCCCTTAAGAACAGTAGAAAAATCCCATTTGGGAGAACACTAGGCTTAAGTCTTTCAGCTCCCCTGAGGAATCTTCTGATTAGGGATTCTTGCGACACAGATCTGCCTAAAGAGGCAGAGAGTGCTGAAACTTGAACCTTTAAAGTGGATGGGCGTTCAGACAATTTGCCATGAGATCTATCTCTGGCACACCCCACTTTAGAGTTATTTTCTTGAAAATATCTTTGTTCAGGGACCATTCCCCTTGGACTGGAAGGCCGTGACTTCGACGATCTGCTACTATGTTGAGATCTCCTTTGATGTGGACTGCTGAAAGATGGGTTAGGTTGGTCTCTGCCCAAGAGAGAATTAGTCTGGTCTCCTTGAGGAGCACTTGAGACTTTGTGCCACCCTGTCTGTTGATGTAAGACACCACAGTGGTGTTGTCTGACCAAACTCTTATCACTTCCCTAGAATAAGGGGTGCGAAGTGGTGGCGAGCTAGATGAACTGCTCTCAGCTCTCTCATGTTGGAAGAGAGAAATCTTGCCTGAGGGGTCCAAGTACCTTGTACAGGATTCTTGTCCAGATAGGCTCCCCAGCCCAGACGGGAGGCTGTATCACTGTATTCAAAGTGATCCAATGAGGTTGACTCAAGGACTTCCCATCTGTCAGATTCGTCCACCATCTTAGAGATGCACGGACCTTGGCTGACAGGGTGCACTTTTTGTCTAACCCCTTGGGGTTGCGATTCCAGGCAGCCAAGACTTCATCTTGAAGCAGTTGGAGATGCCATAGGGCCCAAGCAACTGCCTCTGCAGACGCTGTGATATGACCCAACATCTTCAACAGAGTTCTGATGGAGACCTTGCGAGGAATCATCAGAAACTCGCGGCTCTTATGACCCGTTCTCTTCTCTCCGAAGTGAGAGACAAAGTCATCTGAGAGGAGTTGAGAACAAAGCCCAGGAACTTCCTGGAGATGGAAGGGATGATTTCGGACTTTTCCCAATTTATAATCCAGCCCAAGCGCTGGAGAAAATCTAGAGCCAAATGAAGATGCGACTGTAAAACGTCTAGAGTAACAGCTTTTAACAGCCAGTCGTCAAAGTTAGGAATGACCTCTAGACCTTTTAGTCTGAGAGCAGAGACCACCGCTCCCCTATTTTACTCCCACCACCTTTGTAAAGGTGTGGGGAGCGGAAGTAATGCTGCAGGGCAGAACGGCAAACTGGAGATGCCTTACCATACCTTTTATGGTGACAGCAACCCTCAAGAACTTCCTGTGAGCAGAAAATATAGGCACCTGAAGGTAAGCATCCGATGGTAACCATAAGATCTTGAGGGTCCAGGATGCTGATGACTGAACGAATGGTTTCTATTTTGAACCGTCTTTTCTTTACGAAACGGTTTAGAAAGCGAAGATCTATGATCATGCGCCAGTTACCCGATGGTTTTGGCACTAGAAAGATTGCCGGGGTGGAACGACTTCCTCCAGAGCGTGCTTTCCTATGTACTGGAGGACAGAGTCCTCTAGAATAGCCTGTTTTTGCTGAGGAAGTAATTTTGTTAAAAAAATTTCCTAGGAGGAGGGGAGATGAAATCTATTTTATACCCCTATTGAATTACGTGCAGTACCCAAGGATACTGGATTTCTTGCATCCAGGTTGACAGGAACAGACTTAAACAACCTTCGACCAGAGGGGAATTGGTAGATAACTTCTCTACCTGACTTTCTAGAAGGAAAGGGAGAGGGGAAACATTGGTGGACCTTAGAGGAGAGTCATAGCTCGGCCTTACGGTCTTTGCCACGGCCACGTCCTCCACAACGCTTCTAATTAGACTGGCATCTTTGGGATCTGGAAGGGCCCTAGTAATTCCCCCCCTCCCTGGCTCTACCTTTGCCACGAAAGGTTTGTACAGGTAGACATTTACCCTTCTTGTCGGCAAAACCCTCCATGATATGATCTAACTCAGACCAAAAGAGCCAATTAGGCTCAAAGGGCATTCCGCACAGGTTAAATTTAGAGATGTTATCCGCCACCCAGGGGCATAACCATAAGGGGCGCCTGCTTGCAGATGAGAGACCCATGGACTTGGCGGCAATTTAAGGTGTTGTTGGGCTGACTCACACAAGAAGTCCACCCAGAGGAGCAGGGTCTTGAAGCTGTCAAGGATATCCTCCCTAGCAACATTGGTTTCAATTTCGGACTGAATCCAGAGAACAGGCTCCTTAACGAAGCTTGCAACCTCACTTGATGCGACGGCTACCGAGGCAGACGCTGAGGCCGCAGAATAGTTGCGCCTTAACAGGGAGTCCACCTTCCTATCAAGAGGGTCCTGGAGGTTGCTGCCATCGTCAGCAAGAACTAACACTCTCTTGGACAACTTGTTAACCGCCATATCCACTTTTGGCGGTGGAACCCAGGAATCCGATTCAGCTTCATACAGCGAGTAAATCAACTTGAACCTCCGGGTGAGAACAGCAGGCTTGTCCGGATGCTTCCATTCAGCCTTCATTAGTTTCCTAAGTGTGTCACATTGAAAACCCAAGGTCCTCTAGAGGTGGATGTTGAGGCTTCCCCCTGATCAACATCTTGATCCCCTGATCGGATGGATCTAAGTAATCTCTGCGTCTTTTCAACAGGAAAAAGAGGCTGAGAGACTACTTCTTCTACTGATTGCTCTGACTGATCTCCCACGGACATGGCGGAATCTTCCACAATAGAAGGAGGGCTAGATGAGGTTCTAGGTCTCTTGGTGGAAAGGGAACTCTTGATTTAGTTAATAGAGTTCCCCATAAACTCCTTCATCCAAACGAACATGTCATGGACCGTGGATTCAGCCGGATTAGCAGGTGGGCGACATCCAGGACACCTATTGAATTCATAAGCGTCAGGTAGCAGAGTACCACAATCAGCACAGGTCAGATGGTGCCTCTTAGAGGCGGACTTGCGACCTCCAGAATATGGATCACTCGACCAAGGAGTAGACATTGTTCTGGAATTAAAAACAATAGGTTAGAAAAAAACCTAAACCCGTTTTGTTGCAGCGCAACAGAAGAAAAGATACCTATGAAATAAATAGCGCTCTTTGCATAAAAAACAACACACAGCAGGTACCACACAGAGTATAGTCTAGCTAGATAGGCAGCAAGAGGCCTAATAGAGGTCAATGCTGTCTATATATAGGGGAAAGGGTGCCAATTTTCAAATAGGCTGCGCCCTCCCGGAAGTGACCTAGCTGCTGAGTGTTAAGTTTATAAAATACTTAACAAAATATATATTAATTTGTTTGTGCCCCTTCCTAAATGCTGGAAGGACAGAAGCTACTAAATATGAACAAATACTCGCGCAATCGGTGCTAGAAAGGAAAAAACGCCAGACCGGATGTCGTCAGTTGACGTACTTTCGGTCCACGGCTCCGCAACACAGAATGGAAACCGGACACCACAGACAGACGCTGCTGCCGGGGTGCACGGTCCCCCAACCGGGGCCGCCATCAGGGGGGTACAACCCATAAACCTGTATGGGGCCCGGAGCTTCAGGGGCCCTGCCGACTCTGGACCTTTTTTTTTTCCGACTTGTCAGTGAGTGACTGCGACTGTCACTCACTGACCGCTGGGGGCCCGCCAGACTATGACTGGGCCTCATAGTCCGGGGGGCCCGCAGGACCATGGCCCGCTCTTTCTAGGGGTGCGGGCCCCTTAAGAGTCACGGCAGGGCCGGACAGGCCAGCAATTAAAAGTTAATTAAAAATTGTACCGCTAAAAACTTAAGATCACAGTGCAAGAAAATTAGCCCTCATACCGCCCCATACACGGAAAAATGTAAAAGTTATAGGGGTCAGAAGTTGATAATTTTAAACGTATACATTTTCCTGTATGTAGTTATGATTTTTTTTCAGAAGTACAACAAAATCAAACCTACATAAGTAGGGTATCATTTTAATCATATGGACCTACCGAATAAAGAGAAAATGTAGTGTAAAAACGGAAGCCCCATAAAGTTTTTTTTACTTTTTGCCGTCGATTTTTGGGTAAAATGACTGATGTCATTGCATAGAATTGGTGGCACAAAAAATAAGCCATCATATGGATTTTTAGGTGCAAAATTGAAAGAATTATGATTTTTTTAAAGGTAAGGAGGAAAAAACGAAAGTGCAAAAATTTAAAAACCCTGGGTCCTTAAGGGGTTAATCATTCTAGTACTTATCGGCTGCTGTATGTTTCAGAGGAAGTTCTTTTCTTTTTGAATTTCCTTTCTTCCAGACCACTGCTCTCTGTTGACACCTCTGTCCATTTTAGGAACTGTCCAGAGTAGATGCTAATCCCCATTAAAAAAACAAAAAATAAATACGCCAATAAAAACGCCCATTCTGCCTCATGGTGTTTTTCTTTTTTTTTGAGTGTGAAAAAATGCTGCGGCAGATGTCAGCGGCAAGTCAATAGGGAACTACAAAATTCCATATCCACTTGGGTTTTTTCAGTTTGGTGTTTTTTTTAAAATCCTTTTGGCATTTTTCTGCCATTTTGGGCTCCTTGGCAGTTTTTCAAAAACGACCTCTTGTTGAGACTTTGGCGTTTTTTTTCGGGAAAATCTTGGCGTTTTCCTCCAATAGAAGTCTAAGAAGTCTAAGTGCCAAGCAAAACGCCATGTGGGTTTTAACTTTGGCGTTTTTGCAGGCGGTTTTTATTCTTTTTTGGACACCAAAAAAGTGATGGAGATACCTTTTTTATAAAAATTTCGTAGGGTACCATTAGAAAAGAATAATAAAAAAGATACAGTGGTGATAGAAAAAAATAGTGTTTAATAAAATTTTTCTTTTTTTATAACAACATTTTTATAAATTTGGCACTAAAATGTAGTGTGTGTTTTTTACTTTATTTAATTTAATTTTTTTTAATTTTTTAGGTAGTATTACTGCTCCCAGCATGGACTCTGTTCCATGATGGGAGTAGTAGTACCTGTACTACTTGACAGATTGCCGGTGTCACTTCTGACACCCGTTGCGATCCTCCTGTATAATGTATAGATGCGGCCGGCCGCTCTTCTATGGTCCCCTGCACTGCCGTATATATACACCTATTCATATTTCCTGCAGAGAGCTGTGATTGGCCAGATGGTTCCATCATTTTTTTTTTTTTTTTTTGGTATCCAACAAATTTTGAAAAAAAAATAAAACAAAAAAACATCAAAGGGGCTAAAAGATGAAATTTCCACTCAAAGGGGAAAATGCCAGAAAATACACAAAATCGCAAGGAAAATCTGTGGCAGTTTTTCTGGCATTTTTGGCCTTAGTTATGCTGCAGGAAACCTGCTGCGAGTTACACTACCATTGATTTGAATGGGTCCAAAGACAGTGGTTTTAATGTTATGACTGGTATATGTAACCAATATAAGGGCATTTATGATACTGGATATTTTGAGGCTATGTCGCCAGTATATGGAATAGACCAAACATAGCGTATTGGTTATTATGTTTTGTCTCCTTTCCAAACACATGTTTTATTTGAAGAACTTGAAAGCCATTCTGCCATAATTTAATGCCCATTGATTTGAGTGGGATTAAACTGTCCCATTCAGGCAGTGGAATTTATGCGACGGAATCCCATTGAAATCAATGGGGCTTGAATTTTGGCAGAATTCTGTGTTCTCAGAACACAGAAACTCGGCCGGAATTCCACAATTCCGTTAAGCAAGCTTTGCTGAACTGAATTTTTGCGGCATTTTGGAAATGTGAACATACCATGTGAAATATACTTGGAATTTTGGCTGGACATATAGGGGGAGATTTATGAAAATTTGTCCAGAGGAAAAGTTGGCCAGTTGCCCTTAGCAACCAATTAGATTGCCTCTTTCATTTTTAACAAGGCCTCTGAAAAATGAAAGAAGCAATCTCATTGGTTGCTATGGGCAACATTTCCTTTGCACTGGTTTTGATAAATCTCCCCCTTAGAGCTAGCCTGTGAGTCTGGTTCTGATGCCCTGGATAACAGCTTTTATCTGTATGAGCATATCTATGAGCAATGCAACACCGTTAATCAGTTTGTTACTCTATAGGCTGTGTGTACTGTGACTTATTTTGCCTAAACTATTCACAGGTGTGTTACTTAGCTTTTTTGTTTATCTGTCACTTTCTGTGAAATTGTCAGCTAAGAGTCACACTCTTATACTGATAGGTCATTACGTTTTTTTGTTAGAGATTTATCTGTGATGAATAACAGCTGATTTTGGCAGAGCCTCCTGCTCATCTACACCCAGGTCTGTTCAGATGGGGAGTTTAGTTAGTCTAGCGTAAGGTAAGACAGGAAAGAGGCAAGACCTCTCCTGTGTGACTTGTCCTTTACCTCATGAGTAAAATTCTCCTCCAAACGAAAGCAAGGTAAAATCAAGCGCTGAGACCAAGATAAAATTCAGGGTGTTTAATTACCCACAATGCAACGCGTTTCGCGGGAGTTCCGCTTCTTCAGGCATGTAGGAAGGCAGTACAGACAAAGGTTATATAGGGAAAATTCTTAACCCATTCAGGGAAAGGAATTAACCCTTTCCTTTCCCTGAATGGGTTAAGAATTTTCCCTATATAACCTTTGTCTGTACTGCCTTCCTACATGCCTGAAGAAGCGGAACTCCTGCGAAACGCGTTGCATTGTGGGTAATTAAATACCCTGAATTTTATCTTGGTCTCAGCGCTTGATTTCGTTTGGAGGAGAATTTTATCTATTGTTGATTATTGAAGCTAGGAGCAGCTGCAGAGACCCCTAGTCTTACCACCTTTCATCGCATCTATCCATTGTTGTACTTGGATTGAGTACAACTACATCTGGTAAGCACAGTTCACATTGTGTGGTTATGCCCTTCATCTGATGATAATACACTACTGAGCGCATCCTTCTGTTTTTTTGTCTTTTTACCTCATGGGGACAGGCCCAAGACCCAGATGCTAAATTAGTGGATTAAGAACGAATACAACCTTTTCACAAGGATACCGCCAACCAGGTTGTCAGTTCAGTCCAAAAGATAAAGTTGTAAAATTCCTTAGGCCACATTTGTTTGATAAAGTCCACCCTGGCACTCAAATTGGATTCCCTTTTGTGAAGCAGCTGTAGTCAGTGCTAGTCAGCTCCCAAAGTCAAGTCAAGGCAAGGCTATTCAAGTCAAGGTTATTTAAAGGACATGTCCGGTGCTTACTTTTCTTATTGTATCCGTTCCGGGCTGCAAAAAAAAAAAAGAAAATAAGCTTTCTCTTGCCCGGTGCTCCGGTACAGGTGTTCGGTCCCCGGGCTGTATTCTTCTTACTTCCTGTTAGCCCGGCACGTCACATGGAGCTTCAGCCTATCACTGGCCGAGGCGGGACATCGCTGCGGACGGTGATAGGTTGAAGGTCCGTGTGACGTGCCGGGCTAACAGGAAGTAAGAAGAATACAGCCCGGGGACCGAACACCTGTACTGAAGCACCGGGGGAGCCTAGGCAGGTAAGAGAAAATTAGTTTTCTTTTATTTTTCAGCCTGGAAGGGATAAAATAAGAAAAGTGAGCACCGAACATCTCCTTTAAGTCAAGTCTTTTCAAGTTCTGTCTAAGTCATGCCACAGTCGGTTTAATCTTCAAGTCTTAGAAAGCCCTGTATTGCAACTGTGGTTTCTTGCTGCATCCTTTATTACAATTGCACATCTACAGAATTAAACTCTCCTGAAATTGTTTGAGTAAAGTTCAAGTGGTTACCTTAACCTGGCATTTGAGGTATTCCCTATTCAATGCTTGGCACCGGCAACCACTTTACCTTGGTGTGTGGTAGGTTATCACTTCTGGAGCCATGAACATTCACCTCAGACACATCACCCAACAGGTTTACATTATACGCCATTACCCCAGCCTACCACATATATATTCTTTTCAGTCTGACTACTGTTACTCTTTTTAAAATGTTTTTATGTATTTTGTTTGTTTTTAATAAAGTATTTGCTCCATATACCTGGTATCCGGTGTGTTTATTAAGTTCATTTTAACTTGATTTATCACACTGGATCAAGATGTATATTTGATTCAAACTGACCGTATGCATTGGATCATGATGTGCTCAGATAGAGTTACATGAGACAGCTGACAGATACACTGCATTTTAGAATTATTGGCCCTCTTCTTCAAAATCAGAAGAATGTCAAGCTTTAAAGAAAATTGTCTTATTCTTTCTTCTCCATTTTATGTATGGTGTTGCTTAACTCAGTGCATTATTAATCTCAGTTTCAGTTCTTGTTAACATTCAGCATACAGATGAAGAAAAATGTTTCTACGTACATGGTCAATATCGGAAGAAAGACTCTTGAAGAAAACATTCAAGGACAAATCTTTAATATCAGTAACAATTTTCTGGATCCTAAGAGTGTTATAAAATAAAGGGTAAAGACTTACATGTAGGTAAAATTCTAGAATATAGCAGAATAAAGTACTATACTCTGGTTACAGTGAATATGTGCATCAGTTAGGACAGACCCAGCAAAGTTTATCCACAACATCAAAATGGACACTACCTTGCAATCCCATCTTTCAACCTTGGGTCTAAATTTTCAGATGGTGATATGCTCAAACCACAAATTCCTAAATGTATATATAATCCCTGAAAGACACTGCTTCTTGGTATATATATAACTACCAATAGTTCTTTTTTTCTCTGGTCTATTGTATAATGGTCTAGCTGACTGTCTGAGATACGTCCGAATTTCATGATGTCTCTTTAGACACCAGGTGAGTTTTCACTCAGACTCCTTTTTGTTTTGGCACTCTTGATCAGTCCGGTGTTATGTTCCAATTCTCACTGTGCTATTCCACCTTATCCCTTGATGCCTACTTAGATGCTGTAACTCTTTCTTATTTTGTCCCTCTTGATCAATCCACTGAAATCAAAGAATCCCAAATATAGAGGAAGTATTGACCAAGCTATTGCACATAAAATGATTACCATTTATAGTACTCGGCAGTGGTGTACAGGGATTGCATATATACTTAGGCCCAGCAAAGTATGGACCCAGCACTGATCATCCTCTAGAGGTCCCAGGCTCTAACACAATAAAGGGCCCTAAATAATAATTAGGAGACAATTCTAGAGCCTATTTGGTTCGGCAACAGCAGGCGGCACAATATAGGTTGGGTTATCAGCAGATCCGCAGCGTTAAATATGCTGCGGATCCATTACGTGTGACCCTACCCTTAGGGCTCATTTACATGGACATATCCACAGCGTATGTTACGCTGTGGATCCACCGACAATGGACCCTACAGTGTTGCCTTCTCTGTACTTGCTCATAGCAACAATCCGCCGCTACAAGCAGACACACTGTGATGTGTGAGTCACATATGCAGTGCACTCGCACACATCGTGGCTGCTCCCCCTGCTCCCTGAGCTAGGCCAAGAGCAGTTGCAATGTGTGTGAGTATACTGCGCATGCGTGCAGCGACTCGCACATCGCAGCGTGTCTGCTCTTAACAGAGGATTGCCACTATGAGCAGGCACAGAGGAGGCAGCACTGTAGGGTCCATTGTCGACAGATCCGCAGCGTAAAATACGCTGCGGATCCGTCCGTGTGAATGAGCCCTTTGGGTACGTTTACAGGATCCTGCACAAATTTGATTTGCAGTATTTTCTAGGCTCTTGCCATCTAATAGCAAAAATGTTTACTATATTAAAGTGTTAGTGTCATTTGTAAAAATTGTGGACATGTCATCCTAATGCAGCTAATGCAGTGAAAAAGTTGGATTTGATTGATTTGGTGACACATCAAAAGTTTTTACACACCAGGCTAAGTCTTTAAAATATTTTAGGTAGTTTTTTCTAAATGGCATATAAAGCAGTTTGCTAAACAATTGCTATCTGACCCTGCCAGAATTTAATGTTAATGGTTTGTTATCAGTAAACATACATTTTCTGTTTTTCTTTAACATTCAGTAATTTCTTCAGTATTATTCAAAACTCAATATTCTTTAATACTTCTTCCAGTGGGAGTGCATTCCATAGCTGAACATGTAGTCTTATGTGGCCAGAGAATAACTCTCTTCAGTTACAGAAACAAAGTAGAAGCTTTGTGTTCTCACTGGAGACCAAATACAGAAGAAATTACTTTGCAATAGGTTTTAACGAATAAAGCCCAATCGTTTTGTCTGTGTATTTTAGGCAGACCTCTGCTGCATCTATCTCTAGGGTAACACACAACAAACAATATCTGTAGGCTGTCCCGCAGTCATACCTTATGTTACATATGTTTTACTTCTTGCTTACCTACCAAATGTATCAAGGGGACATTAGTGACAGATGGGTATGATTGCAGGATGAAAATGCATAGGGTTAAAAAGGAGGTATAGAAATAGAAATATTAAAGCAGCACTCAAAGGATTTTTTTTTTCTTTCCCTGAAAGTAATCTGTATAAACAAACAGCTGCTCTGGTAAGTCCTTTACCTGTGGGTTTATTTTCAAGATAGGAGCTCCATCAAATCCTCTTTTACACCACTTGACTGCTCATCGGACTTGCCGAATCCCACGGTGTTTGCTGTGTGGACCAGAAGCCACTTTCACTATTTCTGGGGGATACTCAATATCAGAAATATCCTTTGAGTTTAATTGTTAATCTTGCCATTTCCATTAATACTTGAAAAATACCCAAATAACATTTTCCTAGATGTATACCATGTTTTCTTTAATCGCTTCATGGCCCCATCATCTTTTAATGGTGAGAGGTGTAGCCAGGGCCCAAGTCTGCAGTGACATCTTTTATTTAGAGGGAATTCCCCAATTTGATCGTCCAGCATACCAGAGCTTGGTTACAGGTGGTAAGCTGATGGCTAGCTGGGCCTTCAAGTTCTGGACATTAGTAAAATTAGGTCATGGTAGCTTGAGTGGGGTCTCTTACTCTGAAGACTCCACTGTGGCCCATGCAAAAGTGTCAACAGGGAGACTGCACAGCTGTTTGGGTGATTGGGGTCTAATTTCTTCACCCAAATAAAGTGCTTGAACAATGGTACCCTGGAGTGCCCTGATATTATTTGGGTACAGTACTAGACAGGCACACAAAGAGCAGGAACAGTGAGCCCAAAGAGGAGTGCAGTGCAATGAGTAACTTTACTCTAAAAAAACGGATCATTCACATATGGTGAGGAACAGTTCTCGAACAATTTTCAACACCAACAGTTGGGAAACAGCAGTAGGTGATAAGGGTGGTAGAAAGCTAACCTTCGCAGAGTCAGTGAGTGAGCTGAGCTAATTCTTAAGACATTAAAGTCTCTATGGTGACAGAAATAAAGACAGTGAGCTCCCAGTGGTAGAAAAGGTCCAAGCCTGACTGGAGGTCCACAAAGGTTTTGGATTGCTAAGAGGTCCTTGAAAAACTGTTATCTTAGGATAATAGAAGTTTGATGCTGGTCCTACTTTTAAAGAGTACAAAAGAAATAAGCCCCTCAGGCCAGGGAACCAGGTAGTTACTGAAGATACTCGCAGGAACCAGTCTTGGCCCCATGTGACCCAGGGTAGACTTGTGCTTGTTCTCTACCGTACAATCACTGTTCTTTGCTTCAGGTTACTCCATACTAAGCTCAATAAAGGATTAACAGGGCTTAAATAATGTTTGATTGAGATACCACTTCCCTTACCAGAAAGTTCTTAATACAAATTAACTCCCTGGGTAGTGCTAGTTAGGAAGAAACCATATCTAAACGGAATGTGTGTGTGTGAATTGGTTAACTCTGCACTGACCACATGCAATAAGAGTACAGGAACACAGTACAAAACACAATGCTATCAATCATCACAGAAAGAGTTAAATGCATATTACATATAACAACTATGCATATTTTAGCCTTGTGGTTCTGACAGTCTGACCTTTCACTTAGCTTATCACAAGAAACACCAAGTCTACAGGGATACAGCAATCGTGTCACCGAGTTTTCCAGTGACCCTTTGCAGACAGCCCTGAGAACCTATAGAGACCCCAGGGCTGTCTGATCAGTCAGACTGCTGTTAGGAAACAGTGAATGTTGCACTTATAGCAAACTATGTCATGGTGACACAGATCATAATGGAGTAATTAGCATACAGGACTATGTATAACATAAAGGGGTTAAGTATTAAATAAAGCGGAAGAATTGTAGTAACTCAATAGGATGTAATTAAATGTCTTCCACAATCCACTAAATAAATAAAAGTCATCGTTTAGTATAAAATAATATTGTGCATACATTCCATAAAAATTAAAAATACACATCAGCGATCCATACATCTGTGATAACCTAAAGAATTAAAAGTGTACCTGTCCTATAAAAACTTTTGACATGTCCTGTGGAGCCTAGAAGAAGAGATAATCTGCTTTGTGTCTATGTATACAAGATGGTCCCATAAAAGTACATTATGGTGGAGATTTATCAAAAGCTATTCAGAGGAAAAGTCGACCAGTTACCCATAACAACTAATCAGATTGGCTGTTTAATTTTTAAAAAGGCCTCTGTTATAGGCAACTGGTCACCTTCCCCTATGAGTCCGTCCTGGTCACATGACACAGCCAGGAGATGTGCTAAGCATGCACTTCTTATGGCTCACTCTACTGATCATTCTGAACACTCCGACCCCAAATGATAAAAACCTGTGATATGTCTTTATTAAATTTCTTATAATGACAGGTACGCTTCAACATACCATATTATTTAGTATAAAACGCTGCTACTTTTTTTCTATGTTCACATTGCAAAAATATATATATAAATTCCAAAGTAATTTATATGTGCGCCTAAACTGTGCCAAAAATAAGTTAAAAAATTTCAATCTCTTACTTATAAATCGAGGCCCCCATAGAGCCGCATCAGTTGAAAAAAGTCTTGGATAAAAATGTAAAACAATTTTGGATGCTGCAACGCAGAGAGTGCATGATAAAAATCATTAAAGGGGTACTCCAGCCCTAAGACATCTTATCCCCTATACAAAGGATAGGGGATAAGATGTCTGATCGCTGGGGACCCCCGCTATCTCGCATGCAGCACCCACCTCTTGGAGCTGCATGCAGCGCTGCAGCCTCGGAGTCTGCCGGGTCAGGACTACGGGGCCGGAGTATCATGATGTCACGACTCCGCCCCCATGAGACTCCGAGGCTGCAGACTAGTCGTGACCCGGCAGACTCCAAGGCTGCAGCACTGCATGCAGCTCCCAGAGGTGGGTGCTGCATGCGTCATAGCGGGGTTCCCCAGCGGTGGAACCCCCGCAATCGTTAGATTAGGGAACAAGATGTCTTAGGGCCGGAGTACCCCTTTAAGGCCTAGTTAATAAGAGGTTACGATATAATAATATTCTCCTGGCTCTAAATGCATAAGATCCATTGCTATTGAGGTTCTGGACCTGGGTAATCTCGCTGTATGGGTTTAGCGCTACGTTTGGAATTGGTAAAACTCACCATCTTTGATACAAGCTTGAGTCTATTTCCTCTTCAGGAAGCTGTCTTTATCTCGGTTTTTCAGGCATTAAACTACATTTAAGCTCTTTATAAATGATTTAGGAATTACATAGATTTAAGCAGTCATATATGTTAGTTCATCTTCATATATATAAGCTGCAGATTTTTCCCCCTCTCTTGACAACAGTAAAGATGCTTACGGTATTTTTAGCATGTGTTAAGAGTACTAAGTGTCCTTTGGAATAGAGCTGTTTACCAACTGCACAATGAATGCTAGGAGGAGCGCTGCACACTACAGTGTATGTTAATACTGTTCTGCCACCTGCAGGAAATACATGCAAATGAATTACTCCTCTTAGAGCAAAATGCTTTTTTCCCCTATTTTGTAAACAGTATAAAAACAGGAACTAATGTAATTAGGAACTATGCTCCTGCATATCCAGAAAATTGAAAACATATCCAGAAAATTAACAGGCAGTTATATCACAAAGATGTTAGAGTGGATCTTTTAGAGCAGTGGTCTTCAACCTGCGGACCTCCAGATGTTGCAAAACAACAACTCCCAGCATGCCCGGACAGCCGTTGGCTGTCCGGGCATGCTGGGAGTTGTTGTTTTGCAACATCTGGAGGTCCGCAGGTTGAAGACCACTGTTTAAGAGAATTAAAGGGATTCTCCACTGCTTTAACCTTCTTGGGGCAGTTGGGTAATAACATATAGCCACAGTACTACCTCTTTGTTTCCTGCTGGTAACGCTACTGTAGTTGGGTTATTTTTTACCTTATTTTCAAACCCGGAAGCTGGTTACTTCATTAGTTTGCTGGCTTTTTTCGACCACTGTGTTTTTTTTTCAGCCGCCACCATCTTTCCATCGCTACGTCACCCTGCAGGGTGTTGCGCTGGAGGCCGGCCTGCCCCACGCTCTGTGCGTGCCCGCCTCCCGCGCTGATGAAGATTCCACCGTCATAATCGCGGACCTCCTTCCTTTCAGCTTCTTATAAGCTGATTTCTGATTGGGCTGCTAGCGGCGAATCGGCTCCGTTGTTGGGCGCATGCGCAGTTCGTCCTCGGTCGGGAGGGTCATCTGCCAGAGAGCGCCTAGCAAACCTTCGGGAGCTGTCCAGCACACAGGGACTCCCCTCTGGCAAGGTTAGTGTGAACAATACCCCAGCGCGTCAGTCCCGAAGCTGAAAACACAATGGCACATGCGCAGGTGACCCTCTCGACCGAGGACGAACTGCGCATGCGCCCAACAACGGAGCCGATTCGCCGCGAGCAGCCCAATCAGAAATCAGCTTATAAGAAGCTGAAAGAAAGGAGGTCCGCGATTATGACGGTGGAATATTCATCAGCGCGGGAGGCGGGCACGTCCGGAGCGTGGGGCAGGCCGGCCTCCAACACAACACCCTGCAGGGTGACGAAACAATGGAAAGATGGCGGCGGCTGAAAAAAAACAGTGGTCGAAAAAAGCCAGCAAACTAATGAAGTAACCAGCTTCCGGGTTTGAAAATAAGGTAAAAAAATAACCCAACTACAGTAACGTTACCAGCAGGAAACAAAGGGGTAATAACATATAGCCACAGTACTGCCTAACTGCCCCAAGAAGGTTAAAGCAGTGGAGAACTCCTTTAAATAAGGGCATGACTGTATAGGGCTTTCGACCCTGAATCCATACATACCCATCATTAATTAATTAACCCCTCCAGTATCAAAATATCAGAGTTTAAAAATATATAAAAGCTTGTTAGCCCTTTGTATAGAAGGCACTGTTGTCAGACAGAATTTTTTTTTTTTTACAAATTTCTCTGTAGTATACAGCAGCTGATAAGTACTGGAAGGATTAAGATTTTTTAATAGAAGTAATTTACAAATCTGTTTAACTTTCCGGCACCAGTTGAGTTGAAAACATTTGTTTTCTACTTGTTTCCAGCAGAGTTCCCTTTTAACCTCTTCAGGACACAGGGCGTATGGATACGCCCTGCATTCCCAGTCCTTAAGGACCCAGGGCGTATCCTTGCGCCCGTGGGAAATCCGGTCCCCACCGCTAGCCGGTTGGGGACCGGAGCCGGATGCCTGCTGAAATCATTCCATGTCGGCGATCGGAGAAAATCGCATGTCAATTCAGACATGCGATTTTCTCCAATTCCGGGATGATCGGGTCTCTGGTGACCCGATCACCCAGAAAATAGGGCTGATCGGAGCGGTCAGCAACAGCCCCGATCAGCCTAAAGGATAGGAGTGAGGTCGCAAAGCTGCGATCTCCTTCTATCCCCTGGCATTAGTCAGAATGGAGTTCTGACCAATGGCAGCGCAGGACAGGGGGTTGCCATGGCAACCCCCGTTCTGCCCGCCCCTGGATGTCGAGGGGATCTGGGAAGAAGATGGAGGCCGTACCTGCAGGAGAAGATGCCTGGGGACCTGGGATCTTCGCTGGAGCCTGCTGGATCTTTACTCAGGTAGGGAATTGACAGTGGGGGGAATTGAAAGTGAAAGTAAAACGATCTTTACTGTGGCAACCACTAGGGGGGCCAAACTGCAACTCCCAGCATGCCCAGAAGGCTGTCTGGGCATGCTGGGAGTTGTAGTTTTGCAACATCTGGAGGGTCACAGTTTAGAGACCACTGTTACAGTGGTGCCCAAACATTAGTCCTCCAGATGTTGCCAAACTACAACTCTCAGCATGCCTTGACTGCCCAGTCATGCTGGGAGTTGTAGTTCTGTAACATCTGTCCCTTCAGATTTAGCAATTTTCATGAAATGTTTGAAAATTGCTGCTCTACTTTGAAGCCCTCTATTTTTTTCAAAAAGCAAAAATATGTCCATTTTATGATGCCAAGATAAAGTGGACATATTGTTTTTGTGAAGAAAAATAAAATGTATTTGGAATATCCATTTCCTTACAATTAGAGAGCTTCAAAGTTAGAAAAATGCAAAATGTTCAAAATTTTCATGAAATTTTTGGATTTTTCACCAAAAAAGGATGCAAGTAATGCCGAAAATTTACCACCAAAATAAAGTAGAATATGTCAAGAAAAAACAATCTCAGAATCAGAATATTCGGTAAAAGCATTTTCGCGTTATTAATTCGTAAAGTGACGGTGGTCATAATTGCGAAAAAGGGCTCAGTCCTTAAGGTGAAAAAGGGCTGCGTCCTTAAGGGGTTAATGTACTGTCTTTTAAGGTGATTTGGAGTCCTCTCAACAACATCGCTTATAAGGTGCAAATAAATTCACAGTCATAACAACTCAAAGGCTAGGTTCACACTGCGGAATCTCTGGGCAGAATTTCAGCCGGAGATCGAGCTGACGGCACTAGGACCGTGTGGACTACATTGCCGTCCCCATGGATGGCAATGCATTTCTGAGCAGATCTCCCAAAAGATCCACCCAGAAATGCATTGCAGTCTATGGGGGCAGCAATGCAGTCTGCTTGGTCCTAGCGCCGTCGGCTCGATCTCCTGCAGAAACTCTACTCAGAAATTCTGCAGTGTGATCCCAGCCTTAGGGTCTATTCACACAGCAGAATTTCCACTCATCTGCCCCAATTCCGCTTCTGTGGATTTGCGGAATCTGTGTGGAAGTTCTGCAGAAGTGGGAATGGGAGTGTGGAATCCCATAGAAGTCTATTGGGCTTTCATTTGAGGCAGAATTCCTCAAGCGGAATTCCCCAAGCAGAAATTCTGCCATGTGAATAGACCCTTAGGCTGGGTTCAAACATCAACCCTGTTACAAATCTTTGTTTCATCAGCAATATCTTTTGCAATATCTAATAAAGATACCAAACAAAATTGGTCCCAATACAGATCCATGTGGTTCTCACTGGTAACAAGACCTTGCTCTGAATGTACTTGTTTAACCTCTTCAGGACGCCGAGCGTATGCATACGCCCCCGGAATCCCGAGTCCTTAAGGACTCGGGGCATATGCATACGTCCGTGGGAATTCCGGTCCCCACTGCTAGCCGGTTGGGGACCGGACCGGGATGCCTGCTGAAATCATTCAGCAGGCATCCGGCACATTGCCCCCCCCATGTTGGCGATCGCAGAAAATCGCATGTCAATTCAGACATTTTCTGCTATTCCGGGCCAATCGGGTCTCTGGTGACCCTATCACCCGGAAAATAGGGATGATCAGAGCTGTCAGTGACAGCCCCGATCATCCTGAGGGCTAGGAGCGAGGTCGCAGTGCTGCATCTCCATTTCCCCTGCCATTGGTCAGAACTGATTCTGACCAATGGCAGCGCAGGACAGTGGGTTGCCATGGCAAACCCCCCGCTCTGCCCACCCCTGGATGTCGTGGGGAACATGGGAAGAAGATGGAGGCCGGTACCTGGAGGAGTTGATGCCTGGGGACCACTGATCGTCGCTGGAGACTGCAAAGATCCTGGCTCAGGTAGGGAAACGACGGTGGGGGGGGGGGGGGGGGGGGGATAATGAAAGCGAAAGTAAAGTGATCTTTACTGTGGCAACCACTAGGAAGGCCAAACTGCAACTCCCAGCATGCCCAGACAGCCAAAGGCTGTCTGGGCATGCTGGGAGTTGTAGTTTTGCAACATCTAGAGGGTCACAGTTTGGAGACCACTGTTACAGTGGTGCCCAAACGGTAGCCCTCCAGATGTTGCCAAACTACAACTCTCAGCATGCCTAGACTGCCCAGTCATGCTGGGAGTTGCAGTTCTGTAACATCTGTCCCTTCAGATTTTGATATTTTCATGAATTTTTTGAAAATTGCTGCTCTACTTTGAAGCCCTCTAATTTTTTCAAAAAGCAAAAATATGTCCATTTTATGATGCCAACATAGAGTGGACATATTGTATTTGTGAAGAAAAATAAAATGTATTGGGAATATCCATTTTCCTTACAAGTCGAGAGCTTCAAAGTTAGAAAAATGCAAAATTTTCATGAAATTTGGGGATTTTTCACCAAAAAAGGATGTAAGTAACGCCGAAAATTTACTACCAAAATAAAGTAGAATATGTCACAAAAAAAACAATCTCAGAATCAGAATATTCGGTAAAAGTGTTTGAGTTATTAAGTCGTAAAGCGACGGTGGTCAGAATTGCGAAAAAGGGCTCAGTCCTTAAGGTGAAAAAGGGCTGCGTCCTTAACCCCTTAAGGACCGGGGGGTTTTCCGTTTTTGCATTTTCGTTTTTTGCTCCTTGCCTTTAAAAAATCATAACTTTCAATTTTGCACCTAAAAATCCATATGATTGCTTATTTTTTGTGCCACCAATTCTACTTTGTAATGACGTCAGTCATTTTGCCCAAAAATCTACGGTGAAATGGAAAAAAAAATCATTGTGCGACAAAATTGAAACTTTTGGGGGCTTCCGTTTCTACGTAGTACATTTTTCGGTAAAAATGACACCTTATCTTTATTCTGTAGGTCCATACGATTAAAATGATACCCTACTTATATAGGTTTGATTTTGTCATACTTCTGGAAAAAATCATAACTACATGCAGGAAAATTAATGCGTTTAAAATTGTCATCTTCTGACCATTATAACTTTTTTATTTTTCCGTGTATGGGGCGGTATGAGGATTCATTTTTTGCGCCGTGATCTGAAGTTTTTAACGGTACCATTTTTGCATTGATAGGACTTATTGATCGCTTTTTATTAATTTTTAAATGATATAAAAAGTGACCAAAAATGCACTATTTTGGACTTATATATTTTTATAATTCGGACATTTCTGCACGTGGTGATACCATATATGTTTATTTTTATTTTTATTTACACTGTGTTTTTTTTATGGGAAAAGGGGGGGGGGGATTCAAACTTTTAATAGGGGAGGGGTTAAATGATATTTATTCACTTTTTCTTCACTTTTTTTTGCAGTGTTCTAGCTCCCATAGGGACCTATAACACTGCACACACTGATCTTTATCATTGATCACTGGTTTCTCATAGGAAACCAGTAATCGATGATTCTGCCGCTTGACTGCTCATGCCTGGATCTCAGGCACTGAGCAGTCATTCGGCGATCGGACAGCGAGGAGGCAGGTAGGGACCCTCCCGCTGTCCTGTAAGCTGTTCGGGATGCCGTGATTTCGCCGCGGCTATCCCGAACATCCCACTGAGTTAACCGGCATGGTTTCACTTTCGCTTTAAAAGAGCTCGCGGCTAAAGGGTTAATAGCGCGCGGCGCCGCGATCGGTGCTGCATGCTATTAGGGGCGGGTCCCGGCTTCACTATGACGCCGGGCCCGCCGTGATATGATGCGGGGTTACCGTGTAGCCCCGCGTTATATCACGCGAGCAGGACCAAGGACGTACCTGTACGTCCTTGGTCCTTAAGGGGTTAACTACAACCATATTGTCTGTCCCTTAGCCACTGCCTAATCCATTCAACAATATGGGAGTCCAAGCTTAAAGCGGTACTCTGGTGGAAAAGTATTTTCTTTTAAATAAACTGGTGCTAGAAAGTTAAACAGATTTGTAAATTACCTCTATTTAAAAATCTTAATCCTTCCAGTACTTATCAGCTGCTGTATATTCCAGAGGAAGTTCTTTACTTTTTGAATTTATTTTCTGTCTGATCAGTGTTCTCTGCTGACACTCTTTTTTTATTATAAAAGTACAAAACTTATACAAAAACACAAAACAAGCTTAACCAGCTATAACATAAATAAGAAATACACTGGTACCAAAGAACAAAAACAAAACCCTGCCTAACCGGCCAACCCAGCTTTACAAAAACCTAAAATATGCCAACCCACCTAACTGAACCACACTCACACACATAACAAAAATTGAACAAAAAAAATAGCGCTTGGCTTATCAAAATATGAAAATAAAATTTAGCACTACCTGGCTACAACTCAAAATCATCCATATTCGGGAAACACAAAAAAAATAAAAAAATAAATAAAAAAAAATAAAATAAAATAAAAAAAAAAATTATAAATTAAAATTAAAATACAAAAGCACAACTTGGCTTAGCAAAATATAAACATAAACAAAAAATTTAGCACTACCTGGCTACAAAAAAAAAAAAAAAAAAAAAAAATTTTATAAAATAAACAACGTAACAACATGAGAAAATCAAGTAAACCACGTAACATAATAACTGGTCCGACTGCCATGACTACTGTAATGCTGTAATATAGAAACAAAATGAAAACAATATATAAACAATATACATACAAAATCACATGAACATAATATAGTATTTAACTAAAAATAAATATATATACACTAAAGAAAACCTACAAAAACAATAGAAAACCCTACCAAAATCCCTACACTAAAACTGTACCCTCTCCCACACCACCCCTCCTGCACATGGGTCAGAGTCCATACCGTTCGTACACAAAGTCCTGACCCTAACTGACCCATGTCAGGTCCCCAAAAGAAAAGCAAACACCACCACCCACAAATACACCCTCCCCACCTAGCACTCCTCCCAACCAACTTACACACAGACTTATACATACTAACATATACACACTAAACCAAAGCTACCTTTGGCCCAAGTTTGGTCGCCTGTAAGCCCTTCATACCATATCAGCTTAAAACAAAACAAAAAGCTAGCGTGTGCATGCATTAGCCCACCACCAGGAAGAAGGATGGCAGACTTGATACATCAAAATAATTTTAAACTCTTTCCCTAACTCCCCCCTACAATTTTCCCTAATTCTATCCCTCCATTAAAACTGACCCTGCTCTCACCTTATCACTATCCCTATAACACTGCCCCTAACCAAAATAAAGGTACTCTACCTAAAAAGGTCTAGTACCTAGGGCACATCAAAAGAAAAACCTCTCCACAGGAGAGAAGCCCTACTGGTACCAAGACTGCCATACTCCAAAGACCTGATCTTCCCGAGGTCACCGGTGATGTTCCTACAGACCTCCACCTCGGAGAGGATTTTCTGTTGGGTCGACACTAAACACCGTGCGTTCCACGTGTAGTACCTAACCACTAAACTAACTAAGAATAAAGTGCCCCGATCTCGGCCACCCAGGTTCCTGAATGCCCCATAAGCCCACTCCGGATAGGTTAGGCCGGCAAGTTGACTCCAGCCGATGGAAGCGCCCACCCTGTTGTAAACCCCTATATTAAAGGGACAATGAAGCAGGAAGTGGTCCATGCTTTCCAGCGTGTCCCCGCACTCTTCTCGGGGACATCCCCGGTCATCAGAGTTCCTGCACTTCAGGTTGTCCCTTACATATAGCTTCCCCTGAAAGCAGCGCCAGGCCAAGTCCCAAAACTTCTGGGGGATCCTTTTCATGTTTAAAAGGTACAACCCCACCCTCAGATCCCGACCTGGGCAGTCCCTGAGCGCCAGAGGCTTCTGGAAATGGGTCAACAGAACCCGTTTGTCAAGGAACTGCCTTGACTGGGTCATGATCTCCCACACTCCCAGACCCCACCGACGTATCGCCTTCAGAGTCGGGGTAGCATAAGCCGGAAGATATCCATGGGGCGTGCGGAGGTCCTTCACTCGCCCTCCTCTCTCCCATTCCTGGAAGAAAGGCCGAAACCATTCCCTGCAGGAGAGTACCCACGGAGGAGCCCTCTCTTTCCAGAGGTTTGCGATGTTAGCTTTCAAGAAGGTGTTCGTAAAGAACACCACAGGGTTTACCATAGATAAACCCCCTAGTCTCCTCGTGTGGTACGTAACCTCCCTCCTGACTAGGTTCATCCTGTTCCCCCATAACAGTTGGAAAAACAGGCTGTAGATCCTAGTGTAGTAAGCCTCTGGCAAGATACATACGCTGCCCAGATAGATAAACAAGGGGAGCAGGTACGATTTAATCAGGTGTACCCTTTCCCTGAGGGTCATAGACCAACCCTTCCATTGGTCCACCTTCTGAGCGGCATCCTGGAGCTTACCATCCCAGTTTTTGGTGGGATAATCATCCTGGCCGAATGTGATGCCTAAGACTTTTGCTGATTCTTGGGGCCCTGGAAGGGTGTCCGGGAGATCAAACGTGGGATCCCCCCCTCCCAGCCAGAGACTCTCACACTTATCCCGGTTGATCTTAGACCCGGATGCCTGCGAGTAGCGGTCCACCTCCGACATCACCACATCGACCTCCTCCTGTGAGGAGACGAAAATAGTGACATCGTCAGCGTACGCCACCACTCTCTGGGTGACATCCAGCTCCGCCAGACCCATCCCGACTCCCGCCAACGGCCCACAATCTACCCTCCGGACGAAGGGATCGATTGCAAACACGTATAAAAGCGGGCTCAAAGGACAACCCTGACGGACTCCGGACCCCACCTCAAAAGAGCGGCCAGACCAACCGTTCACCAGCGGGAAACTCTCTGCCCCTGCATACAAGATCTTAAGCCAATTAACAAAAGTACTCGGTAAGCCATATCTCAGGAGGACGGACCAGAGGTACTCGTGGTTCACCCGATCAAACGCCTTGGCCTGATCCAGGGTCAGCAAGTACCCCTTCCAGAAACCCGCACTACTCCGCTCCACTGCCTCCCTGACACCAAGGACAGCACTTAAGGTGCTTCGGCCTGGAACAGAGCAGTGCTGAGTCCCCGAAAGGAGCCGGGGTGCAAACTTCACCAGCCGATTAAACAGTATCTTGGCCAGAAGCTTCCTGTCCGTATTGAGAAGAGCTATGGGCCTCCAATTCTCAATTCGGCTGGGATCTTTACCCTTTGAGAGAAGAATCAGGGCTGACCTCCTCATTGACTTCGGCAGAGTGCCCGAGGAGAGACACTCATTGAATACCTCAGTCAAGAGGGGAGCTAAAGACTCCTTAAAGGTCCTGTACCACTCGGATGTTAAGCCATCCGGACCTGGCGACTTCTTAGGGGCAAGCCCCTCGATCGCCAGTCTCACTTCCTCTTCCCTGATTTCTTCTGCCAAAACAACAAGAGAGGGGTCTACCCCTGGCTCAGGAATGGTTTCAGCCAGGAAAGCCGACATCCTGTCTCGATCTAGATCCTTCCTTCCCAAGAGGTGCGAGTAGAAGGATCTGACGACCTCCAAGATCCCTGATCTGGACCGATTCAGAGATCCTGTACTATCAATCAGTCCTGAAATGACTTTACTACTCACTGACATCTTACAGTTTCTGTAAGGGTCGGGCGAGCGGTACTTCCCGAAATCCCTCTCAAAAACCAAAGATGCGTGCCTATCGTACTGACACCTCATCAGCAAGGATTTCACTCTGGAGATATCCTCTCGGCTACCTCCAGTCGAGACGAGAAGCTCGAGTTTCCTCCTCAGACCCTGATACAAGCGATACCTGTTCAGGGACCTGAGGCTCGAGAGCTGGCGGAAGAACCCCGCAACCCGCTTCTTGAATATCTCCCACCACTCCAGCTTATTACTACAAAGATCCAGTAAAGGTACCTGACTCTGAAGAAAATCCTCAAAGGACTGTCTTACCTCCGCTTCCTCCAGGAGGGACGAATTCAGCTTCCAATAACCTTTTCCCATCCGGGGGGTCTCTGAAACATTCAGGGAAAACAAAATCATACAGTGATCGGAGAACTCCACCTCAACCACGGACACTGCGGAAGAGACGGCTTCCTCCTTCAAATAAAACCTATCTATTCTAGACCTGCGACTACCTTGATGATAGGTGAAACCCGCGTGGCCCGAAGGGCTCCGGATGTGGGCATCCTCTAGGCGAGCTTCTCTAGTTATGCTAATCAGTGCCACACTATCGCAAGTCAGCGGACCATTGGAGCCTCTCCTATCTTGGGACCTCGTGACATTATTGAAGTCCCCTCCAAAGATCACCTGCCGACTCGTAAAAAGAAAGGGCTTAATCCTCATAAAGAGATCTTTACGGCCCCGCTTAGTTTGCGGGGCGTAGATGTTAATGAGTCGGAGCTCCTGTCCCTTCATGAAGACATCTAAGATCAGGCACCTCCCCATTTCTAATTCAATAACCCGTCGGCATTCAACAGGAGCGGTAAAAAGGACCGCCACCCCACTATACGACTCAGCCGCAAGAGACCAGTGGGAGGGGCCGCGCCTCCACTCTCTCCTGGCTTTTACCAGGGAGGCTAGATCTGACAACCTGGTCTCCTGCAGATACAAAATGTCGGCTTCAACACGGCCGAGAAAATCAAAGGCTGCAAATCTAGCCGTATCCGACTTTATGCTGGCACAATTAATAGATGCCAGCGTCAATGGGGTGAGTGCCGCCATACAGGGTGATTGAATTAGATGGCCTCACCCTTTATTTCTTTTTCCCCTTCTTTTTAGCCCCCTCATCCCCCGAAGACGACGAAAGGGCAGGACCACTCTTACATCTTTTTTTAGACTCCGATTGGTCCATAAGGTCCCCGTGTCCGTCCGGCCCCGGTCTAGCCCTGCCCTCTGAGGAAGGTGCCTCGACAGGACAGGGCCCAGTTCCCCCCAGAGGCTCTTTCTCCCGAGGCACCCCGCCCTCACCCTCCCCCTCCAAGGAGGGGGAGGAGATGGTATCGAGGACGAGGTACCGGTTTGACAGGTCAATCAGAGGGGGGGCAGCCAGGCTTCCGCTTTGGACCTGGCCCGTAGTACCAGGAGCTTCAGAGGGCTCTGACCTCTTCTTTCTCCCTTTCCTTTTGCCCTTTTCTTTCTTTTTGGGCCTCACCCCACTTTCCTCATCCACACTTTCATAGTGGGAGGAATCGGAAGGGTCGGCCATATTGCTTTCCTCTCTGTGAAGTCTCCTGATCTCCTCATCCAGCACATTCTCCACCAGGGCTTCAGCAGTTACAGGGCCAGCTTCAGGAGCAGGGACTGAAGCTACCCCCGCCACCTGGGCACTCTCCAGCTCCCTACTCCTTCTACGATTTTCCTCCCGCCTTACTTTGGCAGGGCCCTTTTTCCTCCTCACTAGCCCTGTTGCGCCCCCATCCCTGCCCGTACCCTCCCCAGCCGAGGCTACGTCACAGCTCTCCTCAGCTGGAGCGGCCGCCGCATGGGCGAAGGCGCTAGGACAACGGCTGAAAGGGTGTCCGAGGACACCACACAGGTGGCACCGGATCTGCCGACAGGATGCGGCCAGATGACCCACCCCACCACACAAAGCGCAGACCTGCACAGTACAGGCTGCGCTAAAGTGGGTGGGGCTGCCACACCTGTGACAGACCTTAGGCTGCCCCTGGTAGAAGACCTGGATCCTATCACGTCCAAGGAAGGCGGCTGACGGAATGTGGGCAACCGTACTCCCTGAACGCTTGAGTTTGACGGAAAACGTCCAGGCCCCGGACCAGATCCCGTGCTCATCCAAGTTTTTCTTGGGCATGTCCGTCACATCCCCATACCGTCCGAGCCAGGTCATGATATCATAACAAGAAAGTGACTCGTTACGGGTCAAAACGGTCACCTTCTTGACAGCATTCTGACGGGAAATCGCCTTTACGGCGAACTCCCGCCAGCCGGGCTCGTTTTTTGCCACTTCGTAGTTCGACCAGAAGAGTTCAAGACCCTCCGGCCGAACGAAACTGACGTCAAACTCAGACGAACCATAGGGGTGAATCAGAGCAAAGATGTCATTCGCCCTGAATTCCATCTGCAGGAGGAGCTCAACCACTTTTGCGCGAGGTGGGCACGCATCCTCGCCCCTCCAAATCAGACGGACCACATTCCTACGGTTATTGTCCTGCCCGGATGTCGGGAGGGACCAGACCACCTCCCCATTCCTCTCTCGGAAAGCCCCCAAACCATGCCTCTCTATCCAGAAAGACAGGTCGACCTCACCCCTTCCCTCTACCTGGATCGACCTGTCACCCCTGCGTAGAGCCTCCAGGAGGCGCTGTTGCAAATGGCCCCCAGGGCCGGACGGAGACGAGGACCCCCCTGAACCCCCAGCAGTGACATTAGCATAGCTCCTAGGAGCAGTCACTACCGCGGGGGCAGCCGGACCAGACCCAGAACCAGAACCATCAGCATAACCACTCACACCACTACTCCCATCTTTATTTCCATCCATACCAGACCTCCCATTCATACCACAACTACTCCCACCATCCTTCACTCCACTGACACTCCTCTTATCCACAAGACTTCCACACTCATTCTCACATCCTGCACTCTTATGCTGACTAACAGATTCTGGGCTGGCTGGGACTTGTAGTGTTGCAGGTTTTATCACACTTTTCTTTTCTGGCTTAGCTGCCGGGGTCGATGCTGATAGTTCCTTCTCCTTGGCTGAAGTCACTTCCGGAGTCCGGGGCTGCATCTCCGGGCACACCCCAGCTCCTCCCACAGTGCCAGCACCTGCTTTGCCCGACTGCACGGGCTCTGTGGATGATGCCGGCGCACGGACACTCCCCCCCCTCACGGAGGAGTGCCCCGCAGCGCCCACAGAATACACAGTACTTGGAGGACCGCCCCCCGAGCACACAGACCTACCATTCTCCTCCACCGGCACCCGGACACTCCCCCCCCTCACAGGGAAGTGCCCCGCAGTGCCGGTAATGCCCACAGCACTCGGGGAACCGCCCCCCGAGCACACGGCAGCATAGCTTACCCCGCCACTGCCCACCATGAGCCCATCCTGCCCCTCCCTACTGGCAAGATGGGTGGGCTTCATATCTATTGCGTCCGCAGCCTTTTCTGACGCCATGCTGTATCCCCTATGCTGGCTCCGTTCCACCACAGAAACAGAGTCTGGCAGTCTGGGGGACCCAGCAGCCTCAACCAGCTTTGCAGCTGGCCCAGACTGCTGGAAAGGAACAAACACGTACTGCACTGTTTCCTGGGTCTTTTGTTTCTTTGCCTTACGTTTCACCACCACATCCTCACACTGGTCGTCTCCAAAAGGTAAAGTTCTGGAGGTGGGCTGGGGACTCCTGCATAACAATCGCCCTTAATAAACCCCCAGCCGCACTCTCCACATCATCCTCCTCACTATCACTTGATGGTAGTGCCACCTGTGCTGGCTCGATGTAGCTGTCTTGGGTGTCACAGGGAGTAGCTACAGGAACAGCATCCATCTCCACCACTTGTGAATTTTCTTCCACCTCCTTTACACCTTCACCACCATCCTCACTTTCTTCACCGCCACTACTCTCCCCATCATCCACCTCCTCCTTACCTGGGGATTTCATGGCGGCAAACCGGTCTCCATTCACCAGCTTCTCCTTTAAGAGACCGCTCCCCTCAAGTATCTCTGCTCTCCTCTCGTCCAGCTTTGCAATCTCACTCTTCAGAGCCGTAATCCTCTTTTTCAACTCTGGCCTATTCTTTTTGGATGCTGTGTTCGCCAGGTTCTGAGCAACACGAAGATCCTCTCTGGCCATCCTCATCTCCTTGCCACACTGGTCATATTCCGCAAACCGTGCGGCCATGCGGGAGCAGTATATTGCGCTCGATTCCTTGGGCCCTCTCTCAGCCCACATTTCCAAGCTTTTCCTCCGTGCCTTCCTTCCACCAGATTTCTGGCTTGCACCCGTTGCCGGGGGAGCAGAGCCTGTACTACTGCAGACTCTGCCAGATCTTCTCCCCCGGGCCGGAATGGCTGTTGCTGTTTGCTCTCCACCCCCCGCCAGCCTTGAAGAACGGGAGGTGGAGGCCCTGGGCTCCATGCAAGGAGGCTCTCCCAGGAGCCTGACACACTCCTGGGAAGGCAGATGGATCACCTGCTCTGGTCTGATCTGCTGGAAGTTTGTGGAGCTCAATAAGGGACACACCCGCACGCTGCTCACACTGAACTGTTGTGTTCACAGGAAGTGCTCTCTGCTGACACCTCTGTCCATGTCAGGAACTGTCCAGTGCAGGAATGGTTTTCTATGGGGATTTGCTCCTGCTCTGGAGTTCATGATATGGACAGAGGTGTCAGCAGAGAGCACTGTGGTCAGACAAAGAAATTCAAAAAGAAAAGAACTTCCTCTGGAGTATACAGTAGCTGATAAGTACTGGAAGGATTTTCTGGCACCGATTGATTTAAAAAATAAATAAAATTGTTTTCCACCAGAGTACCCCTTTAAAGGTTACAGCTTGTTAATAAGGCCCCTTTCACATAATTAAATTGTTCCGTTTGTTTTACCGTTATGAACGGCCGTTAAAATACTGATTTTTACGGTTGTTTAACGGCCGTTTAAAAATCCCATTAAAGTGAATGGGATTTTTAAATGTTCCGTTAGCACCCGTAATCATCCGTGTGAACTAACGGCCGTTACCTGCTACGGAAAAATAAACGCGACATGCACTATTTTTTTCCCCGTTTCAAATAACGGAAAAAGTAACGGACGTTATAAATTATCATTAATGTCTATGACAAACGGTCGTTTTAAAATACATCCATAATGTTCCGTTATAAAAACATCAGTTATTGTTACTGAGCATGCTCAGTAAAGCCATCACACCCCTGTAGTCAACATGGGTGTGGTCCAGTGTTCACACCCCGTTCCCTCCCCCTTTCTTTTCAGCCTGGATCTTGGCACATGCACAGTGTGTTTTCTGCTGTGGAATAATCCATCGCCATCCGCCCCCCTGATTCCGTATTTTCAACGCAAACCAATTGTAAAGTAGGTGGGTACATTGATGTCCAATATATTATGTAGTTATTTTGAGTACCGTATTTATCGGCGTATTACACGCACTTTTTAGGCTAAAATTTTTAGCCTAAAGTCTATGGGGGAGATTTATCAAAGGATTTAGACAGTTTTTTCTTGTCTAAATTTGTCGCACAGAAAGTCGCAGTCTAAATATGTGCGACTTTTCTGCGACTTTTGCTCTAGAGGATTTTTAGAACATGATGCATGCAAGTCTATTTTAGACTGAAATGCATTGGAAAATGCATTGGTGCTGAATTTATCAAAAGCGACTTTTCAGCGACAAGTCGCATCGGCTGAAAGTACGCCGAAATGTCAGACCATGCTGGAGCAGGTTTAAATATAGACTAAAGCATAGATCATGCAGTCTGTGCACAGAATTTATCAAGAGCCGTGCGCCATTTGATAAATTAGGTGCACAATAGACCAGACTAACCCTCTGTAGTTTGGTCTATATTGATGCGGGACATAGACAACTTTGATAAATATCCCCCTATGTGCGTGTTATACGCCGATACACCCCCAGGAAAGGCAGGGAGAGAGGCCGTCGCTGCCCGCTTATCTCCCCCTGCCTTTCCTGGGGTCTAGAGCGCTGCTGCCGGCCCTTCTCTCCCCCTGGCTGTCGGCGCCACTGCCCGTTCTGTCCCCCTGACTATCGGTCGTTGCTATGCGCTGTACGGCGCGGCGCATGACGTCAGTGCGCCGCGCCGTGCATAGCAATGACGCAGGGGACGCGCGCCGGAGGCCTGCAGCAGCGCGGACCCGACCCAGGTAATTATGCCACCGGGGATGGGGGGAGGCAACGGGGCAGCACCGATAGTCAGAGGGACAGAACGGGCAGCGGCGCCGATAGCCAGGGGGAGAGAAGGGTCGGCAGCAGGGCGCTAGACCCCAGGAAAGGCAGGGGGAGAGAAGCAGGCAGCGACGGCCTCTCTCCCCCTGCCTTTCCTGGGGGTGTATCGGGGTATACACGCGCACACACGCACCCTCATTTTACCATGGATATTTGTGTAAAAATTTTTTTTACCCAAATATCCTTGGTAAAATGAGGGTGCATGTTATAGGCCGGTGCGTGGTATACCCCGATAAATACGGTATATTTATAAATGTTGCGAACATGTGCTCATTTTTTTTCTTTTTCCACTAAATAGCATGTACATCTATTTTTTTAACTAAACAAGTTTGCATGCATATTTTTGTGCCGGAGATGCGACTTTTATGCATTGCTTTTTCAGCAATTTTGTTGCATGTGGCACATGTTTTGCTTGCACTATGCATTTGCTTTTACCACTATGCAAGTGCAAGCAGTGTACATATGTTTAGTAAATGTTGCATGGTCTTTTTTGCACATTTGCGTGCAATGTGCAGTCTTCTCATAATTTTTTCAACATGTGCATTCGTGGTCCTGCTACGTTTTTTTGTACGTTTTTTGTACAAGCTCTTTCATGCCAAGTGCTAGTACTACACACATTTATTTTTGTGCAACATGTGCAGTGTGTTTGCAATGCACGGTTGCAATGGATAGCTACATGCATGTGCAGTCAATGTTGCATGGTCCTTTTTTAACATTTGCGTGCAATGAGCACTCTTCTCATTATTTTTTGCAACATGGCCATTCGGGTCCTGCTCCGTTTTTGTTGCACGTTTTTTGTACATGCTCTTTCACGCCAAGTGCTAGTACAACACACATTTATTTTTGTGCAACATGTGCAGTTGTTTTAATTTTTTTTTTATTTTTTACGTTTTTATGAAAGGTAATATTTATGTAATTTATTTTTCAGAAGGTCTCCCAAAAAATTGGAAAAAACAAAATAGGCCCAGCCAGGCGGAAAAAAGAAGTACTAAAAAAGTAAGTTATTAATTTTTTTTTATTTTTTATATATTTTATTTATTCAATTTTTTTTAGAAAACCACTGCTCCACCTCCTCCGCCAAGACCCGAAATTTCTCCAAGCAGCAAGGAAAATGTAGAAATATCTTCAGAGGATTCCTGTCTTCCAAAAGATGAGGAGTCATCTAGCAGTGTAGGGTTTTTTTTTTCCCCTTTCTTTTTTTTTATGTTTAATTTTTTTTTTTTTTTTAAACTAAGAAATCCAATCAATTAAATTTAAATTTAAATTTGTCCATACAGAGACAAGATTCTCCAATCCCAACCACACCACCACCACCACCAGAACAGGAACCCGAGGAGATGGCAGAGGTCCCGTATATGCCGGCCCCCCAGTCCTCCCAGCATAGGCCCCCCAAAGAGCCGCAGCCAGTAAGTGTATGCATGTGTATATATATATATATATATATATATATATATATATATATATATAGTTTTTTTTTTGTTTTGGTTAATGCACTTGATGTAAAGGACATGTCTAAAAAAAACAAATAAAAAAAAACATACAACATACCTGAGGGTGATGATGAGGCGTTCCTCTGGTGAGATGCTCCTTCTGAGGTGGGTATCTTGGCGGCGGATCTTGTCACCAATGCGTAGAAGAAGCTCATCAAAGGAGTTGACGGTAATCCTTAGGTAGCGCAGGAATTTGTCAGGGTGCAGCCACAGCTCCGCATACAAGGTGCTGTGAACACTATGGGTCATCCTTGCAGCGGTGATCGGATGGATCCAGAATCTTCTTCGGCGGCGGCGGCATCTCTCATCTTCTTCGGATGTCCCAATTCCATACCGGACACGCCACATCAGTGCGTCGAAACTGAAAGAAAGATCAGCAGGAAACATGGTGTAATTGCAGCAGTCTGTGACAGCAAAAAATGCTCCCAGTAGTACTCTCCTCTCTGCTGAACTCCAGACTGAGGCATGATCAGTGGGGCATCCTTTTATATCCTCCCCTTCAGGTAGGAGGCGGAGCTACAGGTGTGCAGGTAGGGAGAGGGGGGTCAAAGAGAGGTTAAATTAACGGACGTTAGTAACGGATGAATAAACGGACCTTAACGGAAACAAACGTGTTAAAACGGACGTTATAAAATACATTTATTTAAATGGACGTTATTAATATATTCTCCCGTTTATTCTTCCGTTTAGCAATGTCCGTTAAATACTATCAAAATACCGATAAACGGACGTTGGAAAACGGAAGAATATCTATAGTGTGAAAGAAGCCTAAGTCTTCTGTGAGGGACACTAAACCTGTGAGGCTGGAATTCCACTAAGGTTTGTTACCCAAAATGCCCAAAAAAACATCCATTCTGCTGCAATGCATTTTTTTTTTGTGTGAAAAAACGCAGCGGTCAGATGTTAGCTGAAAGTCAATAGGGAACTGCAAAATCCCAGATCCATTTGGCGTTTTTCAGTTTGGCATTTTTTTAAATCCTTTCGGCATTTTCAGCTATTTTGGGCTCCCTGGCAGTTTTTCAAAAATGACCTCTTGTCCACAGCAAAAGCCACTCTTTTTTATTTTTTTATTTAGCAATCCAAAACAGGGAGGGAGTTAGCTTTTTTATTAAATTTCGTTTTTGTTACAAAAAAAAAAAATTGTAGGGAACAAAATTTATATATTTTTTATAACAAAATGTTTATTTATTTTCAATCAGGGACCAATTTATATGAGTGGGCAGGGACATGAAAATGTATCCAGCAATATTAAAAATGGATAAAGAGGAGGCCATGTAATTGTAAAAATTATATGTTTTTTTTATTTATTTTGTGAAACTTTTTAGCAATAATGTATTTTAATTATGTGTTTTATAAAGTGTTTTTGATTTTTACTTGTTTTAAACTTTATTCTCTTTATTTTATACTTAATTTAGGTTCTACTACTACTCCCAGCATGGAACAGACCTTAGTACCTGTACTAATAGACAGATCGCAGCAGGTGTCACTCCTGACACCCATTGCAATTATCCTTTATAATATGGAGAAGCAGGCGGCATGGTCACACTTATTCCCTCCCCTGTACTTCTCTGCTGGCTCTGCCCTGTACTCCCCTGTGATGAGAAGTTCTCTTCACATCACAGATTCATATTTGGCGCTGAGAGTTGTGATTGGCCGGATGGTTCTGGCCAGTCACAACTCTCAGCAGCACATATGAATTTGTGATGTGAAGTACAGGGCAGAGGCAGCAGAGAAGTGCAGCTGTGCCTGCTTCTCCATATTATAAAGGACGATCGCAGTGGGTGTCAGGAGTGCCGGTACTGTGATGTAAAAGGAAAAAAAGACCCCCAAAATTTGTAACGCATTTTAGTGAAAAATTGAAATGTATTGGGAAAGACCAGCATGTTAGTGTAAAACATTCATTTTTTTACAATAACATGCTGGAGTAGACCCCAACTTAACCATTTCATAAGGGGTAAAAGTAGAAAAAGTCCCCCAAAATTTGTTAGGCAATTTCTCCTGAGTACGAAAATACCCCATATGTGGCCCTAAACTGTTGCCTTGAAATATGACAAGGCTCCGAAATGAGAGATTTGCATAGGGACGGACCCGGATGCAAGAATTAGACTTGTCTCTGATACTAAAATTAACTTGCCTTTGGCTGTCCGAGCATGCTGGGAGTTGTAGTTTTGCAACATCTGGGGGTCTGCAGGTTGGAGACCACTGCCCTAGGGAGTCCTTCATGTACTGGATGACCAAAGAAGGAGGTTGGTTCTGACAGTCCGGCCCCATGAGGCTGACTATATTCCGGAACAATGTTCCGTTCTCCCTCCTAACACTATAAGCCTTTTCACACAAGCATCGAAACCTATCATTTATTGTGCGTCCTCCATTGCTGTATGACATACAGAAAATCAGAGGTCAGGATGAAGGGGGGGAGGGGGTTGTTCCTGTCTGAAGCCGAACTTGGTTTTGCACTTTCCAAGAATGTGTTCATAACCTACATGGAAAAGCTGTCCATCTCTCAGATCATAATGTTGCCACTCTCTCAATCTCCAATGCCAAGGATGTAGGTTGCCACACAATACATGGCACATGAGGGGGTGAACTACTCCAAGGCGTGCTTGATCATCATGCATCTTGCAGTAGAGCAAAGGAGGTTAAAAAAACTGGTCCATCACTAGGCTCCATCCACAGAGTTGGGAAAGGACAACATGGATTTGAGTGGTGGCGATGCGGATTTTAGTGCTTTCACTGCGATTTCTTATTCTCTCTAATTCAGGAGCAGTGCCAGAGCTAGGCTGTTTGCCAGTAGTACACACATATTGGGGGAGATTCATCAAAACTTGTGCAGAGGAAAAGTTGACCAGTGGCCCATAGCAACCAATCAGAACAAATCTTTCATTTTTGAAAAGGCCTCTGAAAAATGAAAGAGGCAATCTGATTGGTTGCTCTGGGCAACTGGTCAACTTTTCACCAGCACAGGTCTTGATGAATCTCCACCATAGAGCTTCCTTACCCTGCTTTTTCTGGCTGATCACAGCACAGAACATACTCCTCTAGGCAATGCTTTGATAGTGAAATTGCATTGAACAGTCTGGCACTGTGCCGGGTTGCTGGTTTAAACAATACACTATTATAGATAACATGGAGGGGTGGAGGAGAGGAGGTTTCTGATGTAATGCCTTTGCAAGATGCTATGTGAGCAGAACTAAAAGAAGAAACAGCAGAAACAGAGCAAAGGATGGGTTACACTAAGCACTGAACTGCTTTTGCTGCTGGAATGAGAGGGAAGCACTGGTTTACCTTGATTTACCTTTTAGATCCTTTAGGGGTACACAGCCCAGGCTCTCTGCCTCTCCTACATGGAACAGTGGATAAGCTCCACTCTGACATCCTGAGTTCCCTCTTGCAATATCTGTTACTAGAGATGGATTTCCCCTAACAATTGGCAGTGAACAGTGGATTGCAGAGAAGGCAGACACATAGTGGTCAAGACTTTAAAGCTGTTTATGGGGGTAAGGAGTCATTTTTGGTAAATTGATAAAGTGATTTACAGATATGTTAGGAATCACAAGGAAAAAAGTTGCTTAACATTTTATGGATGATTTAAGGAATTCAGAATTTAGAAAAAATTGTCATAAACTAAAACAGCTTCCTTTCATTTGTATGATGTATGTTTATGAAGCCAGTTAAACAATTTAACCTCTTGGGGACGCAGGGCGTACCTGTACGTTCTGCACCCACTCCTGTGATATAACATGGGGCCACGCGGTGACCCCATGTCATATCCGGTTGGTCCCAGTGGCTAACGGTAGCTGGGACCCATGGCTAATAGTGCACGTCACCGATCGCGGTGACGCGTGCTATTAACCCTTTAGACTTTGCGATCAAAGTTGATCGCCGCATCTAAAATCTAAAAAAAAAATAAGCATTTCCTAGCAGCTCAGTTGAAACCGCAGTGTCCCAATCAGCTAGGACGCAGCAGGAGGGTCCCGATCGGCAATTGCTTGCTCCAAGCCTGAGTTCCAGGCTTGAACAATCGACCGCCGATAACACTGATCAATGCAATGCTATGGCATAGCATTGAACAGTGCTGGCAATCAATTTACTGCATTTTGTAGCCCCCTATGGGGGTTATAACATTGCAAAAAAAAAGTGTAAAAAAAGAGTTCGTAAATGTGATTTAATCCCTTCCCTATTAAAAGTTCAAATCACCCCTCTTTTCCCATAAAAAAAAAAAATATCCGAACTATAAAAAATATATTGTTAATTAAACCGCAGGGTCAATGGTGTACACATGAAAAAAATTACTGGACTGCTCTGGACAGTTCCTGACATGGACAGAGGTGCCAGCAAAAAGCACTGTGGTCAGACAGAAAGGAAATTCAAAAAGAAAAGAACTTCCTCTGGAAAATACAGCAGCTGATAAGTACTGGAAGGGTTAAGATTCTTAAATAGAAGTAATTTACAAATTTGTTTAACTTTCTGGCACCAATTGATTTAAAATAAAAAATTGTTTTCCAGTGGAGTACCTTTTTAACCCCCTTGGGGACTCAGGGTTTTTCCGTTTTTGCACATCATAACTCTGCCATAACTGCCAACTGTCTAATAGCCAGGCCTCTTCCACAGGCAGCACATTTTCAGGATTTGCGTAATCTGTGTCGTACACTCTTCCACCCCGATCCCGTCAGTTATCCTTTGGGGAATCCATGTCCTTCAGACAACGGTATTCTCCCAGTCACACTGTTGTGGTGCACATCAATTCCTACCTGGCCAAGTTGTTGGTGGCACAGGCTCTCCCATACCATCTTGAGGACTCCACAACCTTCAGGCAACTAATAGGGTGTGCCCAGCAACGGTTGCATGTGCCTAGTCGCCATTATTTTGCAAAGAAAGTCGTCCCCGCTTTGCACAATCATGTGGTGGGCCACTCTATGAACTTGTCTGTGTGCAGAACAGTACATGCCATGGTTGATACGGGAAGTAGTTGCTATGGCAAGGGGCAATACATGTCTTTTATGACCCACACGGTTAACATCCTGCAGAATGAGGCTCCACTGCAACAAGGCCAGGAAATCATTGTCACACCTTCACAGTTGCACCAATCGGGTTCAACTGCTGACACCCCCCGCCTATCCTCTTCCTCCTCCATGGACATCTTGCATCCCAAGTCGTCACCAATAACGGCACACACATCGTAAAAGCACTGCGCACGTGCCAAATCTTGTGGTCAAACGTTTCTTGACAACTTGTCCAGGTGTCAAACCAGTGGTGTCTACGTGCAGGAACACTTGTGTTCGGTTTAGCCGTTCGTATGCTCTTAAACATGACTTGGTTTACCTACTGTACAGCACCAAAACGGTCTTCCTCAACACCACCTTATTTGCGACGTTCCAACATGGTGGAACTCCACATTACACATGTTGGACCAACTCTATCAGCAGCACAAAGTGGTGACTGACTATCTCATGCGACAGCAAGACGATTTCTGGAGCCAGTGTGATTGGCTAGTAATCAGGGACACTTGTCTTGTGCTTGTGTTTTTTAAGGAGGCTAAAAGATATGTCAGCAAGGAGAACAGTGGCATTAGCGATGTAATGCCTCTGATATTCCTTTTGGAGCAGACGCTGATGGTGATCATGATAGAAGGAGGGGTGGAGGAGACTTTACATCTTGATGGCAGCAGTACGGATGTTCTCCTTGAGTAGGGGGAGTTGGATGAGGAGGAAGTGGGACCTGAGGAGGAGGATTTGGAGATGGACTTTATGGAAGAGAGAGGGGACATGGACCTTATTCAAGGCGACACTGATAAGGACGAGGAGGAGCATGACCAACCTTGGCAGTATGGGATGGAGGTGGAACAAACTGGGCCCTAAGAAAAGCTAGTGACATCTGTCCGCCAACTCATGCTCTACAATAGTAACATCGATTAGCAACTAGCCCACCACCTTCCTGCCTCTACCAGTCTGCCAGCTCATGCTGTATGCTAGTGACATCTGTCCGCCATCTCCTGCTGTACGCTATAAACATCAGTTAGCCACCACCTGCTGTACGTGGAATACTACTAGAACACCAATCCACTATCACCCTACTTCCAGCCAGGCCTACACATACACAACCTATCATCCCCAGAAAAGGGATAATTTTTTGGGCTTTTCATACAAGAGCTATTTCTTTTCCAGTCTTCATTATTTTAGAATGCCAATTCTGTTACTACTCCCAAAAAAAGGGATAATTTTTGGAATGCTTGGAAAAATCCATACCAGAGTCTTCACTTGCTTGTCTTAGAACCTGTTACTACTCCCAAAAAAGTGATAATTTTTGGCACGCTGGGAAAAAACCATACCAGAGTCTTCACTTGCTTGACTAAGAACCTATTGCTACTCCCAAAAAAGATATAATTTTTGGCACGCTGGGAAAAAACAATGCCGTCTTCTTCAATTGCTAGACTGAGAAACTGTTACTACTTCTACCAAAAAAGGGATCATTTTTGGTATGCTGGGATAAAGACACGACAACTTCCCATGCCTCTGTGCACATATTAACACTGAAAGACATCTACCAACAACCGGGGCCAATTTATGCTGCTTTATTTTTGTGTGAATAAGCCTAAAAAATGGGCAAGCTGTGATAGCTACCATGGGTTACTCCATGTCCCCGTAACTGAGCCTTAAAAACACTTCTGAATAGGGTCGGCTCTAGACTTTTGTGCCTATGTCCAAGGGGCTTGCTGTAAAGCATATTTTAATATCCAGTATAACAGCACTAGAAGGATGGCTGCCCTCAAAACAATATTCCAAAAATAAAAAACTACATCTTTTTTTTTTTTTTTTATTATCAGAAAATAGAAACAGATTTAAACAATGACATCAAATATTTACTGGGGGGCTGGGTGCAGGACCTTTGATAATCATCTTATTACCTTGGTGACCACATTTTTTTAAAGGGTTTTTCTTTTAAGAAAATGAATATTTAAAATGTATATGCTGGTCCCCTGACATGCAGGCTATCCTATTCACACCTACTATCCCTTCTTCTACTTACCACTGGTGACATCCCTCCTAACCCTAGGCCTCCTCACCACACCCCATCCATCTCATAGTAACATAGTTCATAAGGTTGAAAAAGACCAGAGTCCATAAAGTTCAACCTATTACCCTAATGAGTCCCTACTGAGTTGATCCAGTGGAAGGCAAAAACCCTCATACTAGAGGTAAAAATTCCTTCCCGAAAATTCCTCGCACTCCTGTCACCGGCAAGCTCCCCAAATACTACACAACTCCTCTAACCTCATTAACCTTATACATATCTGCCTGACTCCTGCCCCCTCCCCTTTTAGGTGCTCTCTGAAAACCTCACTCTGTCCGCAAACAAACTTTTCTACATCCCTTTATACTATATTATGCTAATTTGACTGCAATCTATCATTTCTAGGCCTCATAAAAACATGGCTAACACCCTTGGACACTGCCTACCCCATTGCACTCTCCTATTGAGGCCTTCAATTTTACCACACACCATGTTCTGGTGATAAACGCTGCAATGGCAATGGCCTGCTGTTATCGGAGTACTGTTCCTTTACCCACACTCCATCTCTCCCCTCTTTTGCCCTGCTTTTGAAGTACATTGTTTCCGCTTTTACTCCCCCTCCAACATCCAAGTGGCCGTTATCTATCGACCACAAGGCCCAATAACCACTTTCATTGACCACTTGAACCACCTTTACTGACTTATTAACCACCTTCATTGACTCTCACAAGAACCTCAAACTTCTCAACATCAACACACTCTCAGACTTTCTTCTACCACTCTTTACCATACCCTTTCTCCACGATACAGACATAGCCTTTACATTTTACAACTCCACAGTACAGCCTTTACATTTTACAACACCACAGTTGCATCAGGCCTTGACTCAGTTACCCCTCTCACACACAATAGAACTCAACATATTAACAGAAAGCCCTGGTACACTAACATAACAAAACAACAGAGGCAAGCTTCTATGGCTGCAGAGCATCGCTGTACTTCATAACAAACAAAGATGCATTCATCACCTTCAAGTCTGCACTCACTTTTGCTAAACAGAACTACTTCACTATTTCCATATCTTCTCTATCCCACAACCCCAGGCAACTTTTTAACACCTTCAGCTCCATTCTCGCTGCCACCCCCCACATCTCTCATCTCAACCAACGATTTTACTACATATTTCAAACACAAGATCAACACCATCAGAGAAAGTTTTACCTTTCAGTCCCCACAACCCATGTTCACACCCACCCAGTGCTCTTCCCCCATAAATCATTTTTTTTCTATGTTACTGAAGACAAGCAATCCAAACTACTTCCTACTTAGCACTTCACCACCTCTGCACTTGACCAAATCCCATTCCATCCCACCTCATCCCCAACCTGACTACAGTATTCATGTCAGCTATAACCCATCTCTTCAATATATCACTAAACACAGTCACCTTTACCTCATCATTTGAACATACAATCATCACACCCATCCTCAAAAAAAAAAACATCTCTCGGGTTATGCTGTTTGTCCAGTTACTGGCTCATCTTGCTTCTTCCCTTTGCCTCAAAACTCCTCGAATAACATGTTTACCTTGAACTGTCTTCCCAGCTATCATCATCCTCACTATTCGACCACCTGCAATCTTTCAGTCTGGTTTCTATCCCCAATACTCTACCAAAACTGCCTTAAACCAAGGTGGCTGATGATCTTCAAAAATCTCCACTTATATTCTGCGCTACATCTACTTCACCTCTCCTCTGCTTTTGACACAGACAACCACTCTCTCCTGCCACAAACTCTCTTATCCCTAGGCACCTCAAATTTAGCCCTCTTCTGGATCTCCTCATACCTCACCAATGGCACATTCAGTGCCTCCCACTCACACAACACCTTATCACCTTGCACTCTCACTGTTAGAGTCCCCAAATGCTCTGCCTGGGTCCCCTACTCTTCTCTATCTATGCGATTGACCTGGGAAAGATAATAGAATCCCATGGCTTCAGGTACCAGTTCTATGCTGACAACACACAACCTCTACCTCTCTTGTCCAGATGTCACCTCCCTCCTATCCCAAATCTCAAGTTGTCTGTCAGCTATATCTTCTTTCTTCTCCTCTGCTTTCTCAAGCCCACCATGGAGAAAATTAAATTTTCTTAACCAGTCCCACAAGTCCGCTGCCTTGGGGTCACCTTCCACTCAGTGCTGTGTTTCACATATGCAGACCCTTACCACCTCCTGTCGTTTTCACCTTAAAAATATTTCTCAAATTCATAAATTTCTCAACTTTGACTCAACTAAACTATTGGTACATGCCCTCATTATCTCTCACTTGGACTACAGCAACATCCTCCTCTGTGGCTTCCATTAGACACTCTTGCTCCCCTCCAGTCCAACCTCAACTTTGCTATATGACTAATTCACTGCTCACCTTGCTTCTCCTCTGCCTCTCTCCTCTTTCAATCCCTTCACTAGCTGCCCAACAAATTCATTTTAAACCTGTTTCTTCCATATATCTGTGACCTAATCTCCTAATACCATCTCAAGACCTCCGCCTGTGCTCTCCCCTCATCCGAACCTTACACAATCATCTCTAAGGTTTCTCCCATGATTTAACCCCCCCCCCCCCATATGCTGCAACTATTTACCCTGACACATCTGGCCCTCACATATCATCAAGACCTTGAAAAGCAACCTGAAAAACCATCTCTTAAAGAAAGCATATGATCAACAATAACCCTGCTGCCACTGCACTTAACAGCTGCTTCCCTTACTGCTCACATATGACCAGCTGTCCCCCTTACCTAATGTTTTCTTACAACACCCTTGTTGACTGCAAGCCCCTATCTCCCTCTGCACTGGTCTCAAGAAGGTTGACCCCCAGAGAAGCCCCAAGGAGCCCAAAGATCCTTGAGAGTCTGAAGAAAAGTTGGACGTTCACAGACAGCACTCCTGGCCATTAGAACAGTATATCTGTACCCGTACTTAATAGACAGAGTATGTATATAATAAAACCATAAAGATTTGTTCAGTCTGCAATTTACTCTGTACCTGCATTTGTGTCATGTATTTTAATTGACCACAACATATAAATTAGTTTAGGCTATATGCCAGCCCTGATTATTGAACATTCCCGGCACAAGTCAAAATTATAGAAAAAGGGGGAAGTGTCATAAAAATTACTATTTATTGGTATACATTAAAATCCACACAAAACAAAGAAAAAGTGTACTTTTACTTAAAAGGGTACTCCGCCCCTAAACATCTTTTCCCCTATCCAAAGTATAGGGGATAAGATGTCTGATCACTGGGGTCCCGCCGCTGGGCAGGACCCCCGCGATCAGACATCTTATGCTCTATCCTTTGGATAGGGGATAAGATGTCTAGGGGCAGAATACACCTTTAATCTTACCTACCTATCTACTTTTACTTAATCTTATCTACCTATTAGTATCGTGCCATCTATTTCACTTAATCTTATTCATCAAAGGGTATAGCATAGCATTTTACTATCTATCTTATACCTTTTTTTTTTTTAAGTATTTATTTAAGTTTTGCAAATTTCAATAACAAACACCGCCAACATGGCGAAATAGGAACAATCACAGACAATAGCACTCCCGTGAGGTCCCAGAGACCACCACCATCACAAGGAGGGAGAGTACATCAAAATGGGTACCCATGTAACAGAAGAGCAATTCTGAGACCCAGTAAAAGGAGGCCCACACAGACAGACAACCAGACATATAGCAAACACACTTCCCGGCACCACATACCCCCCCCCCCCCCCAGCCCCAACCAAAGAGCTATAATGGAATCCCGAAATAAACTAATGAGGCAATCTGGCGGGTCAGCCAAGACCTCCAGCAACAGCCAAGGGGTCCACACCTTATCAAATTTCTTAGGGCATTTGCGACTGAGATATAGAGCCTGATACAACGGGACATATCTGTTCACCAAAGATATCCACCGAGACAGCGGGGGGATGGACAGTGGACGTATCCTTCCACGTCATGACTACCACATTACGGGCACAAAACAGCAAAAAAAGAAACAGTAGGCGTCTATGTGAACTAGAGATCAGATCATTAGCAACCCCCAACAGGCACACCACAGAGTCAATGATAAAAGGGAATTCCAATTGGTCAGCCAGAAACCCCATCACCCCCCTCCAGAAGACAGCAACAACAGAGGGCATTCCCGCACTGCATGCAAGAAGGTGCCAACCTCCGGGGAGCATCTAAAGCACAGGTCAGACGGGGAGAGTCCAATGCGCTTAAGCCTAGCAGGGGTATATTACAACCGTAGAACATATCTGGATTGGATCAGCATATCTCTACAGCTAACAACCGTTGCATAATAGGTGGCCTCAACCTCCCTCCATTGACCCTCGGACAGACCCGGTATATCAGCTATCCACTTATGAAAGGCTAGGGAGAAGGGGCTAGGCCCCAACGACTGGAGAAGGGCATAAGACTGAGTAAGAGGATTGGATAGATCTGTAGTGCCCAGGAGGAGCTCCACTTCGGAAAAAACAGGGGTAAACGTCAGGGAGCCAAACTGTGCCCGAACCGCATGCCTAAGCTGAAAATACCTAAACCAGGCATTTCCAGGGATGCCATAACGTTATCTCATGTCCGAGAAGGAAAGGAAAACCTGATCCTCCCGTAACAGGTGAATCACAAATTTTACTCCATAAATCCTGTTTGGTCAGGATGAATGACAATACCAATAGCCCCGTACAGACGAGTGGCCAGAACTCTAGCCAAAATCTTAATTTCAACATTCAGAAGAGAGATGGGTCTATAGGAGCCAGGCAGTACTGGGTCCTTAACGGGCTTAAGGAGCACCACTATGAGAGCTTCCCGCATGGAGTCAGGGAGAGCATCAGCCTCAGCTATAGAATGATACAAATTGCGAAGAACAGGGACCAATTTTTCCTCATTCATCCTGTATCAATCGCCCACCATTCCATCTAAGCCAGGAGTCTTCCTATGAGGAAGATCCCGTATAGCCTGGGCCACTTCCTCCACCATAAGAGGGGTATCTAAAGCCTCTGCCTGAGCTCTACTAGGCATAGAAAGGGATAAATCTTGCAGAAATGAGAGGACCTCCCCCTGACAGGGAATAAAGGGGGCATCATACAGGTTAGAATAAAATTCCCTGAAAACAGCATTAATAATCTGAGGGTCCACCACTACAACCCCATTTCTACCCTTGATACATGGAATAAGCCAGCAATTTACCATTTTTATCCCCAAATTCAAACCTCCCTAGCCACCATCCGCAACTGAACCCTATCTTTTTGAACAACCAATAGAGATCGCTGAGCCTTAGCCCACACCCTTTCATTTTCGGATGACGGATTCCTAACATACTCGGCCTCCAAGACACCCCCCTCCTCCAAGGCCGATCTTATCTTCCCCTGACCCGCAACTCCCGCTATGAAGGCACCCCTAATCGTAGCTTTATAAGCATCCCACTGCACTAATGGATCAGAATAGGAGGCATTATGTTCCCAGTAGTCAGTATGGGCAGCCCCTAGCGCCTCCCCAACCACCTCAGCTTGTAACCATCCCGGATGCATGCGCTAAATACATGAAGGGGGACTAGGGCCAAGGTGCAAAACAACGGATACGGCAGAGTGATCTGAGATCCCCCTAGTGGTGGAAGAGATCCTTAGATGCCAGCGCCAGATCACTGCGAGAAAACGACCTATGGGCCGCAGAGTAAAAGTAGAAGGAAGTCTATGTAGGGTATTTCCACCTCCAGAGTTCAGTCAAGCCCAGTGCCAAACGCCAGGCATTAAACGAAGCAGAGCCAGGGTCAGCAACAGTGGTGCGGTCGAGGACTGGATTAGGAACCACATTAAAGTCACCCTATGTTCCCTTTGGACTGTAAAGTAAGGTGAGAAGGTGTCTGGTGGCAACAGGTCTTTCAGCTATTTTTCCGGAAAGGCCACAGGATCCACTCCCTCCACTCTTTCAGGTAGACCCACCAGGCGGATATTATTGCACCTAAGTCTGTTTTTAAGGTCGTCAGCCCTGTCCAACACAGTCTTGATTTGCCACTGCATAGAGGATAGCTGTGCGGGAATAGGCTGTAAGGTGTCTCCTATGGTGGATCACCGACGTCATACCTCCACAGTACGTTCCCGGAGCTTTTGAGTCTCATGCTGGAGTATCACAAAGTCCTGCCGGAGCTCATCAACTTTGGAAACCATCAGGGTTTGGCAAGCGGCCAAACAATTAAGTAAACTTCTGGTCCACTGAATCCACCGGGCAGGAGGAATGATGAGCAGAATCACACCTCTCAGAACCAGGGGAGCCGGAGAACATAGGGGGGGAAGGTGCAGGAGACATCGCAACCGCCGCCACCTGAGGCCGGGCAAACTGGCTGAGGGCCTTGGTGGTCTGTGCAGAGAGCTTAGTGGCCAGCGGAGTAGGTGCACAGGAGGCCCGGTCAGGGTGATCCCGGTCTGGCGGGGGTCACTCATCCAAGGAACTTCATCCACTGTCTCACAGCTTCAGCCGCAAGCTTAACTTTCTTGTTGCGTCCTTTCGGACCCCCCCATAGCTAACAGCACTGTAAGCACCACAAAGTCCAGCAATCCAAGAATACAAGGCCCCAGCAGAATAAAAATGTAGACAGCTCCTGGGAGGGGGGGGGGGAGTAGATTAATAAAAGCTGAAGAGCAAGGAAGTCACAGCTTCTCCCACAGCCACCAGACAGCAGCAGCAGCACTTGAGCACCTCCACAGAGGAGGGGGGAGGAGAAGGACCAGCACCCCAGCAAGATTCACAAGGCACTCAGAGGGTTAATGCATGCACCAGGTCTCCACAGTAGCTCCACAGCACTCTCCAGCCACACCAGTGTTTCCCGGGTGCCGGAGTCCCCAGGTCAACCGGAAACCCCGCCCACGAACTGTCCCAAAATGGCATCCTGCTCCCCACTCTCCACTGCCTATGGGTGGACCACACAGCTCCACACAGGACCACACAGCCCCACCAGGATTTCCCAGCTGTCCCAGCCATCACCTTCCTGAGCTGCAGCTTCGCTCTGTCCCCTCCATGCCTCCAGCTTTCAGCTCCGGCTGTCCTCTGCCCTCCTGCAGCGCCGCGCAGCTCTGGCCTCTCACTCCTCTCCCCGACACCGCCGGCACCTGCAAGCAGCACTGGAGGACACAATGACTCCGGAATCTCACAGGGGCCCTCAGGTAAGTTGGGACCGGGTCAGTAAAAGATATGCAGAGTTTTATGAGCTGGGTCGGTGGGAGCACCTAAGCATGCATGCGCTCAGCTTGCCATCACGCCACGCCCCCATCTATCTTATACCTTTTATATCTTTTAGCATTCTCACCAACATACTCTGGGCTGATATCTCATGCTATAAGCAGGACAGAGTGTGGTGTCATGAAGGGGTTAAATGATAACCTTTATTATAGTCTCATCCCTGTGCAGCTTATTCACTATATCGTTCTTCCGGAACTGCATCCCATAGCCAGAAATACCAAGCTTAATTGCACATAGTGCAATGGTACCCGCCCATCGGCCATTCATTCAAAGCACTGAGCATCATTTGACACACGTTTAGGCTCCGCCCCTTCCATGTGTCATGAAGGAGTTGACCAGGAGATTCCCGGAAGTGGGAAGGCTACATTAGCCAGATGCCAACATGCAAACAGCACGCCACACCGGGACCATCCACCTGGTGTCCTGCCATTGCAGGACTAACAGATTTGTTACTGACATCCTGGCGACATGTGTGTACCCTACTACTGGGGACCGGGAGTCTCTTACTGACTGGGGATGCATAGTTTACATTTACTTAGTTAGCGTCCAAATACCCGAAGCCGTACTCCAGGACTGAGGTACTATTATAAATATTTTTGTCTTTCTCTACTTTTTTCTGTATTGGAGCAATCCAGGATGGGAAATATTTTGCATGTGGACTTTCACTTTATCCTATGAGCATTCTCTCACATCTTTATGATTAATACTGGCTTGTGATCTATTACACCATTTGGATGACTGTGTTGTTTATATCTCAAGTGCATACTCAATAACGAATGTGCATACTCAATAACTAATGTCATGCATATCTAGGAAATGATCGTTGTTCCCCTGAGGATGTCCCTCTGTGTGCTTGATTTCACTTTGGGATAGAAACGTACGTTGGAAACTAAATGTAGTGCGTCACTGTACGGTGTATGAATTTAATTACCATGGACTAAAATGTCTTTCTTTTGTTGGCCCACTTGGCTTACTGTGTTAAAGGATAAGTGATCATAATAGTATTCTTACAACATATTGCTATTATTTGTCTGTTATTAGTCCTTACATGTGACAGTTTAATGTTTTTATCCAGATTCGTTTTCACTTGGATAAGGAATACACTATGGGGGAGATTTATCAAAACGTGTGCAGAGGAAAAGTTGCCCAGTTGCCCATAGCAACCAATCAGATGGCTTCTTTCATCTTTCAGAGGCCCATTTAAAAATGAAAGAAGCAATCTGATTGGTTGCTATGGGCAACTCAGCAACTTTTCCTCTGGACAGGTTTTGGTAAATCTCCCCCTATTTCTTTGTTTTGGTTGCATTTTAATGTACAGCAATAAATAATTGATTTTTATGGCACTTCCCCTTTTTTTCCATAATGTATTTTAACCCTCATCAAATGTTTAGTACCCTGGAACCAAATGCTCTAAATAAATAGATAATAATTATTAAAATAATAATCTTATATATATAAAACTCAACGTGTGTATGTATATATGTGTGTATGTTCCAGCATCACGTCCAAACGGCTAAAGATATTAACATGAAACTTGGCACACATGTTACTTATATGTCAACAACAAACATAGGATAGGTGATTTAACCTATATACACCACCCTTTGCCAGGGGCGGGGTTTATGTTTAAAGTCCCATACAAGTCAATGGGAAATACATGTTACAGCATAACTTCCTAACGGCTGGAGATATTTCGATAATACTTGGTCACATGTTACTTATATGCCCACTTAAAATATAGGGTAGTTAATTTGACCATTAACTACCCCCATTTGTGAGGGTCGGGGTTTTTGTTTAAAGTCCCATGCAAATCAATGGGAAATGTATGTTCCCACATAACTTCCATACAGCTGGAGATATTTAAATACCTGGTACACATATTACGGGTCAAGATAGGAGGACGGGATAGGAGGACGGGATAGGAGGACGGGATAGGAGGACGGGATAGGAGGTCGGGATAGGAGGTCGGGATAGGAGGACGGGATAGGAGGTCGGGATAGGGGGACGGGATAGGGGGACGGGATAGGGGGACGGGATAGGAGGTTGAGATAGGGGGACGGGATAGGAGGTCGAGATATGAGGATGGGATAGGAGGTTGTGATAGGAGGACGGGATAGATGGACTGGATAGGCTGACGGGATAGGAGGACGGGAAAGGAGGACAGGAAAGGAGGACGGGAAAGGAGGTCGAGATATGAGGACGGGAAAGGAGGACGGGAAAGGAGGACTGGATAGGAGGACGGGATAGATGGACGGGATAGGAGGACGGGAAAGGAGGACGGGAAAGGAGGTCGAGATAGGAGGACAGGAAAGGAGGTTGAGATAGGAGGACGGGAAAGGAGGATGGAAAGGAGGTTGAGATATGAGGACTGGAAAGGAGGACGGGATAGGAGGACAGGATATGATGACCGGATCGGAGGTCGGTATATGACAACAATATATGAGGACGGGATATAAAGTCAAAAGCTTCCTCCTTTGTTTATTTTCCTCCCCAACAAGGATTAGGAAGGAAAAACTGGGCAACACCGGGTATTCAGCTAGTAATAATAATAATAATAATAAAGCCTTGCATTATCAAAGGCCCATTTACCATATAAGGGGCCTAATTATACCGGTAACACAGTAAATGGCACATGATAAATAGGAAGCCATGTTACAGATTTTGCTTTGGGCCCAGGAGCTTTAAGATATGCCTTTAACTGGAAACATATTTTGGAAATTACATATTGTAGGTGGGGTAACAGCAAGCATGCTATAAGACTTAGCCTGTATTGTACATAGCAGCTGCTAATCTTCAAACAAATTTGTTCAAATAAACTACAAAGTAAAATGATTGTCCTTCTTAATTTGCATATCAGGGAGAAGGAAAACCCGATTATTGCAGGAAAAAGAAAGGAAATCCTTGTTATTAATCAAACCAGCTTAGCAAGGTAGGTGCTTATCTGATACTTAGCGTTATCTAGTAAGCTGAGCAAAATTTTTGATAAAAAAAGAGGATAGATATTGAACAGATGTAGGTGTTTGGAGGCACAGAATGGGACAGCTGCAACTTTTAACCGAAAGTTCACAGCCTGTTAGTGTCACCTCTCCTCTGGTATAGGTTCCACAAATGACAGAAAATGGAGGTTCATAGGTAGCAGTGTATTGTATGTGAGACAGAGGAGCATAGAGAGCAGTCTATGTGAGATAGGTGGCAGACTATGTCAGATAGAAGGCATAGGAAGCAGTTTATGTGAGGATGGGGGTATAGAGAGCAGTCTATGTGAGATAGGTGGCAGACTATGTGAGATAGAAGGCAGAGGAAGCATTTTATGTGAGGATGGGGGCATAGAGAGCAGTGTATGTGAGATAGGTGGCAGACTATGTGAGATAGAAGGCATAGGAAGCAGTTTATGTGAGGATGGGGGCATAGAGAGCAGTGTATGTGAGGGGCATGGGAAGCAGTACAAAACATTGTACCATTAGCCTTCTGACTTGTTCAGGTGATCTTCACATAGCAGCTCACAGGCAGCATTGTTCTATGTAGAGAACAGTGTTTTTTTCCTTGCAATCCTGCCATGCACGCCATTCTTGTTCAGTGTTGTTCTGATGGACAACACTGATGTGTTAAATGTGTAAAAGGCCTTTAGTCGCTTAGGGGTTACTTTGGGTACCTTTGTGACCTCGAGGACTATTATATGCCTTCTTCTTGGCGTGGTCTTTGATAGTCAACCACTCCTGGGGAGGTCTTAAATTTCCTCCATTTGTACAGAACTTGTCTGACTGTGGATTGGTGGAGTAGAGATGGTTTTATAACCTTTTCACCCTCATGATCATTAACAACTCTTCTAAAGTCCTCAGAAATCTTCTTTCATGACATAAAAACCACTTCCACAAACATGTTTTAAAGGTAAGCTGTTTTATTATCCTTTAAATAAAACAGGTTGCTCACTAACACCCGATTGTCATCCCATTGATTAAAAAAAAAAAAACAAAAAAAAAAAAAACATTAAAGGGGAACTCTGGTTGAAACAAGTAGAAAACAAATGTTTTCAAATCAACTGGTGCCAGAAAGTTAAACAGATTCGTAAATTGCTTCTATTTCAAAATCTTAACCCTTCCAGTACTTATCAGCTGCTGTATTGCTACAGAGAAAAGTTATTTTCAGTCTGACAACAGTTCTCTCTGCTGACACCTCTGTCCGTGTCAGGAACTGTTCAGATTAGAAGCAAATCCCCATAGAGAACCTCTACTGCTCTGGACAGTTCCTGACACAGACAGAGGTGTCAGCAGAGAGCACTGTGGTTAGACTGGAAAGAATTTCATAATTCTCTCTGTAGTATTCAGCAGCTGATAAATACTGGAAGGGTTACATTTTTTAATGGAAGTCATTTACAAATCTGTTTAACTTTCAGGCACCAGTTGATTTGAAAACTTTTTTTTTCTACCGGAGTTCCCCTTTAACTATTATTTCACTTTGAATTTATCTGCTAATGCTAAAGGTTCACATACTTTTGCCATTCACAAATGTAATGTTGGATCATTTTCATCAATTATTTAATGGCAAAGTCTAATATTTTTGACTCATTTGTTTCATTTAGCTCTCTCTATCTCCATTTCGGTTTTGTGTAAAAATCTGATTTAGTTCTCGGTCACAATTGTGCTCACCTCTGTAAATATAGAAGATTTATAAAGAGTAGGAGAGGGTCTTATCAACTAGTTTCCTGGGACCCGAGCTACTCAAATAACACCTATACCCACAGTGTAAAATGCAATAAATTAAAAATTAAAAATGCAATAAATAAAAAATCCAATAAATAATGAGCCTCAATTTCCATTTTTTAAATATAGAAGATTGTTGACAGTGACTGCATGGTCCATCTAATCTGCCCTGTTATTTCCTTTTTTTATTTTTATCTTAGAGAACACTGCTTTGCATGTCTTTTTCCCAAATTACCGGTCAATGAATGGCCCATAAGTCTCTACATGCCTATTGGCACTCTCCTCAAGAAAAAAAACATAACCCTTCAGTTTCAAAACAAAGGCTTCTCTGTTAGCCAACCATCACCCTAAGAGGGGTAATAACAGCTTTCTACAGATGTTCAAAACCTTCCATCATTTTTGTTGCCCATTACTGCATCTATTCAATGATATTAATACCTCTTTGTAGGTGTGGTCTTAGGACTGAAAACAGAACACTAGATGTGATCTCACTAGAGCTCTATATAGTGGGATCACAATATCTCTCTTTTTCCTGGTTATACCTATGGGCCAGCATTTATCATTGTAGGTGTAAGTGAAGCATTTATCATTGTAGGTGTAAGTGAAGCATTTATCATTGTAGGTGTAAGTGAAGCATTTATCATTGTAGGTGTAAGTGAAGCATTTTTCTACACCTTTTTGTGTGTGCTGGTAATATGTAGGAGCACCAAATTTATTAAATGGTCACAGAGCATTTAATACATTTTGTGCGTGTAAACATTTTCTGAAATTTCTCTCTTCACATACACCAAAAAGCTCAACTAAGTCTGGTCTGGTGTAGTTTTAGAGACTTTTCAGTGGCTTTGCGCCTTTTTTACACCTTTTCACAAAAAGGCGCAGTTCATAAAACCCTTCCATATCATGTGTATTGCCACAATCAATGGATTGCAACTCAAAATCAGCAGAAATTTGTAAACCAAAAGGCACAAAAAAGGCGCAAATAAACCCTGCTTGCGCTTTTTTGCACCTTTTCTAGACACAAAAAATCTAAAGACAATGACCACACCATTGACTTATTTTGATGCAATCAAAGATCAGTCCCATCCCCAAAATCCTTATTTTCTAAAGTCTTTGCCGATTTTGCAATAGTTGGATGTCATTTGCTTGAGCAATTTTTTTATTAGATGGGAAAATAATTCTGGAATTAAAGATAAAAACTGTAATCTGGCTCAGATTCAGAATAAAGTTGAGTGTATGCAGAACTGATATAAAATTCTTTGTACGTGCCATCTGCTAGATCAGTTTAAACATATTTACAATTCACAGTATCAACAAGACTGTGGAAGAGCGTTATTGTTTATTCGTAAGTTAGTAGATGTTCTCTAATGAAAGCACAACAGCATTTTTACTTGTCTTGTTGAAAGAAAATTTCCTGTCATGTGCTATTTACATAACTATGGTGTAAATTAATATCTCACTCCAGGAGGAATCTTAACCCCGTTTTTCTGCTTTTGCACTTTCATTTTTTCCTTCTCGCCTTTTAAAAATCATAACGCTTTCAGTTTTCCACCTACAGACCCATATGAGGGCTTGTTTTAAGCACTAACAATTTAAATTTTTAATGACATCAGTCATTTTAACAAAAAAATCTACGGCAAAACAAAAAAAAAACTTATTTGTGGGACAAAATAGAAAAAACAAACAAACGCCATTTTGTAACTTTTGGGGGCTTCCATTTATACGCAGTGCACTTTCGATAAAAATGACACCTTATGTTTATTGTGTAGGTCCATAAGATTAAAATGATACCCAACTTACATAAGTTTGATTTTGTTTTGCTGCTGTTAAAAAATGACAACTTTTTGCACAAAAATTTGTAGGTTTAAAAATGTCCACTTCTGACCCCTATAACTTTTTATTTTTCGGCATATGGGGGTGGTATGAGGGCTCATATTTTGTACCGTGATCTGAAGTTTTTATTGGTACCATTTTTGTTTTGATGGAACTTTTTGATCTCTTTTTATACATGTTTTTTTAGGGTATACAAAGTGACCAAAAATACAGGGTGGGCCATTTATATGGATACACCTTAATAAAATGGGAATGGTTGGTGATATTAACTTCCTATTTGTGGTATATTAGTATATGTGAGGGAGGAAACTTTTCAAGATGGGTGGTGACCATGGCAGCCATTTTGAAGTTGGCCATTTTGAATGCAACTTTTGTTTTTTCAATAGGAAGAGGGTCATGTGACACATCAAACGTATTGGGAATTTCACAAGAAAAACAATGATATGCTTGGTTTTTACGTAACTTTATTCTTTCATGAGTTATTTACAAGTTTCTTACCACTTATAAAATGTGTTCAATGTGCTGCCCATTGTGTTGGATTGTCAATGCAACCCTCTTCTCCCACTCTTCACACACTGATAGCAACACTGCAGGAGAAATGCTAGCACAGGCTTCCAGTATCCGTAGTTTCAGGTGCTGCACATTTCGTATCTTCACAGCATAGACAATTGCCTTCAGATGACCCCAAAGATAAAAGTCTAAGGGGGTCAGATCGGGAGACCTCGGGGACCATTCAACTGGCCCACAACGGCCAATCCACTTTTCAGGAAACTGTTCATCTAGGAATGCTCGGACCTGACACCCATAATGTGGTGGTGCACCATCTTGCTGGAAAAACTCAGGGAACGTGCCAGCTTCAGTGCATAAAGAGGGAAACACATCATCATGTAGCAATTTCTTATATCCAGTGGCCTTGAGGTTTCCATTGATGAAGAATGGCCCCACTATCTTTGTACCCCATATACCACACCATACCATCAATTTTTAAGTTCCAACAGTTTTGGAGGGATCTATCCAATGTGGGTTAGTGTCAGACCAATAGCAGTGGTTTTGTTTGTTAACTTCACCATTCACATAAAAGTTTGCCTCATCATTGAACAAAATCTTCTGCGTAAACTGAGGGTCCTGTTCCAATTTTTGTTTTGCCCCTTCTGCAGCACCTGAAACTACGGATACTGGAATCCTGTGCTAGCATTTCTGCTGCGGTGTTGCTATCAATGTGTAAAGAGTGGGAGAAGAGGGTTGTATTGACAATCCAACACAATGGGCAGCACATTGTGAACTTCCCAATAAGTGTGATGTGTCACATGAACCTCTTCCTATTGAAAAAACAAAAGTTGGATTAAAAATGGCCGACTTCAAAATGGCCGCCATGGTCAACACCCATCTTGAAAAGTTTCCCCCCTCACATATACTAATGTGCCACAAACAGGAATCCATATAAATGGCCCACCCTGTACACAATTTTGGACTTTGGAATTTTTTTTACGTATACGCCATTGACTGTGCAGTTTAAAAAAACATTATATATTTTTAGTTTGGACATTTATGCACGTGGTGATACCACGTATGTTCACATTTATTTTTGTTTACAAATGTTTTTTTAAATGGGAAAAGGGGGGTGATTCAAACTTTTATTTGGTTAAATCACATTTTTTTTATTTATTCATTTATTTTACTTTTTTTTTTACACATTTATAGCCCCCATAGGGGAGTATAACATGCAATCTTCTGATTGCAGACGATGATCAATGCTATGCCATAGTAAAGCATTGATAATTGTTATCGGCACTCTGCTGCTCCAGCCTGAATCTCAGCCATGAAGCAATAGATCGCCGATCGGATGCCAAGGAGGAAGGTCGGGACTCTCCCTGCGACCTCTCAGCTGATTGGGACATTGCAGTTTTATCGCGGTGATCCCGATCAGCCCGACTGAGCTGCCGGGAAGCATTTTCTTTCATTTTAGACTCGGCAATCAACTTTGATTGGCACGTCTAAGGGGTTAATACCAAACATCACCGCGAACATCATAGCATGGGACACTCCTCTGAACACACACAGTACGTCCAGTCTTCCCCACACATAATAACTCCCGCCTCCCCCAAATGCTTCCAATCTCAACCAACTCACCCCTACAGTATCTCTAGGCATCCCACACACAGTACATCCAGCCAACCCCCACACACACAAATACCTCCAGCCTCCCCTAAATGCCTTAACCTCCTTCAATACCCCCTAAATGTTGCCCCCATGTGCCACCAATTGCTCAAACTAACCTAACCCCCCCTTCCCCACCAAATACTTCTAACTCCCCCAATTGCTACCAGACCCCCACAGATGCCTCCAGCTTTCCCCTCATATGCCTTCAGCATCTCACAAATGCCCCAAGCAACCTCACTTTCCACCAGACACTAACAAATACTGGTGGCATTTGGGGGAGTGGGAAGCATTTGGTGTGAAAAGCTGGAGGCATTTGGAGAGTCTGTTGGCAATTGGAGGCAGCATTTGGGGAAGCATTGGAGGAGGCATTTGGGGAAGTCCTCCAGCATAACCTCCTTTCCCCCAAAATGCCTTAAGACTTCCCCACAAATGCCTCCAGCCTAACTCCTCCTTTCCCTTCAAATGCCTTCAGCATCTCACGAATGCCTCCAGCACCCTCAATTTCCACCAGACCCCAACAAATACCTCCAGCCTCCCCTGAATACCTCCTTCAATGCTTCCCCAAATGATTCCCCAATTGCCAACAGACCCTCCAAATGCCTCCAGCCTTTCGCACCAAATGCTTCCAACTCCCCTAAATCCACCAGACCCCCACAGATGCCTCCAGCCTAACCCCCTTTTCCCCCCAAATGCATTAAGACTTCCCCACAAATTCCTCCAGACCACCACAAATGTCTCTAACCCCCGCCCCCTCAATTGCCACCAGACCCTCACAAATGCCTCCAGGCTAATCCCTCCTTTCCCCCAAATGCCTCCAGACATCTCCCAAATTCTTCCAGCCCCCTGGTTGCCACCAGATCCTCCCAAATGCCTCCAGACTTCACCAGTCCCCACCCTACATGCCTCAGAATCACCAATTTCAGTATTCAGTATATGCAGAGTACATGTATGAGTTGCTTGCAGAGGGTCCTTGGAGGGTTCAGTTGAGGGTAAAACCTAATGGGTCCTATTACAGTCAATGGGACCTATTATAGTCAATGGGACCATCTATGTGAATAAGCCCTATTGGTAACAAGTAATAAAGAATGTATTTTTTGTTTATTGCCTTAGTTAACAGTATTTACCCATATCTATCCATAGCTAGATACATGCATCCATCTCTTTATCTATTTATTTTGTAATATAAGATGTTTAACTTTCTTTAAAATAATGATAGCACTTAGCTATTGAACAAAACCATTAATTACTTACTGGAAGTAAGGCAACATCTTCTGTAATATACTGTTAAGTAAGACAATAATTAACGATGAAATCCTCAGTCTAATGCCATAGAGACTACAAGAAACCAAACATCGGTTCATTATTTTGTGTCCTCTTCTTCTGCTAATTACTGTTTAAAAAACAAAATTTGATGTTTAGTCTAATTATTCGAATACAAGGTTTGCATAGGTTATGGTGTTGGCAAAGTAAAACAATGCATTTTTTTTGCAGCAGGGTTGCTTACCATTAGGGATGAGTGAATCGAATCTGATGAATCCGAATTCATTACGAATTTCAGGAAAAACTTGAATCACAACAAATGTGAATATCGCCGTGATTCTGTTGTGCAAATCGCTTCATTAAACTCCATTTAGTGTGGTCCAGGCTCCAGGGCATCTAAAATGGCGGATCCACATGTGAGGACATGGGGGCAAAGAATCCCGGGAAGGAGGGATCAAGGGTAGGCGGGATGACCCTGAATCACATGCAGCATGCAGCCTATCACCAGCCAGTCACCCCTGTGATGTCACAGCCCTATATCCCCTTAAGGACCCAGTGTTTTTCCTCCTTACCTTTAAAAAAATCATAACTCTTTCAATTTTGCACCTAAATATCCATATGATGGCTTATTTTTTGCGCCACCAATTCTACTTTGTAATGACATCAGCCATTTTACCCAAAGATCTACGGCAAAACGGAAAAAAAAATCATTGTGAGACAAAATTGAAAAAAGAACGCCATTTTGTAACTTTTGGGGGCTTCCGTTTCTACACATTACATTTTTCGGTAAAAATTATCTTTATTCTGTAGGTCCATACGATTAAAATGATACCCTCCTTATGTAGGTTTGATTTTGTCATACTTCTGGAAAAAATCATAACTACATGCAGGAAAATTTATACGTTTAAAATTGTCATCTTCGACCCCTATAACTTTTTAATTTTTCCGCATATGGGGTGGTATGAGAGCTCCTTTTTTGCGCCGTTATCTGAAGTTTTTAGTGGTACCATTTTTGCATTGATCGGACTTATTGATCGCTTTTTATTCATTTTTTCATGATATAAAAGTGACCAAAAATGCACTATTTTGGACTTTGGAATTTTTTTGCGCGTACCCCATTGACCGTGCGGTTTAATTAACAATATATTCTTATAATTCGGACATTTCCGCACGCAGCAATACCACATATGTTTATTTTTATTTACACAGTTTTTTTTATGCGAAAAGGGGGGTGATTCAAACTTTTATTAGGGGAGGTGTTAAACGATCTTTATTCACTTTTTTTTTCACTTTTTTTTTGCAGTGTTATAGCTCCCATAGGGACCTATAACACTGCACACACTGATCTTTTACATTGATCAGTGGTTTCTCATAAGAAACCACTGATCGATAATTCTGCCTCTTGACTGCTCATACCTGGATCTCAGGCAGCAGTCATTCAGTGATCAGACAGCATGGAGGCAGGTAGGGATCCTCCAGCTGTCTTGCAAGCTGTTCAGGATGCCGCGATTTCGCCGCGGCTATCCCGAACAGCTCCCTGAGGTAACCAGCATGGTTTCACTTTCACTTTAGACGTGGCGTTCAACTTTGAAAGCCGCGTCTAAAGGGTTAATAGCGCGCGGCACCGCGATCAATGCCGCGCGCTATTAGCCACGGGCCTGACCCGCTATGACGCGGGGCCACGCCGTGGCCTCGCGTTATGGATCGGGAGCAGACTCATGACATCCGCATACGTCATGGGTCCTTAAGAGAATATAATCGGCAGCCATATTGCGGCCAGTCACTTCAGCCTTTCACTGCAAAGAGATAGAGAGGGACAGACAGCGCTGTGTGTTACATAGAAAAGCTTTTTCCAGCAGCGATTCACCTCCTAGTCAAGTCAGCGTTCTGTTGCACAGAGAGATGGACAAAGAGCAGTGTGTTGCACTGTGTCTTTCACAGAACAGCAGTGATTCAACTCAAGCACAAATCCTGCTGAGAAGCACTGATAGGGAAGGGAGTGTGATTGAGAGAGAGAGAGTGCAATTTTGGGTGTAGTACACAGCGACTGTGTGCTGCAGCACTGGTGTGTTCTGCTGGTGTTGTGCACAAATACTTTATTAAGCATACTGTAGCGCATTTTTCTCCCCTCATAAGTGCATAGCACATACGTACATCTAAGTCAAGCATGTCAAACTAAAAGGCTAACATGGGCCAAAAAAAACAAGGTTTAAGATTATGTGGGCCGCATTAAAGAAAAAAAAAAAACATACGCTCCTTGCACAACACCCCATGTCCCCTTTGCACAACAACCCAGGCCCCCCTGCACAACATCTCATGCCCCCCTGCACAAGAACCCATGCTCCCCCTGCACACGATCCCATGCCCCCTTTGCACAAGACCCCCATGCCCACCCTACACAAGACCCCATGCCTCCTTCACAAGACCCCATGCCCCTTTTGTACAACACTCCATGCCCCCTTTGCACAAGACCCGATGCCCCCCTTTGCACAAGACCCCATGCCCCCCTGCACAAGACCCTGCCCTCCTGTACAAGACTACTGCACCTATTGTGGGGGAACTATACTGCACCTAATGTGGGGGAACTGTACTGCACATAGTTCCCCCACATTAGGTGCAGTATAATTCCCCACATTAGTTGCAGTATAGCTCCTGCACATAAGTTGCAGTACAGTTCCCCCACATTAGGTTGGCAGTATAGTCCCCCACATTAGGTGCAGTACAGTTCCCCCACATTAGGTTGGCAGTATAGTTCCCCCACATTAGGTTGTCAGTATAGTTCCCCCCACATTAGGTGCAGTACAGTTCCCCCACATTAGGTGCAGTATAGTTTCCTCACATTAGGTGCTGTACAGTTCCCCCACAGACATACATCCTTCAGCCTTATACAGTGTATGGCTGGAGGCTGTATGCCTGTTTACTGCCCCACTTCAGTGTTCCGACCACCACTCCTCCGCTCCGGGGTCACGATCTACTGCTATGGCGTATGGGGCGTAGAGGAGCGGTGGTCGGAGAACCGAAAATGACGTGCTGGTGAGTGGTGACTTACCATACTCGCGCGTCCTCCTCACTGCTTCGCTCCTATGGGCGCACGCACATGACGTCAGTGACGTCCCTGCGTGCGCTACCTCTCGGCGGCCCCTTCATTTTTAAAGTTAACGCGGGGCCGCAGAGAGGTGACCGGGGCATCCTTGTGTCCTGAAAAGATTTTTCGGGACACAGGGATGCCGGGCCGCAAAGATATTCATTGTGGGCCGCATATTTGACACCCATGATCTAAGTGGTGTACTATTTTGTACCTGTTAAATGCTCAAGGGCCTAGATACTGTGAAAGGCCAGGCAAAACTACTCACCGGCTGGTGTTGTACACAAATATTTTTTTAAGCGTACTGTAGCGTATTGTACTCCTCTCATATACACACTAAGTATGTCAGGCAGAGAAGTTCCAGGATGTGCACAGTGGCAGAGGCCTAAATTCGTCAGGCAGAGGTCGCAGCAGACTAGGGGCGAGTAGAAGCAGGAGTCACAGCGAGAGGCCTGATCTCCCGGTATTAGCTAGCAATCGTGTCTCAACCAGCAACCCATCTGCCATCATTGATTGGTTAACACGGTCATCCACTTCATCACAAGTGACATCTGACACCCCCAGTCAATAGCCGGTGGGTTCCTCAGACACAACCCTCAGTTGGCATGGCCCGCGAGCAGTCCCTGTCCTCCCATTGCCTCTGTCCTATAGTGTTCCCTCCCCCACAGAAGTATCTTATGCTGTGGGTTCAGCTCCACTATTTAGTGAGGACGATCTAGAGGACAGTCAGCAGCTACTGCCCAGCCAAGAAGTGGAGGAGACATCCGCCGCTTCCTACGCTAGGCGCCAAGTAGTAATGAGGAGAGTGGCATGGGAGGTGGTGTTGCGAGCATTCAGACTCCTGAAGCAGAAACTGTTAAGGAACCTGAGGAGGACATCAGTGACGTGCAGACACAACTCAATGATGATGAAGCCGATCGCACCTGGGAGCTGGGTGCAAAGGGGCTTCATCATCATCAGGAGAAGAGGGTTACAGGTTGCCTCTGAGGCAGCAGCTGAGCCAGCAAGGTGGTAGCATGGTTGGCAGTCAGCATGGTGGCAGAAGTGGAAAGTCTGGAGCCAAACGTGCTCGGGGGAAACCACCTGCTTCGGGGCAGCCTACCTTCCGGGGAGGTAGTGAAACAGGGGTTCCTGAAGTCAGCGGCAGTAGCAGTCAATTAGTGCGGACTGTTGGTGGCAAAATCAGCTACTCGGCGGTGTGGCAGTTTTTCATCAAGCATCCGGAGGAGGTTAACCTGGCCACATGCAAGATGTGTCGGCAGAAGGTGAAGCATGGCAAAGGTCCCAATGTTGACACCACGGCCCTGCGTCAATATATGTAGCGTCACCATAAAGCCACCTGGGAGAACCGTGGCTCCGATGTGGTGGTCCATCCTGCTGCATCACCCAGTGGCACGCCGCTCCCTGTTTCAGCCAGCCAAGGCTCCACCACCTCAGCTGAAGGGAGCTGTGTGTCATACCCATCTTATGTCGCTCCAGATGCTCCTGCTCCTCTTACTTTTAGTCAGCCATTCCACCAACAATCCATCGGCGAAGCCATGTCCAAGAGACAACAGTATGCGCCCACTCATCGAATGGCGCAGAAGCTGAATGTGCTCCTGTCCAAGTTGCTGGTGCTTCTGTCCCTCCCTTCTCAAGTGGTGGACTCTGCACCTTTCAGAGAACTGGCTTGTGCCAAGCCGAGGTGGAGAGTGCCAAGCCTTCATTTCTTTGTGAAGAAGGCAATACCAGCCCAGCACAATTTTCTGGAAGAGAAGGGGGGCCAGTCCTTGACCCTGTCGGTGTGCACAGCAGCGCCGACGTCTGGAGCTGTAACTATGGTCAGGGACAATACATGTCCTTTATGGCTCACTGGGTGAATGTAGTTCCTGCACAGCCACAACACCAACTTGGACAGGTCCCACAGCTTCCTCCTCCACGCTCTCAGGCCGTTGGTCCTGTGATAGTGTGCGAATCCCCCTCCTCATCCTCCACCATGTCCTCAGCTTCCACTGCCCAGACAAGTCTCAGTGGCCCTTCAGTATACCATGTGTGCAGGGCACAGCGGTGTCATGCTGTTCTTCACATGGTTTGCCTTGGCGATCGGAGTCACACAGGGGAGGATCTGCTAAAAGTAATTTGTAAAGAAATTGGAGCATGGCTTACTCCACGAAAACTGGAAATGGGAACCATGGTGACTGACAACGGGAAGAACATTTTGCATGTGCTGTGACTGTCAAGCAGTTCCTGAAGTGTTCCCCCCCATTTGTAAGACATCCTAACAATGGGAAGGAAACTTTGCATGCACTTCAGCCACTCGTACAATGCAAAGCACACCCTCCTTGAGCTGGAGCGTCAGAACTGTATCCCCCAACAAAGTCTGATTTTTGACATTGCCACATGTTAGAATTCCACTTTCCATATGTTGGACCGGCTGTACGAACAGAGAAAAGCCATCACCGATTTCTTGATGATCCAAGCTGATAGGGGTACTCCCCTATGTAACTTCAATGTGAACCAGTGGCAGCTCATACGTGACACCTGCCATTTGCTCAGGCCCTTCGAGGAAGCCACAGTATTAGTAAGTCTCCAAGATTACGGCATGAACAACGTCATTCCACTGCTTCATTTCTTACAACACGTTTTGGAAACGATGGCTGGTCAGGACACTGGAGACATGGCACCTACATCTCACGGCCACATGAGCCCTGTGGGGGCTGAACTGGAGGGGGAGAGGCACAGTGGAGCACAGTTTAGTTTTTCTCGTAATCTGAACGGAGAGGAGGAGCAGGAGCAGCCAGAGGAGCTAGAGGATTATGAGGAAGGTGAGGCAGAGGACCCAGACACACCGTGGCAGTATGCAGTGGAGATGGAGGCAGGGGGTCCCTCCGAGTCACTTGCACAAATGGCACGATGAATGCTCACTTTGCTTGCGTAGTGACAGCCGAATTGTCACCATTTGGCAGCAGGATGACTTCTGGATCTGCATCTTATTGGACCCTCGCTACCGCCACAAAATAGGGACCTTTTTTACACCCACTGAGTGGGAGGACAAAGTGACCTACTACAGAGGCATCCTATGTAGTCAGTTGGCCAATGCCTATCGGCGCCATCGTCCATCCTCTCTCAAGTCTGAATCGGGGGGGGGGCCCTCTTCGCTCACCTTCCAATGCCATGGCTGCTGGGGAGGGGTGGAGTGGCAGGAGTAGTACCGTCTCCATCAGCAGCAGCCTGAGTCTACAGTCGCTGATGAGTAGCTTTCTTCACCCGCATAGTGAATCAACTCATCATCAGCAGATAGACCTGCAGCAGGAACTGAACCAGCAGGTGGTGGCATACCTTGACATGCCCATGCCAACACACCTTGAAGATCCGCTGGACTTCTAGGCAGCCAAACTTGATTTGTGGCCGCAACTAGCTGAGATTGCCTTGGAAAGGCTGTCCTGCCCGACCAGTAGTGTGCCATCAGAACGGTAGTTTAGTGTGGCTGGGGCCATAGTCACTCAGAGGAGAACTCGTCTGTCCACGAAAAATGTGGAGAGACTGCCCTTTGTGAAGATGAATTAGGCATGGATCAGCCAGGATTTCCAACCACCAATGCCTGATGCAACAGAGTAGATTGACCATGGAGCCACACCACACTTCACAAATATGGATAGTGCCAAACAGATTTAAGGCGCTGCTCCCCAGTTACAAACATTCTTCCGCATCAGACATTTTTTCACCCACCTTCGTCACTGGGTACTGGTATTGCCACCCATGGCACCACTCTGTCACTGCGTCACTTTCAGGACTCCTGAGGCTGCTGCTGCCACCTCCAGGATGTCTCATTCAGCTATCATGCTTCAGCCACCTCCAGGCTGTGCAATTCAGCCACTATATGGTCTCCTCATGCTTCAGCCACCTCCAGGCTATGCTATTCAGACACTATATGGTCTCTTCATGCTGCCACAAACTCCAGGCGGTGCCATTCAGACACTATATGGTCTCCTCATGCTTCAGCTACCTCCAGGCTGTGCCATTCAGACACTATATGGTCTCCTCATGCTTCAGCCAACTCCAGGCTGTGCCATTCAGACACTATATTGTCTCCCCATGCTACTATAAACTCCAGGCAGTCATTCAGCCACTATATGGTCTCCTCATACTGATGCCACCTCCAGGCTGTCTCATTCAGCCACTATATGGTCTCTTCTCATGCTTCACCCAACTCCAGGCTGTGCCATTCAGCCACTATATGGTCTTTTCATGCTTCAGCCACCTCCCGGCTATGCATTTCAGCGACTATATGGTCTCCTCATGCTCCAGCCAACTCCAGGCTATGCCATCCAGCCACTATATGGTTTCCTCGTGCTTCAGCCACCTCCAGGCTGTTCATTCAGACACTATATGGTCTTCTCATGCTTCAGCCACCTCCAGGCTGTCCCATTCAGACACTATATTGTCTCCTCATGCTTCAGCCATCTCCAGGCTGGGCCATTCAGACACTATATGGTTTCCTCATTGTCAGGATCTGGAGTGGTATGCAGGGATGACACAGGTAGTGGATCCTCTATGTCAGTGAGGTGATGTCGTGGGCCGTACCAGGGGAACGGAATCTAAGGGGTTACTGGTTTTCACCAGAGCCCGCCGCAAGGCGGGATGGACTTGCTGCGGCAGGTAACCCCCAGGTTGTTCCACCCAATAGCGACTCAACCTCACTGACTGCTGAGTCAGGCATAGTACACAAGGATTAGGCAAAAGGCAAGGTCAGACGTAGCAGAAGGTCAGGGCAGGCGGCAACGGTTCATAGTCAAGGGCAACGGCAAGGGTCTGGATACACAGGCAATGGACACACGGGAATGCTTTCACTGGCACAAGGCATCAAGATCCGGCAGGAAGGGGAAGTGGGTTTTTATATCTTTGGGAGTGAATAACACTGATTGGGCCAGGCACCAATGAGTGGTGCACTGGCCCTTTAAATTTCAGAGAGCTGGCGCGCACGCGCCCTAGAGAGCGGGGCCATGCGCTCCGGGACATGACAGCAGGGGAACGGGGAGGTGAGAGGACTGGGATGCGACCTGCGGGCAGGCGAGTCCCGCCACGCGGATGGCATCCCCACCAGTGATAGCAGCGCAGCGCTCCCGGTCAGCAGGTCTGACCGGGGCGATGCGGGCAGACAAGCGCCGCGAGTGCTCCGGGAGGGAGCAGGGACCCGGAGCGCTCGGCGTGACAGTACCCCCCCTTGGGTCTCCCCCTTTTTTTTGGAACCGAGGAATCTGTAGATGAGTTCCTTGTCTAAAATATCGGCCTCGGGTTCCCATGATCTTTCTTCAGGGCCACAATTCTCCCAATCCACCCAAATTTTTTTTTTTTTTACCTCGGATGACCTTGGAGGCGAGGATTTCCTTGACGGAGAAGACATCAGAGGAGCCAGAGATAGGAGCAGGAGCAGTGTCCTTGGGAGAAAAGCAGTTAAGTACGAGAGGTTTGAGAAGAGAAACATGTAAAGAGTTAGGAATACGAAGAGAAGGGGGAAGATGAAGCTTGTAGGAGACAGAATTGATTTGATTCTTGATTTTAAAAGGCCCGAGGACCAAGCTTGTAGCTAGGGACACAGAAACAGATGTATTTGGCGGAGAGCCATACTTTGTCACCGGGGGCAAGAACAGGAGGAATTCTCTTTTTATCGGCATGACTCTTCATGCGAGATGAGGCCAGTAGGAGCGACATTTGAGTCTCCTTCCAGATGGAGGTGAAATATTGTGTCAATTCATCCACGGCAGGAACTCCAGAAGAAGTGGGAATGGGGAGGGGGGGGGGGGAAGCGGGTGACGGCCGTACACCACAAAGAATGGAGATTTGGAGGAAGACTCAGAATTCTTGAAGTTGTATGAGAATTCAGCCCAGGGCAGAAGGTCGACCCAGTCATCTTAACGGGAGGAGACAAAATGCCGCAAGTAATCGCTATGAATCTGGTCTACTCTTTCCACTTGTCCATTTGATTGGGGGTGATAGGAGGAAGAGAAATTCAATTTGATCTTTAATTGACTGCAGAGTGCTCTCCAAAATTTAGAAACAAATTGAACACCTCAATATTCACCTACAAATTCCCACAATATGCGTGGGAAGCCTGTGGAGACTAAAAATTTGTAGAAAAAATTGTTTCGCCAATTGTGGCGCAGAAGGTAGACCTGGAAGCGGGACAAAATGAGCCATTTTGGAAAAGCGATCAACGACCACCCAAATGACAGTGTTGCCATGAGATGAAGGTAGGTCAGTTATAAAGTCCATCGCTATATGAGACCATGGCTGTTCAGGCACAGGCAGAGGAAGGAGAAGACCAGCCGGCTTCTGGCGTGGAGTCTTGTCACGTGCACACACTGTACAGGCCCGTACAAAATCGGTCACATCTTTCTCCAAGGAAGACCACCAATAGTGTCTGGCAATTAGCTGTATGGACTTTTTGATTCCAGCATGACCCGCCAGGTGGGAGGAATGACCCCATTTGAGAGTCTGGAGGCGAAGACGTGGAGGAACATAAGTTTTTCCGGGAGGAATTGGCACCAAAGAAGCTGGGGTGGAGACAACCAGACACTCAGGAGGTATGATGTGTTGAGGAAGAACTTCTGATTCCGAGGCATCGGTGGTACGTGATAGAGCATCAGCCTTGACATTCTTGTCCGCAGGACGAAAATGAATTTGAAAATTGAAACGGGCAAAGAACAATGACCATCTAGCCTGGCGAGGATTTAACCGCTGGGCGGATTGAAGGTAGGACAAATTTTTGTGGTCAGTGTAGATGGTGATGGTATGCAAGGATCCTTCTAGAAGATGTCTCCACTCCTCAAGTGCCAACTTAATGGCCAATAGTTCCCGGTCTCCAATGGAATAGTTCTTTTCAGGAGGAGAGAAAGTCTTGGAGAAAAATCCGCAAGTGATATTTTTTCCTTTAGCGTTTTTTTGAAGAAGGACAGCTCCGGCACCAACTGAGGAGGCATCAACCTCAAGGAAGAAGGGCTTCAGAGGATCTAGCCTGGACAGAACTGGAGCAGAAGTGAAGGCGGCTTTTAGGTGTTTAAAGGCCTCCTCCGCCTGCGGTGGCCAGGACTTCGGATTAGCATTTTTCTTGGTCAAGGCCACAATAGGTGCAACAATGGTGGAGAAGTGGGGAATGAATTGACGATAATAATTTGCAAATCCGAGCAATCGTTGGATGGCTCACAAACCAGTGGGACGTGGCCAATCTATTACTCCAGATAGTTTATCAGGGTCCATTTGAACACCTTGACCGGAGACTAGGTATCCCAAGAAGGGGAGACTGCTGCGTTCAAAAAGACATTTCTCGATCTTGGCATAAAGATGATTTTTGCGTAGGTGCTGAAGCACTTGACGGACATGGAAACAATGTTCCTCTAGGTTGGAAGAAAAAATGAGAATGTCATCAAGATAGACCACCACACAGGAATACAGCATGTCCCAGAAAATCTCATTGACAAAGTCCTGGAAGACTGCTGGGGCGTTGCATAGACCAAAGGGCATGACAAGATATTCAAAGTGACCATCTCTGGTATTGAAGGCGGTTTTCCATTCATCACCTTCACGAATACAGATGATATTATAGGCGCCCCTTAGATCAAGTTTGGTGAAGATCTTAGCTCCTTGCAATCGATCAAATAGTTCAGAGATGAGTGGTAGAGGATAGCGGTTTTTAACTGTGATCTTATTAAGACTGCGGTAGTCAATACAAGGGCGTAGAGAGCCGCCCTTCTTGGCCACGAAGAAGAATCCAGCTCCGGCTGGAGAAAAAGATTTCCGGATAAACCCTCTTTTGAGGTTTTCCTGGATGTACTCTGTCATGGCTTGTGTTTCCGGGGCAGAAAGTGGGTAAATCCTACCACGGGGCGGTGTGGTACCAGGGAGCAATTCGATAGGGCAGTCATAGGGTCTATGTGGAGGGAAGACCTCTGCTTGTTTTTTTACAAAAGACGTCAGAATAGTCCTGATAGGCCTTAGGAAGACCTGGCAATGGAGTAGCAATGGAGACTTGGCAGGAAGAAACTGGGTGGAGACATCGCTTGTGGCAAGAAGATCCCCACCTCTTAATGTCCGCGGTGACCCAGTTGAGGCTAGGCGAATGACGTTAGAGCCAGGGAAAGCCCAGAAGAATTTCAGAAGTGCAGTTGGGCAGCACAAAAAATTCAATATGTTCATGATGGTGAACTCCAACACTCATGAGCAACGGTTGAGTGCGGTAACGCACGGTGCAGACCAGCCTCTCTCCATTGACGGATGAAATGAAGAGAGGTTTGACAAGACGGGTAACTGGAATATCGAATCTGTTGATTAGGGAGGCTTCAATGAAACTTCCTGCTGAACCAGAGTCCAAGAAGGCCACAGCGGAGAAGGAAGTATTAGTATTAGCAGGTATAGCAATTCGCACAGGTATAGTCAGTCGTGGAGAGGAAGAATTCACACCTAGCAACGCCTCTCCTATGTTAACTAGGTGCAAGCGTTTCCCTTATGCGGAGGACGAATAGGACAGTCCTTTAGGAAATGTGTTCGGTACTAGCACAGTACAGGCACAAGTTTTCGTTCCTACGGCGAGTCCTCTCTTGTTGGGTCAAGCGAGACCGATCCACTTGCTTAGCCTCCTCGGCGGAAGGCGCAGGAACAGATTGCAAAGGATGCTGGAAGAGAGGTGCCAGGGGAGGAAACCGCCTGGTGCGAACATGATCCTTTTCCTGACGAAGCTCCTGGCATCTTTCAGTGAATGTGGGTGGCCAAATGGATGAGTTCAGACAGGGTAGCAGGAATTTCTCGTGAGGCCAGAACATCTTTGATGTGACTGGATAAGCCTTTCTTGAAGGTCGCGCAGAGGGCCTCATTATTCCAGGATAGCTCAGAGGCGAGGGTGCGGAACTGAATGGCGTATACGCACACTGAAGAACTCCCTTGGACAAGATTCAATAGGGCTGTCTCGGCTGAGGAAGCCCGGGCTGGCTCCTCAAAGACACTGCGTACTTCTGAGAAGAAGGACTGGATAGTAGTAGTGGCAGGATCGTTGCGGTCCCAAAGCGGTGTGGCCCAGGACAAAGCCTTTCCAGACAGCAGGCTGACCACAAACGCCACCTTAGACCGTTCTGTAGGAAATTGGTCTGACATCATCTCCAGGTGTAGGGAACACTGGGACAGGAAACTATGGCACAGTTTAGAGTCCCCATCAAACTTGTCAGGCAGGGACAGTCGGAGTCTGGGAGCGGCTACTCGCTGCGGAGGTGATGGTTGCTGTTGTTGAGGCAGAAGCTGTTGTAGCATAGCAGTCAACTGAGTCAGCTGTTGTCCTTGTAGTGCGATCTGCTGAGATTTCTGGGCGACCACGGAGGTTAGGTCAGCGACACTGGGCAGCGGGACCTCAGCGGGATCCATGGCCGGATCTACTGTCAGGATCCGGAGTGGTATGCAGGGATGACACAGGTAGTAGATCCTCTATGTCAGTGAGGTGATGGCGTGGGCCGTACCAGGGGAACGGAATCTAAGTGGTTACTGGTTTTCACCAGAGCCCGCCACAAGGCGGGATGGACTTGCTGCGGCAGGTAACCCTCAGGTCGTTCCACCCAATAGCGACTCAACCTCACTGACTGCTGAGTCAGGCGCGGTACGCAAGGACTAGGCAAAAGGCAAGGTCAGACTTAGCAGAAGGTCAGGGCCGGCGGCAACGGTTCGTAGTCAAGGGCAACGGCAAGGGTCTGGATACACAGGCAATGGACACATGGGAACGCTTTCACTGGCACAAGACAACAAGATCCGGCATGGACAGGAATGGGAAGTGGGTTTTTATATGTTTGGGAGTGATTAACACTGATTGGGCCAGGCACCAATTAGTGGTGCACTGGCCCTTTAAATTTCAGAGAGCCGGCGTGCGCACGCCCTAGAGAGCGAGGCCGCGCACGCCGGGACATGACAGCAGGGGAACGGTGCAGGTGAGAGGACTGGGATGCGACCCGCGGGCGGGCGCGTCCCGCCATGTGGATCGCATCCCCACCGGTGATAGCGCTTCCGGTCAGCGGGTCTGACTGGAGTGCTGCGGGCAGACAAGCGCCGCGAGCGCTCCAGGAGGGAGCAGGGACCCGGAGTGCTCGGCGTGACACTCATGCTTCAGCTACCTCCAGGCTATGCCATTCAGACACTCTGATGTCTCCTCATGCTTCAGCCAACTCCAGGCTGTGCCATTCAGACACTATATGGTCTCCTCATACTGATGCCACCTCCAGGCTGTCTAATTCAGCCACTACAGGGACCCCCCGACCTACGATGGCCCCGACATACGATAATTTCAACATGCGATGGCCTCTCAGAGGCCATCGCATGTTGAAGGCAGCATCAACATACAATGCTTTTGTATGTCGGGGCCATCGCATAAACGGCTATCCGGCAGTGCAGACTGCTTCAACTGCTGCCGGATAGCCATTTACGGTGCCCCGTGTGCTCCGGTGATGGTCACTCACCTGTCCACAGGGCTCCGGAGTGTCCGCTTCGGGACCCCCTGCATCACCGGTGCTCTCCTTCGTCGTTATCACGTCATCCCATGCTGTCCCATGACCCAATAGGAGCAGCATGCATAGTGACGTGATGGCGGCGACGGAGAGAGGATCCTGGGGAAGCAGAGACATCCAGAGCGTCGTGGACACCCCGGGGACGCGGTGACAGCGATGGTGGGTGACATTCTGGGCAGCGCTGACGAGCGGTGACTGTCCGGAGTGGCGGGGACAGGTGAGTATAACATCCTATACTTTACATTGCACGGATCCCTCAACATACGATGGTTTCAACAAACGATGGTTGATTTGGAACGGATTACCATCGTATGTTGAGGGACCACTGGATATGGTCTCTGCTCATGCTTTATCCAACTCCAGGCTGTGCCATTCAGCCACTATATGGTCTTTTCATGCTTCAGCCACCTCCAGGCTGTGCCATTCAGCCACTATATGGTCTCCTCATGCTTCAGCCAACTCCAGGCTGTGCCATTCAGCCACTATATGGTCTCCTCATGCTTCAGCCACCTCCAGGCTGTGCAATTCAGCCACTATATAGTCTCTTCATGCTGCCACAAACTAAAGGCTGTGCCATTCAGCCACTGTATGGTCTTCTCATGCTTCAGCCACCTCCAGACTGTGCCATTCAGACACTAAATGGTCTCTTCATGCTTCAGCTACCTCCAGGCAGTTCCATTCAGACACTATATGTTCTCCTCTTGCTTCATCCAACTTCAGGCTGTGCCATTCAGACACTATATGGTCTCCCCATGCTGCCACAAACTCCAGGCAGTCATTCAGCCACTATATGGTCTGCTCATACTGATGCCACCTCCAGGCTGTCTCATTCAGCCACTATATGGGACCCGTGGCTATTAACTCTTTAGACGCAGCGTTCAAAGTTGATTGCCGCGTCTAAAGTGAAAGTAAACTAATGCCGGTTAGCTCAGGGGGCTGGTTGGGACTGCAGTGAAACCGCGGCATCCCGAACAGCTGTAGGACACAAGGAGGATCCCCTTACCTGCCTCCTGGTGTCCGATCACCAAATGACTGCTCAGTGCCAAGATTCAGGCATGAGAATGAGAAACCATTGATCAATGTAAAAGATCAGTGTGTGCAGTGTTATAGCCCCCTATGGGAGCTATAACATTGCAAAAAAAAGTTAATAAAGATCATTTAACCCCTTCCCTAATAAAATGAGAAACCATTGATCAATGTAAAAGATCAGTGTGTGCAGTGTTATAGCCCCCTATGGGAGCTATAACATTGCAAAAAAAAGTTAATAAAGATCATTTAACCCCTTCCCTAATAAAAGTTTAAATCACCCCCCTTTTCCCATTTAAAAAAAAAAACAAAACAGTGTAAGTAAAAATAAAAATAAACATATGTGGTATCGCTGCATGCAGAATGGTCCGAATTACAAAAATATATAATTAACTAAACCGCACGGTCAATGGCGTACGCTCAAAATATTCCATAGTCCAAAATTGCGTATTTTTGGTCACTTTTAGTATCATGGATCAATAAGTCAATGCAAAAATGGTACCGCTAAAATCTTCAGATCTCTTGGCAAAAAATTTGCCCTCATACCGCTCCATACGTGGAAAAATAAAAAAGTTATAGGGGTCAGAAGATGACAATTTTAAACATATACATTTTCCTGCATGTAGTTACGAATTTTTTCAGGAGTACGGCAAAATCAAACCTACATAAGTGGGGTATCATTTTAATTGTATGGATCTACAGAATAAAAAGAAGGTGTCATTTTTACCGAAAAATGTACTGTGTAGAAACGGATGCCCCCAAAATTTTGTCTCACAATGATTTTTTTTTTATGTTTCTCCGTAGATGTTTGGGTAAAATGACTGATGTCATTACAAAGTAGAATTGGTGGTGCAGAAAATAAGCCATCATATGGATTTTTAGGTGCAAAATTGAAAGGGTTATGATTTTCTAAAGGTAAGGAGGAGAAAACAAAAGTGCAAAAATGGAAAAACCCTGAGTCCTTAAGGGGTTAATCTTTTCTATTGTGAGGCCCTATGGTCTCGTCTGGCTGCTGCCACCTCATTGTGCCACCATGTGACTCCTTGTTATATTGGGTTTTGTGTTCATACAGTATTAGTTCAAAGTAAACACCGGGACATTAAACTTGGGAATCAAATATAAATCTTAAATTTAAAAAAATAGATGTAATCTTTTCAAGACTGAGGCCCTATGGTCGTCGATGTCAAATATTGGAATATATCACAAGAATCCAATGAATCAGCTTGGAGCGATAACAATGAACCATAACTGATTAAATGAAAGATTCGCACTTTCACAGTCAGGGGGGTGCTGAGAGGCAGGGGCTGGAACAGGTGTTATCTTGCTCGGCGGAGGACCACCAGCTCAATGCTCACCAGAATGGCTACTCAAAAAAAAGTAAATAAATTCAAATTAAATTAAATAAAAATAACATAAAAAAATATCTTTATTCTCTTAAATTTTTACGCCATATGGTCTCCCTGCTGCCACATCCATGTGCTCTGCGGCAGTGATTCTAATAGCGATGCCTGTAATCTGCATGTCAAACTGTATAACAGTATTATTTCACTAACATAACACACTCCCTATGCGTGTTAGGACAAGGCAAAGTGTTCTACACCCCTATTGAGGCCATATGGTCTCCTCATGCTTCCGCCACCTCCATGCTGTGTCATTTAGCCACTATATGTTCTCCTCATGCTGCCGCCACCTCCACGCTGTGTCATTCAGCCACTATATGTTCTCCTCCTGCTGCTGCAAACTTCAGGCTGTGCCATTCAGCCCCTATATGCTGCCGCCAACTCCAGGCTGTGTCATTCAGCCACTATGTGGTCTCCTCATGTTGCCGCCACCTCCACGCTGTGTCATTTAGCCACTATATGGTCTCCTCATACTGATACCACTTCCAGGCTCTGTCATTGTGCCGCTCTGCCATGTGATTCTATAGCGACAACTCTGATCTGCATATCATACTGACTAACAGTATTTTTTCACTAACCCAGCACACTCCATATGCGTGTTACATCAAGGCAAAGTGTTCTACACCCCTATTGAGGCTCTCTGGAGGCCAGAAATAGCTGTTTTTAACCTCCTGAGCGGTTATCCCGAGCGTGACTTGGGGTTAATTTTCTCTGCCAGGATCGGTAACCCTGAGTCACGCTCGGGGTAGAATTGCAGAGTTGCCGGCCGGGCTGCACGATATATCGCAAAAGCAATCGCTTTTTGCGATATAGTGCTATTATCTGCTCTGGTCGACTCCCGTTGCGGGGGCCGGCCAGAGCAGGTAATGACAAATACTAAAAGTCAGTGTTTCTCAACCAGGGGGCCTCCAGATGTTGCAAAACTACAACTCTCAGCATGCCCGAACAGCCAAAGGCTGTCCGGGCATGCTGGGAGTAGTAGTTTCACAACAGCTGGAGGCACCCTGGTAGAAAAACACTGAGCTAAGTGTAAAAGTAAAAAGGAGGAAAATAAAAAAAAACATTTTGCTTACCTAATCCCGGTCCCTGCATATGCCGTTCCCCTCCGTGCGCTCTGGTCCCTGCTCTCTTCACTATTCATCTTACAGGACCTTTCACTTTTCAGCCAATCACAGGCCGCAGTGGTGTAAAGCTAGTGATTGGCTGAAGGGGAAAGGGCTTGTTCTGCAGCAAATACACTAGGTTTGAAATCTGCCCGGCAAACCTAGTGTATGTTACTGCAGGACAAGACAAGGTGACAAGGGGGATGAATGTGACAGGGGGAGGAAGAATGTGACAAAGGGGGGGGGGGATTTTAATGTGACAAAGGGGGGAGGGGATTGTGATAAGGGGGTGGGGAATGTGACAAGGAGGGAGGAAGAATGTGACAGAGGGGGGGAATGTGACAGAGGGGGAAATGTGACAGAGGGGGGAATGTGACAGAGGGGGGAATGTGACAGAGGGGGGAATGTGACAGAGGGGGGAATGTGACAGAGGGGGGAATGTGACAGAGGGGGGAATGTGACAGAGGGGGGAATGTGACAAGGGGGGGGGGGTGTGACAGGGGGGGGGATGTGACAGGGGGGAGGGGAATGTGACATGGAGGGGGGGATGTGACAAGGGGGGGAATGTGATAAGGGGGGGATGTGACAAGGGGGAGGAGAATGTGATAAGGGGGGGGGGGATGTGACAAGGGAGGGGGAATGTGACGGGGGTAGATGTGAAATGTGACGGGGGGAGATGTGAAATTTCAATGCAAAAAATTGTACTGCTTTTGGTACAAATTTCCAGACAGAATCATACCGCCAGGGAGGTTAATAGGGATTTGCTGCAAATAAATTAGGAGCGAACCAAATTTTTCGGAAAAATCGTCCGAATCTAATTTTAAAAAAAAATTTGCTCATCTCTACTTACCATCTGTAAATTCATGAACAGTTTATTAAAATAGACTTCTTCTTTTTTTTAGAGTATTCATGAAAGAAATTGGTTGTGTCTGTGATTTTCAGCTGGATAAGCCTGTACAGATGACAATAACTTCCTATGTATTCAGAGTACTGTAGTATTCTGGGCTGTAGACACATATAACTTCTAATCTATTTAGTCTAGAAACACCATAAACTGGGAAAGAAAACACCACAATTAGAGCATGCTGTGTTTAAAAAAAAGAACTGATACGAAAAGACTCACTCCAAGTGAGGAGAAAACACCACAAAGAAAAAGCATTGTAGGTATACATATGCTTAGTGACTTCCAGCTAACATCTGGTCAAAGCAGTTTTTCACTCAAAACATTTGATGTATTTTTTCTGCCATTTTTTTGAAATACCATAAACTGAGGAAAAGAGGGGTGGTGTTTGGGTCTCGGTGTAGTCTGTAAGTTAAAGGGGTAGTCCAGTGGTGAAAAACTTATCCCCTATCCTAAGGATAGGGGATAAGTTTGAGATCGCGGGGGGTCCGACCGCTGGGGCCCCCTGCGATCTCTCTGTACGGGGCCCCGGCTCTCCGCCGAGATAGCGGGTGTCGACCCCCGCACGAGGCGGCGGCCGACACGCCCCCTCAATACATCTCTATGGCAGAGCCGGAGATTGCCAAAGGCAGCGCTTCGGCTCTGCCATAGAGTGGTATTGAGGGGGCGTGTCGGCCGCCGCCTCGTGCGGAGGTCGACACGCCCCCTTCCAGCGGGCTGTCGGGGCTCCGTACAGGAGATCGCGGGGGGCCCCAGGGGTCGGACCCCCCGCGATCTGCAACTTATCCCCTATCCTTAGGATAGGGTATAAGTTGCTCACCACTGAATCACCACTGGACTACTCCTTTAATGAATATGTAGTTAAATCCAGGAATCAAGGCACAGGGCCTGGGACATAAATGATGGGGGGGTGGGCGGGTGGGCGAGGCGATAGAGGGAGGGCCTGGTCGTGGGCCAGCATGAAAGTTACAGTCTTGGGTGGATGAGTCCATGTGGTAGATAGAGAAACTCCATAGCACAGCATCCAGTGTGAGGTGGAGCATACATAGCACACAGGTGGTAGCTAGTACAGTGGAACTTTAGCAATTTTTAAAACTTAGAACTTGTTACTTAGAATCTTTCTTTACTTTTGGTTGCATTTTTTCAGGCACAAGTCATATAATTGCACCCAAACAAAATCCTAAAGTGATAGTTTAAAGAATGTAATATCACAAATAATCTGCATAAGTACCGTATTTTTCGCCCTATAGGACGCACCGGCGTATAAGATGCACCCAATTTATAGGTGCAAAATCTAAAAAAATAAAGATTCTGAACCCAACAGTGGTCTTCAACCTGTGGACCTCCAGATGTAGCAAAACTACAACTCCCAGCATGTCCGGACAGCCGTTGGCTGTCCGGGCATGCTGGGAGTTGTAGTTTTGCAACATCTGGAGGTCCGCAGGTTGAAGACCACTGGATAATAAGTAGTTCTCACGTGTCCCTGCCACTACGGGCCCGTCAACGCTGCCCTGGATGTCGCTCCATCGCTGTCGCCGCGTCCCCGTGGTGTCCCCGACTCTCCGGACGTCTTCTTCCCCGGGATCCACGCTCTCCGCCGCCTTCATCACGTCGCTACGCACGCCATTCCTATTGGATGATGGGACGGCGTGCGCGACGACGTGATGACGTCGAAGGAGAGCGCCGGCCAAGCAGGAGATCCCGGAGCAGACACCGAGGCAGGTAAGGTCCTGTAAGCTGTTCGGGACGCCGCGATTTCACAGCAGCGGTCCAGAACAGCCCGACTGAGCAGCCGGGTTAGTGTCACTTTCCCTTCAGACGCGGCGGTCAGCTTTGATCGCCGTGTCTGAAGGGTTAATACAGGGTATCACCGCGATCGGTGATGTCCTGTATTAGCCGCGGGTCCTGGCCGTTGATGGCCGCTGGGACCGCCGTGTGTATTCGCCGTATAAGACGCAACAAATTTTCCCCCCCAGTTTTGGGGAAGAAAAAGTGCGTCTTATACAGCGAAAAATACGGTACCCTAAATCACTTATTAAGAATATGAGAAGAAAAAAATTGTAAGGACAACACCTAATGTTTATAATACTTACCGTATTTTTTGCCGTGTAAGACGCACTGACCGCTGCGTCTGAAGAGAAAGTGACACTAACCTGGCTGTTCAGTGAAATTGCAGCGGTCCCGAACAGCCCGACTGAATAGCCGGGTTAGTGCTTACAGGACACCGGGGGGACCTTACCTGCCTCCTCGGTGTCTTCTCCGTTCAGGGATCCCCTGTATGGCCGGCGCTCTCCTTCCTCGTCATCACGTCGTCGCGTACGTGCGTCGGCGTGCGTAACGACGTGATGGCGGCGACAGAGAGCGAGGATACCCGGCCGGCAGCAGAGGCTTTCCGGAGCGACGGGGACACGGCGACAGCGATGGAGCGACATCCAGGGCAGCGGTGACGGGTCTGGAGCGGCGGGGACACGTGAGTATTACCTCCTCCTGCAGTGGTCTTCAATCTGCGGACCTCCAGATGTTGCAAAACTACAACTCCCAGCATGCCCGGAGTTGTAGTTTTGCAACACCTGGAGGTCCGCAGGTTGAAGACCACTATTGGGTTCAAAATCTTTATTTTTTTGATTTTGCACCTATAAATTGGGTGCGTCTTATACGCCGGTGCGTCCTATAGGGCAAAAAATACGGTATGTGAATGGCTTATGTGTGTCCTTTACAGATGTTAAAAAGAGAGGTGTAAAAAATAGGGATTCAATTTCCTCTTTAAATTCAATGATCGGATGTGTTTTTTTTTTAGTGTATGAATTATACACACATACTCATATAAAATATTCAAGGATTGGGGGAAACAACAAAACGCTGTGCATTTTCAAAATTATATTCCAGCGATAGTTTTTCACCTAGGATGGGGTTCATATTGTTGAAAAATCTTGGACAGGGTTAGAAGGTCCATTCATGTTTCTCTAGCTTCTTGTCTTGTGTTTTATCTGCTTCTTCAGTGTTTATTCATTAACAAATCAATTTTATTTTTCTTGAAAACAAAAAAACTAAACAAAAAGAAAACAAAGCAAAGGATTCTAGAGATATATATTTTTATATGTTCTTCTTCATGGCACCCAGGTGGTTCTGGCTTTTGTTTATATTTCTCTCCCTTTAACCCCGTTTGGCTTTTTGAAAGCAAATTTTGCTGAAATAGTTTTTGGGGGGGCATGTCGAATTTAGGAAGCCCCTATGGTGCCAGAACAGCAAAAAAAGAAAACCTCACATGGCACACTATTTAGGAAACAACACCCCTTATGGAACGTAACAAGGGGTACAGTGAGCTTTAACCTCTTAAGGACCCATGACGTATGCATACGTCATGAGTCCCGGTCCTGCGATATAACGCGGGGTCACACGGTGACCCCGCATCATATCGCGGCGGGCCCGGCATCATAGTGAAGCCGGGACCCGCCTCTAATAGCGCGCGGCACTGATCGCAGCTGAGCCGCGCGGCTAAAAACGAAAGTAAAAGTGCCCGGCTAGCTCAGGGAGCTGTTCGGGATCTCCACGGTATAATCGCGGCATCCCGAACAGCCGTAGCACAGGAGGAGGTCTTTTACCTTCTCCTGTGCTGTCCGATCGCCGAATGAATGCTTCAAGCCTGAGATCCAGGCTTGAGCATTCAATCGCCGAAAACACTGATTGATCCATTCCTATGGAGATGGATCAATCAGTGTAAAAGATCAGTAAATGCAATGTTATAGCCCCTTATGGGAGCTATAATGTTGCATAAGAAAAGTGTAAAAAAATCATTAACCCTTTCAATTATCCCTTCCCCTAATAAAAGTTTGAATCACCCGGCATTTCCAAAAATAAAAAAAACATTATGTAAATAATAATAAAAATAAACATATGTGGTATCGCCACGTGCGGAAATGTCCGATTTATAAAAATATACCGCTTTTTAAACCGCTCGTTCAATGGCGTACGCGCAAAAAAAATTCCAAATTCCAAAATAGCGCATTTTTGATCACTTTTTATACCACAAAAAAGTGAATAAAAAGTGATCAAAAAGTCTTATCAGAACAAAAATGGTACCGCTAAAAACTTAAGATGACGGCGCAAAAAATGAGTCCTCAAAGCGCCCTGAACACAGAAAAATAAAAAAGTTATAGGGGTCAAAAGATGACCATTTTAAACGTATAAATTTTCCTGCATGTATTCATGATTTTTTTCGGAAGTGATACAAATTCAAACCTATACAAGTAGGGTATCATTTTAACCATATGGACCTACAGAATAAAGATAAGGTATCATTTTTGACAAAAAATGTACTGCGTAAAAATAGAAGCCCCCAAAACTTACAAAATAGTGTTTTTTCATCAATTTTGTCGCACATTGATTTTTTTTCCCGTTTCACCGTAGACTTTTGGGTAAAATGACTAATGTCATTACAAAGTAGAATTAGTGACGCAAAAATTAAGCCATTATATATAATTTTAGGTGAAAATTTTTAAGAGTTATGATTTTTTAAAGTTAAGGAGGAAAAATTTAAAATGAAAAAACGGAAAAAGCCCGGGTCCTTAAGGGGTTAACACCCCACAGGTGTTTGACAATGTTTCACTAAAGTTAGACAGGAAAATGAAAAATTAGATTTTTTTTTCACTAAAATGCTGGTGTTACCCCAAATTTTTTAATTTCATAAGGGGTAATAGGAGAAAAGGCCCCCCAAAATTTGTAACACCATTTCTTCTGAGTATGGAAATACCCCACATGTGGATGTAAAGTGCTCTGCGGGCGCACTACAGGGCTCAGAAGAGAAGGAGCGCCATTGGGATTTTGGAGAGAGAATTTGGTTGGAATGGAAGTTGGGGGCCATGTTTGTCTACAAACCCCACGTGCTACCAGAACAGTGGACATGTGACCCTATTTCGGAAACTACACCCCTGACGGAATGTAACAATGGGTGCAGTGAGCATTTACATCGCACTGGCGTTTAACAGACCTTTGGAACAGTGGGTTATGCAAATGAAAAATAAAATTTTTAATTTTCATGGACCATTGCACACAAAATCTGTCAGACACCTGTGGGGTGTAAATGCTCACTGCACCCCTTGTTACATTACCTGAGGGGTGTAGTTTCCAAAATGGGGTCACATGTGTGTGTGTGGGGTCCACTGTTCTGGCACCATGGGGGCTTTGTAAACGCACATGGCCTTCAATTCCAACCAAATTCTCTCTCCAAAAGCCCAATGGCACTCCTTCTCTTCTGAGCCCTGTAGTGCGTCCGCAGAGCATTTTACATCCATATATTGGGTATTTCCATAATCAGAAAAAATTTTGTTGCATTTCATTTTCATGTCCAAATTTAATGACAACTCATCAAACACCTGTGGGGTGTTAAGGCTCACTATACGCCTTGTTATGTTCCATGAGGGGTGTAGTTTCCAAAATGGTGTCACATGTGGTTGTTTTTTTTTCTGTTTATGTCAGAACCGCTGTAACCAGCAGCCACCCCTGTGCAAATCACCTCATGGGGCAACAATTTTACAACAACATGCTGGTGTAGACCCCAACTTTTCCTTTTCGGATCCAGATGCAAGCATTACACTTGCCTCTGTTACCAAAAATACCCTACTGCAGTGTTCCCCAAACAGGGTGCCTCCAGCTGTGGCAAAACTCCCAGCATGCCTGGATAGTCAATGGCTGCCCGGCAGTACTGGGAGTTGTTGTTTTGCAACAGCTGGAGGCTCACTTTTAGAAACAGTGCCGTACGAGATGTTTTTCATTTTTATTGGGGGGGGGGGGGTACATTCACATGGCAGGGGTTCACAGCGAGTTTCCTTCTGGGAGTTTGAGCTGCAGCAGAAAAATTGGCTGCATCTCAAACTTGCAGCAAGAAATTCACTGCAAACCCCCGTCCGTGTGAACATTCACATGGGGGGCAAACCTCCAGCTGTTGCAAAACTACAAGTCCCAGCATGCCCTTTGGCTTTCCATGCATGCATGCTGAGAGTTGTAGTTATTTAACAGCTGGAGGCACACTAGTTTCAAAACTCTGTGAGTGTGTTACTTAACCCAGTGTTTCGCAACCAGTGTGCCTCCAGCTGTTGCAAAACTATGACTCCAAGCATGTACGATCTATCAGTGCATGCTGAGAGTTTTAGTTTGCAACAGCTGGAGGCGCACTGGTTGTGAAACACTAAGTTAGGTAACAAACTCTCAGTGTTTTGCAACCAGTGTGCATTCAGCTGTTGCAAAACTACAACTCTCAGCATGCACTGACAGTCGAAGGGCATGCTGGGACTTGTAGTTATGCAACAGCTGGAGGCACACTACCACAACTCCCAGCATGCCCTTTGGTTGTCCGTGCATGCTTGGGGTTTTAATTATGCAACAGCTGGAGGCACAATTTTTCATAGAAAAAATAATGTGCCTCCAGCAGTTGCATAACTACAATCCCCAGCATGCACAAGCTAACAAAGGGCATGCCGGGAGTCGTAGTTGTGCATTCTGCTGTTGCATAACAACAACTCCCAACATGCTCTTTTGTGCATGCTGGGAGTTATTGCTAAGCAACAGCAGGAGGCACAGCCATACCTCCTGCTGCTTCGCTCCATTCTCCTGCCTGCCGCGGCTGACTCTGGTCCTGGGGCCCCGATCCCATCGCCGATGCCGGGGATCGGGGGCCCCCGCTCCAGGTACCACTTCCGGTCCTGTTAGTGACACCCCCAGCAGGAGTCCTGATTCATCAGCCGATTGACCCCGAATCGCCGCAAATTGCCGATATGAATTGATCGGTGATTTGCAGTGATCGCCGACATGGGGGGTGGGTCCTGAGACCCATGGGTTTGCTGAACAGAAGGTCCAGGGCGTGCAGGTACCCCAGGACGTCCTGTGTCTTGGACGGGTTAATTCAGATTATCTTACTTGTCTAGCTGCGTTTGTTAGTGATAAGGAGGAATGCCAGCATTACTTTAATGGGGACTCTAACTGTCTGGGGACATGGGGCCCTTACTATAAGTAACTATTTGTATATACACAGACAGGGATTCCTTACTGTAAGAGCAGTGAGACTGTGAAACTCTCTGCCAGAGGAGGTGGTCATGGTGAACTATGTGAAAGAGTTCAAAAGGGGTCTGAATGCATTTTTGGAAAATAATAACATTGCTGGTTATGGATACTAGATTTATAGGGACAGAACGTTGATCCAGGGATTTATTCTGATGCCATATTTGGAGTCGGGAAGGAATTTTTACCTCTAGTATGAGGGTTTTTTGCCTTCCTCTGGATCAACTCAGTAGGGTCTCATAAGGGATATAGGTTGAACTTGATGGACTCTGGTCTTTTTTCAACCTTATGATCTATGTTACTATGTATGTGATCAGTTTTTTTTTCATTATTTATTTCTTTTACAATCAAATATAGTACAAAAAAACGACAATTCTCAATGTAAATCAAGAATAAACATAGGATACCCCCCTCCCCTTTCATATCTCATTCAACATGCATAAGTGCTGGAATAGTTCATTGTTACCATTCATCCAAAATGCTATTACCTAGAATAGCTAGCTAAAAACTAAATTCGCTAAAAACATTAGATTTTATCAATGAGCTTCTTTTATTCTTCAAGTGATGGTGTTGATCAAGAAACCATGTCCATAAATGTAACAATCGGGCATAAAAATTGAAGATTCTAAATCATTCTTTTATTACTTATTTCAATACTTGATCTTTTATCCAGGATACAGATCCTTTGATCTAGTAATACATCTTGGCCCAATTTGTTATAAATTTCTAGTTGAATTCCTTCCCAAAATTTCCTGATCTCCTCCAAATCATGTGTAGAAAATCGTCTCCTTGCATCTCACATTTTGGGCATTTATCGATTTGTCTAATTTGTGTCCTGAAAAGATTACTATGGGAATGATATAATTAATATATAATTATAAATTAGGTTAATTTATGATTTTAATTTCAAAAGTATTTGTTTGTATCCCTTCAATATACTTTTCCATTTCACTAAATCGACTGTTTCAATAATTTTTTACACAATAACAAGCTACCATATTTAAAATGTCTTACTCTCTTTTTTTTTTGCTATATTTTTATAAAATCAAGGTAAACTACTTTTTTTGTAGCATCATTAGCATTTCAATTATTAAATTTGAGTTGGAAAAAAAACTCAGTAGACCCTCAAAATGTATGAGTGAGCTGATCTATATCTGTGTTTCTCGTTCAATATATAAACTTTATTGCAGTGTAAACATACTTTTCTTATTCCCTTTGTCAAACAAGTTTTTGGTTCGAACAATCCCTAAATTCCGTTAAAACACCACATTCTTAAATGAATAAAATTCGATAATATTCAGATTACAATGCTGAACATGTAATACTCCCTTGAATTGTAAATACAGACCTGAATTTACCTCAGGCCTTCTGTAACCTAGTACATGTAGCATATTTCCAACATATTCCTTATGTAAAAATACCCATTCCCAGTATTTCTAGGATATTAGATGAATCTATTCCAAATTTTTGTGAAAAAAGTGTATTTAAAACTGTGCACCCCCCCAACCTGAAATATACCACAATTGTACTGCCAAATAATAATCCCTAAAATGTAGTATTGCATCAACCTCCAGCTTCTTTGGGCATACAAAGTGCAGTGATCTTCTCCTCAATTCATTCAGTATTTTATAAAATGTTATCAACCATTTTTTCGGTATATGGGTCATTTAAGGTCGCCAATGGGGCCCAAAAAATTGGCATTCTGAGGAGGAAGGCATGATTTACAATTTATTTTGAATCCAATAATGGTCCCAAAATCCTCAATGCCCTGAATAATGCTCCTTACTGAGCCTTCAGGTTTATTTCCAATCATTCCAATTATCTCCAGCCCAAACCCCACATATGGCACATAGTTCCTAATATATGCTACCAGAGGTTCTATAAATAACAAAAAAGAAGAGAAAACAAGCCTGTTGAGCAAGCTGAAAGCTGTTTGAAACACCTTAAAGGGATAGTCCAGTGGTGAAAAACTCCTAAGGATAGGGGATAAGTTTGAGATCGCGGGGGGTCCGACCGCTGGGGCCCCCTGCGATCTCTCTGTACGGGGCCCCGGCTCGCTGGCCAGATAGCGGGTGTCGACCACCGCATGAAGCGGCGGCCGACACGCCCCCTCAATTCATCGCTATGGCAGAGTCAGAGATTGCCGAAGGCAGCGCTTCGGCTCTGCCATAAAGTTGTATTGAGGGGGCGTGTCGGCCGCCGCTTCGTGCAGTGGTCAACACGCCCCCTTCCCGCGGGCTGTCGGGGCCCCATTGGTCGGACCCCCCGCGATCTCAAACTTATCCCCTATCCTTAGGATAGGGGATAAGTTGTTCACCACTGGACTACTCCTTTAATCCCGACTCTCTCCACTGGGCTATTATAGAGGGTTCTTACCATTTTCATAAAACCGGCCAACATTTAATTTACCCATCACCTTATAGAGATACCCCCATTCCACTCTGTCAAACACCTTAGTGGCATCCAACAGGAGGATGGAGCAGGAATCCGTTTGAAGTGTACCATATGCCCTGTGAATATTATCAAACACATGTTTAGCCGGCAAAAAAACCATATTGATCATTGTGTATTTTGTCAGCCATACACCCATTAGGGGAGATATATCAAAACATGTGCAGAGGAAAAGTGGACCAGTTGCCCATAGCAACCAATCAGATCGCTTCTTTTATTTTTATTACAAAATGAAAAAAGTGATCTCATTGGTTACTATGGGCAACTCAGCAACTTTTTCTTTGGACAGGTTTTGATAAATCTCCCCCATTGAGCCTCAGAGCAACAGCTGTAGAACATCTCTATTCAATAATATCATTAAGCTTCCACCTTCTTAATTTTTTTAAGAGTCAAGATTATCTCAATGTTATTGCCTTTCTCATGGAAAAATATGGAATAGGAACTGATAATATTTTGGAATGATTAGAATTGGGCATTTTTATAGAAGGGGTATTTTAAAAAATTGCCAATATGCACTAGACTACACAAATCCTGGGATAAATTTAGGTCTCTATTGTCAATTGAAGGTAGCATGCCCTGCTGTCCTGTTGGGAGTAGCTTAAATGGGCACTGCCAGATACAAAAACTTTTGATATGTTGTAAAGCATGTATAACCAATAGGTTTTGCAATTGCTTTCATTAGAAAATTTTCATTATTTCATACTGAAAAAGCCAGTCAAACAACTGCCCCCCTGCCTGCTTGGACACATACTAGTCCTGCTGTGTCCATGCGTTATCACCTATGTCATGGACACACTTCCTTGATTGACAGCTGTGAGCGCAGGGTTCACAGCTGGAGGAAAAATCCTCCCACTGTCAGCTTGTGTCCCGCTACTGTCAGTGAGGACAAGCTGGGAGTTGTAGTTTTGCTAATGCTAGGGGAGATGGGGCGGAGACCTGTACAGTGAGGCCACGCCACCTCCCTTTTTTCTGTGAATTATGATATGTTTGCCAATATTATGTTGGAGATGTTTGCCAACAGCGTATTGTAAGAGAATTTGTAAAATAAATAAAAAACATAAAAACAAATGGCAACTTACTCTGTGCAACTAGCAAAGGAGGCTTTTATTAACTTTTTTGCTCCTCAGTTTTTCCCAAGTTTTGTAATAATGGGATATTGGATTTGATTTCCCCTTCATCACTCTGCATAGCACATCTACTATTTACCAGACACTATCTTCTGTAGACATATTAGTTATTATTATTTACATTACACTGTGGAATTTTCCTGCAGAGTGCTGAAATTAATCATCCACACTACTTCCCTGCACAAGTCATCATTTTCAGCTTGTATATATTTGCTTCTGATGGATGAAACATATATGGCTTGGAGGCTGGGAGGATAGGTCATCAATTATTTTTTTTTACTAAAGAGCATTGTCCTTCAACACCAAAATAGAGAAATAAGACTAATGAATGCATAACACCCCCCATATACAGCATATTTACAGAAGTTTAAGGTTAGGAAAGTATACTGAAAGGACACGCATCCAGTAGACCTCCTTTAACCAACAGAATCAATTTGTTGAGGCATAGATTCCACTAAAGGTGGCATTACAATTTTAAAGGAAATCTGTCACCAATGTCACCTGCACTAACCTGTCCGTACCAACAGGTAGTGCAGGTAACACTGAAGACAATGTTACTTACCTTGTCCCGTTCCATTTAGGGGATCTCCGGTAATCTCCTCCATTAACTTCAGCTTCGGGCCGGCTTAGGGCACTGGCGGAGCTTGGTGACGTCACCGCTGCTGGGTCCCATTGCTAGAGAACAGCAGTGGTGACATCACCAAGCTCCGCCCGTGCCCCAAGACGGGCTGTTGCTGAAGTTAACAAAGGAGATTACCGGAGATTCCCTGCACGGAACGGAATAAGGTAAGCACCGTTGTCATCAGTGTCACCTGCACTACCTGTCAGCACCAACAGGTTAGAGCAGGTGATATTGGTTACAGATTTCCTTTAATGACTTATTATCAATCCCAACCCTTCATACACATGAATGTTTTGCATGATTGACGTTAATGTTTCCTCTAAGAGGAGGGGTAAGCCACAGCCAGACAGCTCAGCTTTCCAAGAACAGTAGGTCAGGTGTTGAAAATCTAACACGTCCAACCCTTCTCTTCACTTACATCATCTGTCTGTGGAAAATTGGAAGGCTGCCATATACTTTAGACAGTCTTTGCCAGACTCAACTTTGGTCTAAGGTATATGACACCTTAAGTGGGTCATTGGCCCATAGGGACAAGATAGCTCCATACAAGTGCTGATAATTATATAGAAGTATTGACATCCCCATGGACAGCCCCTTTAAGATCATCTTAAAGATGCTCTATAGGATTAATATTTGGGGACTGTGAAGGGAAGGAAAATTTACTGTCACATTCTGAAACCAATCTATAACTATACAACCCTTGTGCCATGGTGCATGGTCATAGTAATCAGTTGTCATAAAGGGAAGATGTTGATCAGCTACAGTACATTGCTCACATAATCCCTACTGTCTAAATAACCAACCACATGTATCAGAAGGCCAGTGGTGTGCCAAGAATATATTCTTCATTAGATTATGCTCCCCCACCAACCTGAGCTATCTATAACATTGATTCATGCTGCTTGTCCAAAATCCAGACCCTTCATTCAGCATGGTGCAACAGAAATCTGGATTCATCCAACCAGGCAATGTGTTTTCACTGTTCATTGATACAATTTCTTTGCTCTTTAGCCCATTGAAGTTTTGTTTTTCCTCGATCACACCATTATTGGTATATTCTCAATACCATTGCAGGAAAAAGATACCAATCACCAGGCCTTCTTCATAGGAGGTATTCATTTTGGCATCAAAACAATATTTAGCAGAATGTTGTCTATACACTGATCATCTTCAAGCTTTCACACTGAGGTACTCAAATGTATCCAGATCCCCTTAAAGAAAAAGGACAGCATGTGTAATTCCAGTCTATAATGCAGTGAAAATAAAACTGATTTAAACCGGTTGATGTTTTTTTCACTGTACAACATATTGCACTGATGCCTTTGAATCCTTAATTAGTATGAAGAAATCTTCAGCATTAGGGTGCATTCCCACCTGGCGTATACGCAGCATATTTCATGCTGCGCAAAATTTGCAGCAACAGCGGGAAATATGCTGCGTATTCCTCGCTCACTATACACACAGGGCTTTCTGGTGGCAGCCCTATGTTTATAGTGAGTTTTGTAGGCAGAGCCACACGTCACAGTCACGCCGGCACATGGCTCCGCCTCTAAATCACACTGCACACATAGGGCTGCCGCCGGAAAGCCCTGTGTGTATAGTGAGCGAGGAATACACAGCGTATTTCCCGCTGCTGCCGCAAATTTTGCGCAGCGTGAAATACGCTGCGTATACGCTAGGTGGGAACGCACCTTAAAACAATATTTTATCTTTGTTCTCCTTAAATTCAAATCCTCTGTATTTGGTATTTATTAAGGGTACGTTCTCACCTGGCATATTTTGCTGCATATTTACTGCGTATTTGCTGCTGTGTATTTTCCTACCCATTGACTTCAATGGGAAATAAAATACGCAGCAGAAAATACGCAGCAAAATACGCCAGGTGGGAACGTACCCTAACAGAACATAATAATAATTGAATCTCCCATTGTGTGATAAGTGAGTTAAACTTACTTTGATAAACACATGTTATTGGAGCTTCTGGGCCCTCACTGTAAAGTGTTATAAAAGTAGATGTTCTGTTACTTTTAATTACTAAATTATATTTCACAATGTATTTAATTATTTGGAATCTGTAGTGGAACCGAGAGACCCACCAGTTCATATGGGTGATTAACCTCTATAGGTCATGTGATGCATAAAACAGACTGCCTCACTATAAATAGCTTCCAGATAGAGAGAATGTGCAACATATCTAACATGGAAACTTATGTCATACAAATATCAATTAACTAATTATGTAGCCTTGCATTTTATATACTAGGAATAATTGGAGAATGATGGCTGTACGGTGTCCATATTAGGACATCATCATGCCTCAGACAATCCTTGGTCATACCTCAGACAAAAACCTCCATCACACCTCAGACAAACCTCTGTCATACCTCAGACAAACCTCCGTTACACCTCAGACAAACCTCCGTCACACCTCAGTCACGATCACACCCTATAGGTCCAGCCAAGACATTAGAGAGAGTGTGATGGTGCAAGGGTTAAGTCCACCAGACCTCTGGGTATACACTACTAGTCCCAGCAAGTCACCAAATTAACCCTTAGATAAACGTGTTTCCACCCGAGCCTCCTTCAGAAAGGTGAGCTCATATATTTAGAGATCAAAGACCAGAGCTGATTAATTAAACATTTAATCTGATAAAAGGTATCACAGTGCTCACTATATAAAAATACAGAAACAAATGACATACAGTTACAAAAATATGAAAGAGTTTGGCAAGGCAAGTTCAGAAAACAAAAGATGAAGTTCTTACAGCATGATGGTATAGCAGTCCTTCAGTGAGAGTGCTGTTCTTAGGATGGTCTTGTCAGCTTGTTGCACAGCATTGAACACCCTGAGTCTAGCATTGTTAAATATTATATATCTGCCTTTTTGGAGGGAGACTCCTTTCCCCCCTCCCCTCTGATCCCACCAGGGGGGCATCTCTGTTGCTTCAAAGGGCCTCTGACTTCAAAGGAGATACAAACAGACAGCCAGACCCCCAATAAAATGCAATAGACAAAAGGACACACCATCCGAATGACCTCTCACCCATGTCCTGGACAATCCATCACACACAGTAATAACTTTTAATACACATATGGGATTTTAATAATCAGGCCTTGGGCCTGACAACCTCAGACAAACCTCCGTCACACCTCAGACAAACCTCCCTCAGCCCTCACCCCTCAGCCAAACCTCTGTCATGCCTCAGACATCAGCCAAACAGCCTTTGATGTAAAGTTTTCCTTGATTCGTAGAAAACTGTGAGCGCATGCGCAGCACTGACAGCATAGGGCTAAAGTAGGCAGTGTTAGGAGCGTAGCGCTGCACATGTGCAGTTGTCCATACCACTCAGAGCGCATGCTCTTCTTTCCTTCACTACGCAGTTAGCATAGGGAGGCTGGAAAACTTTAACGGCTGTCCGGCTGACGTCTGAGGCATGACGTAGGTTTGGCTGAGAGCTGAGGGAGGTTTGTGTGAGGTGTGACCGAGGATTGTCTGAGGCATGACTGAGGTTTGGCTGAGAGCTGAGGGCTGAGGTAGGTTTGTCTGAGGTGTGATGGAGGTTTGTCTGACTCCTGATGATGTCCTTATATGGACAACGTATGGCTGTGCTTAGTTGGGGACAAAAATCCCTTCCCTTATCAGTGCTTTAAGTGGATCAAAACATTAGTTGTAAAGTATTTCAAAAAAGTCTTCAAGAATGACACTTTTAAATAGGAAAGTTTGATGGAATTTAGCAGTTTTTGTGTTTACGTTTTTATTGTTAGCCAAAAGTAGAAGTGGTTCCTAAACAAAAATGTATACCCTCAATTTGTAAGGGTGTTATCTTCTTTTTAGAATACAGGGGATAACTAACTATGTGGTGGGGATCCAACTGCTGGACCCCCCAGTGATCATTAACTGGGTGTATACAGGATCCACTTTCAATTTAATAGGGAGGGATGCAGAGTTACATTTTATTTTCTATGTACCTCAGCACTCTGGTCTCCACTTCTTGGCTGAGTTGCTTTGGTTGCTAAACACTTCCATTTTCAATAATAGCACTTCCAGAAATTTTTACAAACACACTTTTTGCAACAGTATTACAGTACCAGGCTGAAAGCTCTATAGCATGAGTCATTCCTACACAAAGGTTTGCGAAGGTGACTGCGTTGGTAGGTGCTGGATTTTCTACATGTGTGGCTATGTGGAACATTAGTGGTTGCTAGTTGCCGACCTCCAGCTGTCTATCTCCGCCAAGTTGACTGCTCAACTCCCCTTCCCACCGTAGGCTGCGGACTTCCTCTCTGTACTGTCACAGGTGGCAACAGTTTCTGGTACTACAGTGAAGGTGTCTGTCTGTATCCCCTGTGCTTGGAACCAGGCATTCTGACCTACCTGGCCAGCTGCCACTTAACCGGGGCCGCTCTTGTGATAGCGACCTGGCATCTTCCTTGCATCTAAAGCCCAGCTTCCGCATCCTTGAATGGGATTAAAGGTTCAAACCAGGGGAACAATTAGACTCCGCTTCCAAGTATGGGCAAATGCAACCTGATAAGTGGCACAGCAGGTCCATCCCTGTTGAGGCGTTACACTATGATACTGAATGAAACTTGGTGTGTCCCGATACTTTTTCTTTAATATAGTATACATAAAATGGTTGTTGAGCTAATTATCAGCTATGTTATAAGCAGGGTTTTACAGTATGTTATTGACCAGTACATGTGGCTTTTTAAAGGGATCCCATAACCAGTTTTATGCTGCCCAAACCACAGGCAGCATAAAACTAGTGCAGGCATTACAATCCTGGCAGACTATAAATTACTCTGACACACCAGGTTGTTTCATAGTTAAAAAATGCGGCTGGGACCGGGGAAATAGTCCCTATACACTGCCAAGGGCAATGGGCAGGGAACAGGCATCAGGACCCTGAGAATTACTTACCTGGGTCCTGCTGGCAGTTGTCAACCACGATCACTCTGAAACACCTGAGTAATTCATAATGTGGTGGGATCAGGCGGCCTGTATGAGTTTTATGCTGCCCGTGGTTTAGGCAGCATAAAACTGGTGACAGGTTCCCTTTAAAGGTAATCTGTGTAATGCAAAGTCCTTGTCTGTGAGAAAAGCCAATAACCACACCACAAAGTAAAAGAAACAAACCCAACAAGAACTTGGAGAAAGTAAATATGTGTTTGTACATTCAGCCATATTATTTTAATGTTCTTGCGTTTTTCCCCACCACAGAAAAGGAATAATGAATGACCCTGGAGGAAGACACCTTGATGTTCAGCGGGTGTCCACTTCAAAGAAGAAGGTGTTTAATCATCTATCTTTAATTTCATACAGACTCTAAACTTCAGACATTCAGACATGGTTCTTGATGTGTTTATTGTAAAGTAAATGGTAACGGCACAGCTTGATACATCCCATTACTACATAGTTACAAGTAAAATCTTGTATTATGAATCCTTCAGCGATACATAATGATCACAATTCACTGCTAGAGTGATAAACACAGATAATTGCAGGTAACCTTTCATATCTAATGCATTTTGAAGAGACTACATAACAATACATAATTACATTCAAGGTCAGTAGTGGGAAACTTCACAAAAATCTTTTTTTCAATATAAAGTGAGAAGATGGTCCTAGGTGATGCCATAAAGTTAGCAGATTTTAGTTGTGGAGATGAGAACACCTCTTGAGGAAAATGCATTCATTTCTGCTTTTGGACCAGTCTTTGAAGTATAATGTAACTTGGGATAGTGTTTAAGGGTTTAGTCAGCATTAGAAAAACAGAGCTGATTTTTTGTAATACAACACAACCTGCTGTATTGATGTGGTGCTGTTTCTGGAAGAAATTTGTTTTTCTATTGCTGGCTTGCACTGTACTGAACGGCATGGCACTATGACGGGGGAGGATTTACAGTACACTATTATAGATAACATATGGGAGGGTTAGTGATGCACTGGGAGGGCAAGATGCTATGTGAACATGCATATAAGAAACATCAGCAGTACAGCAAGGAAAGAGTTACACTAAACCTGTGTTTAACAGTCAGGGTGCCTCCCAGGGACGTGCACACACAAGATCTGCATCTGCCCCTTTTGTGCCCCCTCTAGATATTGCTGGTATGCAAAGTCAGTCCCATGCACACAGGAGGCAGAGCTGGAGGTTGAGCTTCCCTGGCTCTGTCCTGTTTGCCACACGATGCCGCCCACCTATCTTCTGAATCTATCTATCTATATATTGTAGCATAATAAGCATATATTTGTGTGGTGCCCATCTCTTCAGTGTAAGAACTAAGACTGTGTGAAGATTCCTGCATGGAGTTCATGCTGGGTGATGGGTTCTGGTTGATTGGTGATGGGTGAGGAAGGGTACAGTGCACGTTCTGTCATATAGAGGTTAATGTTAATGAAAATGGCGGCACAGCCAAGGTGTAAGTATACATGGCATACCTCCAAAGAAGCTGTTCTTGACATTACAGGGATAGCTGCCCAGAACTGTCAAAGAGGAAAGCCTTGGTTTACCTTTAAAGGGTTACTCTGCTGCCCAGTGTCCAGAACATTGAATTCTAAACGCTGTGTATGTTCCCACCTGCCCCCTCGTGATGTCACACCCCGTCATGTGACCAGGGCCAGATTAAGGCTTCCTGGAAGACGGAGCACTTCATTATAATGCCCCCCATGACAGTTCCCTCACACTAGGTGCAGTATAGTTCCCCCACATTAGGTGCAGTATAGTTCCCCGCATTAGGTTGGCAGTATAGTTCCCCCTCATTAGGTTGGCAGTATAGTTCCCCCACATTAGGTTGTAGTTACCTCACATTATGTTGGCAGTATAAGTCCCCACACATTAGGTTGGCTATACAGTTCCCTCACATTATGTTGGTAGTACAGTTCCCCCACATTTGGTTGGCAGTACAGTTCCCCCACATTAGGTGCAGTACAGTTCCCCCACATTAGGTGCAGTACAGTTGCCTCACATTATGTGCAGTATAGTTCCCCACATTAGGTGCAGTATAGTTCCCCCACATTAGGTGCAGTATAGTTCCCCCACATTAGGTGCAGTATAGTTCCCCCACATTAGGTGCAGTATAGTTCCCCCACATTAGGTGCAGTATAGTTCCCCACATTAGGTGCAGTATAGTTCTCCATATTAGGTGCAGTACAGTTCCCCACATTAGCTTCAGTACAGTGCCCCACATTAGGTGCAGTATAGTTCCCCCACATTAGGTGCAGTATAGTTCCTCCACATTAGGGGCAGTATAGTTTTCCACATTAGGCGTAGTATAGTTCCCCCACATTAGGCGCAGTATAGTTCCCCCACATTAGGCGCATTATAGTTTACCCCACATTAGGCGCAGTATAGTTTCCCCACATTAGATGCAGTACAGTTCCCCCACATTAGGTGCAGTATAGTTCCCCACATTAGGTGCAGTATAGTTCCCCCACATTAGGTGCAGTATAGTTCCCCCACATTAGGTGCAGTATAGTTCCCATACATTAGGTGCAGCATAGTTCTCCACATTAGGTAAAGTATAGTTCCCCGACATTAGGTGCAGTATAGTTCCCCCACATTAGGTGCAGTACAGTTCCCAAAGAAACTCCATAAATGACCCAGAGGGACTCGAGAGGCCAATACACTATAAATCACCATTCCCCAGGGCCGTAGCCCGGGGTGCAAAACACCTCTGTATATTCCCCCTCAAAAATGTATAAAATATAACTTTTATTGTGTAACCCAGTATGTGATATTAAAATTGTAGTGCCAAGTGGGATGGTATGAGTATATACTGAGCAATTTGCTCTTAGTATCTAGGGTTCTGCAGAAACCCAATATCCCTTATGAGGCACTAATTAAAAACACTAATTTGCCGCCTCTACATGTTTCGCCGCGGCGTTTTCAAGAGGCAAAGTGTGGCAACATCACTCCAAAATGGCGGCTGGGACTATTTATAGATAAGCCCCTTGACATCATCAGCCTGGGACCAGTAGTGACTACCAATAGAAAGACCTTTAATATCCTTCCAATTCAGTGTAGATATCTACAATCACTTCCGGGTTCATACTTATTGCTTAAACCAATGGTCAGATATTCAGGTACCTTACATCATCAAAACACGTCAGATGGTCTGGACACGTCATCTCCCTGTGTCAGTGACGGCTCCTACTTCATCTCCGTGCGCTGCGCAAGTGCACTGAGATGCTTCGTCCCGCTGTTGTTATCTTAAGTAGTGAGTGGATACGCGCATGCGCTCTCACTCCGTTTACAGCCCGCTGTCCAGGGGATGTGTAATGCGCATATCCCCATACTTCTGTTAAGTCCGCATTCAGCGATCCATCTGCGCATGCGTGGGGTAAAAGACCTGTATGACTGTGATGACTGGATAACAACCAATCATCACCTTGATACACTATGGTATCATAATGATTCAATGATGTAAAAATATAGATATAATAAATGTACCTGTGTTAACCTTAAATATCGTGCTCTTGATAATTATCCCATACATTGTGTAATAGGTTAATAATAACCAGATCCATGTAATTCTGACCTAAATCATATCAGATGGTATTCCTTTAGTAAATGGCCAGGTAAGTATATTCCATGGTATGTCCCTGGTGAATAAACAGTGAATCCATCTCATTCGATAGACACATATATTGGTTCAAAGGTCAAGGTCATACAATTGGCTAAATATGTATTTCAGCAACAGTCCATTAATTCATCAATTAATATATGTTGGTCAAGAAAAGACTGGTCAACTACCTGGCTGAGTATGCATTTTTAACTACTTTTCGGAACCGCCTAATATTTCAGTTCCATTATACAAAACCATGTGGACCCTCCCCACAATGTATGTAGATAATAATACAAATAACCCGCCATTCCTTAGCTTGGTTAAAAACTGGGAAACAATCAATTATGATGAAAGATTTATAAGGTAATGTGAATTAGAGAAATGCTGCAAATGAAAACCCTTCGTTTAGACCATTCGGTGCCTGGCTGCGTAGCCTCCAAATCAATTTGGCCTCCTCACGTAATAGGAGATTATCAATGTCCCCTTTACGTGGGCCCAATTTGAGCTGGCAGAGCCCCATAAACTGTAAATCTTTGATTCGTCATCCATGATTTGCCCTCATATGTCTGGACACTGGTGTATCCTTTTCTGTCCTAATGGAACTTTGATGTTGTGAAATACGTTTCCGAAATTCCTGTGTGGTCTTGCCCACATACCACTTAGGGCAGGGACACTGAGCTATATAGATGATGTTGTGAGAGCTACAGTTATTGAACTGCCTAATCTCATATTGGTGTCCATCCACCGGATTGACCACCCTTTTAACTTTCTTGACCTGTAGGCAAAAACTGCAATGGCCACAGGGATTGCAACCCACTGTAGTGTTCCTCAACCAACATTCCTTCGTACCTGTGGTTCCAAGGTGACTATGGACCAGTTGGTCTTTGATGTTGGGACCCTTCCTGAAGGTAATACTAGGGAATTTACCGATAACTGGTGCCAAATCCTGATCACGTGTCAACAGGTGCCAATGCCTTCGCATTATTGCCATCACCTGATCAGTATGTCCATCATATGTCCCAATGCACCTCACTTTTTTAGACGCATCCATTGTTCTCGTAGATGTAAGGAGAGTCTCCCTATCCGCCTCACAGGCCCTTCTGTATGCCGTTTTCAGATGCCTACGAGGGTAACCCCTCTGTCTAAATCTACCATATAAATTATGGCTTTCCTTCTGGAAATTCTGTTCCTCCGAACAATTCCTCCTCGCCCTGAGGTACTGCCCAACCGGGATACTCTTTTTGAGAGATCCCAGGTGCCAGCTATCCCAGTGGAGGAGCGAATTGGTCGAGGTGGGCTTGCGGAAGATATCCGTTTGGAGGCGGTTGGACTCATCTATATAGATTTCCAAATCAAGAAAGTGAATGGACCGTCCTCCGATCTCAGATGTAAAGATCATCCCGATATCATTGTCATTTAATTTATGAACACATTTTTGAAATAGGGCAACCGAGCCGTCCCACAACAGCAGGACGTCATCTATATACCGTCCATAAAATAAAACGTGTTCAGTAAAAAAAAACAACTCATCAAAAAAAAAACAAAAGTGCTTTCCCACCACCCTAAAAAAAGATTTGCATAATTAGGTGCACAAGAAGCCCCCATAGCAGTGCCCTGTGTCTGGTGATAGAAAGTGCCATTGAAAATAAAATAATTATGTGTAAGAATGAAAGTGAGTAGGGATAAAACAAATTGATTGTGCTCGTGAAACAAGGTGCTCTTACTGTGTAAGAATTTCGAGACTGCCTCCACGCCTAGCTCATGCCGTATATTGCTGTAGAGGCTTTCCACATCTAAACTTGTTAGAATTGTGGAATCAGTTACCGTGATATTGTTCTATTTAAGTACAGTGTCCTTGGTGTCTCGTAGATAAGAAGGGAGTGCAGTGACAAAGGTTATATTTTATACATTTTTGAGGGGGAATATACAGAGGTGTTTTGCACCCTGGGCTACGGCCCTGGGGTTTGGTGATTTACAGTATAGTTCCCCACATTAGGTGCAGTATAGTTCCCCCACATTAGGTGCAGTATAGTTCCCCACATTAGGTGCAGTATAGTTCCCCACATTAGGTGCAGTATAGTTCCCCCACATAAGGTGCAGTATATTTCCCCCACATTAGGTGCAGTATAGTTCCCCCACATTAGGTGTAGTATAATTCCCCACATTAGGTGCAGTATAGTTCCCCCACATTAGGTGCAGTGTAGTTCCCCCACATTAGGTGCAGTATAGTTCCTCCACATTAGGCGCAGTAAAGTTCCCCCACATTAGGTTCAGTATAGTGCCCCACATTAGGTGCAGTATAGTTCCCCACCATTAGGTGCAGTATAGTTCCCCACATTAGGTGCAGTATAGTTCCCCACATTAGGTGCAGTATAGTTCCCCACATTAGGTGCTGTATAGTCCCCCAATTAGGTGCAGTATAGTTCCCCACATTAGGTGCAGTACAGTTCCCCCACAGACATACAGCCTTCAGCCATATACAGTGTATGGCTGGAGGCTGTATGCCTATTTACTGCCCCACTTCAGGGTTCCGACCACCACTCCACCGGTCTGAGGACCCCGGGGACTGGGATCACGATCTACTGCTATGGCCTATGGGCCATAGCAGTAGATCCTGGGACCGGAGGAGCGGAGGTTGGAACACTGAAGATGACATGCCGCTGGTAACTTACCATGCGCGCGCGTCCTCCTCACTGCTCTGCTTTTCTCTTATGGGCGCATGCACGGAACATCAGTGGCGACCCTGCGTGCGCTACCTCCCAGCAGCCTCTGCGTTTTTAAAGTTAACGCGGGTTCCGCCGCAGTGAGGTAACCGCCGGGACATCCTTGTGTCCTGAAAAGATTTTTCGGGACACAGGGATGTCCCGAATGTGACGGCGGCCCCCTGCGTGCACGGGGCCTGGAGCAAGCGCTCCATGAGCACCAATGATGATCCGGCCCTGCATGTGACGTCAAGTCCCACCTCCTCAATGCAAGTCTATGGGAGGGGGTGTGACGGCTGTCTCGCCCCCTTACCATAGACTTTCATTGAGGGGACAGGCCGTGATGTCATGAGGGGGGCGTGCGTGAACACAGAAGCCCTCACACAGCGTTCGGAACTCAATGTTCTGGACCCTGGGTAGCGGAGTAACCCTTTAAGGCTAGGTTTCCACACAGGTTTTTTTCTGGTGTTTTTTTTAAAACTGCCACTGCAGTTTTTCAGCCAAAGCCACAAATGTATTCAAATGGAATGATAAATATAAAGAAAGGACTTATACTTCCCCTACCAACTAGATCCACTTCTGACTGTGGTTTAAAAAGAGCCCCCCAAAAAATTAGCATTTCTTATTTTGGACGCTTTTCTAAAGTTGTCACCTGTTTGGTGTACCGTACAGCATTTTATGCAGTGGACTGATATGTATCATCTGCACAAAAAAATTTATGGATTTTTTTGGTGCAATTGTGCTTTTTTTTTTTTTTGGCAAAAAATCTAAGACTGCTAGCAAGGACACGTAGAAGTGTGTCAGACACTACACTGTTTTAATCCAAGCAAGCATGGCTCTTCAAAGTTCTTTTTTTGTGGGGAGTTTCTTGATGGAAGTGGTTTGTTAATATGTGATGTCATTGCACAGTGTTTCCCCTTAGGTTCCTTAAAGGGGTACTCTGGTGCTTACATATCTTATCCCCTATCCATAGGATAGGAGATAAGATGCCTGATCACGGGAGTCCCACAGCTGGGGACCCTAGTGATCATGCACGCGGCACCCCCTTTGTAATCAGTCCCCGCAGCGTGTTTGCTCCGGGTCTGATTAAGGTCGACCGTAGGGCCGGCGGCGTGTGACGTCACGACTCCGCCCCCGTGTGACGTCATGCTCCGCCCCTCAATGCAAGCCTACGGGAGGGGGCGTGATAGCTATCAAGCCCCCTCACGTAGGCTTGCATTGAGGGGCGGAGTGTGATGTCACACGGGGGCGGAGGCGTGATGTCACACGCTGCCGGCCCTGCGGTCGACCGTAATCAGACCCGGAGCGAACACGCTCCGGGGACTGATTACAAACGGGGTGCCGCGTGCAAGATCACAGGCGTCCCCAGCTGCGGGACTCCTGCAATCAGGCATCTTATCTCCTATCCTATGGATAGGGGATAAGATGTGTAAGCACCGGAATACCCCTTTAACAATTAAAAGTAAATTTTGTTTTCTAATGGTCTATTCACATGTACAGTATCCTGGACAGGTTTGATGCGCAGGATTTTCTGCTGCAGATTTCAATGTAAATAAAACGACTGAACACAACGTGAAATCCTGCGCATCAAATTTGCGCAGAATACTGCATGTGTGAATAGACCCTAAATGTGTTTATTTTTCAAACATAAATAATCACCAACATAAACCAGAAAAACAAGACATCATATTAAAAACACATTAAAACAAACACAATAAAATATAGGGATACAATAAAAAAAAAATAAATAAAAAAAAAAACACGTTTTAAAATCAGATTTGGCCATTTTGTGGTAACACAAATCAAAACCAATGGTTCTTGCTCAGAAAAATTCTCCTTCTTGGTATATCCTAACCTGCGCCTATGAGATGCGCCAATTTCTTGAGAGGGACCAGTTGTAGGAGAAGGCAAACTCACAAGCAACATCCAGCGACATGATCTAACTTTATAATTAATATGTTTAAATAATGTCCTTACTATAAATTAAATAGCATAACTGAGAGAAAGATAAAACAACAAATATTTAAGATGACTTTGGAAAAACAGATATGTACCATTGAATAGAGCAAAATACTTTGATGCAGGATAGACCTTTTTGACAATCTTGTGCACTTTGGAAGAGTGGTTCAAGTTTGAAGTTTGCACCTAATTTATTGTGAGGCTTGCACTAAAATGGTAAATTTGGCGCAATTGCGCAAAACCTGCACATCTTGAAAGCTTCCACAATATACTCTAAAATACACCAACACTGATACATGTCCCCCTAAGTTCCTTCACATTATTCCACAGGGTGGAACACTGGGGGACATGTTGTGCAGATGATACATACCAGTCCACTGCATAAAGTGGTGTACGGTACACCAAACAGGTGACAACTTTAGAAAATCTTCCAAAAAACCCCCCAAAAAACGCAACATAAATGCAAAAAAAAGATAAATTGCGCGACATTTATAGACGTGAAAAATGGTGTAAAGACAATGAAAATCTTCCAAAACCCCCCCAAAAAACGCAACATAAATGCAAAAAAAAGCTAAATTGTGCGACATTTATAGACGTGAAAAATTGTGTAAATACAATGATACCTGTCCCCCACTGTTACCATTAGCAAGAGTCCTGCAGGACCAGCCCTTAACCCCTTAAGGACCAGACCAATTTTATTTTTGCATTTTCGTTTTTTCCTCCTCGCCTTCTAAAAATCATAACTCTTTTATATTTCCATCCACCATATCACTAATTTCACCATAAAATGTACGGCCCAACCAAAAATATATTACTTATGTGGGGAAATTGAAAAGAAACCGCAATTTAGCAAATTTTGGAAGGTTTTGTTTTCACGCTGTCCAATTTACAGTAAAAATTACATGTTTTCTTCATTCTATGGGTCAACAATACCATTAAAATGATACCCAGGTTATATGCCTTTTTATAATTGTACCGCTTTAAAAAAATCTCAAACAATTTTAACAAAATTAGTATGTTTGAAATTGCCCTATTTTGACCACCTATAAATTTCTCATTTTTCCGTGTACGGAAATTTGTTTACTTTTTTTTTTTTTTACACTTTAATAGTAATAATAATAATAATAATAATAGTAATAATAATAATAATAATAATAATAATATTTATAACAATCACTTCATTGCTAATACTGTTCAGTGCTATGCCTAGGGCATAGCACTGATCAGTGTTATCGGTGATCTTCTGCTCTGGTCTGCTCGATCTCAGAGCAGAAAAAAATGTAACTGCAATAATGAAAATTTGCTGTGTCCTCAAGGGTTTAAGCATAATGGAGCTGACCTTGCTTTTGGATCATTAGAGGTGTATATCTTTAGTTTTAGTATAACTGCATAAAGGCGAATGATGCCTGGCACTTCAATATGGCTATACTTTAGATAAAGTGAACACGATCCTGTAGCTTTCCGCTGGTGGTGCTCGGCACATAGATGTAGAACATATTCTATGTCACAATGCAGAAGTATTCAAGTGAACTCAGCAGGTAAATAGATCAGTTAACCCCTTTCAGCAGAATGACTTATATAAATGTTGAGTTATGCAGGTAGTTTGCGCATCTTGGCGTTTATATAAGTCATTCAGTTAACCCGGCGATGCGCGGTCTTGCATGGGTTAACAGACAGAACTTCCGCTGTTACCGGCGGGAGACAACTTCTGCAAGCCCCCAGGACGATCTGTCCTGGTCCTACCGGCGGCACTTACCTGGCACCGGCGCAGGCAGCGGGGACCGGTGGCAGGCAAGTGGAGGAGGCAGCAATGGCATCAGAGGCAGCAGTGAAAATCGCTGTTAAGTGATCTTCACTGCTGCTTCTAGGAGTTTCAAAACTACAACTCCCAGCATGCCCAGACAGCCTTTGGCTGTCCGAGCATGCTGGGAGTTGTAGTTTTGCAGCATCTGGAGGGCCACAGTTTGGAGACCACTGTGCAGTGGTCTCCAATCTGTGCTGTTCCAGATGTTGCAAAACTACAACTCCCAGCATGCCTTTCGTCTATCTGGGCATGTTGGGAGTTGTAGTTTTGCAACAACTGGAGGCACACTGGTTGGGAAATATTGTCTTTCCTAACTCAATGTTTCCCAACCTGTGTGTCTTCAGCTGTTTCAAAACTATAACTCCCAGCATGCACTGACAGACCATGCATGCTGGGAGTTGTAGTTTTCCAACAGCTGGAGGCACACGGGTTGGGAGACACTGAGTTAAGTAACAAACTCTCAGTGTTTTGCATCCAGTGTGCTTCCAGCTGTTGCATAACTACAAGTCCCAGCATGCCCTTCTGCTGTCACTGCATGCTGAGAGTTGTAGTTTTGCAACAGCTGGAGGTTTTCATCCCTCCCCCCCATGTGAATGTACAGAGTACAGTCACATGGGTGGGGGTTTACAGCGAGTTTCTCATTGCAAATTTTCTCATTTCCGTTGTAGCTCAAAATCCCAGTGGGAAACTCACTGTGAACCCCCGCCCGTGTGAATGTACGCTAAAAACATTACACTACACTACACAAAATAAAGGGTAAAACACTACGTATACACACTCCCCTACACAGTCCCTGCCCCCCAATAAAAAGGAAAAACATCTGGTACGGCACTGTTTCCAAAACGGAGCCCTCAGCTGTTTCAAAACAACAACTCCCAGTATTGCCAGACAGCCATTGACTGTTCAGGCATGCTGGGAGTTTTGCAGCTGGAAGCACCCTGTTTGGGAAACACTGACGTAGAATTCACCTATGTCCATCCCTATGCAAATCCCTAATTTAGGCCTCAAATACGCATACAGCTCTCTCACTTCGGAGCCCTGTGGTATTTCAAGGCAACAGTTTAGGGCCACATATGGGGTATTCCCGTACTCGGGAGAAATCGCCTAACACATTTTAGGAGGCTTTTTCTCCTTTTACCCCTTATGAAAAGGTAAAGTTGGGGTCTACTGCAACATGTTATTGTATATATTTTTTTTTTTTACACTAACTTGCTGGTGTTGCCCCATACTTTTCATTTTCACAAGAGGTAAAAGGAAAAAAAGACCCCCAAAATTTGTAACGCAATTTCTCCTGAGTATGGAAATACCCCATATGTGGACCTAAAAAGCTCTGCGGGCGCACAACAAGGTTCAGAAGTGAGAGCGCACTATGTACATTTGAGGTGATTTGCACAGGGGTGGCTGATCGTTACAGCGGTTCTGACATAAACACACAAAAAAAAACACCCACATGTGACCACATTTTGGAAACTGCACCAGTTAAGGAAAGTAACTAGGGGTATAGTGAGCCTTAACTACCCACAGGTGTTTGAAGAATTTTCGTTAAAGTTGGACATTTAAATGAAAAATTTAATTTTTTTCACTAAAATGCTGGTGTTATCCCAATTTTTTTATTTTCACAAGGGGTAATAAGGAAAAAATAAAAACAACATTTGTAACACCATTTCTTCTGAGTAAGGAAATACCCTATATGTGGATGTAAAGTGCTCTGCTGGTGCACTACAGGACTCAGAAGAGAAGGAGCGCCATTGGGCTTTTGGAGAGAGAATTTAGCTGGAATTGAAGGCCATGTGACCCCATTTTGGAAACTACACCCCTCACAGAATGTTATAAGGGGTACAGTGAGCATTTACATCCCACAGGTGACTGACAGATTTTTGGAACAGTGGTCCATGAAAATGAAAAATTAGATTTTTCATTTGCACAGCCCACTGTACCAAAAGTCTGTCAAATGCCAGTGGGGTGTAAATGCCAGTCTGTAAAAATTCTTACACAATTATTTTGTGCCTTATTCTATTTTAACACAACATTAATTTTAAAATTTAGTGGATACACCAGCATGTACGTGTCCTAAAATTAACAAGGTGTGCAGTGTATATTTTCAACCTTAAAATTAATTGAGTTATTAGTTATATAATAATTTTTTTCTACAATTAACATTAACATTAATGTAGTAACTTTGTTTCATGATGCAGAACAAGAACAGTTGTTAAAGTGGGTGTTAATTTCCTTTTCTGCAGACGTATGCACTTTCTGTAAGCCAGGTTGGACCTGGAATACATATGCAACTTTTAAATGGAAATGCGATTTTTTTCTTCAGTCTGACACCCGATGCGATCGTCCATAATATAACAGTGATGTGGCTCTATACAGCGCTCCCATCTCTGCTCTATTCACATCACTATCCGTTCATATTTTCCGCCCAGAGCTGTGATTGGCCGAATGGTTGCAGCCAATCACAGCTCTGAGGGAAAGATGAATGAATGAGTGCCCGGTCCGGAGTACAGTACAGAGCAGGGATGCGAGCGATGTATACAGGCGCTCCGCATCTCTGCTATAGACAGGACGATCACATCGGGTGTCAGTAGTAACACCAGCTGTGATGTGTCCTTTAGCAGGCACTACTACTCCCATCATGGAGTACACTCTGCTCCATGCTGGGAGCTGTAGTACCTGCATTAATAGACAGATCGCTGCGAGTGTAACTTCTGACACCTGCTGGGATCTGTCTATTAATGCAGGTACTACAGCTCCCAGCATGAGGCAGAGTGTACTCCATGTTGGGAGTAGTAATACTTGTAGTTAAGGAAAGATCACTGCGGGTATCACTACTGACACCTGTTGTGATAATGTATTACAACTCCTGTATAATGTATGGATGCAGCGGCCGGCGCTCTCCTATGGTCCCCTGCACGGCCGTATATATACACATCCTGATTTCTCACAGAGAGCTGTGATTGGCTGGAACCATCTGACCAATCACAGCTCTCTGCGGGAAATATGAATATGTGTATATATATGTCAGGGCAGGGGACCATAGAAGAGCAGCCGCCGCATCAATACATTTTACAAGAGGATTGCAACGGGTGATCTGTCAATAAGTACAGGTAACTACTACTCCCATCATGGAACAGTGTGTTCCATGCTAGGAGTAGTAGTACTACCTAAAAAATAAAAAAATAAAAAGTGAAAAACACGCACACACTACATTTTTATTATTGTCGGCTACATTTTGAGCGCTTTACCCGCTCACATAAATTGATCCCTGTTTAAAAATTTATAAACATTTCGTAATAAAAAAGATACATTTCGTTAGGTACAATTTTTTCCATCACTACTGTATCTTTTTTATAATTTTTTTTATGGTACCCCAAGAAATTTTAATAAAAAAGGTATCTCCATAATTTTTTGGGATCGCTAAAGTCCAAAAAAGAATAAAAAACGCCTGCAAAAACGCAAAATTTAATACCAACATTGCGTTTTTCTTGGTGTTTTTGCTCTCCCAAAGACTTCAATGGGATGAAAACGCCACATTTTCAGGGCAAAAAACGCCACACTAGGTTTTGGCAGGCGTTTTGAAAATCCAGCCTCTGAGCCAGGAATTGCTGAAAAACGCCAAAAGGATTAAAAAAACACCAAACTGAAAAATGACAAGTGAATCTGGCATTTTGCAGTTTACCACTGACTTGCAGCTAACATCTGGACGCTGCGTTTTTTCACTGAAAAAACTCTGTGCGGGAAAATTGGCGTTTTTGACAGCGTTTTTGCAAAAAAAAAAAAAAAAAAAAAAACCTCAGTGGAGTTCCAGCCTTAACCCCTTAAGGACTCAGCCCATTTTGGCCTTAAGGACTCAGACAATTTAATTTTTACGTTTTCATTTTTTCCTCCTCGCCTTCTAAAAATCATAACTCTTTTATATTTTCATCCACAGACTAGTATGAGGGCTTGTTTTTTGCGCGACCAGTTGTCCTTTGTAATGACATCACTCATTATATCATAAAATGTATGGCGCAACCAAAAAACACTATTTTTGTGGGGAAATTAAAACGAAAAACGCAATTTTGCTAATTTTGGAAGGTTTTGTTTTCACGCCGTACAATTTATGGTAAAAATGACGTGTGTTCTTTATTCTGAGGGTCAATACGATTAAAATGATACCCATTATTATATACTTTTATATTATTGTTGCGCTTAAAAAAAATCACAAACTTTTTAACCAAATTAGTACGTTTATAATCCCTTTATTTTGATGACCTATAACTTTTTTATTTTTCCGTATAAGCGGCGGTATGGGGGCTCATTTTTTGCGCCATGATCTGTACTTTTTTTTGATACCACATTTGCATATAAAAAACTTTTAATACATTTTTTATAATTTTTTTTTAATAAAATGTATTAAAAAAGTATGAATTTTGGACTTTTTTAATTTTTTTTCGTTCACGCCGTTCACCGTACGGGATCATTAACATTTTATTTTAATAGTTCGGACATTTACGCACGCGGCGATACCAAATATGTCTATAAAAAAAATTTTTTACGCTTTTTGGGGGTAAAATAGGAAAAAACGGACGTTTTACTTTTTTATTGGGGGAGGGGATTTTTAACTTTTTTTTTACTTTTACTTTTACATTTTTTTACATTTTTTTTTACACTTGAATAGTCCCCATAGGGGACTATTCATAGCAATACCATGATTGCTAATACTGATCTGTTCTATGTATAGGACATAGAACAGATCAGTATTATCGGTCATCTTCTGCTCTGGTCTGCTCGATCACAGACCAGAGCAGGAGACGCCGGGAGCCGCACGGAGGAAGGTGAGGGGACCTCCGTGCGGCGTTATGAATGATCGGATCCCCGCAGCAGCGCTGCGGGCGATCCGATCGTTCATTTTAATCGCGAACTGCCGCAGATGCCGGGATCTGTATTGATCCCGGCACCTGAGGGGTTAATGGCGGACGCCCGCGAGATCGCGGGCGTCGGCCATTGCCGGCGGGTCCCTGGCTGCGATCAGCAGCCGGGATCAGCCGCGCATGACACGGGCATCGCTCCGATGCCCGCGGTTATGCTTAGGACGTAAATGTACGTCCTGGTGCGTTAAGTACCACCTCACCAGGACGTACATTTACGTCCTGCGTCCTTAAGGGGTTAAAGTGACAGTGGTCAGATGTGCAAAAGATGCTCTGGTCCTTAAGGTCAAAATGGGCTTGGTCCTTAAGGGGTTAAACAGGCTTGACACACAAAATGGATACCGTCCCACGGAGGCACCCCGGTTTACATGACCTAGGACTTCCTAGATAGAATCCATCACAAAACACAGACGTCTGCAAATCAAGTGTTAAATCCAGCATCATGGACATCATTAGTTACATCACGTAAAGATATTTAGATAAAAAACACAAACACCTGAACTGGCTGGGGCTTTGTTGGTCATTTAAACAAGGGCGCCTCTGTGGGACGGTATCCATTTCGTGTGTCAAGCCTGTTTAACTGACCTATGTACCTGCTGAGTTCACATAAATAAAGGAGTCTGATCACGATTGGTGAGTGCGGCACTTCATTTCTTTACTTCTGCATTGTGATGCCTTTAGTTTTAGTATGTGCTTAGTATTTGCCTTATTGTGCAAACAGAGACCTTAGTGCCTGGTGCAAATGGGTGTTGTGATGGATTCTACTAAGTAGGTTAAATAAAGCTGAGCCAAGTGGCATTATGTGCTAAATTTGAGAAATCGCTCGTTATATTAGTTGTTTTGTGCGATTTTACTGGCCATTGTTTAATTGTTTGACGTTAACAGCTGAAAGTTTGTCCGTTTTACAAATAAACCTAATTTTTAATGATGATTGAATAACTTTGATTGCAACTGTATGTAAATAGGCCAGAAAAGTCATGGAATCATCGGATGAGCTCCTAAATAATTATCCCATTAATTAAAATCACATCTGCCAAACAATGCAAATGGGATCCTTGTAATCTAAGAAGGTGATTTGGTTGCCTAGCAATAATGTAATTCCCTTAATACCACTAACATCCACATGATGGCGCCATAACACAAGTGAATATCAGTTTAGAATTACTGAGACAATGTGCTTGGAAAACATAAAACATAGCAAGGTTTTACTTTTTTTATTTAAAACCTACTAATTCTATCCTAGGAAGCTATGGCAAGGGGAATATGCCTCTTCTATAATAGATAGATATCATTATTACTATTGTACGATATGTCTTTTGTAATGTAAACAACCATAGGCAGCTAGAAATTCGTATTACTCTTATTTATTTTATATTTTACTTCCAGGGCACTGTACACATTTTATTTATTTCTTTTGCGTCTATATTGCTAACATTTTCCACAGTGCTGTACAAAAATGATCACTTACATGAACATAATTAAAGGGGTTCTCCAGTGCTTAGACATCTTATCCCCTATCCAAAGCATAGGTGATAAGATGCCTGATCACGGGAGTCCCGCCGCTGGGGACCCTCGGGATCTTGCACGCGGCACCCTGTTTGTAATCAGTCGCCGGAGCGTGTTCACTCCGGGTCTGATTACCAACGACCACAAGGCCGGCGGCGTGTGACGTCATGCCTCCGCCCCCATGTGACATCACGCTCCGCCCCTCAATGCAAGCCTACGGGAGGGGGCATGATAGCTGTCACGCCCCCTCCCGTACGCTTGCATTGTGGGGCGGAGCGTGACGTCACACGCCGCCGGCCTTGTGGTCGTCGGTAATCAGACCCGGAGCGAACACGCTCCGGCGACTGATTACAAACAGGGTGCCGCGTGCAAGATCCCGAGGGTCCCCAGTGGCGGGACTCCCATGATCAGGCATCTTATCCCCTATCCTTTGGATAGGGGATAAGATGTCTAAGCACCGGAGAACCCCTTTAAATCAATAAATAAAGGAATAAACCATGCAAATACAAAACAAATCATGAACTTAGCGAGTAATACACAAAACAAAGGGAGCTCTGTTGTCAAAAGTCATGGTTTAACGTGCATTTGCCCATCAATGTATATCCTATAAATTATAAAAACCTAAAACAGCACGGATGGGTTCTCACATCGGGAAATCAAAAAGTATGTGCACCGACGGTCACTTTTCCATAGACGTTAGAGCACATTATTAGTTTAATAAATACAGCTGTTTTATTCCTATCTTACAGATGTAGTTTTCTTTTGAATTTGCTATGTGTGCACCCAGCCATATTATTGGGATTTACACATGGTGTATTTTTACAACATGACAAATCTGCTACGAAGCAAAGGTGTTTTATTGATGTGAATTTAAAAGCGGATTCCCGAATTGTCTGCAAGGGATCAGAAAAGTGCAGATAGAATGAGTATCCAGCTAATGTAATACTCTGTGTGTATTTATTTAAATATTGTGTGATGTCATCTTAACATTGAGTCATCAATGACCCCGCCAGTATTTATACTTGTTGTTTTTTATTGCTATACGATGCAAGAAAGGGGTGAAGCATATGCCTCATATACCGTTTGCAGCACGCGTTCTCTTTCAGAGCTGGGGCCCCATTCTAGAGACTGCGGGGGTGGTACCTCAGGTCAGACCCCCTCCCCCACAATCAGACAATTATCCTCTAACCTGTGGATAGGGGATACATTGTGTTTCACTGAACAACCCCTTTAACAATGATATCCCTTGAGCCTCTGTTTGATGCAGCAATTATTTGCTTTGTGACTCTTTCATCCTTTTCCTTCGGCTTAATTTGAACTCCATATTGTGCATAGGTGTAAAATAAACAATTAAAGATACATTTTATAAGATGTCATTGTTTTATGATGTTGAGAAGAAGTAACTGACTTTGAGCGAGGGATAATCCTTTAAAAGAAAATAAATTGTATTATTCTGAGTTAATTAATGTTTCCAAAATTACACATTGTACATTGGGAGCTTTCGTTTAGAGTTGTTTATATTGTCTTCCCAAGGTGACATCTTTGTTTTTGTTAGATATTTAATTTTTATGTGTGCGCCAGGATTTAAAGTGTACCTGTCAGAAAGAGGAAAAAAAAAAGAAGAAAATAGCTGCATACTTAAGGGAGTAGTCCAGTATTAAAAAATGTATCCCCTATCCTAAGGATAGGGGATAAGTTTCAGATCGCGGGGGGTCCGACAGCTGGGACACCCGTTTTCTCCCGTAAAGGGCCCCAGCTCTCTGGCCAGATAGAGCATGTTGACCACCACATGAAGCGGCGGCCGACACGCCCCCTCAACACAGGGCTATGGCAGAGCCGGAGATTGTTGAAGGCAGCGCTCCGGCTCTCCCATAGAGTTGTATTGAGGGGGTTGTATATTGGTGCAGTGGTCGACATGCCCCCTTTACGCGGATGGGGGGGGGGGGGGGTTGCATGTATAAATCCCCAACCACTGCAAAAAGCTAATCATATTAACATTGTTCATGAGCTTGAAACAAAGACCATAGTCCATCAAGTTCAACCTACATCGCTATTGTGTCCCTACTCTGTTAATTCAGAGGAAGGCAAAAAACCCTTACACGGCTGATGCCAATTGTCCATACAAAATTCCTTTCCAAATCCAAATATGGAGATCAGATTAATACCCTGGATCAATGTTCTTGTTACGCCGAGCGCTCCGGGTCCCCGTTCCTCCCCGGAGCGCTCGCCTCATCCCCGTTGCTGCAGCGCCCCGGTCAGATCCACTGACCGGGTGCGCTGCGGTCCCGCCTCCTGCCGGGATGCGATTCGCGATGCGGGTGGCGCCCGCTCGCGATGCGCACCCCGGTCCCCGTACCTGACTCGCTCTCCGTCGGTCCTGTCCCGGCGCGCGCGGCCCCGCTCCCTAGGGCGCGCGCGCGCCGGGTCTCTGCAATTTAAAGGGCCAGTGCACCAATGTTGGTGCCTGGCCCAATCTTCCCAATTGCCAATTAGTGTGATCACCTGTGTACTTCCCTATATTACCTCACTTCCCCTGCACTCCCTGGCCGGATCTTGTTGCCTTAGTGCCTAGTGAAAGCGTTCCCTTGTCTGTTCCTAGCCCGTGTTCCTGACCTCCTGCCGTTGCCCCCGACTACGATCCTTGCTGCCTGCCTCGACCTTCTGCTACGTCCGACCTTGCTTCTGCCTACTCCCTTGTACCTCGCCTATCTTCAGCATCTTCAGCAGTCAGAGAGGTGAGCCGTTGCTAGTGGATACGACCTGGTCACTACCGCCGCAGCAAGACCATCCCGCTTTGCGGCGGGCTCTGGTGAAAACCTGTAGTGGCTTAGAACCGGTCCACTAGCGCGGTCCTCGCCAATCCCTCTCTGGCACAGAGGATCCACCTCCTGCCAGCCGGCATCGTGACAGTAGATCCGGCCATGGATCCCGCTGAAGTTCCTCTGCCAGTTGTCGCTGACCTCCCTACGCTGGTCGCCCAGCAAGCTTGTCAGATCGCCCAGCAGTCGCAACAGATAGCGCAACGAGATCAACAGCTGGCATACTTGACCTCCGAGGCACTGCGTATTCAGTCACAGATACAGCAGCTGCAGCCGCAGATACAGCAACAGCTACAGCTGCAACTACCTTCTCCGCCGCCGGCTCCTGCAACTCCTCCGCAGCAACCGGCCGTTCCTAACCCCTGCTTGTCCCTGCCGGACAAATTTGGCGTAAAGATCGCCCAACGAGATCAACAGCTGGCATACTTGATCTCCGAGACACAGCGTCTTCAGTCACAGTTACAGCAGCTGCTGCCGCAGATACAGCAACTTCAGTCACAGCAGCTGCTGCCGCAGATACAGCAACTTCAGTCACAGCTACAGCTGCAACAACCATCTCCTCCGCCGGCTCCTGCAACTCCTCCGCAGCAACCGGCCGTTCCTAACCCCTGCTTGTCCCTGCCGGACAAGTTTGATGGGGACCGCAATGATTCTGCCACAGCCACAGTCCAGTCCTTCTTCGCTGAGGTCCGTGGTGTCTTCGAGGAGCCTGCCCGAGCTTCTTCTGCCGAGATTGCCCTGCTGAACCTGGAACAGGGTGTTTCTTCCATTGGCGAGTACGCCATTCAGTTCCGTGCTCTTGCTTACGAGTTGTCCTGGAATAGTGAGGTTCTCTGCGCGACCTTTAAAAAAGGCCTATCCAGCAACATTAAAGATGTTCTGGCCGCACGAGAGACTCCTGCTGACCTACATGAACTCATTCATCTTGCCACTCGCATTGACATGCGTTCTTCCGGATGGCGTCTGGAGCTCCGCCTGGATATGGACTTTGTTCGCACGAAGCGTTTTTTCTCCCCGGCTCCTCTCTCCTCTGGTCCTCTGCAATCCGTTCCTGTGCTTCCCGCCGCGGAGGCTATGCAAGTTGACCGGTCTCGCTTGACACCTCAAGAGAGGACACGACGCCGCATGGAGAATCTTTGCCTGTACTATGCCGGTACCGAACACTTCCTGAAGGATTGTCCTATCCGTCCTCCCCGCCTGGAAAGACGTACGCTGACTCCGCACAAAGGTGACACAGTTCTTGATGTCAACTCTGCTTCTCCACGCCTTACTGTGCCTGTGCGGATATCTGCCTCTACCTTCTCCTTCTCTACTATGGTCTCCTTGGATTCCGGATCTGCAGGAAAATTTTTTTTGGCCTCTCTTATCAACAGGTTCTACGTCCCTGTGACCAGTCTCGCCAGACCCCTCTACATCTATTGTATTAACAATAAAAGATTGGACTGTCTCATGCGTTTCCGCACAGAACCCCTCCTAATGTGCATCGGACCTCATCACGGAAAAATTGACTTTTTTTTCCTCAGGTTCTTTGGCCCCAAGAAGAGGGGGAGACCCAAGGGGGGGGGTACTGTTACGCCGAGCGCTCCGGGTCCCCGTTCCTCCCCGGAGCGCTCGCCTCATCCCCGTTACTGCAGCGCCCCGGTCAGATCCACTGACCGGGTGCGCTGCGGTCCCGCCTCCTGCCGGGATGCGATTCGCGATGCGGGTGGCGCCCGCTCGCGATGCGCACCCCGGTCCCCGTACCTGACTCGCTCTCCGTCGGTCCTGTCCCGGCGCGCGCGGCCCCGCTCCCTAGGGCGCGCGCGCGCCGGGTCTCTGCAATTTAAAGGGCCAGTGCACCAATGTTGGTGCCTGGCCCAATCTTCCCAATTGCCAATTAGTGTGATCACCTGTGTACTTCCCTATATTACCTCACTTCCCCTGCACTCCCTGGCCGGATCTTGTTGCCTTAGTGCCTAGTGAAAGCGTTCCCTTGTCTGTTCCTAGCCCGTGTTCCTGACCTCCTGCCGTTGCCCCCGACTACGATCCTTGCTGCCTGCCTCGACCTTCTGCTACGTCCGACCTTGCTTCTGCCTACTCCCTTGTACCTCGCCTATCTTCAGCATCTTCAGCAGTCAGAGAGGTGAGCCGTTGCTAGTGAATACGACCTGGTCACTACCGCCGCAGCAAGACCATCCCGCTTTGCGGCGGGCTCTGGTGAAAACCTGTAGTGGCTTAGAACCGGTCCACTAGCGCGGTCCTCGCCAATCCCTCTCTGGCACAGAGGATCCACCTCCTGCCAGCCGGCATCGTGACAGTTCTGTCCGTATAAATCTAGTATCCATAACCTGTGATATTACTAAATTCCTCCACGCCCCTTTTGAATTACCACTTTCTCTGGTGAAGGGTTCCACAGTCTCACTCACTGCTCTTACAGTAAAGAACCCCCGTCTGTGCTGGTGTAGAAACCTTCTTTCCTCTAAACGTAGAGGATGCCCCCTTGTTATAGATACAGTCCTGGATATAAATAGATCATGGGAGAGATCTCTGTATGGTCCCCTGATGTATTTATACATAGTTATTAGGTCGTCCATAAGTCTTCTTTTTTCTAAACTAAATGACCCCAATTCTGATTTTCTGGGTACTGTAGTCCTCCCATTCCCCGTTTTACTCTGATTGCCCATCTTTGAACCCTCTCCATCTCCACTATATCTTTCTTGTACACTGGTGTCCAGTACTGTACACAGTATTCCATGTGGGTTCTGACTAGTGATTTGAACAGTGGTAGAATGATTTCCTTGTCGTGGGCATCTATGCCCCTATTGATGCCCCCCAGGATTTTATTTGCCTTGGCAGCAGCTGCCTGACACTGGTCACTACAGCTAAATTTACTGTTAACTAAAACTCCTAAGTCCTTTTCCATGTAACTCATTGACATGGATTTTTTGATCTGTCTCACACAAAAGCTGTCTGATTTTTTCAATGCAACTAATCATAGATCAGCTTTTATTTTACCAAAGAAAGCTGAGCTGTGATTGGTTACTATTGAAAATCTGACAGTTTTTGTCTCAGGCAGATTAATAAGTCTAGGTCATTACCTCCTGTACGAGAGTTTTCTAAGAATGCTTTGCGACCTGTGCTTGGAAAAGGGCAGAGGATCTGACCTCTAATGATCACCTATTGTGAATGACTTGATTCTGTCATATCTATCTATCCCATGTGATGGTAAGAAAGACACTGCCAGACATTGGTCAGAGTGAAAGCTGCAAGATTTTAGGATTACTTTATAACAAAGATATCAAAATGGAAAGTTAAAAAAACAAACAAACAGGAATTTTTTTTTATACAGTTAATGTAAAAAACATTAGGCCATTTTCTGATGACACAATCTCCTTGTCCGAAATGCCTTCTCATTAACATTAGAGACTAGTACTTTCTTTGTAACAGTAAAAAAAATGCAGGACCTGTAACCACAAACACAGGGTAGAATAAATAAAAAAATATCAGGCAGTCTGATGGGTAACTCAGAGAGGTACTTTTTGTTGGGGAGTCGTGCCCAAAATAAGGGGTTGGACACGAAGTGGCGCAAAGTTTGGGGCATCATGTAAAGAATACTCCATGCGCCAACAGTTTGGTTTCAAAGCAATAACAAAAATAAATGTCAGACATGGTTTGTTTTATTTCAACAGTCTACATGCCCCTCACTCAAAAGGATAACAAAATTACTGACATGTTCTATGTACATGATACATGATCTTGTGTACAAGGTGCCCTGAAGGAATCTACATTGGGCAGAAAAAGGAATTCAGGGTAAATAAGTAAGTATCTGGAGACCTTCATTAGTGAACACTTCTCTGGAACGGAACACAGTATGACTGATTTAATAATCTTAAAGGACATCTGTAGTGTAAAATAATCCGAATCCCTATCCGAAGTGGATAAGTTAGAGATACATGCAGGGGGTGTTAGCTGCCGCGTCATGCAGGGACGCAATGCTCCCTTCCGGCAGAATGCCGGGGCTCTGTACAGGAGATTGCAGGGGGTTCCAGCGCCTGGACTCCCCGCGATCTATAATTTATCCCTTATCCTTCACATAGGGGAAAAGTTATTTTACACTACAGATGTCCTTAAAGGGGTACTCCGGCCCTGAGACATCTTATCCCCTTTCCAAAGTCACTCCCCCTCCCATAGACTTGCATAGCGGGGGGTGACATCACACGGGGGCGGAGTTGTGATGTCACGATACTCCGGCCCCGTGGTTGCCACCTGGCTGTTTGTGAGCTGGCACCGCGGCATGCAGCTCAAACAGGTGGGTGGCGAATACAAGATTGCGGGGGTCCCCAGCGGCGGGACCCCCGCGGTGGGATAAGATGTCTCAGGGCCGGAGTACCCCTTTAAATACTAAAAAGTAATTTGGAGAATGACAGGGAAGAGAAAAAGAAAAGAACTTTCCAGTCGTTGACAGAGGAACTCAATGTAACACCTGGATTTATGACCCATTACATGGACACACTTCATACCCCTGTACTACAGCAGACTGACTCCAGATCTCTGAACCCAAAGTCATTATACCAATTGCCCTTCCATCTGTAACAAAATCTTCAGTTTTATTGCTTTGGTTTATTTTATCAATGTATCACTCATTGTACAATGTTTTGGTGTAACTTAGGACTGGAAAGGTTACATTTCTCTTTAATGAGAGTGGAAAAGTGTACCAGGGGACTTTAAGGCCTTTCATGCTTTATTGGGAATTTTGGGAAAAAAAGAATATGCAAAGTAACTCTGTCTCCAAAGGAAAGGAGATATCTACATCTGTTAAATGTCTTGGTTTTCTGCCATTTATTCACTTATTACCATGCATGTTAATACTAGACACTCTAGCTGCACTGAAGGTGGATATTTTCATTATAACAAGCAATAAAGTAATAATATAAAAATTACAAGTATCTTAATAATACACTAGAAATTAAAAAAATTGTGAAACTGCAGTTAATTTTTTTTCGCTATTAACAAGAATGACCACTAGGGGCCCTTATGGTCAATGATTGCACAAATTGTGAAGAAGAAAAAAAAACAAACACAAAACAAAAACTACATCTACATAAAAGATTAACAACGTTGCATACACTTTACATATGCTGTACTTATATGCTGTACTGATAATATGTTGTTGTTTTTGATCTTTGACATAAAATTCTGCTGGTTTTATGCTGGTATGTATTATTAAGCAGGTCATTTGTTATACGAAGCAAGATAAACTGGATAGTTTAATGTGTGACACTATTCTTTGGTGCACTTTATCACTGTTTCTGAGAGCATGGAGTTATTCCTTAGGACACTATATGAAATTATATCTGGGGAAACTGGATATTCATATAATCACAATTTGCTTAGCAATTTTACATGGGCACTGTGTGACAATGTATGGTCTATGTGTGCTGAGAGACAGTCATAGTTTTGTTGAAAGGTGATACTTTCACCCAGGCCAGGGGTGGACTGACAACTCAATGGTCCCCTGGCAATAGAGGATCATGGGGCCCACCCACGTGTAAGTCACAATTATATAGATGACATACAATATAATTTGTTTCTCCTTTTTTTGGAAATAAATCTTTTCATGAAGTAAAAAATTGTAGAAAAATAAAATACTGACCCACACATACATATTTATACTATATACTGACTCTACATATAAATACATACAATATCGGTGCTGCTGCGGTTTGACCGCGTACACCGCGCCCTAGCTGTACCCCGGAACCCTGATCTCCCACGGGACGTTATTTTAAAACTGCACTATCTGGAGGTACGTGATATTTTGCTGGCAGCCACCAGAAATTTACCTTTTTTACCAATGGTGCCCCCCTCGGTCCACCTATACTCTGTGTAACGCCGAGCTGTCCGGGTCCCGCTGCTTCCCCGGAGCGCTCGCGGCGTCCTCCCTCTAACAGCGCTCCGGTCACTGCTCCTGACCTAGAGCGCTGTCCCCCTGTCAGCAGCGGGGATGCGATCCGCCTGGCGGGACGTCCCTGCTCACGGATCGCATCCCAAGTCCTCCCGCTGCTGCTTCCTCCCGGCGCGTGCAGCCCTGCTCATTAGGGCGTGCGTGCGCCAACCTGCCTAGATTTAAAGGGCCAGCTGTATTTGATTTTGGTCCGAGGACCTCTATGCCTTTCAGATGGCATCTTAATGGATCTATATTGACCATGCCTAGAGTTAGAACACAGTTAGAGGGTGATTTAGCAGATTATTTTGCTTCTAATAGTGGCCCCACCACGGAATCACAATTGGTTTGGCTTGCACATAAGGCTTATATCCGCGGCCGGATAATTTCTTTGGCCACGGGTATAAAGCGTGATAGGACTGTGGTGTAGAAGGCATTGGAGGCTAGATTGGCTAGGTTGACTCTAGCTCACCAGCAGGCCTCCTCCCTATACTTATTTAAATCGTTGAGTGACACCAGGGCCCAGCTGGGCGCTCTTCTCTCTGTTCAAGTTGAGAAGGCTCTCTGTTGGACGGGGGCTACATATTACAAGTTTGCTAACAAACCTGATCGCCTATTAGCCTCTATACTTAAAAATACTTTAACCCCTTAAAAATACTTTAACCCCTTAAGGAACATGCGAGTGTAAAAAATTAAGTTTTAGAATTTTCTCCTTCACTTTGCTGCTATTCCTGTGAAACACCTAAAGGGTTAACACACTTACTGAATGTCATTTTGAATACTTTAAAGGAGGGGTGCAGTTTTTATAGTGTGGTCATTTATGGGGTATTTCTAATAAGAAAGCCCTTCAAATCCACTTCAAACCTGAACTGGTCCCTGAAAAATTCTGATTTTGAAAATGTTGTGAAAAATTGGAAAATTGCTGCTATACTTTGAAGCCCTCTGATGTCTTCCAAAAGTAAAAACATGTAAATTTTAAGATGCAAACATAAAGTAGACATATTGTATTTGTGAATCAAAATATAATCTATTTGGAATGTCTATTTTCCTTACAAGCAGAGAGCTTCAAAGTTAGAAAAATGCAAAATTTTCAATTTTTTCATCAAATTTTCAAATTTTTCACCAAGAAATGATGCAAGTATTGACGAGTATTGATAAGTAGAATATGTCACGAAAAAACATTTTTGGAATCAGAATGAAAGGTAAAAGCATCCCAGAGTTATTAATGCTTAAAGTGAAAGTGGTCAGATGTGCAAAAAACGCTCTGGTCCGACAGTGAAAATTGGCCTGGTCCTTAAGGGGTTAACAGAGTTCATTGTGTCCCACCCGGATCACATTTATGATGCATTTCATGCCTTTTATTCCGCTCTGTATACCCCTCCCTCTAATTCCCCTACCAGTGAAGTTGTTTTACGGGATTTTCTCTCCACAGTGTCTTTGCCTTCTCTCTCCTCTCTGGACAGGGAGATATTGAATGCACCGATAACTGAGGAGGAGGTCTCTGGCCCAATTGACCGTTTAAAATCAGGCAAGTCTCCCGTCTGGCCTTTCGGCTCCTTACTACAAACATTTCTCTTCTTTCCTCCTTCCTCATCCAACTGTGTTTCTTAATTCTCTCTTTACTGCATCTTCTCTGTCCCCTGATTTTCTTGATGCTCTTATCACTGTCCTCACTAAGCCTCACAAGGACCTTCTACGTCCTGCTAATTATCGACCTATCTCTCTCCTTAACATTGACTCTAAACTTCTGACTTCTATCGTAGCTGCGCGTCTTCATCGCTTTCTCCCCAACTTGGTGCACTCCGACCAGGTTGGTTTTATCCCGGGTCGTCAGGCCCCTGATAATGTCCGTACTATACTGAATCTAATCCTTTGGTCCAATACTACGTCCACTCCTATGCTTGCTCTGGCCCTAGATATAGAAAAAGGCCCTATTTGTTTGCTGTTTTATCTAAATTCGGAATCTCCGGCCCGTTTGTCCATGTGTTACGTCTTCTATACTTGGGCCCGACTGATTACTTGAAATTGCCTACTTCTGGGCCGAAGCCTATTTCTGTTCGGCAAGGCATGAGGCAGTGCTGCCCCCCTGTCGCCCGGAATTATTCGCATTGGTGATGGAGCCTTTGGCTGCACTGATTCGCCAACAACCTGATATTGGTGGTGTCCCGGTGGGGTCCTCTGTATACAAGACTAACCTTTTTGCGGATGACCTTCTCCTGACCCTGACCAACCCCCTGGCGTCCCTCCCCAATTTATTTAAACTCTTGGCGACTTTTGGTGAGCAGTCGGGCCTTCGAGTTAACGTTACTAAATCAGAGGTTATGTTTTGTAATATTCTTACCCCCACTCAACATCTCATTTCACTGAACTTTGGCTTTAAGAATTCTAGCAGCGGTCTCCCCTATCTGGGGGTCAAACTCACCCAAACGTTACCTCTTCTATATCAGGCTAATTATCCCCCTCTATACCGGTCTATTAGATCTGACCTTCGTAAGTGGGATTTACCACATATTTCTTGGCTTGGCCGTGTGAATGTGATAAAAATGGTCATACTGCCTCGCCTGTTATACCTTTTCCGTACATTGCCCATCCCAGTCCCGTTGGGTGATCTTCGCCTCCTTCAGCGTGATGTTTTTTCATTTATCTGGAGGAGAAATAACCCTAGTATTAATAAAACCCTTATGCATTACAATAGACTGGTTGGTGGTCTGTCTGTCCCACATTTTATACGCTACTATTATACTGCTAGATTGGCCCAGTTGGCCTTGGTTCATGTCCCCAAGAGTGCACCACGATGGGTACGTCTCGAGTCCCAACTTTTCTCTCCCTATTCTTTCTCAGCTTTGCTTTGGTCTTCCTGCCCTATCTCTTCACTGTTACCCTCCTCTGCTTGGATTGCTCTCCATGCTCTTTCTCTGTGGCGTACTGTACACTTTAAGCTCTCTCTCCAATCTCCCATATCCCCTCTCCTCCCTTTTCTAGCTAACCCCCTTTTTGAACCTGGACTTCAACCCTCTGCTTTTCAATGGTGGATAGATGCCAATCTGTCGGAAACGTCTTATGTCCCTAGATATTCTTATCAATAGGTATTATGTCCCACCACAGGAACGCAATAGAGATCTCCAAATTTTGTCCTTCTTTGTTTCTCTTGGGCCTCGATTTTATGAGGTCACCCCGACCTCCTTTGAGGCTTACTCATATCTTCCCTCTTTGCACAAATCAACTCACCTACCCCTAGAGATAGGAAGCTTAAGTTTTTGACCGCTTGGGAGACTGATCTACACTCTGAACCCTCAATGGCACGCCTGTTGTGATTCCGTTATCAGGGGTAGTTGGCAAGTATCTTTGGCAGAAACTTGTTTTGGCAACAATTACTAGCAGTGTTGACTGATATTCTCCCTTGCTCAGTACCAGCCACTCCTGTGTTCTGCCTTTTGGGACATAGACCTAGTAGAATGCCAAATCGCATATTTCGCCTGGTTCAACATATCCTACTGGCTGCTCGCATTTATATTGCCTCACAATGGAAACAGCTTACTTTAGCTCTACCTCCGGTTATAGCTCGTATTAATACTATCATGCTTAATGAGAAACTCTGCAATTCGTGAGGACACTGTTGAGAGGTTCAATATAGTCTGGGATCCATGGATTCCTTCTCCCTACTGCCACCCTATCTCTCATAGTTTTTCCCTTTCTTGAGTTACTTGAAAGTGTCACCACTTGTCGCCCTCCTGTCATTGCATTCCCCCTCCCCTTTTTTTTCTTTTTCCTATATTTGATGTGATACCTATGAATCATGATATCATGTCTAATACTCTTTGTGCTATATTATGCTGACTGGCTGTTCTACTCTGTTGTTTATGTATTTCCCTACTGGGACCTGTTTTTGTTTCTTTACTGATGCTTTATCATATTTTATGCCATCTTCTACTTCAATAAAGCATCTTGGTTTGACTGTTAAATACATACAATATACTGACAACACATATAAAAATATACAATATACTGACAACACATATGAATTTATACTATATACTGAAAACACATATGAATTTATACAATAGGGCTCATATGGGGGTTACATTAGGATACATATTGGGGGTTAGAGCAGGGCAAATATAGGGGTTGCTGCAGGGCACATATGGGGAGTTAAAGCAGGGCAAACATTTGGGGGTTACAGCTGGACATATATGGGGGGGGCTACAGCAGGGCACATATGGGGAATTACAGAAGGGCAAATATGTGGGGTTACAGCAGGGCACATATGGGGAGTTATGACAGGACAAATATGGGAGGGGGGGTTACCGCTGGCCATGTATGGGTGGGTTACAACAGGGCACATATGGGGAGTTACGGCAGGACAAAGATGGGAGGGGGGGTACCGCTGGCCATATATGGGAGGGGTTACAGCAGGGCACATGTGGGGGTTACAGCAGGACACATATTGGGGAGTACAGCAGGATACATTTAGGGGAGTACAGTAGGACAAATATGTGGAAGTTATAGCAGGATACATATGGGGAAACACAACAGGACGCATACGTGGCTGGGGTTACAGTAGGAAACATATAGAAGAGTACATCAGGGCATGTATGGGGGTTATAGCAGGGCATATATCGGTGTTACAGCAGGACACATATAGGGTGTACAGCAGAACACATATGGGAGTTTACAGCAAGGCACATGGAGGAGTACAGCAGGGATCATATGTGGGGGTTAAAGCAGAACACATGGGGGGGCTATAGTAATGCACAAGAACACATGACTACCCTTCCCCATCTTTGTACACTTCATTATCTCTGTCTTCTGTCACAGGAGACTGAGCATGCAGGGAGGAACTGCTTTCCTCTACAGACAGCTCTCTGTGGTACAAGGGTCAACCAGGAGCAGCTGTTGATCTCTGAAGATTTAGCATCTAGGTATAGGAGATATGTGTAATTGAGGGTGGAAGGGATCGCACCACAGTGGAGGCTCCATACACACTGAGAAGCCTGTGTGCTGGAGCAGCCCAGGACCAGGAATTACAGTGCATAATGCACATGAGTGTGACTCTGATCTTAAAATGGAGTCGGTTCACAGCAGAGGGGAAGGGGCAGAGAAGAGTTCTCCTCTGTGCTCCTCTCTGATGGGTCACCTCCCTGATATCTTGCTGCCTTGTATCAGGCATGCCTGTGCATTTCCAGACTGCTACCCAGGGAGCCACTGTAGTCAAAGTAAGTGCTCATAAAAAAAAAAAAGTGCTGGCAGCCAGCCCCCTCTTTAGGCAAGGGCTACAAGAACAGTGTAATTACTGTATTCAATAAGAGCATGGGATATCCAATTTATACTAAAAACAACAAATGTGTGCAGCTCACAGCTATAAGGTCCAAGGTTTAAGTAGTTTGGAAACCGATCCCACCGGCCAATTTGAATAAAACAAACAAACTATTAACCACACCTCAAAGACCTCACCATACAATATGGTGCATATTGTTAAAAATGGATAATAGACAGAACGTGCTTCAAAAGCACAGATATTTTATTAACATGAAATGAAAAAAAAAATTATAATATAGGAAATGATCATATATAGTAAAATATACACAATACACAATATAAAAGCACTAATAATGTCCCAACCACTGGGCCCTAGTGGTGGATATTGGATACATATAACGACACTGTTGCTGTGTTCTGCAAGGACATAAATGAAAATACTGCCACTGTACTTGGCAGAATATTATATCTTTTTCATGTGTAATAAATAGTCCAACTGCTGGTATTCTATTATTAATTGAATATTTCAGGATATTGTAGTGGATATGTCCAAATATAAATAACCATAGAAACAGTTCTAATATAGATTAGTCTCACCCATGGAGTGCCGCTGGTCTCGTGCTGCAACGGACAAAATATGACTCACCAGTACACTGCAGCTGGTCTCGTACTGCGACGGACCTGATAGAATTAGCCACAGGTAAGCTTTCTTATTGCTGGGAGAACATACAAAGATGTAGCGCTGGTGTTAAGCATTGTATGCCGATACTTAGTTTACCGGATCCCGGCAGGTGCAACCAAGCTGAAGCTCCAGCAGGAGTGCAATGTTTATCATGCTGTCTCTTTCGTGGCAGGTGACATCAGAAAACCAAAGCGGGCTTCCACTACATGTAAATCATGGATAGACGTGATTGTCCAAACAGATGCCGATGCGTATAGTGCTGTATTCACACAGTGAAACTTTAAAACTATAGACGCACTTCAGGGTACTTGAAATGATTACACGACCCCTTCTTCAGCAGATAAGGAATAAAAGTGGTGCTCCTGCTGGGGAAAAAAGTGCAGTAACTCAGTTCCCATGTGTTCCCGGAGGACTTGAGCCCTGTATATATATATATATATATATATATATATATATATATATATATATATATATATATATACACAGTGGGGATCAAAAGTTTGGGCACCCCAGGTAAAAAATTTTATTAATGTGCATAAAGAAGCCAAGGAAAGATGGAAAAATCTCCAAAAGGCATCAAATTACAAATTACATTCTTATAATATGTATACAAAATTTAGATTTTATTTCCATCATTTACACTTTCAAAATAACAGAAAAAAAAAAATGGCGTCTGCAAAAGTTTGGGCATCCTGCAGAATTTATAGCGTGCACTGCCCCCTTTGCAAAGCTGAGACCTGCCAGTGTCATGGATTGTTCTCAGTCAGCATCTGGGAAGACCAGGTGATGTCAATCTCAAAGGTTTTAAATGCCCAGACTCATTTGACCTTGCCCCAACAATCAGCACCATGGGTTCTTCTAAGCAGTTGTCTAGAAATCTGAAACTGAAAATAGTTGACACTCACAAAGCTGGAGAAGGCTATAAGAAGATAGTAAAGCGTTTTCAGATGTCAATATCCTCTGTTCGGAATGTAATTAAGAAATGGCAGTCATCAGGAACAGTGGAAGTTAAAGCAAGAGCTGGAAGACCAAGAAAAATATCATACAGAACAGCTCGCAGGATTGTGAGAAAAACAATTCAAAACCCATGTTTGACTGCACAATCCCTGCAGAAATATCTGGCAGACACTGGAGTTGTGGTACACTATTCCACTATAAAGAGATACTTGTACAAATATGGTCTTCATGGAAGAGTCATCAGAAGAAAACCTCTTCTACGTTGTCACCACAAAAATCAGCGTTTGAACTTTACAAATGAACATATAGACAAGCCTGATGCATTTTGGAAACAAGTTCTGTGGACCGATGAGGTTAAAATTTAACTTTTTGGCCGGAATGAGCAAAGGTACATTTGGAGAAGAAGGGGAACAGAATTTAATGAAAAGAACCTCTGTCCAACTGTTAAGCATGGGGGTGGATCAATCATGCTTTGGGGTTGTATTGCAGTCAGTGGCACAGGGAACATTTCAAATTTTGAATGCTAACTTGATGCCATCTGTGAAAAAGCTGAAGTTAAAGAGAGGATGGCTTCTACAAATGGATAGTGATCCTAAACACACCTCGAAATCCACGGGGGATTACATCAAGAGGTGTAAACTGAAGGTTTTGCCATGGCCTTCACAATCTCCTGACCTCAACATAATTGAAAATCTATGGATAGACCTTAAAAGAGCAGTGCGTGACAGACAGCCCAGAAATCTCAAAGAACTGGAAGACTTTTGTAAGGAAAAATGGGCTAAGATACCTCAAACAAGAATTGAAAGACTCTTGGATGGCTACAAAAAGTGTTTACAAGCTGTGATACTTGCCAAAGGGGGCAGTACAAGATATTAACTCTGCAGGGTGCCCAAACTTTTGCAGACGTGATTTTTTTGTTTTCTGTTATTTTGAAAGTGTAAAGGATGGAAATAAAATCTAACTTTTGTTGACATATTATAAGAATATCTAATCTGTAATTTGCTGCCTTTTGGAGATTTTTCCATCTTTCCTTGGCTTCTTTATGCACATTAATACACATTTTTACCTGGGGTGCCCAAACTTTTGATCCCCACTGTATATATATATTACAAATGAACAAAGAAAGAAAAGAAGAAGTGTCCTAAGGTTCACATCTCAAAGCGAAATGTCAGTGATTTTTTTTCAAGTAAATAATGAATACTTCTGTCCCATGTTTGTACTGGTCTGAGATTCAGATGTACAGGTATACCATCAATCCGGGCAGGGAGTGCATGTATGGCTGTGGTCATGTGTTATGGTTGATTATGTAGCGGTAGTTTTGTAGGATTTTGTAGGATGTTGAGCCTATGGCATTTTTTTTCACAAAAATCGTGGCGTTTTTCTCCCATAGAAATCTATGGGAGTGTAAAAACGCCATGTGGGTTTTAACTTTGGTGTTTTTGCTGGTGGTTTTTATTCTTTTTTGGACTTTAGTGATCAAAATGCCACTCTTGGGCCTAGGCGGTAACAGGCTGATGTTATTTAGGCTGTGAAGAGCCAGTAAAAATGGATTGCCGCCCACCCTGGTACCGTCAGGCTGTTGCTGCTTGGTTGATATCTGGCTGAGAATAAAATAGGGGGAAACGAAAGCCTTAACAAATTTTATATTTTTTATAATGACATTTTTATACATTTTTAAACAGGGACCAACTTATGTGCGTGGGCAGGGGCCTAAAAATATAGCCGGCAATATAAAAAATGTTGAAAGGGGCCATTTGATTGTAAAAATAATATATTATTTTATAATTAATTTTGATAAACTTTTTATTAGTAATGTATTTTAATAATGTGTTTAATAAAGTGTGTGTGTTTTTTTTTTGTTTCATTTTTTTCTTAATTATTTACATTTTTTAGGTAGTACTTCTACTCCCAGCATTAAACAGACTGTTCCATGCTGGGAGTAGTAGTACCTGCACTAATAGACAGATCGCCAGGGTGTGGCTTCTGACACCCGTTGCGATCTTCCTATATAATCTATTGAAGCGGGCAGCACGTCCGCTTCTCCGCTCCCCTGCACTGTATTCTCTGATTTTCACATCACAGATTCATATTTCCCACTGAGAGCTGTGATTGGCCGGATGGTTCCAGCCAATCACAACTCTCAGCGGCATAAACGAATCTGTGATGTGAAGATAACTTCACATCACAGACTACAGTGCCGGGCAGGGGACCAGAGAAGTGCGGCAGGCCGCTTCTATAGCCTGTAGCCATGTCTCCTATATGTATCCTCCATGTCTGCTTTATCTATCCACCATGTCTCCTATATGTATCCGCCATGTCTTCTGTATGTATACAGTATAGTGCTATACATATAGCTTACGGGATCGTATATGGCTGGGGGGAGTGAAAACCAGGCGCTCCCGTATCCCAGCCACATCCAGCCTGTATGTAATGCATTTCAATGAGAAGACCGGAGTCAAACGCAGACTCCGGTCGGTTCCTTTTTGCCCCTTATGCGGTTCCCTAACCGGACCTAAAACTGTGGTAGACCACGTTTGACTCCGGTCGGCTCATTGAAATGCATTACATATGAGCCGTATACAGTCGCGTATTGCTTAAAACGTAGTGTGAATCCAGCCTTACAAAGGATGATCGCAGCAGGTGTCAGGAGTGACTCCCGCTGTGATCTGTCCTTAACTACAGGTACTACTGCTCCCAACATGGAGCACACTCTACCTGCTTTTATAGCTTATATAGGAGGATCGCAATGGGTGTCAGAAGTGACACCTGGGGTGATCTGTCTATTAGTACAGGTACTACTATTCCCAGCATGGAATAGTCTGTTCCATGCTGGGAGTAGAAGTACCACCTAAAAAATGTAAAAACAAAAGTGAAAAAAGTAAAAAACACACACACTTTATTAAACACATTATTAAAATACATTACTATTAAAAGGTTTAACAAAATTAATTATAAAAGATATAAATTTTTTACACTTAAATGACCCCTTTATACATTTTTTGTATTGTAGGCTACATTTTTAGGTCCTTGCCTGCCCACGTAAATTGGTCCCTGTTTAAAAATTTGTAAAAATGTCATTATAAAAAATATTAATTTTGTTAAAGCTTTCGTTTCCCCCAATTTTATTCTCAGCCTGATATCAACCAAGCAGCAACATCCTGACGGTACCAGGGTGAGCGACGACCATTTTTACTGGCTCTCCCCAGCCTAAATAACATCAGCCTGTTACCGCCTAGGCCCAGGAGTGCCATTTTTGATGCTCCAGGCCTGTTGGTACTGGCTCTTCCCGGCACCCCTGTGTTGGTGGGTACCGGGGTAGTAATTGGGGGGTTAGCGCTAGCTGTTTTTGTGCTTAGTAATGGATTCCGTCAATAAGAAGGCTTCCACTACTAAGCCTGAAAATTCAATAAAAAAAACACAGCCCTCTTTAACCATTTTATTAAAAGAAAAAAAATCCAGTTCATCCGCAGTAGTTCACCGAATCTGACATAATCCTCTGCATACATGGATCTGAAAGAAGAAAAAAGAAACACAAAAATTGGGTTAGGACTTTTTTGGCGCTCTCCGTTGGTGCAATGTCTTCCCAAACAGAGAGCCTTCAATTGTTGCAAAACTACAACTCCCAGCATGCTCAGACAGCCTTTGGCTTTCTGGGCATGCTGGGAGTTGTAGTTTAGCAGCAGCTGGAACTTTTTTTAGTAGAAAAATATAAAACTTTTACAAAACACAAAAACAATGCTTAATCAGCTGAAACATAAACAATGAAAAAGTTACATAAATATAAACTTTTTGTTACAGAATAAAAAGACCTTCCTAACCGGCCAGCCCAGCTTAACTCAACTAACAAATAATGCCTACTACTAATTCTAACCTATTATCCTTCCAAACACACATACACATTCATTACCATCCATAACATAAATATAGTTTTCCCTTAACTAAGTTTTAACTGAAAAAAATCCGGATAGGAAACCTCACGTACCATACAACACACATTAAAGGGGTACTCCGGTGCTTAGACATCTTATCCCCTATCCCTTATACAGCTATCACGCCCCCTCCCATAGGTTGCATTGAGGGGTGGAGCGTGACGTCACATGGGGACGGAGGCGTGACGTCACACGCCGTCGGCCCTGTGGTCGCCGCCAATCAGACCCGGAGCGAACACGCTCCGGGGATTGATTATAAACGAGGTGCCGCGTGCAAGATCATGGGGATCCCCAGCTGTGGGACTCCCGCGATCAGGCATTTTATCCCCTATCCTTTGGATAGGGGATAAGATGTCTAAGCACCGTAGTACCCCTTTAAACAAAAATAAGTATGGCTAACTGCCATAACAAAATAATAATACAGAAATAAATAAATAAAATAATTCCATCTTGGAAATTCAAGTTTTTCCCTTACCTAACTACCGCACCTTACTAACATTCAACAAACCAATACTCAAACTGCACACTATATCATAACAACATTTAACTAAAAACAAAAATCAAAAGAATTTTGGCTTACTGCCATAAGCAAAAACAAAAGAATTTTGGCAAACTGCCATAACCAAAAATTCTTTCCCCTAATCTCCAACCAAAAACCACTACTCACAATGCATGCTATACCATTACAAGAGTTTTTTTTCCCCTCTTCTTCCTTGCTAGGACTCTAGCATAAACTTTAGTAACACACACAGACATGGATACATTACCATAAAGAATTTTTTGGGAAACACTATAATATCATCTAAAAACTGGTCCAGCTGCCTGTACCCTACAGTGAGGTATAACACTATACAAAAATGCTTATACATAAAACTATTTATACTTAAGAAATACATATAAACAAACAATCGAACAAAAAAACGACACTATGAACTGTCCCATCATCCACCCCCCCCCCCCGGAAATGGGTCAGAGTTCGTAGATCGCAGCTTAACTAAAACAGTCATTGACCATTAACTGATCCAAGCCAGACCCCCCCCCAAAAAAACACCCAACCTAAAATACACCCAATAAATTATAAACCAACTAAACAATGTACAAACTCACTACAACCACAGAAACAATATAAAAAAAACACAGTAATACAATACCACACTATTCTATACTATACAACAAACCCCCCCCCAGGCCCAAGTTTGGTTGTCTGCAAGCCCTTTAAATTCAAATTACAGAAAACAAAACAAAAAGCTAGAGTGACATGAATAGCCCACCACCAGTAAGAAAGATGGCAATCCTGATAAACTAAGTTTCAAAAACCTTTCCCTATCAACCTTACCTCTAACCCTATCGCTATCCCTTCATAAAACTGACCCTATATTCCCCCTAACATCTATATACTGTCCCTAACCAAAATTAAGATACTTTACCTTAAGGGTCTAGTACCTAGGGCACATCAAAAGAAAAACCTCTCCATAGGAGAGAAGCCCTACTGGTACCAAGACTGCCATACTCCAAATACCTGATCTTCCCAAGGTCACCGGTGATGTTCCTACAGACCTCCACCTCAGAGAGGACTTTCTATTGGGTCGACACTAAACACTGTGCGTTCCACCTGTACTACCTAACCACTATGCTGACTAAGAATAAAGTGCCCCGATCATGACTACCCAGGTTCCTGAATGTACCATGAGCCCACTCCGAATAGGTAAGGGTGGCAAGTTGACTCCAGCTGATGGAAGAACCCAGCCTGTTGTAAACACTTATATTAAAGGGAAAATGAAGCAGGAAGTGGTCCATGCTTTTCAGCATGTCCATACACTCTTCTCGGGGACATCCCCGGTCATCAGAGTTCCTATACTTCAGGTTGCCTCTTACATAAAGCTTTTCCTGAAAGCAGCGCCAGACCAAGTCCCAAAACTTCTGGGAGATCTGTTTCATGTTCAAAAGACAACACCCTACCCTCAGATCCCGACATGGGCAGTCCCTGAGCGCTACAGGCTTCTGGAAGTGAGTCAACAGAACCCGTTTGTCAAGGAACTGCCTTGACTGGGTCCTGATCTCCCACACTCCAAGACCACACCAACGCATCGCCTTCAGAGTAGGGGTAGCGTAAGCCGGAAGATATCCATGGGGCGTACGGAGATCCTTCACTCGCCCTCCTGTCTCCCATTCCTGGAAGAAAGGCCAAAACCATTCCCTGCAGGAGAGTACTCACAGAGGAACCCTCTCTTTCCAGAGGTTTGCAATGTTAGCTTTCAAGAAGGTGTTCGTTAAGAACACCACAGGGTTTACCATAGATAAACCCCCTAGTCTCCTCGTGCGGTACGTAACCTCCCTCTTGACTAGGTTCAACCTGTTCCCCAATAACAGTTGGAAAAACAGGCTGTAGATCCTAGTGTAGTAAGCCTCTGGCAAGATACATACACTGCCCAGATAGATAAACAATGGGAGCAGGTACGATTTGATCAGGTGTACCCTTTCCCTGAGGGTCATAGACCAACCCTTTCACTGGTCCACCCTCTGGGCAGAATCCTGGAGCTTACCATCCCAGTTTTTGGTGGGATAATCATCCTGGCTGAATGTGATGCCTACAGCTTTCTCCAAAGTTTTTTATTCAATCTACCTACAGACATTGGGGGAGATTTATCAAAGGATTTAGACAGTTTTTTCTTGTCTAAATTTGTCGCACAGAAAGTCGCAGTCTAAATATGTGCGACTTTTCTGCGACTTTTGCTCTAGAGGATTTTTAGAACATGATGCATGCTAGTCTATTTTAGACTGAAATACATTGAAAAATGCATTGGTGCTAAATTTATCAATAGCGACTTTTCAGCGACAAGTCGCATAGGCTGAAAGTACGCTGAAATGTCAGACCATGTTGGAGCAGGTTTAAATATAGTCTAAAGCATAGATCATGCACTCTGTGCACAGAATTTATCAAGAGCCGTGCGCCATTTGATAAATTAGGCACACAATAGACCGGCCAAACACTCTGTAGTTTGGTCTATATTGATGCGGGACATAGACAACTTTGATAACTATCCCCCATTATGTCTATCTAGCCCGATCCTATTTATCACTACTCACTGACAGTGCTGCGTGTTCTCTGCACCCTGATTGGCCGGCTTAGCCACGTGACGGCCTCTCCCTAGCGAGGCGTCCGTGGCAACGCTCTCCAGCGCCGGCACGAGCGCTACAGTGTAATTGCTGCCACGCCATGCTGGCTCACATCTGGACCCCGGATGTTTACATCTGCGGTCCGGATGTGCAGCTTATCACGGAGCAATACCTATATACCTAATATCAATAGGATTATGAATTGTCAGCACTTCCTTCCTCTACTTTTGTTACCACAACAATATGTATGATATTTGGATCTACTGTATATGTGTTCTATTCAAATTTTATGTATTTCCACTATATGTGATTTTTGCATAGCTCCTCCCACAATGTACTTGGCACCCTTTTTACACATATTTATAGAGTGAATGTACCTAATGCCTTTACACTGATCTGAAGAAGGGGGTGGCTACCCCGAAACACGTAATCTCAATCTGTATTGGTTTGATTGTTTTATGAATTCGCAATAAATCTCCAAGCTTTTATATCTGCTCTACGCTGGACTTCAGTTTATTACCACCATCCATGGAACCAGCAGCGCCACACAGAGGTCTTTTTTCGCTTGTCCATTATCTGCCTTCCTCCAGGAGATGGTTTACCTCACCTGCAACCTCAGCATAGCAGCGGTTCCATTTTCTTCATAACCCCTTATGTGGGTTGAATGCAAGTTTAAACTTGTTCCAAGGTGAGCATTTACTACCTAAGGGGTCAGGAAAACTCCCCTCACAGGGCCCTTGTGGGCGGGATAGTTACACATATATATCATGAGACATGGTTAGAATTAATATAAAATAGAAAAATTAATATTAAAAATTGATAATGAAACAGCAGTGTGACCGTTAATCCAGCAATTCTATCTGACTGATAGTCCGGTATGAGACAGAAAAAGGTCCGGAAAAAATGGTTAAATCAGGTGTATATGAAATTAGTCCAGAAGTGTTATTTGATATGGCTCAATTGAATACTGTAAAGTATAATAGAATTAAATTACCAGATGATGGAATGTCCTTGTGTGTCTCGCTGAGTTGCGCTGCCCTGTAGGCGCTTGCATGCGCGGCACTGCTGGTTCAGACGGCACTGAACCCGGTGTTTACCGTGCGATGCTGCGGAGGTCCGGATATGTCAGTACAGGTGGTGTTCGCTGAACTCCGTTGTGTGGATGGCGTCTGACTACAGCGGCCAGGGGAAAACGCAGGCAGTGGATGATCCAGATGGAACAACAGCAAAGGATGGAACAGCGAGTGGATCCCAAGGATGGTAGGTGGAACCAATAGCAACTGGCTTTGTGACAGCATATGAATAGATGCCAAAATGGTGATTAAAAGTCCATAAATTGATGATGGAAATCCATAAAAACGGTCACACTGTAGGCAGGCTAGGCTAAACGCGTTTCGGGGTGCTTTATAGAAAGTATTCGACCCCTTCCTCATTAGCTACTGAGGAAGGGGGTCGAACACTTTCTACATAGCACCCAGAAACGCCTAACCTCCATCATCAATTTATGGACTTTTAATCACCATCATATGCTGTGAAAAAGCCAGTTGCTATTGGTTCCACCTACCATCCTTGGAATCCACTCGCTGTTCCATTGTTTGCTGTTGTTGCTGACCCTGTGTTCCATCTGGATCATCCACTGCCTGACGTCAGACGCCATCCACACGAGGGAGTTCAGTGAACACCACCTGTGCTGACATCTCCGGACCTCCGCAGCATCACACGCAAACACCGGGTTCAGTGCCGTCTGAACCAGCCGTGCCGGCGCATACGAGCGCCTACAGGGCAGCGCAACTCAGCGAGGTCTCCAGATGTGGGCATCCTCTAGGCGAGCTTCCTTAACTATACTGTTGAGGGCCACACTGTAAGCCAGCCGATCATTGGAACCTTTTCTATCTTGGGATCTCGTGACATTATTGAAATCCCCTCCAAAAATCACTTGCTGACTTGTAAAAAGAAAGGGCTTGATCTTCATAAAGAGATCTTTACAGCCCCACTTTGTTTGTGGGGCGCAGATGTTAATGAGCCGGAGCTCTTGTCCCTTCATGAAGACATCTAAGATCAGGCACCTCCCCATTTCTAACTCAGTGACCCGTCTGCATTCAACTGGAACAGAAAAAACGACCACCACCCCACTATACGGCTAAGCCGCAAGAGACCAATGGGAAGGCCCGCGCCTCCACTCTCTTCTGGCTTTAACCAGAGAGGCTAGATATGACAAACTGATCTCCTGTAAAAAGAAAATGTCGGCTTCAACATGGCCGAGAAAATCAAAGGCTCCAAATTTAGCCGTATCTGACTTAATACTGGCACAGTTAATAGATGTCAGTTGGGTGAGTGCCAGTTGGGTGAGTGCCGCCATCCTAGGTAATTGAGTTAGATGGTCTTACCCCCTTATTTTTTCTGTCCCTCTTCTTCACAGCCTCATCCCCTGAAGAAGAGTGAGCATTCTTACTTTCTTTGGACCTCTTTTTTGATTCAGACTGATCCATCTGGCTCCCATCTCCATCTGGCCCTGAGTTAGCATTGCCCTCCGAGGAAGATGCCTCAACAGGACCGGACCCAGTTCCCCCCTGAGGCTCCCCTCCCTCAGGCACCCCATCCTCGCCAACCCCTACAATGAGGGGGAGGAGATGGTATCAAGGACAAGGTACCTGTTTGATAGGTCAATCAGAGGGGGGGCAGGTAAGCTTCCTTTCAGGACCTGGCCTGTAGCACTTGAAATAGAGGGCTGAGACCTCCCCTTTACTACTCTTTTGCCCTTGTCTTTTTTCGGTCTCTCCCTCCCCTCCTTATCCACACTTTCATAGTGGGAGGAATCAGAAAGATCAGCCTCTTTGTTTTCCTCTCTGTGAAGCCTCGTAATCTCATCATCCAGCACATCATCACCCAGGGTCTTAGCAATATTTGGGCTAGCGACAGGAGCAGGGCCAGGAGCTACCCCCACCATTTGGGAATTCTCCAGCTCCCTACTCCTCCTGCGGTTTTCCTCTCGTCTTAGTATGGCGGGCCCCTTCTTGCTCTTCATTAACCCTGTTGCTCCTTCACCCCTCCATACCCTCCCCAGCTGGAGCGACCCTAAAGCTCCCCCCAGCTGGAGCAGCCACCACACGGGAAAAGGCACTGGGGCAACAGCTGAATGGGTGTCCAAGGACACCACACAGATGACACCGGATCTGCCTACAGGATGTGGCCAGATGACCCGCCCCACCACACAAAGCGCAATCCTGCACAGTGCAGACTGTGCTAAAATGGGTAGGACTACCCCACCTGTGGCAGACCTTGGGCTGCCCCTGGTAGAAGACCTGGATTCTTTCACGTCCGAGGAAGGCTGGCGATGGATTGTGGGCAAGAGTGCTCCCTGAACGCCTAAGTTTGACGGAAAACATCCAGGCCCCAGACCAGATCCCATGCTCATCTAGATTTTTCTTGGGCATGTCCGACACATCCCCATACCGTCCCAGCCAGGCCATGATGTCGTAGCAAGAGAGTGACTCGTTTCGGGTCAAAACAGTCACTCTCTTGGTCTGGTTCTGCCTGGATATCGCTTTTATAGCGAAATCCCACCAGCCGGGCTCATTCTTCACCATTTCGTAATTCGACCAGAAAAGTTCAAGACCCTCCGGCCGAACAATGCTGATGTCGAACTCGGATGAACCATAGGGGTGAATCAGGGCAAAGATGTTACTAGCCCTGAACTCCATCTGAAGGAGGAGCTCAACCACTCTCACCCGAGGTGGGCACGCATCTTTGCCCCTCCAAATCAGATGGGCCACATTCCTACGGTTATTATCCTGCCCGGGTATCGGGAGGGACCACACAAACCCCTCCCTTCTACCTCAATTGACCTATCACCCTTACACAGTGCATCCAGGAGGCATTGCTGCAAGTGACCCCCAGAACCAGATGAAGACGGGGACCCTCCTGATTCCCCGGAAGCGACTCTGGCATAGCGTCTAGCAATCACCAGCCCCTACCAGCAGGGACGTGCACAGACATTTTGGAGGGCAGGGGCTCAAATAAAATAAAGGGCACTTTTCATTATAAAAAAAAAAAATTGTTAGTAAAAGCCTTACATATGTTTAAGGGGAACTCTAGTACAGAACATCTTACTCTCTCCTACTCACAGGATAGGGGATAAGTATCTGATTACAGGGGATCCGACCACTGGGACCCCCTTCTATCTCCTGGCCAGCACCCCGGCTCTTCTCATGTATGGAGCGATCTAAGCACCGTGCATGGATTCCTGTCGACCACTGCACAAAGCAGTGGCAAACACACCCCTCCATGTATATCTTGCTCCCCCATGTATCTCTGGCTCCCCCATAAAGATACATAGAGGGACATGTCGGCCACCTCTTCGCGCAGTGGTCGACAGTAATCCATGCACGGTGGTTAGATCGTTCAATACATGAGAAGAGCCGGGGTGCTGGGAAGGAGAGAGCGGGGGAGGGGGGTCCCAGCGGTCGGACTCTGTGGATAGGGATAAGATGTTCTGTATCAGAGTTCCCCATTAACAGAACACAATTCTTGAGGTAGGGGCCTCCTTTGTCATGTCAGCTAAATAGGACCCTGCATCACCCCATGTAGGTCCCGATCAGCCCCCTAAAACCCACTGGCACCAGTAGTTTGATCACAGCATCTAAAGTGTTAGTGCCGGATATTGCTGTGATCACTGAGGTCTGGCATTAACTGTGTTCTGGCTGCTGATAACAGCCATTACTTACTGGCATTGAAGCAAATTCAGCTCCAGATCTCACTTCAAAGTCTAGTAGCATCCTCTAGGTCAGGGTCCTCAAACTTTTTAAACGGGGGGCCAGTTCACGGTCCCTCAGACCGTTGGAGGGTCGGACTATAGATATCAAAACATGAACACAATGCACACTTATATATCTTATTAGTGGACTACCACTTTAAGTACGCAGCACAGTTCCCCCCACATTAGGTTGGCAGTATAGATCCCCCCACATTAGGTTGTAGTTCCCACACATTAGGGTTGGCAGTACAGTTCCCCCACATTAGGGTTGGCAGTACAGTTCCCCCACATTAGGTGCAGTACAATTCCCCCACATTAGGTGCAGTACAATTCCCCCACATTAGGTGCAGTACAATTCCCCCACATTAGGTGCAGTACAATTCCCCCACATTAGATGCAGTAGAGTTCCGCCACATTAGGTGCAGTACAGTTCCGCCACATTAGGTGCAGTACAGTACCCCCACATTAGGTGCAGTACAGTTCCCCCACATTAGGTGCAGTACAGTTCCCCCACATTAGGTGCAGCACAGTTCCCCCACATTAGGTGCAGTATAGTTCTCCCACATTAGGTGCAGTATAGTTCCCCCACATTAGGTGCAGTATAGTTCCCCCACATTAGGTGTAGTATAATGTTCCCCCACATTAGGGGCAGTATAATGTTCCCCACATTAGGTGCAGTATAATGTTCCCCCACATTAGGTGCAGTATAATGTTCCCCCACATTAGGTGCAGTATAATGTTCCCCCACATTAGGTGTAGTACAGATCTCCCACATTAGGTGCAGTATAGTTTCCCAAATTAGGTGCAGTATAGCTCCCCACATTTGGTGCAGTATAGCTCCCCACATTAGGTGCAGCATGTTCCCCTACATTAGGTGCAGTATAGATCTCCCACATTAGGTGCAGTATAGTTCCCCAAATTAGGTGCAGTATAGCTCCCCACATTAGGTGCAGTATAGCTCCCCACAATCGGAGCTGCATGTTCCCCCACATTAGGTGCAGTATAGTTCCCCAGATTAGGTGCAGTATAGCTCCCCACATTAGGTGCAGTATAATGTTCCCCCACATTAGGTGCAGTATAATGTTCCCCCACATTAGGTGCAGTATAATGTTCTCACACATTAGGTGCAGTATAATGTTCCCCCACATTAGGTGCAGTAAAATGTTCCCCCACATTAGGTGCAGCATGTTCCCCCACATTAGGTGCAGTATAGATCCCCAAATGAGGTGCAGTATAGCTCCCCACATTAGGTGTAGCATGTTCCCCCACATTAGGTGCAGTATAGGCCCCCACATTAGGTGCAGCATGTTCCCCCACATTAGGTGCAGTATAGATCTCCCACATTAGGTGCAGTATAGTTCCCCAAATTAGGTGCAATATAGTTCCCCCATATTAGGTGCAGCATGTTCCCCCACATTAGGTGCAGTATAGATCCCCCAAATTAGGGGCAGTATAGATCCCCCAAATTAGGTGAAGTATGTTCCCCACATTAGGTGCAGTATGTTCCCCCACAGACATACAGCCTCCAGCCATACAGTGTATGGCTGGAGGCTGTATGCCTGTGTTCTGCCCCACTTCAGTGATCTGATCACCGCTCCTCCGATCCGGACATAGCAGTAAGTACCGGGACCGAAGGAGCGGTGGTCGGAGCACCGAAGCTGATGTGCCGCTGGTAACACTTACCTAGCTGGCCAGCGCACGTCCTCATCGCTGCCCCGCTCCTCCGCGCTCCGTTGCTATGGGCGCACGCACGGCGTCAGTGACGTCAGTGAAAAAAAATTGTGTAAAATTGTAAAAAAATTAAGTCAATAAATGGGATTTAATTCCTTCCCTAATAAAAATTAGAATCACCCCCTTTTTCCATTGAAAAAAAAAGTATGTAAACAAAAATAAACATAAACATACATGGTATCGCCGCATGCATAATAGGGGTCAGAAGATGACAATTTTAAACATACTAATTTTGGTGCATGTAGTTATAACTTTTTAAAGTAATATAATAAAATGAGGGTCTGAGGAAGCGTGCCTATGCGCACGTGCATTGGCTGTCACCCCTTCGTTCAAGCCATGTCCTTGTCTGTATTGAGCACCTTGCACTTTGTTGGATAAATAAAACAGTTTTCGTCTACGGCAGTGGAGTGCGATCAGTCTTCTTTACATTTATATAATAAAATAAAACCTACATAAATTGGGTATCCTTGTAAACGTATGAACCTACAGAATAGACAAAAGGTGTAATTTTTACCAAAAAGTGCACTGTGTAGAAACGGAAGCCCGCAAAAAAAAATAATTAAATGGCGACTTTTTTCTTCAAATTTGTCCTAAATTTTTTTGTAGATTTTGTGGTGAAATGACTGATGTCAATACAAAGTACTATTGGTAGCACATAAAAAAGTTCTCATATAGGTCTGTTGGTGGAAAACCGTTACGATTTTTAGAAAATGAGGAGGAAAATACAAAAGGGCAAAAAAGGAAAAACTCTACTTTTTTCTGTTAATGTTTACTTATCCGTATGAGGGCTCATTTTTACGCCGTGATACATAGTTTTTTTATTGGAATTTTTATTTACTGTTTATACATTTTTTTCTCATACACAAAGTTATCAAAAATTTGCAATTCTGGACTTCAGATTTTTTTACTTTTATGCTATTGACTGTGCGGTTTAATATTATATTTCAATAGCTTGGATATTTCCTCACGTGGCGATACCACATGTTTATTTTTGTTGTTTATTTTGTATTACATTATTTAATTTGAAAAATGGGAAAAGTGGGGGTGATATAAACTTTTATTAGGGAAGGGGCTTATTCACATTTATTAACACTTTTTTGAAATATTTTATTTCCTATTTTGTATTACCACCTCTAGTATTTGGGGCAACAATGCACTACAACTCCCAAGTGACAGTGCATTTCAAGCTCACAACCTCCAGCACACAAGGCAAGAAGGCACTACAGACTTTGTAGTGCCTTCTTGTTTTGTGTGCTGGAGGTTATGAGCTTGTAATGCACTGTAGTTTTACATACTGGGAGTTGTAGTGCATTGTCACTTTACATGCTGGGGGTTGTAGTGCATTGTCACTTTACATGCTGGGGGTTGTAGTGTTTTAACCTTTTGCATATTAGAGTCTGTACTACAAACTTCAATATGTAAAGTGACAAAGCACTACAATCCCCAGCAAAGCACTACAACCCCCAATATGCAAAGGGACAAGGCACTACAATCCCCAGCATGTATAATGACAAAGCACAACAACCCCCAATATGAAAAGGGACAAGGCACTACAATCCCCAGCATGTATAATGACAAAGCACTACAACCTCCAATATGCAAAGGGACAAGGCACTACAATTGTTGTAGTGTTTTGTTCCTTTGCATACTGAAAGTTACACACACAAAAAAACACTAAATTAAAACTATTACCGTGGCAGGCAGGGCAGAGGAGATCTCCAGAGACACTTCAGGAATGCAGACTCCTCTGCTGTAATTCTGCGGGGGTCACGTAACCTAGCAGACGTGCGCACGTCTTTTACCCAGGCAGCCCCTGCGCTCTAATGTAAGGAGGACTCCTGGAGGCCTTGGGATAGTTCAGGTACTGGCTGGACTTGAGATAGAGAGCGAGCAGACCCGAGGGGGAGGGGAAAGAGAAGGAGGGGGGCTTGTCGGGGTTGGTAATTATGTTATGTGAATCGAGTTCTGCTGACAACCTGTGGAGGTTGTGCTGCCCTGACTTGGGCAGTGCTGTAGATGTTTATTAAAAAATTAAATTAAATTAAAGGGGCAGATGCAAAAAAGGGCAGGGGCTAGAGCCCCCTTTGATGCCTATGTGTGCACGTCCCTGCCTACCAGTACTCTTAGATAATCCAGCACCCCTCTTTTGCACACCTCCAGCACCCCTCTTTTGCACACCACTAACACCCCGCTCTTGCATACTACTAACACCCCTCTCTTGCACACCATTAGCACCCCTCTCTTGCATACTACTAACACCACTCTCTTGCACACCGCTAACACTCCTCTCTTGTACAGCTGCCCCTCTGGACGCACCCCCACCCCTCCTACAGCAGCCGACGTGCAGGGATTCCACTTCCTCACAGGGGAAAGCCCCACAACATCAGTGCAACCTTCGGGAGCCTCCTCACCCGACCGCCCAGGCTTTTCTGCCAATCCAGACGCATGGACACTCCCCCCTCACAGGTGAATGTTCTGCTATGCCCCAGATCGCTCGGGGAACCGCCCCCCGAGCAGACAGCCACATTACCAAGCTCCGGCGCTCGGACACGCCCCCCGCCCTCCTGGGGCGATCCTGCAGAACCGGAGTCGCCCACCTTAATCCTGTCCTGCCCCTTCCTACCAGCAGAGCAGGCGGGCTCCTTGGCGTCTGCAGCCATCTTATATACGCTTTCCACCATGTACCCCCCATGCTGGCCCCGCTTTACAGCAAAAGCGGGGTCTGGCAGACTGGCCCAGACTGCTGGAGAGAAGAAAAAACAAGCCTAGTCATCTCTCCTTTTTTCCTTTTACTTCTCCTCTTCCTCTTGCCCTTCACCTCAGTTTCTGGACCCAAGTCTGGTAACGGGCAAATTTTAAGCCCTCCCTTAGGCCACGAAGAGTTTTGACGAGACGCTCATACTAGCCATTTTAGCTTGGAGTCGGGACCCGAAAGGGGCCAAAGACTCCCTAGAACCCCTTACCCCCCAATACTGTGGCTAAGAGGTACCAAGGGAAGTCCCTAATGGTGAAGCCTTTACATGCTTTTCCTCACCTCCATGCAGGCCTTTTCCTGCAGCCTTGTTTGTAGCCTTGCTTGTAGTCATGCTTGCAGCCTTGTGGCTTCCAGCTGTGGAAGGGGGAGTGGGCTCCGCATTACTACAGTCCCTGGTGGACCTCCTCACCCCCTCCTGGGAGTTGGCCGTTGCAATGTCTCTTCTTCCCCCCGCCGGCCTTGTACGGGAGCTGGAGGCCCGGGGCTCCCGAGGCTCCACAAACCTGGGGAAGGGCTGATGGAAGGAGGCCCGGGGCCCTTCCCCAATGGCTGCCACAAACCTGGGGAAGGGCTGATGGAAATCCTGCTGTTTTCTAGTTCTCTGGTTCTCCTGGAGCACACAATCACACAACTTCACTTCAGCTGGAGTCTCCCTGTCTGGAAAGAGACTGGCAGAAGGGTCTGTTCAAATGATACAAAACGTACAAAGTGAGCAGAGCCTCCAGCCTGGCTCCCGTCTGTAGCTCCATCCCTAATGATGTCACCACTAGGGGCGGAGCTACACAAACCTGGCCAAGAAAGGAGGAGGTAAGTGGACCTTGTGTTCTGTATACACCATATACAGCTATCTATAGATAGCTGTATATAGTGTATACCGCCCAAAGGGGCTATAGGTGCAGGGAGTCCTGTCAGTCTGGTGACAGGATTCCCATCTCCTGTATAGTATACACACATACACTATGCCCCCCTGTATATTAAACGGCAGGGGGAGTTGAGTAGTGATGCTGTACATCACTTCTCACCTCCTTACACTCCGTGGACCAGGCGCTCAGTATGCTACCCACAGAGTGGTACCCTGAAGGCAGTGAGAAAACTGCCACAGGGTACAAAATTGACTTTTTCCACATACCTGAAATAAAATGCCAGAAAAAAATTCCAGAAAAACTGCCAAAACGCAGGAAAAAGCTGTGTCAGTTTTTCTGATGTTTTTGCTGTCATTTTTTAGGTGTAAAAAAAAATAAAAACAAGTGGAAACGTAGCCTTAAGGGGTTAAATACCTGAATATTCATTTATTTGTAAACAATAGTTTCCTGGACACTGGTCTTATAATGCACAGTCTCTAATTAAATACCAATTATCACGACTAAAAAACTATATTTATTCCTTGCTATAATGGATTATTGTAAAAGTAGGCCTGATGCTGTCTTATTTTTCCGATGTACCGTGTCACTGGGATACGAGCTCTCTTAATTGCATGATCGATCCTGATTTTTCCATTCATCTAATGAAAAAAATAGTAATAAATTCCTATCGCATTTTAAAGCACACAGTGCATCAAGGTGCAAAGGTTATGCCCTTCTGCAGCTGAGTGAGCACAAACATGTACAATTAAATACTATGTTTATAAATATATATACTGTATATATGTTAGATACATAGATCTGTGTATAGATATATAATCAGGGTGCCAAGCCAGCCATCTCTTTGTGAAAAATAAGATACTATAGTTAAATCTTGTTTTTGAAGTCTGTGCAAGCTACATCCCGAACAGTTACATGGAGCTATCTTGGACATCACAGATACACTCTCATTTTCATGGACTGTCTGGGAAGAAGTATACACTCAAATTAGTAAATATAATACTAACACAATTTATGTTAGCAATAGTCTTATACAATCCCTTATTAAAGGGGTACTCCGGCGCTTAGACATCTTATCCCCTATCCCATAGGTTTGCATTGAGGAGCAGAGCCGTGACGTCACACGGGGGCGGAACCGTGACATCACAACGCTCCGTCCCCGTGATCAACAGTAATTAGACCAGGTGCGAATACGCTCCGGGGACTGATTATAATGGGGTGCGGAGTGCAAGATTACGGGGGTCCCCAGTGGCAGGACCCCCCCGATCAGGCATCTTATCCCCTATCCTTTGCATAGGGGATAAGATGTCTAAGCGCCGGAGTACCCCTTTAAAGGACAGATACAGCTAAGGCTCATTAACACTGCTGTTCTCCTATGCAAGAGACTTTTCAATGTATGCTTCCATTTTATACCATTATAAAGTCATATAGTTGCATATGTTAAAGGGGTTATCCAAGAATAGAAAACACAGAGCTAATTTCTTCCCAAAACATCACCACCTCTGTCCTCACGTTGTGTGTGTTATAGCAGCTCAGTTCCATTGAGGTGAATAGAGCAAGCTGTAATACCACATACAACCTGAGAATAGGGGTGGTACATATTTGGAAGAAACTAGCTCTGTGTTTCTATTCCTGGATAACTCCTTTAACCAGGGCCGGACTGGCCTACTGGGATATCGGGGAAATTCCCGGTAGGCCGCTCTCCCTGTGGGCTGGCACAACAGTGTCAAGAAGACGGCCAGTGTAGGAGCAGGAGGCAGAGGCTAAAGCTGCTCTGTCTCCGGCTCTGGCCCGGCCGCTTGCGTACGATTATAGTTAGCTTTAGTTACCTATGGTTGGCAGGCAGAGGTCCCGCCCCCAGATGATGAGTGATGCGGCTGCCATAAACATACGACAGCCGCGTAATGACGTTCCCAGGAATCAAAGGGCCGGCGTAACTATGTCCTGCGTCAGCCTCGTCCACTGTCCATACCCCCCCCCCCCAAGCGGGCCAGTGCACATTAAGTGATAAGAACACATAGTGATAATGCCGGCGGCACTGCACCGACCCATGTTACCCGTGATTTATTATCCTCATCCTGCTGTCACTGTGTGTATTAACCCTGTACTGTCACTGAGTGTATTAACCCTGTGCTGTCACTCTGTCTTAACCCTGTACTGTCACTGTGTCTTAACCCTGTACTGTCACTGTCTGAATTAACCCTGTACTGTCACTGTGTGTCTTAACCCTGTACTGTCACTGTGTGTCTTAACCATGTACTGTCACTGTGTGTCTTAACCCTGTGCTGTGATGTCAATGTGTGGATTAACCCTGTGCTGTGATCTCAATGTGTGGATTAACCCTGTGCTGTCAATGTGTGGATTAACCCTGTGCTGTGATGTCAATGTTTGTATTAACCCTGTGCTGTGATGTCAATGTGTATATTAACCCTGTGCTGTGATGTCACTGTGTGTATTAACCCTGTACTGTGATGTCACTTTGCATAATGCACAGTGATATCACAGTACAGGGATAATATGCACAGTATTGTCACAGTACAGGGTTAAAGGGGTTATCCAGCGGGAGGGTGTGGTTTTCAGAACTATGCCTGTACCTTGTACATAATAAATAAAAAAATAAACCTGTGCTCATCTCCAGGTTTATTTTATATATATAATTTATTCATTTATTTTTTTATTTACAAGGTATGGGCATAGTTCGGAAAACAAAACCATCCCGCCAGATAATCCCTTTATTATACACAGTACAAGGATAAAACACACAGTGATGTCACAGTACAGGGATAATACAAGTCACAGTGATGTCACAGTACAAGGATAATATACACAGCAATGTCAAAGTACAGAGATAATACACACAGTGATGTCACAGTACAGGGATAATACACACAGTGATGTCACAGTACAGGGATAATACACACAGTGATGTCACAGTACAAGGATAATATACACATTGATGTCACAGTACAGGGATATTACACACAGTGATGTCACAGTAGAGAGATAATATACACAGTGATGTCACAGTACAGGGATAATACACACAGTGATGTTATAGTACAGCGATAATATACACAGTGATGTCACAGTATAGGGATAATACACACATTGATGTCACAGTACAGGGATAATACACACAATGATGTCACAGTACAGGGATAATACACACAGGGATGTCACAGTACAGGGATAATACACACAATGATGTCACAGTACAGGGATAATACACACAGGGATGTCACAGTACAGGGATAATATACACAGGGATGTCACAGTACAGGGATAATACACACAGTGATGTCACAGTACAGGGATAATACACACAGCGATGTCACAGTACAGGGATAATATACACAGTGATGTCACAGTACAGGGATAATACACACAGTGATGTCACAGTACAGGGATAATACACACAGTGATGTCACAGTACAGGGATAATACACACAATGATGCCACAGTACAGGGATAATACACACAGTGATGTCGCAGTACAGAGATAATACACAGTGATGTCTCAGTACAGGGATAATACACACAGTGATGTCGCAGTACAGGGATAATACACACAGTGATGTCACAGTACAGGGATAATATACACAGTGATGTCACAGTACAGGGATAATATACACAGTGATGTCACAGTACAGGGATAATACACACAGTGATGTCACAGTACAGGGATAATATACACAGTGATGTCACAGTACAGTGATAATATACAGTGATGTCACAGTACAGTGATAATACACAGTGATGTCACAGTACAGGGATAATACACACAGTGATGTCACAGTACAGGGATAATACACACAGTGATGTCCCAGTACAGGGATAATACACACAGTGATGTCACAGTACAGGGATAATATACACAGTGATGTCACAGTACAGTGATAATACACAGTGATGTCACAGTACAGTGATAATACACAGTGATGTCACAGTACAGGGATAATACACACAGTGATGTCACAGTACAGGGATAATACACACAGTGATGTCCCAGTATAGGGATAATACACACAGTGATGTCACAGTACAGGGATAATATACACAGTGATGTCACAGTACAGTGATAATACACAGTGATGTCACAGTACAGTGATAATACACAGTGATGTCACAGTACAGGGATAATAGACACAGTGATGTCACAGTACAGGGATAATACACACAGTAATGTCACAGTGCAGGGATAATATACACAGTGGTGTCACAGTACAATACATACAGTGATGTCACAGTACAGGGATAATATACACAGTGATGTCACAGTACAGAGATAATACACAGTGATGTCACAGTACAGGGATAATACACACAGTGACGTCACAGTACAGGGATAATACACACAGTGATGTCACTGTACAGAGATAATATACACAGTGATGTCACAGTACAGGGTTAATACACAGTGATGTCACAGTGCAGGGATAATACACACAGTGATGTCACAGTACAGGGATAATACACACAGTGATGTCACAGTACAGGAATAATACACACAGTGATGTCACAGTACAGGAATAATACACACAGTGATGTCACAGTACAAGGATAATACACACAGTGATGTCACAGTACAGGGATAATACACAGTGATGTCACAGTACAGGGATAATACGCACAGTGATGTCACAGTACAGGGATAATACACACAGTGATGTCACAGTACAGGAATAATACACACAGTGATGTCACAGTACAGGAATAATACACACAGTGATGTCACAGTACAGGGATAATACACACAGTGATGTCACAGTACAGGGATAATAGATTTGGCTAGTAACAGTATACTAGTATTATTGGTAATATTGGTCTCGGTAAACAGGAGTTGGTCAGTAATTGGTGCTGCAGGGACAGCGCAACCATCTCACATCCAATCGAATCACTATGTGAACTCTGCAGAAAAGTATGTGGGGCCTCATGTTCGCTTAAGGTTTTACAAAGTCTAGAGCCGCCTCTGCTGTGCCCAGCAGCTACAACTACTTTTATGTGCTAAAGTGTGCAGACTGTAGCCCTTCCCAGCTTGGACACAGTATCAAGTCCACAACATTATAGAATGGAAGCCTGACAAATCAAATACCAGCCTTCCCTCACAGGCTGTAGTACATAGAACCTGTCTAGTAAAAATCTGCTATTTGATTTACCAGGCTTCTGTCCTATATGTAGCGCCTGCGCCCTTTGACCAGTGGGGCTGATATGCAGTTATTTCCAGGGCTGGTTTTTATCCCCAGTCCGGCCCTGCCTTTAACTATTGTCCACAAAAGAGAAAACTCTTTTGGCCTCCATTGGTTCAATAGGAGCCGAGGGCTACATTTGGCATATGTAGTGTGAGCTATGTTTCTCCTAGCTGTGGCTGCAGACAGCCATCTTATTGAATAATGAGACGTTGGAGCTCTGTGTCAGAAAAAGGAAATACATTCTTAGGGTAGGGTCACGCGGAGCAGATCCGCAGCATACATTACACTGCAGATCCTCTGATGACGGACCCTACAGTGTGCCTCCAGCTGTGCCTACTCCTAGCAGGGAAAATATGCTATGGATCCGTTCCATGTGACCCTACCCTTATTATACATTAACCCCTTAACCCCTTCAGGACGGAGCCCATTTTGGCCTTAAGGACCGGAGCGTTTTTTGCACATCTGACCACTGTCACTTTAAACATTAATAACTCTGGAATGCTTTTAGTTATCATTCTGATTCCGAGATTGTTTTTTCGTGACATATTCTACTTTAACATAGTGGTAAATTTTTGTCGATACTTGCATCCTTTGTTGGAGAAAAATCCGTAAATTTGATGAAAAATTTGAAAATTTTGCATTTTTCTAACTTTGAAGCTCTCTGCTTGTAAGGAAAATGGATATTACGAATACATTTTTTTTTGGTTCACATATACAATATGTCTACTTTATGTTTGCATCATAAAATTGACGTGTTTTTACTTTTGGAAGACACCAGAGGGCTTCAACGGTCAGCAGCAATTTTCCGATTTTTCACAAAATTTTCAAACTCAGTATTTTTCAGGGACCAGTTCAGGTTTGAAGTGGATTTGAAGGGTCTTCATATTAGAAATACCCCATAAATGACCCCATTATAAAAACTACACCCCCCAAAGTATTCAAAATGACATTCAGTCAGCATTTTAACCCTTTAGGTGTTTCACACGAATAGCAGCAAAGTGAAGGAGAAAATTTACAATCTTCATTTTTTACACTCACATGTTCTTGTAGACCCAATTTTTGAATTTTTACAAGGGGTAAAAGGACAAAATTTTTACTTGTTTTTGTAGCCCAATTTCTCTCGAGTAAGGACATACCTCATATGTCTATGTAAAGTGTTCGGCGGGCACAGTAGAGGGCTCAGAAGGGAAGGAGCGACAAGAGGATTTTGGAGAGTACGTTTTTCTGAAATGGTTTTTGGGGGGCATGTTACCTTTAGGAAGCCCTTATGGTGCCAGAACAGCAAAAAAAAAACCACATGGCATACCATTTTGGAAACAAGACCCCTCGGGGAATGTAACATGGGATAAAGTGAACCTTAATACCCCACAGGTGTTTCACGACTTTTGCAAATGTAAAAAAAAAAAAAAGTTTTTACCTAAAATGCTTGTTTTCCCAAAAAAATTTTATTTTAAAAAAGGGTAATAGCAGAAAATACCCCTAAAAATTTGAAGCCCAATTTCTCCCGATTCAGAAAACACCCCATATGGGGGTGAAAAGTGCTCTGCTGGCGCACTACAGGTCTCGGAAGAGAAGGAGTCACATTTGGCTTTTTGAACGCAAATTTTTCTCTGGGGGCATGCCGCATTTAGGAAGCCCCTATGGTGCCAGGACAGCAAAAAAAAAACACATGGCATACCATTTTGGAAACTAGACCCCTCGGTGAACGTAACAAGGGGTTAAGTGAACCTTTTTACCCCACAGGTGTTTCACGACTTTTGCATATGTAAAAAAAAAATTTTTTTTTTACCTAAAATGCTTGTTTTCCCAAAAATTTTACATTTTTAAAAAGGGTAAAAGCAGAAAATACCCCCCAAAATTTGTAACACAATTTCTCCCGAGTACGGCGATACCCCATATGTGACCCTAAACTGTTGCCTTGAAATACGACAGGGCTCCAAAGTGAGAGCGCCATGCGCATTTGAGGCCTAAATTAGGGATTGCATAGGGGTGGACATAGGGGTATTCTACGCCAGTGATTCCCAAACAGGGTGCCTCCAGCTGTTGCAAAACTCCCAGCATGCCTGGACAGTCAACGGCTGTCCGACAATACTGGGAGTTGTTTTGCAACAGCTGGAGGCTCAGTTATGGAAACAGTGGCGTACCAGACGTTTTTCATTTTTATTGGGGGAGGGGAGGGGGGCTGTGTAGGGGTATGTGTATATGTAGTGTTTTTTACTTTTTATTTTATTTTTTGTGTTAGTGTAGTGTTTTTAGGGTACAGTCACATGGGCGGGGGGTTCACAGTAGTTTCTCGCTGGCAATTTGAGCTGCAGCAGAAAGTTTGCGGCAGCTCAAATTTGCAGCCAGATACTTACTGTAATCCTCCGCCCATGTGAGTGTACCCTGTACGTTCACATTGGGGGGGACATCCAGCTGTTGCATAACTACAACTCCCAGCATGCCCGTTGGCTGTCGGTGACTGCTGAGAGTTGCAGTTTTGCAACAACTGTAGGCACACTGGTTATGTATCACTGAGTTTGTGACCTAACTCAGTGTTTCACAACCAGTGTGCCTCCAGCTGTTGCAAAACTACAACTCCCAGCATGTACGGTGCATGGTGTACGGTGACTGCTGAGAGTTGTAGTTTGCAACAGCTGGAGGCACACCGGTCGTGAAACACTGAGTTAGGTAAAAAAAAACTCTGAGTTTCACAACCAGTGTGCCTTCAGCTGTTGCAAAACTACAACTCTCAGCAGTCACCGACAGCCAACGGGCATGCTGGGAGTTGTAGTTATGCAACCAGCAGATGCACCACTACAACTCCCAGCATGCACTTTAGCTGTTTGTGCAAGCTGGGAGTTGTAGTTATACAACAGCTGAAGGTACACTTTTCCATAGAAAGAATGTGCCTCCAGCTGTTGCAAAACCATAAGTCCCAGCATGCCCATAAGGGAATGCTGGGAGTTGTGGTGGTCTGCCTCCTGCTGTTGCATAACTACAGCTCCCAGCATGCCCTTTTTGCATGCTGGGAGCTGTTGCTAAGCAACAGCAGGAGGCTGTCACTCACCTCCAACGATCCAGACGCTGCAGGTCAGTCCCGCCGCCGCAGCTGCTCCTGGGGCCCCGATCCCAACATTAACGCCGGGGATCGGGGTCCCCAGCACCCGGGATGCACGTCCCGCACCTGCTCACGTCCTCCAGAAGAGGGGCGGAGCGGGTGCGGGAGTGACACCCGCAGCAGGCGCCCTGATTGGTCGGCCGGTAATCCGGCCGACGAATACGGGCGATCGTGAGGTGGCACCAGTGCCACCTCACCCCTGCAGGCTCTGGCTGTTCGGGGCCGTCAGAGACGGCCCCGAACAGTCAGTAATTCCGGGTCATCGGGTCACTGGAGACCCGATTGACCCGGAATCGCCGCAGATCGCTGGACTGAATTGTCCAGCGATCTGCGGCGATCGCCGACATGGGGGGGCATAATGACCCCCCTGGGCGATATGCCGGGATGCCTGCTGAACGATTTCAGCAGGCATCCGGCTCCGGTCCCCAACCGGCTAGCGGTGGGGGCCGGAATTCCCACGGGCGTATGGATACGCCCTCGGTCCTTAAGGACTCGGGATGCAGGGCGTATCCATACGCCCTATGTCCTGAAGAGGTTAAAAGGTACCTCTCATCAAATAAACTTTTGATATATTTTAGATTAATGAATGTTGAATAACTTTCCAATAGCATGTTAATGAAAAATATGCTTCTTTCTATTGTATTTTTCCCGATCAGTCCTGTCAGTAAGCATTTCTGACTCATGCTGGAGTCCTAAACACTCAGAGCAGTAGCAATGATTTAATAGGGCAAGTGGACCACATGAGTGTTGCTAAGGTGTATGGGGTGACTAAGGAGCTTTCTAACGAGACCCATCTCGGAGCAACCCTCCAGCATGTTTATTAGAGCTAGTTGTGCTAGTCTAGCTGCATAATAATATTTCAACAGATTAGGGTCAGATAGTCCACCCACACGTTTATGGTAAAACATGGTCGCCGCAGCAATGTGTGGCTTCTTAGAGGCCCAGATATATGTCATTATTTCTCTCTGCAGCAGCGTAATGTCGGATTTAATGATAGGGATAGGCAGGGATCGAAATTAGTAAAGAATGCGTGGAAGGATAACCATTTTTATGACGTTAATTCTACCTAGCCAGGACAGGTACGGGTAGTTCCATTTAGCTAAATCAGTGCGGATTGAGCGGTAGAGGGGGGAATAATTAGCATAATAGAGGGAATGGATGGAGGGGGTGATCTTTACTCCCAGGTATTGCAGACCCGAGGAGGAATCTTTAAAGCCAAAGTTCAGGGATATTAAGTGTCGCATGGGAGTTGGGACATTACAGTACAGAATTTTGGATTTAGTGATATTAATGCGGAGCCCCGAGTGGGCTGAGAATTCAGAAAGAGTTTTGAGGAGGTTCGGCAGGGACACGAGGGGATCAGTCAAGGTAAGCAGCAGGTCATCCGCAAAAAGGTTAACTTTGTAATCCTTAGAGGCTACAGTGACGCCCTTAATATCAGGATTAGTCCGTATCAAGGCTGCCAGCGGTTCCATAACCAGTGCAAACAGCGCTGGGGAGAGAGGACATCCCTGTCGCGTACCCCGCCGGACCTCCAGGGGTTGGGGTGAGGTGGAAGGAAGCGTCAAGAAGGCTCTAGGGGTAGAGTAAAGACATCATAGGATGTGGATAAAGGATCCAGAGAAACCATATTTGGTAAGTACTGCGAACAGATACTGCCAAGACACGCTATCAAATGCCTTCTCTATGTCTATAATGAAAGGACACAGAGAGGCTTCGCGTGTGTATTAGACCAGTGAATAAGGTCAAGAACCTTCCTGACATTATCCGGCGCTTGCTGTCCAGGTACGAACCCCACTTGATCCATATTCACCAATGAGGGCAGAAATCTGTTCAAGCGCCTCGCCAAAATAGAGGTGAGCAATTTTGAATCAATATTCAAAAGGGAAATGGGCCTATAATTCGCTACCTGATGATGGTCCTTATTGAGCTTTGGCAAAACAGTGATCATGGATGGCATCTAGGAATTCTGATGGGAGGGACAATGAAGAAACTATTGAGTTGAAAAACTGTAACAAAAATGGGGACAGTACAGGGCCAAACTTCTTATAATAAGCTGCGGTTAGGCCATCCGGCCCAGGGGATTTTCTGGACTTGAGCCGAGCTATCGCATCTGAAAGCTCCTCGTAGGATATGGGGGCATTCAATACCTCTCTGGCATCAGGAGGGAGATGTGGGAGAGAAACCGAGGACAAGAAAGTAGATAGAGCAGCAGGGAAGGATGGAGGACGGGAAGGTGCAGTGTATAGGTTAGAGTAGAAATAGTGAAATGCAGAATATATCTTATCAGGATGGGATGGACTTAGCCCATTTTTACCTTAAAGACTCAAAACTATTTTTGTTCTTGCACTTATGTTTTTTTCTCCTCACCTTTTAAGAATTATAACGCATTCTATTTTGCACCTACAGAGCCATATAAGGGCTTGCTTTTTGCGTCACCAATTGTTCTTTGAAATGACATTACTTATTTTACAACATAGTCTGTGGCAAAACAAAAAAAAATATTTGTGGGGTGAAATGAAAAAAACAACACCATTTTGCAACTTTTTAGGGCTTCTGTTTCTACGCAGTGCACTTTTTGTTTGTAAAAATGACACCTTATCTTTATTCTGTTATCAGGGATACATAATTCATATAGGTTTTATTTATTTTGCTACTTAAAAAAAATCACAACTACATGCACCAAAATTAGTATGTTTAAAATTGTCATATTCTGACCCCTATAACTTTTTTATTTTTCCGTATACGGGGCTATATGAGGGCTCATTTTTTGCGCTGTAGTCTGTAGTTTTTATCTATACCATTTTGATCGCTTTTAATACAATTTTTTAGGGTATATGAAGTGACCAAAAATTTTCAATTTCAGCCATGGGTCCTGGCTGCCCGTTGCAACCGGGACCCACCGGGTTTAACCCGTTCTCCTCTTGTGAGAACGGTTTAAACCCTGTTAACAGGACTCAGGACGTACAGGTATGCCCTGAGTCCTTAAGTACCAGGATGTCAGGACGTACCTGTACACCCTGTGTCCTTAAGGGGTTAAAGGGGTACTCCGCCTCTAGATGTCTGATTGTGGGGGTCCCGCCACTAGGAACCCCCGCGATCTTTCCAGCAGCACCCCCTGTCATTTGCTGCATGGAGCAGACTTCGCTCCGTGCCTGATGATGGGCGATACAGGGGCCGGAGTATCATGACGTCACGGCCCATGGCTGTGTCTATGGGAGTAGGTGTGATGGCCTCGTGAAGGGACGTGGCTGTGACTTCATGAGCCTCCACCACTGCACCTGATGCTCTGAACAAATGCCAGGTGCAGCAGGGAGATATGGATATGGGATAAGATGTCTAGGGGCGGAGTACCCCTTTAACCAAAATAGTGTTCAATAGGGAATATTTACTTTGAAGAAAACAGTAGCCCCGATTTATAACACAGTGAAGTAGCTGTGGTGTTGAAATATTGCAAACTATGGTGTGCAACATTGCAGCTGTAAAATTTGTATAGAAAATGGTGAAAAAAATGTTGAAGATTTACTACTGCTTATTGCAGGGAAAGGTTTAATTTCCTTACTATCAGACATATAATGATACTTTAAATATATTGAGGTATTGAATGCTTTTTAATAGATTTTGTATTCATTCCTACCTCTTTTACTTAGATTAGCATAAAAAGCACCATTGTTTAAAAATGTGGGCCAATGTTCTCTGAATTTCCTGAACAGCTTATAACAGACTGCCTATAGGATAATGTCGATGCTGGCACTAGTACAGCTGCTGAGTTCATTTCAAGTTTTGTACACACTGAAGTTTACAGGAGAACATGAGGAAGACAGTTTTATTCCAGTAGAGTTAAAATCCCAATTCCTTTACAGTCATGAAGAAAAAAGTTAAAAGGACGTCTTCTTTAAATTGTATGGTTTTACATATCAAATCATAATAAAAAAAAAACATTTGTTCCTTACAAAGTTTAGTTGTACAATTTGGTAAATACAATCTCAGATAAACAGCAACACACAACATATTCCACCGTTTCATTATTTATTAAACAAAAACTAGATTAAAATGCAGAGGTAGTGTGTGAAAAATCAAGTACAACTTCTCTGTTTCACATACGAATTAAGAGGGCTAGTAGCAGCCAGGTGCTGCTTATCAAATGTCTTTGCTTTGTTGATCATCTGGATTAACACAATGCCAAGGAAGAAAGACATCAACAATGATCTAAGAGAAGCATTTTTTGCTGTTCATCAATCTAGGGAAGGTTATATGGCCCTTTTGCAAACAATTCGAAGTCCATCATTCTACAGTGGAAAAATGTTTTCACAAATGGAAGACAGTTGAAAATCTTAGAGAAATTGCAAAAAATAAAATTAAAATAAACATATATCTTAGGCTCCTTTCACACTATGAATTTTTCCGTTTACAAACTTCCATCACATGTTCCGTCACTACAGCTGCAAAACCCGGCCGTTACATAACCCCTGACGGCCGTGACTAAATTGCAGTGCAGCCTATGGGGTTTTGTAACTGCCCGTTTGCACCCATATATATGCCCGTAATTCATTACGGGCGTTATACAGTGATGGGACATTCTGGCGGAAACATTATCTGGTATATGCGACCATCAACAGGATTCCTAAATTCCTTTGTTTTTGGTAGGAATTAGCATAATTCACAACATCCACATGGGAAAGAACCCACTGTTTTACTTACAATATCTCGACTCATCTCACTGCATGAGGAGAAATGGCTCGTCACCAGGAGGTCCCTCAGATTGGGACCACGTCTAAATGTTATCATCGGTCTATTACCTACAACCTCACAAAGATCATGATCCAAGTGGTGGATGGGCCAGAATCTGCGCATTATGTTGGTTACCTTTGTGGCATAGCCAACAAATGTACCAATGCATCTGACGTATTTCTGTGGGGGTGAATATCCCTCAGAGGAAAGAAGAACCCTTCTATCACTCCTGTGGGCTCTACTCTGAGCCTTCTTCACATGAACCCTAGGATACCCACGAGCTGTAAATCTCCTACACAACTCATTGCATTCATCTTTAACCTGTTGGGGACAGAGGGCGTACCTGTACGCCCTCAGCCCGCTCGCTGTCTATAACGCGGGGCCACACCAAGCAATGGCCGGACCCGTGGCCAATAGCGCGGCACTGATCGCGGTGCCATGCGCTATTAACCCTTTAGACGGGGCGTTCAAAGTTGAACGCCACGTCTAAAGTGAAGTAAACAATTGCCGGTCAGCTCAGGGGGCTGTTCGGGATCGCCGCGATGAAATCGCAGCATCCCGAACAGCTTACAGGACAGCAGGAGGGTCCCTACCTGCTACCTCACTGTCCGATCGCCGAATGATTGCTCAGTGCATGAGATCCCGGCATGAACAGTCAAGCGGCAGAATCATTGATCAATGGTTTTCTATTGTTATGGCCTCCTATGGGAGCTATAACATTGCAAAAAAAAAGTGAAAAAAAAAGTTAATAGAGATCATTTAACCCCTTCCCTAATAAAAGTTTGAATCACCCCCCTTTTCCCATTTAAAAAAAACTGTGTAAATAAAAATAAACATATGTCATATTGCTGCGTGCAGAAATGTCCGAATTATCATCAATGGCGTGCGCACAAAAAAATTCCAAAGTCCAAAATAGCTTCTTTTTTGTCACTTTTTATACCATGAAAAAATGAATAAAACGTGATCAAAAAGTCCGATCAATACATAAATGATACCGCTAAAAACTTCAGATCACGGCGCAAAAAATTATTTTAAACGTATACATTTTCCTGCAAGTACGACAAAATCAAACCTATATAAGTAGGGTATCATTTTAATTGTATGGACCTACAGAATAAAGATAAGGTGTCATTTTTTCTGAAAAATGTACTGCGTAGAAACGGAAGCCCCCAAAAGTTACAAAATGGCATTTTTCTTCAATTTTTTCGTACAAATATTTTTTTCCCGTTTCACCGTAGATTTTTGGGAAAAATGACTGATGTCATTACAAAGTAGAATTAGTGGCGCAAAAAATAAGGCATCATATGGATTTTTAGGTGCAAAACTGAAAGGGTTAGGATTTTTAAAAGTGCAAAAACTGAAAAACCCTCTGTCCCCAAGGGGTTAAATGTCCTTTCTTCTGAGAATGACAAAGCCACACAGGGTGCCAGTATTTATTTAGATCTATTTCTTGCACCGTTGGTTTCATCATTGCCTTCGTATTTAAAGGATACGAAAGATACAGTCAAAAAACTCCAGGACATAACTGTCATTAGCACCACTATGCTTATGAGTATTGACGTTGAAAGTCTTTCCTCAAATATTAGGCACAAATTGGGAATCACAGCAGTCAAAAAAATTCTGGCTACACGTAGTATTCACTTTAAGGAGCACACTAAATTTGTCACGGATTTATTGTTATTCGAATTAACACATAATTATTTCCTATTTAGTGGCACTTTTTATTTTCAGACACAAGGTACTGCTATGGGGTCCACATGTTCACTGAATTATGCAAATCTTTTTTTAGGGTGGTGGGAAGACACTATTGTTTTTTCTGAGGAGCTTCACAAATGCACTGAGCACGTTTTATTTTGGGGGAGATTTATAGATGATGTTTTAATTTTATGGGATAGGGATAGCACTATTTTCACATCATTAATGGAGGCCTTCAATAATAGCACTATTGGTATGCATTTCACCTATGAAATTGTAAACCCACTTCCACCAACAGTTTATTACATTGGCAAAGCTGGCACCCAAACGCTCTTACAAAGAGCATCTCTGTCGGGCAGTTCTTATTGGCAAAAAGAAATTGCTCAGAAGAAAGGACATTTAAAGATGAATGCAATGAGTTGTGTAGGAGATTTACAGCTCGTGGGTATCCTATGGTTCATGTGAAGAAGGCTCAGAGTAGAGCCCATAGGAGTGATAGAAGGGCTCTTCTTTCCTTCGAGGGAAAGTCACCCCCACAGAAATACATCAGATGTATTGGTACATTTGATGGCTATGCCACAAGGGTAACCAACATAATGCGCAGATTCTGGCCCATCCTCCACGCGGATCATGATCTTTGTGAGGTTTTAGGTAATAGAGGTAATAGACCGATGATAAAATTTAGATGTGGTCCCAATCTGAGGGACCTCCTGGTACGGAGCCGTTTCTCCTTATGAAGTGAGATGAGTCGAGGTATTGTAAGTAAAACAGTGGGTTCCATGTGGACATTGTAAATTTAGCAAATTCCTACCAAAAACAAAGGAATTTAGGAATCCTGTTGATGGCCGCATATACCAGATAAGACAATTTTTTAATTCTTCCACCAAAAATATTGTCTATGCGGTCCAGTGTCAGTGTGGGTGCCCAAAAATATATATATATCAGAAAAACTACTCAGGAGTTTAGGAGGCGGGTGTCGAACAGTGACATGCCAATATCTAGACATATGAGGTCAGCGCACAAAGACCATATGTTTGATATAACGTTTTGGGGCATATGTAAAAAGTCTCTGGGTCCATGTAGGGGAAACGTTGATAAGCTCCTATTACAAGAGGAATCGAGGTGGATTTTTAGACTGGGATGTAAAAGTCCTTTTGGCCTGAATGAAGATTTCTCTTTTTCAGCATTTTTGTAAATTGTTCCTTTTTTCTATATATTAATTGGTTCATATGGACATGTAGTAAATGAACCAAAACGACAGTTCTCCTCCCCCTCTCTGCACCTGTGCACGGGCCTGGTCAGCAGCGTCCCTGACCACGTGTGTGCACAAAGAAAGGAACGGTCCAGCATGGGATTGCAGGTAAAAGCAGCTTCTTCACAATTGGGTCATATTCAGACAAGACAACATAGCCGACGCGTTTCGGACCTACACTTGGTCCTTAGTCATGGCATACATACTTAGTAAGAAAAGATACATTTATATAAAATACTATGGTCACGTGACCATTCATCAATTGGATGAGGAGATACCTGGAAAACGTGACATGGATCACAGAAAACATTTAGATTATACATTTAGTTATACAAAGACAAGAAAATACAAAGGCATGGTTACTTGTACTACATAGGAGACTAATAAATGAGAAAAACCCCCATCACATTAGCATGGTCTGCACAGGCTATGCATATCTCTTTTATATAGAATATATAATATATATAGTACTTCAATTATTTATACGGTTGTATCCGACCCGTGCAGACGCATGCGAATGCCCCCCCCCCCCTCCAAGGCAAATGAAAAAGAACTACTCTATATACTCCAGATATGAAAATACTTTTTCTCCAGGAAAACGGTGTATGCTGTCAACTGCCGCCGCTTCCTATTTAGCCCTCAGCAGGATAAGATCAAATCCTTCCTCAGGTTCATATCTTGCGGTTGGCGGGTGTCCAGCTGAAAAATCCAGAAAGACTCCCGGTTTAGCAGGGCCCTCCGATGATCACCTCCTCTGGTATGCCTGAATACTTTTTCTATACCTATTACTTTTAGGGATTTAGTATTTCCTCCGTGGTTATCCCTGAAATGCCTGGACAAGGAAGACACATTAAAACCAGACCCTCTCGCATCTGAAATGTGTCTCTTAATCCGGCACTTCTGGAAATTCATGGTACAGCCCACATACTGTATGTTACATGCAACACATGTAGCCATATAAACTACATGTGTAGTGTTATAATTGATATAAGTTTTAAAACTGTAACTTCTATTTGTGCTACATGAAACAAAAGTGTTAGTTACCTCCATATGGCTACATGTGATGCATTGTTTATGGCCACATTTCCAACTTCCTGGGAAGTTTAACCATGTAGGTTTAATTTTGTTTTTATTTTTATCGGGGTCCACAAACAGGCTGGGAGACAATTGTGAGCCCAAAGATGGCCCTCGCTTGGCCACAGCCTGTAAGGAACATACCTCAAAATTACGCAGCACCGGGCCCTGTTCCAAAATGGGCAAGTATCTTTTCATAATATTCTTTATGGCATTAAATGGTTTGCTGTAAGCTGTAATAAATCTGGGTAGGTGTTGTTTGTTTCTCCGGGGGTCATTTATATTATGTCTCCTATTATTTGTTTGAATGAACTTTTCTCTATCTAGACTTTTTGCTTTTCTACGGGCCTCCTGCAATGTTCTCTCACCATATCCTCTTTCTTTCAGTCTCTCGTGTAGATTATCTGATTCCTCATCAAAAGTAGACTGGTCAGTACAATTCCGCCGCAAGTGCACCCACTCGCCATATGGAATATTCCGTACCACATGGCGAGGGTGACATGAGCTTGCCTGCAGAATAGCATTCCCAGCCACTTCTTTACGGTATGGGGAGACCTCCACCTTATCACCTTTCCCCTTTAGGAACACATCCAGAAAGGGAATTTTTTTCACGGGAAATAGATGCTGTGAACTTCAGATTCAGGTCGTTGGCACTAATAGATTCCATGATTTCATCCAGTATATCAACCGGAACGAACTGAATCTGAAGTTCACAGCATCTATTTCCCATAAAATAATAGGATACATAATATAAATGACCCCCAGAGAAACAAACAACACCTACCCAGATTTATTACAGCTTACAGCAAACAATTTTATGCCATAAAGTATATTATGAAAAGATACTTGCCCATTTTGGAACAGGACCAGGTGCTGAGTAATTTTGAGGTATGTTCCTTACAGGCTGTGGCCAAGCGAGGGCCATCTTTGGGCTCACAATTGTCTCCCAGCCTGTTTGTGGACCCCGATAAAAATAAAAACAAAATTAAACCTACATGGTTAAACTTCCCAGGAAGTTGGAAGTGTGGCCATAAACAATGCATCACATGTAGCCATATGGAGGTAACTAACACTTTTGTTTCCTGTAGCACAAATAGAGGTTACAGTATTAAAACTTATATCAATTGTAACACTACACATGTAGTTTATATGGCTACATGTGTTGCATGTAACATACAGTATGTGGGCTGTACCGTGAATTCCCTGAAGTGCCAGATTAGGAGACACATTTCAGATGCGAGAGGGGTCGGTTTTAATGTGTCTTCCTTGTCCAGGCATTTCAGGGATAACCACGGAGGAAATACTAAATCCCTAAAAGTAATAGGTATAGAAAAAGTATTCAGGCATACCAGAGGAGGTGATCATCGGAGGGCCCTGCTAAACCGGGAGTCTTTCTGGATTTTTTAGCTGTACACCCGCCAACTGCAAGATATGAACCTGAGGAAGGATTTGATCCTATCCTACTGAGGGCTAAATAGGAAGGGGCGGCAGTTGACAGCATACACCGTTTTCCTGGAGAAAAAGTATTTTCATATCTGGAGTATATAGAGTAGTTATTTTTCATTTGCCATGGAGGGGGGGGGGGGGGGGGGGGGGGAGGGGACATTTGCATGCCTCTGCACGGGTCGGATGCAACCGTATAAATAATTGAAGTCCTATATATATTATATATTCCATATAAAAGAGGTATGCATAGCCTATGCAGACCATGCTAACGTGATGTTTTTTTTTCTCATTTATTAGTCTCCTATGTAGTACAAGTAACCATGCCGTTGCATTTTCTTGTCTTTGTATAACTAAATGGAAAATCTAAATGTTTTCTGTGATCCATGTCACGTTTTCCAGGTATCTCCTCATCCAATTGATGAATGGTCACGTGACCATAGTATTTTATATAAATGTATCTTTTCTTACTAAGTATGTATGCCATGACTAAGGACCAAGCGTAGGTCTGAAACGCGTCGACTATGTTGTCTTGTCTGAATATGACCCAATAAAGAAGAAGCTGCTTTTACCTGCAATCCCGTGCTGGACCGTTCCTTTCCATATGGACATGTAAACTGACTTAGGGAAATGTAAACTGACTTAGGGAACCGTTTGAGGGGTCTAAAATGATTATTTTGGAAGAACCTGATATTATATAATAAACAAAAATTGAATAAGTGGGATATCTCAAATAGATATTGCAATATGCTCACTGTTACTCCTTTAGATATTGAGACACATAGAATACAGTAGTGAAGTGTTTAATACAATTACATGCATATTGTCAGACGTTATCATATTAACATTTAATTAATATAAATATCAATCATGGTCCAGCATATTTTACCATATGGAAGCATAGAATAGACATCTAAAGGCCCATACTATAAAGTGAATTAAAAAGAAAAATATAATAATAATAAAAAAATCCTCTTAGTATTGGCTATAGAATTAAGATTAAAAACATGAAGAATAGAGGTTGTTGTGCCTTCTGTTTTCGAAGTCCGTGTACATGAACGGGCTGTGAAGGACATATAGTCACATGCATCTGTTGTGATACGAATCTAACTGTTACGCCGAGCGCTCCGGGTCCCCGCTCCTCCCCGGAGCGCTCGCAACATCCTCGCAATTGCAGCGCCCCGGTCAGACCTGCTGACCGGGTGCGCTGCGATACCTCTCCCAGCCGGGATGCGATTCGCGAAGCGGGAGGCGCCCGCTCGCGATGCGTACCACGGCTCCCGTACCTGACTCGCTCTCCGTCGGTCTTGTCCTGGCGCGCGCGGCCCCACTCCTTAGGGCGCGCGCGCGCCGGGTCTCTGCGATTTAAAGGGCCACTGCGCCACTGATTGGCGCAGTTGGCTTAATTAGTGTGTTCACCTGTGCACTCCCTATTTATACCTCACTTCCCCTGCACTCCCTCGCCGGATCTTGTTGCCATTGTGCCAGTGAAAGCGTTTCCTTGTGTGTTCCTAGCCTGTGTTCCAGACCTCCTGCCTTTGCCCCTGACTACGATCCTTGCTGCCTGCCCCGACCTTCTGCTACGTCCGACCTTGCTCTTGTCTACTCCCTTGTACCGCGCCTATCTTCAGCAGTCAGAGAGGTTGAGCCGTTGCTGGTGGATACGACCTGGTTGCTACCGCCGCTGCAAGACCATCCCGCTTTGCGGCGGGCTCTGGTGAATACCAGTAGCAACTTAGAACCGGTCCACCAGCACGGTCCACGCCAATCCCTCTCTGGCACAGAGGATCCACCTCCAGCCAGCCGAATCGTGATAGTAGATCCACTGCCAGTTGTCGCCGACCTCACCACGGTGGTCGCCCAGCAGTCGCAACAGATAGCGCAACAAGGCCACCAGCTGTCTCAACTGACCGTGATGCTACAGCAGCTACTACCACAGCTTCAGCAATCATCTCCTCCGCCAGCTCCTGCACCTCCTCCGCAGCGAGTGGCCGCTTCCGGCCTACGATTATCCTTGCCAGATAAATTTGATGGGGACTCTAAGTTTTGCCGTGGCTTTCTTTCGCAATGTTCCCTGCACTTGGAGATGATGTTGGACCAGTTTCCTACTGAAAGGTCTAAGGTGGCTTTCGTAGTCAGCCTTCTGTCTGGGAAAGCTCTGTCATGGGCCACACCGCTCTGGGACCGCAATGACCCCGTCACTGCCTCTGTACACTCCTTCTTCACGGAGATTCGAAGTGTCTTTGAGGAACCTGCCCGAGCCTCTTCTGCTGAGACTGCCCTGCTGAACCTGGTCCAGGGTAATTCTTCTGTTGGCGAGTACGCCATCCAATTCCGTACTCTTGCCTCCGAATTATCCTGGAATAATGAGGCCCTCTGCGCGACCTTTAAAAAAGGCCTATCCAGCAACATTAAAGATGTTCTGGCCGCACGAGAAATTCCTGCTAACCTGCATGAACTTATTCACCTGGCCACCCGCATTGACATGCGTTTTTCCGAAAGGCGTCAGGAGCTCCGCCAGGATATGGACTTTGTTCGCACGAGGCATTTTTTCTCCCCGGCTCCTCTCTCCTCTGGTCCTCTGCAATCCGTTCCTGTGCCTCCCGCCGTGGAGGCTATGGAAGTTGACCGGTCTCGCTTGACACCTCAAGAGAGGACACGACGCCGCATGGAGAATCTGTGCCTGTACTGTGCCGATACCGAACACTTCCTGAAGGATTGTCCTATCCGTCCTCCCCGCCTGGAAAGACGTACGCTGACTCCGCACAAAGGTGAGACAGTTCTTGATGTCAACTCTGCTTCTCCACGCCTTACTGTGCCTGTGCGGATATCTTCCTCTACCTTCTCCTTCTCTACTATGGCCTTCTTGGATTCCGGATCTGCAGGAAATTTTATTTTGGCCTCTCTCATCAACAGGTTCAACATCCCGGTGACCAGTCTCGCCAGACCCCTCTACATCAATTGTGTTAACAATGAAAGATTGGACTGTACCGTGCGTTACCGCACGGAACCTCTCCTAATGTGCATCGGACCTCATCACGAAAAAATTGAGTTTTTGGTCCTCTCCAATTGCACTTCCGAAATTCTTCTTGGATTACCGTGGCTTCAACGCCATTCCCCAACCCTTGATTGGTCCACAGGAGAAATCAAGAGCTGGGGTACTTCTTGTTTCAAGGACTGTCTTAAACCGGTTCCCAGTACTCCCTGCCGTGACCCTGTGGTTCCCCCTGTAACCGGTCTTCCTAAGGCTTATATGGACTATGCTGACGTGTTTTGCAAAAAGCAAGCTGAGACTTTACCTCCTCACAGGCCTTATGACTGTCCTATTGACCTCCTCCCGGGTACTACTTCACCCCGGGGCAGAATTTATCCTCTGTCTGCTCCAGAGACTCTTGCTATGTCTGAATACATCCAGGAAAATTTAAAAAAGGGGTTTATCCGCAAATCCTCCTCTCCTGCCGGAGCTGGATTTTTTTTTGTGTCCAAAAAAGATGGCTCCCTACGTCCTTTCATTGATTACCGCGGACTTAATAAAATCACGGTAAAGAACCGCTACCCCCTACCTCTTATCTCAGAACTCTTTGATCGCCTTCAAGGTGCCCACATCTTTACCAAACTGGACTTAAGAGGTGCTTATAATCTCATCCGCATCAGGGAGGGGGACGAATGGAAGACTGCATTTAACACCAGAGATGGACACTTTGAGTATCTGGTCATGCCCTTTGGCCTATGCAACGCCCCTGCCGTCTTCCAAGACTTTGTTAATGAAATTTTTCGTGATCTCTTATATTCCTGTGTTGTGGTTTATTTGGACGATATTCTGATTTTTTCTGCCAACTTAGAAGAACACCGCCAGCATGTCCGCATGGTTCTTCAGAGACTTCGAGACAATCAACTTTATGCCAAAATGGAGAAATGTCTGTTTGAATGTCAATCTCTTCCTTTCCTAGGATACTTGGTCTCTGGCCAGGGATTACAAATGGACCCAGATAAACTCTCTGCCGTCTTAGATTGGCCACGCCCCTCCGGACTCCGTGCTATCCAATGTTTTTTGGGGTTCGCCAATTATTACAGACAATTTATTCCACACTTTTCCACTATTGTGGCTCCTATCGTGGCTTTAACCAAGAAAAATGCCAATCCCAAGTCCTGGTCTCCCCAAGCGGAAGACGCATTTAAACGTCTCAAGTCTGCCTTTTCTTCTGCTCCCGTGCTCTCCAGACCTGACCCATCTAAACCCTTCCTATTGGAGGTAGATGCCTCCTCAGTGGGAGCTGGAGCTGTCCTTCTACAAAAAAATTCTTCCGGGCATGCTGTTACTTGTGTTTTTTTTTCTAGGACCTTCTCTCCGGCGGAGAGAAACTACTCCATCGGGGATCGAGAACTACTGGCCATTAAATTGGCGCTTGAGGAATGGAGGCATCTGCTGGAGGGATCAAAATTTCCAGTTATCATTTACACCGATCACAAGAATCTCTCCTATCTTCAGTCTGCCCAACGGCTGAACCCTCGCCAGGCCAGGTGGTCGTTGTTCTTTGCCCGTTTTAACTTTGAAATTCATTTTCGCCCTGCCGACAAGAACATTATTGCCGATGCCCTCTCTCGTTCCTCGGATGCCTCGGAAGTAGAGGTCTCTCCGCAACACATCATTCCTCCTGACTGTCTGATCACCACTTCTCCAGCCTCCATCAGGCAAACTCCTCCAGGGAAGACCTTTGTTTCTCCACGCCAACGTCTCGGGATTCTCAAATGGGGACACTCCTCCCACCTCGCAGGCCATGCGGGCATTAAAAAATCCTTGCAACTCATCTCTCGTTTCTATTGGTGGCCGACTCTGGAGACGGATGTTGTTGATTTTGTGCGGGCCTGTACTGTCTGTGCCCGAGATAAGACTCCTCGCCAGAAGCCTGCTGGTCTCCTTCATCCTCTGCCTGTTCCTGAACAGCCTTGGTCACTGATTGGTATGGACTTTATTACAGACTTACCCCCATCCCGTGGCAACACTGTTGTTTGGGTGGTCGTTGATCGATTTTCCAAGATGGCACATTTTATTCCTCTTCCTGGTCTTCCTTCAGCGCCTCAGTTGGCAAAACAATTTTTTGTACACATTTTTCGTCTTCACGGTTTGCCCACGCAGATCGTCTCGGATAGAGGCGTCCAATTCGTGTCTAAATTCTGGAGGGCCCTCTGTAAACAGCTCAAGATTAAATTAAACTTCTCTTCTTCTTATCATCCCCAATCCAATGGGCAAGTAGAAAGAATTAACCAGGTCCTGGGTGACTATTTACGGCATTTTGTTTCCTCCCGCCAGGATGACTGGGCAGATCTTCTACCATGGGCCGAATTCTCATACAACTTCAGAGTCTCTGAATCTTCTGCTAAGTCCCCATTTTTCGTGGTGTACGGCCGTCACCCTCTTCCCCCCCTCCCTACTCCCTTGCCCTCTGGTTTGCCCGCTGTGGATGAAGTGACTCGTGATCTTTCCACCATATGGAAAGAGACCCAAAATTCTCTTTTACAGGCTTCATCTCGCATGAAAAGGTTTGCCGATAAGAAAAGAAGAACTCCCCCCAGTTTTGCTCCCGGAGACAAGGTATGGCTCTCCGCTAAATATGTCCGCTTTCGTGTCCACAGTTACAAACTGGGACCACGCTATCTTGGTCCTTTCAAAGTCTTGTGCCAGATTAATCCTGTCTCTTATAAACTCCTTCTTCCTCCTTCTCTTCGTATTCCCAATGCCTTCCATGTCTCTCTCCTTAAACCACTCATCATCAACCGTTTCTCTCCCAAACTTGTTTCTCCCACTCCTGTTTCCGGTTCTTCTGACGTCTTCTCCGTGAAGGAGATACTGGCCTCCAAGACGGTCAGAGGAAAAAAATTTTTCTTGGTGGATTGGGAAGGCTGTGGTCCAGAAGAGAGATCCTGGGAACCTGAGGACAACATCCTAGACAAAAGTCTTGTCCTCAGGTTCTCAGGCTCCAAGAAGAGGGGGAGACCCAAGGGGGGGTACTGTTACGCCGAGCGCTCCGGGTCCCCGCTCCTCCCCGGAGCGCTCGCAACATCCTCGCAATTGCAGTGCCCCGGTCAGACCTGCTGACCGGGTGCGCTGCGATACCTCTCCCAGCCGGGATGCGATTCGCGATGCGGGAGGCGCCCGCTCGCGATGCGTACCCCGGCTCCCGTACCTGACTCGCTCTCCGTCGGTCTTGTCCTTAGGGCGCGCGCGCGCCGGGTCTCTGCGATTTAAAGAGCCACTGCGCCACTGATTGGCGCAGTTGGCTTAATTAGTGTGTTCACCTGTGCACTCCCTATTTATACCTCACTTCCCCTGCACTCCCTCGCCGGATTTTGTTGCCATTGTGCCAGTGAAAGCGTTTCCTTGTGTGTTCCTAGCCTGTGTTCCAGACCTCCTGCCGTTGCCCCTGACTACGATCCTTGCTGCCTGCCCCGACCTTCTGCTACGTCCGACCTTGCTCTTGTCTACTCCCTTGTACCGCGCCTATCTTCAGCAGTCAGAGAGGTTGAGCCGTTGCTGGTGGATACGACCTGGTTGCTACCGCTGCTGCAAGACCATCCCGCTTTGCGGCGGGCTCTGGTGAATACCAGTAGCAACTTAGAACCGGTCCACCAGCACGGTCCACGCCAATCCCTCTCTGGCACAGAGGATCCACCTCCAGCCAGCCGAATCGTGATACTAACCAATCAGGCTGACGATCATGTGACAATACTATTCACTTATCTTACAGGACGTCATAGGTCATATCACATGACCGATATATCATGTGACTCTTCAGTTTTACAGCGCGAGAGATACAGGAAGTTTATACAGAAGCCGGAAGGACGGAATATGAAAGGTCCGGTGCATGGATGAGGTAAGGGATGACCTTTTGTAACATGACACACTATTGGAGTATTGAGTTGACCCACTGTTGTAAGTAATGCTCATTGGATGATTTGGAAGGGGGTAGTCCCACCAATGTCTATAAAAGTTCAAACAATGGGCCCCTGCGTGTCATTAGCCTCAGATACCCCTGATGATGTGACTGGTGTTACGAAATATATAGGGGAGGCTGTGCTATTATAGTTTTAACATCTGCAATATTACCACATATTAGGCCCTGTAGTACTGCAGGCAAAAGATATAGATATAGAGAAATAGAGTGGATTTCTTTCTGGGATTTTAACTATTAGGTTCTAACAAGTTTAATTTATAAAAACACTAAATAAAAGTTACGTTTTAAGGGAAGGTGCTCTACACAGGGTTTTGCACCCCCACCTGGAGTTGCTCCCATGTGTGGGGTTTGGTTATGTGCTTAAGGTTTCAACCCCTGCACCATCTTCTGGGCTAATTGTTGGTGTTAGTCTCCTAGCCAGGGACTACAGGAAAAAGTTCCAGGTCCCACCTTCCTCTACCGAGGAAAAGGGTGAACCTATACCAGTTCTAGAGGTGTTGGGCTGATAATATTACCTACACGTGGGCTGATAATATTACCTACTGGGGGGCTGTTAATATAACCTACAGGAGGGCTAATGCTATATACCCTGTAGGCTGTTAACATTACAAACAGGGAAGTGGTGTTAATATAACTTATGGGGGCAGGGGGCTGCTAATACTACCTACTGTTCGGGGCTGCATATATAACTTACAGGGGGGCTGTTGATAATACCGACAGAGAGGGCTGATAATATAACCTACAGAGGGCTGCTGATATTACCTACAGAGGGCTGCAAATATTACCTACGGGGGTGGGGTGCTAATATTACCAACGGGGACAGGGGGCTGCTAATACTAGATACAAGGGGGGCTTCTCATATATCACCTATGGGGGGGGGCTGATAATATTCATAAGCAAATCAGACACATAGCACACAGGTTTCAAATTGCAAATCCTTCTAATTTATCAAAAAATTCAAGTTTCCTTACAGAAAACATGGGTGCTTTTTGACGTATGTTTGGTGTCATTGTCTTGCTTGAAGACCTAAGATCTCGGCGCAAACTCAACTTTCTGACACTGGGCTGTAAAGTGCGACCCAAAATCCATTGGTAATCCTCAGATTTGTGCAAGCAAGTAAAGCAGTCTTACAGCAGCGATTCACCTTCCAGTCACTCAAGCGTTCTATGACAGAGAGGGACAGAGAGCAGTGTGTTGTACAGAACAGCAGCGATTCAGCTCAAGCCCAAATCCTGCCTAGAAACACTCATAGGGAAGGGAGTGAGATTGAGAGAGAGAGAGAGAGAGTGCAATTTTGGGTGTAGTAAACAGCGACTGTGTGCTGCAGCACTGGTGTGTACTGCTGTTGTTTTACACAAATACTTTTTTAAGCATACTGGAGCGCATTGTCCTTTCCTAAAAAGTGCATACCACATACATACATCTAAGTGTTGTACCATTTTGTTCCTGTTAAAGTCTTAAGGGCCTAACTACTGTGAAAGGCCAGCCAAAAGTACACACCTGCTGCTGTTCTAGACAAATACTCTAGACAACACATGCTGGTGTTGTGGACAAATACTGTTTAAAGCATACTGTAGTTCATTGAACTCCCCTCGTAAGTGCATACCACATACTTACATCTAAGTGTTGTACCATTTTGTTCCTGTTAAAGTCTTAAGGGCCTAGTTACTGTGAGAGGCCAGCCAAAAGTACACACCTGCTGCTGTTCTAGACAAATATTGTTTTAAGCGTAGTGAAGCATATTGTACTTCCCTCATATTCGCACTAAGTATGTCAGGCAGAGAAGTGCCAGGACAGGCACATTCGTGTTTTATTGTCGCATATGCGAAAATTCGCGTATGCGAAAATTAGCATATGCGAAAATTAGCATATATAAAAATTAGCATAGGCAAAAATTAGCATATACAAAAATTAGCATAGGCAAAAATTAGCATATACAAAAATTAGCATAGGCGAAAATGCTATGCTAATTTTTGCATTTGCGAAAATTCGCGTACCAGTCTCACACAGTAGTATTAGAGCCTTCTTTACACCACACAAGCTGGAAGCAGAGAGGGGTGATCACTGTGTACTGTGAAGAAAAAAAAATACAAAAAAAAAAAACGAATATTCGTAATTACGAATATATAGTGCTATATTTGCGAATATTCATGAATTCGTGAATATGCGATATTCGCGAATAAAATTTGCATTGCGAATATTCGCGAGCAACTCTAGTGCTGACAAAACTCAATGATGATAAAGCCAATCGCACTTGGGAGCCAGGTGCAGAAGGGGCTTCATCATCAGGAAAAGAGTGTGGCAGGTTGCCCGTGAGGCAACAGTTGAGCCAGCAAGGTGGTAGCATGGTTGGGAGTCAGCATGGTGGCAGCAGTTTGAAGTCTGGAGCCAAACGTGCCCGGGGTAGACCACCTGCTTCACGGCAGCCTACCTGTCCTGGAGGTAGTGGAACATGGGTCCCTGGAGTCGGCGGCAGTAGAAGTCAGTCAATGCGGACTGTTGGTTGGAATATCAGCTACTCTGCGGTGTGGCAGTTTTTCATCAAGTATCCGGAGGATGTTAACATGGCCACATGCAATTTAAAAAAACATCTTTATTATTTTAAATAGTGAGGCCCTTTGGTCTGGTCAGGCTGCCGCCACCTCCAGGCTGTTTCATTCTGTCACCATATGGTCTACTTTTGCTGCTGCCACCTCAGGGCTTGGTCATTCTGCCACATTTTGGTCTCCTCATGCTGGTGCAACCTCCAGGCTGTGTCATTTTGCCACCATGTGGTCTTCTAATGCTGCTGGGACATTACCTAAAAAATGTTATGGTAGCAATAGCTACCATAAATCTTCAATTTCAATTTGAAAATGTATCTTTTAATCTTTGGAATTGTGAGGGCCTATGGTCTCCTCATGCTGCTGCCACCTCCAGGCTTGGTCATTCTGCCACTATATGGTTTCCTTATGCTCCTGCCACCTCCAGGCTGTGTCATTGTGCCGCCATGTGGTCTCCTCATGCTGCTGGCACATTACGTAAAAATTTAAAAAAATAAATAATTTTAATTAATTTTAATAAATTAATTTTAATTAATAATTTTAATAAAAATGCCCCTTCAGCATACCATGTGTGCAGGGCACGGCGGTGTCATACTGTTCTTCACATGGTTTGCCTTGGCGAGTCACACAGGGGAGGAACTGCTAAAAGTCATTCATCAAGAAATCAAATCATTGCTTACTCCACGAAAACTGGAAATGGGGACCATGGTGACTGACAAGGGGAAGAACATCTTGTCTGCTCCGCATGGCACATGTGTTCAATCTTGTTGTCAAGCAATTCCTGAAGTGTTCCCTCCATCTGCCATTCCGTTTCTACGCAGTGCATTTTTCGGTTAAAATGACCTCTTATCTTTATTCTGTAGGTCCATATGATTAAAATGATACACTATTTATATAGGTTTTATTTTGTATTACTTGTAAAATAAATCATAACTACATGCAGGAAAATGTATACCACGGTTTTGACTCCAGTTTAAAAACCGTACTGCAACCGCATACGTTTTTTTCTAATATGGACGTCAATGGGAAACGCACATGTATACAGTTCCATATGAGAAACCATATACGGTTGTCACGATGCCGGCTGGCAGGTAGTGGACCCTCTGTGCCAGAGAGGGATTGGCGTGGACCGTGCTAGTGGACCGGTTCTAAGCCACTACTGGTTTTCACCAGAGCCCGCCGCAAAGCGGGATGGTCTTGCTGCGGCGGTAGTGACCAGGTCGTATCCACTAGCAACGGCTCACCTCTCTGGCTGCTGAAGATAGGCGCGGTACAAGGGAGTAGGCAGAAGCAAGGTCGGACGTAGCAGAAGGTCGGGGCAGGCAGCAAGGATCGTAGTCAGGGGCAACGGCAGAAGGTCTGGAAACACAGGCAAGGAACACACAAGGAACGCTTTCACTGGCACTAAGGCAACAAGATCCGGCAAGGGAGTGCAAGGGAAGTGAGGTAATATAGGGAAGTGCACAGGTGAAAACCCTAATTGGAACCACTGCGCCAATCAGCGGCGCAGTGGCCCTTTAAATCGCAGAGACCCGGCGCGCGCGCGCCCTAGGGAGCGGGGCCGCGCGCGCCGGGACAGAACAGACGGGGAGCGGGTCAGGTAGGGGAGCCGGGGTGCGCATCGCGAGCGGGCGCTACCCGCATCGCGAATCGCATCCCGGCTGGCAGCAGGATCGCAGCGCCCCGGGTCAGAGGACGTGACCGGAGCGCTGCAGCGAAGGGAGTGAAGCGAGCGCTCCGGGGAGGAGCGGGGACCCGGAGCGCTCGGCGTAACAGTACCCCCCCCCTTGGGTCTCCCCCTCTTCTTGGAGCCTGAGAACCTGAGGAGCAGACTTTTGTCAAGGATGTTGTCCTCAGGTTCCCAGGATCTCTCTTCAGGACCACAACCCTCCCAGTCTACTAAAAAAAAATTTTTTCCTCTGACCTTTTTGGCAGCCAAAATTTCCTTGACCGAGAAGACGTCCGAGGAGCCGGAAACAGGAGTGAGAGGAACAGATTTGGGAGAAAAACGGTTGAGGATGAGTGGTTTGAGAAGAGAGACGTGAAAGGCATTAGGGATACGAAGAGAAGGAGGAAGAAGAAGTTTATAAGAGACAGGATTAATTTGACACAAAATTTTGAAAGGACCAAGATAGCGTGGTCCCAACTTGTAGCTAGGGACACGGAAGCGGACATATTTAGCGGAGAGCCATACCTTGTCTCCAGGGGAAAAAACGGGAGGAGCTCTTCTTTTCTTATCCGCGAACCTCTTCATGCGTGAAGAAGCCTGTAAGAGAGAATTTTGGGTCTCTCTCCATATAATGGAAAGGTCACGAGAAATTTCATCCACAGCGGGCAGACCAGAGGGCAAGGGGGTAGGGAGGGGGGGAAGAGGGTGACGGCCGTACACCACGAAAAATGGGGATTTGGAGGAAGATTCAGAGACCCTGAAGTTATACGAAAATTCGGCCCATGGAAGGAGATCTGCCCAGTCATCCTGGCGGGAGGAAACAAAATGTCGCAAATAATCACCCAGGATCTGGTTAATTCTTTCTACTTGTCCATTGGACTGGGGATGATATGCAGAGGAAAAATTTAATTTAATCTTGAGTTGTTTACAGAGAGCCCTCCAGAATTTAGACACGAATTGGACCCCTCTATCCGAGACAATCTGCGTAGGCAACCCGTGAAGACGAAAAATGTGTAGAAAAAATTGTTTAGCCAACTGAGGCGCAGAAGGAAGACCAGGAAGAGGGATGAAATGTGCCATTTTGGAGAATCGATCAACGACCACCCAAATAACGGTGTTGCCACGGGAAGGGGGTAAATCAGTAATAAAATCCATACCAATCAGGGACCAAGGCTGTTCGGGGACAGGCAGAGGATGAAGAAAACCAGCGGGCTTCTGGCGAGGAGTCTTATCCCGGGCACAGATAGTGCAGGCTCGCACAAAGTCCCCAACATCCGTCTCCAGAGTCGGCCACCAATAGAAGCGGGAGATGAGTTGCACAGATTTCTTGATGCCCGCATGACCTGCGAGATGGGAGGAGTGACCCCATTTGAGGATTCCGAGGCGTTGGCGTGGAGAAACAAAGGTCTTTCCTGGAGGAGTCTGCCTGATGGAGGCAGGAGAAGTGGAGATCAGGCAGTCAGGTGGAATGATGTGTTGCGGAGGGAGATCAACTTCTGAGGCATCCGAGGAACGAGAGAGAGCATCGGCCCTAATGTTCTTATCGGCAGGACGAAAGTGAATCTCAAAATTAAATCGGGCAAAGAACAGAGACCACCGGGCCTGGCGAGGATTCAGCCGTTGGGCCGACTGGAGGTAGGAGAGGTTCTTGTGGTCGGTGTAGATAATAACAGGAAATCTTGATCCCTCCAGCAGATGCCTCCATTCCTCAAGTGCTAATTTAATGGCTAGAAGCTCTCGATCCCCGATGGAGTAGTTCCTCTCCGCTGGAGAGAAGGTCCTAGAGAAAAAACCACAAGTGACAGCATGCCCGGAAGGATTTTTTTGTAGAAGGACAGCTCCAGCTCCTACTGAGGAGGCATCAACCTCCAATAGGAAGGGTTTGGAAGGGTCAGGTCTGGAGAGCACGGGAGCCGAAGAAAAGGCAGACTTGAGTCGTTTAAAGGAGTCTTCTGCTTGAGGAGGCCAGGACTTGGGATCAGCATTTTTCTTGGTTAAAGCCACGATAGGAGCCACAATGGTAGAAAAATGTGGAATAAATTGCCTGTAATAATTGGCGAACCCCAAAAAGCGTTGGATAGCACGGAGTCCGGAGGGGCGTGGCCAATTTAAGACGGCAGAGAGTTTGTCTGGATCCATCTGTAGTCCCTGGCCAGAGACCAAATATCCTAGAAAAGGAAGAGATTGGCATTCAAACAGACATTTCTCAATTTTGGCATAGAGTTGGTTGTCACGAAGTCTCTGAAGAACCATACGGACATGCTGGCGGTGTTCTTCTAGATTGGCAGAAAAAATTAGGATATCGTCCAGATATACCACAACACAGGAGTATAATAGATCACGAAAAATTTCATTGACAAAGTCTTGGAAGACGGCAGGGGCATTGCACAGTCCAAAGGGCATGACCAGATACTCAAAGTGTCCATCTCTGGTGTTAAATGCCGTTTTCCACTCGTCCCCCTCTCTGATGCGGATGAGGTTATAGGCGCCTCTTAAGTCCAATTTAGTGAAGATGTGGGCACCTTGGAGGCGATCAAAGAGTTCAGAGATGAGGGGTAAGGGGTAGCGGTTCTTAACCGTGATTTTATTAAGACCGCGGTAGTCAATGCAAGGACGAAGGGAGCCATCTTTTTTGGACACAAAGAAAAATCCGGCTCCGGCAGGAGAGGAGGATTTACGGATAAAGCCCTTTTTTAGATTCTCCTGGACGTATTCGGACATGGCAAGAGTCTCTGGGGCAGAGAGAGGATAAATTCTGCCCCGGGGTGGAGTAGTACCCGGGAGGAGGTCGATAGGGCAATCATAAGGCCTGTGAGGAGGTAGAGTCTCAGCTTGTTTTTTGCAGAAAACATCCGCGAAGTCCATATAGGCCTTAGGGAGACCGGTTACTGGAGGAACCACAGAGTCACGGCAAGGGTTACTGGGAACCGGTTTTAGACAGTTCCTGGAACAAGAGGACCCCCAACTCTTGATCTCCCCAGTGGACCAATCCAGGGTTGGGGAATGAAGTTGAAGCCAGGGAAGTCCAAGGAGAATCTCCGAGGTGCAATTGGGGAGGACCAAAAGTTCAATCCTCTCATGATGAGATCCGATGCTCATAAGAAGGGGCTCCGTGCGGAAACGTATGGTACAGTCCAATCTTTCATTATTTACGCAATTGATGTAGAGGGGTCTGGCGAGACTGGTCACTGGGATGTTGAACCTGTTGACGAGAGAGGCCAAAATAAAATTTCCTGCAGAACCAGAGTCCAAGAAGGCCACTGTAGAGAAGGAGAAGGCAGAGGCAGACATCCGCACAGGCACAGTAAGACGTGGAGAAGCAGAGTAGACATCAAGGACTGTCTCACCTTTGTGCGGAGTCAGCGTACGTCTTTCCAGGCGGGGAGGACGGATAGGACAATCCCTCAGGAAGTGTTCGGTACTAGCACAGTACAGGCAGAGGTTCTCCATACGGCGTCGTGTCCTCTCTTGAGGTGTCAGGCGAGACCGGTCGACCTGCATAGCCTCCACGGCGGGAGGCACAGGAACAGATTGCAGGGGACCAGAGGAGAGAGGAGCCGAGGAGACGAAACGCCTCGTGCGAACAGAGTCCATATCTTGGCGGAGTTCCTGACGCCTTTCAGAAAAACGCATGTCAATGCGAGTGGCTAGGTGAATAAGTTCATGTAGATTAGCAGGAATTTCTCGTGCGGCCAGAACATCTTTAATGTTGCTGGATAGGCCTTTTTTGAAGGTCGCGCAGAGGGCCTCATTATTCCAGGACAATTCTGAAGCAAGTGTACGGAATTGTACGGCATACTCGCCAACGGAAGAATTACCCTGGACCAGGTTCAACAGGGCAGTCTCAGCAGAAGAGGCTCGGGCAGGTTCCTCAAAGACACTTCGGATTTCCGAGAAGAAGGAGTGTACAGAGGCAGTGACGGGGTCATTGCGGTCCCAGAGCGGTGTGGCCCATGACAGGGCTTTTCCGGACAGAAGACTGACTACGAAAGCCACCTTAGACCTTTCAGTGGGAAACAGGTCCGACATCATCTCCAGATGCAGGGAACATTGGGAAAGGAAGCCACGGCAAAACTTAGAGTCCCCATCAAATTTATCCGGCAAGGATAAGCGTATCCCAGGAGCGGCCACTCGCTGCGGAGGAGGTGCAGGAGCTGGCGGAGGAGATGACTGCTGAAGCTGTGGTAGCAACTGTTGTAGCATAACGGTCAGTTGAGACAGCTGTTGGCCTTGTTGCGCAATCTGTTGTGACTGCTGGGCGACCACCGTGGTGAGGTCAGCGACAACTGGCAGAGGAACTTCAGCGGGATCCATGGCCGGATCTACTGTCACGATGCCGGCTGGCAGGTAGTGGACCCTCTGTGCCAGAGAGGGATTGGCGTGGACCGTGCTAGTGGACCGGTTCTAAGCCACTACTGGTTTTCACCAGAGCCCGCCGCAAAGCGGGATGGTCTTGCTGCGGCGGTAGTGACCAGGTCGTATCCACTAGCAACGGCTCACCTCTCTGGCTGCTGAAGATAGGCGCGGTACAAGGGAGTAGGCAGAAGCAAGGTCGGACGTAGCAGAAGGTCGGGGCAGGCAGCAAGGATCGTAGTCAGGGGCAACGGCAGAAGGTCTGGAAACACAGGCAAGGAACACACAAGGAACGCTTTCACTGGCACTAAGGCAACAAGATCCGGCAAGGGAGTGCAAGGGAAGTGAGGTAATATAGGGAAGTGCACAGGTGAAAACCCTAATTGGAACCACTGCGCCAATCAGCGGCGCAGTGGCCCTTTAAATCGCAGAGACCCGGCGCGCGCGCGCCCTAGGGAGCGGGGCCGCGCGCGCCGGGACAGAACAGACGGGGAGCGGGTCAGGTAGGGGAGCCGGGGTGCGCATCGCGAGCGGGCGCTACCCGCATCGCGAATCGCATCCCGGCTGGCAGCAGGATCGCAGCGCCCCGGGTCAGAGGACGTGACCGGAGCGCTGCAGCGAAGGGAGTGAAGCGAGCGCTCCGGGGAGGAGCGGGGACCCGGAGCGCTCGGCGTAACAACGGTTTTTACTTTGCACATGCAAATTTGCATCCTAAAGTCCCCACCCAACACCCCTCCCATTAAAAATTGACAAAATTATCAAAAACGTATGTTTTTTTATTTATAAAAACGGACGGAACTGTATGCACTTTTAAAAACAGTATACAGTTTAAAAACGCATACGGTTTACTTTTTGCCATACTGTTCCATCCGTTTTTTTTGCCATACGGTTTTCTTTAGAAAAACGGATTGAAAACAGTATGGCAAAAACGTGATGTGAACCCAGCTTAACACAGCACACTCCCTATGCGTGTTAGGACAAGGCAAAGTGTTCTACACCCCTATTAAGGCTCTCTGTAGGCCAGAAATAGCTGTGTTTACTATAGATTTGCCACAAATAAATTCGGACTGAAACAAATATTTTTGGGATAATTCGGCGAATCGGCCGAAACAAATTTTTCCAAAATTCGCTCATCTCTATTCTCAAACTATCACATTCAAAAGCATATAAAATATCTAAGGTGTTTTTGATGTGTTTTTCTTGCTTTGATCAGAACTTCATTGAGCTGCAAAAATTGCAAACACACAGCATAATTTATACAATATCATCATTCTGTCTCAGCAAAGAAACCACACAGCCCTGTACACTTTCAGTCAAACTTCACCTGCATTAGATTTTGCCACTACTTCTAAGTGTTGAGGTTTCATCTATCTATGTTTAAATATTATCTATACTATATATCTATCATCTATCTATCTATCTGTGACGGACTGACTCCGCCAAAAGTGACTTCTCCTTCCGGATGACAAGCCCCAGCCTATCACAGGCAATATCCCCAGGCAGAACTAGAGATTATTGCATCCTTGTACCCAAAGAACCAGGCAACACCAGTCTTCAGGTATAAAATCAGAACTCTCTATTGTGGAACAAGTGTCTTCTTTTATAGGAAGGACATCACAGGGGGAAGGGTCAGTAAAGACAATGCAGGTGACAGCGAGTCTGGGAGATAATCCAATAAAAATAGCTCTCCCTATACAGTGCCTTGAGTGCAAAAGGTGGAGGTGTGCAGAAGTCGGACTGTGTGCAAAAAGGAGAAGCATGTGTAGAATTAGGGCATTGTACAAAAGGTGAACCGTGTGCAAAAGGTCGACAGTGTGCAAAAGGTAGACCATGTGCATAAAGGTGTACTGTGCACAGAATGTGGACCGTGTCCAGATAGTGTATGAAAACAGTAAATAAAAGTATTTTAACTCTGAGCTTTATTTCACTGGACAACATCAACTGAGGGGTACAAATAGCGATGTCCCAAAATCCATCCAAGTAGGTAGGGTGACTCTAGGATCCGTCACACTATCTATCTATCATCTATCTTTCTTTCTTTCTTATCTTCTTCCTTTACATAAGCTAAGTAAGTCAGACTGGTAAGGAATTGGTCAGTTGAGGACCCCTCCCCCCCCCCTTTTTTTTTTTTTTTAACCCAGCATGACTCCTATTAAAATTGTACTTTCTTCAGACAACCTCTTTACAGGTTACCAATTGACACGGTGTTAAGAGCACTGGAACATCACTTCTGAAGTTACAAGAAGAATTATTATAGTAATGTTTTAAGGAAGTATTTGGGGAGTGTTTCTAGCAAGAATATATATATATATATATATATATTTATTTACAGTATGTGTGTATGATGTGCATTTGCATTTGCATCTGGAAAGAGATTTTTTTGAAAGGGTTCATACTGACTTAAAAATGGAAATTAAGAAGGCAAGTACCCCATTTTCTTTTCCTTTTTTTTTTAAACCAGCCTGACTCCTTTAAAAAAATGTAGTATTCCCAGACATTCCACCTGATATACTTGTACATCTATCTATCTATCCACAATTATCTTTTGATCAGTATATGTACAATATGTTCCTTTAATGCAATAAATTAAATTATGAGCTTCACCTGGGCAGGTACAAAAAGGACTGTATGCATTCAATATAGGAGCACAATATAGTTATCATATAAGAAACACCATAGATAAAAATATATATAGATAGATCATTTATATAAGCAAATTTTTGTGAAAAGCCAGTCCCTTATGCTTGGTAACATTGTGCCTGGAGAGTCTGCACTCCTGAATAAACACAGATGCCAGGCTGGTATTTGCTGCTTGATGTAAAATGCCCCATAGCTATGTTGTAACACATCTGAAGAATTGATTTATGATGGTATTACCATCTGTTATATTACATACTTTTATAACTCAGTAGATAAAGATGTGACTTTAATTCCCACAATTAGATGGGAGCAGTGGCTGCTGCTGTGAAGAGGAGATTGCAGTAACTGTTCATTCTTCTCCCACCACCAGATGCATTTGTCAGTTTCCTTGTGCCTTCCCCAGTGCTCCCTCATATATTACTCACTATATCCACAGAGCAAGCTAGAGATTAGGGTATGTGCAGTCAAACAGCAGATTCCCAGACTTTATTCTATATGCAGTGCTGAGTGAAGAACACAGACATGCTCTGTGCAGGAGCATCAGCATCCACACGAGAGCATACTGGAGCTGTATGCTTCTCAGTCATCTGCAAGGAAGCTTGGACTTTATGAATGGGAATACCTAATTATAGTGTGTGAACTCTTTCTGACTGACAATGCATGGGTTAAAGAGGAGCCTGAAACAAGGAGGAAGGCAGCAGCACCTACCCACCATTGCCTCCTACATGGATCAAGATGCTGCTGCTGTGGTCCTGGTGGGGAACACATTGGCACCAGAAAGGTTAGTGTAGGCAACAAATGAAGTCCATCTCTTACTCCACAGTGAGTCCAGAGGACCTGCCCACAGCTTATGAACAGCACAACAGTCCTTGTAGAGATCCAGTTTGGTCTTGCCAGCCCCATTCAACCTCACAGAGATGATGGAGGTGAACAGGACCTGTCTTGACTGCTGGACGCCTGGAACAGCTGGTGCAGAGAGAGAGGACCAAGCCTCCCCTGGGCTGACCACTGCTTTGGCTGTTGTCCTCATTTTCACCATTATTGTGGACATCTTGGGCAATGTACTGGTCATTCTGTCCGTTTTCAGGAACAAGAAGCTCCAGAATCCTGGTGGGTACCAAACACTGGTGGGAGGGTGCGATATAATGTGACCTATAGATGATGGCTTGTTTAGCATGCAAAAATTATCCAATGCATTGAGTCCTGACATTTTAATAGTAAACTGCAACTCATGTTGATAATGGTTTTGTAACTTTTGCACCGTACACTGCTGGTTTATTTCACTTTTAAAATTAAAAGAGAAGAAAATCAAGGGAATGAAAGGCTTAAGCAAATAGAAAAAGTGATGGTAAACTTAAGCAATACTAGGAATACAGTCCTATACTGGACCCTAGGGGACACTTCTAACAGAGACTTTTATTATTCCCTTAATATATGCAAATTCTACTTTGTGATTCATCATTAGTATTGAATTGACCTGAATGTTTACAGCGTAGGTGCCAATTCTGGTAATATTATTCATAGTAGCTGTGTGCATCTTGAAAGCTCGTGTTCTTATGAAGTGTGTATAGCAATGTGCCACCTCTGTTTCAGTCGCCTCAGTTAATGTATTGTATTACCAGTGTGAGGTAGGTGACATGGTAAAGGCTCCTGAGACAGCAAGAAACAACTGAAGGTCACATAGGGCATAAGGTGTTCAAGTATCAACTACGTTCTAGGCTTATTATTTAGTTCAGAGGTTGAGGATGCAGCACTACACAAAACCATCTAGATGAATTTGAATAAATTTAACTCCAATCACTATGTAAATAGAATTTCTCGGTCCGACTATATAAAGCAAAGCCATTCCTGGAATTTCTCTTAAGATGCTTCTTTGCTATTTTTGCTTTTCAATGTTAGTGACATTCTGCGCAATTGAACCAACTGAGTTTTATTTGTTTTACCAACAGTAATGATTAGTTTTACTGTAGGATAATTCCTCTAGAGAGATTATAATTGAATATAAAAAATTAGATTTTGACTTTCCCAATGTTTAATTTTAGGATGTCTATTTATAAAGGATGTTTAACCAGTCCTTCATCTAGGCAAGGCTTATGTATATGGTCAATTACTACATTCTACAAAGACTTGGCATAAATGTTTCCTTTTTTTGTATCAATATTTTTTTTAGTCTCTCTTTACTTTTGGCATTGGGAACCTCCTCCACAAGTTACATCCCTTTTTACAGCAAGCGCTAATCTTGCGGTGAAAACTATGGAAACTGACATAACCCAACAGATCCCATTGTAATTCAATGGAGTCTGCGAGTGACAACATGGTTCCTTGCACTGATGAAGAATAAATGGAAGCCACAATGCTGGTGTGTACTAACCCCCGCAAGTTTGGCTTTGCTTACTTCATGTTTGGTCCCTGCATGCAATGCAACCAATGTGTGCTTCAAATGTGCCCAGAGAGTTATTGTATTCTGGAGTTTTACCTAGTATATGTTGGTATACATTTTTTTCATATATGAAAAGGTCTAGCTACCCACCATACATGAACATACAAGATCCAATTCAATTGTAGAGCTGTGGGACGCTGACGCCAGGCAGATTCTGGTGCAGATCAGTTATAGAAAGAATAAACTCCCCAGTTCTGTGAAAAAAAATAAAAATAAAAAATCTAACCTTTATTTTAAAAAGAACACACACTGATGTGTTGATGCCAAAAACTAGAATGTTTGTGCTGCCATAGCATGACTAATGGAGAAGGCTTCAGTGTGGGTGCAGGCTTCAAATGGCGCCGGACACAGAATGTCAACAGGTAAGTTAAAAAGTGGAGGTAGTTTATTCTCCCAACATGCATCGCGTTTCACTGAAACGCGTTGCATGTTGGGAGAATGAACTACCTCCACTTTTAACTTACCTGTCGACATTCTGTGTCCTGCGCCATTTGAAGCCTGCACCCACGCTGAAGCCTTCTCCATTATATCCCTATTTAACCGGCTGGCTGCGGACACTATTCTACTATGCGCTCACCATTGTTGCGTATCTGGCTACACAACTCGTTCAGGTGAGCTGCTATTTGTTTGTATGCTATTACCTCACAGGTCTCTCTTTTAATACACAATGGAGCACTGCATTTTCTTTTTATTATAGCTAAAGCATGACTAAAACCTTTAGCAGCTTGAAATGCGTTGGCATTTCATTTGTTAGTTCTATGCATCAGTGTGCAGTCTTTTAAAAATGTTTTGATAAAGGTTAGATTTTTTAACTGTTTTCTCAGACCTGAAAAAACTTACTCTTTCTACTCCATTTTTCAACTATGGCAACAACATAATTGACTATGCTCTTTGGAAGCTGAAAAAATGTATACTGCAATTCATTACTTTTTCCATATGTGGTATAGACAATACTATTATGTGTGAAAGTGTAAATACCATTGGATCATCAAAGCGTTTTTTGCTACTATTTAAACAATGTTGATATAACTGTAGTGTTTTTTTTTTTATAAATACAATCACCAAGGAAGAAACCGCAATAGTCGACACTGTACCATCAGTGTCTCCACCATGGACCCACACAGGTGTGCAATTCAGGTTAACTGCTGAGAGGCTGTACAGATTGCGTTTAAGAGTCAGGGGTCCTCGACCATGTAGGGTCTATTCACACGTACAGTATTCTGCGCAGATTTGATGCTCAGGATCTGAAGCTGTGTTCAGTCATTTAGTTTGCATTGAAATCTTCAGCAGAAAATCTTGTGCATCAAATCGCAGAATACTGTACGTGTGAATAGACCCTAAAAGTGCAAGATGCTGGATACAAATATCAAAACTGAGAAATAATAGGTATCACTCACCAGAACTTACTGTACAAAGATCTTCTTTATTACTGTAAACATCTTTAAAAGCGTGATACACAGCGAGCTGGTGTAAAAGGTAGGGATGCCGGTAGCACTAATAGGTATCGGTGTGACAGCTGTTTCATATGCATGACAAACATACTTTGTCAGACCACCATGTGTATAGCATGTATTTTCCTCAACCTATCACTATATGGCAAATGTGAGTATATGTGAGGGAAGAATAATTATAAATGTAAAATATATGACAAAATGACAACTATCACATGCATAAATAAAATTCTAATCCATTACTCAAAATATGTTTTAGTACAGGTGACACAGGTGACCTTGTAGTGAGGAGCAACAAAGTTAAATAGGTCATTGGGCTCAACGCTCTATAATATCATAATGAGTTATGTTTGTTTTATGTTTGTTTGTTATGCTAAACAAGAAAACCTCATGCACTGTCTAAAGGTGCCTTCACACCACGAATTGGGCAGCCATATCTGTTAGGAGAATGTCAAAACTGGCTGCTACTGTATCCCTGCTGGACCTGCGCCGTACTCCATTTATTTCAATGAGCCCGAATGAGTCAGCTAGTGACTCCGGTCGGCTCATTTCTAGAATGTATCAGTTTTTGTTGCAGGACTGAAGTACTTACCTGCCAGATGGTGACCATGGCATGCTTAGGAAGGATCCGTGCTTGTTTTGGGGCTAAATGGCTGTGTTGTGGGTCCACCTTAATGCTGGCGCCTTCTTTTTGTAAAATGGCTATTTCCTGTTGGAGTTTCCTCCCTCTTACTACTAAAGTCCCTGGATCCCTAATTTTCCACACATCAGCTACTCCACCCATTGAAGCACACCTGGGACAATTCCCTGCAGCCCTTTGGAGAATGATCTCCTTTCCACCCAGTTGTCGCATCACCCATTGAAGCACTGCAATGCTCCCTTTCAGCACATGGCAAGTGATGTAATGTCTCGGGCTGCACTGCAACCTGGGAAAACCTGAGTTGATACTCATTTTGCGTGCTGTTAAAAATGAACATTGGGGCAAAGATCACATAAGAATTGCGAGACCACCATCACACATAGGTATGGACACTATATTATGAACTACACTAACTTCACAGCCCCTGTAGCACAGTCAAATATCAATCCAGGGGTTGAGATATATATATATATATATATATATATATATATAAATATATATAAATATATATATATATATATATATATATATATAATTATAAAGATTGTATTTCCTTTAAGGAACTTTAAAATGAAAGCAGAAAGTTTATACAAAGGAAACCTTGTGCTAGCTCTATACAATGACTGTCATCCCACAAGCGATTCAGTAAAATCACAGAAAATTCAACAAATTGTTGATCTATATAATAGTTGTAGGTTCGATGCTTGACGGACAGTTTCCTTCAAAATTAAAGTTGCATTAGATTTCTATTATGTCTCATGAGAAAACAATACAAAATTGCCTGTTTTTTTTTTCTTTCTTTTTTTGTGAGCCTAAAATAGGACAAGCGCTAGGGGGGGAGACCAACAATGCATGCATGGAAGTGTGTGTTATTTTGTAATAGGACTGTGTAGCCATAGGTCTATACTTAGAGCTGATGATTTCATTCATGAATATGTATGGAAATGTTTCTGGCATTAGAGGAAAGTGATTATAGGGTCAGGCATTTCTGTGAGTACTCTCATTGAAAGCCAACACCAATTCTAACAAGCCTAACATTTTTTCTTTAGAGCAGTGTTTTCCAAAGAGTGTGTCTCCAGCTGTTGCAAAACTACAATTCCCTGCATGCCTGGACAGCCGAAGGCTGTCCGGACATGACGGGAGTTGTAGTTTTGCAACAGCTGGAGACAGGGCTGCCATCAGAAATTTTGAGGCTCCTTACACAGCCTTAAAGGGGTACTCCGTCCCAGACATCTTATCCCCTATCCAAAGGATAGGGGATAAGATGTCAGATCACTGCGGTCCCGCTGCTGGGGAGCCCCGGGATCCCAGCTGCGGCACCGCGCTATCATTACTGCACAGAGCGAGTTCGCTCTGTGCGTAATGACGGGCGATACAGGGGACGGAGCAGCGTGATTTCATGGCTCCGCCCCTCGTGACATCACGGCCCGTCCCCTTAATGCAAGTCTATGACAGGGGGCTTGACGACCGCCACGCCCCCTCCCATAGACATGTATTGAAGGGGGCGTGTCGTGACGTCACAAGGGGCGGAGCCGTGACGCAACGATGCTCCGGCCCCTGTATTGCCTGTCATTACGTGCAGAGCGAACTGGTCGTACCCACCTGATGGCGGCCCTGGCTGGAGATACGCTGTTTGGAAAACACTGCTTTAGAGAAAACATTAGAAAGCATTTAAATGTAGAAATGTAGATATAGAAGGATTTATTAAAACCTGTTAAGAGGAAAAGTTACCCGTAGCAACCAATTAGCTCACTTCTTAAATTTTTAACAAGGCTTCTGCAAAATGATAGAAGCAATCTGATTGGTTGCTACGGGCAACTGGTCAACTTTCCGCTACACAGGTTTTGATGAATTCATCCCTACATGTTTCCTGTTTTTTCCCCTTTTTGTGGGGAATTTTGATTCATTTTGCATAAATAAATGAATACATGTCGTGAGACTTTGCTGGTTTTCATTGATTTAACCTGTATATTAAAAAGTAAATAAATCACAGCCTGAAAAAATGCCAATTTCATAAATGATTTGAGCAATTTCATAAATGATTTGGATGGTTAAAAAACATTGATAACCACACTGACTTAGGGCAAAATTAGTTGAAAATGGTGAACGGGCCGAATAAACATGGAGATTATGCATTTCTTTATACTATTTTCACTTTATTTTTCATGGAAATCCAATATGATTCCCCCTTTTTTCCCCTCTTCATAGTAAACTTTTATTCCCTTTTATCATATGCTAGAATGGGGTTCTGCATCTGTTAAAACTTTGTGTGTAAGCATCAAAAATGTGCCAAATTGCACCAAAGTTTTTAACATCTCTGGTGAAAGTGAAAAATCACTGCTTGAAAAGTCTTTAATGGGGTCAATTGGCTTTCCATTTGGTGTCTGTCATTTTACTGGATTATAACCAGTCAAAAAAATATTGCAAGCTGTGTTTTTTTGACTAGTTGTTTCAACAAATTCTGCTGCAAAGGAGCCTCCAACGCACAATTAACATTATTGTGCTTTATGTAAGTCTATGGAAAAGAGGTTATCTGTGCATACAATATGTAAAAATACTGCCCCAGTTTTTACAGCCGTCCAATTAAGCGGCATGTCACTTATTTGCGTTTTTAGCCTTAATCTTATGCTTGATTTTAATGTGACTTTTTAGTTTTACCACATGTATGCCCTTTGTATATGCTACACCATCAAAAGTATGCAGATACCTGTTCTAATGTTTAGGCTGTGTTCACACGAAGGAATATCTGCACGGAGGGACAATCTCCGTGCGGACACTTTGCAAACTGGAGGTCTACTAGGACTACACAGGAATGCGATGTCTCATAGACAGCTATGTGTGCCATGTGGACTCCGCACAAAGAATGAACGTGTTCATTCTTAGTGCGGACACAGAAAATGTCATTTCTGTGCCGGAAACATCTGGCATGGAAATTCCGCTGTGTGCACAGTGCAGCAGAATGTCATTGAAGTCAACGGGACTCTGCTGCACTGGAATCTCTGTGCCGGATTCCAATGTGGAATCCGGCACGGAAATTCTGACATGTGAACATGGCCTTAGGGTTGGTCTCTTCAGTCACAATCAGAGTGGGTTTACATGACGGAGTGTCTGCTCAGAATTGTTTCTGTTTTTGGATTTTTTTTTGTCATTGCTTTTGTCATTGACTTTTGCTTTCTGCACTGAATTTTTGGTTTTAAATCACAGCGAAATTTCCAAGGTGGAAAATCCGCAGTCTGCATGACCAAGCGGCATCCCCTTTGTAACGAATACAAAATGTGATGCACCTAAAATTTTGTGCAGAATTTCACAGCAGAATTCAGCTCAGAACGTCCGTTCTGTGAACTTAACCTCAGTGCTAAAAAGACTGTCACTTTCGAACTCGCCCCCTTAACCAAAAAAAAGACTGATTCTGAATTTGTAATTTTTATCTTTCCACTCACTTGCATTCCCCTGCTATAACCCTTCACAAACACAGGCGTCTAAGTAGTCCTCTCCATTATATCAATAAGCTTAGTAATCCTCTCTATGCATCATCATCATCATCATGCTGTGTGTGAGTGTACAACAGGGGAATGCAAATAGAATGATAAAAACTATGCAATACAATGCAATAAAAAGTCACCTTTCAGTGTGTCAGATATCTGTCCTATTAGAATTAGCTCACCCAACTGGAACTGCTGCTGGATTACATATATATATAATAAAATTGTCCCACAGCACTCCAATATCAGGTGAAAATCAAGTTTATTTCCTCATGGAAAAAGATGCAACATTTTGACCGTCTGCATAGTCTTTATCAAGCATGCTTCGTGACAAATGGTATCCATTTTTATGTGGAGCTCATTAAAAATCTCATTAGTGATCAATTATTACAAAACCAAAATTATAAGATGATCATACACGAAAAAACGTGAATATATAACATTGTGTACAAACATATAGTGAAATACGTGCATACATATCAATACAGTCCATATGTAATACAGTACACAGTTACAATGCCGTGCAATGTTAATTGTAATAAACCTAAGTGCGGGTGCATGATTAAAAGAAAATTGGGAGGAGGGGACAGTATACTGATCAAACACTCACCATTGTCTGCCATAATGGCGGATGATGCCAGATACCGTGTGCACACGGCCGTAAGGGATCAAACAGTGTGAATGTTGTGTAACCAATCACAGCTCAGCGTGAGGTGTAGCTAGGTAACTTAAAAACTTTTTTTTCTATATATCAACTGGCTCCAGAAAGTTAAACAGATTTGTAAATTACTTCTATAAAAAAAATCTTAATCCTTTCAGTACTTATGAGCTTCTGAAGTTAAGGTTGTTCTCTTCTGTCTAAGTTCTCTCTGATGACATGTGTCTCGGGAACTGCCCAGTTTAAAAGAGGTTTGCTATGGGGATTTGCTTCTAAAATGGACGTTTCCCGAGTCACGTGTCATCAGAGAGCACTTAGACAGAAAAGAACAACCTTAACTTGGGACGGTCCAAGCTATTTGGCCACCAAATGGCAAGCTAAGTACCTCACTATTTCATCACTTCATAATTTTCCATTTATTACACCATAGCTGTATAGGTTTTCATGTTGTATCTATATACTCAAGTTTTATCTATATCTTTGTGCTAGCAGTGTGCTGCTGTATTCTTCTGTTGATATATATATATATATATATATATATATAAAAGTTTTTTCCTGGATAACCCCTTTAACGTATTGCAGCCTATCAATGTGCAGCATCTAATGTAGATTTTGTTCCTGTTAAAGTCTTAAGGGCCTAGTTACTGTGAAATGCCAGCTAAAAGTACACACATGCTGCTGCTCTAGACAAATACTGTTTTAAGCATAGTGGAGCGTATTGTCCTCGCCTCTTAAGTGCATACCACATACTTATATCTACGTAAGAACATTTTTTGGGTACATATATTTTATCCTAAGAATATTATTAAAAGTTACGTTTTAAGTAATGCATATCCTCAATACTTACTTGTGCACACTAACACGTTTACAAAAGACAGTTTTCTTCTGCCTACCTGCCTTAGCTACTGTTCTGATCCTGCCACCCACCTGATGCCACACATCTGATGCCAAGTTCTCTTTTTTCACCCATCTTCGTCACCAGGTACTGGTATTTCCACCCACCGCCCCACTCTGTCACCGGATCACTTTCAGGACTCCTGATGCTGCTGATGCCACCTCCAGGCTGTCTCATTCTGCCACCATATGTTCTCCTCATGCTGATGCCAGCTCCAGGCAGTCTCATTCTTCCGCCATATGTTCTCCTCATGCTGATGCCACCTCCAGGCTGTCTCATTCTGCCACCATATGTTCTCCTCATGCTGATGCCATCTCCAGGCTGTCTCATTCTGCCACCATATGTTCTCCTTCTCCTCATGCTGATGCCAGCTCCAGGCTGTGTCATTCAGCCACTATATGGTCTCCTCTTGCTGCCGCCAACTCCAGGATGTGTCATTCAGCCACCGGATCACTTTCAGGACTCCTGATGCTGCTGATGCCACCTCCAGACGGTCTCATTCTGCCACCATTTGTTCTCCTCATGCTGATGCCAGCTCCAGGCTGTCTCATACTACCACCATATGTTCTTGTTATGCTGATGCCAGCTCCAGGCTGTCTCATTCTGCCACCATATGTTCTCCTCATGCTGCTGCCAGCTCCAGGCTGTCTCATTCTGCCACCATATGTTCTCCTCATGCTGATGCCACCTCCAGGCTGTCTCATTCTGCCACCATATTTACTCCTCCTGCTGATGCCTCATTCTGTCACCATATGTTCTCCTTCTCCTCATGCTGATGCCAGCTCCAGGCTGTGTCATTTAGCCACTATATGGTCTCCTCTTGCTGCCGCCAACTCCAGGCTATGTCATTCAGCCACTATAAGGTCTCCTCATGCTTCCGCCACCTCCAGGCTGTGTCATTCTGCCACTATATGGTCTCCCCTTGCTGCCGTCAACTCCAGGCTGTGTTATTCAGCCACTATATGGTCTCCCCTTGCTGCCGTCAACTCCAGGCTGTGTTATTCAGCCACTATATGGTCTCCTCATGCTTCAGCCACCCCCAGGCTGTGTCATTCAGCCACTATATGGTCTCCTCTTGCTGCCTCCAATTCCAGGCTGTGCCATTCAGTCACTATATGGTCTACTCATGCTTCTGCCACCTCCGGGCTGTGTCATTCAGCCACTATATGGTCTCTTGCTGCCGCCAACTCCAGATTGTGTCATTCAGCCACTATATGGTATCCTTATGCTGCTACCACCACCAGACTGTGCCATTCAGCCACTATATGGTCTCCTCATGCTGCTGCCACCTCCTGGCTGTGTCATTCAGCCACTATATGGTTTCCTCTTGCTGCCACCAACTCCAGGCTGTGTCATTCTGCAGGATTATTTATTATTTTCTCTTCATGCTGCTGCCACCTCCAGGCCATGTCACTGTGCTGCCATGGTGTCTCCTCATGCTGCAGGAACTCTAAATAAAACTTTTTTGGTTCATCTATTTGAAATCTTCAATTTAAATGTTAAAAAATCCCTTTAATCCTTTCAATTGTGAGGCCCTATGATCTCTTCAGGCTATTGCCACCTCCAGACTGCGTCATTCAGCCACTATATGGTCTCCTCATGCTGCCACCACCTCCACGCTGTGTCATTCAGGCACTATATGGTCTCCTCATACTGATACCACCTCCAGGCTCTGTCATTGTGCCACTCTGCAACAGTAGTTCTAAATACTCCCTATGCATGTTACAGCAAGATAAAGTGTTCTACATTACTATTGAGGCTCTCTGTAGCCCAGAAATAGCCGTTTTTAAGAGCAAATCACCGTGAATAAATTCGGACCAAACCAAATTTTTCCAGAAAATTCGGCAAATCCTCCGAATCACATTTTTCAAAAAATTCGCTCATCTCTAGTGGAAGATGTGTAGGAATAAGAAGAGACTAAGGAGAACCAATAAAGTGAAAGTGTATGATAAGAAACAAAGTGTGGCAATGTTTATATATGACTTGAACTATATTTGAAACATGATGAGTGCATGTAAACCTCTCCAATAGGATGCAAATGAACCATGCTCTGCAAATGTGTATGTCTAAAAAACTAAAATGCGAAAAATATGAAAAAATTATAAAGAAAATGAATAATACTGCAAAAAGAAAATTAAATATAGATGTGTATAAGTACAAAACAAAATAGAGAGTGAGCTATGTGTATGTGTTAAGTGTAGAATAAAAGTGCTATATAAATGATTTACGATATAGATTCTTTGTTGTGAGTTCTGGAATAGGGAATCTTCCCTATTGTGAGTGGATAGGAGTCCCTAAAAAAATTGCATATCACAATGTAGTAATGAAAATACATCTGTGTTTATTTAGCTGATGATTGGCTACACCACAGGTAACTGTGACACATTGCAAGGTTTGCTCAACTTATCATTAGACAAATGAAACAAACAGAAAAAAAGTGTGGTGAAAGGTGAAGTTTGATCGAGGCCCCAACTCTGAATCTGCATGAAAAGAGAGAACAGAGTAAGTAAATCCTGGATATATTGTCACAATACAAACATAATCATGAGATCACAGGATACATCTTAGATTCCTGTTGTGATAGTGAAATCCACGTTAATTTGTTAATTTTATGTATGTATATATATATATATATATATATATATTTACATTTATATATATATATATATATATATATATATATATATATATATATGGAAACAATTTCTATATGTAAAAAATAAAAATACAAAAATGAAAATCGCAGGATTATATATATCATTCTGCGATTTTCATTTTTGCATTTTAATTTTTTGCATCCTCGCCTTTGAAGAGCCATAGCTCTTTTATTCCCAGTCACTCATACAGACCCATGGGGTTCTGTTTTTTGTGTAACCAATTGTACTTTGTAATGACTCTTTTTATTTTACCATAAAATGTGTTTACCATAAAATCTACGATAACAGCGCAAGTGTATCTCAGCACAATCTTTCAACAACATCATATTGCCAGTGCAGTCCACACTTATAATGCATATGGGACCCAGATATTGATAACATTGTATAGCACATCACCTCTGTGCCAAAGATGTCTCAGAGGTACAGAATATATTGTAGCAAAGCCTTGTACTTCTTAGCTTAGAGTAACATAAATGTGTCAATCCAGAACTCCACGCTACTTCTATGATTCACTGAAAGAGTAAACAGTGTTTCTTGCTAGCTTATGATTATTATATACAACATGGATGTTTGCATTTATTAGCTTATGACGTAATGGCACCATTTGATGTATTTGGTGCCATGTCCAATTCACACTGTTTGGTAATGATTATTAGCAGATAGTAACTAATGTCTCCAATGTTGTGTCACGTTCACATTAGACGACAATATATGTCCATGTTCCAAAGTGTATTTAGCAAGCATTCATGGTAAGTATATACTGCAGTATTGCGTGCAAGCATAGACTAATAATGACTATTCATAGTCCATCCGGTATTGTAACATACAGATGATAAACTCAAAGTGGAGTTTATAGTACTGAGATATATACCAGGTGAGTTGGTAACAATGTATTCCATCTGATGGCTCCATTCTTTACTGCAACGTCCAAAAGATACAGGGTCCAATGCGTTTCAATAGCTCATATCATCAGGGACCTATCATAAAGCTTGGTCTCCTTACTGTCTTACAGGGCATAACAGCACCATATGTGTGGCACTGATGGTGGGCGTACTCTACTGACAGAACCATTCAAATTAAATACCTGTGTGCTTCTTTCCTGTGATCCAAAGCTGAAATCAGCGGCATGCTACGTCACAAAGTGAGACTCCCCATGCACACCGCTGATACAATCAGCTACAGATCCTGTGGGATGGGAGCATTCAATGATCAGAAGGTAGCATTGCAAGCCTTGTTCTAATCGCATATGAGGGGCAAAGTGGATGGACATTCAGTTGTGTTGCAAGTCTCATTCCATATTATTCAAGTAGCTCCATAGATCATCATAGAATGGGTAACTCCAACCAATTAAGATAAGAGACCTATTCTAGACAGCAGACAGTGACATGCTTTGTTTGATAGAATGATAAAAATATCTGCCAGATTAGGACCAAAGTATGTAGTATATATCACCCAGACCCAAAAAGTACAATATAGAAATTACCAACACTAAAGGGTTTTGATGTACCCTAACTATACCTATAACCACACATAGGGGTCGTCTAGATAGATAACAACAGCAGATATATTACTCGCTAGATTATCCCCGGGCATACATTAACTGACCATTTTTCGTATAGACACCTATTCAATAAAGCACACATAAGAAATGAAGTAATTGAGGCCATAGGGTTTTACACATTCAAATTTGAATGTCCATTCTGCCTCCCGTTTAAGTAGGATCTTATCCCAGCAACCTCCCCTTCTCTGGGGTGGTATGACCTCAATGACTTGCACCCTTAGGCTTAAGTTCTCACTTGAATGACACTCCACAAAGAGTTTTCCCACAGGGGTATCTCTTGCATGCCTGATGTCCCCCAAATGCTCTTGCAACCACTTTTTTAATGGTCTGTACGTTTTACCCACATAACAGATATTACATCTCCCACAAGGGAAGGTCCCATATGGTTTGTTTGATGTGAGCCACCCTTCTTTTGTAGGGTCAGGTTCAAAATAGCTGTGAGTGAGTCTATCTTTTAGATTTTTTCCTCTTCTGTAAGTTACCTGGGGTGTCCTTGAGATTAATCCCTCTAAATGTTTATTCGCTGTCAAAATACCCCAGGATTCAAAATAGGATGTTTTTCACTTCTACTGTTTTATCATCAAAGGTACCGATGACTCTAGGTACTTGTTCCTCTATGGTTCTATTTTTAGGGGTGAGGAGTTGTGTCCTCTGTGATCCCAGGGCTCGTTTATAGGCCCTTTTTAGAACCTTGTTGGGGTACCGCCTTGCATGTAACCTTTTACGGAGTTCATCTGCTTTATTCTGAACCTCCTCAATCGTTCAGGGAGGGGGACGGGAGGGGGCCTAAAATGGTGGCTACACATGTGAGGACATGTTGCAAGGGTCTGGGAAGGCGGGTAGGTGGGATCACCCAGAATCACATGGCGGCATGCAGCCTATCAGCCCTGCAATGTCACAGCCTTATATATTCAGCAGCCATTGCAGAAGACTGGCATTTCCCAGATGTTTTGCTGAGAGAGCAGAGACTGTGTGTGTGCGCATTAATCACCGTTACTAACAATACAGATCCATTCACCTCAAGCCCGCATTCATTCTGGCTAGAGAGATAGCAGACACTATCACTAATCAGCGTTACTGACAAGGATGATGACGTCATTGCACTGCTTCATTTCCTACAACAGATGGAGAAAACAATGGCTGGTCAGGGCACTGGAGATGTGGCATCTCATGACCACATGAGCCTTGTGGGTACTGAACTGGAAGAGGAGGAGGAGGTTCAGGGGGACAGTGGAACACAGGCAATGTGTAGCGAATTGGGTGGCTTTTATACTCAGCTGACAGGAGAGAAGGAGCAGGAGCAGCCAGAGTGGCTATGGGGGGATGAGGAAGACGAAACAGAGGACCTAGACACACCGTGTCAGTATGCAGTGGAGATGGAGGCAGTGAGTCCCTCCGAGTCACTTGCACAAATGGCACGATGCATGCTAACTTGCTTGCGTAGTGACTGCCGAATTGTCACCATTTGGCAGCGGGGGCCTTTTTTACACCCACTGAGAGGGAGGACAAACTGACCTACTGCAGAGACATCCTACGTAGTCAGTTGGCCGATGCCTATCTGCACCATTGTCCATCCTATTGTAGGTCTGATTGGGGGGGCCCTCTGCACTTACCTTTCACTGCCATGGCTGCTGGGGAGGGGTGGGGTGGCAGGAGCAGTACAAGCTCCATCAGCAGCAACCTGAGTCTACAGTCGCTGATGAGTAGCTTTCTTTACCTGCATAGTGAAGCAACTCATCAGCAGCAGGTATACCTTGAGCAGGACCTGAACCAGCAGGTGGTGGCCTACTTGGACATGACACCGACATGTCCACATCAACGGTGCCACATGAACACTTTGAGAAAAGAGACCGGTTTCTTCTGCCTACTTGCCTCAGCTACTATTCTGATCCTGCCACCCGCCTGATGCCACACATCTTATGTCAAGTGCTCCTTCTTTCACCAACTCTGAAATTACCACAAGAATCCAAGGAAACTGGTTGGAGCAATAAAAATAAACCATTACTGATTAACTAACACATTCACCGTTTAATACGCAGTTTCACAGTACCAGCCGTGATTACTTACACGTGCATGGCTTAATATTTTAGACAAGCATATGATATTGGCAGGATCTACCCAGTAGCCCTCCCCGGTCAGGCCTGCACCACTGAGAGGGAGGACAAACTGACACATTACTCTGTCGTTGTGCCGCTCTGCGGCCTACATAGGCTGCCGCCACCTCCAGACTGTGTCATTGTGCTGCCATATGATCTCATGCTGCTGGTGGCACATTAAACTCGTTAATCTCTTTAAAGGGGTACTCTAGTGGCAAACATTTTTTTTTAAATCAACTGATGCCAGAAAATTAAACATATTTGTAAATTACTTTTATTAAAAATTCTTAAAGGACATCTGGAGCAAAAAACTACTTATCCCCTATCCTCACAAGTGTTTGATCGCAGGGGGTCCGAATGCTGGGACCCCCCACGATCTCCTGCATGGGGCCACGGCTCTGCCGCTGCTCTCACGTGCAGGAGGTGTCGCAGCCGACACGCCTCCTCCATGTAGTTCTATGGGAGAGGTGGTGAGGCAGCGTTCGTGCCTCCCCGCCTCTCGCATAGAACTGTATGGGGAGGGTGCATACCGTTGACCTTAGCTACGTGCATTAGCTGCTCATATAGAGCGGCATTGCGGGGCCCCATTTGGGAGATAGCGGGGGTTCCCAGGGGTCAGACCTCCCCGCAATGAATCGCTTCTCCCCTATTCTGTGGGTAGGGGTTAAGTTGTTTTTTGCTGCAGATGGCCTTTAATCCTTCCAGTACTTATTAGCGGCTGTATACTACAGAGGAAATTCTTTTCTTTTTGGATTTATTTTCTGTCACGACCGCAGTGCTCTCTGCTGACACAGTGGAGAGCACTGTGGTCATGACAGAAAAGAAAGCCCAAAAGAAAAGAATTTCCTCTGTCGTATACAGCTGCTAATAAATACTGGAAGGATAAAGAATTTTTAATTGATGTAATTTACAAATCTGTTTAACTTTCTGGCACCAGTTGATTAAAAAAAAAAAAAAGAAAAAAAGGTTTTCAACCGAAGTACCCCCTTTAACCTCTTAAGGACGAAGCTCATTACGACCATATGGACCAGAGCATGTTTTGCACAACTGACCACTGTCACTTTAAGCATTAATAACTCTGGGATGCTTATGAATTTGATTCCAAGTTTGTTTTTTCGTGACACATTCAAAAAATAGCAGCAATTTTCAAATTTTTCACTAAATGTTCAAAATTGGAATTTTTCAGGGACCAGTTGTCAGGATTTGGCCGGTTGGAGGTGGATCCTCTGTGTCAGAGAGGGATTGGCGTGGACCGTGCCGGCGGACCGGTTCTAAGTTGCTACTGGTATTCACCAGAGCCCACCGCAAAGCGGGATGGTCTTGCAGTGGCAGTAGCAACCAGGTCGTATCCACCGGTAATGGCTCAACCTCTCTGACTGCTGAGATAGGCGTGGTACAAGGGATTATTAGGCAAGAGCAAGGTCGGACGTAGCAGAAGGTCAGGGCAGGCAGCAAGGATCGTAGTCAGGGGCAACGGCAAGAGGTCAGGAACACTGGCTTGGGATACACAAGGAACGCTTTCTCAAGGCACAATGGCAACAAGATTCGGCAAAGAAGGGAAGGGGAAGTGAGGTTATATAGACAGGTGCACAGGTGGAAGCTAATCAGACTGATTGCGCCAGGCACCAATCATTGGTGCACTGGCCCTTTAAATCTTAAAGAGCCGGCGCGCACGCGCCCTAGGGAGCGGGGCCGCGCGCGCCGGGACAGCACAGACGGGGAACGAGTCTGGTAAGCGGGCCGGGATGTGAATCGCGAGCGGGCGCGTCCCGCATCGCGGATCGCATCACGGCTAGGGACATTATCGCAGTGCTCCCGGTCAGCGGGTCTGACCGGGGCGCTGCGAACAGGAGAACGCTACGAGCGCTCCGGGGAGGTGCAGCACCAGTTCAGTTTTGAGGTGGATTTGAAGGGCCTTCATATTAGAAATACCCCATAAATTACCCCATTATAAAAACTTCTACCCTCAAAGTATACAAAATGACATTCAGAAAGTTTGTTAACCCTTTAGGTGTTTCACAGGAATAGCAGCAATGTGAAAGAGAAAATTCAAAATCTCAATTTTTTACACTAACGTTTTTGTAGACCCAGTTTTTGAATTTTTACGAGAGGTAAAAGGAGAAAAAGCCCCCAAAATGTGTAACCCAATTTCTCTTGAGTAAGAAAATACCTCATATGTGAACGTAAAGTGCTCTGCGGACGCAGTAGAGGGCTCAGAAGGGAAGGAGCGACAATGGGATTTTGGATAGTGAATTTTGCTGAAATGGTTTTTGGGAGGCATGTCACATTTAGGAAGCCTCTATGGTTCCATAACAGCAACAAAACCCCCAAATGGCATACTATTTTGGAAACTACACCCCTCAAGGGGAACAATGAGCCTTAACACCCCATAGGTGTTTGAGGACTTTTCATTAAAGTTGGATGTGTAAATGAAAAAACATTTTTTCACAAAAATTCATTTTTCCCCCCAAATTTACCATTTTCACAAGTGGTAATAGGAGAAAATGCCCCCAAAATTTGTAACCCCATATCTTCTGAGTATGGAAATACCCCATGTGTAAGCGTAAAGTGCTTTGCGGGTGCATTACAATGCTCAGAAGAGAAGGAGCCACATTTGGCTTTTTGAAAGCAAATTTTGTTGAAAAGGTTTTTGGGGGGCATGTCACATTTAGGAAGCCCCTATGGTGCCATGACAGCAAAAAATCCCCCACATGGCATACTATTTTGGAAACTACACCCCTCAAGGCACCTAAAAAGGGGTATAGTGAGCCTTAAAACCGCTGTATTCCTGGCACCTGCTCTCTGGAACAGGGGTGGAGTGGGTGCCCCCACAGCAGGAGTCCTGAATAAGGATGATCGTGAGGTGGCACCAGTGCTCCTGCTGCTAAAGGAGGACAGGTGCCATCTTGGATGGCACATATCACTCTTTTTTTCCGGGTCACCGATTCGCCGCAAATTGCCGATCTGAATTAATCGCTGATTTGCATGGGGGGGGGGTCTCAGGACCCTTCCAGGGATTTGCACAGGGTGCCTGCTGAATGATTTCAGTAGGCATCCCGGTCCAGTCCCTGCCCGGCGAGCGGCGGGACCAGAATTTCCCCGGCGTACAGGTATGCCCTGTGTCCTTAAGAACCAAGACATCAGGGTGTACCTGTATGCCCAGTGTCCTTAAGGGATTAAACTCTTCAGTTGACATCTCAAAAATCTCTTTCATCTCTTTAATTGTGACACCATATGGTCTCCTGACCCTGCTGCCACTTTACAGTGATTTTAATAACAACGCCTGTGATCTGCAAGTCATACTGAATAACTGTTTTATTTCACTACCCCAGCATGCTCCCTATGCGTGTTACAGCAAGGCAAAGTGTTCTATACCCCTATTGAGGCTCTCTGTAGCCTGGAAATAGCAGTTTTTAACCCCTTAAGGACTCAGCCCATTTTGGCCTTAAGGACTCAGACAATTTAATTTTTAAGTTTTCATTTTTTTCTCCTCGCCTTCTAAAAATCATAACTCTTTTATATTTTCATCCACAGACTAGTATGAGGGCTTGTTTTTTGCGCGACCAGTTGTCCTTTGTAATGACATAACTCATTATATCATAAAATGTATGGTGCAACCAAAAAAACTATTTTTGTGGGGAAATTAAAACGAAAAACGCAATTTTGCTAATTTTGGAAGGTTTCGTTTTCACGCCGTACAATTTATGGTAAAAATGATGTGTGTTCTTTATTCTGAGGGTCAATATGATTACGTTTACGTTCTGCGTCCTTAAGGGGTTAATAGTGATTTGCCGCGAATATATTCAAATCAAACCAAATTTTTTCGGAAAATTAGGCGAATCGGCCAAATCAAATTTTTTTTTTAATTCGCCCATCTCTAGTAGCAATCTTTGCATTGTTATTACTGTTCAGTGCCATGGGACATGTCACTTATTTACGTAGCTGTAAAAGATAAGGCAATATTGTTACATATTGTGCACACAGACAACCACTTTCTCATAGACTTACAGAGACCACATTTTGTGGACACATTTTTACAAATAAAATACACCTAGATGTGTGAACATCACCTAACTGTTTATTGGGCATTAAAAAATAGGATAGTTCAATAGGTGCTGTATTTTGAACAAACCTTGCATAAACCAATAGTACAACAAATAACAAGCTTTGTAATATATTTTAGAAGGTAAAAACATTTTCCTCTATTATCAAGCTTTTTCCCTATCCACCTACCCCTCCTGTCGCTCAAATGTTAACTGAAAATCAGCTCAGCTTTGTTCTGTGTCTGCAAGACAAACAACACAAGTCTATGGATGGAGACATTGATTTGAGTTATTACTATTTATGTTTTTTTTATTCTTCTAAAATCTTTCTATTTCATTGTTTATTACTTTATTGTACCTTGTACAATACACTACAATACTTATGTATTGATTGCACCATCTTGAGGCATGACTGCCGGCTGACAGTGGTATAACCATATGGGTCATCACATGTCAGGAAGATTTTAAAACCCATAGTTTGGAAGCAAGATGGTCAAAAACTGATATGAATGTTATTATTCATGTTGCTATAGTGCAGAAGCAACAGTCACAACCAGGCCTGGGAGCCTGGTAGGATCAAACCTTTTCTGACACAATAATACACCAGCATTGGGAGGTTTGGGTGTTCCAGAACACAGTCCTGTGGGTTGCTTTTGGATGGTTCCTGTCCACTCAAGTATTGTCCCTATTGATGTCTTGATAAATTGGGATTAGTATAGCGGAAACTCCTGGCATAGGGAAATAATAGGATAATAGGTTTCACTACTTATACCTAGCATAGCTGGAGATTGAGTTTAAACAGAATGAGTGAGCTGAGTCAGGGAGGTTGTCATACTAGGTGCTTTGCCTTTTTGGGGATCAGGCATAGTTAGGCCCAATGTAACCCAGGGCAGCTTGAGGCCACTGGCTTCTCTATTGGGCTGGAGAATATCCTGAAGCTTGAACCCTAGTCCAAACCTGAGAAAGGTCTTTTAACTTTGCTTCTAAGCTAGTCTATGGAGATAAGAAAGGAACAAGGGTTCTATGTCTTTTATCCTAGGACATGTATGGAGGCTTGCGGGCCAGCCCTAACTCCTCCTAATCTGCGATGCAGGACCACATTAGCATGAGTGAGGACTTTCTTGGATTCCTCAAAAGGCAAGTCAACCAGGAAAAATCACATGCCACTTCAGGGCAGTAAAATCAAGGGACTAGTGACCCATACCTCTCAAAACCAGGGGTAAGACTTGCTTTGCCGTCGGAAGTGGGAGTTAAATAGAAGTTGCGCCTCCATTATCGTATTGGAAGTTTGGTCTCATGGCTGTTGGGCACTAGAAGGCCCAGTCATCCCCGTGAGTCTCTTCTATGGCCACACCACCAGTTAATTCTTCACCTGTGGCCAGTTTCTAAAAGTAATGTTACAGATTTTGCAATGGGATCCAGGTGCCTCAAGGTCCCCCTTTGGATACTAATGTTCCAGCACACATTCAGTCCATAAAAGTGGATCAAAAAAGAAAAATAATTTCTTCTTCAAAGTTTTCTATGAGGACAAAAATTACTGTCTAGTACTGCACCACTGAAAAAGCTCCCCATAATATAATATTGCTACCATTTATTTATTGCAGATATACTATGCTTTTTTCCTGATTAAAATCTCCCTCTAATAAATATACGGCCCTCAGGGGAGTGCTGAGTTAGGCACTGTTAAAAAATAGTAAGAGATTTTCTTGCATTAATCAAAAGAATATTTCTTAGCATACATTTCGTAAGGCATCTGAGGACCCATGTATTTTTCAGGACCAGGAGTTGATAAACATAAACGGAATAAATAAGAGTATGAATAAGCAATCCTACAGATAAGTCATGAGGTTTCTTGTTGGTTTTTGCAACATAAGTAGAGAAGGATGAAACATATGTCTGAAATTTGACAGAAAGTTGTATATTTTACTATAGATGATCAAACCCTACCATAGTATACACAGTGTATAAGGTCAAGGGCCCCATGTCATGGCCAGTTACTACCTAAGAACAATAAATCTAACAACATGTCTGGAAGTTTTCTGATTCTGATGTCTTGTTTACAAAGCAACTATAACATTTATGAAAATGCTTACGTTTTAATAGAGAAAAATATCTTAAAATGAGGGTCCGCAGTAGAGCATCATATTTTTAACCCCTTGAGGAAACAGCACATTTTTTTCCTCGTAATCTGCGATGCATTACCACATTTTTTTTTTTTTTTTGGAAATTGGGAAAATAAAGGTCATTTTCTTTTTTTATTAGGGGAGGGGGGCTAAAAGGCCTTGCAGCCCTTGAGAAATTCAATTAGTCAGCAAAACATCAGGGAAGCTATACAGCCGTCATGCCCCCTCCCATAGACTTGCATTGAAAGGGGCAGGGCATGACAGCATGAGGGGGCATGGCTATGATGTCACAAGCTCCCGGCGCCGCCTCCAGCTTTCAGAACAGTTTGTTCCAAATGCTGAGCAGCAGATTACTCCTTTAAAGGAGTACTCCAGTGGAAAACTTTTTTTTTTTTTTAAATCAACTGGAGCCAGAAAGTTAAACAGATTTGTAAATTTCTTCTATTAAAAAATCTTAATCCTTCCAGTACTTATTAGCGGCTATATAGTACAGAGGAAATTATTTTCTTTTTCAATTTCTTTTCTGTCTGACCACAGTGCTCTCTGCTTACACCTCTGTCCAGAGCAGGAGAAAATCCCCATAGCCAACATATGCTGCTCTGGACAGTTCCTAAAATGGACAGAGGTGTCAGCAGAGAGCACTGTGGTCAGAAAGAAAAGAAATCAAAAGAATTTCCTCTGTAGTATTAAGCAGCTTATAAGTACTGGAAGCATTAAGATTTTTTAATAGAAGTAATTTACAAATCTGTTTAACTTTTTGGCACCAGTTGATTTAAAAAAAAAAGTTTTCCAACGGAGTACCCCTTTAAGGGATTAAATGACACTCATGCTTTAAATCTCCCTTACTGTCTTCTCTTATCAGATTAGTCTCTGCCTCTGCTAACGCCAAAATATTGGAGAGAACTGACCTGACAGGCCTTGCTGCTGTGAATGGTAGAAAAATCATATATAGAACCTAATGTCTGTAAGATATTCTCAAACACAACTGGAAAGCAGAGAGAATGATACAAGGGTTGCTATATAATTATATATTTTAAAGCTGTGTCTGCTATATTGCTGTCCCCACAAGGTTCTAGGTGTGCATAATGTCATTCTATGCAAGTATTCCTTGAATACGTGACCATTAATCCCTATTGTATTCTGGGACATGGGAAATTGCACTAGGATACATGTGACGGTGGTCTTGGTTATATTAGCTAATGTTCTATACTACTCCATAGAAATGGGTTATGCTGCATACATTTTTGGCCTGTTATAAATCAATGCTAGTTTTTAGATGCTGCAAAAGACTGATTCAGACCATTTTATGCTGACCATCAGCTATTCAGTTGGAATATAAAAGAACAAGTGTCCCTCTGGGGATCAGGCATGAAAATGGATACATAGAATGTAGTCATGGTGTTCCCATTCTCAACAATTTCCATGATTTTGCTTTAAAGGGGTACTCTGCTGCTAGACATCTTTTCCCCTATCCAAAGGATAGGGGATAAGATGTCTGACCGCGTGGGTCTCACTGTTGGGGTCACACTGCTGGGGTCCTCCACAATCTCCCGCAGCACTCGGCATTCTAAACAAATGCCGGGTTCCGGTGGCAGTGAATGCTCCAGCATTCTGAACATAGGCTGTGATAGTGAAGTCACGGCACGCCCTCTTGTTACGTCACACCACACCCCCTACATTTATGTCTATGGGAGAGGTCGGCCGACACACCCCCTCCCATAGACATGAATAGAGGGGTTGTGGCATGACCTCACGAGAGGGCGTGCCGTGACTTCACTATCACAGCCTATGTTCAGAATGCTGGAGCACAGGAGTACCCCTTTAAATGAGCACTGTCAGATACAAAAACTTTTTATATGTTGTACAAAACATGAACCTTTCTAATATACTTCAGAAAAGAAAATGTTATTTCCTATTTATAGAAATCATGACTTATAAAATCATGGCTTTCATTACTGAGTGACTGGAAAACTCCATTGGTCTCCTGTTTTGATATCATCCTGAATAAAATAAATACTACATATTCATTTGAAAAGGTTATAGCTAGGGGTTCTGGAAAGTTGGATAAGTTTAACATCAGATGGTTATCTTGGTCTCTGTCCTCTCATTGTAGAGATATTTGATTAACAGGGATTTTTCCACTGACATTATACTTACACAAAGACATTATGTTATGAGAGGCACATTGACATCCATTATTACCGTTAAACCTTATCATCATCTTGTTCTATAAGTATTGTCTTGGCATTTGCATTTTTCTACTGCGTTTCATTATGCACCAAATATATAAGAATAAAAAAATATATAACATTATTGGTACGGACGCATACTACTATGTATGTCATGTCGGAGATGTTATATTTCCTTTATTCTTATTTTTTAATTTTTTTAATTTTTATTTCTATTTTCCTTTTGGTTTGGTTAAACAACCGCCTATCTTATATGAAAGATTGAATCGACAATCAAGTCTACCTATATGCAGTCAACAACTGTTTGCTGTGTTTGTTTTCGTAAAATAATAAGTTGATATCTGGGCCTGTCCTTTATACATGTTTATTATTTTCTATTATGGTAAAATTCAATAAAAAACTATTGAAAGAAAAAAAATAAAATCATGGCTTGGTCCAAGCTGAAGCACAGGCATGGGCAAAGTCCAGTTAGTGAGGGCGGGCTAGCATTCCTCTGTGCTTTCTTCTGTCTGATAAGACAGGAGAGAGCACAGAGGAGTACTATCAGACAGGAGAGAGCACAGAGGAGTACTATCAGACAGGAGAGAGCACAGAGGAGTGCTATCAGACAGGAGAGAGCACAGAGGAGTATTATCAGACAGGAGAGAGCACAGAGGAGTACTATCAGACAGGGGAGAGCACAGAGGAGTACTATCAGACAGGAGAGAGCACATAGGAGTACCATCAGACAGGAGAGAACACAGAGGAGTGCTATCAGACAGGAGAGAGCACAGAGGAGTATTATCAGACAGGGGAGAGCACAGAGGAGTACTATCAGACAGGAGAGAGCACATAGGAGTACTATCAGACAGGAGAGAGCACAGCGGAGTGCTATCAGACAGGAGAGAGCACAGAGGAGTACTATCAGACAGGAGAGAGCACAGAGGAGTCATATCCGACAGGAAAGCACAGAGGAGTGCTATCAGACAGGAGAGAGCAAAGAAGAGTGCTAACAGACAGGAGAGAGCACAGAGGAGTGCTATCAGACAGGAGAGAGCACAGAGGAGTCCTCTCAGACAGGAGAGAGCACAGAGGAATACTATCAGATGGGAAAGAGCACAGAGGAGTACTATCAGACAGGAGAGAGCACAGAGGAGTGCTATCAGACAGGAGAGAGCACAGAGGAGTACTATCAGACAGGAAAGAGCACAGCAGAGTGCTATCAGACAGGAGAGAGCACAGAGGAGTACTATCAGACAGGAGAGAGCACATATGAGTACTATCAGACAGGACAGAGCACAGCGGAGTGCTATCAGACAGGAGAGAGTACAGAGGAGTACTATCAGACAGGAGAGAGCACAGATGAGTCCTATCAGACAGGAGAGAGCACAGAGAAGTACTGTCAGACAGGGAAGAGCACAGAGGAGTGCTATCAGACAGGAGAGAGCACAGAGGAGTCCTCTCAGACAGGAGAGAGCACAGAGGAGTACTATCAGACAGGAGAGAGCACAGAGGAGTACTATGAGACAGGAGAGAGCACAGAGGAGTCCTCTCAGACAGGAGAGAGCACAGAGGAGTACTATCAGACAGGAGAGAGCACAGAGGAGTACTATCAGACAGGAGAGAGCACAAAGGAGTCCTATCGGACAGGAGAGAGTACAGAGGAGTCCTATCAGACAGGAGAGAGCACAGAGAAGTACTGTCAGACAGGGAAGAGCACAGAGGAGTACTATCAGACAGGAGAGACTACAGAGAAGTCCTATCAGACAGGAGAGAGAACAGAGGAGTGCTATCAGACAGGAGAGAGCACAGAGAAGTCCTAGCCCACCATCACTTACTGGACTTTGTCCATGCCCGTGCTTCAGCTTGGACAAAGCCATGATTTTAAAAGCCATGATTTCTAGAAAAAGGTAATAACATTTTCTTATGAAGTATATTAGAAAGGTTAATGTTTTGCAAAGATGAACAACACATAAAAAGTTTTTAAATCTGACAATGCACATTTAAGCTTGACTTGTGTTAATTTCTCATCATATGAAGCCAATACATTTGGGTGAGGACTGACATTGGGATGAGCCAAGAAGATAGGGGATAGGGGATAAGATGCCGGATCGCTGGAGTCCCGCCGCTAGGGACCCCCTGGAACATGCACACGGCACCCTGTTTGTACTCAGTCCCCGGAGCGTGTTGACTCCGGGACTGATTACAGGCGACCACCGGGCCGGCGGCGTGTGACGTCACGCCTCCGCCCCCGTGTGACGTCATGCTCCACCCCTCAATGCAAGCCGACGGGAGGGGGCGTAATAGCTGTCACGCCCCCTCCCGTAGGCTTGCATTGAGGGGCAGAGCGTGACGTCACACGCCGCCGGTCCGGTGGTCGCCTGTAATCAGTCCCGGAGCGAACACGCTCCGGGGACTGATTACAAACGGGGTGCCGCATGTTCCTGGGGGTCCCCAGCGGCAGGACTCCCGCGATCAGGCATCTTATCCCCTATCCTTTGGATAGGGGATAAGATGTGTAAGCACCGGAGAACCCCTTTAATGGCAACGTAGGGAGTTTCATCACTTTACCTTATTTATCTCCAAATCTGAACATTATTTCTGCTCAAGAATGCAAAAGCATAATCCTGGCCCCTCTAGAGGAGAAGCATATAAAAGTGTTTGTTTATACAATAAACCTTTGTGTTACATAGCTATAGTTGTTAGAAAAAGATTTACTGTTGTGTTCAGACCCTCAGGCTGAATGTGTAGCAGTGGTTAGTCTTATGATAAGAATTTATTTGGGAAAATGCAGTTAAATAGAACAAATTGTCTTTAAAAACAGAGATGAGCTTTGTATCAATTATTAAATAATTTTATTACATTGCACATTCCAGTGTATTTTAAGTAAACACAAGCACAAATAACCTTTGAAGAACAGCCTATAACTACACAGAGAGATGTATGATAAAGGCAAATAAATACTTTTAATAGGCTTAATTACAATGTGCTGTCAAACTAGCTTAGAGATTAGGTGTCTGTAAAGAGGTGTACTTTATAAGTTCACCCTTACTTAACCCCTTAAGGACACATGACGTTCTCATACGTCTCCATTTCCTAGTCCTTAACCCCTTAAGGACACATGACGTACTGGAACGTCATGTGTCCACTCCCGATCTATAACGCGGGGCCACGGCGTGGCCCCGCGTCATAGCGGGTCGGGCCCGGCCTCTAACAACGGCCGGGACCCGTGGCTAATAGCGCGCGGCATTGATCGCTGTGCCGCGCGCTATTAACCCTTTAGACGCGGCGTTCAAAGTTGAACGCCGCGTCTAAAGTGAAACCGAAAGCATCCCGGCTAGCTCAGTGGGCTGTTCGGGATAGCCGCGGTGAAATCGCGGCATCCCGAACAGCTGACAGGACAGCGGGAGGGCCCCTACCTGCCTCCTCGCTGTCCGATCGCCGAATGACTGCTCAGTGCCTGAGATCCAGGCATGAGCAGTCATCCGGCAGAATCGTTGATCACTGGTTTCTTATGAGAAACCAGTGATCAACATAGAAGATCAGTGTGTGCAGTGTTATAGGTCCCTATGGGACCTATAACACTGCACAAAAAAAGTGAAAAAAAAAAGTGAATAAACATCATTTAACTCCTCCCCTATTAAAAGTTTGAATCACCCCCCTTTTCCAATAAAAAAAAAAACACAGTGTAAATAAAAATAAAAATAAACATATGTGGTATCACCGCGTGCGGAAATGTCCGAATTATAAAAATCTATCATTAATTAAACCGCTCGGTCAATGGCGTGCGCGCAAAAAAATTCCAAAGTCCAAAATAGTGCATTTTTGGTCACTTTTTATATCATTTAAAAATGAATAAAAAGTGATCAATAAGTCATATCAATGCAACAATGGTACCGTTAAAAACTTCAGATCACGGCGCAAAAAATGAGCCCTCATACCGCCCCATACACGGAAAAATAAAAAAGTTATAGGGGTCAGAAGATGACAATTTTAAACGTATTAATTTTCCTGCATGTAGTTATGATTTTTTCCAGAAGTCCGACAAAATCAAACCTATATAAGTAGGGTATCATTTTAATCGTATGGACCTACAGAATACATATCAGGTGTCATTTTTACCGAAAAATGTACTACGTAGAAACGGAAGCCCCCAAAAGTTACAAAACAGCGTTTTTTTTTCAATTTTGTCGCACAATGATTTTTTTTCCCGCTTCACCACAGATTTTTGGGCAAAATGACTGACGTCATTACAAAGTAGAATTGGTGGCGCAAAAAATAAGCCATCATATGGATTTTTAGGTGTAAATTTGAAAGAGTTATGATTTTTTAAAGGCAAGGAGCAAAAAACGAAAATGCAAAAACGGAAAAACCTCCGGTCCTTAAGGGGTTAAGGACACATGACGTATGAGAACGTCATGTGCTTTCCCGGCCCCCCGCAGCCATCTGGAGCGAAGCTGAACGATTTCAGCAGGCATCGGGGCATATCGCCCAGGGGGGTCATGATGAGTGTAAAAAAATGAAGATTTTGAATTTTCTCCTTCACTTTGCTGCTATTCCTGTGAAATACCTAAAGGGTTAATACACTTACTGAATGTCATTTTGAATACTTTGGGGGGTGTAGTTTTTATAATGGGGTCTTTTATGGGGCATTTCTTATATGAAGACCCTTCAAATCCACTTCAAAACTGAACTGGTCCCTGAAAAATAGTGAGTTTGAAAATTTTGTGAAAAATTTAAAAATTGCTGCTGAACTTTGAAGCCCTCTGGTGTCTTCCAAAAGTAAAAACTCATAAATTTTATGATGCAAACATAAAGTAGACATATTGTGTATGTGAACCCCCCAAACATATATTTTGAATATCCATTTTCCTTCAAATTTGGGGATATTCAAATATATTTTGAATATCCATTTTCATCAAATTTGGGGATTTTTCACCAAATTACCATAAAATTTTACCACTAAGTTAAAGTAGAAAATGTCACGAAAAAAACAATCTCGGAATCAGAATGATAACTAAAAGCATTCCAGAGTTATTAATGTTTAAAGTGACAGTGGTCAGATTTGCAAAAAACGCTCTGGTCCTTAAGGTGTAAAATGGCCTGGTCCTTAAGGGGTTAAAAGACTGGTGGTATTTTTCTATTGACCTTTTCTTGCAATTTCTGTATATCTCTGTGCAAATGTAAATGTGTTTGTAATAATTCTCTTTGAAAGTAATGCTGTGTAATGTGTGTAAGCTTGTACTGTTGATTGTGGCAACTAGATGGTCGAAGCACCAAATACTTTATTAGGGCTAAAAGCAGGAAGTGTGCCAATGTGTGGTTGAGGCCACATGGCAGGTCTACGATCTTGTCCCTGACATCCTTGGACAGCTCTTTGCCATGGTAGAGAGTTTGGAATCTGATTAATTGCTTCTGTGGACAAGTCTCCAGAAATCTTTGCTGACTGAAAGGGGTCAAATATTTATTTAAAATTAAAGTTGACTAAGTAAGTTAGCTTATTTAAAATGTGTTTTTCTGTATTTTTTATGTTAATCTGTCTCAGACTGTTCAAATGAACTGTCCAGATTGGAATAATATCCACAAAGAAAACCTCTCCTGCCCTGGACAGTTCCTGACATGGACAGAGGTGTCAGAAGAGAGCAGCAGGCTGGAAAGAACTTCACAAATTTCTCTGTAGTATATCTGTAGTATGCAGCAGCTAAGTACTAGAAGGGTTAAGATTTTTAACTGGTTAACGACCCAGGACGTGTATACACATCCTTGTGCCGTTAACGGGGTATGGTGCAGGGTCCCTACTTGAGCCTGCCCCATACCGGCCAGCTGTTCTTGTAGTGGAGGGCTGGCGTTAATAGCCGACATGCGGCGATCGCCGCGCTGGCTATTAACCCATTAGATCGCCGCTGTCAAAGCTGACAGCAGCATCTAAAGAACCCTGTAAATGGTCCCTGGGGGTCCAGTCGGGTGGATTGCCCCCCCCCCCCGAAGTGCGATCAGGGGGCTTGGTCGATCCACTGCAGAGGTAGCTGGAAGACTTACCTCTCCTTCCACAGCGGCTGCTGCTCTGAGAATGAATGGCAGGGCCAGGCTTTATCAATCGAGCGCAGAGCACACAGATCAGTGGGATTCTAAGGAACTCTATTGATCTGTATGAGGAGTCAAATGATTCCTCCTGAAAGTCCCCTAAGGGGACTAATAAAGTGTAAAAAAAAAAAAGTTTTATAAAAGTTTAAAAAACACACATTAACCCCTTCCTTATTAAAAGTTTAAAACACCCCCCTTTTCCCAAATTCCATATAAAAAAATATAAAAAACATAATAAAAATAAACATATATGGTATCGCTGCGTGCGTAAAAGTCCAAACTATAAATACATAATGTTAATTAAACCCCAAGGTCAATGGAGTATACGAAAAAAAATACCAAAGTCCAAAATTGCAAATTTTTTGTCATTTTGTATACCCTAAAAAAATGTATAAAAACCGATCAAAAAGTCCCAAAACAAAATTAGTACAGATGAAAACTTCAGACCATGGTGAAAAAAATTAGCCCTCACACCACCCTGAGTACTAAAAAATAAAAAAGTTATAGGGGTCAGAATAGGACAATTTTAAACATACAAATTTTGGTGTATGTAGTTATAATTTTTTTTCAGTAGTTAAATAAAGAAAAACCTATATAAGTTGGGTATCATTGTAACTGTGTGGACCTACAGAATAAATATAAATATATGGTGTCATTTTTACTGAAAAGTGCACTGTGTAGAATCGGAAGCCCCCAAAAGTTACAAAATGGCGTTTTTTTCCCCAATTTTGCCCCACAAATAATTCTTTTTCTGGGTATGCTGTACATTTTGTGGTGAAATGATTGATGCCATTACAAAGTACAATTGGTGGTGCAAAAAAATAAGCCTTCATATGAGTCTGTAGGTGCAAAATTTTAAGCGTTATGATTTTTAGAAAGTGCAAAAATTGAAAAACCTGTGGTCCTTAAGGGGTTAAATAGAAGTGATTTTCAAATCTGTTTAACTTTCTTGCACCAGTTGATTTGAAAAAATAAAAATAAAAAAAATTTATTCCACCGGAGTATCCCTTTAATCTTATAAACTGGATTATAGGAATATTAAAGAAATTTTGTTTTCAATTCCTTAAAGCGTACCTGTCATAGTGCCCAAAAAAAGAAAAAAAAGTGATATGTTACTCAGGACCCAATCCTGATCATGTGCATATAATTTTTATGTGTCTCTGACCTATATATCCAGAGATATAAGCATTTATCTGCTGGGGAGTTACTTTTTCATTGTGCAGGCTGGAGGGGGCGTGTCAGTCTGTCTCCCTCACAGGAGCCAGCCTGGGCAGTCAACCAATCAGTACTCTCTACTCTGTAACCCTTTCCTCTCTGGTTTTATGCTGTGTCATGTGTCAGAGGAAGATACCTAGAGCTTGCCTGCAGTAATCAGAAGACATGGTGAATTCATAACAGGATATATCTTATATAAATATAAGAATAGATCTTTATAAAATTAGTGCAAGGATTTTTTTAGATAAAAGTACAGCATTTTTATGAATACATGTTCTATCTGTTTTATCTTCACCTAGTAAAGCTGGATGCTAATCAGCATAGCTGTCACTATGTGTGTCATTCATCTTTCACAGACTCCTGAATGTCTGATCAACTTCTTTGTCATTCAGGAGTCCAAGAAAGCTTTGACTATTTCAGCATGCTGGGAGTTGTAGTTTAGTAACAACTGAAGCTGCAATGTTTGTAAATAACTGTGTTAGAGCAGTGTTGCCTCCAGCTGTTGTAAAACTACAGCTCCCAGCATGTCCACACATCCTTTATCTGTAGTTTTGCATACACAATAGAAATCTCCTATACTGGATACCGGTATGCTTTATGGCCAATATCCAGTATGCTGTAAAATCTAGACTAGTCTGTTTGGCTAAAAGACAGGCGACCCCTAGTGGTGGCTATTTTGAGCTTGAATTTCAGGTGAAAATGTAATTTTTTTTAACAGGTGTATATTGTGAAATGTCATATTATAATGAGTCCTGCAATATATGAAAAGTTTTTAACAATGACAGTGCCTCTTTAAGCTCTGAAATAATCTTTGTGGGGCCATTATTACAATGTTAAAACATTTTGCACCCAAGGAAGCAGAAACATCCATGAACCTGTTTATTTGAAAATGTAAATCCTGTTTTGCTATGTTATGTCCTGCAGAAATGCTTACACCCAACCAACATTGCTTTAACCCCTTAACGACCATGGATGTAAATGTACGTCCTGGTTTGGCGGTACTTCCCGCACCAGGACGTACATTTAAGTCCTGTGTATGACTGCGAGCATTGGAACGGTTCTCGCGTCATACACGGCAGGTTATGGCTGCTAGCAGCAGCCGGGGACCCACCCGTAATGGCCGACATCCGCGATCGTGTGGATGTCCGCCATTAAACCCTCAGATGCCATGATCAATACAGCTCACGGCATCTGCGGCAGTGCACTATTTTAAATGGATGATCGGATCGCCCGCAGCGCTGGCGTGGCAATCCGATCATCCAGCATGGCGGCCGGAGGTCCCTTCACCTTGCTCCGGCCATCTCCAGGGGTCTTCTGCTCTGAGATAGAGCAGACCAGAGCAGAAGATCACCGATAATACTGATCAGTGCTATGTCCTATGCATGAAATAAATAGAAAGAAAAAAGACCGGGGAACGGCGCCTCGTGTATTACCCTTAAACACAAACAGCAAGTGTAAATGTGGGAGAAACCCACGGCACTTATAGGTGGCTGCTCACCAGATGTAAATAGAAGTAACGCATATCACCCCAAATAGGGGTACTCACTGATGTCCAAAGGAGGGCTGCAAGCCGGAGGTCACAGGCACATACGTCCTGACGTAGTCATCAAACGGAAAATGGAAAAGGACCTCATTCATCCAGGCGCTGCCGGTTAGGTCATCAGGTGCACAAAATGATGCAATGTATACCTTGGAATATTGTATACATGAAAGTTTATTAAAAAATAATAAACAACATACAGATTACACGTTTCGAGGGTGACTCCCCTCTTCCTCAGATCAGGTGTGCACGCTACGCCCTGAGTCCCGGTCCTGCGATATAACGTGGGGTCACACGTTATATCGCAGTGGGCCCGGCGTCATAGTGAAGCCGGGATCTGCCGCTAATAGCGTGCGGCACTGATCGTGGTGCTGCGCGCTATTAACCCTTTAAACCCTTCAAAGCTGAGCAACACGGCTAAAAACGATAGTAAAAGTGCCTGGCTAGCTCAGGGAGCTGTTCGGGATCTCGGCGGTATAATCGCGGCATCCCGAACAGCTGTAGCACAGGAGGAAGGTCTTCTTACCTTCTCCTGCGCTGTACCATCGCCGAATGAATGCTTCAAGCCTGAGATCCAGGCTTGAGCAATCAATCGCCGAAAACACTGATTGATCCATTCCTATGGGGATGCATCAATCAGTGTTAAAGATCAGTAAATGCAATGTTATAGCCCCTTATGGGAGCTATAATATTGCATAAGAAAAGTGTAAAAAAATCATTAACCCTTTCAATTATCCCTTCCCCTAATAAAAGTTTGAATCAACCGGCATTTCCAAGAATAAAAAAAAAACGGTGTAAATAAAAATAAAAATTTCCGTGTGCGGAAATGTCCGAATTATAAAAATATACCACTTTTTAAACCGCACGTTCAATGGCGTACGCACAAAAAAATTCCAAAGTCCAAAATAGTGCATTTTTTATCACTTTTTATACCACAAAAAAGTGAATAAAAAGTGATCAAAAAGTCTGATCAGAACAAAAGTGTTACCGCTAAAAACTTCAGATCACAGCGCAAATAATAAGCCCTTATAGTGCCCTGAACACAGAAAAATAAAAAAGTTATAGGGCTCAGAAAATGACAATTTTAAACGTATACATTTTCCTGCATGTATTCAGGATTTTTTTCTGAAGTGATACAAAATCAAACCTATACAAGTAGGGTATCATTTTAACCGTATGGACCTACAGAATAAATATGATGTGTCATTTTTGCCGAAAAAAGTACTGCTTAAAAACAGAAGCCCCCAAAACTTATAAAATAGTGTTTTTTCATCAATTTTGTCGCATATTGATTTTTTTTCCTGTTTCACTGTCAATTTTTGGGTAAAATGACTAATGTCATTACAAAGTAGAATTAGTGGCGCAAAAAAATAAGCCATCATATAGAATTTTAGATGAAAATTTTAAAGAGTTATGATTTTTTAAAGTTAAGGAGGAAAAATTGAAAATGAAAAAACGGAAAAAGCCTGGGTCCTTCAAGGGTTAAAGGGGTACTCCGGTGAAAACCTTTTTTTCTTTTAAATCAACTGGTGGCAGAAAGTTAAACATATTTGTAAATAAGGAAAAGATAATAATGTGTAGCTCACTTCTGATATAGAGAGAGTATAGTGCTTGAGGTTAAAGGTGATACCCCCACCCAAGGGGCCTAATCTAATATAGGGAAGAAAAAAAAAAAAAAAAAAAAAAAAAATATATATATATATATAGATATATAAAATATATAAAAAAAACAGTCCTCTAAAGCACTAGAGGTATGGAAAAAGAAAATGAGTGAATAGAATGTGGATCCAATTGTTATAGTGAAAATAAAATTCTTTTTGGTCACTGAAGAAAATGCCCGTGAAACGCGTCTGGCCTTGTCTAAAGCACAAAGACATTAGGTGTATATCACTTTAAAGAACCTATCCGCTCAATTACCAACTTGCAACTGCTGGATGCCTGCGGTATCGGGACCACCATTACGCGCGCACTGCTAGCGCATCATTGGGACACGCACCTGTTGTCGGTTACTCATTCGCAGCCCTGGACAGCAGAGCTCCTGAACACCACTCCTAGACACTACTCCGTTAGGCCGGACGCCTCTCCGTGCCAGCCCAGGACATTCGGAGCCCCCGAAGAGCCACTCACCCCGACCGGAATACAGACAGGCACTGCATCCATCGCGGCTGTTGAGGAGGGTGAGTGGTGCTGTGCACCGCGATACATTTGCTACAATTATACTTACCGATTCACCTTACTTGCTACTGCATCCAAGACCACAACACTGTTGCAGGACTGATAATTGATTTACCCCTGATAAGTGTTACTATTGAGTCTCTGCAAGACTATATGATACTTGTGACACTCCCGGCATCTGCGCTATATCTGTGATTTTTAGCACACAGCATTGATGGATTCTGCTTCTATTTCTTCTCAATGAGACTTGTGATCATTGAAAAGAGATTTTTTTATCTTTGTAGCGGATATTAATTTATCTTTTGTATTTTTGTGCAATTTTTTATTAATATTTTAACATTTTATTGCCTTTCACCTGCCAGGGCCCTGCCAGGTGATTGGCTGTATACCATAATTGTTATACATAATAAACACAATTTTATTTTCACTATAACAATTGGATCCACATTCTATTCACTCATTTTGTTTTTCCATACCTCTAGTGCTTTAGAGGACTGGTTTTTATATATTTTATATATATATATATATATTTTTTCCCTATATTTGTAAATTACTTCTATTAAAAAATCTTAATCCTTCCAGTACTTATTAGCTGCTTAATGCTATAGAGGAAATTCCTTTCTTTTTGGAACACTGATGTTCCAGCACAGTGCTCTCTGCTGACATCTCTGTCCATTTTAGCAACCATGCATAGCAGATGCATAGCAGATGCATAGCAGATGTACGCTAAGGGGAGCATGGTGGCCCAGTGGCTAGCACTGCTGCCTGGCAGTGCTGGGGACTTGGGTTCAAATCCCACTAAGGACAACAATAAAAAAAAGCATTATTATTATAATAATAACGTCAGCAGAGAGAACTATGCTCGTGATGTCATCAGAGAGCATTCCACAAAAAAAAGAACTTCCTCTGTAGTATTCAGCAGCTAAAAAGTACAGGAAGGATTAAGATTTTTTAATAGAAGTAATTTACAAATATGTTTAACTTTCTGCCACCAGTTGATTTAAAAGAAAAAAGCTTTTCACCGGAGTACCCCTTTAACCTGTTGGGGATATCGATCAGCAGGCACCCCATGCAAATGAATTCACACTTGCGATTTGTGGCTATTCCGGAAAATGGGGGATCGCGGTTATCCAAGACACCCCCTGAAGGGATAGGAGTGAGGTGGCAGGGGTGCCACCCATCCTATCCCTGCTATTGGGCGTCTAGAAGCGACGTCCAATAGCAGATCGGGGGTGGGGGGGGGGGTTAACTTTTGTTTTCCCCATTCTGCCCACCCACAATAGGCATGGCAGAATGGGGGAAACCGAAGGGGACCGGCGACGAAGTCCACTTACCCTGCAGGCGAGTCTGTGGGCGACGATCGGTGTCGGAGATCGGCGGGCGGCATGCCGTGCGGCTGGCTCCCTGGATCCGACGGAAGCCGGTAAGTTGCCAAGAAACATCTAGAGGGCTACAGTTTGAGACCACTATACAGTGGTCTCTACACTGTTGCCCTCCAGATGTTGCAAAACTACAACTCCCAGCATGCCCAGACAAGCTGTCAGGTTCGGATTTGTAGTTTTGCAACCGCTGGACGGCTAAAGTTTGGATATCACTGTGTAGTGAACTGTGGCCCTCTAGATCTTTCAAAACTACAACTCCCAGCATGCCCACATAGCAGATTGCTGTCTGGACATGCTGGGATTTGTAGTTTTGCAACATCTGGAGGTCCACAGTTTGGAGATCACTGTGCAGTGGTCTCTAAACTGTAGCCCTCCAGATGTTGCAAAACTGCAAATCCCAGCATGCCCAAACAGCAAACAGCTGTCTCAGCATGTTGGGAGTTGTAGTTGCGTACCTCCAGCTGTTGCATAACTACATCTCCCAGCATGCACTTCGGCGATCAGTACATGCTAGGAGTTGTAGTTTTGCAATAGCTGGAGGGACACTGGTTGGAAAATACTGAGTTAGGTAACAGAACCTAACTGAAGGTTTTCCAACCAGTGTGCCTCCAGCTGTTGCAAAAGTACAACTCCCAGCATGCACGGTCTGTCAGTGCATGCTGGGAGTTGTAGTTTTGAAACTGCTGGAGGTTTGCCCCCCCCCCCTCATGTGAATGTACAGGGTATATTCACACTTGCAGGTTTATAGTAAGTTTCCTGCTTCAAGTATGAGCGGCAGCTAATCTTTCGCCGCAGCGCAAACTTGTAGCGGTAAGCTCACTGTAAACCTCTGCTAGTGCGAATGTCCCCAAAAAACACTACACTACACTAACACATAATAAAGGGTAAAACCCTACATATACACCCCCTTACACTGTCCCCCCAATAAAAATGAAAAACATATTGTGCAGCAGTGTTTCCAAAACGGAACCTCCAGCTGTTGCAAAACAACAACTCCCAGCATTTCCGGACAGCCATTGACTGTCCAGGCATGCTGGGAGTTTAGCAACAGCTGGAGGCACCCTGTTTGGGAATCACTGGCGTAGAATACCCCTATGTCCACCCCTATGCAATCCCTAATTTAGTCCTCAAATGCGCATGGCGCTCTCTCACTTCGGAGCGCTGTCATATTTCAACAAAACAGTTTAGTGCCACATATTGGGTATTTCCGTACATGGGAGAAATTGCACTACAAATTTTGGGGGGCTTTTTCTCCTTTTACCCCTTATGAAAAGGAAAAGTTGGGGTCTACACCAGCCTGTTAGTGTAAAAAAAAAAATTAGTTTACACTAAGATGCTGGTGTTGCCCTTTACTTTTTATTTTCTCAAGAGGTAAAAGGGAAAAAAGACCCCCAAAATTTGCGCATGATTCTATTGTGCAAATTGCTTCATTAAAGAGTAGCTCCCACCATCCTTTTTTTTTTCTGTCCCTGCCTATTGCCCATCTATTCCTAACCCCCTCCCTGCCTTAAATTTTTTTTTTACTATATTAAAAAGGCCTTTTTGTCTGTCTGGTAGTGTGCTCACTACCAGGCAGACTTCCCCAGCACGCACAACGTCACTAATGCCTGCTGGGGCCGCCACTTCCGCCACTTCATCTATCCGACACTTCATCTATATGGGGTGCCTACAGCTGTTTCACCACTACAACTCCCAGCTTGCCCTGACATCTATTGGCTGACAGGGCATGCTGGGAGTTCTAGTGGTTAAACAACTGGAGGTACTCTGTATTGAAAGCAATAACTCTGTTAGGGACGCGGCGCTACCCCGAACCCTGCTCTCACCCCCTGTTGAAAACAATAGTTGTAGGGCCGCGGCGCTACCCCAAACCACGCTCTCCTCCCCTGTTGAAAACAATAGTTGTAGGGCCGCAGTGCTACCCCGAACCCCCGCACCCTCCCTCCCTCTCCTCCCCCCCCCGCAAGAGACATACCCGATTGTGCATAGCAGCAGCGGCGGCGGCGTGTAGATTCCGGGAGGCGGGGCCTGCGTGTGAGGCCAATGCGCTCTCAGACAGGCAGGGAGGGAGCGAGCGCAGGCTGAATTCAGCCGTCATCGGTCCTAATTCAGGTATGACGTCACGCTAGCCTGCAGCCGGCCACTAGGAGGGAGACCCCCTAGTGGCCGGTTTTCAAACGTAAAATACAACATAATAATAATTTTAAAAAAATAATGAAAATATATTAGAGATATGTTGTAGTACATATGTACTACAACATATATAAAAAAAAAAAAGTTGATGAAAGTGCCCATTTAAACTATATTTAGTGCGGTCCAGGCTCCAGGACATCTAAAATGGCAGATCCACATGTTAGGACATGGGGCAAGGAACTGTGGGAAGGCAGGAACAATGGTAGGCAGGATGACCCTGTCACCCCTGTGATGTCACAGCCCTTTATATCGGCAGCCATATTCCTGCTAGTCACTTCATTCATTACACTGCTGAGACATAGGACGGACAGCCTGTGTGTGTGTTACACAGAAAAGCTTTTTCCAGCAGCGTTTCACCTCCTAGTCACAGCCATTACTGCAGCCATTAACCTCCCAGTCACTTTCTACGGCATTGTATTACAGAGAGGGGCAGAGAGCTGTGTGTTGCCTCATACAATTCAACAAGCTGCCTCAACTTCATAAACCTTAGCAGAGGAGGCAGGAATAATTTTTAGTACAATTCTGTGTCTTTGTTCCACAACAATATTTTTCTGCCCTCATAAGTGCATACCACATACCTACATTTAAGTAGTGTACTATTTTGTAGCTGTTAATCTGTCAAGGACCTAGATACTGTGAAAGTCCAGGCAAAAGTAATCACCGGCTGGTGTTTTACTCCAATACGTTTTTTTATGTGTACTGTAGCCAGGGGCGTACCTAGAGCATTTGGCACCCGGGGCTGACCCTTTGTTTGGCACCCCCCCCCCACACACACGCACCCCCCCCTTAGTTACAACCCCTCCCTCCCCTCCCCCCAGGAGCGGACTGACAACTTTCGGGGGCCCTGGACCAAAAAAAAGGCAAGGGCCCCTGCTAGGCTCTGCAGCTCGTCAATCTTCTGCCACGCTCCTATTCCACCCGAATCCCATACACAATAAACTAAAATTTATATATGTAAGAAACACTTTAACGTAGGTAAATTTCTATGACCAATAATACTGGTATACAAGGAGTAAATATATACCACCGCACAATAACTGGATAATACCGCCATACTGTACTGAATAAAACCACTATACACAGACCAGTATACTACAAAGAATCTGTATACAATATAAGTGATTATATACAGGACCATATGGCGGTAGAAATCAGCTGCACACAGGATGTGTATACCATATAAGTGATTACAGTTACATTTTGGGACTCACAATTATGTATTTTCTGATCAGCGGCATTCTCTTTCCTTTTCTTCTCCGTCCGGATAAGACCGCCATGTGGATCTCTTAACATCTGCAGGAAAAACATGTCAGACTCTGCATATATTCAGTGCCCTCCTCTACACAATCTTTCCATCTATAGGCCCACAAACTGTAATAATGCCCTCCTTGGTGTCCTGCACAGTAAAAGGGCAGGTAGGTAGGTAGCCAGGTAACCCCCTCTTTCCCATAGGTATATGCAGAGTTACAACCCCTCTCTTTCCATTAGGTATATGCAGAGTTACACCCCCCTCTCTTTCCCATAGATATATACAGAGCTACGCTACACCCCCCCCCTCTTTCCCATAGGTATATGCAGAGTTACACCCCCCCTCTTTCCCATAGGTATATGCAGAGCTAAACCCCCCACCCCCTCTTCCACATAGGTATATGCAGAGCTACACCCCCCCCCCTCTTTCCCATAGGTATATCTAGGGCTGGGCGGTATACCGGTTCATACCGAATACCACAATTTAATAAATTTTCCCCATACCGCAATACCGGTTGGGCCCCCCCCCCCCCCCCCGGGAATGTATTATCAGCCTAGCACAGCGCTGTCCCCACATCGGGGAACTAATCCTATGTTACCCGCCAGCACTGTTGTGCTCCCCCCAATTAATGATCAGCCCAGCTGGGTACTACTCACATATGTCAAGCACTGCCCTCCTCCTCTTTGTTGGGGGCCACCGGGCGCTGGAACTCTATACTGTACGCCAGTGGTCTCCAACCTGCAGACCTGCAGATGTTTCAAAACTACAACTCCCAGCATGCCCGGAAAGCCAGTGATTGAACTCTCTGTACGCCAGTGGTCTCCAACCTGCGGACCTCCAGTTGTTGCAAAACTACAACTCCCAGCATGCCCGGACAGCCGTTGGCTGGGAGTTGTAGTTTTGCAACAGCTGGAGGTCCGCAGGTTTCAGACCACTGCTGTACGCTGTATACCTATGCCCGGGCTGCAAAAGATACAGAAAATAAACTTAACTCACCCACGTCGGCCGATGAGTGACGTCATCGGCGCCTGTACTGCGTGCTGCGTGGGGGCGGAGGTCACATCTCCTCTGTGTAGCTGCAGATGCAGCTCACACAGAGGGGACGCCTTCTCCTGTATGTGCGTGTATCGTGCATACAGGAGAATGTAGCACTTACTGCTGGGGATCTGGGACGAGTGTCCCGGACCTCAGCAGTGGCGGCGGGTCAGTCTGCTCCTGGCACCACCCTTGAGAGTGGCACCCCTGACCGCCCCCCCCCCCCGCCCCACCCTTGGTACGCCACTGACAGTAGCGCATTTTTCTGCCCTCTTTGATCCACAACAAATGGTCTGCTGGTTATACTAGTCTGTAGACTGTATAATACATACCCAGCAGTCCATTCCTAATAGTCTGTGAGAGAGTGCAATTTTGGGTTTGGTACACAGCGAATGTGTGCTGCAGCATTGTTGTGTACTGCTGGTGTTGTGCAAAAATATGTATTTTTAAGCATACTATTGCACATTTTTCTGCCCTCATAAGTGCATACCACATACCTTCATCTAAGTAGTGTACTATTTTGTACCTGCTAATCTGTCAAGGGCCTAGATACTGTGAAATTCCAGGCAAAAAGTAATCACCGGCTGGTGTTGTACTCCAATATGTTTTTAAAGTGTACTGTAGCTAATTTTTCTGCCCTCATAAGTGCATACCACATATGTACATCTAAGTAGTGTACTATTTTGTACCTGTTAATCTGTCAAGGGCCTAGATTCTGTGAAAGGACAGTCAATAGTACACACCTGCTGCTGTTCTAGACAAATACTGTTTTAAGCGTAGTGAAGCGTATTGTACTCCCCTCATGTTCGCAATAAGTATATCAGGCAGAGTAGTGACAGGACATGCACAGAAGAGTGGCAGAGGCTTAAATTCATCAGGTGCAAGCAGAGGTCGCAGCAGAGTAGGGGTGTGTGGCATCTGGAGTCACAGAGAGAGGCCTGAGCTCCCGGTGTCAGCTAGTAGTTATGTCTTGACCAGCAACCCAGCAGCCATGATTGATCGGTTTAATTGGTCCTCCACTTCATCCCAAGTGACATCCGATACCTGCAGTCAACAGTCGGTGGGTTCCACAGACTCATCCCTCAGTTGGCATGGCCCTCATGCTGCTGCTGCCACCTCAAGGCTCTCTCGTTGTGCTGCTCTATGGTCTCCTCATGCTAATGCTACCACCTACAGGCTCTGTCATTGTGCTGCTCTATGGTCTCCTCATGCTAATGCTACCACCTCCAGGCTCTGTCATTGTGCTGCCATATGGTCTCCTCATGCTGATGCTGCCACCTCCAGGCTCTCTCATTCTGCTCTATGGTCTCCTCATGCTAATGCTACCACCTCCACACTCTGTCATTGTGCCACCATATGGTCTCCTCATGCAGATGCTGCCACCTCCAGGCTCTCTAATTGTGCTGCACTATGGTCTCCTCATGCTGATGCTGCCACCTCCAGACTCTCTCAATGTGCTGCTTTATGGTCTCCTCATACTGATGCTACTGCCTTCATGCTCTGTCATTATGTCACCATATGGTCTCCTCATGCTGATGCTACCACCTCCAGGCACTGTCATTGTGCCGTCATATGGTCTCCTCATGCTGATGCTGCCACCTCCAGGCTCTCTAATTGTGCTGTTCTATGGTCTCCTCATGCTGATGCTGCCACATTGTGTTGCCATGGATACTGCAAAACATAATTAATATGCTGGTCCCCAGTTTCAGAAATTCCTCTGCATTAGACCACAAGGAAGTATTGAAGATGTGCATTATGTAAAACTTTGCTTTTCTTAGAATAAAATATATGGACCCAAATTTTTTTTAAATCTAAGAAAAGGAAAGGTGTGCAAATAACACCATGTGCCACCATGTTGTGGTTCGTTGCTTGGGGTAAGCCATGTGCCTCATGGGTTAACAAAATGCCTGCCAACCACCTGGTGAGTATAGACCCAAAATGTCCGACCAAACCATGTGGTCAGTGAATACAATATTACAAAGCCCAGGTAAATTAGACACTTTAAGCAGAATTAGTGGAGCCTAAATGCATTAATAAGAACCCAAAGCCAACCTATTAATATGAGTAATTCTGACAGAGTTATATCCTAACAGTTAACAAACAATATCAACAATCACTCAGAATGCAGCAAAAGATAATAATGTTTAATAAGATAATTAACATATTCTAGTTAAACACTTATAATACCAACTAGACAATTATCTGTGCAGTACTAAGTACATATCACATGAGGGCCATAAAGGCAGATCAAGGCTATCCAAGTGATTTAATCTAGACAAATATAAAATGCACCGAAATGATACAGTTTTATACTTAGCATCCCAGGATCTTAGATGAAAAATGTAGATGGAAGTTTCAGAGGTTCTGGTGGATGGATTGGCCTATGTTGACCCATGAGGCCCTGTAAACTTGAGGCCTACATCTTGGAAAATGTTCCAGCCACAGCCAGAGATGGGAAGGGAAAAGAAGACGCCTTAACAATGACCAGCAAAGTCTTTTATTTAAAAGAAGCCCCTCCCAGATTTTTCAACCTCCAGTTATTCCCTATCCATAAACACCTCCTAGAAGCAGTCAGGCAGGTCTTTAAAAAAAGACAGGATGTTACATTGAAATTAACCTTTCCTGTGTTGAAAAGGTGGCATTTCAGTCTGTGAAGCTCATGGGAATAAAAATACAAATATAGCAAATAAAATGTATGTCATATTCATATCCATAACACACCAATACCACAAGTATTTATGCAATGCAAAGACCTCTAAAAGGTGGAAAGTAACAACATATGGTCCATTGTAACGGGTGTGGGTAAAAACTTCCCCTGTAAGACCCTACTCTTGCTTGTGCATACCAACACCAAAAAAAGACTGTTTTCTTCTGCCTACCTGCCTTGGCTACTATTCTAATCCTTCCAACTTCCTGATGCCACACATCTGATGCCAAGTTCTCCTTTTTTTCACCCACCTTCGTCACTGGGTACTGCCACCCACTGCACCACTGGGTCACTTTCAGGACTCCTGATGCTGCTGTCACCTCCAGGCTGTCTCATTCAGCCACTACATGGTCTCCTCATGCTTCAGCCAACTCCAGGCTGTGCCATTCAGCCACTGTATGGTCTCCTCATGCTTCACCACTTCCAGGCTGTGCCATTCAGCCACTATATGGTCTTCTCATTCTTCAGCCACCTCCAGGCTGTGCCATTCAGCTACTATATGATCTCCTCATGCTTCAGCCACCTCCAGGTTGTGCAATTCAGCCACTATATGGTCTCCTCATGCTTCAGCCAACTCCAGGCTGTGCCATTCAGCCACTGTATGGTCTACTCATGCTTCACCACTTCCAGGCTGTGCAATTCGGCCAATATATGGTCTCCTCATGCTTTACCACCTCCAGGTTGTGCCATTCAACCACTATATGGTCTCTTCATGCTTCAGCCACCTCCAGGCTGTGCCATTCAGACACTATATGGTCTCCTCATGCTGCCACAAATTCCAGGCTGTGTCTTGGGATATATCAAGAGAGGAATAGAGGCTCAGGAAAGGAACATATTTTTGCCTGTATAAATCACTAGTCAGACCACATATGGAGTATTGTGTCCAATTTTGGGCACCTGTGTGTAAAAATTACATGGCTGAACTGGAGAGGGTGCAGAGGGGGGCGCCAAAGATAATTATATGGGTATATGGGAGGATTACAGGACCAAAACAGGTTATCAAGCTTGGGGTTGTTTAGTATGGAGAGAGATGTCTTAGGGGCAATTTTTTCACAATGTACAAATATATGAATAGACCGTACAGAGATCTTTCTAGTGATCTTTTTATATCTAGGCTGGTAACCATGACAAGGGGTCATCCTCTACGTTTACAGGAAAGAAGGTTTCGCCATCATCACAGACAGAGATTCTTTACTGTAAGAGCAGTGAGACTATGGAACTCTCTGCCACATGATGTTGTGATGTCTGACTCAATAAATTTATGAATAATTTATGGAGATAGAACGTTGATCCAGGGATTTATTCTTATTTTCATATTGGAGTCAGGAAGGAATTTTTCCTCTGTTATGGGGCAATAGGCAAAAGCCTCAGGTTAGGTTTCCACGGCAATAAAAAAATTTTGTCAATAGGGAACTGCAAAATGCCATATCCACTTGGCGTTTTTCAGTTTGGCAATTTTTTTTCATCCTTTGGGCGTTTTTCAGCTATTTTTGGCTCCTTGGCAGTTTTTCAAAAACGACCTCTTGGTGAGACTTTTTTTTTTGAAAATCTTGGTGTTTTCCTCCCATAGAAGTCTACGCCATGTGGGTTTTAACTTTGGTGTTTTTGAAGGCGGTTTTAATTCTTTTTTGGACTTTAGCGATCCAAAAAAGTGATGGAGATATATTTTTTTATAAAATTTTGTAGGGTACCATTAAAAAGAAAAAAGATACAGTAGTGATGGAAAAAAATTGTATTTAATGACATTTTTCTTTTTTATAACTACATTTTTATAAATTTTTAAACAGGAATGAATTTATGTGGGTGGGCAGGGAATGGCAGACAATAATAAAAATTAGAAAGGGGCCATTTAAATGTAAAAATAATTTGTTCTAATTAATTTTGTTACACTTTTTATTAATAATGTATTTTTTATTTATTTTTTAAATTTTTTAAGTCGTACTACTACTCCCAGCATGGAACACACTGTTCCATGATGGGAGTAGTAGTACATGTACTAATTGACAGATCACCCCGGGTGTCACTTCTGACCCCCGTTGCGATTCTCCTGTATAATGTATAGATTCGGGTGGGCAGTCGGCTGCTCTTCTATGGTCCCCTGCACTGCCATATATATACACCTTTTCATATTTCCCGCAGAGAGCTGTGATTGTCCAGATGGTTCCAGCCACAACTCTCTGTGGGATATATGAATATGTGTGTGTATATATATATATATATATATATATATATATATATATACACGTCAGTGCAGGGAACCATAGAAGAGCGGCCGCCCGCATCTATACATTATACAGGAGGATCACAGCGGGTGTCAGGAGTGACACCCGCTGTGATCTTTCCTTAACTGCAGGTACTACTGCTCCCAACATGGAGCACACTCTGCTCCATGCTGGGAACTGTAGTACCTGCATGAATAGAAAGATCGCAACAGATGTCAGAAGTGACACTCGCTGCGATCTGTCTATTGATGCAGGTACTACAGCTCCCAGCATGGAGCAGAGCGTGCTCCATGTTGTGAGCAATAGTACCTGCAGTTAAGGATAGATCACAGCGGGTGATACAACACAAGAAATGATGGGCACTGCCAATATATTTGCTGTGGGTGCAAACAGTTGTCAAGGTACAACTAAATACAGAAGAGAGAAAAAGCTGACAACCCAAATGAATGCACACCTACTGCCATGAAAATATGATAAAGACAAATAAATTTTATTAAGACATATACAAAAAGGAGCACAAAAGACCTATTAAAACCACTTAAAAACATACCACAAAATCCAGAGAAACTAGGAATGTAATCCTGTCTCTGACCCCTGACTCATGCAAAATATTCAAATAAGGTGACAATGGATAATGACACATATATATATATATATATATAGATATATATATATATATATATATATATAATTAATCATAAATGCCCGCCAGAGCCCCACAATCTAATAACAATGCAAACAAGATGTATAAAGTGCCTAATGCATGAGGGTGAATCCCAACAATATGTATCACAAGAAAAAATATGTGTACAATAATCCCAAACTATACCAAAGTGGAAGGACCATCCACAAACAATGAATATATGCAGGACCCGGGGGCCCTCCCCCAGCAATAAAGATCAGGTGGTGATGGGTCCCAAGGTCCCTGTGATAAAGGTGGGCTTCTGGCTAGAAAAAAAATATGTGGCAGTTGCTATGGTAGGCCATCAAACATGAGAACAATGTCATCCAGGAGTCAGGGGATCAGCAAAAAAATCTGCAAAAAACAAAAAAAAAAAAAAAAACACACTTTATTAAACACTTTGTTAAAATACATTACTAATAAAAAATGTAACAAAATTTATTATAAAAAAATATTATATTTTTACATTTAGTGGCCCCTTTCTACATTTTCATTATTGTTGGCTACATTTTTAGTTTCCTCTGTCGGGTACATCTTTTTCCATCCCTACTTCATCCTTTTTTTTTTTTTGATCCCCAACAAATTTAGAAAAAAACGCCAAATGGCCAAAAATCCAACTCTCACTCAAAGGCAAAAATGCCAGAAAAATGCCAAAAGTTTTTCCGGCATTTTCACTGGCTTTTTTTAGGTATAAAAAAAAATAAAAGGAAGTGGAAACCTAGCCTCATTGTTTTTTTTTATGTCTTCCTCTGGATCAACACAGTATGGTTTTAGGTTGAACTTGGTAAACTTTTTTTTCAACATTAAAAACTATATTACATTGCATAGTTGTATTGCACTGTTGCATATAACATTGCACTATGCATTAAATGAGTAAATTGACTTTTCACCCAGGACTATGAACCTATTAACCCCTCATATATGGAGCCTTTCTGCATAGAGTATTTCTTTTTATTAATACCCCCTTTTTGCAAGGTCATGCTGATGCTTGTCAACTTTATTCAAAGGGTTTACTTGTACAAGAAATGAATCACCTAAAAGAAACCAAGGGCATGTTGATACGTGCATAAGCAGTTTGTTTTTTCCAATTTACTCTGTAAAGCAATTGGAATCTTAGACAGAATTTTACATTAGTATGAAGCAGATATATCACCCAATTAAGGCAGTCTACTTTAGAGTGACTAAGTACATAAGCTAGACATGAGTGATGAGCTGTATAGGGAACAGGTTTCAAGAACAGATAAGAGTATGCATTCTGCTTTTACAGGATGTACCACCAAAATCATACAGAGGATTCCCCCTGGGAAACTAATCAGACACTAATATTTCTAACACTTGCTGGGCTTTATGTTGTCCCAATTAATCATCTGTTTTCCTGTTTTGTCTGAAGTTTAGTTCTGTGTGCTGTTTGTCCAAACAAGACAGCTTTACAGTTCTTTAAAAGAGAAGTCACATACCAGTTTGGGCTTAGGCCCATGGGCTCTATTACTTATGTGCCTATGTTATTGTTCCATGGATACTTGTTGTAAGCTTTTATTCTGATGTTCAATAAACTTACTCCTTTTTTACACTAAAAGAGAAGTCACATGGAGAAATATGTGTGGCTATTATGCCCTGGCTGCCAGAATATAAAACAACAAATGAGACTTACTAGCCGCTGCTACCTCGTGTCCTGGTATCGCCATTTCAGACCTCTGCTGCCATTTTCCTGGTTCCCGTGGTCAACGGGTCACACTGTGGACTCAGGTAATCTCCGGCCGCAACTATGTCGCGCTTCAGCCAGCGATACCTTAAAAAATGGAAAAAATCGGGGAACCGCGCCTCGTGTATTATCCAAGGTAATATGCCTGAGTGTAGAACAGAAAATGCCAGCCTTCTGAGTGGCCACTCACCTAGTATATAATAAATTGTGCATATCACCCCTCTGCAGGGGTAGCCAAATTCTTCACTGGAGATGAACTGCCAAGCCTGAAAGGTTGCAGAAAGAAGATAACCCGATCCCGTCTCAAGGAGCAATAGTATAAGTAGAAAGAAATCTTCATGCAACAGGCGCTGTTCCAAATTCCAGGGAAATGAACAAATGTCCGATGGAAGATATTATGAAAGTGCCTACACCAGATAGATGGTGTGGATGTGTAACAATTAGAATAATACAGGGATTTAGGTGCATTACTGTGGTAGATGTAAACAATGACATTAGCTAACCCTCAACACTGATGTTAAAATTGAGACATTAGCCAGTATATCCTTGTATGAAGGACATACCTGAGCCCACACACCAACGCCAAGGTTTCTCAATTGGCACGGGACCTAACAGTAACCTACCTGTGCGTGATAAGCAAAAGCAGGGGCCAGTGGGCAATTACAGCAGCATTAGGCGGACTCACAGCCTCCTCCCAGGTTACCTCCAGTGTGGCTGAGCACACATACAGTGGTAGGAGGGAGGCAGACTATAAGCCCCACTCAAGTTGGCTAATATAGTTGCTGGCCTCACAGGTAAACCTTAATGCTGCCTATAAAGTGTTCAAGACATATTAAATATGGAGTTTACACACCTCCAAGTATAAAATTTAAACAACAACAAAGACATGGTCTCAAAAGGCTGGAGGTGCTCAACCCCAAATGCAGTTGTGCATTTATGCTGGGGGGGGGGGCAGATCCTGCCCCTGTGGTCTGTTGCTAGGGGCAATCCCCAGCATAAAAATGCATACAATGGAGGATGCCTGCAGCGGACTACAAGTGCCACAACAGGATCCCACACCAGATAGACGGTGTGGATGTGTAACAATTAGAATAATACAGGAATTTAGGTGCATTACTGTGGTAGATGTAAACAGTTACATTGGCTAACCCTCAACACTGATATTAAAATTGAGACATTAGCCAGTATATCCTTGTATGAAGGACATAACTGAGCCCGCACACCAACGCCAAGGTTTCTCAAGTGGCATGGGACCTAACACTAACCTACCTGTGCGTGATAAGCAAAACCAAGGGCCAGTGGGCAATTACAGCAGCATTAAGTGCGACTCACAGCCTCCTCCCAGGTTGTGGCTGGGCACACATACAGTGGGAGGAGGGAGGCAGACTATAAGCCCCACCCAAGTTGGCTGATATAGTTGCTGGCCTCACAGGTGAACCTTAATGCTGCCTATGAAGTGTTCAAGGTGCATTAAATATGTGTATTTGTCATATATATATATATATATATATATATATATATATAGCTATCTACATGTCTCTCTCTCCCTCTCTCTATATATTTATGTATATATAGAGATATTGATATATAAATCATATATCTGTATATATATGTATATATATATATATATATTTTTTTTTTTTACGCTCATGCAGTCAGATGAATGAAGAACAGGAAATAGTAGGGAAAGACCTTAATTGAATAATGAACCCACAGCCAATTAAGGTCAAACCACTTGATCTACATTCCTTTGATGTTCTGTTACCTTTTTTATCTTAATTGGCTGTGGTCTCATTATTCAATTAACCTTAATTTGCTCCAATTAGAGCAGCTACTGTATATTTTAAAACTTTCTTTCTTCCATTCATACTGCCCCAGTGACTCCCTGCCGGTCCCCGCTGCGACCACTGTGATTGCAAGTGGGGACAACTGGAATTCAAGAATTACAACTCCCATCATCCCCTACATAAAAATTTAAAGATTTTTCACATATATAAAAAGGTAATCCCACATCTCACATCCATGGTTACATATTCCCTTCTACAGCTTAAAGCAACAAAAAAGTCCATTCATCCTACTGAAGTTATAGCTCCCATCCATGTCTTCCTGCATATGCAGAGACATTGGAATTACAACAAGATTTTTGCAGTGATTTGTCATTTAAAACCAGCTCATACTGTGTAATCACAATGACATTGTCCTTCACAATTACATTAAATACATACATACATTATTGTCCCGGCCATCTGCCTCTGCAAATTACAATTTGAAGTATCTTTAATTTCTGATAGAAGACCTCTGTAAATGTATGGATTTTTTGTAAGTTAGGGAAACTCAGCCTTATTTTGCCTACTGTATTATACATATTACTGATGTCCCTGTCCTCGGCTCATCTCTGACCCCCGCAATTATTCATGGCAACACATCTAAATGCACGAAAAAATACAATAAATGGGGCTAAAAAAGAAAAAGTGAAAATAAAAAAAAAGATGATTTAGATGAAAACTAGAAAAAAAATTATGAAATGCACTCCTCATTCATTTTTAATATTGAGCGCAGAATTTTGTGGTCCCTGCTCTAGAAAACTAAATGTCAATGTTAATTTTTAAACAGGGATCAATTTATGTGGGTTGGCAGGGACCTAAATATGTAGCTGACAATAATACAAATTTAGAAAGGGGTCATTGAAATGTAAAAATAATATATTTTTTATAAGTAATTTTTACATTTTTTTTTATTAGTAATGCATTTTAATATGGTGTATAATGAAGTTTGTGTGTATGTGTGTTTCACTTTTTTTCTCTATTTTAATTTTTTTTTAGGTAGTACTACTACTCCCAGCATGGAACAGACTGTTACATGATGGGAGCTGTAGTACCTGTACTAATAGAAAGATTGCCCCGGGTGTCATCTATTGCAGAGATGGAGCAGCTTTCTCCTGCACTCACATCTCTGCACTCTACTCCGGCCATCCAGTGATGTGAATAGAATTCACATCACTTATTCATATTTCCCTCAGAGAGTTGTGATTGGACAGATGATTCCAGCCAATCACAGCTCTCTGCGGGAAATATGAATAATAGTTGTATATATATATATGGCATTTACTCATACTACAGTGGGACCAGAGAAGAGCAACCAGCTGCCCGCATCTATACATTATAAAGGATGATCGCTGCTGGAATCAGGAGTGACACCCGCTTTGATCTGTCTATTAATGCAGGTACTACAACTCCCAGCATGGAGCAGAGTGTGCTCCATGTTCGGAGCATTAGTACCTGCAGTTGAGGACAGATCAAAGCGGGTGTCACTCCTGACACCCAATGCGATCGTCCTATCTATTACAGAAATGCGAGAAAGCTGCCCACATCTATACATTATACAGGACGATCGCAGCGGGTGTCAGGAGTTACACCCGGGATGATCTGTCTATTAGCACAGGTACTACTACTCCCATCATGGAACAGTCTGTTCCATGCTGGGAATAGTAGTACTACCTAAAAAAATGTTTTACATTTTTGTTTTTAATTCGCTCATCTCTAATTGGAAGAATTAAGATTTTTTAACTGAAGTAATTTACACATCTGTTTAACTTTCTGTAGCCAGTTGATATTAAAAAAAAAGTTTTTTCGCTTAAATAAACTACAGTTTATTGACTGGTTATAATGAACATGCTGTCAACCTTCATAATATAATACTCGTATTTGTTCAATGCATTCATTTAAAGTGGTTCTTAGTCCTTTGAATATCCAGTAATTAGTGTAGGTAAAAAAAAAATAAATCCAATTCTTATTTATTCCTCTTTGTCCCATGAAGTCTTATACAGTATAAGGCATAAATTGTATTTTAATGTGAAGGCGATCATTAACATAATATTTTAAAAGATTGTACATTTTAGAATGCAACAATACCAAGTATCTAATGAGAGAGACGGAAAGGGGAGGGCACACTCTGCAGGGTCCTAACTACAACTTCCTCCTCTGTGCATGGCTGTAAGCGGAACCAACAGCAGTCCTCAGCAATTCAGTACAAATTACACCTGCGGGGTGCATATACAAAGGTGAAGTATCAAGCATGTAAACCAAAAAAGAAGTGTATATGCACTCACCGCTAGGCAGGTGTCGATGCGTTCCGGGGTCTGGGCTATGGAATCTTCAGTTCTGATAGGTTAATAGGTGCCTCTGAGCACTCTCACCATGCGTCAGAACTAAAGATCCTGTAGCCCGGACCCCTGAACGCTTCGAGACCTGTCTAGCTGTGAGTGCATATACGCTTCTTTTTTTGTTTAGGATACCAAGTGTGTTGATTTATTTTTTACAGTTTTTATTTATTTTTTGTAAAATGGGAACAGAGGGGGAATTTAGTTTTTATTGGGGGAGGGGCTTATTCACTTTTTCCCCCTACACTTTTAAGGTCCGCACAAGGGTACACCCTACATCTTATAGGGGTTAAAGAGTTTCTTCAAATGCATTGTAATGACCCACTAGGGTAATGGGATTGTTGTGACTAAAAATAGAAACAAGCTGCTACTAAGTCAAACACCCTTCCAACTGGCAGAATCTATAGCCACCTCTAGGTTTTCAGCAGAACTCGCTGAAAGGCGGGATGGACTTGGCTCATAGGTGACCAAGTTGCAAATAAGGAGTCAGGTGACAGATTATCAGTTCCAGAAAAATAAGAAGCAGAGCAGTGGACTAGCCAAGGGCAGAACAAGGAGGGCACGGATAAATCAAAACAGCAGGCATAAGGGTAGTCAGAAAACAGTCCAAGGTCAAACATCTTGAAGAGCACAGATAATTCAAGAATTGGCAGACAAAGGGTTCTTCAACACACTGATCCCAGTCAGAAGCCAGAGTATCCTCAACATATAAAAACACCACTGTTATAGAGTTTGGAATGAAATATATATTGTAGATACTGTTTATTGTAATAGTTACACATTTTAGGGCTGGACAAACCTTTTCTACATGCTAAACAAAATTAGACACTGCACACATTCCAACATACAAGTGCATTGGAAGTATGCAGCGCTAATGTAAAATTGAGTCAGGAGCTAAGCTACAAATGTGGTGGGTGGTGACTATTACAGCTGACACCCACCAGCAGTAGGGATAGGGGGCTCTTCAAAAACTGATCATACCTGATTGGGATAATTAGTATTGCAGTATATGTACATGTGAGCAGTCACATATTCAGGTCTCCTGGAGAACTTAAAAGAAGTGTGATGCAAAAACGTCACTTATTCCAGCTCCAGAAAATGTTTTTAAAATGTGCTGGGTTCTATAGTACACAAAAAAAAAAAAAAAAAAACATACCTGCCCCTATTACCCACACCTGCCATTCTGACATCTCCTGGTCCTTAATACACTCTGCTTCTTCCTGCTACCTGTAGCATCACTGTCGGAACTGCCCATTTAGCGAGGCATTGACTGAGGCAGATTACCACTGTAGCCACTGACTGGTGAATAGCGCTGTGGAAACAACATGTTACAGTAACCAGAAAGCAGAGGTGAGCACACCCTTTTTCCATTTTCAAATGAACAAAACATTTAAACTACAAGAAAAAAAAAAAGAGAAACTTCAAATAGATAATATGTAACACTGTTATCCACAAATATTTAAACTACTTAATTATGCAGCTCATTGAGATGAAAAAAAAACCCTTACAGTTAAATAATTTTCAAATGAAACTGCTGTTTTTTTCTCGCCATGCAAAACTATAGACTAAAAAGCAGTCAAGAAGTCACATTTGCACATTTGTCCCCAAATCAATGGCCTTCACAAGGCTCTGTAGACAGATAAATAAAAATGTTACAGGGGTCACGGTATGGGGATGCAAATGTTTTAATCATTACTTTAAAAATAAATAAATAAAACATAACAGAAACTATTTAAATGTATTGGTGTAATTGCAAACTAAAGTTCCCTTTTTGCAGAATTAACACCCCTAAAATAAGCAAACCCCAAGGAAATGAGAGAAATAGATTTTTTCAATGCAAGGGTATACTAAAAGAAGTGGTGCCTTTAAAAATAAATCAAAGGTACATGAAAAGAAAACAGATCTGGCGCTGCATATTACAGTTCAGTTCACACTTACTAGGATGGCTGGATAAAGCACTCGATTATCGCCTGCAATCTGCCCTGGTGGTGCTCAACTTGACAGAGCGTACATGACACAATAGCAATTCAAAGAATAAAGATGGCATCTACCAGATAGCAGGGACACATAGCTTTAATCTTAAAGATCAGTACACAAAGACAGACATAGCAGGGAGACGACACAGGCACAGGTGCATGCAGACAGCCGTTTAGTGTGTAAAAGTGCACTTCCTCTTGCCTTAAAGAGGTACTCCACCGGAAAACATTTTCTTTTAAATCAACTAGTGCCAGAAAGTTAAACAGATTTGTAAATTACTTCTATTACAAATCCCAATCCTTCCAGTACTTATCAGCTGCTGTATAATACACAGGAAGTTCTTTTCTTTTTGGATTTATTTTCTGTCTGACCACCGTGCTCTTCTGACACCTCTGTCTATGTCAGGAACTGTCCAGAGCAGGAGAAGTTTGCTGTAGGGATTTGCTCCTACTCTGGACAGTTCCTAAAATGGACTGAGGTGTCAGCAGAGAGCACTTGTGGTCAGGCAGAAAGGAAATAAAAAAATAAAAAGAACTTCCTGTGTATTATACAGCAGCTGATAAGTACTGGAAGGATTGGGATTTTTTTATAGACTTAATTTCCAAATCTGTTTAACATTCTGGCACAGTTGATTTAAAAGAAAATGTTTTCCAGTGGAGTACCCCTTTAATGTTCCTGCTTTCCTTGTTGTCTCCCTGCTATATCTGTATTTGTGAACCAAATATGAAGCTTAAAGGGTAGCTCCCACCATCCTATTTTTTTTTGCTAGCCCGTTCCCCCCCCCCCGCTACGGCACTAGCCCGTTCCCTCCTCCCCTTCCGCCCCGCCCCGCATACCCCGTTCCCTCATTACACTTGCAGTTACTGCAGAGTCCGGCAGCGGGCGTGCAGGGAGACAGCGGCGGCACTCGCTCCCTGCCTGTCTGATTGACAGGCAGGGAGCGAGTGCAGCCTAACTGAAAAAGGACTGATTGCCACTCCAAAATCACTCCTTTTTCAGTAGCTGGTTTTTAAATGTAAATTAAACCTTTTTAATGAAAAAAAAATTATAATAAAAGTATATTAGAGATATGTGGTAGTACATAATAACTACAACATATCAAAAAATAAAGTTGGTGACAGTGCCCATTTAAAGCTATGTGTCCCTGCTATCTGGTGAGTGTTGCCTTTATTCTTTAAATCACTATTTAAAAATAAACAATTTCCTGAAAATGACAAGCCCCATACAACTGCTTGTTTAAGGGGTTAAAGGAGTACTAAACCTGGAGAGGAAGACAAGTGTCTTCTATTTTCAGCTGGTCGATGCCTGAGGGGTGGAGCTTACTTAATGGGTGTTGCAATACATTCCTGTTCTCCAATTGTAGGCTTATTTTAGCTACGGGGGAAGGTGCTTTTATTATTTTACATTTTTTTGCAGCCAGTTGAAACAGATTCAAGAAACAGAATTTTGAGAAGTAGAAGAAGGAGGGTGACTGATCTGCTGGTACAAATATGTTTCTCAAAGTTTTATTTACAGTATAAGACAAAATAAGATTGTGATGGAGGTGGAGATTGAGGGAGGAATTGCTGGGATTTATGTAATTTTCTGTGTATTTTCTTTACTCGGGGTTCTTTAAAATGTATTTTTGCTGAAAAACCCTTGCATGATAATAAAAGGCCCCCTATTCAAGACAATATTCATAGTTCATTTTTGGTATGTTTTTAGAAGTTCTTAGTTTTAAAGAAATAACTAATATAGTTTTATACAAAATACAAAATAAGGGTTAGAAATGAATTTATACAAGTTTCCAAAAATAAGTTTTCTTGCAACACAATCCCATTGTGAGTTTAATAAAACATTTGTTTATAGGTTAAATCATATGGTCATAGAGGTCACCCAAAAGTGAAGTTTTGATCCTGCAGATATCCAGATATTTTATAGGCTAAGACTATAAATCAGAATTGAGGCTAACGGAGATATAAGAAAATACTCATTAGATTAATGCTACTTTTCTCGGATGGATAAAACTAGATTATTCTAGAGATTTTAGTGTTGGCCGGTACAGTAAATAAAGATAATAATCTTCTGCAAAATAATAATTTCATAAAAAAAATAGGAATGTATTGAATATATAAAACGTACATGACCATAAACTGATATGCTATGTTTAATTATAATCTAATCTAATTATACAATTTTACAGTATGTGGCATGCATTTTCAACTCTGGTATTAATTGGGACTTCACACTTTTGCGACATAATAATACTTTAATTGACTTAGAAGAGAATAAGATTTTCTGAAGAAACATGAATAATAGAATTTTTAACATAATAGAAATTATAATTTTCTGGGATGATCAAGGTCCCTTCTGAAAAATAGCAGGGATTAAAAGTGCTATCAAATAATCTCTAAAACTCCTGTTGAAGCCAAGAGAAATGTAGAGTCACTAGGCACTGCTAGCCATGATAAATGTCCAGGAGCAATAATTGGTTCGCTGGTCTAGTGTGGGGTGCTACTCTGTGAATGCAGTGTCACAAAGTTGAAAGTCGTCAAAGAGGTAGAAGAATGCACTCACCACACATACGTTCTTGATCATCTGCATGGATCTTTATTGAATCCTGGGTCTCGATGTATACAGCTTGACAAGTGAAATGAACAAACAGCGGGGAATGGGTGCTCGTGCAGGGTAGGGAAACAGACCTGTCTGTTTCCCTCCCCTGCACGAGCAACCATTCCCCCCGCTGTTTGTTCATTTCACTTGTCAAGCTGTATACATCGCGAGCCAGGATTCAAGAAAGATCCACGCAGATGAGCAAGAACGTATGTGTGGTGAATGCATTCTTCTACCTCTTTGACGACTTTCAACTTTGTAATCTCTAAAAATGTCTATATGAATCATGTTGCAATACTTACTGGTGCACCAGAGAATCCTCTAATTCAGTGCTCCCCAACCTTTTTATCGCAACGGACCGGTAAACGATTGATAATTTTTCTGTGGCCCGCTTGTTTTATATAGACAGCAGCCGCCGCGCCCTTATATAGACAGCAGCCTCCCCCCTTATATAGACCGCATGCCCCTCCCACTTATATAGACAGCAGGCCCCCCTTTTATAGACAGCAGACCCCCCTTTTATAGACAGCAGACCCCCCCTTTTAGACAGCAAGCCCCCCTCTTATAGACAGCAGGCCCCCCTCTTATAGACAGCAGGCCCCCTTCTTATAGACAGCAGGCCCCCCTTATATAGACAGCAGCCCCCCCCACTTATAAAGACAACAGGGCCCCCCTTATAGACAGCACTCACTCTGCTGCTAGATCAGTGGTCTCCAAACTGCGGACCTCCAGCTGTTGCAAAACTATAACTGCCAGCATGCTGGGAGTTGTAGTTTTGCAGCATCTGGAGGTCCACAGTTTATAGACAGCAGGCCCCCACCCCCCTCCTTTTGTAAACACCTCACCACCTGCGGTTGTCCTCGGGTGCTGCCGCTCCACTGCCCCGTTCTCCTGTTCTCATCATGGCATTCTATGGAGGAGCATGTGACATACACGTCACTCTGCTTCCTCCACAGCATTACGCTGGGCGCAGGGGAGGAGGAGTGACGTGTGTGTCACATGCTCCTCCATAGGACGCAATGATGCGATCGGGAGAACAGGAGAGCAGGTATCTGACATGGTATCGATTGGCCAGGAGGAGGATCAGTGCAACAATAGCAAATTTTCATTCCCTATTGTCAGACAATGGGCGGGCTCGGCCGCCACAGTGAAATTATTTAAAGTTCCTCGGGCGGCCCGGTACCGTTTGATCCACGGACCGGTACCGGTCCGCAGCCTGGGGGTTGGGGAACACTGCTCTAATTGGTCCAGGCTCCGACACAATAATGGATCCCAAAGTCTTTATAATGAGTAACTCTGGTTATTACCAATGACTCATTTTATTTTCATAATATTTTGATTTCAAATCAACATATTACTATAGAGTGAAAGTTGCCATAGATTTCTGGTGCCAACCTTGGCCTCTCATCCCACAACAGCACTTATAGGGTATGTAACAAAAAATGACACACACACACACATAGTGTATCTAAAGTGTTAACATATGTAATTTTCTACATATGATAATACTAAATACTTAAATTCAATAGTCATATTGAGGGGCATTTACTAAGGGGTTTAGTCATTTTTTTCGGACTATTTTTGGCGCAAAATTTTCGCAATTGCGCCTACCCTATAAATTGTGCGACTTTCTCTAGCAAGAGCTAGAAAGTAAAAAAAAAATTTCTCGCTTAATTTACGCAAGTTTTCAGTTTTGACTTGCAGTGGTCAGGAATTTATTAACTGAGACAGTCGCAGTTGCGCAATAAACTGTTGCAACGGCCATAAAAATTGACTAAATTTACTCCAGCTCCAACATGGAGCAGGAAAAGCTACTGCCGCCCGGGCTCCGACATATTTTCTCCCCGCTACCCTCACTGCGCTACCGGGGCACTACAGTGATTTACATCCCCCCCTCTCACCTGCCAGCGCCACACAACTCCCATCTGTCTGCTGTTGCAAGACTACAAGTCCCAGCATGGCCTTACAGTGAGGACACGCTGGGAGTTGTAGTCTTGTAGCAGCGGGAGTTGAGCGGCGCGGGCGGGAGACAAGGGGGGGGGGGGGGGTAGCGGGGAGACCGTATGAGGAGCCCAGGCGGCTGCACTGTAATGTCAGCCCGGGCTCCTGCCCTGAGAGCCATAGGCTTTGGCTGTCAGGGCATGCTGGGTGTTGTAGTTTTGCAACAGCTGGAGGGCCACAGTTTGCAGACCACTGGTGTGTGGTCTGTAAACTGTAGTCCTCCAGCTGTTGCAAAACTAAACAGCTGAAGGGGACCGGCGAAGAAGTTCACTTACCCTTCCGAGGCTCCAGCGACGATCGCTGACGGAGATCGTCGCGCGGCACTGTCGCGCGGCAGTGTCGTGCAGCGCTGGATCCTACGGAAGCCGGTAAGTTGCGCAAGCTTCACAACCAGGGTGCCTCCAAATGTTGCAAGACTACAACTCCCAGCATGCCTGGACACCCTTTGGCTGTCCAGGCATGCTGGGAGTTGTAGTTTTTCAACAGCTGGAGGCACCCTTGTTGGGAAACACTGGCCTAAAACAGTGTTTCCCAACCAGGGTGCCTCCAGATGTTGCAGACTACAACTCCCAGCATGCCTGGACAGCCATTGGCTGTCCAGGCATGCTGGGAGTTGTAGTTTTGCAACAGCTGGAGGGCCACAGTTTGCAGACCACTGGTTTGTGGTCTGTAAACTGTAGTCCTCCAGCTGTTGCAAAACTAAACAGCTGAAGGGGACCGGCGAAGAAGTTCACTTACCCTTCCGAGGCTCCAGCGACGATCGCTGTCGGAGATCGTCGCGCGGCAGTGTCGCGCGGCAGTGTCGTGCAGCGCTGGATCCTACGGAAGCCGGTAAGTTGCGCAAGCTTCCCAACCAGGGTGCCTCCAGTTGTTGCAAGACTACAACTCCCAGCATGCCTGGACAGCCTTTGGCTGTCCGGGCATGCTGGGAGTTGTAGTTTAGCAACAGTTGGAGGCACCCTGGTTGGGAAACACTGGCCTAAAACAGTTGGGAAACACTGGCCTAAAACAGTGTTTCCCAACCAGGGTGCCTCCAGATGTTGCAAGATTACAACTCCCAGCATGCCTAGACAGCCTTTGACTGTCCAGGCATGCTGGGACTTGTAGTTTTGCAACATCTGGAGGCACCTTGGTTGGGAAACACTGTTTTAGGCCAGTGTTTCCCAGCCAGGTTGCCTCCAGATGTTGCAAAACTACAACTCCCAGCATGCCTAGACAGCCTTTGACTGTCCAGGCATGCTGGGACTTGTAGTTTTGCAACATCTGGAGGCACCCTGGTTGGTAAACACTGTTTTAGGCCAGTGTTTCCCAGCCAGGTTGCCTCCAGATGTTGCAAAACTACAACTCCCAGCATGCCTAGACAGCCTTTGACTGTCCAGGCATGCTGGGGCTTGTAGTTTTGCAACATCTGGAGGCACCCTGGTTGGGAAACACTGGCCTAAAACAGTGTTTACCAACCAGGGTGCCTCCAGATGTTGCAAAACTACAAGTCCCAGGTTGGGAAACACTGTGCCCGGCCTCCGCCCCACCTTACTGTAAGGGCATGCTGGGAGTTGTAGTCCTGCAGCTGGGGGCAGGGGACAAGCTTGTCACTTGCCCACACATCTCCTGCACCACACAACTACAACTCCCAGCATGTCCTTACTGTAAGGGCATGCTGGCAGTTGTAGTCGTGCGGGGCGGGAGATGTGTGAGCAGGTGATAATAAATGTACTAACCCATTTTTTTTGTTTTCTTCTCATTTCAGATCCGTGTATCCTGTGGACTCCTTCGGATTCGGTGGACTACTTTGATGACCAGCGTTTTTCTTTGTTTGATTTTAATAAAATGGTTAACGAGGGCTTGTGGGGGAGAGTTTTTTGTAACAAAAATTTTTTAAAACCTGTTGTGTTTTTTTCTTACTTTACTAGACAGGCTTAGTAGTGGAAGCTGTCTTGTAGACAGAGTCCATTACTAACCTGGGCTTAGCGCTAGCCACAAAAACAGCTAGCGCTAACCCCCTACTATTACCCCGGTACCCAACGCCACAGGGGTGCCGGGAAGAGCCGGTACCAACAGGCCTGGAGCGTCAAAAATGGCGCTCCTGGGCCTAAGCGGTAACAGGCTGGCGTTATTTAGGCTGGGGAGGGCCAGTAACAATGGTCCTCGCCCACCCTGGGAACGTCAGGCTGTTACTGTTTGGTTGGTATTTGGCTAAGAATGAAAATAGGGGGGACCCTATGCGTTTTTTTTTTTTAAATAAATAATTAAATATATTAAAAAAACGCATAGGGTCCCCCTATTTTTATTCTCAACCAAATACCAACCAAACAGTAACAGCCTGACGTTACCAGGGTGGGCGAGGACCATTGTTACTGGCCCTCCCCAACCTAAATAACGCCAGCCTGTTACTGTCTAGGCCCAGGAGCGCCATTTTTGATGCTCCGGGCCTGTTGGTACCGGCTCTTCCCGGCACCCCTGTGGTGTTGGGTACCGGGGTAATAATTGGGGGTTAGCGCTAGCTGTTTTTGTGGCTAACGCTAAGCCCGGCTTAGTAATGGTCTCAGTCTATAAGACAGCTTCCACTACTAAGCCTGTCTAGTAAAGTAAAATAAAAAAAAAACACAACAGGTTTAAAAAAAAATTTATTACAAAAAACACTCCCCCACAAGCCCTCGTTAAGCATTTTATTAACATCAAGCAAAGAAAAACGCTGGTCATCGAAGTAGTCCACCGAATCCGAAGGAGTCCACAGGATACACAGATCTGTAGAAGAAGTAACCAAAAAAAAAAGTGTAAGTACATTTAGGGAGAAAAAAACTGTGTTAAAAAAATGTAATAAACACACACACACACACACTAAACACCGTTTACCACTTCTGAGCCATGACTACAATTTACAGTGATCCCTCAACTTACAATGGCCTCAACATACAATAGTTTCAACATACAATGGTCTTTTCTGGACCATCGTAAGTTGAAACCAGACTCAACATACAATGCTACAGACAGTCCAGATCTGTGAAACGTGTCAATGGCCGGAAGAACCAACCAATCAAAATGGGCATTCACTGGTAAAACCCCTGTATTACTGAAGTGTATGCACTGATTGGTGTCTGGTATTACATGTTCTGTACACTTTACCTGTATCAGGGTTAGCTGCTCTTTTGGACACCAGGTGAGGGCGACTCCATTACTTGTTTGGGACATTGCCTGTACTGTACAGGACCCCTGAAGAAGCTCCTGTCCTCTACATAGACCAGTGTTTCCCAAGCAGGGTGGCCCCATCTTTTGCAAAACTACAACTCCCAGCATGCCCAGACAGCCTTTGGCTGTCCAGGCATGCTGGGAGTTATAGTTTTGCAACAGCTGGAGGCTCCCTGCTTTGGAAACACTGACATAGACAGTAATTTACAGCTCCCAGCAGATCTTTATTACTTTTATATGTAAGGATTTGCTTTATCTATATTAGTTATCTACTTATTTTTCTTTGTCACTTTTTCCTATTTTGGATGACATTTTGGTGCCTTTAGAACCAATTACCACGTTTCCATAGAGTTATGGTCTCAACATACAATGGTTTCAACTTACAATGGTTTTCATGGAACCAATTAATATTGTAACTTGAGGGACCACTGTAGTTATTGAATTATTTAGATGTGGTGAAAAAGCTAAAAAAAAACTCAAAAACAAAAGATCCAGAAGGAAACCTAGCAGCCAAACCTATTCAGACAGCAGGAAACAGACTATTTTTTCTACTACATGAAGTAAATTTCCCACTTTTGCCTATGTGTGCCAAATTTATTAATGCCGTGCAACAATTTAGTAAATTTGTCGCACATAGTCAAAAATGAAGTAGAAAAAAACAGGGTAAAAAACAGACTACATAGTAAAAGATTAGTAAATGCCCCTCATTGTTACCAAATAACGTCAGTATACAAGGGAAAATCACTATATATTTTTGTATTTTTACTAAATACTTATACAAGGAACACACAATACTAGTGATCGACCGATATCGTTTTTTTAGGGCCGAGACCGATAATCGGTGGAGGTTAGGGCCGATAGCCGATAACTTATACTGATATTCCGGTGTAAGTTATCGGCTATTTATCCCCCCGCAACACCGCTCTCCCCCTACCTGTCAGGGTGGTCCGGGCCATCCTTCCTTCCTGTAGTGTCCGGCAGCATTCGGGTGGAGGGTGAACCGGTCTGGCTGTCCTTCTTCTCCGGGGTCATCTTTTCCACTCCGGGCAGGCTTCGGCCTAGTAGCGCAGCATAGATGCCGCTGCGCAGTGACGCCCGTGTGCAGCGACGGCCCTGACGTCACGGCGTAGCGGCGTCTATGCAGCGTACTAGGCCGGAGCCTACCCGGAGTGGAGACGATGACCCCCGGAGAAGATGGACAGCCCGGACCGGTTCACAGGAAGGATGGATGGCCCGGACCACCCCCATTACGGGTAAGTTTAATTTTTTTTGGAGGGTGGGGGAGGGGCCCGGCCGGTATAACGGTATGGGCAAAAATCCATACTGGTATACCGCCCAGTACTACGGTGGGGGGTGCGGCGCGGTGGGTCGGGGGGGGGGGGGCGGTCGCGGTGCGGTGGGTCGGGGGGCAGTCGGGGGGTGGTCGCGGTGCGGCGGGCCGAGGGGGGGTCGCGGGGCCGTGGGGGCAGTGCGAGGGGTTGGGGGCGGGGTAATTGCCGATACCGATAATGCCCAAAATCGTGATTATCGGCCGATAATATCGGCCATACCGATAGTCGGTCGATCCATACACAATACCCCTTTATTGTTATTAAATAAAATTCACGAAATACAAACCTATATTCCCCCATACACTGACCATATAGCAATATGTACCAGCACTTTACCGGTTCTGCAGGTAATATAAGTGAGTACAGTACAGTTACATGTAGTATCTCCCAAGGTGGATTCTTTCACTTTTCCTTTATCTGGCACGGTAGTAGTTAGGCCCCTTCTGTGCCCTCAAACAGCAGTTAGGCCCTTTACACTGCCACTTTATAGTGGTTATGCCCCCACACTGGCCCCCATATGTTAATGGGGACATAGGTGACCGGTGTGGTTGACTCTGCTTACAGCCAAGGTTCATCTTTTAATACCATTCATTTTGGGGTCTAAAATACAGTACTATGTAATTTATTAATATGTTTTTATAAGGGTCAGGAGTACACATTCTACAGTTCAAAATAAAGACATAGTGGGAGATTTGTCAAAACCAGCCTGAAGGAGAAGTTGCTGAGTTGCCCATAGCAACCAATCAGATTGCTACATTGATTTCTGAAAAGGCCTCTAATAAAAAATGAAAGAATTGATCTGATTGGTTGCTATGGGCATCTCAGCAACTTTTCCTCTGTACAGGTTTTGATAAATCTCCTCCATAGAGTTAAAATAAAAGTAGGCATTTATTATTACATTTATTTGAAGCTATTTACATATGTTTGTACTAAGCTCTCCTAGTGGGGCCTATGACCAGACTTATTTTATTCAACTCCATGGCTAGACAGGGGATTTGGAGCTTTGTAATTACAACAGATATATAGAGATATTATGTTTGGAACAATTTAAATAAAAATAAATAAATAAAGTCTCAATGTGCATACTCTACTGCAATGTAGTCAGTGTACAGCCTGTATAACAGTATTTATTTTTATCACCCCCCTCAAAATAACTCAATACACAGCCATTAACAACACTGACAACAAAAATGAATACACCCCTAAGTGTCCAAATTGGGCCCAAAGTGTCAATATTTTTTGTGGCCACCATTATTTTCCAGCTCTGTCTCAAGTCCCTTAGGCACAGAGTTCACCAGAGCTTCACAAGTTGCCACTGAAGTCCTTTTACACTCCTCCACGACAACATTGTAGAGCTGGTGGATGTTAGAGACCTTGTACTACTCCATCTTTTCTTTGAGTATGCCCCACAGATACTCAATAGGGTTCAGCTCTGGAGACATGAATGGCCAGTCTATCAACTTTACTCTTAGCTTCTTTTGCAAGGCAGTGGTGGTCCTGGAGGTCTGTTTGGGGTCATTACCATGTAGGAAAACTTCCCTGCGGCCCAGTCTCCAAAGGGAAAGGATGATTCTCTGCCTCAGAATGTTGGAGTACATGTTGGCATTCATGGTTCTCATAATGAACTGTAGCTTCTCGTGTAGCACTTATGTAGTCCCAGACCATGACACTCCCACCACCATGCTTGACCATAGGCAAGACACATTTGTCTTTTGTACTCCTCATCTGGTTGGCGCCATACATGCTTAACACCATCTGAACCAAATAAGTTTATAGTGGCTAATTCCCCCGACCTTTAACCTCTGCAGCAATGCTGGCAACACGCATATGTCTTTTTCCAAAAGACAGCCTCTTAATATAATGCTGAGCACGTGCACTAAACTTGTTTGGTCGACCATGGTGAGGCCTAGACTGAGTGACATTTTTCCTGTGAAACCGCTGTATGGTCATGCTCACTGGGCTGCAGCTCAGTTTCAGGGTCTTGGCAATCTTTTTATGGCTTTTACCAAGAGGTGCCATGTTGAACTTCCAGTGACTTGGATTAACCCCTTAACGATGCAGGGCGTAAATGCACATCCTGGTGCGGTGGTACTTGTACTCAGGGTTTCACACTCTTGCTGTGGCTGCAAACGTTGCTTACAAACCTATATATAAAAACATTAACTTACCAAGTAAAGTGCTCTGAATTATGTTTGGTATAAAAGCTATGCACGGATTAAGTGCACTTCATAAAGCTTTGAGTGAAGGCACGGTAAAATGCAATTTATAATGCTATGAATTGTTTTTGGTATAAATGCTATGAGTGAATGTAACGGTATAAATGCTATAAGTGAAATGCACGAAATAATGCTATGAAAGAATGCACCTTAAAAATGCGAAGTGAATGCCCAGTATGAACACAGGGTATACATGCTATGAATGAGAGCAATGTATACAGTAATTCCCGGTATAATGCTATGAATTGAGGCCCAATATAAATGTATGGTATAAGTGCTATGATGAGTGCATGGTGTGAACGCAATGCACAACTGCTGTGAACTGCACTGCACTGTCCGTGTACACTGTATACACAAAATAATGACCGTAAGCACTGCATATGGACAATGACAGTACTGAAAATCAAATATTGTGACCTTTTGCACTGCATAAACACCATGAGAAACAGCACTGTGGGCAACATGATTGTATACTGTATATCCTTATGACTGATTAAACTGTATAAAACCCACTGTGATACTATGACGCTATGTACATCAAGTAAATACTGTGACCAGTGACCTGAGTATGACACTAACAAGCACTGTATGCACTAAGCCTGTGTGCACTATAAATTATATGCTCATGTTCACTGTAAATTCAGACTCTATGCCCCATTTGTACTATATGTGAATGCTAACCAGCAGAAGTGCGGCAAATAACACTGATGCTACCCCCGTGAAACCTGATCCTGCCAAAACACCCCCCCCCCCGTCTCTGCAATCGCTGAACACCGGTTGCAACTCTGAACCAGCGACACTGATGACAATATATGCACAGGCGGCCAGCATACTGCCATGAGGCAGCGGTGGAGCTGCACAAGATGCTGAAGCTGCGCCACCTGCACACCGAACGTGCGTGCAGTAGAAAGGGTAACATCAAGAAACCTGGGAGACTGTACTCCCCTCGCATGTGCGCCAGGCTCCCGAATCCTGCAGTGCTGCAGCGGACACAAGGCTTGACCTCACCTAATAACTATTGCTCTGCCAGACCCATCAGACCTCATGCCACCTCAACCCTCGGAGCTGCTCCATGAACTCTATGTTGATGTTAATGCGAATCTCCCGCCAAGCCAGTCAGCAGCTAAAGAGCCCTGCTGCAGGGACCGTAGGAGCTTCAAAACAGTGAGAGATTCAAATGCTGGACACGGCAGAACAGTATGCGTGACCTGCCGTGAGCTGCCTGGCTTTCGCAAAGCATCCTGTGCGCCCCACCTGGATGGTGCAGGGGGGCATTATATACTCACGCCCCTTGCATGCTTAATGTACGCCCCGCCTGGAGGTGCGGGGGGAGTGGAAAACTCATGCCCTTCGCTCAAATACAGCCTTACAGGCTTAAAACTTAACGCACCAGGACGTACATTTACGTCTTTTACATGACTGTGAGCACCGGGGTGGTGCTCGTGTCATGCATGGCCAGTCCTGGCTGCTATCAGCAGCTAGGGACCCGCCAGTAATGGCATACATGAGTGATCGTGCTTATGTCCACCTCAGATGCAGTGATCAATACAGATAATGACATCTGTGGCAGTGCGGTCATAAAAATGGATAATCGGATCGCCCGCAGCGCTGCCGCGAGGATCCAATCATCCATAATGGCTGTCAGAGGTCCCCTCACCTGCCTCCGTCCGTCTCCCGGGGTCTTCTGCTCTGGTCTGAGATCGAGCAGACCAGAGCAGAAGATCGCCGATAATACTGATCAATACTGATTCTGATCATATGCTATGCATAACACTGAACAGTATTAGCAATCCAATGATTGCTATAAATAGTGCCTTATGAGGACATAAAAAGTGTTAAAAAAAAGTAATTAAATGTAAGTAAATGTAAATTGTCCCTTTTTCCCAATTTACCCTCAAAAAGTGTAAAAAAAAAAAAATAAACATATTTGGTATTACCGCATGTGTAAATGTCCGAACTATCCAAATACAATGTTAATGATCCCGTACAGTCAACGGCGTAAACTTATTTAAAAAATCCCAAATTGCTTCTTTTTTGTCAGATTATATTTTTTAAAAAAAATGTTTTTTAAATTAATTAAAAGTTTTATATAAGCATTGATGTGGTATCAATAAAAAGTTCAAAATGAAAAAGTTATAGGTCGTCAAAATAGAGGGATTTTAAATGTACTATTTTATAAGCCATGATTTCTTTAAAAAAATTAGATAACATTTTCTTATTAACCACTTAAGGACCAAGCCCATTATGACCTTAACCCCTTAAGGACACATGACGTTCTCATACGTCTCCATTTCCGAGTCCTTAAGGACACATGACGTATGAGAACGTCATGTGTTTTACCGGCCCCCCGCAACCATCTGGAGCGGAGCCGGTCCTCGATGCCTGCTGAAATCGTTCAGCAGGCATCGGGGCATATCGCCCAGGGGGTTCATTATGACCCCCCATGTCGGCGATGGCCGCAGATCGCTGGACAATTCAGTCCAGCGATCTGCGGCGGATTCCGGGTCAATCGGGTCTCCAGTGACCCGGTGACCCGGAATTATTGGCTGATCGGGGCCGTCAGAGACGGCCCCGAACAGCCAGAGGCAGCAGGGGTGAGGTGGCACTGGTGCCACCTCACGATCGCCCTGATTCGTCGGCCGATCAGGGCGCCTGCTGCGGGTGTCACTCCCGCAACCCGCTCCGCCCCTCTTCCGGAGGACGTGAGCGGGTGCGGGACGTGCACCCCGGGTGCTGGGGACCCCGATCCCCGGCGCCCCTGTTGGGATCGGGGCCCCAGGAGCAGCGGCGGCGGCGGAGACGACGAGGGACTGACCTGGTGCAGCGAGGATCGTTGCAGGTGAGTGACAGCCTCCTGCTGTTGCTTAGCAACAGCTCCCAGCATGCAAAAGGGCATGCTGGGAGCTGTAGTTATGCAACAGCAGGAGGCAGACCACCACAACTCCCAGCATGCCCTTATGGGCATGCTGGGACTTGTAGTTTTGCAACAGCTGGAGGCACATTCTTTCTATGGAAAAGTGCACCTTCAGCTGTTGTGTAACTACAACTCCCAGCTTGCACAATCAGCTAAAGTGCATGCTGGGAGTTGTAGTGGTGCATCTGGTGGTTGCATAACTACAACTCCCAGCATGCCCGTTGGCTGTCGGTGACTGCTGAGAGTTGTAGTTTTGCAACAGCTGAAGGCACACTGAGTTAAGTAGCAAACCAGTGTGTCTCCAGCTGTTGCATAACTACAATCCCCAGCATCCCCAGCCAAAGTAGTATGCCTCTAGCTGTTGCATAACTACAACACCCAGCATGCCCTTCCGCTGTCCGTACATGCTGGGGGTTGTAGCTTTTGCAACAGCTGAAGGCACACTGGTTGCAAAACACTGAGTTTGTTACCAAACTCGGTGTTTCACAACCTGTGTGTCTCCAGCTGTTGCAAAACTACAACTCCCAGCATCCACTGATCGACCGTACATGCTGGGAGTTGTAGTTTTGCAACAGCTGGATGTCCCCCCCCCCCAATGTGAACGTACAGGGTACACTCACATGGGCGGAGGATTACAGTAAGTATCCGGCTGCAAGTTTGAGGTGCGGCAAAATTTCTGCCGCAGCTCAAACTGCCAGCGAGAAACGACTGTGAACCCCCCGCCCGTGTGACTGTACCCTAAAAACACTACACTACACTAACACACAATAAAATAAAAAGTAAAAAACACTACATATACACATACCCCTACACAGCCCCCCTCCCCAATAAAAATGAAAAACGTCTGGTACGCCACTGTTTCCAAAACGGAGCCTCCAGCGGTTGCAAAACTACAACTCCCAGCATGCACTGATAGACCGTACATGCTGGGAGTTGTAGTTTTGCAACAGCTGGATGTCCCCCCCAATGTGAACGTACAGGGTACACTCACATGGGCGGAGGATTACAGTAAGTATCCGGCTGCAAGTTTGAGCTGCGTCAAATTTTCTGCCGTAGCTCAAACTGCCAGCGAGAAACTACTGTGAACCCCCCGCCCGTGCGACTGTACCCTAAAAACACTACACTACACTAACACAAAATAAAATAAAAAGTAAAAAACACTACATATACACATACTCCTACACAGCCCCCCTCCCCAATAAAAATGAAAAACGTCTGGTACGCCACTGTTTCCAAAACGGAGCCTCCAGCTGTTGCAAAACAACTACTCCCAGTATTGCCAGATAGCCGTTGACTGTCCAGGCATGCTGGGAGTTTTACAACAGCTGGAGGCACCCTGTTTGGGAATCACTGGCGTAGAATTCCCCTATCTCCACCCCTATGCAATCCCTAATTTAGGCCTCAAATGCGTATGGCGCTCTCACTTTGGAGCGCTGTCGTATTTCAAGGCAACAGTTTAGGGCCACATATGGGGTATCGCCGTACTCGGGAGAAATTGGGCTTCAAATTTTGGGGGGTATTTTCTGCTATTACCCTTTTAAAAAATGTAAAATTTTTGGGAAAACAAGCATTTTAGGTAAGAAAAATATATATTTTTTTACATATGCAAAAGTCGTGAAACACCTGTAGGGTATTAAGGTTCAAATTACGCCTTGTTACGTTCCCCGAGGGGTCTAGTTTCCAAAATGGTATGCCATGTGTTTTTTTTTTGCTGTCCTGGCACCATAGGGGCTTCCTAAATGCGGCATGCCCCCAGAGCAAAATTCGCTTTCAAAAAGCCAAATGTGACTCCTTCTCTTCTGAGACCTGTAGTGCGCCAGCAGAGCACTTTTCACACCCATATGGGGTGTTTTCTGAATCGGGAGAAATTGGGCTTAAAATTTTGGGGGATATTTTCTGCTATAACCCTTTTTAAAATTGTAAAAATTTTGGGAAGCCAAGCATTTTAGGTAAAAAAAATATATATTTTTTTACATATGCAAAAGTCGTGAAACACCTGTAGGGTATTAAGGTTCACATTACCCCTTGTTATGTTCCCCGAGGGGTCTAGTTTCCAAAATGGTATGCCATGTGTTTTTTTTTTTTTTGCTGTTCTGGCACCATAGGGGCTTCCTAAATGCGGCATGCCCCCAGAGCAAAATTTGCTTTCAAAAAGCCAAATGTTACTCCTTCTCTTCTGAGACCTGTAGTGCGCCAGCAGAGCACTTTTCACCCCCATATGGGGTGTTTTCTGAATCGGGAGAAATTGGGCTTCAAATTTTGGGGGATATTTTCCGCTATTACCCTTTTTAAAAATGTAAACATTTTGGGAAAACAAGCATTTTAGGTAAAAAAAAATATTTTTTTTTACATATGCAAAAGTCGTGAAACACCTGTAGGGCATTAAGGTTCACGTTACCACTTGTTACGTTCCCCGAGGGGTCTAGTTTCCAAAATGGTATGCCATGTGGTTTTTTTTTGCTGTTCTGGCACCATAGGGGCTTCCTAAATGCGGCATGCCCCCAGAGCAAAATTTGCTTTCAAAAAGCCAAATGTGACTCCTTCTCTTCTGAGACCTGTAGTGCACCAGCAGAGCACTTTTCACCCCCATGCGAGGTGTTTTCTGTATCGGGAGAAATTGGGCTTCAAATTTTGGGGGGTATTTTCTGCTATTACCCTTTTTAAAAATGTAAAATTTTTGGGAAACCAAGCATTTTAGGTAAAAAAAATATATATTTTTTTTACATATGCAAAAGTCGTGAATCACCTGTAGGATATTAAGGTTCACTTTACCCCTTGTTACGTTCCCTGAGGGGTCTAGTTTCCAAAATGGTATGCCATGTGTTTTTTTTTGCTGTCCTGGCACCATAGGGGCTTCCTAAATGCGGCATGCCCCCCAAAAACCATTTGTCGCTCCTTCCCTTCTGAGCCCTCTACTGCACCCGCCGAACAATTAACATAGACATATGAGGTATGTGCTTACTCGAGAGAAATTGGGTTTCAAATACAAGTAAAAATTTTCTCCTTTTTACCCCTTACAAAAATTCAAAAATTGGGTCTACAAGAACATGCGAGTGTAAAAAATGAAGATTTTGAATTTTCTCCTTCACTTTGCTGCTATTCCTGTGAAACACCTAAAGGGTTAATACACTTACTGAATGTTTTATTGAATACTTTAGGGGGTGTAGTTTTTATAATGGGGTCTTTTATGGGGTATTTCTAATATGAAGACCCTTCAAATCCACTTCAAAACTGAACTGGTCCCTGAAAAATAGTGAGTTTGAAAATTTTGTGAAAAATTTCAAAATTGCTACTGAACTTTGAAGCCCTATGGTGTCTTCCAAAAGTAAAAACTCATAAATTTTATGATGCAAACATAAAGTAGACATATTGTATATGTGAACCCAAAAAAAATATATTTTGAATATCCATTTTCCTTACAAGCAGAGAGCTTCAAAGTTAGAAAAATGCAAAATTTTCATTTTTTTCATCAAATTTTGGGATTTTTCACCAAGAAAGGATGCAAGTTACCATAAAATTTTCCCACTAAGTTAAAGTAGAATATGTCACGAAAAAACAATCTCGGAATCAGAATGATAACTAAAAGTATTCCAGAGTTATTAATGTTTAAAGTGACAGTGGTCAGAATTGCAAAAAACGCTCCGGTCCTTAAGGTATAAAATGGCCTGGTCCTTAAGGGGTTAAGGACCAGAGCATTTTTTGCACATCTGACTACTGTCATTTTAAGCATTAATAACTCTGGGATGCTTTTACTTATGAATTTGTTTCCGAGATTGTTTTTTCGTGACATCTTCTACTTTAACATAGTTGTACATTTTCATCAATACTTCATTAATATCATGAAAAATTTGAACATTTAGCATTTTTCTAACTTTGAAGCTCTCTGCTTGTAAGGAAAATAGACATACCAAATAAATTATATATTGATTCACATATACAATACTTTATATTTGCATCATAAAGTTGACATGTTTTTACTTCTTGAAGACATCAAAGGGCTTCAAAATCTAGCAGCAATTTTCCAATTTTTCAGGAAATTTCAAAATCTGAATTTTTCAGGGACCAGATCAGTTTGAAGTGGATTTGAGGGGCCTTCATATTAGAAATAATACATAAATGACCCCATTATAAAAACTGCACCCCTCAAAGTATTTAAAATGACATTCAGAAAGTTTTTTTTTAACCCTTTAGGTGTTTCACAGGAATAGCAGCAAAGTGAAGGAGAAAATTCAAAATCTCAAATATTTTACACTCGCGTGTTCTTGTAGACCCATTTTTTCAATTTTTACAAGGGGTAAAAGTAGAAAAAGCCCCTCAAAATTTGTAACCCAATTTCTCTCAAGTAAGGAAATACCTCATATGGGTATGTAAAGTGCCCGGCAGGCGCAGTAGAGGTCTCAGAAAGGAAGGAGCGACAATTGGATTTTGGAGAGTGAATTTTGCTGAAATGTTTTTGGGGGGAATATCGCATTAAGGAAGCCCCTATGGAGCCAGAAGAGCAAAAAAAAAAAAAAGGCATACTATTGTATAAATGAAATTATTTTTTTTCACAAAAATGCATTTTCCCCCCAAATTTTTTACAAGAGGAAATAGGAGAAAATGCCTCCCCAAAATTTGTAACCCCATTTCTTCTGAGTATGGAAATACCCCACGTGTGGACGTAAAGTGCTCTGCGAGCGCACTACAATGATCAGAAGAGAAGTCGCCACATTTGGCTTTTGGAAAGCAAATTTTGCTGAAATGGTTTATGGGGGGCATGTCACATTTAGGAAGCCCCTATGGTGCCAGAACACCCACATGGCACACTATTTGGGAAACAAAACCCCTCAAAGTCTGTAACAAGGGGTACAGTGAGCCTTTACACCAGGGGTCCCAATCTCAAATTATCTGGAGGCCACTAGAGATAGCGGCTGGGACTCATGCGCCCCTCATATATAATGCCCCATCATGCGCCCCTCACACATAATGCCCCCATCATGCGCCCCTCACATATAATTCCACCATCATGCGCCCCTCATCATTTACCAGCAACACCCCCACCAGCAGTAGCACCCCATCATCTACCAGTAACACCCCCCATACTCCCTACCCCCTGTGGTAATAGCATGAGCTGATGGATGATGGGGTGCTACTGTCATGGCAGTAGCACCCTCATCATCCACCAGCAACACCCCCCCAGCAGCAACACCCCCCATTCCCCCTACCCCCCTGTGATGATAGTATCAGCTGACAGATTATGGGGGTACTACTGCTGGGAGGGTGGTTTGGGGTTGTTGGTGGACAGAGAGCAGTAGCACCCTCATCCTTCATCAGCAACACCCCCCCCCCAAAGCCTAGAACCCCCCAGTGCCCCTTTTTCTCCCTGACAGTACTCTAGCTTACCAGGGTCAGTCAGGTGCACCCCACTCTGTTCCTGGCTGGCAAGGTAGTTTGCAGGCTGTGTGCTGTAAACTTGCTGCAACGTTTCTTTGGCGCACCAGATCAGTGTGTACGACGCGTCGCGTTGGCGCCGCGGACATCCCGTCATGCTAGCCCCTGAAAATGAAAATTAAAAATTTGATTTTGTTCACAAACATCATGTTTGTCACGATTCGGCTGGCAGGAGGTGGATCCTCTGTGCCAGAGAGGGATTGGCGTGGACCGTGCTAGTGGACCGGTTCTAAGTTACTACTGGTATTCACCAGAGCCCGCCGCAAAGCGGGATGGTCTTGCAGCGGCGGTAGTAACCAGGTCGTATCCACTAGCAACGGCTCAACCTCTCTGACTGCTGAAGATAGGCGCGGTACAAGGGAGTAGACAAGAGCAAGGTCGGACGTAGCAGAAGGTCGGGGCAGGCAGCAAGGATCGTAGTCAGGGGCAACGGCAGGAGGTCTGGAACACAGGCTAGGAACACACAAGGAAACGCTTTCACTGGCACGATGGCAACAAGATCCGGCGAGGGAGTGCAGGGGAAGTGAGGTATACATAGGGAGTGCACAGGTGAACACACTAATTAGAACAACTGCGCCAATCAGGGGCGCAGTGGCCCTTTAAATCGCAGTGACCCGGCGCGCGCGCGCCCTAGGGAGTGGGGCCGCGCGCGCCGGGACAGGACCGACGGAGAGCGAGTCAGGTACGGAAGCCGGGGTGCGCATCGCGAGCGGGCGCCACCCGCATCGCGAATCGCATCCCGGCTGGAGGCGGTATCGCAGCGCACCCGGTCAGTGGATCTGACCGGGGCGCTGCAGTAGCGAGGATGTTGCGAGCGCTCCGGGGAGGAGCGGGGACCCGGAGCGCTCGGCGTAACAGTACCCCCCCCCTTGGGTCTCCCCCTCTTCTTGGAGCCTGAGAACCTGAGGACCAGACTTTTGTCTAGGATATTGTCCTCAGGTTCCCAGGATCTCTCTTCAGGACCACAGCCCTCCAAATCAACCAAAAAAAAAGTTTTCCCTCTGACCTTCTTGGAGGCCAGTATCTCCTTTACGGAGAAGATGTCAGAAGAACCGGAAACAGGAGTGGGAGAAACAAGTTTGGGAGAGAAACGGTTGATGATGAGTGGTTTAAGAAGAGAGACATGAAAGGAATTAGGAATACGAAGAGAAGGAGGAAGAAGAAGTTTGTAAGAGACAGGATTAATTTGGCACAAGATTTTGAAAGGACCAAGATAGCGTGGTCCCAATTTGTAGCTGGGGACACGGAAGCGGACATATTTAGCGGAGAGCCATACCTTGTCTCCGGGAGAAAAAATGGGAGGAGCTCTTCTTTTCTTATCGGCAAACTTTTTCATGCAAGATGAAGCCTGTAAGAGAGAATTTTGGGTCTCTTTCCATATGGTGGAAAGATCACGAGTTATTTCATCCACAGCGGGCAAACCAGAGGGCAAGGGAGTAGGGAGGGGGGGAAGAGGGTGACGGCCGTACACCACGAAAAATGGGGATTTGGAAGAAGATTCAGAGACTCTGAAGTTGTACGAGAATTCGGCCCATGGTAGAAGATCTGCCCAGTCATCCTGGCGGGAGGAAACAAAATGCCGTAAATAGTCACCCAGGACCTGGTTAATTCTTTCTACTTGCCCATTGGATTGAGGATGATAAGCAGAAGAGAAGTTTAATTTAATCTTGAGTTGTTTACAGAGAGCCCTCCAGAATTTTGACACGAATTGGACGCCTCTATCCGAGACGATCTGCGTGGGCAAACCGTGAAGACGAAAAATGTGTACAAAAAATTGTTTTGCCAACTGAGGCGCTGAAGGAAGACCAGGAAGAGGAATAAAATGTGCCATCTTGGAAAATCGATCAACTACCACCCAAACAACAGTGTTGCCACGGGATGGGGGTAAGTCTGTAATAAAGTCCATACCAATCAGAGACCAAGGCTGTTCGAGGACAGGCAGAGGATGAAGGAGACCAGCAGGCTTCTGGCGAGGAGTCTTATCCCGGGCACAGACAGTGCAGGCCCGCACAAAATCAACAACATCCGTCTCCAGAGTCGGCCACCAATAGAAACGAGAGATGAGTTGCAAGGACTTTTTGATGCCCGCATGGCCAGCGAGGTGGGAGGAGTGACCCCATTTGAGGATTCCGAGGCGTTGGCGTGGAGAAACGAAGGTCTTCCCTGGAGGAATTTGCCTGATGGAGGCTGGAGAAGTGGAGATCAGGCAGTCAGGAGGAATGATGTGTTGCGGAGAGAGTTCTACTTCCGAGGCATCCGAGGAACGAGAGAGAGCATCGGACCTAATGTTCTTGTCGGCAGGGCGAAAGTGAATTTCAAAATTAAAACGGGCAAAGAACAGAGACCACCTGGCCTGGCGAGGATTCAGCCGTTGGGCAGACTGAAGATAGGAGAGATTCTTGTGATCGGTGTAAATGATAACTGGAAATTTTGATCCCTCCAGCAGATGCCTCCATTCCTCAAGTGCTAATTTAATGGCCAGTAGCTCTCGATCCCCGATGGAGTAGTTCCTCTCCGCCGGAGAGAAGGTCCTAGAAAAAAAACCACAAGTAACAGCATGCCCGGAAGAATTTTTTTGTAGAAGGACCGCTCCAGCTCCCACTGAGGAGGCATCAACCTCCAATAGGAAGGGTTTAGATGGGTCAGGTCTGGAGAGCACGGGAGCAGAAGAAAAGGCAGACTTGAGCCGTTTAAATGCGTCTTCCGCTTGAGGAGGCCAGGACTTAGGATTGGCATTCTTCTTGGTTAAAGCCACGATAGGAGCCACAATGGTGGAAAAATGTGGGATAAATTGTCTGTAATAATTGGCGAACCCCAAAAAACGTTGGATAGCACGGAGTCCGGAGGGGCGTGGCCAATCTAAGACGGCAGAGAGTTTATCCGGGTCCATTTGTAGTCCCTGGCCAGAGACCAAGTATCCTAGGAAAGGAAGAGATTGACATTCAAACAGACATTTCTCCATTTTGGCATAAAGTTGATTGTCTCGAAGTCTCTGAAGAACCATGCGGACATGCTGGCGGTGTTCTTCTAAGTTGGCAGAAAAATTCAGAATATCGTCCAGATATACAACAACACAGGAATATAAGAGATCACGAAAAATTTCATTAACAAAGTCTTGGAAGACGGCAGGGGCGTTGCACAGGCCAAAGGGCATGACCAGATACTCAAAGTGTCCATCTCTAGTGTTAAATGCAGTTTTCCATTCGTCCCCCTCCCTGATGCAGATGAGATTATAAGCACCTCTTAAGTCCAGTTTGGTAAAGATGTGGGCACCTTGAAGGCGATCAAAGAGTTCTGAGATAAGAGGTAGGGGGTAGCGGTTCTTTACCGTGATTTTATTAAGTCCGCGGTAGTCAATGCAAGGACGTAGGGAGCCATCTTTTTTGGACACAAAGAAAAATCCAGCTCCGGCAGGAGAGGAGGATTTGCGGATAAACCCCTTTTTTAAATTTTCCTGGATGTATTCAGACATAGCAAGAGTCTCTGGGGCGGACAGAGGATAAATTCTGCCCCGGGGTGGAGTAGTGCCCGGGAGGAGGTCAATAGGACAGTCATAAGGCCTGTGAGGAGGTAAAGTCTCAGCTTGTTTTTTGCAAAATACGTCAGCAAAGTCCATATAAGCCTTAGGGAGACCGGTTACAGGAGGAACCACAGGGTCACGGCAGGGAGTACTGGAAACCGGTTTAAGACAGTCCTTGAAACAAGAAGTGCCCCAGCTCTTGATCTCTCCTGTGGACCAATCCAGGGTTGGGGAATGGCGTTGAAGCCATGGTAGTCCGAGGAGAATTTCGGAAGTGCAATTGGAGAGGACCAAAAACTAAATTTTTTCGTGATGAGGTCCGATGCACATTAGGAGGGGCTCCGTGCGGTAATGTACGGTACAGTCCAATCTTTCATTGTTAACACAATTGATAGGTGTCAGACAAATCTAGGGTGGCCATGAAATCTTGTGGGTTCACAACAGGAATTATTGATCTTATATTCCACATCTTGAAGTGCTTCTTTTCAATAAATGTGTTCAGATAGGTTAGATCTATCACCAGCCTCCATTTGCTGAGAACCGAGAAAATCCTGAAATAGATACTTGCAAAGCACGCCTGGGCCAGAACCCATTCTACGGCATCCTTTGTAAAGAATTCCAAGACTAGGGGAAAGATATTGGGATCTTGATTGTTGTTGAAGAAAAATTTCTCTGGAGCTCCAACTTGTAACCACTTTTTATGATTGACAGAACCCTTTTGTCTACTGTTGTCCGTGACCATACCGGAAAAAGCCCTTTAATCTTCCTCCAACTTTTACAGATGTTAAACTGGCGTCATAATTCCTTCTTTTTTGCCGGAGGTATGTTTTTGTTGGATGAAGGGCAGTTTGTATTTCTCCTTTGCTTCGTAAAACTGTATCTATTATATCCCCCAGATTGATAATTTTCCCTATAGAATCTAGCAGATCTCTTCAATCTTGGACTTCCCCTTAATGTTTCTTTTTTAGCTGTTCCAGGGAAGGCATCATTATCATCATTCATATTCTTAAGAATTTCCTTAAGGTTAGGGCCAAATAGAGATTCTGGAGAAAAAGGCAGGGAACAAAAATGATTTTTTGTTGCAGCATCACGTTTCATCCATTGTTTTATCTATAATGCCCTTCTTATGGAATTAAATTCTGCCATATTCTGTGCAAATAAATGGAGAGTATCCAATGGGGCATTGCACAAAAATTTCGCGGCAGATTTCATGTTAGGGATTTTGATCAGAATATCTTCCCTAGGTACCCCTTCATAAATATCTTTGGACAGTTGGCTCAATCAAACCTAAGTGCATGTGCCGCAGGCACAGATGACACAGTCACTTTAGAAATAGCGGTGGCTGTGAAATATGCTTTTTTTTTTTTTTACAGAGAGTCTACTTTCTTATCCATGAGATTTGATAAGAGGGATGATTCCTCAGGAGGAAAATATTACTTTTTCTCCAATGTAGCCACTGGTAGATCTACTTTGGGAGGGTTATACCACGAGGTGGTGGCTTCGGAAGAGAGTCTATAGACTGACCTGAAATGACAACCCACATCCACACGTTTCTCTGTTTTTCCCCAGTTGAACCTAAACCATTTAGTAATGCAAGGATGTGAGGGAAAAACCTTATCAATGGATATAGGAAAGTAATATACTGTAGACTTTCTCTTGGAATTTTTCCTTTTGTGAAATGGTCAGACTCTAAAACATGCTTTACTGACTTTACCAGATTATGCATATCATCTTTATGGAAAATATAATAGTCTTCAGGAGAACCCTGAGAATCAATAGAAGAGCAAGACTTAGAATCTTCCGAATCTGAAGGAGAAACTGCATGGTGCTGTGTTCTCAGTTTTTTTTTGCTGGGGTGATGTCATCTGGAATTAATAATGACATCCGCTTCTTGAACCATGAGAAAAGAGAGCTTGCTTCATCCTCAAGTCTTTGTTCATCTCTGAGAGGATGAGGTTGCTGAGAACATAAACCACAAAAGTCCCCTTCCATATCATCCGCCAGGGATTGAAAACAAGATCTGCATCGCCTATGTCTTGATTTCCAAGTTCTCTTGCCTCTGGAAGTGGAGTCAGACATTTACAATCATATAAAGCAAAAAGCCTGTACAATTGATATTTCCTGTACAGCCAGATAAAAAAAAACTATTATATAATATATATCTTGGAAAAAAAAACAGGGATAATTCACACTAATCCCATATGTTGGTAATAGAAACCGCTACATGCATTATACGCAGAACAATATGTCTAAGACCAGCCAATGGAGTATTATACACATGGATATAGACAGGATAGTAAAACAGTAACCAAATTATGATTTCTTATCCTGATAAAGGTAGTATATATGCACAAACATCATAATGCACAAAGGATACTTCATAGTAACCCTAAAAAGACATATCACTGTGCTGATAGGACACTCCACAGTATCCAAATACAAACATAGGTAACATACTGATAGGATACTTCACAGTAATCCACTATAAAAGTATAAGCTGTACTTTACTGATAGGATACTTCAAAGAATGTAAGAACCTAAGTATCGCATCACTAGGATACTTTACAGTAGCATACAGCATAACATAATTAATATACAGACAGGACACTTCACAGTAACCTAGTGTCCACAAGACATAATGTAACAGCTTAGAGAGAGCATAGATGCTGTTACTTCACAGTAACATGTGCTGATAACTCAGGGAGACAAGCTATCCTCTGGAATAATAAGGAAAACATACTTATATTGATTTCCATATAGTCTTGCTGCCCTAGATCAGTGCATCGGCAATAGGACTGGACACCATACCTCTTTTAAGAAGAGACGCCAATTTGTCGTGGACCGGGAGACACAGCGTGCAGCACGCGTACCCCCTTGCTTCGTCGAAGCCACTTCCGGGACGGAAATGCCGGGAATACCAAGATGGCCGCGTGCATGAAGGCACAGGTCCGGGTAAAAGCACCCTACGCTTCCATACCCTCTTCTTAGAAGCAAGAGGAGATTCACAGTATCCCCCAGACAAATGTTAGTTTAGCAAAAAACATTATGGAAAACTTAGTCAGACTTGATATCCCTTCTGGTAGCAAAAGAAAAAACGATATATTCCTATATTCCCTATAGGTTTTAGACAACTAAGGGTGGTTTCACACCACATTTTGTAGTTACGGTTCCCGTATACGGCTGGGAGGAGGGGGGCAGGGCTTAATCACGGCGCCCGCACTCAGCCGTATAGGGGAACCGTATTTAATGCATGTCTATGAGCCGACCGGAGTGAACCGCAGCCTCCGGTCGGCTGCGTTTTCGGCTGTATGCGGTTTCCCGACCATAAGCAAAAACATCGACCACGTTTTTGCCTGCTGTCAGGAAACCGCATACTGCCGAAAACGCAGCCGACCGGAGGCTGCGGTTCACTCCGGTCGGCTCATAGACATGCATTAAATATGGTTCCCCTATATGGCTGAGTGCGGGCGCCGCGATTAAGCCCCGCCCCCCTCCTCCCAGCCGTATATGGGAACCGTAAGTACAAAACGTGGTGTGAAACTACCCTTAGCCAGTTTTTATTTGGTTAATCAGTATTGTAAGATGTCTGTTTGTCCAAAAGGTTTATGAGTGTGCGGTTAAGTCTCTATGTAACTAAAAGACGTTTTTTTGCAACCACAGTTAGATATGGATCTCGTTCAACAATAAACCAATGTTTGTTGAAAATATTCTGAATAGTGGTATTCATAGGGGTATTGTCGAACGAGAAAACAAACCAACCATGTTGTTTTCTCCTCTTAGTACATAACAGTTCATGACGGGATTTTTGTTGTACCTTCAAGAAGGTATCCTGGATCAAATTATGGGGGTATCCTCTTTCCGTCAGCCTCAATTTCAGTTCTTCAGCTTGAACAAGAAATATTTCATGTTTGTTTTTAATGCATTTTAAATGCACAAATTGGCTGTATGGAATGCTCTTCTTCATATGATAGGGGTGGGAACTATCGAAGTGAAAAAGAGTGTTCCGTGCTATTTCTTTTCTGTAACCAGAAGTGACCACCTGATCATCTTGATCTCAATCTTGGTATCTGGAAATTCAAGGGAATCCCCCCCAAAATATTTGGTGAATGTCATGTTCATTTCTTTTGTAGTATTGAGATACTCAACAAACTTAGTGAATGTCTCCTCATCACCTTCCCAGATGCCAAAAAATGTCATCCACAAAACAAAGAATTAGTTTAATGTGGATTTTGTGTGTTAAAGAAATATTATGTTTCTAGTACCGCCAGAAAAAGATTGGCATATGTGCAAGAGGTGGGCGTGCCCGTTGCTGTGCCCTGTTTCTGCCGGCACCATTTGCCTTCATATTGAAAAGCGTTGTTCTCAAGGATGAACATCAAGGCTTCACTCACAAAATCAATAAAGTCAGGTGTTTTATTAGTGTTGCCGGCTTTTGACAGCCTCTCCACCCGCATCATGAGAGATGCAAGTGTAGAGGCTCTCTACATCTATGGATGCCAATGCGTATATTTTTTTGCCAGTGGAAATCAGAAAGTGCATGAATTAAGTTCCCTGTGTCCCTAAGATATGTGGGCATATGTCTCAGCAGCGGTGCCAATAAACAGTCGACATAACTGGAAAGGGCTTCAGTAGCTGAGCCAATGCCCGAAACTATTGGGCGTCCTGAAGGATGACATAAAGTCTTATGTATTTTTGGTAGTATATACCAGTATGGATGCTCTGGATTAGGTGGTAATAGCTTCAGGGCAGTGGTTTCAGAGAGAACTCCTCTGTCTGTATACCTCCTTAGGAGGGAACAAACCTCTGTTACAATTCTGGATGTAGGGTCAATGCTGAGGGGCTCATACACCATATAGTTTCCCAGTTGATTTGAGGCTTCAGGGTCATGATCGGCTTTATACCACACTACCAGGACATCTTTTTTGGTCTGCCAGCCTTTGTAAGGCCTTCCTCTTCATATTATTAATATTAGGTTTAGATGCTGGAGATATTAAAGCTTTGATGTCCTGCATGACTGACCTATGAAAGATGTCCTATGTAATTTATTTATGTTTTAAGCATGCTGTTCATGTAGGAGCACCACAGGAGCTGCGGGACTTCCACATACCTTTCAATGAGAGTAGCTCACTGCTCACACGCGCTCACAGCGGGCAGTGCTGGATATCTATCTTCCTTCAGTTTACATATGAACATTGTTCTCTTGTTATCCTGAGCACGCAGCTAAGTGTGAACACACCTTTATATTATGGCTACACCTCTTCTGAATCCAACCTCAGAGACGGCTATCAGTGCCAGCAGAGCGGAGACAGGGACGTACTTCCTCTCCTGCAAAATGAAAGAGGGACTACAAATGATCAGCACTAAATCACTGGAGCAAAGAATTATGAACCTGGCTGATAAAGAGACACGCTACTTTTGGACAATACAATCTTTTAAAGCATATGCGGAGAGTGAGCGCACCCTGAGAGGACTGAGCGAGAGGACTGAGAGAGTCCCCATCTCAATTTACTAATGACCATGTATTTTTGCAAAAATGGGATGAGGCACATCTACTGCATTCCTTGCGCCTCCAAGAATTAATCATGGAGAAAAGTAAGCAGGATTATGAAGCTGTGACAGAAGAACTTTGCAAAGCTAAAGTTAAAATCCGTACACGTATACCTTATACTCAATTTTCCAGTTCCATTCAAACACTAGAAAAAAAGATGTTGCAATTACAGATCCTATTGAAAGGAACAAAGAAAGACAAATATATAAGAGATAAAAAGATTTTGAGTGCGGAATGGTGTTTACGTGGAACAAACAACCGAAAGGTAAATCACAACAACCTAGAAGAACCATTAATTCACTAGAACTAAAACAACATTCCCTTGTAGGTCACTCTTTTTAACATTGAGTTTTTTCTAAGTATCTCTTGTCCTTTAAAAAAAATCTAATCTATTGTTAATTAATTATTTAATACTATTGTAGTTCTATATTTTTATATATTAATTCTTTTTATATACATTAACAACAATCCTTTTTTAGAGATAAAATACATTTTTGCTATTTATGATTCTGTGAGCATTGCTACTTTTTCATTTATTTCACCCTTGGTCTCCCATACCGCAAATCTCTGATATAGAGAACTGTCTATCCATGCCACTTTATTGAGTCTTTCTTCCTCATATCGTAGACCTGTATTATAAGTCTTGATAGTCATATGGAATATAATAACATGTATGGAATCTTTCAGATCCCAGCCAATTATACTTCTCATGAATAATGTGTATGTGCGGTAGTGCTGATTATTAATATTTTTATTTCTATTTACATTTTTACAAGGTGTTTATATGTTACTAGCTCTGATTTTTTGTATGTCCATGTTTTTTACTCCAGCCCATTTTTCGTGGGCTTTTTCTCGTATATAATGATGTCATGTAATGCTGTTAGACTATTAAACCGCACTTCGTTTTTATTACTTTGCTGGTCCGCATCGGTTATTTACCATCGGAGATATACCTTCCTTCTGCTTCTACTTCAAGAACATTGCCTAGTGAGTGCCACCACAAGGATTCCTTTCCCTGTTCTTTCGGAACACCTTCAACAACCTAGAAGGGACACAGAAAACCATACAAGAAATGCAACATGTCAAAGAAAACTAAACCATCTTACTCCGATTTCCTCACCACTGAATCGGATACAAGCTTTACAGATGAGTTGGATGAATGCTACACAGATCAAGATGCCACGACACAGAGTATATCTGAAAATGTCGAGAGAGATCACAGATGAAACCCCTGTTGGAAAATTAAGAAGGGAAAAGCTGTAATGCGGAACCAGTGATTACCCCTTCACTAGTTGTGAACTGACTGATAAAGTACTTTCTATAGATTACATAGGAACACTTAGTAAAGGGCTTAATTATGGCATCTCAGAAAGGTTCGGATTAGATAATTTTGAAATTAATCTGTTTAGGGGAATCTGCAAGATGAACCTAAAATTTTTTTTTTTCAAGTACCCCTATGAATAAATCTGTTGCAGCAAAAAGAGTTAATGAAGGTTATTCTCCCTGTCAAATCAGTCATTGAGGCTTTTCTGTAGTCTCCGAGTTCTCTGAGTGTAAGGATTTCTCCCTGGGGATAGCTCTGGGATCGTCCTTGACACCGCCACCGGACATGTTTCCATTTCAATAAACCGGCAAACAACAGTACTTTATGCAAACCTGGCCCCTTGCCAGCTTTATTAGACAGGTTGCATGATAAATAAAACATTACACAGGATCAAAACAAAACCCAAGACCATCCAGTCACTAATGAAACAATCCAGCATGCCCTCTCTATCAACTGGTGGGCTTTTCCCGGCCAGTTAAACTTATGCCTCCTGCAACCTTCTAGTCACTGTTCACACACAGCGTTTGCAAGATCTTGCTGTGTGTCTCATCCACACCACTTTGGGGGCCACTCACAGCTCGGGCTGTGTGTTCCTCAGCAGGACCCTGCCTCTCCCTACAGCCACCTTGCTGTCTTCTAGGGAGCACCAAGATTATTCTGTATGACTTCCTTTTAAACACACTTCCCCTTTCTGCTACCTTATTAATTATGCCACAGGTGGAGGTTTTTCCAGGGTTAGCTAGGGAAATACACCCTTTCCTTCCCACACTGTCACATGAGTCAGAGATTGACTGAGTTAGCCGGCGATCTGGGTGGTTGTATAGCAATAGAAGAGGCCCATTTCTCAGGAGGTAATAAATCTCAGTTTACCCCCCCATCCCTCCAGGCCGCTCACTTGACATCTTTCATAGGTCATTCATGCAGGATATTAAAGCTTTAATATATCCAGCACCTAAACCGAATATTAATAATATGAAGAGGAAGGCCTTACAATGGCTGGCTAACCAGAAATATCTCCTGGTATCAAAAGCGGATAAAGGGGGAGCAATGGTTGTGTGGTATAAAGCCAATCACGACCATGAAGCCTCCAATCAATTGGGAAATTTGATGATGTATGAACCACTCAGCATTGACCCTACATCCAGAATTGTAACAAATGTTCGTTTCCTCCTAAGGAGGTATACAGACAGAGGAGTTCTCTCTGAAGCCACTGCCCTGAAGCTATTACCAACTAATCAGAAGCGTCCATACTGGTATATACTACCAAAAATACATAAGACTTTATGTCATCCTCCAGGACACCCAATAGTTTCGGGCATTGGCTCAGCTACTGAAGCCCTTTCCAGTTATCTCGACTGTTTATTGGCACTGCTGCTGAGACGCCACATATCTTAGGAGTACAGGGGACTTATTTCATGCACTTTCTGATTTCCACTGGCAAAATACATATGCATTGGCATCCATAGATGTAGAGAGCCTCTATACCCACCTCCCTCATGATGCGGGTGTAAAGGCTGTCAAGGAGCCAGCAACACTAATAAAACATCTGACTTGAGAACAACGCTTTTCAATATGAAGGCAATTGCTACCGGCAGAAACAGGGCACGGCAACGGGCACGCACATCTCTTGCACATATGCCAACCTGTTTCTGTCAGTACTAGAAAAAAATATATCTTTACCACACAAAAACCCTCCAAATACATTAAACTAATTCTTCGTTTCGTGGATGACATTTTTGTCATCTGGGAAGGTGATGAGGAGACATTCACTAAGTTTGTTGAGTATCTCAATACTACAAAAGAAATGAACATGACATTCATCAAATGTTTTGGGGGGAATTCCCTGGAATTTCCACATACCAAGATTGAGATCAAGATGATCAGGTGGTCACTTCTGGTTACAGAAAAGTAGTAACATGGATTGCTCTTCTTCACTTCGATAGTTCCCACCCCTATCATGTGAAGAAGAGCGTTCCATACAGCCAATTTGTGCATTTAAAAAAAACCATTAACAACAAACATGAAACGTTTCTTAGTCAAGCTGAAGAACTGGAATTGAGGCTGGAGGAAAGGCTGGCCCCCATAATTTGATCCAGGATGCCTTCTTGAAGGTACAAAAAAAATCCCATCAAGAATTACTAAGAGGAGAAAACAACATGATCGGTTTGTTTTCTGGTTTGACAATACCCCTATGAATACCACTATTCAGAATATTATCAACAAACATAGGTTTATTGTTGAATAGATCCATATCTAGACGAGGTTGCAAAAAATAATCCTTTAGTTACATATAGATGAAACCGCACACTCAAAAACCTTTTGGACAAACAGAAATCTTACAATACTGATGCACCAAATAAAAACTGGCTTAGGCATCTAAAACCTATAGGGAATCACAAATGCGGCAATTGTGCCGTGTGCAATTTCAATTTCCAACAAACTCTGTTCAAACCAGGAAGAAACATCATAGAGTTCAAACAGTTGATCACATGTCAAAGTACCTTTATTGTATATGCCATAATTTGCCCTTGTGGGTTATTTTATATAGCTAAAACGAAAAGGAAATTAAATAAATGGATAAAGGAACATTTAAGATCTTTAAAAACAAAAGTAGGCGCTTCACGTCTTATTATGCACATTGAGCAATGCCACAACAATGATCCCAATAGCATTAGGCTCGCAGGGATAGAACAGGTTAATACTCCAAAAAGAGGTGGCAATTAGTGTTGCTTGCGAATATTCGCAATTCGAATTTTAATTGCGAATATTGCATATTCGCGAATTCACGAATATTGCGAATATAGCACTATATATTTGCAATTACAAATATTCACTTTTTTTCACAGTACACATCCCAGTGATCACTGATCATCCCTCTCTGCTCTTCGCATATGCGCATATTCGGGAATATTGAGCCCTCCCTTCTTTAATAGTATAGGGAACTAATGGGCTAGTGATTTTTTGCCCGTTGAAACCAATAGGCCCATTGTGGTCTTTGGGGATCTCACGATATGTAAGATAAGCAGGAGGGACTCTGTAGTACAGTGTATGGGAGTCCTGTGCGGTGGTTTGAGTCCTGGGGTGGGACAGAGTGTTACAGAGTGTTACAGTGTTACAGTGTTGTGGTTTAACATTTTTACTCGTTATTGACAAATGTAGGTCAATTGGTAATTAAGAAAGCCTTTGAACCGTGGGAACTTGGTCAATTGGCAATTAACTGAGTGTTTGAACCGTGGGAACTAGGTTAATGGGGTACCAGATATGGGTATTGGGGTTAATTGAAACTGGATGTAATGTGTAAGGCTGGGTATGAATGAATGGTCAGCAGAGGTCAGCAGAGGTCATGACATCAGAGGCAATGCATTTCTTTTTTGGATTTCTCTTTAGTATACAGCCCCTAAAAAGTACTGGAAGGATTAAGATTTTTTAATAGAAGTGATTTACAAATCTGTTAAACTTTCTAGCACCAGTTGATTTAAAAAAAAAAAAGTTTTCCATGGGAGTACCCCTTTAAGGAACATAAGGGGAGATTCATCAAAACCAGTGTAGAGGAAGAGTGGTGCAGTTGCCCATAGCAACCAATCAGATTGCTTCTTTCATATTTAACAAGGCCTTTGAAAAATGAAAGAAGCAATCTGATTGGTTGCTATGGGCAACCGGGCAACCTTTACTCAGCACAGGTATTGATAAATATCCCATTTAGAGGGAGATTTATCAAAACATGTCCAGAGCAAAAGTTTCTGAGTTGCCAATAGCAATATGTATTGTTCCTTGGCCAGGTTGTTTTCTTTGGCCTATCTTTCCTTTGTTGTAAATTTCTCAAAAAAATCCAATAAAAATTATTTAAACCATTTTTCAGAGGCCTTTTCAAAAATGAAAGAAGCAATCTGATTGGTTGCTATGGGCAACTCAGAAACTTTTCCTCTTGACAGGTTTTGATAAATCTCCGCCTATGGGGAGATTCATCAAAACCAGTGTAGAGGAAGAGTTGTGCAGTTGCCCATAGCAACCAATCAGATTTCTTCTTTTATTTTTAACAAGGCCTTTGAAAAATGAAAGAAGCAATTGGATTGGTTACTATGGGCAACTGGGCAATCTTTACTCTGCACAGGTTTTGATAAATCTCGCCCTATGAGGGAGATTTATCAAAACCTGTCCAGAGGAAAAGTTTCTGAGTTGCCCATAGCAACCAATCAGATCGCCTCCTTCATTTTTCAGAGGCCTTTTCAAAAATGAAAGAAGCAATCTGATTGGTTGCTATGGGCAACTCAGAAACTTTTCCTCTGGACAGGTTTTGATAAATAGAGGGACATTTATCAAAACCTGTGCAAAGGAAAGTTGTCCAGTTACCTATAGCAACCAATCAGATTGCTTCTTTCATTTTGCAGAAGCCTTGTGAAAAATGAAAGAAGCGATCTGATTGGTTGCTATGGGTAGCTCAGCAGCTTTTCCAGAAAAATCTGCTAAGTTGCCCATAGCAACCAATCTGATCGCTTCTTTTATTTAGCAGAGGGCTTGTGAAAAATGAAAGAAGCGATCTGATTGGTTGCTATGGGCAACTCATCAGATTTTCCAGGAATATCTGCTGAGTTGCCCATAGCAACCAATCAGATCAATTCTTTCATTTAGCAGAGGGCTTGTGAAAAATGAAAGAAGCGATCTGATTGGTTTCTATGGGCAACTCATCAGCTTTTCCAGGAAAATCTGCTGAGTTGCACATAGCAACCAATCAGATTGCTTCTTTCATTTAGCAGAGGCCTTGTCAAAAATGAAAGAAGCGATCTGATTGGTTGCTATGGGCAACTCATCACTTTTCCAGGAAAATCTGCTGAGTTGCCCATAGCAACCAATCAGATCGCTTCTTTAATTTTCCACAAGGCCTCTGCTAAATGAAAGAAGTGATCTGATTGGTTGCTATGGGCAACTCAGTAGCTTTTCCAGGAAAGTAAAGTTTAACCACAACACTGTGTCCCACCCCAGGACTTGAAATACTGCACGAGTCTCCCATACACTGTACTGCCAAGACCCTCCTGTTTATCTTACAGTTTTACATACCGTGAAATCCCCATAGACCACAATGGGCCTATTGGCTTCAACATGCAAAAAATCACAGAGTTAATGCACTAGCCCCATGGTCCCCTATAAAGAAGGGAGGGCTCAATATTCGCGAATATGTGCATATGCGCAACGATTTTCGCATATGCGCATACATTTTCGCATATGCGCATGAAAAACGAATATAATGAATATGTGAATGTCGTGAATATATGACGAATATTCGTAAATATATTCGCAAAATATCGCAAATTCGAATATGGCCTATGCTGCTCATCACTAGTGGCAATCGCCACAAACAATTGCTGTGTAGTGAAGCTCGGTGGATCATAAAATTAGATGCAATAGGCTCCCTAGGTTTAAATGAACGTAATGAAATTAACATTTTCCTCTAATTACAGGTATGGTTTGCTTTTAATTGTATTAATATTTAACCTTTTGTTTGTTTATATTATATATAATGGGTCTTTATGGGTCTGCACTTATGCATAGCACCATCTACCTGTAGCAGGTTGACATCACCAGGGGGCCTGATGAAACGCCAATGGGCATGAAACGGCCACCATATCCCAGGTGAGACGTCCCTGCTAATCTCCGCTCTGCACTCTGAACATTGGGAGCTTGTCCTTGTGATTACCGTGATGTCTGTTACATCGATGGAATAAAGCAAAATACAGATTTAGCAGCAAAACTGTGAGTGCACTCATACTTTCTACTAATGAACTCATTCTGTGCTGCCATAGGACGTCCAGGAATGAAAAATGACCACTGTTCAAAAAAATCTGTCAGACATCTGTGGGGTTTAAATGCTCACTGTACCACTTATTACATTCCATGAGAGGTGTAGTTTTCAAAATGGGGTCACATGTGGGGGGTTACACCGTTCTGGCACCATGGGGGCTTTGTAAACACACATGGCCTTCATGTGCCTCCAGCTGTGGCAAAACACAACTCCCATCATGCACAGACAGCCAAAGGGCATGCTGGGAATTGTAGTTGTGCCTCCAGATGTTGCATAATAACAACAACTCCCAGCATACCCTTTGTGGACTTCGTGTCCGCCCTTAACAATGAAAACGATATGAACCCTTAAGTTTACTTGGAAGGTTGGAGATAGAGATGAGTGAATTTACAGTAAATTAGATTCGTCACGAACTTCTCGGCTCGGCAGTTGATGGCTTATCCTGCATAAATTAGTTCAGCTTTCAGGTGCTCCCGTGGGCTGGAAAAGGTGGATACAGTCCTAGGAGACTCTTTCCTAGGAATGTATCCACCTTTTCCATCCCACCGGAGCACCTGAAGGCTGAACTAATTTATGCAGGATAAGTCATCAACTGCCGAGCCGAGAAGTTCGTGACGAACCGAATTTACTGTAAATTCGCTCATCTCTAGTTGGAGATCCCGACCCAGAATTCCTTGATGTTAAGGTTAGCATCAGGGATGGTATAATCACCACTCAAGGATACCGTAAACCCACGGCATGCAACTCGCTGCATCACTTCGAAAGCTACCACCCTGACCACGTAAAGAGAGCTGTCCCTTATGGCCAGTTCATGCGGCTTAGGAGGATCAATTCGCGGGTGGAAGACTTCGAAGTGCAGGCTGACGAGTTGTATGCCAGACTCCTGGCTAGGGGTTATCTGGAGGAGGTCCTGGACCTAGCCCGGGCCAAGGCATCAGCATTACAGCGTGACTCTTTACTGAGAAAAAATAAACCAAATATCCGTACTAAGCAACAGAATCGCTTTTCCTTTGCGTTCACTTATAGCCCAGTAGCCCAGAAGATCAAAAAAGCTATTAGAGAAAACTGGAATTTATTGCAGAATGACCCAGATTTGCAGGCTTTTACTAATACCCTGCCCCTCATAACATTCAAAAAATGTAAAAACCTTAGCAGTGTCCTAGTTAGCAGCACCTTAAAAAATTTGCCCTCCAGTACTGACTGGTTAAATCAGGATAGACCGAAAGGTAATATCAGTTGTGGAAGCTGCAACTGGTGTAGGTATTACTGTGCGGATAAGTACATTAATTTGGGGGGAGTGGATATTACATGTAGAGATTTCATGTGTTGCAAAACGAAGAATGCCACCTACTGTGTCCGCTGCAGCTGCAACAGATTTTACATTGGTTGCACAACACGCGCAGTCAATGTACGCTTTAGAGAACATGCCAACTCAATCAGGACGGGCAAAGGATCGCCCTGGCTCATCGCCCATATGCGCGAGTGCCACAATAGTGACATCGCAGCAATGAGATTTTGTGGCATTGAGCGCGTTTATCCTGCCGCTGGAGTGGACAAAAAGAGGCTCATTCTTCAAAAAGAGAGAAGATGGATTTTGAGAACTAATGCCCAGGGCAACCTTAGGTTCAACGACAGGTTAGATATGAGCGTCTTTTTATAGTTATATGAGCATTATGTTTTAAATGAGTTTTCTACAGTACCTGTTTGCCGTGTGTTGTTTTAAACCAAGTTGTGTTATCATGCCCACCCCTTGGTCACGTGATCAGGAAGGTGTATATACCTGAGTCAGGTGTCCAAGGGGGTGTGGTCTAAAGAAGCACCTGTTTGTATGGCGTGAAAGCTGCTCACCTGTAGCACCGGCGCTCCTGGCGTCCAGCCCGTTTTGTACCAGCACCGCAACTGAGACCTAGTGATTCGTGAGTGCTCCCCCTTCTTTCTTCCTGTTATGGACTGTTACTGTTTATGCATACGCTTTCCTGTAAGGGGGTAGAGCACCGAAGACCGGTGACTGGTGCACCACTTGTGGGTAGCCATTCGGGAGCATTATCCAGCACTCGGCAGGGACTTGAGAAGTTGCCATTGGAAGCCTGTTCTAAGTAGTGCCGATTGCTGTTTCTACTTTGCAGCCCTTTGGCTGTGCATGCTGGGAGTTGTTTGCACAGCAAAAGCAGGAGGCTAACACGCATCACCTCCTGCTGTATCCTGCTCCTGCCTCTGCTGCGGCTGCCTGAATAGAACCCCCACCTGCGGACAGGCCCTGATTGCCACCCAGATCACCGGTGATCATGCCCCGACCCCCCCCCCCCCCAGCAGGAAAGTGATTGGTTGGTTTTCTCAGGACCCCCCCCAGGGGTTTGCACGGGATGCCTGCTGTATGATTTCCATTCACTGCCCGGTTACCAGCAGTGAACAGAAACGTCCAGGACATACAGGTATGCCCTGGGTCCTTAAGTCCCAGGATGCAAGGGGGTACTTGTACGCCCTGTGTCCGGGAGTGGTTAAATATTTTAGAAAGGTTAATGTTTTGCCAAGATGTACAACATATAAAATGTTTTTGAATCTGACAGTGCCCAATTAAACACGTTATACAGGTTCTGCACTCACTATGTTACATTGTAGCAGAGTAATTTCTTCAGTGTTGTCACATAAAAAGATATAATAAAATATTTACAAAAATGTGAGGGATGGACTCATATGTGACATACTGTAATTGCAGGTCAAGGCAATCGCTATTTTTATAGCCTAGTCTTAACTCACAAAGAATCAATAATAAATTAAAAACTCTAATTTTACATTGATCATGATTGATTGTGCACTTATGAAAACTTTAATTACCGTGAGTGTAATAGGTAAATGTTGCCATTTGTTAAACATTTACATTCTATATGTTCTTACATTTAAACCAGTAATCGAAAATTTCTGCATATTTCTGAGAAAATCTTTTCTCAGTGGTTTGAAAAAATTTGATATGCAAACTGGTCTTTAATTATTACACATAATGCCCATATACACATGATGTATTTGCTTTGATACTAAAAATGCCTACTATCAAAATACAGTTAATGGGGTATTTTGGATATCTTTTTTTTTACTTGTTCCTAGGCAGGTACTAAATAGAAAGAGCCATTGCCACTCTCATGGGGCTTACAGTTCCACTGGACAACATTTCTGGGATTGGGGTCGGCGCATGCAATTGCCTGCTCAGTCAAGCAAAAGAGGGGAAATTGCTGTGGCCACTGACTGGCTGAGCTAGCCATTGTATGTACTAACATTGGGAACAGCAGTGTTAGAGGAGCGAGGAAAGTAAGTACATATTATTTTTCAATTTAGAATCTGCCCGGGCAAAAAACAAAAAAATATATATCCCTTTAATATAATTCTGTGTATTTTATTTTATTAAGGGAATTGACACGATTTCAATATATCAACACAGTGTTTAATATGTACACAGAACACTGTGCAAGCTACTTACCTTTGCTTCTTTGGTTGTGGTGATGGCTTTCTGTTTAAATTCCTATCGATGTGACTGTCAAGTAAATGGCGGCAGTGGACACCCTATTGATCACTGGATTTGTGGCAGGGGACTGACATGAGAATGATACATTTAGTATATGGTACAGTTTTGGTATTTCCTCATTGAACCCTGGAAAACTCCTTTTGAGGGGTTCTTCCACACTAAGCCTTAGCCTGGCAGGATAGGGGGAAGAGTACATAAACTCTTAGCAAAGCAGAGGGGCAGTCATGCATATGTACTGCCTCTATTCATTGTTTATGGAAGATACTGGAGATAGCTGAGTACAGCACTAATGCTATTGCTGGCAGTCCTGACAGGCAGTGAATGGAGTGGCTGTGCGCATGTGTGACCAGGCTGTTCCAACAGGAGACTCTGAACCCCATTCACAAGATTATGGAGGGTCACCACAGTTGACCCTTACACTTATTTTCTACCCTATGGATAGGGATAACTCTTAATGGTTAAACATCTTTAAGGAAGTTTTTTATTTTTTTCAATATACACTAGTTTTCATTGTAGTTTGTGCCAATTTCAGAACAGGATCCAACAGGAAAGAGAAGTATTAGTCCCTCCTTTATATTTTCCATTTCTTTTTAAAGGGCTACTCCAGGGAACTAAGTGCATCCTCTTCCTCTCATCAACCTATTCAGTTGTGTAAATAACTTTCAATAGCTATATAGAGTACTTTCGCCTCTTTTGGTTGTCATTTACATGCAGGGAGCGAGGGAAAAATGTTATCCAGCCATCCACTTTGTCTCTGTCCAAGTCCCTCTCTTAAAGCAGCTCCAACCTTCCTGAGAGACGGAGACCAGTGGTTTCTGTCCTGCACGGAAGATCAATGATCCCTTTAGTGCTCAGAGTTGTGAAATGTGAGCAGCCTCAGTCAATGAATCTCTGTATTTCTCTGCTGACAAAGCAGGAGGGTTGGGGCTGCCCTCAGAAAGGGAGCTGATAGGAGCTGGCTGCAGTCAGAGCAGAGCTGCAATGACTGCCGGGAGATGTAGTTAACATGTGGAAAGGGAGGGAAGGATGACAAAGAATATCAAGCATCTAGAGAAGACCACAGGGGGCACAAATCCAGTTAGTGTGGTAGCTTTGTAGCTTTATATTTTAACTAGCTGAATACCCGACATTGCCCGGTTTTTCCTTCCTCATCCTTGTTGGGGAGGAAAATCAACAAAGGAGGAAGCTTTTGACTTCATATCCCGTCCTCATATATTGTTGTCATATCCCAACCCCATATCCCATCCTCATATCCCGTCCTCATACCCCAACCTCCTATCCGGACCTCCTATCCCGTCCTTCTATCTGGTGCTTCTATCCCGTCCTCCTATCCCGACCTCCTATCCTGTCCTCCTATCCCGTCCTCCTTTCTCGTCCTCCTATCCAATCCTCCTATCCCGTGCTCCTATCTCATCCTTGTATTCTGACCTCCTATCCCGTCCTCCTATCCAGTTCTCCTTTCTCGTCCTCATATCCCAACCTCCTATCCCGACCTCCTATCCCGTCCTCCTATCCCGTCCTCCTATCCCATCCTCCTTTCTCGTCCTCATATCCTGACCTCCTATCCTGACTTCCTATCCCATCCACCTATCCCGTCCTCCTATCCCTTCCTCCTATCCCGTCCTCCTATCCCGTCCTCCTATCCCTTCCTCCTATCCCATCCTGCTATCCCGACCTCCTATCCCAACCTCCTTTCTCGTCCTCATATCCAGTCTTCCTATCCCGTCCTCCTATCTCATCCTCCTATCTTGACCTCCTATCTCGACCTCCTATCTCGACCTCCTATCCCGACCATCCCGTCCTCCTATCTCGACCTCCTATCTCGACCTCCCATCGCGTCCTCATATCCTGACCCATAATATGTGTACCAGGTATTGAAATATCTCCAACCGTACGGATATTATGTGAGAATATTCATTTCCTATTGATTTGCATGGGACGTTAAACAAAAACCCCGACCCTCACAAATGGTGGTAGTTATGGGTTAAATTAACTATCCTATATTTTAAGTAGACATATAAGTAACCATTAAGTGACCAAGTATTATCGAAATATCTCCAGCCGTTATGGAAGTTATGCAGTAACATATATTTCTCATAGACTTGTATGGGACTTTAAAGGAGTAGTCCAGTGGTGAACCCAGTGGTGAACAACTTATCCCCTATCCTGGGGCCCCCTGCGATCTCCTGTACGGAGCCCCGACAGCCCGCGGGAAGGGGGTGTGTCGACCTCCGCACGAAGCGACGGCCGACACGCCCCCTCAATACAACTCTATGACAGAGCCAAAGTGCTGCCTTCGGCAATCTCCGGCTCTGCCATAGAGATGTATTGAGGGGGCGTGTCGGCCGCCGCTTCGTGCGGAGGTCGACACCCACTATCTGGCCGGAGAGCCTGGCCCCCGTACAGAGAGATCACAGGGGGCCCCAGCGGTCGGACCCCCCACGATCTCAAACTTATCCCCTATCCTTAGGATAGGGGATACGTTTTTCACCACTGGACTACCCCTTTAAACATAAACCCCGCCCCTGGCAAATGGGGGTGAATAAGGGTTAAATCACCTATCCTATGTCCGCTGTTGACATATAAGTAACATGTGTGCCAAGTTTCATGTTAGTATCTTTAGCCGTTTGGAAGTTTTTGTGGAACATACATACATACATACATACATATATACATAATAATACCATCTTCACCGGGGGTCCTCTTCTCCGCGCTTCGGGCCCAGAATAGAGGCGCTGCCTTGACGATGACACAGAGGGACGTTGTTAATGAACGTACCTCCCGGTCATCGTCAAGGCAATGTGACTATTCCGGGGCCGGGCCCGAAGCGCGGTGAAGATGGCAGCCCGGAACCACTATCCCACCGGACGACCTCCCCACCGGACAGTTCTGCAGCACCAGACCAGCGCACCCTAATGTCTCGCCGAGCGGAGGTGAGTACAGAACTAAAGGGGGTGAGAGGGGGGGGGGGCTGGATGATGTCGAGGGCCTCAGTGGTCTTTAACCTGCGGACCTCCAGAGGTTTCAAAACTACAACTCCCAGCAAGCCCCAACAGCCGATGGCTGCCCGGGCTTGCTGGGAGTTGTAGTTTTGAAACCTCTGGAAGTCCGCAGGTTGAAGACAACTGAGGGCGGAGAGTTCACTCGAGTATAAGCAGAGGGGGGTGTTTTCAGCAGGAAAAATCGTGCTGAAAAACTCGGCTTATACTCGAGTATATACAGTATCTTATATATTTTTTTCCTATCCAATAGTTTTTTGTAGTTCAAAATTCGACCTTGAATAAAAAAAATAAAAAAAAATTCAAAAAAAACAAGCATTAATAAAATGAAATTCTTAGTAGCTTAAATTAACTTGCATAAAGAAATTTATATGAATCTAGACTGGAACTCTGACAATGTCTTATATAAGAGTGCTGACTTACATGAGCACAAGATTGGGAACATGATTCTTGAGAATAGATACTCCTCTCACAGGCAGCCAAGAAGGGAAACATTAAGCTGTACAGACCCAGGAGTATATAGCAACTATGGGGCCTATGATAATGTTTAGAGATGAACAATTTTAGAAAAATTAGTTTCGGTCTGAATTTATTTGCGGCGAATTGCTATTAAAAATGGCTATTTCTGGCCCACAGAGAGCCTCAATAGGGGTTTAGAACACTTTGCCTTGCTGTAACACGCATTGGGTGTGCGCTTAGTGAAAAAATACTGTTATTCAGTAGGACATGCAGATCAGAGGCATCGCTATAAGTCACAGAGCGGCACAATGACAGAGCCTGGAGGTTACAACAGTATGAGGAGACAAAATAGTGGCTGAATGACACAGCATGGAGTTTGCGGCAGCATGGGGAGAACTTATAGTGGCTGAAAGACACAGCCTGGATGACGTGGAAGTATGAGGAGACCATATAGTGGCTGAATGACACAGCCTGGAGGTGGCGGAAGCATGAGGAGACCATATAGTTGCTGAATGACACAGCCTGTAGGTGGCAGCAGCATAAGGAGAAAATATGGTGGCAGTATGAGACAACCTGGAGATGGCATCAGAATGAGGAGAACATATGGTGGCAGAATGAGACAGCCTGGAGGTGGCATCAGCAGGAGGAGAACATATGGTGGCAGAATGAGACAGCCTGGAGGTGGCAGCAGCAGCATCAGGAGTCCTGAAAGTGACAGAGTGGTGTGGTGGGTGGCAACACCAGTACCTAGTGACAAAGGTGTGTGAAAAATGGAGAACTTGGCATCAGATGTATGGCATCAGGTGGGTGGTAGGATCAGAATAGTAGCTGAGGCAGGTAGGCAGAAGAAAACGGTTTCTTTTGTAAAACTGTTAGTGTGCACAAGTAAGTATTGAGGATATGCATTACGTAAAACTTACATTTTAATAATATTCTTAGGATAAAATATATGGACCCAATTTTTTTTTAAATCAAACAAAAGGAAAGGTGTGCAAAAAACATCATGTGCCACTTACACCACCAAGTATTGATGTGATGCAAAGACCTCTAAAAGGTGGAATGGAATAATGTATGGTTCATTGAAACTGGTGGGGGTAAAATCTTCCCCTGTGAGGACCTACTCTCGCATTATTAATTTCCTTCTTGGCAAGTGTTACTCATCCTAAAATGGACGGCTCTCACACAGGAACCTCTCCCTATTTCCATCTACAAACACTGCCATTTCCAAGAGTTTTTAGGTGGAAACAGGGATTGTTTCCTGTGTGGGGCAACATTGTTTGTGGACAGAGAAGTTCTTCTTGGGCTTACTATGGCCCATCGCTGCTTAATGAAGCGATTAGTGCGATTGAATCGTGGCCATATTCGCATTCGTTGCGAATCAAATTTTTCCTGAAATTCGCAACAAATTTTGATTAGTCAGATTCGATTCGCTTATCCCAAAAAATGTTGATGGCAATGTTCAGGAAATTTTATTTTGTAATAAGTCTAAATTACCATTAGAAACTGTCACTAACTTTCCCAATAATACCCCATGTATTTGCATCATTGCCTTGGGACACTGGATACATTTTTTTAGCAGTTTCCTCATGGCTGTGTACAAAACAAATGAATGAAATTGTTGCAAAAATTAAAAAAAAGTCATACTAACTTACCTCAATCCCCCACAGCTGCTATTCCAATGGCTCCTAGGCCCTGCTTGTCACAGGAACCAGAAATCAGCTTTAATGTGCAGGGACCAGAAGCCATTCGAACGGTAGTTCTGGAGATCAGGATAGCTAAGTGTGACTTTTTTTTTTTTTTTTTATATTTAATGCAATATTAAACATTCCTGACCTCGGGTAACCACTTTAAAGTCGCCTTTGTTTAGCATATTTTTTCAGGCTCTGTAAAGATGCAGCAGTCGACTAAGATATAATACACTAGTGTGAGCCTTTAGTAGGGTTGTGCCTATTAATAGCACAACCCAATCAAGATAGAGTATCTTGTTTTTAACACTGGGATTTGTAATTATATGATGCAATATCCCTCCAGAACAATTCTTCCCACCTGTTGTCTCCATACTTATGGTTATTTTTAGGCCAAGACACATTATCCCAGATTTACTAAAACTGTCTAATTTTTAGAAAGTGTGAACTTAGACCAGGCAGTCTGACACAGTTGTTCAGGCTGTTCAATAAGTCTGTCACATTCTGAGGCCATGTTTCACGCACATGTTTTATTTGACAGTTTTTAAGCTGTATATGGCTGGACCAAATTATGGACCGATTTAAAAAAAAACTGCTGTTTTTACTTATGGACAATTTATTTTCAGCTGTTTACAGCTCACAACGAGGCTCAATGAGTTTTGAATTCTAGCACAATTTTGGTGCATGGCGTTGCTTGCAGAAGTTTTTCTCCCTAAGTTTTATGAGGCTGTAAAAGTGTCTAAAATTCCCACTAAATGTAAGTATTTAAGCCATTTTATGTTGCAAATTAGAACATTTTCAACAGTAAATCTTGACCATTGTATTCACTTCTGAGTATGTTAGAGAACCACTTATCTGCTAATCACAGAAAATAGTAATTGTAATTATTTTCTTCAGTTTTTGTTATGTAATATAAAAGTCAGAGGCCATTCTGGAATATTTCAGTTTGTGCAATAAAGAGTAGCATGTTTAATTTGTATGATTTTTGAAATGGCAATTACTATAAGATAAAGTTTTCTGTTCACAGATAAGGGTAAGACCAACACTTTTCATATCTTCAGTACCTGAAATTTAGTATAATAGCTGTTGGATGGTTGGTTGTTCATATCCTCCATAATATATTAGATGCCACTTAATATTGTATATGCTCCAAAAAAATTAATAAATAAATCTGACATTTGATAAGGAAGGAGTATATTCCATTGGCTGTTTTATTGTAGAAAATATATATTAGGTTGTTATATGGGACCCCTCTTTGTTCACCCATATAGTAATAGACCCCCTCTGTGCCCTCATACAGAAGTAGGCCCCATCTGAGCCCCTGATAGAGTAATATACCCTCACACTGCTCCAATCACACAAACATGCTGCCCGCAGCACATGCTCCCGGCTAAAGTGACAGAATGGTCCTTCCTGTCACCAACACAGCTTAAGTTTAAAGGTGTACTCTGGCTCTAAACATCTGGGGACCCCCGCAATCTCTCCTGTATTTTTCAGCTGCACAGAGTGAGGATTGCTCTCTGGCTGATGATGGGTGGTGCAGTGGATGGAGTATCGGGACATCACGGCCCGCCCCCTCAATGCAAGTCTATAGGAGGGGGCGTGATAGCCGCCACGTCCCCTCCCATAGACTTGCATTGAGGGGGGGGCAGGCCATGATGTCACAGGGGGGTGGCGCTGTAACTTCACAATACTTTGTCCCCTGCACCGCCCATCATCAGCCACAGAGCGATCCTCGCTCTGTGCAGCTGAAAAACAGGGGTGCTGCAGGAGACATTGCGGGGGTCCCCAGTGGGGGGATCCCTACGATCTAGCATCTTATCCCCTATCCTTTTGATAGGGGATAAGATGTTTAGTGCCGAAGTACCCCTTTAACTATATATGCATCTCAAAGATGCACACACAGTTGAAAGCAGCAGCTTATCCTGGCTTCGTCCAGAGAACACACACACAAAGGGATTCTGGAACTCTGCTGATACCTGTCATTGTCCTGTCTTGTTTTGCTGCCTAGCATACAATAATATGGCTTGCACTTAAGTGTTACTGTCAATAAAAATAACTTTTGGCATGTTGAACAAACATGTCAAAAGTTAAGATTGTAACATAGAGGACTTCGGAGTTATACAGGATCACCCTGCGCTGATCGGAGCAAGAAGAGCAGGACAACGGAGCCTTTAGGTGAGTAACTTTAATTGTCCAGCATGCATGCACAGCGAAATGCGTTGCATGCTGGACCACTAAAGTTACTCAACTGAGGGCTCCGTTCATAAAAATCGTAATCATCTTAGCACCAAGTCATATTTATATGAATCAAGGGAATGTAATTCTGATGTTTATTTCTAAATCTGGGCCGCAGTATCTCTAGAAAAGGATACTTTATTTTGTCTGTGGAGGTCTGCCAAAGAGGTCTGAAGAAAAGTTCTCCTTTTTCTGTTTTGTTTATTATGGTGTGATATTTGAGTTATAATTGTACCTCTAATAGCTGCTTTGAATGCACACCAAAGTACAGCTTCTTCTGAGACAGATCCCCTATTAAATAAGAAAAAGTCGCTTATTTCCTTCTCTAGTTTTAGTTTACAGTCTGGATGCTGTAACACATAGGGACTAGCTTTCCAGCGTGAGCAAGGTGAAAAATGTTGTTCATTAATTTTCATAGAGATCGGTGCATGATCGGACCAGGTGATCTTATGAATATTAATCTGAACTACTGAGTCTATAAGTATTTCATTAACTAAAAAAGAGTTAATTCTAGTATAAACTTGGTGAGGATAAGAAAAAACAAATAATCCATATCACCAGGATGTTGTATCCTCCATATATCATATAGAGAACAAAATACTTTTTATCATATTAGTGACCGAAAAACGAGGCCACCTTCGGGAGGGTATATTTAACATCATGAAATATACCAATACGTGTGCCTAACCAGCATGTTCAGTAAATATTCACACTAGACCAACAAAAAATATATTTTCACATTGTTTTGCGATTCTTCCGTTTAATTTCCATCCATTCTCTAGCCATTCTTTGTGGATGATGACCAGAAGTATCGAGTAGGCTCCATGGATGTATGTAGGTGCCAATCCTGACATAGCTGCCTTAACTTCATATTTAACATTGTTATATGTAGCAATAATTTTCATAGGAAAGTAATAATTGTAATCAGTGTCTCCCGCACTACAGGCCTGCACAACAGGTTAGTGGGGGTGGCACTGATGAGTTTTCCTTTAAGCTACATAACTGTGCAGTACCTTTCAACGCTAAACATAAAATCACAAAATGACTTAAAATAGTAATAAAAGAAATGCATTAGTTAGGAAAGTTTAATACAAAAAGCATCTGTTATTGTGAATGCCAGAACAAAAGAAACTGAAGTATAATACACGCATTATTGGTTTGGGACCTTCACTCCAAATAATGTAATTACATTTTCATTCTTCATGCCAATTCTTCATTAGTTTTGAAAACTTGGATTTAACTGATGTTTGTGGGCTTTAATTTAATGAAAATCAAATGGCCAGTATGGTTGTGTATGTGTGCAAGTTCTCATAGGGATAGGGATTATCATTTGGTATTTTAAATTAAATGTAAAGACTGAGGGTGCACAAGAAATACTTTCCCATCCAATATATTTATATATGGTTTCTACTAATATATATTTTAATGTTTCTCAGCAGGGGCATGTTACAATGAACACAATCTTGATCATCTAACAACCTATAAGGCTTACTATTTGCCTCTTCTTACAGTGTTTCTATTTTGACAAAAATACAAAAAAGGCATTTTATGCAGTAGGGTTTCAAGTTTATTTTAAGATATGTTCACTTTTTGCTGCACTTTAAGGAGTAGTCTTATGGAATAAAATGTATCCCCTATCTGCAGGATAAGTTTTAGATAGCAAGGGTTCTGAGCGCTGGGCCCCCCCATGATCCCTCTATATATCTCTATGGGAGAGCCAAAGATAGCCGAATGGCTCTCCCATAGAGATATATGGAGGGGGTGTGTCTGATCACTGGCGGTCCGACTGCTAGCCCCATAGAGATGCATGGAAGGGACATGTCGACCACTGCTGACCCGTGCACAAGGAGAGCTAGGGTGCCGGGGAGTAGCACCCTCTGTACAGGGGTTTAGACAATTGCCGTGTGCAGTTTGCAGTGGTTTAGACAATTTTTATCCAGTGGTGATCGATTCATGATGAGCAATACAAAAGTCGCAGCTCCCGTCCTTTACACACTAACCCACACTAATTTACTTAAGCCCTGAAAAATACTTTAAATCTTTTAAGATGAAAATGTGTGGTGCTCAGGATAGGTGCACGTTTTTTCGACTAGCGGATCCCACAAGGTTCTGGATTCAATCCTCAGATAGGACAGATGATTATAGAATTTTTTTTCATCTCTTGTACATTTCAGTGTAGGAGAACTGAGAGTTAAATCTTTAGTAATGTGTAAAGTGCCAAATTCATCAAGGGGCGTGCTACTTTTCATGAATTTGGCGCAGGGAGTTAATAAACAAAGCGACTTTTCATGACTAAAATAGTTAAAAAAAAGTAGAAGAGTATTGATGAATTCCCCTCTATAATCCCAAAGGAATACCAGATTCAGTCTTCCAGTCATTATTGGCCAAATTGGCTCAATTATTGGCCGTATAGGGTCAGCCTGTTCATCAAGTGTATGGGGACCATAACTCTGCTCTGTAGTAGGATATGTTATAGTTGTAAGGCCCTGTAAGATAGTTTGCATTAGGGACCTGAAACTTCAAAGTTCACTATAAGAAAAAGCTTATAGCACACAATTACAAGACTAGACAAGCAGCTTTTACACTCACATATTGTCTATTTTTGCTTCCCTCAAATGTTTTAAAGGGGTTATCCACCATAAGGTAATTTTAGCATGTACCGTATATACTTGAGTATAAGCCGACCCGAATATAAGCCGAGGCCCCTAATTTCACCTCAAAAACCCAGGAAAAGTTATTGACTCGACTATAAGCCTAGGGTGGGAAATACATTATCCCCCCATGTCATCATCCCCCCCTGTCATCATCCAGACCCCCGTCATTAACACCCCCGTCATCATCACCATGTCATCATCCCCCCTTCATCATCACCGCCTGTCATCATCCCCCCTTCATCATTACCCTGTCATCATCCCCCCTTCATCATCACCGCCTGTCATCATCACTGTCTGTCATCATCCCCCCCTTCATCATCACCGCCTGTCATCATCACCACCTGTCATCATCCCCCCTTCATCATCACCGCCTGTCATCATCCCCCTGTCATCATCCCACACCCCCCCCTTCATCATCACTGCCTGTCATCATCCCCCTGTCATCATCCCACACCCCCCCTTCATCATCACCGCCTGTCAATCCAGTGGTCTTCAACCTGCGGACCTCCAGATGTTGCAAAACCACAACTCCCAGCATGCCATCGGCTGTCCGGGCATGCTGGGAGTTGTATTTTTGAAACATTTGGAGGTCCGCAGGAAACGTTTGGAGGTCCCCCCTTTAGTTTTCTACTCACCTCCCCTCGGTGGGAAGGAAGGGTGAGCTGGTCTGGGCCATCTATGCTGCAGGGACTGTACGGTGGGGAGGGTTAGTCGTTCCGGGCTTTCCATTTTCACCGGGGCGGGGGGGGGGGGGCCCTCTTCTCCGCACTCCGGGCCTGCCCCGGACTAGTGACGTTGCCTTGACGACAATGCACAGGGTGAAGATCGACTAGCCCTCCCCACCGGACAGTCCCTGCAGCACAGATGGCCCGGACCAGCTCACCCTTCCTTCCCAACGAGGGGAGGTGAGTAGAAAACTAAAGGGGGGTCTGGATGATGATGAAGACTGCAGTGGTCTTCAACCTGCGGACCTCCAGATGTTTCAAAACTACAACTCCCAGCATGCCCGGACAGCCGATGGCTGTCCGGGCATGCTGGGAGTTGTAGTTTTGCAACATCTGGAGGTCTGCAGGTTGAAGACCACTGAAAGGGATTGACAGGCGGAGAGTTCACTCTAGTATAAGCCGAGGGGGGTGCTGAAAAACTCGGCTTATACTCGAGTATTCATGGTACCTGGCAGACAGTAATAGACATGCTTAGCAAGTATCTGCGCTTGACTTGGGGCTAAATGGCTATGTTGTGAGATTACCATAACACTAAAGCTTTTTGTGAACTGGTATTTCCTGTTAGACTTTTCTTTTTTTTACTACAAAACCCACAGTTCAATTTTCCATTGCAACCTGGGAAAAATCTGAGACAACAGTCATTTTGTATGCTGGTAAAAATAAAGAAGAATTGTGAGAAAACCGTAACACACAGGTACAAACACTATATTATGAACTACACTAACTTTACAGCCCCCTGTAGCATAGTCAAATAAAAAAAATCCTGATCCTCTTCTTATCTACCAGTCTGGTGTAAGCTTTTGTCCCTTTTACTTGTCCTTAGACATGTAGCTGGTGTAGCAAAGTTCACAGAGTCATAGGGGAAGATTTATCAAGAGGCGTGTAGGTGAACATATTCTTACACCTTCAATTTGGGTGGAAGAAAATGTGTACCTGCACTAAATTTATCAAATGCTGCATGGGATGTGATAAATACAGTGCTAGCAGCCATTTTTTACTTCAGTACTCCACTTTGTAAGTTGTCTCCTCTGCAACTTTTTAGCAACTTTTTAACCCGTTTGTGCAAAAATGTGCAGCTTTTCAAAAATGCTGCCCACACCCAGTTTTTTAAGACAAGCCTGAGCATGTGTAGATTTGGGAAAAATTGAGGGCTTTGCGACTAAGTCTGTGGCAAATCGCATATGATGAATCCATAACTACTGCATTAAAGTTACTACAAATCTGTGTATAACAACACACCTTGATTTCTCGTGTAAACCAAATGTCGCAGAAAAAGTTGTAAATTTAACACTGAGACAAACCCTGCAACAAATTTTGCATAATAATGCAAAAAACAGATGAAGACTTTGATAAATCCCCCCCCCCCCCCATAGTCTGTTAACCAAGACTGACTAATTACAACACCTGTATACAGGGGCGGAATTATAGGGGGGGGGGGGGGGAGGTAGCAGTTGCACTGTAGCAGGGCCCCAAAGCACATCTACCCCATAAAGGACCAGTATTATAATTGGCACATGGTGCCCATTACATATTTTGTATTGGGGCCCAGAAGCTACAAGTGATGGGTCTGCCTGTATGTCCTGAATTTAATGCACTCTGTATTTACTATGTACAGGAATAGTTTTAGACAATTAATATAATAGGTTATAAGCTTGAAACACTGGATCATGTAACCAACTGTTTGCAAAGATGTTGAATGTTTTTCAGACATGTACATTGGAGCAATAGTATGCACAGTAACTTGCACTAAGCAGAAATGCATGAAAGGGAGAAGCATAGTGCTATTTGTTAAAAAAAAGAAATCTGGAAAACCATTTAGTGCAGTATTGTCTGCACTAAAGGACAGATGAAGAACTGTAGATATTGCATTGCTCCGGGAGTCATTCGCCCAAGGTTTGGTTTATCATTCACGGTGGGTTTGTAATTACTGATCCTGTTAGTGATTAGGTTTCTTAATGTAGTTCTAGGCCCAGCTTGTATAGAACGTGATCTGATTTCCATACCTTCAATGCTGGGGAAGGCTCAATAATAATTCTCAAGAGAATCACTTGTTTTGCTCAACCTCTGAATCTACGTTGTCACTTAATCCACTTGACATTAAAACACCTCTACTAACATTCTAAAAAAATGACATGCAAGTCACTACCTAGAACTGATGCTTACTTGCTATTTATGTTTCTCTTTGCTTACTGCTTTGCTGCTTTTTAGATGACCTCCATGTTAGAAGAGATGTTAACTGTAACCACTGGGCACTTCACTGCCTACAAGAAGTCTGAAGTAGTCAAGACACCTCCTGTCTCCTCATTGGTTCAGGATGCTGATCTCTGCCCCTGCAGTTCTGTCTCCTCTGATTGGCTGCTTGTTTAAGCAAAGCCAGCTGTGCCTTCTTATTTATCCAACTTTTCACAGCCCATGCAAGTTTTTTTTTTTTTTAAAGCATTAACCTGTTAAGGACATAGGACGTTCTCTAACGTCCCCACTACCTGGGCTTTAATGCCCAAGGACGTTAGAGAACGTAATGTTGTATTTCCTGTCTCTGCCGCTCGCCGGGCAGAGATCGGAACTGGATGCCTGCTGAAATCCTTCAGCAGGCATCCAGGGCAAACGTCGAGGGGGGCCATGTAGGCCCCCCATGTTGGCGATCGCCGCAAATCGCAAGGGAAATCGCCCTTGTGATCTGCGGCGATACCGGGCTGATTGGGTCTCTGGGACCCGACCGCCCGGTAATTTCGCATGATCCCGGCTGTCACAGACAGCCAGGACCATGCTGAAGCCTAGGAGCGAGGTGGCAAGCCTGCCACCTCCTCCGATCCCCTGCGATCCGTCGGTTAACTAACCGACCAATCGCAAGGGGGGGGGGGGCGGTTACTTCCTCCCGTCCTGCCCAGCCCCTTGAAGTCCGGAGAGGACGGGAGGAAGACCGGAGGACGCGGCGGGGGACGGGGGAATGCTGGGGCCCGGCCCCGGTACTTACCTCGTCCCTGAAGACCCGGATCCCGGCGAGGAAGATGGCGGCGGCGAAAGCGACATGCATTGCTGTAATGGGACCCTGTAAACTACAACTCCCAGCATGCCCAGACAGCCCTTGGCATCTGGGCATGCTGGGAGTTGCAGTTTTGCAACATCTGGAGGTCCCCAGTTTGGAGACCACTGTGCCCTTCCAGATGTTGCAAAACTACACATCCTCAGCATGCCCTTACTGTCCAGGCATGCTGGGAGTTGTAGTTCTGTAACATCTGGCCCTTCAGATGTTGCAGAACTACAACTCCCAGCATGCCTGGACAGTTTTGGCATACTGGGAGTTGTAGTTTTGCAACATCTGGAAGGGCACAGATTGGGAACCACTGTATTAGTGGTCTGAAAACTGTAGTCCTCCAGATGTTGCAAAACTACAATACAACTCCCAGCATGCTGGGAGTTGTAGTTCGGCAACATCTGGCTCTAAAGATGTTGCCGAACTACTACTCCCAGCATGCCTGAGAATGCTGGGAGTTGTGGTTTTGCAACACCTGGAGGCACACTGGTTGGGAAACATTGTCTGTTTCCTAACTCAGTGTTTCCCAACCGTATGCCTCCAGCTGTTGCAAAACTATAACTACCAGCATGCACTGATAAACTGTGCATGCTGGGAGTTGTAGTTTTGTAACAGCTGGAGGTCTCCATCCTGTGAATGTACAGGGTACATTCACATGGGCAGGGGGCTTACAATGAGTATCAGGCTGCAAGTTTGTGATGCAGCAAATTTTGCGCGGCAGCTCAAACTCGCAGCGGGAAACTCGCTGTAATCCCCCGCCCGTGTGACTGTACCCTAAAACACTACACTACACTAACACAAAATAAAATAAAAAGTAAAAAACACTACATATACACATACCCCTACACAGCCCCCCTCCCCTCCCAATAAAAATGAAAAACGTCCGGTACGCCACTGTTTCCAAAATGGAGCCTCCAGCTGTTGCAAAACAACAACTCCCAGTATTGCCGGCCAGCCGTTGACTGTCCAAGCATGCTGGGAGTTTTGCAACAGCTGGAGGCACCCTGTTTGGGAATCACTGGCTTAGAATACCCCTATGTCCACCCCTATGCAAATCCCTAATTCAGGCCTCAAATGCGCATGGCGCTCTTACTTTGGAGCCCTGTCGTATTTCAAGGCAACAGTTTAGGGTCACATATGGGGTATCCCTACTACTCGTGAGAAATTGTGTTACAAATTTTGGGGGCTTTTTCTCCTTTAACCCCTTATGAAAAGGTGAAGTTGGGGTCTACAACAGCATGTTAGTGTAAAAAAATATTTTTTTTACACTAACACGCTGGTGTTGCCCTATACTGTTCATTTTGACAAGAGGTAAAAAGGAAAAACGCACCCCAAAATTTGGAATGCAATTTCTCCCGACTACGGAGATACCCCATAAGTGGGCGCAAAGTGCTCTGGGGGCGCACAACAAGGCCCAGAAGGGAGAGTGCACCATGTACATTTGAGGTGATTTGCACAGGGGTGGCTGATTGTTACAGAGGTTTTGACAAACGCAAAAAAAAAAAAAAAAAACACATGTGACCCCATTTCGGAAACTACACCCCTCACGGAATGTAATGAGGGGTGCAGTGAGAATTTACACCCCACTGGTGTCTGACAGATCTTTGGAACAGTGGGCTGTGCAAATAAAAAATTTTGTACAGCCCACTGTTCCAAAGTTCTGACAGACACCAGTGGGGGGTAAATGCTCACTGTACCCCTTGTTACATTCCTCAAGGGGTCTAGTTTCCAAAATGGTATGCCATGTTGGGGTTATTTTGCTATCCTGGCACCATAGGGGCTTCCTAAATGCAACATGCCCCCCGAGCAAAATTTGCTCTCCAAAAGCCAAATATGACTCCTTCTCTTCTGAGCATTGTAGTTCGCCCGTAGTGCACTTCAGGTCCACTTATGGCATACCTTCATACTCAGAAGAGATGGGGTTACAAATTTTTTGGGGTATTTTCTGCTATTAACCCTTGCAAAAATTTGAAATTTGGGGGGAAACACACATTTTAGTGAAAAATATATATTTTTTTTTACATATGCAAAAGTCGTGAAACCCCTGTGGGGTATTAAGGTTCACTTTATTCCTTGTTACGTTCCTCAAGGGGTCTAGTTTCCAAAATGGTATGCCATGTGTGGGTTTTTTGCTGTTGTGGCACCATAGGGGCTTCCTAAATGCGACATGCCCCCCGACCAAAATTTGCTCTCCAAAAGCCAAATATGACTCCTTCTCTTCTGAGCATTGTAGTTCGCCCGTAGTGCACTTCAGGTCCACTTATGGGGTACCTTCATACTCAGAAGAGATGGGGTTACAAATTTTGGGGGGTATTTTCTGCTATTAACCCTTGCAAAAATTTGAAATTTGGGGGGAAACACACATTTTAGTGAATTTTTTTTTTTTTTTAACATATGCAAAAGTCGTGAAACACCTGTGGGGTATTAAGGTTCACTTTACCCATTGTTACGTTCCCCAAGGGGTCTAGTTTCCAAAGTGGTATGCCATGTGGGGATTTTTTTTCGCTTCTGAGCCCTCTACTGCGCCCGCCAAACACTTTTTATGGACATATGAGGTATGTCCTTACTCGAGAGAAATTGGGCTACAAATATAAGTATACATCTTCTCCTTTTACCCCTTGTAAAAATTCTAAAATTGGGTCTACAAGAACATGCGAGTGTAAAAAACGAAGATGGTGAATTTTCTCCTTCACTTTGCTGCTATTCCTGTGAAACACCTAAAGGGTTTAAACGCTGGCTGAATGTCATTTTGAATACTTTGGGGGTGCAGTTTTTATAATGGGGTCATTTGTGGGGTATTTCTAATATGAAGACCCTTCAAATCCACTTCAAACCTGAACTGGTCCCTGAAAAATAGTGAGTTTGAAAATTTTGTGAGAAATTGGAAAATTGCTGCTGAACTTTGAAGCCCTCTGATGTCTTCCAAAAGTAAAATCACTTCAATTTTATTATGCAAACATAAAGTAGACATATTGTATTCGTGAATAATTTTTTTTTTATTTGGAATATCCATTTTCCTTACAAGCAGAGAGCTTCAAAGTCAGAAAAATGCAAAATTTTCAATTTTTTCAGCACATTTTGGAATTTTTCACTAAGAAATGATGCAAGTATCGACAAAATTTTACCAATAACATAAAGTAGAATATGTCACGAAAAAACTATCTCGGAATCAGAATGATAGGTAAAAGCATTCCAGAGTTATTAATGTTTAAAGTGACAGTGGTCAGATGTTCAAAAAACGCTCCGCTCCTAATGTGTAAAATGGCCTGGTCATTAAGGGGTTAAAGGGGTACTCCGGTGAAAACCTTTTTTCTTTTAAATCAACTGGTGGCAGAAAGTTAAACATATTTGTAAATTACTTCTATAAAAAAATCTTAATCCTTCCAGTACTTATTAGCTGCTGAATGCTACAGATGAAATTCCTTTCTTTTTGGAACACTGATGACATCACGAGCACAGTGCTCTCTGCTGACATCTCTGTCCATTTTAGCAACCATCCATAGCAGATGCATAGCACATGTATGCCAAGGGCAGCATGGTGGCTCAGTGGTTAGCAATGCTGTCTTGCAGTGCTGGGGCCTTGGGTTCAAATCCCCCTAAGGACAACAATAAATAAAGCGTTATTATTATTATAATAACGTCAGCAGAGAGAACTGTGGTCGTGATATAATCAGAGATCATTCCAAAAAGAAAATAATTTCCTCTGTAGTATTCAGCAGCTAATAAGTACAGGAAGGATTAAGATTTTTTTAATAGAAGTAATTTACAAATATGTTTAGCTTTCTGCATCCAAGTGGATTTAAAAGAAAAAATGTTTTCACCGGAGTACCCCTTTAATACTGTGTGAAATGAAAATCCTACTACCTTGAACTCCTTGAGGGATATGATGCATTTGTCATGCTGATCTTAGTAGTGCCACTGTACCACCAAGATCAGTGGCAGGGATAGGTCTGAAACACAGTGGGGGACATTTATAAAAGTTTGCTTATGTATTTATTTTTTAAAGTTGTTTTATGTTTAATGTGTTGTGTAATGTTTTGCTTACGTGCAACAACTTTATTAACAAGTCACACAGCCTTCATAAATTTGTCACACATAAGCAAATCAGCTTTTTTCTCCATTCTGTTTTCCATTTTGAGATATTGCTCATGTAAGCATAATCTGTAAGCCAGGGTTGAGCTGGAGTAAATGTATGGCATTTTTTGATGGTGTGCGACTTTTTTGCAAAAATCTCACATTATAAAGCTTTGACCACTGCAAGTCATTTTTGAAAATTTGCTTACATAAGCCAAACTAAATTTTCTTGCTCTTCTTGCTTGGCCTGTTAAAAGTTGTACAGAAAAAGTGCCTAGTTGCATGTGAAACATTTGAGAAACAAACATAAGCAAAAAAAATCTACTAAATGCTTTTCTAAATGTCCGCCATAGTCAGCTTCTATAAAAATTAAGATGATTGGGATCCCAGCAACCTAACTATTTAGATGCTATGGTCAATATTTACTTTGGCATCTAAGCAGTTAGACAAAAGAAGAGGTTCTCTCTGTTAGCTGATTATCCCTCCTCATGGCATGATTGTGGGTTGCCCTGCATAGTGAATGCAACAAAAAATTATTATCAGAATTGTTACTTTTTGCTCAACCTGTTTTAGCAGAAATAGGAAAAAAAGATCAAAAATTTTATGTATCCAAAATAATACCAATAAAAAAAAAACAGGTTGTCCTGAATAAATTAAGCAACATTACAGTTCCCCTCCCCCCAAAAACAAAGGTTTTAGAATTAAAACATTAAATATTTTTTACATGTGAATTCCTATTGACATTGACCATTGTCATTAAGCTCCCTCTGAATAATGGTGTATGCATGGTGTAGATACGGATGTGGACAAAATATAGCCAGAGACAAGGTGAATATCTAGGGGAGGCTAATATTGGATTTGCTTCATTAACAAATTATATTTTTTCTTTAACATATTCTGAACATATTCTGAACAAAATTTCATTGAAATAACTAGATGAGATGTGTTAGAGGGGTTGTATGAGAAACATCAACACTCTTATGCATTAATTGTATGTGCTATTGCAGCATACTTCTATTTACTTGAATGAGGATGAGCTGTAATACAACACACATAGCCTTTTGACAATAATGATGCTGTTTCTGAAAAAAAAAAGAAAATTTTTATTATTCTTGGACAAACTCCTTTAGGGTGTATTCACACACGCCGAATCTGCAAATGCGGAATCACAAGTGCGGATCTGCCGTGGTAAAATCTGTAGTTGTAAATATTACAAACCAGTCAAAAAACATAAGAATTCCTTTGTAAAATCTACAGTTGCGAATTTTACAACTTCAAATCTGCAGATCCTGTGTACAGTATGTGAATGCACACTAAAAATAATATGTCCGCACCTTAAAACAGATCTACTTATATTTAGTCATTTGCTGTAGAGTATAATAAAAGTTCATGTGTAAGTCACACACAGCATAAAAATATTATCCTGTTTGACCTATACCCACACCTAACTTATTACAATATATACAGGCGAGCTGGCTTATATTGTAGCTGAAATCTACCCCAGCTCATAGCTGATGTAGCTTTTTAAGTGCTGGGTTTTGGACAAGCGCAGGCCAAGGATAACTGGTAACAGTAGAATGCTCAGATGCAACCAGGTGGAAAAGGCTTGATCAGCAGACAGAGGTGTGGTCATCTGTCCAGGTCATACACAGGAGAATCAAGCGGGTACAAGGGATAAGGTGAAAGCAGGGTCAGGATATCAAACTCAGGTCAGGAACACAGATCAGCAGGACAAGATACATGCACTAAATTCTATTTTTAGAGCATAATTGTTTACAGTAGTTTACAGGGACCTGGACCCATAACATAGCGTTCTTAACCAAAGCATAATATTAAAGTGACAGATCTGCCTTAAGGCTGCTTGGCAACAGTAGTATGGATACATTGACATCATATGTTTCGTCTGGATACTGAATATTTCTTACCTTTTATAGTAAATTTGCTGATGATTTTTAAGTTTGAACCTTAACACAGTCAAGAAATTTTCCAAAATAGGAAGCTGTTATTTTTCTACCTGGCAAAATTCATCTGGTGTGCGGAAAGGATACCAAAACATAGATATTAGCCTAATGAAACCCAGTCACAAGTCAAGCACTAAGGAATGTCAATATCTCGCCAGCCCGCTGTGTTTAAAGAAAAAGCTTCAGGATATGCACTGATTTCAATTATTTCAAAATGTTACAAAAAGCAGGAGATCATACTGAGGACTTATAGTCTTTATTAGCCAATTTCCTAAATAGATTGGCTGTACACAGCTTCTTAGCAGAAAGTTCTGAATGTCTGAAGCACAAATATTCAATTTATGTTGGCTGAGCAATGATTTTATGGATTGTGTCCAGTGCTCTGTTATGGTTCTGTCCTTGCACTACATGGATCCACAGTGGCTAATTATTCACTAAAATGTACCCCAAATATTTATTTTTTATCATAGGTACTTTACTGTTAAAAAGTTGACTTCAATTTGGTGTAAACTTTTCACTATACTGCCTACAACAATGTTTCCCTGTGGGTGAAAAATGTCCAAGGAATCTGACAAGTCAAGCAAAAATCTAATCATGCAGCTTGAGATTGTGCATGTATTGCAGCAATACGGAGGACCCTCTGTTTCCATAGATCCCTATGTAAAGTGGATACAAGAAACAACTTGGTGATCAGCTCACATACTCATCCCTAATGCACTGTGCAAAGCAGAGTAATAGGTGTGAAAAGCCAAAAACCATAAAAGCTAAGTCAAACACCAAAATCTTGGGATTTACAAGAAAAGTAACATGTTGGGCAGGGATAAAGTGCAGCCCTAAACTTGCCCACACCCTCTGTCCCTGCCTACTTGCGTACTCATCTTAAATAACCGGTCCACAACCACGGAAAGTACGTGCAGGGACAGTAAAAGTCAAAACAATAAAATACAATACGGTAGGTGTCGGGAAAACAGCTGGAGGCACACAAAACTGACAGAAATAAAACTAGACACACAGTCAAGTCAAAACAAGCTGGGTCTAATCCAGGAGGTAACTGAGTACAATAACAGAGAGCAATAGCCAAGCCAAAAGATCAGAGAACCAGATAAGACAATAATAATAAAGAGAGTGCTAGTTACAGTTGCAAGAACTTTCAAAGGTAAGGCATGAATGAAAGATCCTTCCTTATATATGATTGTGATGCTAGCAGGAGGATCCTAATAAGCTGGGCATCCCGAACCACACCCAACAGCACAGAGACGTAGTCCCAGCAACCAGGATAAACAACAGGGCTAGAGAATATTAACCCTACGGGTTCTGACAGAACCAGTCATCACAAAAAGTTTTCCTTTAGTCAGCAAGTATTAAAAAGACATTATCCTGACATTATCCATTATCAATGGAAACGTGACCATCAAATCTGATGCATTCTGGATGTAATGTCCGAAATGTGTCAGATTTGATGATTATGTTTTTCGTGGGAATCATATCTTTTTAATACTTGCTGATAAAGGAAAGAAAATAACTGAAGCTCTTGTTGCAGGACCTTGCATTTGTGAACCTATGTGAAGCAGCTCTAGTTTATTTCAATCATGTCCTTCTGCGTGTAGATATTTCAACACCTCCATTCTTTAACTTTGTAAATCTTACTTTTATATTACTTTCAAAGGGTTATTAATATCCAGTGACCAGAGTCAATATGTATAGTACAGTGCATGGTAAATCATTGCTCTGAGATTACCCTACCCTTGAAAGGTCACTGATACATGTACGATCAATCCTTTCTAGGATAACTCATTTATCTCATTGCCACTATTCTTGCTTGTTCTGTAATATTTCTTAGTGGAGGTCTTAATGAAGGCTAGACATGATCATTTGCCTTATCACCTTGCACTTAGTCTAATTTATGGAACCTATTGATCTTTACTAACTTGTATCAGTAAAAAAGGATTGAAACACTATATATAACTATGCTAAAGCTAGCTGCACATATAATGCAGTAACTTTCTGCTAAATGAGTAGAAGACTCTTGGCCGTGATATGTACAGAATAGGTCTGATATTAGCTACACATATGAATATCTACCTGAAATTAAAAAATCATGTTTTCCCTGTTTTATTTTCTATTAATTTCATAATTATGAAGGAACTATTATCCCCAGAGTATGCCAATTATGGATATGCATTGGCAGCACAAAGAAAAATGGCTGGTGGTGGGAACAACTGATTGAAGGCTTATCAAATAATAATTATGCTCCAAGAAATGTCATGATTGGAGCAATTTACATATTCTGTGCCTTCGTGGCAAATAACTCATTTGTAGAGCAAATATTAAAAGATAATTTGTTGCTCTATTGCCCCTTTGTGTTTGGTGAATATAAATTAGCCAGTACAATGGATTTTTTCAGGTTTTCATTAAGTTTCGATCAATAAAGCACCAAGATTGTAACCCTTGAAACCCAAATTGTTGGATGACTATAAAGAAGTAATAATAAATCCATAAAATACACATCCTCTGCATATTTTAGAAAAGAAAGGAACATGTTATTAAATAAACCTGCCGAATTGCTTCTTTATTTCTGGGCAGAATTATATGACAACAGTGCATCAGTTCTGCACTGCTTATAGTTTCATGTTTGTTTTACAATCTTTTTATTGGGTTTTCAAAACATAAACATTACAGACATTTATAACATAGACTGTTTAACTGCTTATAGTTTCATGAGTACTGGCCTCCTAGAAGATAAAAGGAGCTAAAATCACAAAGCACTAGATATACTGTCATTTACTAATGTACTGTTTACTATAACATAGTAACATAGTTCATAAGGTCGAAAAAGTCCAGAGTCCATCAAGTTCAACCTATAACCCTAATGAGTCCCTACTGAGTTGATCCAGAGGAAGGGGAAAAAAAAAAAAAGAACCTCATACTCAAGGTAAAAATTCCTTCCTGACTCCAAGTATGGCATCAGAATAGATCCCTGGATCAACCTTCTGTCCATATAGATCTAGAATCCTGTAATATTATTATTCTCCAAAAATGCATCCAGACCCCTTTTAAATTCTTTTACATAGTTCACCATGACCACCTCCTCAGGCAGAGAATTCCACAGTCTCACTGCTCTTAAAGGGGTTATCCAGGAAAAAACTTTTTTTTATTTATCAACTGGTTCCAGAAAGTTAAACAGATTTCTAAATTACTTCTATTAAAAAATCTTAATCCTTTCAGTACTTATGAGCTTCTGAAGTTAAGGTTGTTCTTTTCTGTCTAACTGCTCTCTGATGACACGTGTCTCTGGAACCGCCCAGTTTAGAAGCAAATCCCCATAGCAAACCTCTTCTAAACTGGGCGTTTCCCGAGACACGAGTCATCAGAGATCCCTTAGACAGAAAAGAACAACCTTAACTTCAGAAACTCATAAGTAGTGTTGAGCGGCATAGGCCATATTCGAATTCGCGATATTTCACGAATATATGGATGAATATTCGTCATATATTCGCTAAATTCGCATATTCGTAATATTCGCGTTTTATTTTCGCATATGCGAAAATTCGCATATGCGAAAATCAGCATATGCTAAAATTAGCATATAAAAAATTAGCATAAGCGAAAAATAGCATATGCGAAAAATAGCATATGCACACCAGTCTCACACAGTAGTATTAGAGCCTTCTTTACACCACACAAGCTGGAAGCAGAGAGGGGTGATCACTGTCATGTGTACTGTGGAAAAAAAAAAAGGAATATTCGGAATTACGAATATATAGTGCTATAATCGCAAATATTCACGAATTTGCGAATATGCGATATTTGTGAATAAAATTTGCATTGCGAATATTCGCGAGCAACACTACTCATAAGTACTGAAAGGATTTTGATCTTGACACCTTTTGACCCCTTTAGAACACGGGGATGAATGCCATCTGGACCTGGTGATTTGTCTATTTCGATTTTTTGTAGGCGGCACTGTACATCTTCCTGGGTTAGACAGGTGCTTTTTTTTGTCATTTATTGCCCCCTTAACATTTTTATTCATCCATATTGGTTTTCTTATATTTCTGACCCTTTTATTCCCATAAGGTATATACATCTTACAGTGAGAATTTAAGATACTTTTTAAAGTCTCCCATTAAGTGTCATAATTCTTGTTTTTAGAGACATTATCCCAATTTATATTGTTAAGGGCTTCTCTTAAGTGATCAAACTTTGCCTTCCTAAAGTTCATTGTTTTTGTGGCCCCTCGAGAGATTCCCTTATTGAAGAACAAGCTATAATGTATTATATTATGATCACTATTTCCTAGGTGTCCTTCTAATTGCACATTAGTTACTCTGTCAGGTCTGTTGGTTAATATTAAGTCTAGTAGGGCGCCCCCTCTGGTCGGGCCTTGCACCATTTGGGACAGATAATTGTCTTTAGCTGTAGTCAGAAACCTGTTTCCTTTATGAGATTCACAGGTCTCAGTCTCCCAGTTTGTATCAGGATAGTTAAAGTCCCCCATTATTATCACATCATTCTGATTTGCTGCCTTGTTTATTTGCCTCAGTAATTGATCTTCCATTATGTTTGATGGCTTATAGCAAACCCCTATCAAATTTTTTTTATTTTCATTTCCATATATTTTTACCCATAATTACTCCACATCATCATTTCCCTTCCATATATCTTCCCGCACTGCGGCCTTCAGACTCGATTTCACATAAAGACAAACTCCTCCCCCTTGCCATTTTGTCCGATCCTTCCTGAATAGATATAATTCTGTATGTTAACCGCCCAGTCACAGCTATCGTCCAACCAAGTCTCTATTATACCCACTATGTCATAATTTTCCTCAGACATCAACCACTCCAGTTCCTCTGTTTTATTGGACAGACTTCTGGCATTAGTAAACATGCAGTTCAAAGGTGTATGTTTTTTCTATGAAGCCTAGCCCTATTAACTATTCTTAGCCCTCCCTCTGCTCCACCCCAGGTATCTTAATAAGCCCCCCTCTCTATCTACACTATCTTCCCTCTCTATGTTGTAGATTCCCTCCCTCCAGTCCCCAGTTTAAACATTCCTCCACCCTTCTAGCCATCTTCTCCCCAAGCACAGCTGCACCCTCCCCATTGAGGTGCAACCCATCCCTACGGTAGAGCAGGTATCCAACAGCGAAGTCAGCCCAGTTCTCCATGAACCCAAACCCCTTCTTCCTACACCAGCTTCTGAGCCAATTGTTTACCTCCCTAATCTCCCGCTGCCTCTCTGGTGTGTCTCGTGGTACAGGAAACATTTCAGAAAATATTACCTTGGAGGTCCTTGCCTTAAGCTTGCGGCCTAAGTCCCTGAAATAATTTTTAAGGACACTCCACCTACCTCTTACTTTGTCATTGGTGCCAATATGTACCATGACTGCTGGGTCCTCTCCAGCCCCACCCAGCAACCTGTCAACCTGATCCGCGATGTGCCGAACTTGAGCGCAAGGAAGACAAGACACTTTTTGGTGATCCCAGTCTTTGTGACAGATTGCCCTGTCTGTCCCCCTAATAATTGAGTCCCCCACTACCAGTACCTGTCTGGCCTGCCCTACACTTCTCCCTCCCTCCTTACTGGAGCAGACACTCTCCTGGCGGGCAGAGGCAGGGTCCTGCTGCAGTGCTACTAGCTCTGAAATGGCATCCCCCTGGCTTTCCTTTCTATTAATGTTTTGGACTATATTGTGATTTTTCCCAAGACCAGGAGACTGCGACATCTATAGTATTCTCTACCTGCACATCTACAGGCATATACAAGTGCTGTAAAAGTAATAGCTGGTACAGGTCTGCATATGCACAGTCAGAGAACACTAGCAACTTGTAGGGCCCATGAACACTACCGAAATTCCAATTGTAGTAACCTCCTATTGTTTTTAATGGGATTCTGCAACTCTACATACATACCACAAAACTTCCAAGGCCGATCCAGCTTAACAAGTTTTTTTGTTGTTGCTGGAATCTGCCATATATTTCATCGCAGTCAACGGGACAGAGGTAAATGCCATTAAGTGCCGATTTCCAGAGGTTGCTACAAGTGGAATTCCATTTGGAATCATTTTGAGTGGAATTTCCAGAGTGGGCCCTTACAAATTGGTTAGAGAGCACAAATTATGAAGACACTTTGGGGACATTTATCAATGTTTGCTTGTGTATTCCTTTTTTAGTTCTTTTTTCTTACAATTTTTTTTGCTTATGTGCGACTTATTTATCAACTGGTTTAACCCCTTAACGACGAAGGACGTAAATGTACGTCCTGGTGATGCGGTACTTAACGCACCAGGAAGTACATTTAAGTCCTAAGCACAACCGCGGGCGTCGGAGCGATGTCCGGATCATGCGCGGCAGGTCCCGGCTGTTGATCGCAGCCAGGGACCCACCGGTAATGGAGGACACCCGCGATCCCGCTGATGTCCGCCATTAACCCCTCAGATGGCGTGATCAATACAGATACGTCATCTGCAGAATTGCGGACACTAAAATGGATGATCGGATCGCCCGCAGCGCTGCCGCGGCGATCCGATCATCCTGCACGGCAGCCGGAGGTCCCCTCACCTGCCTCCGCTATCTTCCGGGACTCTTCTGCTCTGATCTGCCTTCTCGCAGACCTATTAACTATTAAAGTGTAAAAATAAAAGTAAAAAAATAAAGTAAAAAAAATGTGAAAAACCCCCTCCCCCAATAAAAACGTAAATTGTCCCATTTTCCCTATTTCACCCCCAAAAAGTGTTAAAAAAATATTTTATATACATATTTGGTATCGCCCTGTGCGTAAATATCTGAACTATTAAAATAAAATGTTAATGATACCGTACGGGGAACGGCGTGAATGTAAAAAAAAAAGTCCAAAATAGTTGCTTTTTTATAACATTTTATTCCCCAAAAAATTAATAAAAAATGTATTAAAAGTTTTATAAAAGCAAATATGGTATCAATAAAAAGTACAGATCACAGCGCAAAAAATTAGCCCTCACACGGCCGCTTATACAGAAAAAATTTAAAGTTATAGGTCTTCAAAATGGGGTGATTTTAAACGCACTAATTTGCTTAAAAAGTTTGTGTTTTTTTTTAAGCGCAACAGTAATAGAAAAGTATGTTATCATGGAAATCATTTTAATCGTATTGACCCAAAGAATAAATAACACATGTCGTTTTTATCGTAAATTGTACAGCATGAAAAAGAAACCTTCCAAAATTAGCAAAATTGCGGTTTTCTTTTTAATTTCCCCACACAAATAGTATTTTTGGATTGCGCCATACATTTTGTGGTAAAGTGAGTGATAGCATTGCAATGGACAACTGGTCATGCAAAAAACAAGCCCTCATACTAGTCTGTGGATGAAAATATAAAAGAGTTATGATTTTTTGAAGGCGAGGAGGAAAAAACGAAAAAATAAAATTGTCTGCGTCCTTAAGGCCTAAATGGGCTGCATCCTTAAGGGGTTAAAGGGGTACTCCTGTGGAAAACTATTTTTTTTAAAGCAACTGGTGCCAGAAAGTTAAACAGATATGTAGATTACTTCTATTAAAAAATCTTAATACTTCCAATACATTTTATGGGCTGTATACTACGAAGGAAATGCTTTTCTTTTTGGATTTCTCTGATGTCACTACCACAGTGCTCTCTGCTGACGTTTGCTGTCCATTTAAAGAACAGTCCAGAGCAGCATATATTTTGCTACAGGGATTTTCCTCCTGCTCTGGACAGTTCCATAAATGGACAGCAGAGATCAGCAGAGAGCACTGTGGCCGTGACATCAGAGAAATCCAGAAAGAAAAGCATTTCTTCTGTAGTATATAGCCCCTAAAAAGTACTGGAAGGATTAAGATTTTTTAATAGAAGTAATTTACAAATCTGTTTAACTTTCTGGCACCAGTTGATAAAAAAAAAAAAAACTTCCACGGGAGTACCCCTTTAACCCCTTAAGGACGCAGGACGTAAATGTACGTCCTGGTGTGGTGGTACTTAACGCACCAGGACGTACATTTACGTCCTGTGCATAACAGCGGACATCGGAGCGATGCCCGTGTCATGCGCGGCTGATCCCGGCTGCTGATCGCAGCCAGGGACCCGCTGGCAATGGCAGACGCCCGCGATCTCGTGGGCGTCCGCCATTAACCCCTCAGGTGCCGGGATCAATACAGATCCCGGTATCTGCGGCAGTGCGCGATTTCAATGAATGATCGGATCGCCCGCAGCGCTGCTGCGGGGATCCGATCATTCAGAACGCCGCACGGAGGTCCCCTTACCTTCATCCTTCCGACTCCAGGCGTCTTCTGCTCTGGTCTGAGATCGAGCAGACCAGAACAGAAGATGACCGATAACACTGATCTGTTCTATGTCCTATACATAGAACAGATCAGTATTAGCAATCTTGGTATTGCTATGAATAGTCCCCTATGGGGACTATTCAAGTGTAAAAAAAATTTAAAAAAATGTAAAAGTAAAAGTAAAAAAAAGTGAAAAATTCCCTCCCCCAATAAAAAAGTAAAACGTCCGTTTTTTCCTATTTTACCCCTAAAAAGCGTAAAAAATTTATTTAATAGACATATTTGGTATCGCTGTGTGTGTAAATGTCCGAAATATTAAAATAAAATGTTAATGATCCCGTACGGTGAACGGCGTGAACGTAAAAAAAAAAAAGTCCAAAATTGCTACTTTTTTAATACATTTTATAAAAAAAAATTATAAAAAATGTATTAAAAGTTTTTTATATGCAAATGTGGTATCAAAAAAAAGTACAGATCATGGTGCAAAAAATGAGCCCTCATACTGCCGCTTATACGGAAAAATAAAAAAGTTAGAGGTCATCAAATAAAGGGATTATAAACGTACTAATTTGGTTAAAAAGTTTGTGATTTTTTTCAAGTGCAACAATAATAGAAAAGTATATAATAATGGGTATCATTTTAATCGTATTGACCCTCAGAATAAAGAACACATGTCATTTTTACCTTAATTTGTACTGCGTGAAAACGAAACCTTCCAAAATGAGCAAAATTGCGTTTTTCTTTTTAATTTCCCCACAAAAATTGTGTTTTTTGGTTGCGCCATACATTTTATGATATAATGAGTTATGTCATTACAAAGGACAACTGGTAGCGCAAAAAACAAGCCCTCATACTAGTCTGTGGATGAAAATATAAAAGAGTTATGATTTTTAGAAGGCGAGGAGGAAAAATGAAAACGTAAAAATGTAATTGTCTGAGTCCTTAAGGCCAAAATGGGCTTAGTCCTTAAGGGGTTAAGCCTGTTGATACATTTCTTTCACGTTAGCAATTTATTAATTTTTTTGCTTTGTTAGTGGCTTTTTCTGCTCCATGTCTGAGCTGGGGTAAATTTTGTAGGTTTTTTCATGCGATGCGACTTTTTTGCGACTTTCGCACTTGATAAATCTCTGACCACTGCAAGTCAAAAATCACTTTTTGCTTTGGTAAGCAAGTTTCATTTTTTTTTTTTTTTGCTTAGGGCACTGCACAATCAAAAAGTTGCACAAAAAATAGAGTAGTCGCACATGCAAAAAAATTTTGAGACAATTTTTAGCAAAAAAAAGAAAAAAATACTAAATGCTTTGATAAATGCCCCCCTTTATGGCTGTCAAGGTATATTCCAAATAGGAAGTATATTTGTAAAGTTGCTAAATCCTATTATATTATATATACATTGTTCTACTGGGATACCTGTGGGAATTTGGTTGGATGTCTTACAAGTGTCATGTTTAATATGTTATTTAAAAATTTGGGATGTTCTGTATTGATCTGCACTATTATACCATTTTGTGCTTTACACTGCCTTGTACTCTGTTATAATTAGTGTTGAGCGGCATAGGCCATATTCGAATTCGCGAATATTCGCGAATATATGGACGAATATTCGTCATATATTCGTGAATATTCGCATATTCGTTATATTCTCGTTTTATTTTCGCATATAAGAAAATTCGCATATGCGAAAATTGACATGTGTGAAAATTGACATATGTGAAAATTAACATACGCGAAAATTCGCATATGCGAAAATTAGCATATGTTAATTTTCGCATATGAGAATTTGTGCGCGCCAGTCTCACACAGTAGTATTACAGCCTTCTTTACACCACACAAACTGGAAGCAGAGAGGGATGATCACTGTGATGTGTACTGTGAAGAAAAAAAAAAAAAAAAACGAATATTCGTAATTACGAATATATAGCGCTATGTTCGCGAATTCGCAAATTTCGCGAATATGCGATATTCGCGAATAATATTCGAATTGCGAATATTCGCGAGCAACACTAGTTATAATGTCATAAGAACAGTTGGCTGTAAGAACTGAGTGCATAATGGATATGCACACCGTAATAAACCTACAGAGGGTAGAGAGGAGCTTGATCTGGTCAAGCCTCTCTACTTAGAGGAGGAAGTTGAGAGCTAGCCTCTCTGCTCCCTCATAGCCCGGTAGCTGAGTGAGGTGTGGGGCAGAGAACTGTGTGGATGTGAGGAGGGACAAACTTTATGGAGCATTTTATATTTCACAAAAAAAGGCAATGTGTTTTTTTCTGACAGTTTTCCAGAGAAATGCTATGTTTAAAACCACACTTATGGTATATGAAAGGGGATTATCTTACAAACTACTTTAAGAAACTTTTGGAGCAACTGGTGGAGCCTTGAAATGAAAAAGGGATACTTAACTAGTGTTTAAAGGAGTAGTCCAGTAGTGAACAAGTGGTGAACAACTTATCCCCTATCCTAAGGTTAGGGGATAAGTTGCAGATCGCGGGGGGTCCGACGGCTGGGCCCCCCCCCCCCGCGATCTCCTGTCCAGGGCCCCAGCGGCCGACACGCTCCCTCAATACAACTCTATGGCAGAGCCGGAGTGCTGCCTTCGGCAATCTGCGGGTCTGTCATAGCGATGTATTGAGGGGGCGTGTCAGCCGCCGCTTCGTGCGGGGGTCGACACCCGATATCTGGCCGGAGAGCCTGGCCCCCGTACAGAGAGATCGCAGGGGGCCCCAGCGGTCGGATCCCCTGTGATCTCAAACTTATCTCCTATCCTTAGGATAGGGGAAACTTTTTTCACCACTGGACTACCCCTTTAAGCAGTGATATACCGCAAAATAAAATATTAAAAAATATTTTTTATGGCTGTGTTCAGATTTCACTTACTACCTGCCTTCTTTAGTGTTGTGCACACATCACTAGTTGGTAATGACACATAGAGCACCCCTCTACTTTGCATTCTTTATGTTGTTGGACAAACTCCTTTAAAGTGTACCTTTCATTTCAGATTACTTTTCAGGATAAGCTGTCTTGTGTGTTTACATGTGGAGCAGCACTATTTCTAGCCATTAGATAACTTTTATATGGTATTTTTCAGCAGACTTCTGCTCTGCAGGCTCCTATAATTCGCATTTCTCCCAGAGCTGGTGGGCGGAGCTCCCTGCTTCCTCCTCCCCCTCCATAGTCTTGTACTACTTGTCTTGCAGACACAAGACAAAGCTGAGCTGATTTTCAGAAAATCAGATTTGAGCAGTAGAAAGGGGAGGGAAAAAGCTTGATATCAGGAGAAAGAAGCAATTTTGTCTAATAAGATACAATACACTGTTTCTTATATGCACTTGTATTATTGAATTACTTTAAGTTTATTGGAATGAGTTTGCCTTTTTTAAGGTACTATACTCATGGCAGAGCTGTTTGCACAGAACCTGGCCCTGAATGCATGAAGTCGCAAAGTATGGTCGGTAATACCATACATGTCTATGACTACAGAATTACAGCTTCATACATCCCGCAGCTTAAACAGAGATTTAACACAATTACATGTTTTATAATCTCATTGCCCTCTCAGTACCACTTTTGCCCAGGATATTACACATGATGGAAATGCATATAGAAGGCATGTCATTTTTCCCCATATCGTTACGATGAGATTCACATGTCAGATCTATGACATGATATTGGTGGGATTTTTACTTTAATTTTGGTGGCTGAAATGAAATGCGTGTAAAGTACAATGCTCTCTAATGGAAACCACCGTGGTGGTTGTTCTTGGAAACTAGTTATATCGGGATATCGTAATTTTCAGAAACTTAATCATGCTTGGACCTTGGAATTGCAGCCCTGGGCTTATTTTCATTAGTCTGCATAGATCAGATCACTTGTTATCATAATAAAGTAAAAGGAAACCTCCACCACTGATGTTTAATTATGTCATTTCTAGAAGTGTTCATTTCTTCTCCCCCAAATGTTTAAAAATTCAAAACATTTATTGAATGCTTAAGCCGTTTTCAATTCTATATCAGCAGACACAGAAATTAAGTTTACTATACCGCAGTTCCACATGTTTAAGTCATTAGAAAAAATACCCAAAATGAAACTTCAAAGCATATTCACATTAAAATAAAAACGTGCATCAAACATATTGGAATACCATAAACGCATTTTAAGAGAATTTAATTTCAGAACGCAGCACTACAGGTTTCATCTGGGCTTTCAAAGCTTCATTATGGCTCATGAAAATAAACTGAGATTGTTATCACACAGACATAATTCAATTTGGAAAACAGCTAAATCCATTATGTACTAAGGCTGTGTGAAAGGAGCCTGCAGCAAACACATATAGCCATAGATATTACATGTGCTTTATAGTGTCCCCTCATGGCAACATATTACATATTTCTTCTTATTTTTGTTGTATGATAGATCTGTGTTTGTCTAGACATTTTTAAAGGGGTACTCCGCTGGAAAAGTAAAAAATAAAAATTCAATCAACTGTTGCCAGAAAGATAAACAGATTTGTAAATTACTTCTATTTAAAAATCTTAATCAGTACTTCTCAGCTGCTGTATGCTCCAAAGAAAGTTAATTTATTTTTTATTTATTTTCTGTCTGACCACAGTGCTCTCTGCTGACACCTCTGTCCATGCCAGGAACTGTCCGAGGCAGGATAGGTTTTCCATGGGGATTTTCTCCTACTGTGGACAGTTCCTGACATGAACAGAGGTGACAGCAGAGAGCACTGTGGTCAGACAGAAAGGAAATTCAAAATGAAAAGAACTTCCTCTGCAGTATACAGCAACTGATATATACTGGAAGGATTAAGATTTTTAAATAGAAGTAATTTACAAATCTGTTTAACTTTCTGGCACTAGTTGATTTAAAAAAAAAAAAAATTCCAGTGGAGTGCCCCTTTAACTTCACTTACTGTGAATTTACCAATCACGTCTACTACTTTTTCAGTAAAATAATATTTTCTAACATTACTACTGATTTTCCCTTCAGAGACTTCCATTGTTATTATGCCTTGTCAGAAAAAGCATTTGTATGACTGCTGTCTTTGTCTATTGCCTGCCTACACCATGAGAATATTGTTAAAAGGCTTCCTATGAAATTAACTCTACTGTATAAAATCATATTATAAGCCCCTTTACAGGAAGACAGGGAGGCTTTGAACATGCATGTATTACTTTTTAACAGAATCCTTCATTTTATCATTTTATGTATTGTGAAACCAGAAAAAATTTATTTTGTTTGGCACTTGTGCAATTTTGTATGGTAAACCTGTCATGATCACTTAATTTTACTATTAAATAGAATTATAAAATCATGATGTAAATGCCCTGGGACTTAGCACACCAGGATGTACATTTTTGTCATGAATATTAAGCGACCACATGCATGGCTGGTCCCAGCTTCTATTGGAAGTCAGTCATATGTGGAGCTTCTGCAGAGGTTGGGAAGGTGCTGGAAAAATGCTGAGTCTAAGATGTTTGTCCTGCAGATGCTAAAGAGATGAGTTTTGGCTGAAAGAGGTCGTCATGACAATCTGAGTCTGATGGAGAAGAAAAGAAAATGAGAGTCATTTAATTTAATTAGATGTATGAATACTGAGTGATGTGATGTTTTTGGGGGGTAGGGCATCGCTGTGACAGGGTGGGGGGGTGGGGGTTGTTTATGGGTTTGCGGAGTAGCAGCACTGATGCAGCACCATGACAGGGGCTCATTGAGCACTGGGTACACCTCTGCATGCACTCATGGATTTTAGTTCTGGTTCTCAAAATAAACACATGGATTTTTGTTGGACACAACCAGGATATCTCCACATATTTTCTCCATTTTGCTCAATTTTGGTCAATGAAAAATATAGCTTCCCAATCATGGTATGAAATAAACAATATTAGTTACTGAGTGAAATAAGTGATGTAGCTCAGCAGCGCTAGTTAACTCTTTCCTTGCTGGGACTATGCATAGCGCTAAACCCTGCAAAGGGTTACAGTAAACCAGCGATCTATATGCATAGCAGTGCAACTTAACTCTTTCATTTCTGGGTTGGAGCACAGCACTCAGCTCAGTAAGGGGGTTACAGTAAAACAGCAATCTATACAGATCACTAGTTTCCTCTATAGTCTTGCTGAACAGGAGGAGCTCCCAGCAGGAGCTGCACCTGCGGCTATATAGCTCAGCTGCACCAGGTGTAGGGATTTCTGTCAGTGTAGTGATGGGAGTCTGGGCTCCATTATGGTATACAGTGGTGTGCTATGCAGTGCTGTATCTTGTACAGCCAGCAGAGGTAAGTAGTGATGCTATGCATCACTTCTTACATCCTTACACTGTGTGGGCCAGTCCCTCTGCATCCCAGAGGCACTGCCACAGAGTAAAAAAATTGTCATTTCCACACAGGTGGAAAAATAACAGATGAAACTCCACAAAAAAATAATTCGGGAAAAAGCAGTTGCAGTTTGTTGTGACATTTTTTTTTGTAAGTTTTTTTTTCAAGGTAAAAAAAAAAAAGCCAGATGGAAACCTAGCTTTAATGTATATTCATACTTTTTTATTTTAAAGGAGAACTGGGGCATAATTTTTTTAAGTCCCCCTGTGCCCGGGCTGCAAAAAAACATGAAAAACAAACTTTAACTCAACTTCCTACTTTTCCCTGTTGCGAAGATATCTTCATCCCGTTCCTCTGGTGCTGCTGGCTTCTGCCTTCTTAGGCTAGAAATGTCACAGTGCAGGCATCATATCATCAACCGCAGCGATGTCCCGCCTTGGCCACTGATAGGCTGAGCGCACTGTCATGTCAGGAGCGCTTAGCCTATCACGGGCCAAGGCGGGACATCGATGTGGCCGGCTTTATACTGCCTGCACTGTGACTTTTCGAGCCTAAGAAGCCAGCAGCACTGGAGGAACGGGGCGCCGATATCTCTGCAACGGAGGGACGTAGGAAGGTGAGTTAAAGTTTTTTTTTTCCCTATGTTTTTGCACACCTGGCACGGGGGGTCTTAAAAATGTATGCCGCAGTTCTCCTTTAAGGTTTTACTGGTCAAAAGTTAATGATTTCATATGTTTCTTTTCAGCTATCCAAAAAACTCTGTGGATTTGGCATGCATGCTAATGAACATGTCCCTTATCCATTTACTAATGTATTTATTTATTGGTGGGTATGGAGGCAGACTAATATGACAATATTGTCAAACTATTTTTTCTCCTTCTTTTTCTGATTTTTGGCAACTAGAGAAAGTTATGCATCACTGTATCAAATTCTGCAGTGCCTATAAGATTTCTAAGCATGTTGCCATCAAAGTTGGTGTCTGGTGAGACTTTGTATTTACACTCTGCGTAACCAGTATACAGAGGGTTAAATTCAATTGATAACTTATAGATCACTGATGGTGATCCTCTAATACCCTACATTTCCCACGCTAATTCCCTAAGACTAATAAGGAATAAGTGTATGGGAAATTTAGGTTATCAGTGTATCACCTTCGGTGATCTATAAGTTATCTATGGTGGCACTTTGAACTCACAGGGCTTTTGACATTGGGTTTTGGGTATTGAGTATTACATGAGCAGGTGATTATTTCTTCTTACAGACCACTTCTGAGAATCAAGCACCCAGTCCCCTTTAATGAAATAAGTCTGATTCTGCTGCTGCCCAACCTGCTGTGTTGTTACCCACAGGGGAAATAAAGGGAGTCTTGAACATGAGGCAGAGAGGGGCATGACACTTTGTAGAGTGCTCCTTTGTTATGACTAGTGGAGTGTCTTCACCAGTTCATACACTTGTCAAAGCTATTCTCTACCACTATTTGTAGTAATAAGACAGTACTGAAATGGAAGTAGAGCCACAGGTAACTTTGGATGACTCCTAAGTTATCTGTCTCTTAGATCAATGTTTACAAGCTCTCCCACTTAGTTCCTTGAAACTAGATGGATTTATGGCCAGGATGAACCTCTTACCTGGACTTTTGGCTCTTATTGCCTAAATGGACTTGTGATGTATCTTGCCTAATTACTTTATAGACCTATGGATATTTTGTCTCCATGGAGTTTGGACCAAATTGACCAGTGGCCTGTTTGGCTTCATCACCTTCCTGGACTTATGGTCTATATATTCTAATGGCCTGTATTGTCTACTTGGAACAGTTGAGCATCTGCTTGGCTTTGTGTGTGTGCATTTATTTGTACAACCTATACTGGAGAACAGATTGAGTTATTAAAAGGTGGCTAGGTGAAAGGTTGTGAATATCAGACAACCACTTTAACCTATATGGCCTTTACCTCAAATTTAGATCTGGGGACATTCTGTAACAATGTGCATGATGACATTTTACAGTAACATTTTCACATGGTGACTAATAGATAAAATTTTGTGCTTGTATCACGCCAGAGTGTCCCAGTCAGACCACAGGCTTGGGTCAATAGATTTGCAGTGATCTAACCAGGACACTAGGTAGGATACAGTTACAATAGATACTCTGTTATATGCCTATGTTTATCTGGCTTACCATGTTATGTAGAATTTATTTGATTTTCAATTTATGCGTATTGCCTATGAATGCATTTAGCTTAACCATTACCATAAATCAAAAATGCTACCTACAAAAAGTTAAAAGAATATAAAAATATAAACACTCGAACACTCGAGCATCGAACACTGTAAGTTCAAGCCCTCTCTGCAATATTTTATTTTTATAAGTGAGTGAGGCTTTTCTATATGCCTGTTTTCTATAATCAAGATGTGTCCTGGTCTGTTTTTAGGCAGCTCAGGTCTGGCCTCCTATAGTTCACTGTGAGTATATCCATCATTAACCCCTTGATGAAGATAGGGTAAGCTATTTTCTTTATGATGTATACTTAGCATCCGTATCTGTTTTTTTTCAGGTTATCTGGTACATCTATTTACAATACAGTGGACCTGGAATTGTTCCTACATGAGGCAATCTTGTGACATTGCCGTGCAACTATTGGTATCATTCCAGAGTGGGTTTATCATTGCCTGCAGGGAAAATGTCCTAAATTTGATGATTTTTTATAAATTAATTGTTTTGCTCCACTTGGGGTGGCCTAGAGCTGCAGTGTTGTTCTATACAATCTATGGTCATATAATGTTGTGACCATTCTTAATATCCTTGTATATGTATGATTAACCCTTTGTGCTTTGTAACCCCTGAGGAAGCCTGGTTTTATATGTAGCAACGCACTAACTAAACCAGGCAGAAATGCGTTGGGTGAATTTAGGGTTACCCCTATACAAATCAAATATAATCTGAATGTGTTTTGAATGGTTTGCATAAACATACCAGGCGATCGGCATAAGTAGGATGCATATAGTTTTGCGCATTTTTTTCAATTATGATTTGGTGATAGTATCATTTTCTGCACTATTATTGTGGTGGATTTTATCTAGCTATATAAATAAATGCAAAGTTTTACGGCACCTTTATAGTTTCCTTAGATGTTCTTGATCCGCAAGGTGAATTCATATAGGTAGACGTGAGGCCCTTATTACTTACGTAATACACACTATAAAAATGTTGGGCTACAGGTAGATCTGCCTTTTTAGCTTTTATTTAGCTCTTTTTGTAATATTAGTTGAAGCTTCTGTGCAGCTCCCCTAAGTGTCAGATACGGGTTGAAGGTGACTTTACCAGAGGTACCTGATGTTTTTCTTATGTCATTTCACATAGTAGGATCTTCTTGGTATTCTGACGACTCTGAATATTTGATCTTCAATTGTTCTTGATGGAAGCCCTAATTCTGAAAAAGTTTTTTTTGAGGCTATCAAGGTATTTGTTCCCATCTGCAGGGTTAAAACATATACAGTTGTACCTGATAGTTTTGGATGGAAACTATCCCATCTGAGGTATATTGGGTGGTTGACTGACTTCTGGTACAGTGCAGTCCCTATTTTATCGTCCTGCATTTTGATAATGGTGTTCAGAAAGTTAATTTTAGTAAAAGAATAGGTATGTGTTTTGTTATGTAAAACATATTTAGTTTACATAATTATCTGTTTTATTGATTATATTTAAATGTTTATCTGAATAGAATCTGAACTAATAAAAAATGTGTTATGAGAATTTTAATGATCTTCACCCCCCCCCCCCCCCATCACCTACATTGGGAAAGGTTAGAGAAGTTATGGTAGGGCCAGCCATAGTTCTGTGGACAGAGATGTTAGTGTCACAACATCTGGAGGTTAATAGCTGGACCCTAAGCACTTTCCTCATGACCACAATATATGAAGACACAGACCAAGTAGTATTTCAGTATTTCACTGAAAGAGAGACCTTTAAAATAACTGAGGTAGTCATGGTTTTGTATTATGGTACCCTATCACAGGGTGCAGTACGGTAAATCATGTGGCATAGAAGTCTCGATGCATAGGCTCCGATATTTATTCCTTTTATCGGACTTATGAATTTCTTTGCTCCGACAATTTTTATCAATTGCGTTGCTGGATTAGACTAGCTGACAATAGGGAAGCTCTTTCCTGCTTGCAGCGCCCCGGTCAGCGAGTCTGACCTGGAGCGCTGCTCTGTGTCCCTCGGCGGGGATGCGATCCGTATTCGAGCAGGCGACGAATGGAAAACCGCCTTCAATACCAGAGATGGTCACTTTGAATACCTAGTCATGCCTTTTGGTCTATGCAACGCCCCAGCAGTCTTTCAGGACTTTGTTAATGAGATTTTTCGGGACATGCTGTACACCTGTGTGGTAGTCTACCTTGACGACATCCTCATTTTTTCCTCCAACCTAGAGGAACATCGCCTTCATGTTCGTCAAGTGCTCCAGCGACTACGCCAAAATCAACTTTACGCTAAAATTGAGAAGTGTCTATTCGAACGCAGCAGTCTTCCCTTACTGGGGTACATTGTGTCCGGACAAGGTCTTCAAATGGACCCTGATAAACTTTCTGCGGTAATGGATTGGCCTCGTCCCACTGACCTGCGAGCAATCCAAAGATTTCTCGGATTTGCTAATTATTATCGTCAATTCATTCCCCACTTCTCCACCATCATTGCCCCTATTGTAGCACTGACTAAGAAAAATGCTAATCCAAAATCCTGGCCACCACAGGCGCAGGAAGCCTTTAACCACCTCAAAGCCACCTTCTCCTCTGCTCCAGTCTTGTCCAGACCAGATCCTCAGATGCCCTTCTTCCTCGAGGTTGACGCCTCCTCTGTTGGAGCCGGAGCTGTTCTCCTTCAAAAATTCGCTATAGGAAAAAATTTCACTTGCGGATTTTTCTCCAAAACTTTTTCTCCTCTACAAAAAAACTATTCAATTGGAGACTGTGAACTATTGGCGATTAAGTTGGCCCTTGAGGAGTGGAGACATCTTCTGGAAGGATCCCTTCACCCCATCACCATCTATACAGATCACAAAAATCTGTTTTATCTCCAATCCGCCCAGCAGCTAAATCCTCGCCAGGCTTGGTGGTCGTTGTTTTTTGCCCGTTTTAACTTTCAAATCCATTTTCGTCCCGCAGACAAGAATGCCTGATGCTCTATCTCGTACCACCGATGCCTCTGAAGCCGAGATCCTTCCTCAGCACATCATCCCCCTTGAGTGTCTGATCTCTTCTGCTCCTGCTTCTCTGGTGCCTACCCCTCCAGGAAAGACTTATGTTCCTCCCTGTCTTCGACTCCGGATCCTCAAATGCAGCCATTCCTCCCTTCTGGCTGGTCACGCTGGAATCAAAAAGACTTTACAGTTGATTGCCAGACACTATTGGTGGTCCTCCTTGGAAAAGGATGTGACCGATTTCGTACGAGCTTGTACAGTATGTGCTTGTGACAAGGCCCCTCGTCAGAAGCCTTCAGGTCTTCTCCATCCGCTGCTGGTGCCTGAACTGCCTTGGTCCCACATAGCCATGGACTTCATCACTGATCTTCCTGTATCCCATGGCAACACTGTATTTTGGGTGGTCGTTGATCGTTTTTCCAAAATGGCTCACTTTATTCCGCTTCCAGGCCTTCCTTTTGCGCCACAGTTGGCAAAGCAATTTTTTCTGCAGATTTTTTGTCTTCGCTGGCTTCCCACGCATATCGTCTCGGATAGAGGTGTTCAATTTGTGTCTAAATTTTGGAGAGCTCTCTGTAATCAATTAAAGATCAAATTAAATTTCTCGTCCTCCTACCACCCGCAGTCCAATGGTCAAGTGGAGAGAGTGAACCAGATCCTTGGTGACTACCTGCGACATTTTGTCTCCTCCCGCCAAGATGATTGGGTCGACCTGTTACCCTGGGCTGAATTCTCGTACAATTTCAAAAACTCTGAGTCATCCGCCAAGTCTCCGTTCTTTGTGGTGTACGGCCGCCACCCGCTTCCCCCCTCCCCATCCCCACTTCATCTGGAGTTCCTGCCGTGGATGAGTTGACCTTGGACTTCTCCTCTATCTGGAAAGTGACTCAAAAGTTGCTCTCACTGGCCTCTTCTCGCATGAAGAAACATGCGGATAAGAAGGAGAAGAACTCCTCCTGTCTTTGCCCCTGGTGACAAAGTGTGGCTCTCTGCCAAATATATTCGGTTTCGTGTCCCTAGCTACAAGTTGGGTCCTCGTTACCTCGGGCCATTTAGAGTCAAAAGTCAAATCAACTCTGTCTCCTACAAGCTCCATCTTCCTCCTTCTCTTCGTATTCATAACTCCTTTCATGTATCCCTTCTCAAACCTCTCATTCTTAACCACTTTTCCCCCAAGGTCACCGTTTTTGCTCCTGTCACTGGGTCCTCTGAGGTCGTCAGAGGTAAAAAAAAAAAAAAATTCTTGTTGGCTGGGAGAATTGTGGCCCCGAAGAGAGGTCTTAGGAGCCCGAGGACAATATCCTCGACAAGGAGCTCCTCCATAGGTTTCTGGGCTCCAAAAGAGGGGAAGACCAAAGGGGGGGGGGGTACTGTAACGCCGAGCGCTCCGGGCTGCGCTTCCCCTCCGGAGCGCTCACGGCGTCTGACCGGGGGCGCTGCTCTGTGTCCCTCGGCGGGGATGCGATCCCCGTGGCGGGACGTGCCTGCCTGCGGGTCGCATCCCGTGTCACTCACCGGCCCGGTCCTTCTGCTCAGTTCCGGCGTGCGCGGCCCCACTCTCTAGAGCGTGCGCGCGCGCCGGGTCTCTCAGATTTAAAGGGCCAGTGCACCATTAATTGGTGCCTGGCCCAATTAGTTCCAAGCACTCCCCACACCATAAAAACCCACTTCCCCTTGTCCCTGCCAGATCTTGTTGCCTTGTGCCCTTTAAAAGCGTTTCTGTGTGTTCCATTAACTGTGTATCCAAACCCTTGCCATTGCCCCTGACTACGAACCGTTGCTGCCTGCCCTGACCTTCTGCTACGTCTGACCTTGCCTTTTGCCTAGTCCTTCTGTACCACGCTTGACTCAGCAGTCAGTGAGGTTGAGTCGCTATCGGGTGGAACGACCTGGGGGTTAACTGCTGCAGCAAGTCCATCCCACTTTGCGGCGGGCTCTGGTAAAAAACAGTAACCCCTTAGATTCAGTTCCCCGGGTACGGCCCCCGCCATCACCTCACTGAACCAGAGGATCCACCACCCGTGTTCTCCCCGCATACCAGTCCGGATCCTGACAATGTCCAATTGTTTGGCTTTTTATAGACTAGACAAGTGATGTCATGCCTGCGTCACCTGCCTGCGTCCCAGTAATCCAATCGGATACTCAAGCGTCATCATTCCGTGACACACTGTACCTAACCTCTGCGTGTCCGATCACATGACCTCCTGCATCTGATCACATGACCCAGAAGTGATGTGATTCTACATGCTCACTCATGCTCTATGTTTACATCCCCATTGCGCTGTCCTGATGTCTCGCGCATGCGGGAAAACTTTATGTGACCCCCTATGCATATGCTTGAAATACGCATGTAGAAGAACTTAGTTTTGCTGCTATGAAAATGGGTGTTTTGCTTTGTACATTGCTGCTGAAATTCCGCTCTTCTCCTATTGCACATGCGGGGGGAACTTTTGATATATTATAGTACATTTAATTGGACTGCGCATGCGGGGGGACAACATTTTCCCCACTTCCCTATGAAATATAATATAATACTCCATACACATCAATCATGCGTGACATCCATTGAATCTGGACCTTGTGTGAAATCAGCTACTATTATATAAAGACACTTATTGGTATATGTATAGATTGTTATTGCTTGCTATTACTGCTCAGTTGTATGAATATCACCATTATCACTGAGATGCCAAAATCTAGCTTACAATTTATAAGGTTGTTACTCATTATTTTAATATCTACTTAATTATTCAATATGCTCAATATTCACAGTATACCACAATAAAATGTATTATTGGCCATTAATCCTGATGTAATTATTATTTTCTTCTAATAAAATATACGATATTTATAATTATTAATAATTTCACTCTCTTTTAAAACTCCTTTATTACATATGCCAATAATATAACTCATTATTCAATCTCATTTTCCTTTATTTCTAGACCTCGGTCATGTGATCTCGCTGTTCCAGACTCTTCATCTCACTAGTAAATATCTTATAATTATATATGGGTATGATGCATAATCTTTATTTCAGAAATTTTTGTATATATAGCCAATTAAACTGGACTCTCGTGCCACTTCCAAAATAATTGAGAAAATCAGATAGATCAACTAAAAAAAAAGATACGTAAGTGTCAATGTTTCATTAATGTACAGGGTGGACCATTTATATGGATACACCTTAATAAAATGGGAATGGTTGGTGACATTAACTTCCTGTTTGTGGCACATTAGTATATGTGAGGGGGGAAACTTTTCAAGATGGGTGGTGACCATGGCGGCAATTTTGAAGTCGGACATTTTGAATCCAACTTTTGTTTTTTTCAATAGGAAGAGGGTCATGTGACACATCAAACTTATTGGGAATTTCACAAGAAAAACAATGATGTGCTTAGTTTTAACATAACTTTATTCTTTCATGAGTTATTTACAAGTTTCTAATCACTTATAAAATGTGTTCAATGGGCTGACATTGTGTTGGATTGTCAATGCAACCCTCTTCTGCCACTGTTCACATACTGAAAGCAGCACCGCAGGAGAAATGCTAGCACAGACTTCCGGTATCCGTAGTTTCAGGTGCTGTACATCTCGTATCTTCACAGCATAGACAATTGCCTTCAGATGACCCCAAAGATAAAAGTCTAAGGGGGTCAGATCGGGAGACCTTGGGGGGGGGGGGGGGGCATTCAACTGGCCCACGACGACCAATCCACTTTCCAGGAAACTGTTCATCTAGGAATGCTCTGACTTGACACCCATAATGTGGTGGTGCACCGTCTTGCAGGAAAAACTCAGGGAACGTGCCAGCTCCAGTGCATAAAGAGGGAAAGACATCATCATGTAGCAATTTTGCATATCCAGTGGCCTTGAGGTTTCCATTGATGAAGAATGGCCCCACTATCTTTGTACCCCATATACCACACCATACCATCAATTTTTGTGTTCCAACAGTCTTGGAGGGATCTATCCTATATGGGTTCGTGTCAGACCAATAGCGGTGGATTTGTTTGTTAACTTCACCATTCACATAAAAGTTTGCCTCATCACTGAAAAAAATCTTCAGTGTAAACTGGGGGCCCTGTTCCAATTTTTGTTTTGCCCATTCTGCAGCACCTGAAACTACGGATACTGGAAGCCTGTGCTAGCATTTCTCCTGCGGTGTTGCTATCTGTGTGTGAAGAGTGGAAGAAGAGGGTTGCATTGACAATAAAACACAATGGGCAGCAAATTGAACACATTTTATAAGTGGTCAGAAACTTGAAAATAACTCATGAAAGAATAAAGTTACGTTAAAACCAAGCACATCATTGTTTTTCTTGTGAAATTCCCAATATGTTTGATGTGTCACATGACCCTCTTCCTATTGAAAAAACAAAAGTTGGATTCAAAATGGCCCACTTCAAAATGGCCGCCATGGTCACACCCATCTTAAAAAGTTTCTCCCCTCACATATACTAATGTGCCACAAACAGGAAGATAATATCACCAACCATTCCCATTTTATTAAGGTGTATCCATACAAATGGCCCACCCTGTACTCCAAGAACACCGAGTAAGAAAACCCTTCATTGAGGCCTGTTGGACTACAGCTAGCCAGCCTGTAGATCCATCGAGCTTCCTCCTTCAGTGATACTTTGTCTATATCCCTTTTTCTGGGACCCATGCTCACAGCCAAATCAACAAGTAGAACAACTTTATTGGATAATGCACAAATAAAAGCAACTCAGAAGGAAGTGGTCAGATGCGAAGGAACCTACGATGCATATTCAAAACATGTTTACAGAATTTTGCAAATGTATTGGCATGTGTTGCTGTCAGATCCAGACCTTAATGAGATCATAGACCCTAGACCCAGTATTACATACCGAAGAGGACGAAATTTACATGACATTTTGATGCATAGCCATTATGTAGAAGAAAAATTGGAATCTTCGAAACCAACTTAGTTTCTTACACCCCCAAAAGGATCGTTTCCATGTGGACACTGCGTGAATTGTAAATTTGTACCAAAAAACTAAAGCTTCAGGAATCTGGCAGATGATAAAACTTACTAAATCTGGGACTTTCTAAACTGTGGAACAACATTTTTTTTTTAATGTAGCACAGTGTTCCTGACCGAAATTGTATGTGGGAAAGACTAGACAAGAACTTTAGAAAAGAGCAGGCAAACACATTAGTACCATTATGACTGATGTAGATACACCATTAGCTATACACATGCGATTAGTACATACCACCAATAAATTTGCAATCAAGTTTTAGGGCTTAAGAAAAATGAGCATGGGTCCCAGAAAAGGGGACATAGACAAAGTATTACTGAAGGAGGAAGCTCGATGGATCCACTGGCTGGCTAGCCATCCAACAGGCCTCAATGAAGGGTTTTCTTACTCAGCGTTCTTGGAGTAGATTAATGAAATATTAAAGGAGTAGTCCAGTGCGCACTTTTTTCCTTTTATCCCGTCCGGGCTGCGGCCGTTGATAGGCTGAAGCTCCGTGTGACGTGACGGGCTAACAGGAAGTAAGAAGAATACAGCCCGGGGACCGAACACCTGTACCGGAGTGTACTGGAGCTCCGGGGGCTCGTTGGCAGGTAAGAGAAAGTGTGTTTTCGTTTATTTTGCAGCCCGGACGGGATAAAAGGAAAAAAGTGCGCGCTGGAGTACTCCTTTTAACACTTACGTGACTTATTTTAAGTTGATATATCTGATTTTCTCAATTATTTAGAAAGTGGCACGAGAGTCCAGTTTAATTGGCTAGTCGTACACATATTTCTGAAATAAAGATTATACATCATAGCCATATATAATTATAAGATATTTACCAGTGAGATGAAGAGTTCGGAACAGCGAGATCACATGACCGAGGTCTAGAAATAAAGGAAAATGAGATTGAATAATGAGTTATATAGAGATTATTGGCAAATGTAATGAAGGAGCTTTAAAAGAGAGTGAAATGAATAATAATTATAGATATTGAGTATTTTATTAGAAGAAAATAATAATTACATCAGGATTAATGGCCAATAATACATTTTATTGGGGTGTACTATGAATATTGAGCATATTTAATAATTAAGTAGATATTAAATTAATGAAAAACAACCTTATAAATTGTAAGCTAGATTTTGGCATCTCAGCTATAATGGTGATGTCCATACAACTGAGCAGTAACGGCAAGCAATAACATATACTTACACATATGGTGTCACAGATGATTGATGTGTGTGGAGTATTATATCATATTTCATAGGGAAGTGGGGAAGATTTTGTCCCCCCGCATGTGCAGTCAAACGAAATGTACTATAATATATCTAAAGTTCCCTGGCATGCGCAATAGGAGAAGATCAGCTTTACAGCAGCAATGTACAAAGCAAGCGCTAAAGACCCGTTTTCATAGCAGCAAAACTAAGTTCTTCGCATGCGTAATTCAAGCATATGCATAGTCGGTCACAATCACATAAAGTTTTCCCGCATGTGCAAGACATCAGAACAGCGCAATGGGGATGTAAACATAGAGCATGCGCGAGTATGTAGAATCATGCGACTTCTTGGTCATGTGATCGGGCGCAGGAGGTCATGTGATCGGATGCATGGAGGTTAGGTACAGTGTGTCACAGAATGATGACGCTTGAGTATCGGATTGGATTACTGGGACGCAGGCAGGTGACACAGGCATGATGTCACTTGCCTAGTCTATAAATAGCCAAACAATTGGACATCCGCTATGCCTTTAGCCTTTGATAAAGCCATTTTGCTGGTGAAACGTCAGGCAGGATGGTGAATTACTTTTAGAGCGTCACTATTGTAAGCAAGTCTAATCCAGCAACGCAATTGACAAAAATTGTCGGAGCAAAGAAATTCCTAAGTCCGATAAAGGGACTACATATCAGAACCAATAAGTGAAATATAAAGAGTGTATGCAGTTTTAATCTTCACTTGCCACTCAGTGGTAATTGAGCAAAGAGCACCTGCTTTTGTATTGTATATTAAAAGTTTAGTTTTAGTTATTTAGGGGGGGGGGGGTTTCCCTCCTCTCCCTTTAAGAGATTTATCAAGCTCTGTAGTAGATCTGTCGTATCTCCACCTAAAAGTCGCATATGTATTCCAGGTCCAACCTGGCTTACAGAAAGTATATACGTCTGCAGAAAAGGAAATGAAAGGGGTTGTCTGGTGGAAAACTTTTTTTCTTTAAATCAACTGGTGCCAACAAGTTGAACAGATTTGTATATTACTTTTATTAAAAAATCTTAATCCTTCCAGTACTTATTAGCTGCTGAATACTACAGAGTAAATTCTTTTCTTTTTGGAACACAGTGCTCTCTGCTGACATCACGAACACAGTGCTCTCTGCTGACATCTGTCCATTTTAGTAACTGTCCAGAGCAGCATATGTTTGCTATGGGGATTTTCTCCTACTCTGGACAGTTCTTAAAATGGACAGAGATGTCAGCAGAACACTGTGCTCGTGATTCAGCAGAGAGCTCTGTGTTCCAAAAAGAAAAGAATTTCCTCTGTATTATTTAGCAGCTAATAAGTACTGAAAGGATTAAGATTTTTAATAGAAGTAATTTACAAATCTCTTTAACTTTCTGGCACCAGTTGATAAAAAAAAAAAAAAAAAGTTTTCCACCGGAGTACCCCTTTAACACCCACTTTAACAACTGTTCTTGAAACAAAGCTACTACATTAATGTTAATGATAGAAAAAATGTATTATATAACTATATATCTCCATGACTTTTAAGGTTGAAAATACATACTGCACACCTTGTTAATTTTAGGACACGTACATGCTGGCATATCCACTAAATTTTTAAATTAATGTTGTGTTAAAATAGAATAAGGCACAAAATAATTGTGTAAGAATTTTTACAGACTATGTAAATAACCCATATGTGGCACTAACATTTTTCCTTAAAAAAACAGGAACATCCATAGTAATACAGCTTCATGCACTATTGTTTATGTGGCTGTTTATGTGCCTGTCTTCCTTCCTGATGTAAACTCCAGCCTCAGAGCAGCGACGCAAGACTCCGCCCACCAACGTCACAAAATGCGGGCTCAAAATTAATCAAAAAAGCTTCCAGAATATGGATATTCATGGTGCGGCATAGTATGATTTTAATATGTTTTCACTGCTGAGGAGGGTGGATGGGTTGTTGCGGGATAGTTGGAGTGCAGCTATTTATTGCCAGGCTGGCCAGTCAGGGTGTCACCTGATGTGGTACGCCCCCCCGTCACTCTCTAGCGGCTCCACTGGTAATAAAGGGTAGATAAAGAACTTCGGCTAGGAACATAAGGGAAATCTTTTCTGCTTTAAAAATGCTTTTGTAAGAGGGTTTCCCGGGTTTTGCTTATGTGTGATTTATTTATCAAGGTCGTGCGACTATTTCATAAAGAGGTCGCATGTAAGCAAAAGTAAGTAAAAAAAAAAAGTGTAATTTAAAAGCCACACGTTTGAAAAGAATGATAAATCTCCTTCTATATCATTTTTTTTTCCGTATACAATGCTGTATGAGATCATACATGATCTGTAGTTTTTATAAGTACCATTGTTTTGAGGGGCCTTTTTAATAACTTTTTTTCCTGATATTCCATGTTACAAAAAAATATGCATTTTTGGCCTTTGATATTTTTTTATGTTTACACTGTTCACAGTGCAGGACAAATGTGTGCAGGACAAATTATTTTTAGTTATTTTCTATTCATACTGCGTTTCTGCAGAATATTAGAGGTTTCCTTCAGCATCACCTTTGCAGGCATGGAGTGGAGCCTATAATTCATATAATTTTGTGCTGAAAGCCAAAGGGTGCATGAATGGAGGGGGTGTGGTGTGACATCATGAGGGGGCATTTAGTGATGTGACTTCTCCAGCCACAGAAACCCAGCATTCTAAACATAACCCCTAACCCTTATATGGGGGCTAAAATGTCTGTGGGCGGAGTACCCCTTTAAGGGGGTGTCGTTTAAAAATAGTCTAAAAAAAAAAGTGGTCACTTGTGGGGGTGCGGAATCGTTCTGCTAGCTTCAGTCCTGTTCAGGCATAGAGTGGGGCCTATAATATAATGATATGCTGAAAGCTGTTCTTTTCCTTCTGGGTTTTACTGACTGGCTGCAGTCCTGCTTGCAGATTGTCTCCTGCAGCAGCCTGGCAGAAACAAAAGTCAGAAAATTTTAGCTCCCTTTCCCTTTGAGCTGATCTAGACTGTAGAGCAGGGTTTCCTGGCCATGGTGCCTCCAGCTGTTGCAAAACTACAAAGGCTGTCCAACATGCTGAGAGTAAAAATTTTGCAACAGCTGGAAGCACTGTTGGGAAACACTGTTGTGAACAGTTGGGATACACTGCTGTAGAGTCATGATACCTTTAGAGCATAGTTATTGTGCTAAACATTGTGCTGAATATTCCCCCCCCCCCCCCTTTTGTAAGCTGCTGGGCAGAGCTGACATACTGTAGAGTTCAGAGCACAAAGCTAAGGGTGTGTGCGCACGGTCTCAGCCAATCAAAGCCCATCACACACTGAACTGCTCTAGGCTGTGTGTTCAGAGCAGCATAGCAGAGTAAGGGAGGAAGTTCTCCCCTGCAGGGCATCAGATGATGTCACATATGCTGGGGAACACCCCTTCCCAGTCTGTGGAGCTGACTGAGACTGAGCAGAATATACAGCACAATATCACAATAAAACTAAAAACTAATAAAAATAAAGGCAGGGGTTGGTTTTTCATGAGGGGGGGTAGTGAACTGGGTGGATAAAAAATTAAGATGATGACAGGTACTCTTTAAGCGGTGTAGAGGCCTAATTGGCCAGGTCCTAAAGGGCTTAAAGTAAGAAAGCTAAAGAAAATAATTAAAGAGAGGTCATAGTGAGTCATAACTGCACCCGGAACATATTTACCATCCAGATTACCCATGGCATTATAGGTTAAAGAATTTCACAATGGTAATGCTACAGACTGTTCTCTCACTGAAAACCAGTTCAACATTTCATCCTCTGGCTGTTGCCAACAGCACAACCTCCTTTGCATGAGCTTTGGCTAAAACACATTTAGCCGCACACTTATAATTAAAATAAATCAGTCTATCTGTTAATTCTTCAGTATATCACAGGCCCTGCAGCCTATTTCAACAAGTTTCATATGGCACCAGTTTTCCCGATCTGTTAAGTTAAGGCTAGAGGCAGCAGTGAAGTTGACTGAGGTATTTTTTCGTAGGAAAAACCAAAGCCTGCAAATACCTTAGATACATTAAACAATACAGCTTTCGAAAATATCTCGAATAGGTAAATTAGAAGAAGGAAAGTAAAGCTAGAGCATAAGATGCAATGAGGGAACAGAACATGTTGGTAGGGAATATATGTTTTGTAAAAGAGCCATCTGGCTGCATGTTATGTATTCCTAAGAAAGATTTGATAGCCATTGGCCTTAAGCATAAAGAAGAAGTGGGTCATGAAAGCGTTGCCTGCAATTCTTCTAATTCTAGATGCTAAGAAATAGCTAATAACAAAGAAGATGATGACCTTAAATGAGAGAGAAAAATGTCATCATGTACCATCTATGAAAATAGACAATTAACCCAATTACTGCCAGTGTGTGTAAAGCATGCAGGTGCTAAATGGAAATAACACAATGGAGTAATTCAGCCCGAGAAGGTTATTAATACGCAATAATGAAGTATTTAGAATAGATGGAGCTATGGATTTAAAGGTTGCTACGAGACTTGTGACATTTCCGAACCTTTAACCACATCTACTTCACCACTGAGGCTGTTAATTGAGATCACACTTTTCACAGAAGGAAGGATTCTTGAAAACCTTTGCCCATGAAGGCAACATGACTCAAATGTACAGATGACAGGTTATTTTGTCTTTGTGATAGAAGAAAAACCAATCTACATCCAAATAAGAAAAGATATAGTTTTCATCTACTTACATAATGCATTGGTGTACCTACAATAAAGGCAGACCATGCCCTTATTATGGGGCTGGACATTGAGGGAGACATGGTCAGGGTCCAACAGCTCCACGCAAAAGCATAGCTAGTAAGGTGGGGTTGGGGGCGGCAGACACAACTTGCAGAGCTGTCCCAAGTTTTTGGCTTCCTATGGCAGTAGGATGTAGATTGCACAGGACTTAATCTACAGTACTCTCTCCCTGAGGTGTCTAATCAATTTTCAACTATCGGGTCAGAGAGGAGGGGGAGGGGAGGACTTACAGCCCGACAGTTTGCAATGCTGACTAATGTATCATTATTTGTGTATGGTAGAAGCAGTTTAACCCTTTTGCCGAATTCTAAATTATGCGCAGATGCGCAAAATGTATCAATCAAGCGCAATGAGTTTTATAAATTGTGGGCAAATATAGTAATCTCCTCATACCTCCACTCTTTGAAAAATGAAGTGATCTTGCTACGTGCAGTCCAAGATTTGCATAAAAAATATGGTCATTGTGCAAGATTTCGGCGGGTAAATGAAATGTACGCAGTTAATACATTTGTGTGTGTTAAATATGTCACTCCAAGGTACACAGAAACATACACATCTGGAGGAAATTCTCCACCAGAATGTACGCAAAAAAAGACACAAAAAAACAGCTTGTGCAAAATTTGGTGCAAAAACTTGCCAGGATCGTTTTTTTTTTTAAGTCCCATACAAGTGAATGGGAAATATATGCTACTGCATAACTTCTGTACGGCTGGAGATATTTAGATAATACTTCACATGTTACTTATAAGTCCACTTAAAATATAGGATAGTTAATTTAAGCCTTAAAGGGGTACTCCGGTGAAAACCTTTTTTCTTTTAAATCAACTAGTGGAAGAAAGTTAAACATATTTGTAAATTACTTCTATTAAAAAATCTTAATCCTTCCTGTACTTATTAGCTGCTGAATACTACAGAGGAAATTCTTTTCTTTTTGGAATGCTCCCTGATGACATCACGAGCACAGTTCTCTCTGCTGACGTTATTATAATAATAATAACGATGCTTTATTTTTTGTTGTCCTTAGTGGGATTTGAACCCAAGTCCCCAGCACTGCAAGGCAACAGTGCTAACCACTGAGCCACCATGCTGCCCTTAGCATACATCTGCTATGCATGGTTGCTAAAAGGGACAGATGGCAGCAGAGAGCACTGTGCTCGTGATGTCATCAGTGTTCCAAAAAAGAAAGGAATTTGCTCTGTAGCTTTCAACAGCTAATAAGTACTGGAAGGATTAAGATTTTTTAATAGAACTAATTTACAAATATGTTAAACTTTTTGCCACCAGTTGATTTAAAAGAAAAAAGGTTTTCACCGGAGTACCCCTTTAACTACCCCCATTTGTGAGTTTCATGGTTTATGTGTAAAGTCCCATGCAAATCTATGGGAAATGTATGCTCCCACATAACTTCCGTACGGCGGGAAATATTTGAATAATACCTGGTACACATATTACATATGATAGTCAAATTAACCCTTACCTACACATGCAAGTATTTGGGACTTCCAGTACTTTACTCCACAAGCTCCTGGTAAATGTTTCAGTATGGCTTGCAAGCCACACCTCATCTCACAAAGACATGCCCACTATTTAAGCCGCACCCCTTTTATTATCTACCCTTTTTGTGCATCGGTCTGGCTTTCAAATGCCCATGCCCAGTCCCACAAAGCCATGTCCCCTTCTATTTTCAGCTTACAATATCTTCATCACAAATCAGTCCAACCTGAGGACAGGATATGCAGATGGGACATAAGGATGAGCATGACCCTGAGACAAGTAGCCTGTAAATCGGATGATTACCTGATTCCTGGGGCATTGGTCCAGGTGGCCGCAAACCAGGAGTTTTTCCGGTCTCTCAGCTTTCCCTCTACCCCTCTGTGCGGTGGTAAAATATCTGTGTGGACCGTCTTCTCCTGTTTAGAGGTAAGTCCAGTAGTCCGGCCGGCCCTTGAGTCTGCAAGTGGGTGAAGACGCCGGAGTTATACCAGAGACCTGTGCGGAGCCGGCGGGAGGAAGCTACGCATGCGCCGGATGACATTCTAGTTTGTGCATGCGTGGACATCAAAATCCTGGCGGAAGATTTAAAGTTGCTGGGAATTTGCCATTCAGATCCCACACTCTGCTGGGGCACAGATCTCCTGAGTGGCACATGTATTTCTCCTTCCTCCCTCCCTGTTATGATATGCATCCTAATTCTGATTATATGCCCCCTTGATTTTTTTCAGAATGTCTGATATAGGAGGAAAAAGGAAAAGAAAGTTTAGGCATGCTGCATGCCTGAAATGCCACCAGCCCTTACTGGAAACCTGGGGAAAAGATGTCTGTGAAACATGTTTTTCCGCTAGCCAGCAGGCCTCAATGGAACCGGAAGCATTTCCAGGATGGCTTAAGGGCGAACTGACCTCTACATTTGAAGAGGTTCTGGCTTCGGTCAAGGGAAAAAAGAAGATCAGACCTGCGGTCAGCTGTGTTGCTCCTGAGCAGTCGGATTCCTCCAGCGCATCTCTCTTTCGGATTCTGGAGAGGGAGAGAAGATAATATGGAGGATCTTTATCTCCTTCAAAAGGAGAAAATTCCTAAGCTTATCTTGGCTGTAAAGTCGGCTTTGGAATCAGACAAGGACGTCTCTGCATAACCAGCGCAAGACCGCCTGTTCTATTTTCTGCCTAGCCAAGACAGAGAATTTCCATCCCATCATCTGATTTCTCAGTGGCAAGAAAAGGACTAAGATAAGCTAGAGAACCATATGCATTCAGGCGCTAAATTTAAATCAGTTTGGGAAAATCCTCCCAAAGTGGATGTCCCGGCGTCAAAATTAGCAAAGAAATCTGTTTTTTCCTTAGGAAAAATCCTGCAGACTGCCTGATCCCTTGGAGAGAAAAGCAGATGGCATATGCAAGGAAAACTATTTAGCAGCATCCTCTGTGGCTAAAGTGGTGGAGTCTTTAATTCCGGTGGCAAGGACACTCCGAGTCTGGCTCTCCCATCTTTCTCAAGATATTCAAAAGGGAGTACCCAGAGATAGAATATATCTATTATGAAGACAGCATCAGATTTCTTATGCGATGCTCCATTGGATATGCTGAAGTTTTCTTCAAGATCTATGGCTCTTTCTAATGCTACAAGGAGAAAGCTTTGAATATAGCAATGGGATGGGGACATCCCTGCAAAATATAGATTCATATCCTTGCCCTTTCACCCTTCTTCTCTCTTTGAGTCCCAACTTTAAGAGATATTGAAGTCTTTAAGTGAAGAAAAAGGGGACACTTTTCCTAGCAAGAAAAAAAGCACCCTTCAAGTCCTACAAAAGAGGTATAGGAAAGAAGTAGCTCTCAGGCACTGCAGAGCAATATGGAACCAGCCTAAATATATCAAATGCATTGTCTGCTGGTGTCACACCTGCTGCTAAGGAAGGGGTGAAGGGCGGTGCGGCTTCGGTACAAGTGGTCCATATGTATACTCCAAAATAGGAAAGGAACTGGAAATGAATCACACTCACCACAAATGTAGCCCTGAAGTTATAGATGTTTATTTCAAACAAAGGTGAAGCAGCATACAGAGTAATAGCAATTCCATGGAGCTGGGAGTGAGAGCAGCCGCTCTCGAGACGCAGGGGCACACGGAGGAGCGGCAACTAGCTTTGCGTCAGCCGATGCCTCTCCCGGCCGAGTGTGTGCGTCTCCTCCCAATGGTAGTAACACTTTTATAAGCTAGACAGACAATATGTTAATTGTGTCCTAGATAACAAATGTGCAAAAATTGTGAAATTTTGTTTCTAAAAAACACATGTTAAAACCAAGGTGAGAAAGATAAGCACAGATGAGGGACTCACAGGAATGCAGCTAAATTATTTTGTTAATTTAACCCCAGAGGTTAGTAGCATCAAGTTTAATTATCCATAGTGCCTCTCGGCGTAATAAATAGTGATGAGCGACATTGCCCATATTTAAATTTGTGATATTTTGTGAATATATAGACAAATATTCATCCTATATTCGCAAATTTTGCGTTTTCGTTATATATTCGCATATGCGAATATTTGCATTTGCGAATATTTGCATATTCACGTATTCGAGGAAGAAAACAGTGAGGGGGTGGGAAACTTTACTATTGGTTGTTAGGGATGTTGTTGATAACCTCTGACAAGTGTATTTGCATCATTTTAGTTGGCCCTCAAGTGAAAAGAAGGAATATGTGAATATTCAAATATGCGCATATGTGGAAAAAAGTGAATATTTGTAATTTAGAATATATAGCGAATATATTCGCAATATTCGTGAATTTGCGATAGTTGCGATAAAAATTTGAAATGCCAATATTCACGCCCAACACTAGTAATAAATGTGTATGACGATCTACTCCCTCTGGGGTTTTGTCTATACGTTAGAGTCATGCAAATTTAAGACCTTCAGTCTTGCCTCCATGATGTTCAATCCTATGGGAGACAAAACGTGGAGATCCTTTTTTAGTTTTTAAAGAATAAAGATGTATGCGAAAAAATTATTTTCTTTTTGTCTTGCCGACATAATAAAAATTGCAGGGACAAATAATACAATAGACAATAAAAGTGGATTGACAGTTAATGAATTGGTTGGGAAAAATGTCTATGCTACCTAATACAAAGTTTCTCTTTGATAAATTATACTGGCAAAAATTAAACATTTTACAAGGAAAATTTCCTTTTGGTAGACAGTTTTTCAACCAAATATTTTTTTCATGTGTCTTCTGTTTACCCTTTTTTTTTTTTTTTAATAAAATTTCCAATAGTGTGAGATTTTCTGAAAGTAACAATAGGCTTCTCCTTTGCTTGCGCTCCCAGATCGACATCTTGTTCAATCATGAACCAATTTTTATCTTTCTTTATTATGTCGTTCATTGGAGAATTTGCAAAGGAGAAAAGAAATACGCGTATTGGCTGCTATTTTTTTGTTTTAAATTTTAGGCTTGAGTAGTTCTTCATGTGTTTTTTTCTCTGCTTTATTAAGAGCTTTTCTAAGTATTGCTGAAGGGTAGCCTTGCTCGAGGAGTCGTGATGTAAGCGCTTGTGCTTGTTCAAGAAATTTATCCTGGTCACTATTTGCTCGCTTTAATTTTAGATATTGACTGTATGGCATATTGTTTTTAATGTAACTAGGATGCAAACTCTGATAATGTAACAGTGAATTTTTAGCTATACTTTTACAAAAACTGGAAGTATGTTAGGTGATCTTTATTATTTCTATTCGAATATCTAGAAAATCTAATGATTTTCCACCGAAATGACTAGTGAACAGCATATTTACAGTATTGGTGTTATTCAGAAAGTGTAAGAATTTAGTGAATTCTTCAAGAGAACCATCCTATACTATCAATACGTTGTCTACGTCGTCTAAGAAAATGGGGACACTTTTCCAAGCAAGAAAAAAGCACCTTTCAAGCCCTACAAAAGAGGTTTCAGGAGGTTGCCGAGACGACAGTATTCCTTTCGGCAGTCCAACCGAAGAAGGCAAAATAGAGAAAGACAGGACCAGGATGGGGCATCAAAAAAAAAAGCCCTTTACTCCCAAGAGGGATGAACAATGACGCCAGTTCTCCGGTGGGTGCCAGGGTACAGGATTTTGCAGGAAAATGGTCCACAACATCCTCAGATGCCTGGGTTACCGCCAATATAACAAGAGAATATTCACTAGAATTCAGAGAAAGGCCTCCAGGTTGTTGATAAGCAAAACCTCCAATCCCATCGTACTACAATTGGAGGAGCAGTTTATCTAGAAAAGGGCCCTGGAAGAAGTCCCATTTCAAGAAAAATTATTCCCAGGTTTTCGCAGTTCTGAAGTCGAGAGGGGATTGGAGGCTTATCACAGATCTCTCTTACCTGAATCCGTTTTTCGTAGAGAGGTCATACCGGATGGAGTCCATTCGCTCAGCTGTACTCAATATTCAGCAGGGGGATCACCTGGCATCCATAGATCTCCAGGATGCATACCTGCATGTTCCGATATTGAGGAGTCATCAGAAGTTTCTATGGCTGGCAGCCCAGGATCATCGCGGAGTTCAGCATCTGCAATTCAGATGTTTTACGAAGATTTTAGCGATAATATATGCAGTCCTCAGGCTCAGAGGCATACCTGTCATGCCATATCTAGATGATTGGCTGGTGAGAGCGCTATTGGAACAAATACTGAATCAGCATATCCAGTCGACTATTAAAATCTTACAATCTCCCACAGCTTTCTGATAAACTGAGGCTCATGTTACACCATCCACCAGTATCGCCTACCTAGAATTCATAATCTACTCTCAGCAGATGAAGCTTTTAATTTCTACAGAGAGGAAGATGAATATCTGCCAGTCGGTGAGGCATTTTTTTTATATTTCTTCATAAGCATTAATGTTATTTTGTTCCAGGAATGTATCTAATCCTGTTTTAAAGCTGTTAATTTTTCCTGCTGTGACCAGTTCCTGAGGTAGACTGTTCCATAAGTTCACAGTTCTCATGGTAAAGAAGGCGTGTCACCCCTTGAGACTAAACTTTTTCTTCTCCAGACGGAGGGAGTACCCCTCGTCCTTTGGGGGGGTTTAACCTGGAACAGTTTTTCTCCATATTTTTTGTATGGGCCATTAATATACTTATATACGTTTATCATATCCCCCCTTAAACGTCTCTTCTCAAGACTAAACAATTGTAACTCCTTTAATCGCTTCCCTCATAGCTAAGATGTTCCATGCCCCATATTAGTTTAGTCGCGCGTCTCTGCACCCTTTCCAGCTCCACAGTGTCCCTTTTATGTACAGGCGACCAAAACTGAACAGCATATTCCAGGTGAGGCCGTACCAATGCTTTATAAAGGGGGAGTATTATGTCCCAGTCCCTCGAGTCCATGCCTCTTTTTATACATGACAATATCCTGCCGGCTTTGGAAGCAGCAGCCTGACATTGCATGCTATTCTGTAGTCTGTGATCTACAAGTACACCCAGATCCTTCTCTACCAGTGACTCTGCCAGTTTAATCCCCCCTAAGACATGCGACGCATGCAGGTTATTAGTACCCAGATGCATAACTTTACATTTATCCACATTGAACCTCATTTGCCAAGTGGATGCCCAGACACTTAGTCTATCCAAGTCATCTTGTAACTTATGCACATCCTCTATAGACTGTACCGTGCTACAAAGCTTGGTGTCATCTGCAAAGATAGAAACAGAGCTGTTAATACCATCCTCTATATCATTGATAAATAAATTAAACAACAGCGGGCCCAGTACTGAACCTTGGGGTACACCACTAATTACCGGGGACCAATCAGAGTACGAATCATTGACCACCACTCTCTGGGTACGATCCATGAGCCAGTATTCAATCCAATTACAAACTAAAATTTCCAAACCCAAAGACCTTAACTTACCTGTCAGACGTCTATGAGGGGCAGTATCAAATGCTTTAGCAAAATCCAGAAACACTATATCCACAGCCATTCCTCTGTCAAGGCTTCTACTCACCTCTTCATAAAAGCAAATTAGATTGGTTTGACAACTTCTATCCTTAGTAAACCCATGCTGGTTATCATTTATAATACAGTTATCCCCTATGTATTCCTGTATGTAATCCCTTATAAGTCCTTCAAACAATTTACCCACAATGCACGTTAGACTTACCGGTCTATAGTTTCCTGGGGAAGACCTAGAGCCCTTTTTGAAGATTGGCACCACATTCGCCTTGCGCCAGTCCCTTGGCACAATACCAGACACCAGAGAATCTCTAAATATCATGAACAGGGGTACAGATATTACTGAACTTACCTCTCTAAGAACTCTTCGGTGCAATCCATCTGGCCCTGGAGATTTGCTTACATTTATATTACTTAACTTACCTTGTACCATCTCTACATTAAGCCAGTTCAGTACATTACATGATGTGTTACCAGCACTGACCTGGCCAATGTCAGCTCCTTCTTCCTTAGTATATACAGAACTAAAGAACCCATTCAGTAGCCCCGCCTTCTCTTGATCGCCCGTGACAACCTCCCCATTATCATTATTAAGGGGTCCTACATGCTCTGTCCTTGTTTTTTTTGCATTTGTATATCTAAAAAAATATTTAGGATTAGTTTTGCTTTCTTTGGCCACCTGTCTCTCGTTTTGAATTTTTGCTGTTTTTATTACATTTTTACAGATTTTATTTATTACTGTGTAAATGTTGTAGTTGACCCATCAGATTTGAATTTTTTGAAGGCTATTTTTTTGTTGTTTATTGCTCTTTTAACATCATTTGTCAGCCATGTAGGATTTAGTTTTAGTAGTTTATATTTGTTCCCCTTTGGTATATATTTAGCTGTATAGTTATTTAGAGTTGATTTAAAGATGTCCCATTTACCTTCTGTATCAGTATTTGAGAACACCTCCCCCCAGTCTATGTCCTGTAGTGCAGCCCCCAGCCCAGGGAAGTTTGCCTTTTTAAAGTTATATGTTTTTGCCTTCCCCGCCTGTCTTTGTTTTCTACATTTTAAGTCAAAAGTAACTATATTGTGGTCGCTATTACCAAGGTTTTCCCGCACAGTTACATTACCAACCAGGTCTGCGTTGTTGGAAATGATCAGATCCAACAAGGCATCACTTCTTGTTGGGTCCTCCACAAACTGGCCCATAAAATTATCCTGCAATAAATTTTGGAATTGTCGCCCCTTTGTAGTTTTAGCCAACCCCGGACCCCAATCTATATCTGGATGGTTAAAATCTCCCATTATTACCACTGTACCTGCCCGGGCGGCCCTCTCTATTTGTTTATGAAGCTGAACTTCTATCTCTTCAGTGATATTAGGGGGTCTGTAGATTACACCAAGTATTATTTTTTCAGTATTTCCCTCCTTTTGTAATTCTACCCACAGTGATTCCACCTCTTCAGAATCATCACACACTATGGCATCGTTCACACTGACTTTCATACCGCTTCTTACATACAGACAGACTCCACCACCTTTTCTGTTCATTCTGTCCTTGCGAAACAATGTAAACCCCTGCAGATTGACAGCCCAGTCATGCAAGGAGTCCAGCCATGTCTCAGTGACCCCAACTATATCAATATGTTCCTCCAGTATCAAGGCCTCAAGCTCCCCAATTTTATTTGCTAGGCTTCTGGCATTTGTGAACATACACTTTACATTTCCATCCTTTATGTTATTTGGGTTAATGGGATTCAAGGGTGTAAGTTTTATTTTCCTATGAAGCCTATTCCTATTAACTATTCTAACCCCTCCCTCCGCTCCACCCCCAGGTACATTTATAATTCCCACCTCTCTATCTACACTATCTTCCCCCTCTTTGCTTACAGATGCAAATAACTATTGCTCCATGTGGAATAAAGGGGTACTCTGATGGAAAACAAATGTTTTCAAATCAACTGGTGCCAGACAGTTAAACAGATTTGTAAATTACTTCTATTTAAAAAGCTTATTCCTACCAGTACTTATGAGCTACTTATGCTACAGAGGAAGTTGTATAGTTATTTCCAGTCTGACAACAGTGCTTTCTGCTGACCCCTCTGTCCATGTCAGGAACTGTTCAGAGTAGAAGCAAATCCCCGAAGTAAACCTCTCCTGCTCTGGACATTCCTGAAACAGACAGAGGTGTCAGCAGAGAGCACTGTAGTCAGACTGGAAAGAACTACACAACTTCCTCTGGAACAAGGGCTTGTCCACATGGGCGGGATTGATAGTAAACTTGCATCATGTTTCCCGCTGTGAGTTTGAGCAAGCTCTTCATAGGCTGTCCGTGGCATATTTTTTGGCAGGGGAAAGTCCACTTCTGAAAATCTTCCCCGGAGAGCCTGCCAGAGCCTGCCCCATTCAAACTTTCAGCAGAAAACACGCTACGAGTTTCTTATAAAATCTGCCCATGTAAACGAGCCCTAAGCCTATTTTTGTAGACCATAGCTTTCAAGGTCTCTTAATTCCTTTCTCTATTTTTTTTATTTATCAGAAGCATCAAGTGCTACCTTGATGGTGACGTTTTACCCTGTCATCAGTTTTTGAATTGGTACTTCCAAGTGTCTATGGTTGGTATGTTAATAACACATGGAATGAAAAGTACTTAATCACACAGACACTAAATAAAGGAATTTATGGCGTTTCCATGTGTTGCACTATTGCAAATCCTGTACCTCTTTAATCCATGTCAAGCTATTTGCTGCATTATATCTATCAGCCCATTGAGAAAATATCAATTATCTTTTCCCCTTTTATCTCAACTGCCCCAGTACAATATATTTTATAAACTGGCCAAAGTTAAGGTGCAACAAAACCCTATACATTGCCAATTTATGCTCATTTAGGTGTACACATGCACCTAATGGAGAGAAGATTTTCAGATGTGGTATTGCTATTAAGAGACTCACCCTATTTCATTTGAGAATGGTTTTATTTGTGGTGCTATTTTGGCACTAGTTGCTTGTTTGGTTCCCTTAATGGGCACTGTAAAATTCAAAAACTTTTTATATGTTGTACATCTTGGCAAAACATTAACCTTTCTAATATACTTCATAAGATAATTTTACTTCTTTTTTTATAGAAATCATAACTTATAAAGTCATGGCTATGTCTGAGCTTAAGTACAGGCATGGACAATGTCCAGTAAGTGAGGGTGGGCTAGCACTCCTCTGTGCTGTCTGATAGCACAGGGGAGAGCACAGAGGAGTCCTATCAGACAGGAGAGAACACAAAGGAGTACTATCAGACAGGAGAGAGCACAGAGGAGTCCTATCAGACAGGAGAGAGCACAAAGGAGTCCTATCAGACAGGAGAGAGCACAGAGGAGTCCTATCAGACAGGAGAGAGCACAGAGGAGTACTATCAGACAGGAGAGAGCACATAGGAGTGCTATCAGACAGGAGAGAGCACAGAGGAGTACTATCAGACAGGAGAGAGCACAGAGGAGTGCAATCAGACAGGAGAGAGCACAGAGGAGTACTATCAGACAGAAGAGAAGACAAAGGAGTACTATCAGACAGGAGAGAGCACATAGAAGTACTGTCAGACAGGAGAGAGCACAGAGGAGTACTATCAGACAGGAGAGAGCACAGAGGAGTACTATCAGACAGGAGAGAGCAGAGCACAGAGGAGAGGTATCAGACAGGAGAGAGCACAGAGGAGTCATATCAGACAGGAGAGAGCACAGAGGAGTGCTATCAGATAGGAGAGAACACAGAGGAGAGGTATTAGACAGGGGAGAGCCCAGAGGAGTACTATCAGAAAGGAGAGAGCACAGAGGAGAGGTATCAGACAGGAGAGAGCACAGAGGAGTGCTATCAAACAGGAGAGAGCATAGAGGAGAGGTATCAGACAGGAGAGAGCACAGAGGAGTACTATCAGACAGGAGAGAGCACAGAGGAGTACTATCATACAGAAGAGAGCACAGATGAGTAATATCAGACATGAAAGAGCACAGAGGAGTACTATCAGACAAAAGAGAGCAGAGAGGTTTGCTAGCCCACCCTTCCTTACTGGACTTTGTCCATGCCTGTGCTTCAGCTTGGACAAAGCCATGATATTATAAGATTATTCAATATTCTTTTGAAGTATATTAGAAAGGTTAATGTTTTGCCAAGATATACAACTTATAAAAAGTTTTTGTTTCTGACAGTGCTCATTTAAGAACCAGCATATGAATTTATAAAACACATTTAACCTTGAACCTATATGCATTGTGTGTGTGCAAAGGAACTGTATTTTACTTATTTTGATTTAGATGTCATTTACCGTATTTTTCGCCGTATAAGACGCACTTTTTCTTCCCCAAAACTGGGGGGAAAAAGTCGGTGCGTCTTATACGGCGAATACACCCCTATCGCGGCGGTCCTTGCGGCCATCAACGGCCGGGACCCGCGGCTAATACAGGACATCACCGATCGCGGTGATGCCCTGTATTAACCCTTCAGACGCGGCGATCAAAGCTGACCGCCGCGTCTGAAGGGAAAGTGACACTAACCCGGCTGTTCAGTCGGGCTGTTCGGGACCGCCGCGATTTCACCGCGGCGGTCCCGAACAGCCCGACTGAATAGCCGGGTTAGTGCTTACAGGACACCGGGAGGGACCTTACCTGCCTCCTTGGTGTCTGCTCCGTGCCGGGATCCCCTGTATGCCGGCGCTCTCCTTCCTCGTCATCTCGTCGTCGCGTACATACGTCGGCGTGCGTAACGACGTGATGGCGGCGACGGAGAGCGAGGATACCCGGCCGGCAGCAGAGACGTTCCGGAACGACGGGGACACGGTGACAGCGATGGAGCGACATCCAGGGCAGCGGTGACGGGTCCGGAGCGGCGGGGACACGTGAGTATTACCTCCTCCTGCAGTGGTCTTCAATCTGCGGACCTGCAGATGTTGTAAAACTACAACTCCCAGCATGCCCGGACAGCCTACGGCTGTCCGGGCATGCTGGGAGTTGAAGTTTTGCAACATCTGGAGGACCGCAGGTTGAAGACCACTATTGGGTTCAAAATCTTTATTTTTTAAGATTTTGCCCCTAAAATTTGGGTGCGTCTTATACGCCGGTGCGTCCTATAGGACGAAAAATACGGTATTTGATTGTTGGTAGTTATACATTCCCACACATTTTTATTATTTTTAGTCACACAGACAGCTCTTTTTTTGCGCGGAATGGATCCTAAATGGGTCGGAGCACAACTGACAACACTGGGCCCCCGACAGAACCCATTGACCTGTGTGGGGTCCGTCGGGTGTCTGGTATTTTAATGGAGTTGAGCGAAAAATAGTATATGCAGTGTTTTTTCTCCACTTAACTCCTGTCCTTCCGACAGACCAACAGCCGTGTGAATGAGCCCTAAGTTTGGTTCTTGATTTCAGTTTCACTTTAATGTTGCAGCCCATCATTTCCTCAGAAGAGGGATGTGCAAAGCAACACTCTAGTGCCAACTTTTGATGGTAGTTTTGTTGAGGGCTGGAAATTTGTCTTTAAACCTTCACTTCTTTTTTTATATTGTAGTTATTTGTGGTTGGGATCAAGGACCTCCTCCACAATGGAGGTCAGTTGAGCTACGTAAAATTCAAAGGGGTTGCTAATAGTGCCTTTCTATCTTTTCATGTATAGAACATGCAATCTGAATTGTACATTTTTTTTCCATGTGTCACATTTTCTCCATACCAGAATTACAGCAGAGGCCAAGCTATTCCATGCATTTATGCTTTCTCTTAGATTTCATCATTTTCTTACTTGTATACTTTTTTTGTACAATAGATAATACAGACATCAACATTCTCATTGTATCTAACAGCCTTTGTGGAATTGAACATAGGTATGTTCGTTTTTGTTGTTGTTTTTTTTTAAGTTTTATTTTTAAATTACTTTAGATGTGATTTCTATAGTCTATTCATGTTTAACAATGTTATTTTTTGAGAGCAAGATCCTAGGTCATTCTTCATTATGTAAAGGCTTTTATCATAATCTTCTATTCAACATGCCATTTCCCATTTTTAACTTCTTTTCTGTGCTCCCTTATGTCTTGTAAACACAATATATACTTTATGTAAACCCTATATGGATAAATATGCTACCTCCTTGGAATGCTATGCTTATATTAGTGAAAACTTTCTATAACAAGAATCCCAATGGCCAGGTCATTTTTAATCATTATGGAATGGCACAGGAAATTAGTATTTCTAGGAAGTGTAGGTATGCAGTAGGATTCACTGTTCACACCAACATTTTTCCTTCTATTTTATATATAGCATCAGCAATGAGGTTGTGTGGTTCCGCATTGTAATCCCACAGCCTTCATCAAAAAACTGGCTACATCACTTTCAATTTACATGCACATATGATGAATGTACATTTTGCTTGAGTTCACACATGCTCGCTCTGTATTACCCACTCATTTTGTTCTAGATGAATAAATCAGATGTGTACATCTGTTTAGTCAAGCAGTAATGAGACTGTAATCTCGTTCATAGTAAACTGCATGCAGATCCATGTGACGCTGTTAGAAGGTTTTCTTCTGGTATAGTTACATTGACCTGTTCAGTAAAACATCAGGTAAATTACCGAAAACCCCATGAAATTACTAACTATATATATATATATATATATATATATATATATATATATATATATAGTCATTAATTATTTATGCACAGTCATTAACACTGTGTTCTCAAACTGTGGCCCTCCAGATGTTGCAAAACTTCAACTCCCAGCATGCCCTCAACTGGCGGCATGAGCAGTCATGAAAGTTCTTTTGCATAGTATGGCATCATACTGTCATACAATGATACTATGGGAAGCTTCTGGGCACAGCGTCCAAATGTTGTGCCCTACATTTACAAGGTACAGTGGTCCCTCAAGTTAAAATTAGAGATGAGCGAACTTATTTGCTGTGAACCTATATTAAAAATGGCCATTTCTGGCCTACAGAGAGCCTCAATAGGGGTGTAAAACACTTGGCTTTGTTCTAACACGCATATGGAGTATGCTGGGGTAGATAAATAATACCGTTGTTCAGTATTACATGCAGATTACAGGCATCGCTTTTAGAATCTCTGCCGCAGAGTGGCACAATGACAGAGCTTGGAGGTGGCATCAGTATGGGGAGACCATATAGTGGCTAAATGACACAGCATGGAGATGTTTGCAGCATGAGGAGACCATATAGTGGCTGAATGACACAGCTTGGATGTGGCTGAAGCATGAGGAGACCATATAGTGGCTGAATGACACAGCGGGAGGTGTTGGCAGCATCAAGAGACCATATAGTGGCTGAATGACACAGCGTGGAGGTGTTGGCAGCATGAGGAGACCATATAGTTGCTGAATGACACAGCATGGATGTGGCTGAAGCATGAGGAGACAATATAGTGGCTGAATGACACAGTGTGGAGGTGTTGGCAGCCTGAGTGTCAGGTTCCGGACTGGTATGTGGGGAGGACACGTGAGTGGATCCTCTGTGTCAGTGAGGCGATGGCGTGGGCCGTACCAGGGGAACAGAATCTAAGAGGTTAATTGTTTCCACCAGAGCCCGCTGCAAAGCGGGATGGACTTGCTGCGACAGGTAACCCCCATGTCGTTCCACCCGAAAGCGACTCAACCTCACTGACAGCTGAGACAGGCGCGGTACACAAGGACAAGGCAAGGCGAGGTCAGACATAGCAGAAGGTCAAGGCAGGCGGCAAGGTTCGTAGTCAGGGGCAACAGCAAGGGTCCGGAAACACAGGCTAGGGATACACACAAAATGCTTTCTCAGGGCACTAGGGCAACAAGATCCGGCAAGGAGAGGAAGGGGGAGTGGGTTTTTATGTGTTGGGAAGTGATTACACTTGATTGGGCCAGGCACCAATTAGTGGTGCACTGGCCCTTTAAATTTCAGAGAGCCGGCGCGCGCGCCCTAGAGAGTGGGGCCGCGCGTGCCGGGATGGGACAGAAGGAGGACAGGGCAGGTTAGAGGATTTGGATGCGACCCGTGGGCGGGCGCGTCCCGCCAGGTGGATCGCATTCCCGCCGGTGATACTAGAGCAGCACTCTCGGTCAGCGGGTCTGACCGGGGCGCTGCACGCAGGAGAACGCCGCAAGCGCTCCAGGGAGGAACAGGGACCCGGAGCGCTCGGCGTAAAAGTCTCCCCCTCCTTTTGGAGCCCAAGAATCTGCGGACGAGCTCTTCGTCAAGAATGTTGGCCTCAGGTTCCCAGGACCTCTCTTCTGGACCACAATTCTCCCAATCAATTTAAAAAAATCTTTTCCCTCGGACGACCTTGTTGGCGAGGATCTCTTTGACAGAGAAGACATCAGAGGAGACAGAAACAGAAGCAGGAACAGTGACCTTGGGAGAATAACGGTTAAGTATGAGAGGTTTGAGAAGAGAAACATGGAAAGAGTTGGGAATACGAAGAGAAGAAGGAAGATGGAGCTTGTAGGAGACAGAATTGATTTGATTTTTTATTTTAAAAGGCCCGAGGTACCGAGGACCAAGCTTGTAGCTAGGGACACGGAAACAGATGTATTTGGCAGAGAGCCACACTTTGTCACCAGGGGCAAAGACAGGAGGAATTCTTCTCTCTTTATCAGCATGTCTCTTCATGCGAGATGAGGCCAGTAAGAGTGACTTTTGAGTTTCCTTCCAGATAGAGAAGTCTTGTGTCAATTCGTCTATGGCAGGAACACCAGAGGAAGTGTGAATGGGGAGGGGGGGAAGTGGATGACGGCCGTAGACCACAAAAAATGGAGATTTGGAGGAAGACTCAGAATTTTTGAAATTGTACGAGAATTCAGCTCAGGGCAGAAGGTCGACCCAATCATCTTGACGGGAGGAGAGAAAATGCCGCAGGTAGTCACCAAGAATCTGGTTCACTCTTTCCACTTGTCCGTTGGATTAAGGATGATAAACAGAAGAAACATTTAATTTGATTTTTAATTGACTGCAGAGTGCTCTCCAAAATTTTGAGACAAATTGAACGCCTCTTTCAGAGACAATATGCGTGGGAAGCCCGTGGAGACGACAAATTTTCAGAAAAAATTGTTTCGCCAATTGGAAGACCTGGATGCGGGACAAAATTAGCCATTTTGGAAAAAACGATCGACGGCCACCCAAATGACAGTGTTGCCATGTGAAGAAGTTAGGTCAGTGATGAAGTCCACTGCTATATGGGACCATGGCTGTTCAGGCACAGACAGAGGAAGGAGAAGACCAGCAGGCTTCTGGCTTGGAGTTTTGGCACGTGCACACACTGTACAGGCCCGTACAAAATCAGTCACATCTTTCTCCAGAGAAGACCACCAATAGTGTCTGTCAATTAACTGTATGGACTTTTTGATTCCAGCATGACCAGCCAGATGGTAGGAATGACCCCATTTGAGAGTCTGGAGGCGAAGACGTGGAGGAACATAAGTTTTTCCCGGAGGAATTGGAACCAGAGAAGCAGGAGCAGAGGAGATCAGACACTCTGGAGCTATGATGTGCGGAGGAAGAGCTTCGGATTCTGAGGCATTGGTGAAACGTGATAGAGCATAGCTCTGACATTCTTGTCCACAGGACGAAAATGAATTTGAAAATTGAAACGGGCAAAAAACAATGACCATCTAGCCTGGCGAGGATTTAACCGCTGGGCGGATTGAAGATAGGTGAAATTTTTATGGTCTGTGTAGATGGTGATGGGATGAAGGGATCCTTTCAGAAGATGTCTCCACTCCTCAAGTGCCAACTTAATGGCCAAAAGTTCCCGTTCTCCTATGGAATAGTTTTTTTCAGGAGGAGAAAAAGTTTTGGAGAAAAATCCGCAAGTGACGTTTTTCCCCTTAGCGTTTTTTTTTAAGTAGGATAGCTCCGGCTCCAACTGAGGAGGCGTCAACCTCAAGAAAAAAAGGCTTCAGAGGATCTGGCCTGGACAAGACTGGTGCAGAGGCGAAGGCGGCCTTAAGGCAATTGAAAGCTTCATCCACTTGGGGAGAACAGGACCTCGGATTCGCGTTTTTCTTAGTCAGTGCCACAATAGGAGCAACAATGGTAGAGAAGTGGGGAATGAACTGACGATAGTAGTTGGCGAATGCGAGGAAACACTGGATAGCACGAAGTCCAGAGGGGAGAGGCCAATCCAACACCACGGAGAGTTTGTCAGGATCCATTTGAAGACCCTGACCGGAGACTAGGTATCCCAGAAAAGGTAGACAGTTGCATTCAAAAAGACATTTTTCAATTTTGGCGTATAGATGATTTTCACGAAGGCGCTGGAACACTTGCCGGACATGGAGCCGGTGCTCCTCTAGGTTGGAGGAAAAAATTAGGATGTCATCTAAATAGACAACAACGCAAGTATACAGTAAGTCCCAAAAAATTTCATTAACAAAATCTTGAAAGACTGAAGGGGCATTGCAAAGTCCAAATGGAATGACGAGATATTCGAAGTGGTCATCTCTGGTGTTAAAAGCGGTTTCCCACTCATCACCTTCACAAATTCTGATGAGGTTTATAAGCGCCCGTAGGGTCAAGTTTAGTAAAAAAATGTTGCTCCGCGTAGACGATCAAAGAGTTCCGAGATAAGAGGTAGAGAATAGCGTTTTTTGACTGTGATTTTATTAAGGCCATGATAGTCTATGCAAGGGCGTAGAGATCCGTCTTTTTTTGGCAACGAAGAAGAATCCAGCCCCGGCTGGAGAAGATTTCCTGATGAAACCTCTCTTTAGATTCTCCTGACTGTAATCGGCCATGGCCTGAGTCTCTGGAGTGGAGAGAGGATAGATTCTGCCACGAGGCAGTGTAGTACCAGGGAGCAAGTCAATAGGGCAGTCGTAGGGTCGGTGCAGTGGTTAGATTTCTGCCTGCTTCTTGCAAAAGACGTCAGAATACTCCTGATAGACCTTTGGAAGGCCAGGCACTGGTGTGGCGATGGGGACTTGGCTGTTGGGTACAAACTTAAGTCAGCGTTTGTGGCAGGAAGAGCCCCAAGTTTTAATGTTACAGTGGTCCAGTCGAGGGTAGGAGTGTGTCGCTGGAGCCAGGACAAGCCAAGATGAATCTCAGAGGTACAGTTAGGCAATACGAAGAATTCAATTTTTTCTTGATGGAGAGTACCAACGGTCATGAGCAGGAGTTCAGTGCGGTAACGCACGGTGCAGGCCAGATTTTCTCCGTTTACAGACGAAATGAAGAAAGGTTTGATGAGACGGGTAACTGGAATATTGAATTTGTTGATGAGTGAGGCTTCGATAAAGTTTCCTGCTGAACCTGAGTGCAGGAAGGCCATTGCAGAGAAGGAAGAATTAGTGGATAGTGAAATCCGCACTGGTATAGTCAGACGTGGAGAGGATGAACTCACACCTAGCAACGCCTCTCCCACGTTAACTAAGTGCATGCGTTTCCCTGAAATGGAGGACGAATAGGGCAGTCCTTTAGGAAATGTTCGGTACTAGCACAGTACAGGCACAAATTTTCATTTCTGCGGCGAATCCTCTATTCTTGGGTCAGGCGGGACCGATCCGCTTGCCTCCTCGGCGGGAGGAACAGGAATAGGTTGCAGAGGACTCTGGAAGAGAGGTGCCAAGCGATGAAACCACCTGGTGCAAACAAGATCCTTTTCCTGACGGAGCTCCTGGCGTCTTTCAGAGAAACGCATATCAATGCGGGTGGCCAAGTGGATAAGTTCAGACAAGGTAGCAGGAATTTCTCGTGCGGCCAGAACATCTTTGATGTGGCTGGATAAACCTTTCTTGAAGGTCGCGCAGAGGGCCACATTGTTCCAGGCAAGCTCAGAGGCGAGGGTGCGGAACTGTATGGCATATTCACCCACTGAAGAGCTCCCTTGAACGAGATTCAGAAGAGCTGTCTCGGCTGAGGAAGCCCGGGTTGGCTCCTCAAAGACACTGCGTACTTCGGAGAAGAAGGACTGGACGGAAGCAGTGGCAGGATCGTTGCGGTCCCAAAGCGGTGTGGCCCAGGACAAGGCCTTTCCAGATAATAAACTGACCACAAAAGCCACCTTAGACCGTTCTGTAGGAAACTGGTCCGACATCATCTCGAGGTGCAGGGAACATTGGGACAGGAACCCACGGCACAGCTTAGAGTCCCTGTCAAATTTCTCAGGAAGAGACAGGCGGACTCTAGAGGTAGAAGCGGCAGCTTGTAGTGGAGGAGATGCTGGAGCTGGCGGAGGAGATGGTAGAGGCTGTGGAGGCGAAAGCTGCTGGAGCAAGGCAGCCAACTGCGACAGCTGTTGTCCTTGTTGGGCGATCTGCTGAGACTGCTGGGCAACCACGGTGGTGAGGTCAGCGAGACTTGGCAGCGGCACCTCAGCGGGATCCATGGCCGGATCTACTGTCAGGTTCCGGACTAATATGCGGGGAGGACACGTGAGTGGATCCTCTGTGTCACTGAGGTGATGGTGTGGGCCGTACCAGGGGAACAGAATCTAAGAGGTTACTGGTTTTCACCAGAGCCCGCCGCAAAACGGGATTGACTTGCTGCGGCAGGTAACCCCAAGGTCGTTCCACGATAGCGACTCAACCTCACTGACAGCTGAGACAGGCGCGGTACACAAGGGCAAGGCAAGGCGAGCTCAGGCGTGGCAGAAGGTCAAGGCAGGCGGCAAGGTTCATAGTCAGGGGCAACAGCAAGGGTCCGGATACACAGGCTAGGGATACACACAAAATGCTTTCTCAGGGCACTAGGGCAACAAGATCCGGCAAGGATAGGAAGGGGGAGTGAGTTTTTACGTGTTTGGAAGTGATTACACTTGATTGGGCCAGGCACCAATTAGTGGTGCACTGGCCCTTTAAACTTCAGAGAGCCGGCGCACGTGCGCCCTAGAGAGCGGGGCCGCGCGTGCCGGGACAGGACAGAAGGAGGACATGGCAGGTGAGAGGACTGGGATGCGACCCGTGGGCGGGTGTGTCCCGCCAGGCAGATCGCATCCCCGCCGATGATACTAGAGCAGCGCTCCCGTTCAGCGGGTCTGACTGGGGCGCTGCACACAGGAGAACGCCGCGAGCGGGGAGGAACAGGGACCCGTAGCACTCGGCATAACAATGAGGAGACCATATAGTGGCTGAATGGCACAGCTTGGATGAGGCTGAAGCATGAAGAGACCATATAGTGGCTAAATGACACAGCGTGGAGGTATTGGCAGCATGAGGAGACCATAAAGTGGCTGAATGACATAGCGTGGAGGTGTTGGTTGCATGAGGAGACCATATAGTGGCTAAATGACACAGCGAGGAGATGTTTGCAGCATGAGGAGACCATATAGTGGCTGAATGACACAGCTTGGATGTGGCTGAAGCATGACGAGACCATAAAGTGGCTAAAGGACACAGTGTGGAGGTGTTGGCAGCATGAGGAGACCATATAGTGGCTGAATGACACAGCGTGGAGGTGTGGGCAGCATGAGGAGACCATATAGTGGCTGAATGACACAACATGGAGGTGTTGGCAGCATTAGGAGACCATATAGAGGCTGAATGACATAACGTGGAGGTGTTGGCAGCATGAGGAGACCATATAGTGGCTAAAGGACACAGTGTGGAGGTGCTTGCAGCATGAGGAGACCATATAGTGGCTGAATGACACAGCTTGGATATGGCTGAAGCATGAGGAGACCATATAGTGGCTGAATGACACAGTGTGGAGGTGTTGGCAGCATGAGGAGACCATATAGTGGCTGAATGACACAACATGGAGGTGTTGGCAGCATGAGGAGACCATATAGAGGCTGAATGACATAGCATGGAGGTGTTGGCAGCATGAGGAGACCATATAGTGGCTAAATGACACAGCGTGGATGTGCTTGCAGCATGAGGAGACCATATAGTGGCTGAATGATACAGCTTGGATGGGGCTGAAGCATGAGGAGATCATATAATGGCTGAATGACACAGCATGGAGGTGTTGGCAGCACCAGGAGACCATATAGTGGCTGAATGACACAGCGGGAGGTGTTTGCAGCATGAGGAGACCATATAGTGGCTGAATGACACAGCTTGGATGTGGCTGAAGCATGAGGAGACGATAAAGTGGCTAAAGGACACAGTGTGGAGGTGTTGGCAGCATGAGGAGACCATATAGTGGCTGAATGACACAGCGTGGAGGTTTTGGCAGCATTAGGAGACCATATAGTGGCTGAATGACACAGCGTGGAGGTGTGGGCAGCATGAGGAGACCATATAGTGGCTAAATGACATAGCGTGGAGGTGTTGGTAGCCTGAGGAGACCATATAGTGGCTAAATGAGACAGCGTGGAGATGTTTGCAGCATGAGGATACTATATAGTGGCTGAATGACACAGTGTGGAGGTGCTTGCAGCATGAGGAGACCATATAGTGGCTGAATGACACAGCTTGGATATGGCTGAAGCATGAGGAGACCATATAGTGGCTGAATGACATAGTGTGGAGGTGTTGGCAGCATGAGGAGACCATATAGTGGCTAAATGACACAGTGTGGAGGTGCTTGCAGCATGAGGAGACCATAAAGTGGCTGAATGACACAGCTTGGATATGGCTGAAGCATGAGGAGACCATATAGTGGCTGAATAACACAACATGGAGGTGTTGGCAGCATGAGGAGACCATATAGAGGCTGAATGACACAGCGTGGAGGTGCTTGCAGCATGAGGAGACCATATAGTGGCTGAATGACACAGCTTGGATGGGGCTGAAGCATGAGGAGATCATATAGTGGCTGAATGACACAGCGTGGAGGTGTTGGCAGTACCAGGAGACCATATAGTGGCTGAATGACACAGTGGGAGGTGTTTGCAGCATGAGGAGACCATATAGTGGCTGAATGACACAGCGTGTAGGTGTTGGCAGCATGAGGAGACCATATAGTGGCTGAATGACACAGTGTGGAGGTGTTGGCAGCATGAGGAGACCATATAGTGGCTTAATGACACAGCGGGAGGTGTTTGCAGCATGAGGAGACCATATAGTGGCTGAATGACACAGCGTGGATGTGGCTGAAGCATGAGGAGACGATATGGTGGCTGAATGACACAGTGTGGAGGTGTTGGCAGCATGAGGAGACCATATAGTGGCTGAATGACACAGTTTGGATGTGGCTGAAGCATGACGAGACCATAAAGTGGCTAAAGGACACAGTGTGGAGGTGCTTGCAGCATGAGGAGACCATATAGTGGCTGAATGACACAGCTTGGATATGGCTGAAGCATGAGGAGACCATATAGTGGCTGAATGACACAGTGTGGAGGTGTTGGCAGCATGAGGAGACCATATAGTGGCTGAATGACACAACATGGAGTTGTTGGCAGCATGAGGAGACCATATAGAGGCTGAATGACATAGCGTGGAGGTGTTGGCAGCATGAGGAGACCATATAGTGGCTAAATGACAAAGCGTGGAGGTGCTTGCAGCATGAGGAGACCATATAGTGGCTGAATGACACAGCTTGGATATGGCTGAAGCATGAGAAGACCATATAGTGGCTGAATGACACAGCGTGGAGGTGCTTGCAGCATGAGGAGACCATATAGTGGCTGAATGACACAGCTTGGATGGGGCTGAAGCATGAGGAGATCATATAGTGGCTGAATGACACAGCGTGGAGGTGTTGGCAGCACCAGGAGACCATATAGTGGCTGAATGACACAGTGGGAGGTGTTTGCAGCATGAGGAGACCATATAGTGGCTGAATGACACAGCTTGGATGTGGCTGAAGCATGAGGAGACCATATAGTGGCTGAATGACACAGCGTGTAGGTGTTGGCAGCATGAGGAGACCATATAGTGGCTGAATGACACAGTGTGGAGGTGCTGGCAGCATGAGGAGACCATATAGTGGCGGAATGACACAGCGTGGATGTGGCTGAAGCATGAGGAGACGATATGGTGGCTGAATGACACAGTGTGGAGGTGTTGGCAGCATGAGGAGACCATAAAGTGGCCAAAGGACACAGTGTGGAGGTGTGTGCAGCATGAGGAGAATATATAGTGGCTGAATGACACAGCTTGGATGTGGCTGAAGCATGACGAGACCATAAAGTGGCTAAAGGACACAGTGTGGAGGTGCTTGCAGCATGAGGAGACCATATAGAGGCTGAATGACACAGCTTGGATATGGCTGAAGCATGAGGAGACCATATAGTGGCTGAATGACACAGTGTGGAGGTGTTGGCAGCATGAGGAGACCATATAGTGGCTGAATGACACAACATGGAGGTGTTGGCAGCATGAGGAAACCATATAGAGGCTGAATGACATAGCGTGGAGGTGTTGGCAGCATGAGGAGACCATATAGTGGCTAAATGACACAGCGTGGAGGTGCTTGCAGCATGAGGAGACCATATAGTGGCTGAATGATACAGCTTGGATGGGGCTGAAGCATGAGGAGATCATATAGTGGCTGAATGACACAGGATGGAGGTGTTGGCAGCACCAGGAGACCATATAGTGGCTGAATGACACAGCGGGAGGTGTTTGCAGCATGAGGAGACCATATAGTGGCTGAATGACACAGCTTGGATGTGGCTGAAGCATGACGAGACCATAAAGTGGCTAAATGACACAGTGTGGAGGTGTTGGCAGCATGAGGAGACCATATAGTGGCTGAATGACACAGCGTGGAGGTTTTGGCAGCATTAGGAGACCATATAGTGGCTGAATGACACAGCGTGGAGGTGTGGGCAGCATGAGGAGACCATATAGTGGCTAAATGACATAGCGTGGAGGTGTTGGTAGCATGAGGAGACCATATAGTGGCTAAATGACACAGCGTGGAGATGTTTGCAGCATGAGGATACTATATAGTGGCTGAATGACACAGTGTGGAGGTGCTTGCAGCATGAGGAGACCATATAGTGGCTGAATGACACAGCTTGGATATGGCTGAAGCATGAGGAGACCATATAGTGGCTGAATGACATAGTGTGGAGGTGTTGGCAGCATGAGGAGACCATATAGTGGCTAAATGACACAGTGTGGAGGTGCTTGCAGCATGAGGAGACCATATAGTGGCTGAATGACACAGCTTGGATATGGCTGAAGCATGAGGAGACCATATAGTGGCTGAATGACACAACATGGAGGTGTTGGCAGCATGAGGAGACCATATAGAGGCTGAATGACATAGCGTGGAGGTGTTGGCAGCAGGAGGAGACCATATAGTGGCTAAATGACACAGAGTGGAGGTGCTTGCAGCATGAGGAGACCATATAGTGGCTTAATGACACAGCGGGAGGTGTTTGGATGTAGTGGCTGAATGACACAGTGTGGATGTGGCTGAAGCATGAGGAGACGATATGGTGGCTGAATGACACAGTGTGGAGGTGTTGGTAGCATGAGGAGACCATATAGTGGCTGAATGACACAGCTTGGATGAGGCAGAAGCATGAGGAGACCATATAGTGTCTGAATGGCACAGCCTGGAGGTGGCTGAAGCATGAGGAGACCATATAGTGGCTGAATTGCACAGCCTGGAGGTGGCTGAAGCATGAAAATACCATATAGTGGCTGAATGGCACAGCCTGCAGTTGACTGAAGTATTAGAAGAGACCATATAGTGCCTGAATGAGACAGCCTGGCATGGAGTTGGCAGCAGCAGCATCAGAGGTCCTGAAAGTGACCCGATGACAGAGTGGTGTGGTGGGTGGCAAAACCAGTACCCGGTGATGAAGGTGGGTGAAAAAAGGTCTGATGTGGAAGAATGTTTGTAACTGGGGAGCAGAGCCTTAAATCTGTTTGGCACTATCCATATTTGTGAAGTAATGATGTGTCACCATGGTCAATCTACTCTGATGCATCAGGCATTGGTAGTTGGAAAATTTTCGTGGACAGACGAGTTCTCCTTGGAGTGACTATGGCCCCTGCCGCACTAAACACCCGCGGCCAGGCATGACAGCTTTTCCTGGGCAAACTCTTCTAGTTGCGGCCACAAATCAAGTTTGGCTGCCCAGAAGTCCAGTGGATCTTCAAGGTGCGTTGGCATGAGCATGGCAAGGTATGCCACCACCTACTGGTCAGGTCCTGCTCCAGGTCTACCCGCTGCTGATGAGTTGCTTCACTATAAGGGTGAAGAAAGCTACTCATCAGCGACTATAGACTCAGGTTGCTGCTAATGGAGCTGGTACTGCTTCTGCCACCCCACTACTCCCCAGCAGTCATGGCAGTGGAAGGTGTGCGCAGGGGGCCCCCCCGATTCAGACCTGTGAGAGGATGGACTACATAGGATGCCTCTGTAGTAGGTCACTTTGTTCTCCCTCTCAGTGGGTGTAAAAAATGCCTCTATTTTGTGGCGGTAGCGAGGGTCCAATAAGCTGGAGAGACAGAAGTCATCCCGCTGCTGAATGGTGACAATTCGGTGGTCACTACGCAAGCAAGTGAGCATGCATTGTGCCATTTGTGCAAGTGACTCGGACGGACTCCCTACCTCCATCTCCACTGCATACTGCCATGGTGTGTCTGGGTCCTCTGTATCACCTTCCTCATAACCCACCAGTTTCTCTGGCTGCTCTTGCTCCTCCTCTCCAGTCAGATTACTAGAAAAAACGCCCATTTGGTGAAACCTAAACTGTGCTCCACTGTGCCCCCCCTCCTCCAATTCAGCCCCCACAGGGCTCATGTGACCGTGAGATGTAGGCGCCACGTCTCCAGTGCCCTGACCAGCCATCCTTTCCAACATGTGTTGTAAGAAATGAAGCAGTGGAATGACTTCATTCATCCCATAATCCTAGCAACTTACTAATAATGGGGCTTCCTCAAAGCCCTGAACAAACGGCAAATGTCACGTATGAGCTTCCACTGGTTGACATTGAAGTTACACAGGGGAGTACCCCTATCCGCTTGGATCATCAAGAAATCGGTGATGGCTTTTCTCTGTTCATACAGTTGATCCAACATATGGAGGGTGGAATTCCAATGTATGGCAACGTCACAAATCAGACTATGTTGGGGGAAACCGTTCTGGCACTGGCACTCTCCTCATCACTACTTGCCCTCCTAGCGGGGGAAGTGGCAGATGTCTCCTCCACTTCTTGGCTGGGCAGTGAATAGTGGAGCTGAACCACAGCATAAGATATTTCTTTAGGGGAGGGAACATCATAGGACAGAGGCAGTTGGAGGACTGGGACTGCTCCCGGGCCATGCCAACTGAGGGTTGTGTCTGAGGAACCCACCGACTGTTGACATGGGGTATCTGATGTCACTTGTGATGAAGTGGATGACTGTGTTAACCAATCGATGATTGCAGATGGGTTGCTGGTCTAGACACGACCGCTAGCTGATACCGGGAGCTCAGGCCTCTCACTGTGACTCCTGCTGCCACTCGCCGCTAGTCTGCTGTGACCTCTGCCTGATGAATGTAGGCCTCTGCCACTCCTCTGTGCATATCCTGGCACTTCTCTGTCTGACATACTTAATGTGTATGTGAGGGGAGTACAATACGCTTCACTACTGTCACGATGCCGGCTGGCAGGTAGTGGATCCTCTGTGCCAGAGAGGGATTGGCGTGGACCGTGCTAGTGGATCGGTTCTAAGTCACTACTGGTTTTCACCAGAGCCCGCCGCAAAGCGGGATGGTCTTGCTGCGGCGGTAGTGACCAGGTCGTATCCACTAGCAACGGCTCAACCTCTCTGGCTGCTGAAGATAGGCGCGGTACAAGGGAGTAGACAGAAGCAAGGTCGGACGTAGCAGAAGGTCGGGGCAGGCAGCAAGGATCGTAGTCAGGGGCAACGGCAGGAGGTCTGGAACACAGGCTAGGAACACACAAGGAAACGCTTTCACTGGCACGATGGCAACAAGATCCGGCAAGGAAGTGCAGGGGAAGTGAGGTGATATAGGGAAGTGCACAGGTGAACACACTAATTGGAACCACTGCGCCAATCAGCGGCGCAGTGGCCCTTTAAATCGCAAAGACCCGGCGCGCGCGCGCCCTAGGGAGCGGGGCCGCGCGCGCCGGGACAGGACCGACGGAGAGCGAGTCAGGTACGGGAGCCGGGGTGCGCATCGCGAGCGGGCGCTACCCGCATCGCGAATCGCATCCCGGCTGGAGGCGGTATCGCAGCGCCCCGGGTCAGTGGATCTGACCGGAGCGCTGCAGTGAGGAGAGTGTAGCGAGCGCTCCGGGGAGGAGCGGGGACCCGGAGCGCTCGGCGTAACAGTACCCCCCCCCTTGGGTCTCCCCCTCTTCTTAGAGCCTGAGAACCTGAGGAGCAGACTTTTGTCTAGGATATTGTCCTCAGGTTCCCAGGATCTCTCTTCTGGACCACAACCCTCCCAATCAACTAAAAAAAAAGTTTTCCCTCTGACCTTTTTGGATGCCAGAATCTCTTTGACGGAGAAGATGTCCGAGGAGCCGGAAACAGGAGTGGGGGGAACAGATTTGGGAGAGAAACGGTTGATGATAAGTGGTTTAAGAAGAGAAACGTGAAAGGCATTAGGAATACGAAGAGAAGGAGGAAGAAGAAGTTTGTAAGAGACAGGATTAATCTGGCACAAAATTTTGAAAGGACCAAGATAGCGTGGTCCCAACTTGTAGCTAGGGACACGGAAGCGGACATATTTAGCGGAGAGCCATACCTTGTCTCCAGGAGAAAAAATGGGAGGAGCTCTTCTTTTCTTATCCGCGAACTTCTTCATGCGTGATGAAGCCTGTAAGAGAGAATTTTGGGTCTCTCTCCATATGATGGAAAGATCACGAGAAATTTCATCCACAGCGGGCAGACCAGAGGGCAAGGGGGTAGGGAGGGGGGGAAGAGGGTGACGGCCGTACACCACGAAAAATGGGGATTTGGAGGAAGATTCAGAGACTCTGAAGTTATACGAGAATTCGGCCCATGGTAGAAGATCTGCCCAGTCATCCTGGCGGGAGGAAACAAAATGTCGTAAATAATCACCCAAGACCTGGTTAATTCTTTCTACTTGTCCATTGGATTGAGGATGATATGCAGAAGAAAAGTTTAATTTAATCTTGAGTTGTTTACAGAGAGCCCTCCAGAATTTAGACACGAATTGGACGCCTCTATCCGAGACGATCTGCGTAGGCAACCCGTGAAGACGAAAAATGTGTACAAAAAATTGTTTAGCCAACTGAGGCGCTGAAGGAAGACCAGGAAGAGGGATGAAATGTGCCATTTTGGAGAATCGATCAACGACCACCCAAATAACAGTGTTGCCACGGGAAGGGGGTAAGTCAGTAATAAAATCCATACCAATCAGAGACCAAGGCTGTTCGGGGACAGGCAGAGGATGAAGAAAACCAGCGGGCTTCTGGCGAGGAGTCTTATCCCGGGCACAGATAGTGCAGGCTCGCACAAAGTCCACAACATCCGTCTCCAGAGTCGGCCACCAATAGAAGCGAGAGATGAGTTGCACAGATTTCTTGATGCCTGCATGACCTGCGAGATGGGAGGAGTGACCCCATTTGAGGATTCCGAGGCGTTGGCGTGGAGAAACGAAGGTCTTTCCTGGAGGAGTTTGCCTGATGGAGGCTGGAGAAGTGGAAATCAGGCAGTCAGGAGGAATGATGTGTTGCGGAGAGAGTTCAACTTCAGAAGCATCCGAGGAACGAGAGAGAGCATCGGCCCTAATGTTCTTATCGGCAGGCCGAAAGTGAATATCAAAATTAAATCGGGCAAAGAACAGAGACCACCTGGCCTGGCGAGGATTCAGCCGTTGGGCAGACTGGAGGTAGGAGAGGTTCTTGTGATCGGTGTAAATAATAACTGGAAATCTTGATCCCTCCAGCAGATGCCTCCATTCCTCAAGTGCTAATTTAATGGCTAGAAGCTCTCGATCCCCGATGGAGTAGTTCCTCTCCGCCGGAGAGAAGGTCCTAGAAAAAAAACCACAAGTAACAGCATGCCCGGAAGAATTTTTTTGTAGAAGGACAGCTCCAGCTCCCACTGAGGAGGCATCAACCTCCAATAGGAAGGGTTTAGATGGGTCAGGTCTGGAGAGCACAGGAGCCGAAGAAAAGGCAGACTTGAGCCGTTTAAAGGCGTCTTCCGCTTGAGGAGGCCAAGACTTGGGATCGGCATTTTTTTTGGTTAAAGCCACGATAGGAGCCACAACGGTAGAAAAATGTGGAATAAATTGCCTATAATAATTGGCGAACCCCAAAAAACGTTGGATAGCACGGAGTCCGGAGGGGCGTGGCCAATCTAAGACGGCAGAGAGTTTGTCTGGATCCATTTGTAGTCCCTGGCCAGAGACCAAGTATCCTAGGAAAGGAAGAGATTGGCATTCAAACAGACATTTCTCTATTTTGGCATAGAGTTGATTGTCACGAAGTCTCTGAAGAACCATACGGACATGCTGGCGGTGTTCTTCTAGATTGGCAGAAAAAATCAGGATATCGTCCGGATATACAACAACACAGGAGTATAAGAGATCACGAAAAATTTCATTAACAAAGTCTTGGAAGACGGCAGGGGCGTTGCACAGGCCAAAGGGCATGACCAGATACTCAAAGTGTCCATCTCTAGTGTTAAATGCCGTTTTCCATTCATCCCCCTCTCTGATGCGGATGAGATTATAAGCACCTCTTAAGTCCAGTTTGGTAAAGATGTGGGCACCTTGGAGGCGATCAAAGAGTTCAGAGATGAGGGGTAGGGGGTAGCGGTTCTTAACCGTGACTTTATTAAGACCGCGGTAGTCAATGCAAGGACGTAGAGAGCCATCTTTTTTGGACACAAAGAAAAATCCGGCTCCGGCAGGAGAGGAGGATTTACGGATAAAGCCCTTTTTTAAATTTTCCTGGACGTATTCAGACATGGCAAGAGTCTCTGGGGCGGACAGAGGATAAATTCTGCCCCGGGGTGGAGTAGTGCCCGGGAGGAGGTCAATAGGACAATCATAAGGCCTGTGAGGAGGTAGAGTCTCAGCTTGTTTTTTGCAAAAAACATCCGCAAAGTCCATATAGGCCTTAGGGAGACCGGTTACAGGAGGAACCACAGAGTCACGGCAAGGGTTACTGGGAACCGGTTTTAGGCAGTCCTTGGAACAAGAGGGCCCCCAACTCTTGATCTCCCCAGTGGACCAATCCAGGGTTGGGGAATGAAGTTGAAGCCAGGGAAGTCCAAGGAGAATTTCGGAAGTGCAATTGGGGAGGACCAAAAGTTCAATCTTCTCGTGATGAGATCCGATGCACATTAGAAGGGGCTCCGTGCGGAAACGTATGGTACAGTCCAATCTTTCATTGTTTACACAATTGATGTAGAGGGGTCTGGCGAGACTGGTCACCGGGATGTTGAACCTGTTGACGAGAGAGGCCAAAATAAAATTTCCTGCAGATCCGGAGTCCAAGAAGGCCATAGTAGAGAAGGAGAAGGCAGAGGCAGATATCCGCACAGGCACAGTAAGACGTGGAGAAGCAGAGTAGACATCAAGGACTGTCTCACCTTTGTGCGGAGTCAGCGTACGTCTTTCCAGGCGGGGAGGACGGATAGGACAATCCTTCAGGAAGTGTTCGGTACTGGCACAGTACAGGCAGAGATTCTCCATGCGGCGTCGTGTCCTCTCTTGAGGTGTCAGGCGAGACCGGTCGACCTGCATAGCCTCCACGGCGGGAGGCACAGGAACAGATTGCAGGGGACCAGAGGAGAGAGGAGCCGGGGAGAAAAAACGCCTCGTGCGAACAGAGTCCATATCCTGGCGGAGCTCCTGACGCCTTTCGGAAAAACGCATGTCAATGCGAGTGGCTAGGTGAATGAGTTCATGTAGATTAGCAGGGATTTCTCGTGCGGCCAGAACATCTTTAATGTTGCTGGATAGGCCTTTTTTAAAGGTCGCGCAGAGGGCCTCATTATTCCAGGATAATTCTGAAGCAAGAGTACGGAATTGTACGGCATACTCGCCAACGGAAGAATTACCCTGGACCAGGTTCAACAGGGCAGTCTCAGCAGAAGAGGCTCGGGCAGGTTCCTCAAAGACACTTCGAATTTCCGAGAAGAAGGAGTGTACAGAGGCAGTGACGGGGTCATTGCGGTCCCAGAGCGGTGTGGCCCAAGACAGGGCTTTTCCAGACAAAAGGCTGACTACGAAAGCCACCTTAGACCTTTCAGTGGGAAACTGGTCCGACATCATCTCCAAGTGCAGGGAACATTGGGAAAGAAAGCCACGGCAAAACTTAGAGTCCCCATCAAATTTATCCGGCAAGGATAGTCGTAGACCAGAAGCGGCCACTCGCTGCGGAGGAGGTGCAGGAGCTGGCGGAGGAGATGATTGCTGAAGCTGTGGTAGTAGCTGCTGTAGCATCACGGTCAGTTGAGACAGCTGTTGGCCTTGTTGCGCTATCTGTTGTGACTGTTGGGCGACCACCGTGGTGAGGTCAGCGACAACTGGCAGAGGAACTTCAGCGGGATCCATGGCCGGATCTACTGTCACGATGCCGGCTGGCAGGTAGTGGATCCTCTGTGCCAGAGAGGGATTGGCGTGGACCGTGCTAGTGGATCGGTTCTAAGTCACTACTGGTTTTCACCAGAGCCCGCCGCAAAGCGGGATGGTCTTGCTGCGGCGGTAGTGACCAGGTCGTATCCACTAGCAACGGCTCAACCTCTCTGGCTGCTGAAGATAGGCGCGGTACAAGGGAGTAGACAGAAGCAAGGTCGGACGTAGCAGAAGGTCGGGGCAGGCAGCAAGGATCGTAGTCAGGGGCAACGGCAGGAGGTCTGGAACACAGGCTAGGAACACACAAGGAAATGCTTTCACTGGCACGATGGCAACAAGATCCGGCAAGGAAGTGCAGGGGAAGTGAGGTGATATAGGGAAGTGCACAGGTGAACACACTAATTGGAACCACTGCGCCAATCAGCGGCGCAGTGGCCCTTTAAATCGCAAAGACCCGGCGCGCGCGCGCCCTAGGGAGCGGGGCCGCGCGCGCCGGGACAGGACCGACGGAGAGCGAGTCAGGTACGGGAGCCGGGGTGCGCATCGCGAGCGGGCGCTACCCGCATCGCGAATCGCATCCCGGCTGGAGGCGGTATCGCAGCGCCCCGGGTCAGTGGATCTGACCGGAGCGCTGCAGTGAGGAGAGTGTAGCGAGCGCTCCGGGGAGGAGCGGGGACCCGGAGCGCTCGGCGTAACAACTACGCTTAAAACAGTATTTGTCTTGAACAGCAGCAGGTGTGTACTTTTGCCTGGACTTTCACAGTATCTAGGCCCTTGACAGATTAACAGGTTTAAAATAGTACACTACTTAGATGTAGGTATGTGGTATGCACTTATGAGGGCAGAAAAACGTGCTACAGTATGCTTAATAAACGTATTGGAGTAAAACATCAGCCGGTGATTACTTTTGGCTGTCCTTTCACAGTATGTAGGCCCTTGACAGATTAACAGGTACAAAATAGTACATGACTTAGATGAAGTTATGTGGTATGCACATCTGAGTGCAGAAAAATGCGCTACAGTAAGCTAAAAAAAAAAAAATTTGCCCACAGCATCAGCTGTATTCAACAGTCACTGTGTACTAAACCCAAAATTGCAAAAAGACTCTCTCTCAAATACTATTAGGAATGGGCTGCTGGGTATGGATTATACCGTCGACAGACTAGAATAACCAGCAGACCAGTTGTTGTGGAACAAAGACACAGATTTGCCCTAAAAAATTATTTCTCCCTCCTGTGAAAATGTTTCTGCAGCTGAGGCAACACACAGCTCTCTGCCCCTCTCTGAAACACATTGCTGTTCACAGTAACTGAGGGGATAATCGCTGCAGTAGGAATACATTTCTGTGCAAAAACGCTGTGCTCTGTGTCCTACAGAAGGCTGAGGTGACTAAAAGGTGAAACGCTGCTGCAACAAGCTTTTCTCTGTAACACACACACAACGATGTCCATCCTATCTCTCTGCAGTGTAATGAATGTAATGATGAGCAGGAAAATGGCTACCGAATATATAGGGCTGTAACATCACTGGGTTGACTGGCTGCTGATAGGCTGCATCCTGCATGTGATTCAGGGTCATCCCGTCTACTTCCCTTCTCACATTGCCTTCCCGCCTTCCCAAAGTTCCTTGCCCCATGTACTGACATGTGGATCCATGTGGAGCCATTTTAGATGCCCTGGAGCCCGGACCGCAGTAAATGTTGTTTAATGAAGCGATTCGCACAATAGAATTGCGGTGATATTCACATTCAGTGTAAATCGAATATTTCATGAAATTCGTAACGAATTAGGGTTTGTCACTATTGTATGTTGAGACTATAACTCTATGGAAACCTGGTAATTGGTTCTGAAGCCCTCAAAATCTCATCCAAAAATAGGAAAAAATGATAGAATTGCAGCGATATTCACATTCGTTGCAAATCGAATATTTCATGAAATTCGTAACGAATTAGGGTTAATCACCATTGTGTGTTGAGACCATAACTCTATGGAAACCTGGTAATTGGTCCTGAAGCCCCCAAAATCTCATCCAAAAATAGGAAAAAATTAGGATTAAAGAAAAACAAGTAGATAACTAATACAGAGAAAGCAAGCCCTTACAAAGTAAGACAGAGCTGCTGGGAGCTGTAAATCACTGTCTAAGTAGAGGACAGGAGCTTCTTCACGATCCTGTACAGCAAGCATGTGAAACTCAAAGGCTAACATGGGCCAAAAAAAACAACACACCGTGTCCCCTTTGCACAACATCTCATGACCCCTGCACAAGACCCCATGCCTCCCCCCCAGCACAAGACCCCATGCCCACCCTACACAACACCTCATGCCCCCCTGCACAACACCTCATGCCTCACTGCACAAAACCTCATGCCCCCCTGCACAACACCTCATGCCCCCCTGCACAACACCTCATGCCCCCCTGCACAACTCCTCATGCCTCCCTGCAAAAGACCCTGCCCCCCTGCACAAGACTGTGCAGTACAGTTCCCCCACATTAGGTTGGCAGTACAGTTCCCCCACATTAGGTTGGCAGTACACTTCCCCCACAGACATTCAGCCTTCAGCCATATACAGTGTATGGTTGGAGGCTGTATGTCTGTTTACTGCCCCACTTCAGTGTTCTGACCACCGCTCCTCTGGTCAGGGGTCACGATCTACTGCCATGGCCTATGGGCCATAGCTGTAGGTTCCGGGACCGGAGAGGAGCGGTGGTCGGAACACTGAAGATGACGGGCTGGTGACTTACCATCCTCCTCGCTGCTACGCTCTGCTCTTCTATCGGCGCACGCACGGGACATCAGTGACGTCCCTGCATGCGCTACCTCCCGGCGGCCCCTGCATTTTTAAAGTTAACGCGGAGCCGCAGAGAGGTAACAGGGGCATCCTTGTGTCCTGAAAAGATTTTTCGGGACACAGGGATGCCGGGCCGCAAAGACATTCATTGTGGGCCGCATGGTTTCAAGTTACAATGGTCCATAAAAGACCATTGTATGCTGAAACTATTGTATGTTTAGGCCATTGCAAGTTGAGGGATCACTGTACTGGGGAAGGGCTTTTAGGGGTTAGGAGACCAAACATGTTCACTTTATGTATTCTTTGCTAGAGCAATCTGTGTGTTTTTTTTGTGTGTGATATGTTCCTTATAGGTGTAACGGTGGAATTTTTTTTTTAATCAACTGTCTCCAGAAAGTTAAACAGATTTGTAAATTACTTCTATTTAACAATCTTAATCAGTCCAGTACTTATCAGCTGCAGTATGTTCACCAGGATTTCTTTTCAGTCTGACCACAGTACTCTCTGCTGACACCTCTGTCCATGTCAGGAACTGTCCAGTATAAAAAAAATATATAAAAAAGGAGAGTGCTCCATAGCGTAAAACCGCCCAGGTGAGAGTAAAGGATAATTTGGAGAAACCCTTACCACAGGCGGTTGTGTGAGCTCACACACAACAATGGTCAGCCCGGTCTGCAGCCTCCCAACCAAACGAGCAGGAGTAGGTGAATACTTCCAAAGAACAGAGGGTTTCCATGGCGCTGACCCGGGATAGGCACGTCAGGTGAGTGGAAAAGAAGGATTTGCAGTTTTGCAACAGCTGGAGGATTACAGTTTGGAGATCACTGTGCAGTGGTCTCTAAACTGTGGTCCTCTAGATCATGCAAAACTACAACTCCCAGCATGCCCACACAGCAGTTTGCTGTCTGGGTATGCTGGGATTTGTAGTTTTGCAACATCTGGAAGGCCACAGTTTGGAGATCACTGCGCATTGGTCTCTAAATTTTGGCCCTTCAGATCTTGCAAAACTACAACTCCCAGCATGCCCAAACAGCAAATAGCTGTCTCGGCATGCCAGGAGTTGCAGTTGTGTACCTCCAGCTGTTGCATAACTACATTTCCCAGTATGCCCTTCGGCGATCAGTACATGCTGGGAGTTGCAGTTTTAGAACAGCTGGAGGTTGCCCCGCCATGTGAATGTACAGGGTACATTCACACGAGCGGGTTTAAAGTGAGTTTCCTGATTCAAGTTTGAGCTGCGGCAAATTTTCCCCAACAGCGCAAACTCCTAACGGGAAACTCACCGTAAACCCCTGCCAGTGTGAATGTACCCTAAAACACTACACTAACACACAATAAAGGGTAAAACACTACATATACACCCCCTTAAATGTTCCCCCCCCCCCAATAAAAATGAAAAACGTATCGTAAGGCAGTGGTTCCAAAACGGAGCCTCCAGCTGTTGCAAAACAATAACTCCCAGCATCTCCAGGACAGCCACTGACTGTCCAGGCATGCTCGGAGTTTAGCAACAGCCGGAGGCACCCTATTTGGGAATCACTGGCGTAGAATACCCCTATGTCCACCCCTATGCAATCCTTAATTTAGTTCTCCAATGGAGCTCTCTTACTTCGGAGTCCTGGCATATTTCAAGGAAACAGTTTAGGGCCACATATGGGGTATTTCCGTACTCGGGAGCAATGGTACTACAAAATTTGGGGGGCTTTTTCTCCTTTTACCCCTTATGAAAAGGAAAAGTTGGGGTCTACACCAGCCTGTTAGTGTAAAAAAATCAAAGATGTTACACTAACATGCTCAAATATATTGCACCATACTTTTTATTTTCACAAGTGGTAAGAGGAAAAAAAGACCCCCAGAATTTGTAACACAATACCCCATATACAGAAATACCCCATATGTGGGCGTAAAATGCTCTTTGGACGCACAACAAGGCTAAGGAGTGAGAGCGCACTATGTATATTTGAGGCCTGAATTTGTGATTTACACAGGGGTGGCAGATTTTACAGTGGTTCTGACATAAACGCAAAAAAATAAATACCCACGTGTGACCCCATTTTGGAAACTACACCCCTCATGGAACGTAACAAGGGGTATAGTGAATCTTAACACCCCACAGGTGTTTGACAAATTTTCATTAAAGTTGGATGGGAAAATGAAAAAAAAATCGATAAAATGCTGGTTTTACGCTAAATTTTTCGTTTTCACAAGGGAAAATAGGAAAAAAGCCCCCCAAAAATTGGTAACTCCATTTCTTCTGTGTAAGAAGATACCCCTTATGTGGATGTAAAGTGCTCTGTGGGTGAAATACAATGCTAAGAAGAGAAGGAGCGCCATTGGGCTTTTGGAGAGAAAATTTGTCCGGAATTGATAGCCACGTGTTTACAAGAGGCCCCTTGGTGGACCCCCCCCCACATGTGACCCCATTTTGGAAACTACACTTTTCATGTAATGTAATAAGGGGTACAGTGAGCATTTACACCCCACAGGTGTCTAACAGATTTTTGGAACAGTGGTCCCTAAAAATGAAAAATGTAATTTTTCATTTGCACAGCCCACCGTTCCAAAGATCTGTCAAGCGCCAGTGGGGTGCAAATGCATACTGCAATCCTTATTAAATTCTGTGAGGGGTGCAGTTTTCAAATGGGGGTCACATGTGGGGGTCCACTGTTCTGGCACCATGGGGGGCTTCGTAAACGCACATGGCCCCTGACTTCCATTCTAAACAAATTCTCTCTCCAAAATCTCAATGGCGCTCCTCCTCTTCTTAGCATTGTAGTGCGCCAGCAGAGAATTTGACGCCGACACATGGGGTATTTCCATACTCAGAAGAAATGGGGTTACACATTTTGGGGGGCATTTTCTCCTATTACCCCTTGTAAAAATGTAAAATTTGGGGAAAATCCAGCATTGTAGTGAAAAAAAATTATTTTCATTTACACATCTGACTTTAACAAAAAGTCATCAAACACCTGTGGGTTGTTGTTACGTTCCTTGAGGGGTCAGAACCATGCCAGCGCCGCTGCACATAGGATCGCTACCAGTAACTCTGCCTACTAATAGAGAAGTTTGCATTGTACTCTTTGGACCTGAGGAAGGCACTTTAGGTGTGCCAAAACGCGTTGTCCGCTCTTTTTGCCAAATAAACAGGTCAGTACCACGCCAGCACCGCTGCACACAGGATCGCCACCAGTAACTCTGCCTACTAATAGAGAAGTTTGCATTTTACTCTTTGGACCTGAGGAAGGCACTTTAGGTGTGCCAAAACGCGTTGTCCACTCTTTTTGCAAAATAAACAAATTTCACGCCAGCGTCGCTGCACACAAGATTGCCACCAGTAACTCTGCCTACTAATAGAGAAGTTTGTATTGTACTCTTTGGACCTGAGGAAGGCACTTTAGGTGTGCCGAAACACGTTGTCCACTCTTTTTGCAAAATAAACAAGTTTTACCTGTGCTGGCTTGAGTCTCTCCATCCTTTAGTATACACGAGCAGCGCCTCCTAAAAAGACCGTTTTTTTTGCAGCACCCGGCTACCCATCCTAAATGTGATATGCAACCCAAAAACCATTTCAGCAAAATTTGCTTTCCAAAAGCCAAATGTGACTCCTTCTCTTCTGAGCATTGTAGTGCGCCCGCAGTGCACTTGATGTCCTAACATGGGATACTTCCATACTTAGAAGAGATGGGGTTACACATTTTGGGGGCCATGTTCTCCCATTACCCTTTGTAAAAATTGTAAATTTGGGGGTGGGGGGGGAACAGCACTTTAGTGAATTTTTTTTATTTTTCATTTACACATCCGACTTTAACGAAAAGTCAAACACCTGTGGGGTGTTAAGGCTCACTGGACCCCTTGTTACGTGCTTTGAGGGGTGTAGTTTCCAAAATATTATGCCATGTGTTTTTTTTTTTTTTTTGCTGTTCTGGTACCATAGGGGCTTCCTAAATGTGACATGCCCCTAAAAAACCATTTCAGCAAAATTCACTCTCCAAAATCGCATTGTCGCTGCTTCCCTTCTGAGCCCTCTACTGCGCTCGCCGAACACTTGACATACACATATGAGGAATTTCCTTACTCGAGAGACATTGGGTTACAAATTTTCGGGGGCTTTTTCTCCTATTACCCCTTGATAAATTCAAAAACTGGGTCTAAAAGAACATGCAAGTGTAAAAAAAATGAAGATTTTTAATTTTCTCCTTTATTTTGCTGCTATTCCTGGGAATCACCAAAAGGGTTAACAAACTTTCTGCATGTCATATTGAATACTTTGAGGGGTGTAGTTTCTATAATGTGGTCATTTATTGGGTATTTCTAATATGAAGGCCCCTCAAATCCACTTCAAAACTAAACTGGTCCCTGAAAAATTGTGTAAATTTTGTGAAAAATTTGAAAATTGCTGCTGAACTTGGAAGCCCTCTGATGTCTTCCAAAAGTAAAAACATGTCAACTTTATAATGCAAACACAAAGTAGACATATTGAATATGTGAATCAATATATAATGTAAATCCAGGTAGAAAAAACAGACATGGCGCACATCCACAATTTTGTATTATGATCTAATTGCTTTTCAGCATACGGTAATTACAAAAACTAACAGGTTGTTAGTATATACGTTTTGATCAAAAAGTACAAAGCCCACTTCCACGTCAAGACCACCTATTGAGAGTGGGTCCCTAACATCCCTAGCATAAAAGGGTGTAGCACCGGGCGGCGACCACCACCGCCCCAACACCAGTGCCCACAGGGGGAACGACCCACTGGCAGAGCGGCCCCAGTGCCACCCAAACCAGTCACCGGGCCGCAGACACGGCACCGCTGCAGCAACGGACGCCGCACAGCACCACACCAGTGTGAACAAGGTGTAACTGCACACTTACCATGTGCTCCCAGTCAGACTGGGAGACTGCTAGAAAATGAAAGGGCCCAGGTGTAGCTGTCTGCTACTTATATAGGGTTGGGCTGAGGGGGTGGGGAGGAGTGCAGGCCAAGTGGAACAAAAAAAATGGAGAGGATAGAATACACAATATGAATCCTGGTAGAAAAAACAGACATGGCACACATCCACAATTTTGTATTATGATCTAATTGCTTCTCAGCATAATTACAAAAACTAACAGGTTGTTAGTATATATGTTTTGATCAAAAAGTACAAATGTACAATGTATACTAACAACCTGTTAGTTTTTGAAATTATGCTTAGAAGCCAGTAGATCAAATTACATATGGTGGATGTGAGGCTGTGTTTTTCTCTTTGTGTTGTACATTTGTAGTCTCTCCCTTCTTTCATAGCCTGCACTCCACTCCACCCATTTGGCCCAGGCGTTTTTTAATTAGCAGGAAACTGCATAAGGGTTCCCTCCTACCATTCTCCCAGCCCTCTGGCAGTGAGCACATGGTAGGTTTCATGCTGGTGTGGTTTTCTGTGGCAGCCATTGTTTCTGTGATGCTTTGTCTGTGGGGTGGGGTGGCCCAGAGCCAGGGGCTTGGTCAGGCAGTAGTGGGGCTGCTTGGCCACTGGGTCGCTCCCCCTATTGGGCATGGCGTCTAGGAGGCAGTGGTCACCACCGGGCGGTACGCCAGTGTTAAGTAAGGTACCCACACTAACGAGGTGGCCTTGACGTGGTGAGTGGGCATGTACTTTTTGATCAAAATGTATGCTAACAACCTGTTAGTTTTTGAAATTATGCTGAGAAGCAAGTAGATCAAATTACATATGGTGGATGTGCGGCTGTGTTTCTCTCTTTGTGTTGTACATTTGTAGTCTCTCCCTTCTTTCATAGCCTGCACTCCACTCCACCCATTTGGCCCAGGCGTTTTTAATTAGCAGGAAACTGCATAAGGGTTCCCTCCTACCATTCTTCCAGCCCTCTGGCAGTGAGCACATGGTAGGTTTCATTCATACTGGTGTGGTTCTCTGTGGCGGCCATTGTTTCTGTGATGCTTTGTCTGTGGGGTGGGGTGGCCCAGAGCCAGGGGCTTGGTCAGGCAGTAGTGGGGCTGCTTGGCCACTGGGTCGCTCCCCCCATTGGGCATGGGGTCTCAGAGGAAGTGGTCGCCGCCGGGGGGTACGCCAGTGTTAGGTTAGGGACCGACTCTAACGAGGTGGCCTTGACGTGGCGAGTGGGCATGTACTTTTTGATCAAAATGTATACTAACAACCTGTTAGTTTTTGAAATTATGCTGAGAAACAAGTAGATCAAATTACATATGGTGGATGTGCAGCTGTGTTTCTCTCTTTGTGTTGTACAATATATAATGTATTTGTTATGTCTATTTTCCTTATAAGCAGAGAGCTTCAAAATAAAAAAAAAGCACAATTTTCAAATTTTTCACGAAATTTTGGAATTTTTCACCAAAAAATTATGCAAGTATCGGCGAAAATTTACCACTATGTTAACGTAGAATATGTCATGAAAAAACATTCTCAGAATCAAATTCATAAGTAAAAGCATCCCAGAGTTATTAATGCTTAAAGTGACAGTGTTGAGATGTGCAAAACATGCTCTGATCCTTAACCCCTTAAGGACCAAGGACGTATGAGTATGTCCTTGGTCCCGCTCCCGTGATATAACGCGGGGTCCCACGGGGTCCCAAAGTTGATACTCTATGATACATGAAGACATATCATGTTTGCCTGACATCTATTCTATTCAGAAAAAGGCCTTTCCCTATTGTGAATTTCCCCCAAAGTAAAGTTCTGTACTGTACAGAAGGAAAGATGCTGAATGCAGTGACAGATCTGGTTAATGTGGCAGATCGACAGCTGCATTAATCCAGAATGACACAGTTAGTCCCAGCATCCATGAGACAATGATAATAATAATAGTAATAATAAAGTGTGCGGCTTAAGATGTAAACAATTTACCTCAGTGTGTCTCCTGAATTACATTAAGTGACTGCACTTTACCATTAAATGCTTATAATGATGAATGTATAAATAAGCGGCTTGCTTTTCTCAATTCTACATCTCATGACATGCAGCTTTCAATTTTCAAGTGACCTTTATGAGCAAATGAAAGCAAACAGTTATTTTCTTCTTCATCTCGTCAACTAATCAGAAAATTGATTTGACTCAGGATTAATTAAAATCAGCAGGAAACTAAAAGTTATTTGTGTATCAATGTCAGACACAAAGACAAAAGGAGATTGTAAGATGAAGGAATTTCTGAAATAATAGATAAAATAATTATTACAGTATCTGTATCATGACTGTTGGAACAGCATAATGTGAATAAGATCCAACAGGATTGAAACCTGAAGTAGATTCACACTTTATAAAAAGTTATCTACAGTCATCTTAGGTGTTTCTAGACAACTTCTGTATTCCATCACATGTGCAATAAGGTATGTGTGTGTTTGTGTGTGTGTGTGTGGAGGGGGGGGGGGGGTACTACATGTTTTCAGTTTTAACACACTTTAATTCAGGTTCATGTCTAAAAACTCTTCAGCAGGGGCCTAGACCTAGACCCTGGCTCTTGAGGTGTTCCAAAAACCTTTGTCACGTAAGAAAACATCAGTTTTATAAATGGCACATGGTGTGGGAGGGGCCTGTAACTGATTTTCTATTGAATCGCATGTGCTCAAATGTATGCCTCTCAGTGTTAGGGTAGATGGATTGCACCAATATAATGTATAATAAGGTAGGTATTGTATAATATTGTATTGTACAATAATGTAGGTATTTCATTAAAGGACATCTGCAGCTTAAATACACTTATCCACTGTTCACAGGATAGGGGATAAGTGTCTGATCGCGGGTGTCCGAACGCTGGGACCTCCCGCGATCTCCTGCACGGGGCCACGGCTCTGCTGCGACACTCACATGCAGAAGGCGTGCCGGCCACAGCATGACGCCGAGGCCGACACGCCTCCTACATGTATCTCTATGGGAGAGGCAGGGATGCAGTGTTCGTGCATCCCCCCTCCCTCATAGAGCTGTATGGGTGGAGGGACATACTGTCGACCTCAGTGAGGTCGTCGCTACGTGCATTAACCGCAGCACAGCAATGCCGGGGCCTCGTTCAGGAGATCGCGGGGGGTCCCAATGGTTGGACTCCCCGCGATCAAAAATGCATCCTGTGGATAGGGGATAAGTGTATTTAGGGTGCAGATGTATTTTATTTTGGCTTTACCATTGCAGTTACATAGTTTCTAAACATCTGTAGAAGTTATCCCTTATTCACAGGATAGGGGTTGAATAGCACATTGGTGCGGGTCTGCCCACTGGGGCCCCATCAAGCCCAAGCATAGGAAGTCTCTGTAATGAAATGTGTGCTTAGTGTGTGGAAAGCAAAAAAAACTTTTGCGACAGATGCCTATTGACCCATACCAATGGAAAATTTTCTTATAAACTTTAAATATGGCAATCTGAATAAGTACCTGGATCAACATGCCTCCTTCAGAAATTCAGTAACCATAAATTTGTAAGATTATATTTTTAAAGATTGGCATTCAGGACCCTTTTGAACTTACCCCCTAAATTACTGCCCAAGCTTGGCTTGGGCTGCTAGCTATGGCCAAGCAGTTTTGCTGGAGCTGAGCTTAGGCCGATGGCGCAGTCACTGTCACTATACCCATGCAATCAAGCAGCAGGGGCCCAGCTGTAATAAACAGTCAGGACCCTGCTTCAACTGCTGGGAATGGAGACGGCCATTTCCTGCTGTGGAAAAAGGGCTGGGACTGCGTTCCTGCTGTAGAACTCAGTTACCACACATTCCTGTAGGACTAGAGCCCTGTATAAAGTATATTGCCTGTCAGTGCAATACTGACAGACAATGGTAATACTTTGGTATACTGAGTATAAGTAAAAAAAAGTAAAAAAAAATAAATATATATATATATATAATATGAATAACTGAAGATAAAAATAAGTACACAGAAAAATAAATTAAACTATGTATTTTTTTCTAAAAGTTTTTTTTATCTTGTAAAAGTTTTTAAAAAAAAGAGCAAAAAATGTTTATGCTATTCCCGCAATCATAACAACCTAAGCAACAAACTAAACATGTTACTGACACTGCATTGTAAAGGCGGAAAAAAAAAGTAAAAACTAAAAATCTATTATGGTATTGAGGTATGAGGACAAGCAGGGCTCTGTACACTGAGGACAATCGGGGCTCTGTACACTGAGGACAAGCGGGGCTTTGTACACTGAGGACAAGCAGGACTCTGTACACTGAGGACAAGCAGGGCTCTGTACACTGAGAACAAGCAGGGCTCTGTACACTGAGGACAAGCAGGGCTCTGTACACTGAGGATAAGCAGGGCTCTGTACACTGAGGACAAGCAGGACTCTGTACACTGAGGACAAGCAGGGCTCTGTACAGTGAGGTACTGTGACATGCTCCCAGCTCACACATCAGGATGATTGACAAGCCAGGAGTCTGCACAGAGCCCTGCTTGTCCTGCCCTCACTTCCTGTATTTGGACTCCTCTCAGAGACACACAGACAATAGCTGCAGGGACAGCATTTTTTCACCTAAAAATATACACATTTTTTAAACAATGTATATTACAAATATACATAAAATGGTGTCATCTACATTTTATAAGTTTATATACATTTTTGTTGATGACAGGAACAACCAGAGCTATTTTTTTTTTTCAAAAACAACTTATCCCTGTTGACTTCAATGGAACTGAGCTGCAATATCACACACAACCTGAGGACTGGGGGGCTGCTGCATTATGTGCCAGCACAATATACTTGAGACATACATTTAAAATCTACAATGTAAAATGGACTTTTCAGGAGGCAATGTGTATACAATGCTTCACTATTAAAGGGGTTATCCAGGCACATAAAAATCCCCAAAAATTAATTCTCCCCAGAATAGCTCTGGAGATACCCGAGTATAGCACTGTGGATAGAGGATATGTTTTTGCCTGGGTAACACCTTTAAAGCAAGCTATGACACCATATGTGATATCTGCTCTACATACGTAAGTGATTTAAGAGCTGGAGTCAATTATTATATAATGCACTGCATGCATCTGTCACGTTGTGTCAGTCTACCATTTCTGTGTGGTTTTGCTCTTGGCTATTTTTTTTATTATATATTTTTTCATGTCTATTTAGTTTTAAGCCTGGAGTAATCAGGAGACAACTATTACATTCTCACATACAACAAGATGACTTTATAACAGAAATAGATGAATGCTCAATAGGAAGATTATTTTAATAGAAAATGTGATCAAACGACCTTCCCGCCTCATCAAACATAACTGACACATGTATCGCTCAAGAATGAAAAAACACACATATTTGTAAACTACACATACCGGCAATATCTTTGTTTTTGAAAATGCGGCTTTCCCTTTTTTTTTATATTGTTTTTATTTTATTTTATGAGAGAAAGTCAAATTGTCTAGTTGACTACAGAAAAGTTGTAATGACTTGCTACTCGATATGTAAACAAATATGTTACTTGTTTTTTCCTTCTTTCTTGAAATACTGTACTCTTCTAAATGGTAAACCATGGAAATCAAGGCTTCACCGTGGGGGAGATTTATCAAAACCTGTCCAGAGGAAAAGAAGCTGAGTTGCCCATAGCAACCAATCAGATCGCTTCTCTCATTATTGAAAAGGCCTCCTGTATTTTTCATAAACCTACAGCAATTGCGGCAGAAAAATTATTCACTAAAAATATACTTTATTAGGCTACATAAAAATTACATAAAGCCATAAATGGCAAAAACATATACATAGTGCAGACTAAAATACATAATAGGATGCTAAATGTATAATAAAGTGCAAGTGCCTCCCACACTAATATCATTACATGGGATAATGTATGGTACAGGCTGAAAATGTAAAGTCAAAGTGCATGTGCAACAAATACATAAATGAGCAAAAACAGACTCAGCAAAATGTACCCACATAGAACAGTGATCTGGTCAGACCACAGGACACCCACCCCTATGACCGTACCAGATAAACCTTCTTCCGGGGGAAGGTTTATCCAAATTGGTCACAGGGGTGGGCGGGCTGTGGTCTGACCAGATCGCTGTTTGTAATGGCTTTATATAATTTTTATGGATTGTAGTTAAGTACATTTTTATTGAGTCATTTCTCTGCCGCAATTCGCAATTGCTTTTTGAAGGTTTGTGTGTTTTCAGTGTTGCGTTAGGCAGATCTTGTATGGTCCACTACTTTTGACTTGGGATATATATATATATATATATATATATATATATATATATAAATTAGATGAATCCGCAGCACTCTCAAATAAAGTAAAAAGGGTAATTTATTCCATGAATAGAAAAAGTGTCACAGCAACGTTTCTGCCAGCTCACCTGGCCTTTCTCAAGCTCAGTACAAACTGTGTTTAACAAAATTTTTATAAGGATACCAATTAGGTATCAGAAGTGCAATTAGTGCATTAATTAAATATAAACAAAGTGCATAAAAAAGATCATATTCATCACAAGTGTAGTTACAACATCTCATATTTTTACAAACGTGCAGCTAAGAACATTCAGTAACAATAATAGCCCCTAAACAGTAAATACAGTGTACATCATACATCACCTCATTAATAGGGACATGACTGCTTAATACACCACGTCCCTATGTGCATTAAAAACAACATAATATAGTGGGAACAGGATGCTACACTCACCTAGACTGCCATGTGTTCTGTTCGTTTGTAAACAAACACACGGTGCATGTGCGCCAGCTATTGTCCACACAGCGAATAATCTATGCGCATGCGCATACTATGAACTAATGCAGTGCCCGCGCACCCGGAACGTCATGTCCGTCTGAGGATGAAGATAGATGCTGCGTAAACTGGTGGTCATGGCAACCTGTAAACACCATATTCGGCATGCGCACAAGAGACCTTAGCATTTGGCTGTAGGGCAGAGAGTTCACCATAGGTCTCGAGTGACAGCTGTCATACCTGAGTATAGAATTTCTGTCTGTCTCCTTCGTATAGGTCTGTAGTGAGCCGTCCATTTTCAATTGCTACCATGACGTCCAGAAAACTGATAGATTGTGTGGAATAAGTTAAGGTGAATTTGATGTCCATGTCTCTGCTGTTCAGGAATTCCTGAAAAGATAGCAAATCAGTTATTGAACCAGTCCACACTAAAAAAACATCATCTATGTATCGCCACCACTCCAAGATTTTGCTGGAGTGGGGAGATACATAGATGTGTTGAGTCTCGAAATTCGCCATAAATATGTTAGCGTATGTGGGAGCAACATTGCTCCCCATTGCTGTACCCCATTTTTGCACATACAGTGGTCCCTCAACATACGATGGTAATTCGTTCCAAACGAGCCATCGTTTGTCAAATCCATCGCATGTTGAGGGATTCGTGCAATGTAAAGTATAGGAAGCTGTACTCACCTGTCCCCGCCGCTCCGGACAGCGTCCCGCCGCTCCCGATGGTGTCCCCGCCGCTCCCGATGGTGACCCCGGGCCTCCGCTGGGCTCTCCTGGTCTTCTCCGGTCCTCTGCTGGGCTCTCCTGGTCTTCTCCGGTCCTCCGCTGTCTTCCGCAAGGCCTTACTGGGCCTGCATAGCGACATCATTACGCCGCTGCATACGCCATCCCTATTGGATGACGGGACGGCGTGCGCAACAGCGTATTGACATCACTGGAGAGGGCAGAGAAGACACCGGAGGACCAGCACTGGACCCGAAGGGCACCCCAGAGCATCGTGGAGGGGTAAGTAATACTCACTGCACCACACGGGGAACATTAAGCTGCTATCCGGCAGCAGCTTAAGCATTTTGCGCTGCCGGTTAGCACTGTGATGTGATGGCCCCGACATAGAAAAGCATCGTATGTCGATGCTGACATCGACATGCGATGGCCTCTGAGAGGCCATCGTATGTCGATTTGATCATATGTCGGGGCCATGGTATGTCAGGGGGTCACTGTAAATTTGATTATTAAATACAAAATAATTGTTATGCAATACCAATTTAAGTAATATAATTATGAAATCAATTTTTTCTGCTGAGAAATGTGCACTTAACAGACAATTGGTGACTGCCTCTACACCCCCATCGTGTTGGATGGAGGTGTAGAGGCTAACCACATCAAAAGAAGCTATGATCGCTTCTGCTGGTATATGTAGTTTAGAGATTTTATCAAGAAAGTCAACCGTGCCCCTGATGTATGACTTGGTGTTAGTAGCGAAAGGTCTTAACAGTTTATCCAAAAATATTGATATCCGGGAGGTGATGGAATTCCTCCCGGATACAATGGGGCGACCTGGGGGATTAATGCGGTCCTTGTGGATTTTAGGTAAAAGATATAGCTGTGAGGTAACTGAAAACAATACAGTTAAGAATTTGTACACCTCTTCATCAATCAGACCTGTACTTAAGCCACTGTCCAGCACAGTCTTGATTCTAGTTTTTATCTCCTTCTTAGGATCCCTTGAGAGACATTCATATACATTTGTATCACTTAATTGTCTTTCTGCCTCACTTACATATTTACTCCGGTCCATGACCACGACTGCACCACCCTTGTCGGCAGACTTGATGATGCGGTCACGGTCATGGACAAGAGATGACAAGGCATCCATATCATGACATGTCATGTTAGGATGTTGTAGACGCACAGATTTATCACGCAATTTCATTAAATCCCTCTTGACGCATTCAGAGAATGTGTCAATACAATGTATTTCAATGTTAGGGTTAGAGTTAGAGTCCCAGGTCCTGCAGCTTGATCAACTTGTGTTCACTGGGAATAGACAAGACAGAGTTAAGTACAGAGACATCGGTAGCAACATTTCGTTTTCCATATCATGAATTTTTGTTGAATTTTAATTTTTTTTTTTTATCCATTAAATTTTTCCTTTATTTAATTTTTTCATGATTTTATTCTAGTTATGGACTGATCTGATACAGTAATGATCACCTAATGTTACAAAGACCGAGAAGGTCAGATAGAAGAAGGGAATAAGTCTGTGTGGCGGACATTGCCCCCATCTATTTGGTGGGTGCATGGACCGCGGCACAGCTACTGGGGTCAGACTCTGACATGAGTAGTGCCAAGTTTGGCCCTAGAATATTCACCCTTCCAGACAATTGGGACAGAGGTCCATGTGGTGTGCAACTTTGAACGCTGGGGTAAGCTGATAACCAGGTCCACCTATTATTTATTATTTTTTATTTTATCATAATTTTTTTATTATTCTGATTTATTTTTTTGTGATTATTATTTTCATTATGGTTTGTTTGTTTTATGATTTATGTCATATTCTTTTATTTTTATTTCTTTACATTATGTTTTATTAATTCATCTATTTCCTATATGGGTTAATACCCATACTAAAGATGGCGCACAGTGACTAAGGTCTCTTGTGCGCATGCCGAATATGGTGTTTACAGGTTGCCATGACCACCAGTTGACGCAGCGTCTATCTTCATCCTCAGACAGACATGACGTTCCGGGTGCGTGCGCACAATGCATTAGTTCATAGTATGCGCATGCGCATAGATTATACGCATCGCTCTGTGGACAATATACGAACGGAACACATGGCAGTGAGTGTAGCGTCCTGTTCCCACTGTATTATGTTGTTTTTAATGCACATAGGGACGTGGTGTAATAAGCAGTCATGTCCCTATTAATGAGGTGATGTATGATGTACACTGTATTCACTGTTTAGGGGCTATTATTTTTACTGGATGTTCTTAGCTGCATGTTTGTAAAACTATGAGATGTTGTAACTACACTTGTGATGAATATGATCTTTTTTATGCACTTTGTTTATATTTAATTAATGCACTAATTGCACTTCTGATACCTAATTGGTATCCTTATAAAAAAGTTTGTTAAACACAGTTTGTACTGAGCTTGAGAAAGGCCAGGTGAGCTGGCAGAAACGTTGCTGTGACACTTTTTCTATTCATGGAATAAATTACCCTTTTTACTTCAATTGAGTGCTGCAGATTTATCTAATTTTTTAATACCACATGGACCCCTGACCCAGGTCTGGCTTTGCGTGCACCACCTTTTTTACCTCCATATTCAATTGTGCTGCTTTCCTATTGTGTATATATATATATATATATATATATATATATATATATATATATATATATATATATATATACCACAAGGAAAGCCGCATATCCCAAATAAAGTGCACGGGTGCCGTCAGCCAGATCCCAGGTCCAGGGGTCCACGTAGATACAAACAGATAAGCAGCAGCAACACCATTTTAAAGTGCAAATAGTGTCCTTTATTCACACAACGTGAGGTGACGTTTCGGTTTGCTCACAAAACCATTTTCAATCCTTTGATATATATTAGGGTGTAGAATTGTTGCTTTTCTCCCCTATCTACTACTCTACTACACTTTGTTGGTTTTTGCCCTTTTTCACTCACTGATGGGGTAAAGATAATAAGTGCCGATCACCAAGATCGGAACTCATTTCCTGAATTTTCTGAGATTGGTTTTGGTCAGACATCACCTATTTACACAGAAGAATGTGAGGCTGAAGGCAGTATTTTAAAGGAAAACTGTCACATATTTTCTCCTGCACTATCCACATGTACTGGTGGATAGTGCGGGAGACGCTGATTAAAACGAGCCCTACCTTGGTCTGATCCGCGCCGCCGTTCGCCCGCAATTGTAGTTTTAATCTGTGTGTATCCTGCTGTAACTGGCAAAGGCAGTGCTTCTGCGGGCTAACTGACACTGACGTCAGCGCCACTCATGAATATTCATCCCCCCTCCCTCTGGTTAGGAGCGGCGAAGAGAGGGAGAACAGAAGGGATGAATATTCATGAGTGGCGCGGCTCTGACGTCAGTGTCAGTTAACCCGCAGAAGCCCCGCCTTTGCCAGTTTGTGGATCAGACCAAGGGTAGGGCCCGTTTTAATCAGCGTCTCCCGCGCTATCCACCAGTACATGTGGATAGTGCAGGAGAAAATATGTGACAGCTTTCCTTTAAATGGCTGCACAAATGATCCAATCAGCTGGCGAACTGTTTTATCTCCTGATTTCTGGCTTTTAACAGGGACCAAGGAATGTTCAGTCAGTCGAGAATCCTTCTATCTACTCCCAGACTTAAATTAGCACTGTCATTGGAGCAAACTTTGCATAGTACAGTGTGTGTAAAAAGATATAAAACAAAAATACACATTTCCCCCATATCATCCTGCCCATACTGTGTGGCCAATGTTGCTTTCAGTGTCCGTCTTGGGCCCACACTACTCAGGACTAAATGTAATGTAATGTTATGCTATGGTTAATGTATTGGTATTTTCTATGTACCTGTTGCTTTAAGCCTGTTAAACCTTAGGAACCCTGTTGTTAGGGACCATGTGACTTATCTGCCCAATGGGAGTCCTCCAAATCTGCCTCTTATATAGTGTGGTAGGAGTTCAGTTGTAGCTGAGGTACAGTTTGGAGCAAGTTTGCTGCTCAATTCTTCTTCTCTGTTAATCAGCTTAGTTTTTTTCTATGTCTGCAAGGCAAGCAAAACAAGTCTATGAAGGGGGAGGGTGGTTTGTCCACCCGATCTGGGAGAACTGCAAACTAGAGATGAAGCCTACAGAGTAGAAGTATGCTGAAAATGTCCAATATTGGCCAAAAATTCTGCTACTTCTTAGTCACCTGAAATTATAGTTTTAAGTACCATTTTGGACTTGAATCAGAATTACTCTTCCTTCTGTTTTTTCTTTTAAACTTATTATAGGAAAATTGAACATCATGAAGAAATTATATTTTCAGAAGTCCTGAGAGAATTTAGAGGGATTCACTTAATATAATAATTATTATTTTACATTCCTTTTATACTAATAAATAAATGTTCTCTGGCTTGCTGCACTCTGTACAATCAGTTCCTGTGAGGAGCAAATGCCAGTGAACAATACCTTTTTATTCATTCAGTTCTTCAATCCATGTTAGTCTCAGCATAAAGCTATGTTGCATTTTGCTATGAAGATATACATTTCAGACTGTAAGTTATAATGGTTGATTAACTCCTTGGGGACGGAGCCCATTATAACCCTAAGGACGGGAGCATTTTTTGCAATTCTGACCACTGTCACTTTAAGCATTAATAACTCTGGGATGCTTTTACTTTTCATTCTGATTCCGAGGTTGTTTTTTCGTGACATATTCTACTTTATGTTAGTGGTAAATTTTTGTCGATACTTGCATAGTTTCTTGGTGAAAAATTCCAAAATTTTATGAAAAAATTGAAAATTTTGCATTTTTCTAACTTTGAAGCTCTCTGCTTGTAAGGACAATAAACATTCTAAATAAATAATATTTTGATTCACATATAAAGTATATCTACTTTATGTTTGTATCATAAAGTTGACATGTTTTTACTTTTGGAAAACATCAGAGGGCTTAAAAGTTCAGAAGCAATTTTCCAATTTTTCACAAAATTTTCAAAATCAGAATTTTTTAGGCACCAGTTCAGTTTTGAAGTCGATTTGAAGGGCCTTCATATTAGAAATACCCCACAAATTACCCCATTATAAAAACTGCACCCTTCAAAGTATTCAAAATGACATTCAGTAAGTTTGTTAACCCTTTAGGTGTTTCACAGGAATAGCAGCAAAGTTAAGGAGAAAATTCAAAATCTAATTTTTTTATACTCGCATGTTCTTGTAGACCCAGTTTTTGAAATTTTACAAGGGGTAAAAGGAGAAAAAGCCCCACAAAATTTGTAACCCAATTTCTCTTGAGTATGGAAATACCTCATATGTGTATGTCAAGTGTTCGGCGGGCGCAGTAGAGGGCTCAGAAGGGAAGGAGCGACAATGGGATTTTGGAGAGTGAGTTTAGCTGAAATGGTTTTTGGGGGGCATGTCACATTTAGGAAGCCCCTATGGTGCCAGAACAGCCAAAAAAAAAAAAAACACATGGCATACTATTTTGGAAACCACACCCCTCAAGGCACGTAACAAGGGGTCCGGTGAGCCTTAACACCCCACAGGTGTTAGACGACTTTTTGTTATATTCGGATGTGTAAATAAAAAAAAAAATTTTTTCACTAAAGTGCAGGTTTTTTCCCCAAATTTACAATTTCTACAAAGGGTAATGGGAGAAAAATCCCCCCAAACTTTGTAACGCAATTTCTCCCGAGTGGGGAGATACCCCATATGTGGCCCTAAACTGTTGCCTTGAAATACGACAGGGCTCTGAAGTGAGAGAGCGCCATGCGCATTTGAGGCCTGAATAAGGAATTTGCAGTAGGGGCGGACCTGGTTACAAGGATGGGGCTTGTCTCCACCAAAACCCTACAGCAGTGTCTCCCACAGGGTGCCTCCAGCTGTTGCAAGACTCCCAGCCTTCCAGGACAGTCTATGGCTGTCCGGCAACACTGGGAGTTGTCGTTTTGCCACAGCTGGAGGCACCGTTTAGGAAACACTGCAGTATGAGACGTTTTTCATTTTTATTGGGGGGGGGGGGGGGGCGACATGTAAGGGGGTGTATGTGTAGTGTTTTACTTTTTATTATTTGTTAGTGTAGTGTAGTGTTTTTAGGGTACATTCACACAGGCAGGGGTTCACAGTAAGTTTCCTTGAAGGAAACCCACTGTAAACCCGTCCGTGTGAATGTACCCTGTACATTCACATGGGGGGGGGGGGCGTCCCAAGGGGGGGGGGCACCCCAAACCTTCAGCTGTGGCAAAATGACAACTCCCAGAATGCACTGATAGACCGTACATGCTGGGAGTTGTAGTTTTACAACAGCTGTAGGTGCACTGGTGGGGAACCACTGAGTTAGAAAACAGACTCTAGCTCAGTGATTCCAACCCATGTGCCTCCAGCTGTTGCAAGACTACAACTCCCAGCATGTACGGTCTGTCAGTGCACTCTGGGAGTTGTAGTTTTGCAACAGCTGGAGGCACACGGGTTGGAATCACTGAGTTAGGAAACAGACTCTAGCTCAGTGTTTCCCAACCAGTGTGCCTACAGCTGTTGCAAAACTACAATTCCCAGCACGGCCAGACAGTCAGGGATGCTGGGTGTGTAGTTCTGCAATATCTGGCCCTTCAGATGTTGCAGAACTACAACTCCCAGCATGCCTGGACAGTCTGGGTATGCTAGGAGTTGTAGTTATGACACATCTGGGGAAGAACAGTGGCCTCCAAACTGTAGCCCTCCAGATGTTGCAAAACTACAACTCAAAGCATGCCCAGACTGTCCAGGCATGCTGGGAGTTGTAATTCTGCAACATCTGAAGGGCCAGATTTTGCAGAACTACACGCCCAGCATCACTGACTGTCTGGGCATGCTGGAAGTTGTAGTATTGCAACATCTGGAGGGCTACAGTTTGGAGACCACCATATAGTGGTCTCCAAACTTTGCCACTTCAGATGTTGCAAAACAACAACTCCCAGCATGCCCAGACAGTCAGTGCATGCTGGGAGTTGTAGTTTTGCAACATCTGGAGGACCACAGTTTAGAGACCACTACACAGTGGTCTCCAAACTGTGACCCTCCAGATGTTGCAAAACTACAACTCCAAGCATGCCCAGACAGCCTTTGGCTGTGTGGGCATGCTGGGAGTTGTAGTTTTGCAGCTTTTAGAAGGCCAAAGTGAAGATCACTTACCGCGATCTTCACTGCAGCCTTCTCAGCCGCACTTTCTGGCCGCCGCTCTTCCTCCTGCCGCCGCTTGTTCTTGCCCCCACTGCCCGGGATGCTGTCGCCTCCGCCACCGATGCCGGTCCGGGTAAGCCGGGCCATGTTCCCCCCCCTCGCCGCCAGTGTTCCCCCCGCTCTGTACCGACTTCGATCGGTGCGCAGAGCAGGGGGAAATGAACTGTAACCGCCCGCCCCCCTCCTGCCATTGGTGGTCAGCCTGACCGACCAATGGCAGGGATTAGGAGGGGGTGGCAACATTGCCACCTCGCTCCTATGCTGTAGGCTGATCGGAGCTGTCTCTGACAGCTCCGATCAGTCTTACTTTCCGGGAGATCGGGTCACCAGTGACCCGATTTGCCCGGATTGCGGCAAATCGCAGGTCTGAATTGACCTGCGATTTGCTGCGATCGCCGATATGGAGGGGGGGGGGGTCTCAGGACCCCCCTAGGCATTGCCACGGGATGCCTGCTGATAGATATCAGCAGGCATCCCTGTCCGATCACCGCCCGGCGAGCGGCAGTGATCGGAAATACGGAGGGCATATAGATATGCCCTCCGTCCTTAAGTGACGGGATGCGAGGGCGTATGCATACGCCCTTCGTCCCCATGGAGTTAAAGGGGTATTCCAGAAAAAAACATTTTTATATATATATATATATCAACTGGCTCCAGAAAGTTAAACAGATTTGTAAATATCTTCTATAAAAAAATCTTAATCCTTTCAGTACTTACGAGCTTCTGAAGTTAAGGTTGTTCATTTCTATCTAAGTGCTCTCTGATGACACCTCTCGGGAAACGCCCAGTTTAGAAGAGGTTTGCTATGGGGATTTGCTTCTAAACTTTTTCATTTCCCGAGACACGTGTCATCAGAGAGCACTTAGACAGAAAAGAACAACCTTAACTTCAGAAGCTCATACGTACTGAAAGGATTAAGATTTTTTAATAGAAGTAATTTACAAATCTTTTTAACTTACTGGAGCCAGTTGATATATAAAAAACATTTTTTCCTGGATAACCCCTTTAAGGTTGTTATAGTTTGTATTGGATTCTATCATGGTATGGTACTTGGAAAACACAAGAGCACATAAGCATAAAAAAAAAGTGGCACAACACAGTTATATGCTGAGACTCACAAGCTGAAGCTAAAAAGACCTAACGGGGGTTATGTGACAAAACAAAGCCCAAGGGAATTTTGGAATGAGTTTGTGGGTTGGTTGTGGCTTGCAGTGCCACAGCCTGCAAAGGCAACTTGAGGGTTACCCCATGTTTCGTGGGCTGGTTTAGTGGCTTGGGTGCTGCATTATCAGTGTAAGAAAGGTTGGACCAGGCACTCTCTTGTATGGGTGTTAGGCTTGGTGGACTGATGTTGTGAGGTGGAATAAACACCAGACACAAAGTTGAAGTAAATAATCTCTCTTCCAATAAGGCACATAAAGTCACAGCCTTTGGCAACAAATCCAACAACTTTGTGGTAGACAACTAGAGCAGGGGAAACATCCTTAAGGTAATATTGTCAAAAAATGAATACCCTCTCATCTTTGCTTTCCTCATGCCTTTAAAGGAGTACTCCGCTGCTAGACATCTTATTCCCTATCCAAAGGATAGGGAATAAGATGTATGATCGCAGGGGTCCCGATGCAGGGACCCCCTGCTATCTCCCGCAGCACTCGCCGGGTTCCTGCGGCAGTGGTCGTGACGTCATGGCCAAGCCCCCTCTTTACATCACGCCATGCCTCCTCCAGATATGCCTCCAGACATAGGGATGAATGGGGGGGGGGGGGGGCATGACGTCACAAGGGGGCATGGCCAGAATTCTGGACCACCGGAGTACCCCTTTAAATGCAATAATATATAATTCCCAACAGATGGCCCCCAGCAGGGTGCAGACATATTTAGTACTTACTCATTCCTTTCCCTGCAATGCCCAATCTATAAGAAACAGGAGCCTTGAAGTGTAGCTCCCATAGCTAGGTAGATAACTAGACTAGGCCTGTAGCCATGTAGGGCCCTAGACATTTTTATTGAGTTCCCATATAGGTTTTCTCCAAAACACTAGGAAGGACATTTATCATTGTTGCTTTGGCAAGCGAATTCTGCAGTCATTTATTCCTTGCTTTGATTTTGCTTATGTGTGACATATTTATCATACTATCACAGGGGATTGATACGTTTGGCTTACATAATCAAAAAACAATAAATCCCTTTAGAATACAATTTTTTTTTTTAGCACACATAACACTGTGGAACTGCAAATGTTTCATTTAATCAGTAATGGTCCATTGCGATCGCTCCTGTCTCATTGGATTCTTGGCGTAATTCCACAGCTACTATATGACATCGACGACCACAAGGTCTCTCTCTTGAAAAGATGACATTGATTTTTTTAAACTGAAATTTAAGATTTTTGAAATTGAAATTTAAGATTTTGGAATTGAAATTTAAGATTTTAAAATTGATATTTAAGATTACACTCCCAATTTTTAATCTCCCAGGCCCCGGCGTGTGGTTACAAACGACCAAATCTAACAAGGAGTCACATGTCCCATGGCAGCACAATGACCGAGCCTGGAGGCGGCATCAGTTTGAGGAGACCATATAGTGACTGAATGACCACCTGGAGTTTGTGGCAGCATGAAGAGACCATATAGTATCTGAATTGCACAGCCTGGAGTTGGTGGCAGCATGAGTAGAACATATAGTGGCTGAATGGCACAGCCTGGAGGTGGTGAAGCATGAGGAGACCATATAGTGGTTGAATGGCACATCCTGGAGTTGGCTGAAGCATGAGGAGACCATATAGTGGTTGAATGGCACAGCCTGGAGTTGGCTGAAGCATGAGGAGACAATATAGTGCATGAATGGCAAAGCCTAGAGGTGGTGAAGCATGAGGAGACCATATAGTGGCTGAATGGCACAGCCTGGAGGTGGCTGAAGCATGAAACCATATAGTCGCTGAATGGCACAGCCTGGAGGTGGTGAAGCATGAGGAGACCATATAGTGGCTGAATGCCACAGCCTGGTGGTGGCTGAAGCATGAGGAGACCATTTGGTGGCTGAGTGTCATAGCCTGGAGTTGGCGGCAGCATGAGTAGAACAAATAGTGGCTGAATGGCACAGCCTGGAGTTTGTGGCAGCATGAGGAGACCATATAGTGGCTGAATGGCACAGCCTCTTTTTGTTGTCCATGCTTAGTGTGACACACACAGACACACAATGCAAAGATTAAGTGAACTTCTCTCCTTTTTATCTGCTTTCAGGTGTGATTTTTATATTACCCACACCTGTTACTTGCCCCAGGTGAGCTAAAGGAGCATCACATGCTTGAAACAATATTATTTTTCCACAATTTTGTAAGGGTGCCAATAATTTTGTCCAGCCCATTTTTGGAGTTTGCTGTGACATTCAGTCCAAATAGCTTTTTTTCCTCCCTTTTTTTGTTTAGTTCCGATACACACAAAGAGAATAAACATGTGTAATGCAAATCATGTGTTACTGCAATCCTTTTCCCTGAGAAATACTTCATTTTCTTGAAAAAAATCAGGGGTGCCAACATTTACGGCCATGACTGTAAAAGGTGGAAGGGAACAACGTATGGTCCATTGTAAGACGTGGGGGTAAAAACTTCCCCTGTAAGACCCTACTCTCGCACTATTAACCCCTTCATGACCAGCTAGTTTTGGCCTTCATGACCCAGTCCGTTTTTTCAAATCTGACATGTGTCTCTTTAAGTGGTAATAACTTTGAACTGCTTTAACCCGGCAAAGTGATTCAGAGATTTTTTTGTTAATACAGCGATTTTTTTGAAAAACAAATATTGAGAAAAATTTGAAACTCTTTCCCCACATTAGGTGCAGTCACTGAGGACAAGGAGGGATCTGTACACTGAGCCAGCCATACACTGAGAACTGAATATAATACTGCCATACACTGTGCCCCAAATATAATCCTGCGATACACTGCGCCCCAAATATAATACTGCCTTACACTGAGTACTGAATATAATACTGCCATACACTGCACCCCAAATATAATACTGCCATACACTGAGCCCTGAATATTATACTGGCATACACTGCACCCTGAATAAAATACTGGCATACACTGCGCCCAAAATATAATACTGCCATACACTGTGCCCTGAATATAATAATGCCATGCACTGTGCCCTGAATATAATACTGCCATACACTGCTCCCTGACTATAATATTGCTATACACTGTGCCCATAATATAATACTGCCATGCACTGTGCCCTGAATATAATACTGCCATACACTGCGCCCTGAATATAATAATGCCATGCACTATGCCCTGAATATAATAATGCCATGCACTGTGCCCTGAATATAATAATGCCATGCACTGCGACCTGAATATAATACTGGCATATACTGCGCCCTGAATATAATACTGCCATACACTGTGACCCAAATATAATAATGCCGTACACTGCACCCTGAATATAATAATGCCATGCACTGTGCCCTGAATACAATACTGCCATACACTGCGCCCTAAATATAATACTGCCATACACTGTGCCCTGAATATAATACTGCCATACACTGGGCCCTGAATATAATACTGCCATGCACTGCGCCCTGAATATAATACTGCCATACACTGTGCCCATAATATAATACTGCCATGCACTGTGCCCTGAATATAATACTGCCATACACTGCGTCCTGAATATAACACTGCCATATACTGTGCCCTGAATATAATACTGCCATGCACTGTGCCCTGAATATAATACTGCCATACACTGCACCCTGAATATAATACTGCCATACACTGCGCCCTGAATATAATACTGCCATACACTGCGCCCTGAATATAATACTGCCATGCACTGTGCCCTAAACATAATACTGCCATTAGTCTTTGGATTAGCCTTTGGATAGGGGATAAGTTATAGATTGCGGGGGGTCCAAGCATTGAGACCCCCCACGATCTCCTGCACGGGGGCCTAGTCAGTATGCCAGAAGCCGACGTCTGACCCCACAGGAAGCCGTGGTCGGCACGCTCCCTCCATGTATCTCTATGGAGTATACGGAGGGGTGTGTCGGCCGGCACTTCGTGTGGGGTCGGCATAACTCTTTTCCAGCTGACTGCCAAGGCCCGTACTGGAGATCGCGGGGGTCCCAGCGCTCGGACCCCCCCACAATCTATAACTCATTCCATATTCTTTGGACCCCGCATCTATCAATTATGCATATACACCTCCCCCCTTATCCTTGGCTTCCTCAGCCTCACACCTCCACAAATCCCCCCATCCTTGTTATCCTCACCAACACCCCCCAGCCTCCCCCCCTTCAATCATAAATATATACCCCTCCCCTCATCCTTGGTCCTAACCCCCCAGCCTCCCCCCCATCAATCATAAATATACACCCCCCCCTCATCCTTGGTCCTAACCCCCCAGCCCCCCCCCCCCCATCAATCATAAATATACACCCCCCTCATCCTTGGTCCTAACCCCCCAGCCTCCCATCAATCATAAATATACCCCCCCCCCTCATCCTTGGTCCTAACTCCCCAGCCTCCCATCAATCATGAATATATACCCCTCCCCTCATCCTTGGTCCTAACCCCCCAGCCTCCCATTAATCATAAATATACCCCCCCCCTCATCCTTGGTCCTATCCTAACCCCCCAGCCTCCCCCATCAATCATAAATATATACCCCCCCCATCCTTGGTCCTAACCCCCCAGCCTCCCCCATCAATCATAAATATACACCCCCCCTCCTCATCCTTGGTCCTAACCCCCCAGCCTCCCCTCATTAATCATAAATATACACCCCCCCTCCTCATCCTTGGTCCCAACCCCCCAGCCTCCCCCCATCAATCATAAATATACACCCCCCTCCTCATCCTTGGTCCCAACCCCCCAGCTTCCCCCCATCAATCATAAATATACACCCCCCCTCCTCATCCTTGGTCCCAACCCCCCAGCCTCCCCCCATCAATCATAAATATACACCCCCCTCCTCATCCTTGGTCCCAACCCCCCAGCTTCCCCCCATCAATCATAAATATATACCCCCTCCTCATCCTTGGTCCTAACCCCCCAGCCTCCCCGCATCAATCAAAAATATACACCCCCCTCCTCATCCTTGGTCCTAACCCCCCAGCCTCCCCCCATCAATCATAAATATATACCCCCCCTCCTCATCCTTGGTCCTAACCCCACAGCCTCCCCCATCAATCATAATTATACACCCCTTCCTCCTTGTTCGTCACCCCCAGCCTCCCCCCATCAATAATACATATACAACACCCCCCCTCTCCTCAGTCTCCCACCCCCCCACCCCACCCCACCACTTTATTCTTTTGTTCTCCTCAGCCCACCCTCCACAGCCCATGCTTACCTTAATCACACGCAGATCCGTCCCGCGCTCAGCTGCAGTGCCGGGCTCCCAGCTTTACGGCGTGAAGACGCAGGGGGGAATGACGCCGCACATGACGTCGCATGTGACGTCGCGCGTGACTCCCCTGCACTCCCAGGGCTACGGAGAAGCAGTACAGCCGCAGGCAGCAACAACATTTTCCGCCCCCCTCCCCCCAGAATGTGGTCCTGACCGCCCTTAAGCTGGCGCTCGGTCTGCCAAGTTATAGAGCCGGGCCTGCTATGCGGGCCACCTGTGCAGCCCACTGGACCTATTTTCATGTAGGGGCCTGGTGCCCCTACATTAATCCGGCTCCAAAGCCGCCCTAGGCCCAGCGGCCCACCGGGATAATTCCCGGTATCCGGTAGGCCAGTCCGGGCCTGGTCGGGGGCACAGCGTCGGACGTGTAAGGAACACCGGGGGAAGGGGGGACAGGTAAGGGGCAAGGGGCACTGGGGTCTCCTAGCAGAGCAGTGTGTGTCCCGATCCCTGTGAAAGGGATGCCGCGAGTAGCAGCCAGTATCTGCATGACGTATATGTACGTCATAGGTCGGGAAGGGGTTAAAGGGGTACTCCGGTGGGAAAAAAAAAAATTTCTAAATCAACTGGTGCCAGAAAGTTAAACAGATTTGTAAATTACTTCTATTAAAAAATCTTAATCCTTCCAGCTGCTCAATACTACAAAACTACAAAGGAAATTATTTTCTTTTTGGAACACAGTGCTCTCTGCTGAGATCTCTGTCCATTTTATGAACTGTCCAGAGCAGCATATGTTTGCTAAGGGGATTTTCTCCTACTCCGGACAGTTCTTAAAATGGACAAAGATGTCAGCAGAAAGCACTGTGCTCGTGATTCAGCAGAGAACTCTGTTCCAAAAAGAAAATAATTTCCTCTGTAGTATTCAGCAGCTAATAAGTACTGGAAGGATTAAGAATTTTTTATAGAAGTAATTTACAAATCTGTTTAACTTTCTGCCACCAGTTGATTTAAAAATAAAGTTTTCCACTGGAGTACCCATTTAATTCCCCTATTGACAAGTGTTAGGCTAGAGGTTTTGACACTGCATTTTTTTAGGCTTAAAAACGCCAGAAAAGCTGCCACTGTTTTTCCCTGTGTTTTGGCGTTTTTTCTGGCATTTTCTGGCATTTTTATTTTTTGGCCCCTTTGGGTTTTTTCCAAATTTTTTGGTAGCCAAAAAGAAAAAAGGATGGTGTAGGGATGGAAAATTTATTATTTAACAACATTTTTATTTTTTATAATGAAATTTAATTAATTTTTAATAAAATGTTTGTGTGTGTTTCCCTTTTTTTCTCTATTTTTTTTTAAGGTAGTACTACTACTCCCAGCATGGATCCGACTGTTCCAATATGGGAGTAGTAGTACCTGTACTAATAGACAGATCACCCCGGATGTTACTGCTGACACCTGATGCGATCGTCCTATCTATTGCAGAGATGTGGAGTGGCTCTGCAATATTCACATCACTCGCTGGTGTGAGGTGGAAATCTGCATCATACACACTAATATAACTCAGCCCTGGTTGGGAAACACTAGCATACACACACATAACAGGGACTACAACTCCCAGCATGTGTCATTCAGGAGTCCCCCCCATTCACACATAGAAATCATCCCTAGTCCGAAATTTATTCCCCAGCCCCTGCAGGGGGAGGGGGGCGAGGGAGACGTGTACATCCTCTCTCCCCTGCTCTGTGTTCTTTCTCCTGTGCAGATCTGTGTCCTCCGAAGGCAGAGCATGGACAGGGGAGATGAGGGGGGAATGTACCTCCTCTCTCCCCCTGCTCTGCATTCGCTCCCCCTAGCTCTAGCTTCGGAAATATTCGGAGAGCTGAGGGGAGGAGCGAAGGCAAGTCTGCATGGGGTGCAAATTTCCATCTCACACTGGCCAGAGTATAGTGCAGAGATGCGGAACGCAGGAGAAAGCCGCTCTACATCTCTGCAATAGATAGGAAAATTGCAGCGGGTGTCAAAGACACAGCGGAACAAAGACACAGAATTGCGCTGAAAAATTATTCCTGCCTTCTCTGCTAAGGTTTATGAAGTTGAGGCAGCTTGTTGAAATGTAGAAAGTGACTGAGAGGTTAATGGCTGCAGTAAAAAAAAAAAATCAGTGAAAAAAAACACTCCTCTCTGTCCACCAGAACGCTTCTGTGACTAGGAGGTGAAACGCTGCTGGAAAAAGCTTTTCTTTGTAACACACACACAGCGATGTCTGCCCTATCTCTCTGCAGTGAAAGGATGAAGTGACGATCTGGAATATGGCTGCCTATTATATAGGAATGTGACGTCACAGTTGTGACTGGCTGCTGATAGGCTGCATCCTGCATGTGATTCAGGGTCATCCCACCTGCCGTTGTTCCTGCCTTCCCAGAGTTCCTTTCCCCATGTCCTAACATGTGGATCCGCCATTGATGCCCTGGAGCCTGAACCGCACTAAATGGAGCTTAATGAAATTCTTTTTGATGCTCCGGCCTGTTGGTAACCGCTCTTCCCGGCACTCCTGTGGCGGTGGGTACTGGGGTAATAATTGGGGGTTAACGATAGCTATTTTTGGGGCTAACGCTAAGCCCGGCTTAGTAATGGACTCCGTCTATAAGACAGCTTCCCCTACCAAACCTGTAAAGTAAATAAAATAAAACACTACTACTACTAATACTTTAAAAAAAAAAAACTCCCCCACAAGCCCTCATTAACCCTTTTATTACCATAAAAAAAAATACGCTGGTCATCATAATAGTCCATCGAATCCTAAGTAGTCCCCAGGATACACGGATATGAAATGAGAAGAGACAAATAGGTTACTACATTTATTGTCATCCGCTCGCACATCTCCTGCCACTCCCATGCCGCACGACTACAACTCCCAGCATGCCCTTGCATTAAGGACATGCTGGAAGCTGTAGTCATGCGGCTTGGGCAGATGTGCGGGCAGGTGACAAGCTTGTCACATACCCCACGGCACAACTACAACTCTTAGCATGCCCTTACAGTAAGGATGTGCTGGGAGTTGTAGTTGTGTGGCATGGGTGAGTGTCAGGACCTCCTGGCCAATCACAGCTGCCAGAGGGAAATATGAAGTTACAGTGCTGTAACTTAATTTTCCACACTGGGAAACCAGGGAATGGAGCATAAGCTGCCCGCTTCCCAGGCTTCCTTGCCACCTGCCCGCGCTGCAGGATTCCGCCCGCCCACGCCGCACCACTACAACTCTCAGCATGTCTTTACAATAAGGACATGCTGAGAGTTGTAGTTCTGCGCCGTAGGTGGGAGATGTGCGGGCGGGTGACAAACTTTTCAACCGCTTGCACATCTTCCACCCACCCGTGCCGCACCACTACTACTCCCAGCATGTCCTTAAAATAAGGACATGCTGAGAGTTGTAGTCCTGCGGTGCGGGCAGGTGACAAGGAAGCCAGGAAAGCGGGCAGCTTATGCTCCGCTCCCTGGCTTCCCAGCGGGGAAAATGAAGTTACGGCACTTTAACTTTATATTTCTCTCTGGCAGCTGTGATTGGCCAGGAGGTCTGGACCAATCACAGGTCTACCCGGGAAACATGAAATTACTGTACTGTAATTTCATATTCCTGTCGGCCGGCTCTGCTCCCGGCTACCCGACCGCATCTATCACCTGGCAAAAAGCTGTTGTAACTATAACTCCCAGAATGTCCTCACTGTAAGGGCGTGCTGGGAGTTGTAGTTCTGCAACAGCTAGCGGATGGGTGATAGATGAGGGCGGGTGGCTGGGGAGCGGAGCTGCACAAAAAGTGCTGTCAAAAGCTTGCTGGCTTACACTTGCGACTTTTTTTTTTTACTTACGTGCGACTTTCGCACTTGATAAATTCCCGAACACTACAAAGTAAAAACTGAAAATTGCTTAGGTAGGGCTGACTGGTATTTTTTGCTTACCCACAAAAAGTTGCTTACGCGCATGTGCGACTTTTTGTGCAACTTTTGTAAGCAAACACAAACCCCCTCTAAATCCCTTGATAAACCTTGTTCTAGATGAATCATTGCCTCTCAATATATGCCTATGGACAGTATAAAGTAACAGTAATGCTAATAATAAAATGTATTTATATAGTTCCAGCTGATTTTGCAGCACTTTACAATTCTGGTGGTACATAAACAGAAAATAAGACATTACAGATTTGCACACAAGGACTGAGGGCCCTGCTCCCAAGTGCTTAAAATCTATAATTCAAGAGTTTAAAATCTATGATGCAAGAATTTACATCTATAGCGCATGGGGATTATCTGCTCACAGTCTACCATAAAACACAGTGGAGGTCATTTAAAAAAAAACTCTTCACGTCCAAAATGTTGTCTTTCGTGCCCAAATTTTGGCACACAAAAGTTTCCATCAGATATTCAAAGTGGTTTGAATATGGAGAATGATCCAAGGTTTACACTAGTCACGCCAGTTTTACAAAAGTGGGCTTGGTTATGTAAAATTCATGTTTTCCATGATATTTTCAAAGGGGTGAGAGTCCATTTTACATCAAAAATTTCACACCAGCTTTTTACTAGTGTAGAAATCACAGAAATGGTTGTAATTTTTTTTGTTTTTTGGGGAAAAAGGTGTTATATAATCTATTTTTGAAAAATTAATAATTATTATTGGAAAATGTTCGGTAAAAAATATATTTTTTTTTCATTGTCACTGCACCTGCACTCACATTTAACCCCTGGACATGTTTAATTTAAACAGTATCGCTTGTATGAGCACTAGTAACATGGAATATTATGTGAGATGTTTCTGCCAGAACTTTCCGTGATTCAAAATTTGGCGCCAAAATTGCTGATTATTATATATGCTGATGAAATTATAAATAGTGGCGCGAAAAAGACCAAAAATGGCACGAAAATGTATGTATGTTTATCACCTGCTTATCTTCCTTAAGAACAAAATAATTAGGCCTTGAAATTTGACATACCCAACCCTTCTTTCTACTGATGTCATCAATTAGGAGAAAGTTGTCTTACCCCATACACATAAGATAGTTAACTGGACCCACCAAAAATATCTGATTTAGCTGACTTTGTTCATATGTATATGGGCACTTTTAGGTCTCTCAAATTTATATTTATGGTGACCAATTTTATACCTTTCTTATAATAAATGGAAGGGGCAAAATAATGATTAGGTCTTGGCTTAATGATTGCCTGTTCGGTATTAAAGAGCTTGGGCACATGGAGTTGCATAAAGTCACTGGTGGCTCCATATATCCCTAAGGGTATGTTTACACTGAGGAATTGGGGCGGAAATTACGCTGAAGAGTTCCGCCCCAAAACACTGTTTTTTTCCCGCTCAGAATTAGCAGCGTTTTCGTGCGGAATACCTTCGGACATTGTCCGAAGGCCCGGCCGGGAAAAGGGCCCGCTGTCTGCCGCCTGTCATATGAAATCTTTAAAAAAAAAAATATATATATATATATGCTTGACAAAGGCTTGTACGCCGAAACGTTGCATCCCGTGTTCTAATGCAATAAAGAATCTTAACCTGCATTTAATCCGGACCCAGTGATTGGTGCTGTTTCCTCAAAAGGAGTACTGTTTTTATATATATGTAGGAGAGGCGCTTAAGTCACGCCCCACAGTGACATGAACCTCACGTCTAAGCGCGGCAGCGCCGGTTTTCCCTGCTGCCGCCACCGCCGTGGACCGGTGTGCCCGCTCTGCCTGTCCTCAGTGTACGGAGCCACGTTTGTCCTCAGTGTGCCCTCCCTGCTTGTCCTTAGTGTACGGAGCCCTGATTGTCCTCAGGTACAGAACCCTGCATGTTCTCAGTGTACAGGGCCCTGCTTGTCCTCAGTGTGCAGGGCCCTGCTTGTCCACAGTGTACAGACCCCTACTTGTCCTCAGTGTACAGGGCCCTGCTTGTCCTCAGTGTACAGGGCCCTGCTTGTCCTCAGTGTACAGGGCCCTGCTTGTCCTCAGTGGACAGGGCCCTGCTTGTCCTCAGTGTACAGGGCCCTGTTTGTCCACAGTGTACAGAGCCCTGCTTGTCCTCAGTGTACGGAGCCTCGTTTGTCCTCAGTGTGCCCACCCCGCTTGTCCTTAGTATAAAGAGCCTCATTTGTCCTGAGTGTGCCCGCCCTGCTTGTCCTTAGGTACAGAACCCTGCTTGTCCTCAGTGTACAGGGCCCTGATTGTCCTCAGTGTACAGCGCCCTGCTTGTCCTCAGTGTACAGGGCCCTGCTTGTCCTCAGTGTACAGAGCCCTCCCGAAGAAGTGCCCTGATTTCTCTGCCGGCCTTCTCAGCCGTTTGCTGCCCTTGCTTTATTTGGTCTGGGGGCCCTGAGTGGTGTCAGGCCTCCCCTGTATGATGGTATTATTTAGTCAATACAGTTTTAAAGGTGGTCCTGTGGAGGTAATATTCAATTTTTTTTAAACCTTAATTCTTAAGAAAAACCTGCATATGCCCCAGGTGTGAGTGGACACATCACCACCTTTACATTCAAGGCCTTGGCTTGTGGAGGACAATAGTTTTCCTTTCCCTGGTTTCTGGCAATCCATTGTACGTCACTCATTGCTGTCAATGGCCCTCATTTACTATTGTAAACCCGACTTGTTTTGTCGGGTTTTTTTGGCGCATCTTTGTCTGCGCCATGTCGCAGACATCGTGCGCCAGTCTGCGACACGATGCAACATTTTTTCCCGATGGACCCGATGTGGATTCTCCCAAAACCGAAAAAGGGGCGTAACCCGACATTTCTGAGCTTTCCCACGTATTTATAAAGGTTTCCAACCCAAATTTGTTGAATTGTTGTGGATTTTTTCCAGACAACTCAGAGGAGTTTGAAACCAAAACCAACAAAACCCAGTGTGACAAACAGGATGCGACATAATAATAAATACCAGGGGGAAAAAGCAATCGGGTAAGAAAGCAACATAGACTTACAACCCGATTTTCTAAGTAAATGATGTGTATTAAACACTGAGTAACTGAGTGACATAGTTATCAATATTTCCATTGAAGTGAGTAAATGGGAATACATGGTGTTAAAAAGGGAATTTGTTCAGACTTATGAAATTGCTGAATTGGACATTGTAGTGGGTTTACATATGTTTTGCTGACAAATCAGGTTTAAAATACCTTATTATGATGTAAACTATGAAAACAGCTAGGTTTCACCACTGTTGTATATTCGCATGAAATGAAAGGGAAAAAAAAAAACTAATTTCGATCCTGACATCTCAAGTGAGTTTCTTATGGATGTGGTAATGGGTAAGGGTAAATGCATTTGGGGTGACTGTGGTGCTAGAAAAAAGAGCAATATGTCAAAAAAATAGTTTAAGATTTTGAAATCCTTCGGGAATGACCCCTCCCTTGCCATTAAGAAGGCTGACAAGGGAAAAACCATAGTAGTTCCGCATGAGAAAATGTAAAATATTGCTCACAGTCAGTTGGCTCATGAATCGCTGTATATGAAGCTACATAGTGATCCAATTACAATATATAAGGTTGATTGATGAATTTCTTATCCATTGTTGCCCTCTGTAATCCATACAGTAATAGTGCGCCCAATTAGCCCCAAACAGTTATAGTATCGCTGTAGTGTCCCCCACATAGATAAATAGTTCACCTGTTGTGCCATATACAGGATTAGTGCACCCTTTGGGCCCCGACACATAATATTAAGTAATGTATTAGTTAAATATTAATACATTAAGTACAAATATTAGTAAATTTACATTAGTGCTCTACATATAGTAATGATGACACCTTATTGCTCTTCCATTGTAATGGTGTCTACTTAGTACCTCAATTACTGCTGCTTCCTTTGTGCCCTTCACATAGTAATGGTGCTTATACCATTTCTTACTGTACTGGTGCATTTTTGGTGCTTCCTCATGATATTGGTGCTCCCTTTGTGCCTCCAAACAGTATAAGTGTCCCCTTTATGCTCCTTACAGCAAAGGTGCCCTCTTAAAGATTCTCCACAGTTTAGGTACTCCCATTATGACCTTTTATAGTATAGATATTCCTTAGTGCCCCTCACAGTAAAGGTGCCTTCTTGGAACCCCCTTGCAGTATAGGTGCCCCTTTAAAATGTCAGTACCCCTTTCAAATTATAAAAAGTTATACCCAACTGTTCACCTGATCAATTAAGCAAGCAGTATACAGGCCTATGCCAGCCTGTGCCTGTCCTATGTACAGTTGATAGCTCAGCATAAGTAGGCCTGATTATGTTACTTCAGTGCACTGGCTTGCATTGTTGTTCTTTCCCAGCATCTTGTTGGCTACAGGCTAAATTAGGTCTGCAGTAAATAAGACACCAGAATGGGACCCTGGCACAATATAGAGTTGTCCTGCATCAGGATGTAAATACAGTTGACAGTTGTGCTTATGCCCCTGATGTCTGGTGCCAGCTGCATCCCACTCCTGGGTGGTCATGACAATGAATGGCCAACTGGGTATCTACCAGTAGAACCTATGGCTATTTCCCCATTGGGTAAACCATTTCTCAAAGTGAGGACCTGTAAATCATGAAGTACGACCACCAGGCTGGTCTGTCAATTTCTTCAGGAATTGGAAAACTTCCTTCTCGTAAATTTTTGTTTTAGTGTGTGTATGTGCTGAAATACTAATCTGCTAATACTAATTAAAGAATACCTGTCACCATCTATAAAAAAAATTCTGTCCCTACCTGTTGCCAACTATCCCTAACCCCCTCACTGCCTTTAAAACTTTTTTTTTAGCTTTCAAAATGTTGAAGATTTTCTGGTTATACTCTTTTGTAGGTTTTGTTTTACTTCATAGGAAGTCTGTTTATGCCCTTGCACTGTACCTGTATGGTTGTGGGCTTTAAATCTGCACAGTATAAATGTCAGACACAGGTTTATGGCTTGTACACTGAGAAAGATGAGGCTCCAGTTCCTGCATTCAAGCAGGAAAAGGTCAATTGCTTAGCTGCTACAGAAAAATATACACTGCTCAAAAAAAGAAAGGGAACACTAAGATAACACATCCTAGATCTGAAAGAATGAACTAATCATATGAAATACTTTTGTCTTACATAGTTGAATGTGCTGACAACAAAATCACACAAAAATGATCAATGGAAATCAAAGTTATCAACCCATGGAGGTCTGGATATGGAGTCACACTCAAAATCAAAGTGGAAAACCACACTACAGGCTGATCCAACTTTATGTAATGTCCTTAAAACAAGTCAAAATTAGGCTCAGTAGTGTGTGTGGCCTCCACGTGCCCATATGACCTCCTTATAACGCCTTGGCATGCTCCTGATGAGGTGGTGGATGGTCTCCTGAGGGCTGTCCTCTCTGACCTGGAATAAAGCATCTGCCAACTCCTGGAGATGGCATTGGCGGATGGAGCGAGACATGATGTCCCATATGTGCTCAATCGGATTCAGGTCTGGGGAACGGGAGGGACAGTCCATAGTATCAATGCCTTCCTCTTGCAGGAACTGCTGACACACTCCAGCCACATGAAGTCTAGCATTGTCTTACATTAGGAGGAACCCAGGATCAACCGCACAAGCATATGGTCTCACGTTGGGTCTGAGGATCTAATCTCAGTACCTAATGGCAGTCAGGCTAGTGCTGGCAAGCACATGGAGGGCTGTGCGGCCCCCCAAAGAAATGACACTCCACACCATTACTGACCCACTGCCAAACCAGTCATGCTGGAGGATGTTGCAGGCAGCAGAACATTCTCCACGGCGTCTCCAGACTCTGTCACATCTGTCACATGTGCTTAGTGTGAAACTGCTTTCATCTGTGAAGAGCACAGGGCGCAAGTGGCGAATTTGCCAATCTTGGTGTTCTCTGGCAAATGCCAAACGTCCTACATGACGATGGGCTATAAGCACAACCCCAACCTGTGCACATCGGGCCCTCATACCACCCTCATGGAGTCTGTTTCTGACCGTTTGAGTGGACACATGCACATTTGTTTTCTGCTGGAGGTCATGTTGCAGGGCTCTGGAGTGCTCCTGGTAGCACCCTCATGCTCTGGACACTATGCTGAAAGACATAGCAAACCTTCTTGCTACAGCTCGCATTGATGTGCCATTATGGATGGGCTGCACTACCTGAGCAACTTGTGGGTTGTAGACTCCATCTCATGCTACCACTAGAGTGAAAGCAACACAGCATTCAAAAGTTACCAAAACATCACCCAGGAAGCATATGAACTGAGAAGTGGTCTGTGGTCACCACCTGCAGAACCGCTCCTTTATTTGGGGTATTCTGCTAATTGCCTATAATTTCCACCTATTCCATTTGCACAACAGCATGTGAAATTGATTGTCAATCAGTGTTGTTTCCTGAGTGGACAGTGTGATTTCACAGAAGTGGGATTGACTTGGAGTTACATTGTGTTCATTTTATTTTTTTGAGCAGTGTAGAAGCAGTTTGTAGAATGACAAGACAGAAGCGGCACTGCTAGCTCTGTGAGAAAGAAATGTCTTTAACAATATAAAATGCAGGAGTACTTTTCTCGTGGTGAGATGCGGTGGTGCTCTAGCGTGGCAAGCAGGTGTAAACGATTTTCAAAAGAGACAAGAAATGCTGGCGACTCACCGACTCTTCTCAATTCTTCTTTATTGACGTAACATACTCACATACAGATCACTGTTGGGGAGGGACACATATCGGGGGGGGGGGGGGGTACGTAGGCCTATTTACCCCCCCCCCCCCAGATATGTGTCCCTCCCCAACAGATATCTGTACGTGAGTATGTTACGTCAATAAAGAAGAATTGAGATGAGTCGGTGAGTCGCCAGCATTTCTTCTCTCTTTTGAAAATCGTTAGAAGCAGTTTGTATCCACCTCTGTCTTCTGTTTTGTGGTCTTCATGGAGTTCAATAAGCACTATGTAGTGAATAGAGGTACCAGCAATTTAGCTGTCTTTATTGGATATGTGAATCAAGTAAATAAAAAAGAAGCTATGCATTCTGTATAAGTGATTACAGTTACAATCAGTGACTCTCAGGTGACTTGAGTCATTCTCTTTCCAATTTCTTTGTCATCTGACTGAAACAGCTATAAAGACTTCTCCTAAATGCTTCTTGACTCTGTAGAGTATGGTCCCTCATTAGTGTACTATATAGTAATAATACCCATAATGCTCCAAATGTTTATCCCACTCACTAATAATACACCAACTGTGTGTCAATTTTAATGCTTCCATTCAGAAATAGTGCCCTAACTGTAATAATGCCCTGTACCTTTGTGTGATGTCCTCACTGTGTCCCCATACAGTAATAATGTCCAATGACTTCAAAGCAGTAATATTTCCCCCATACAGTGATAACAGAAAACATTGCGTTTCTATGGATCATATATTCTTTATTAATTTACAAAAAATGCATAGACAATACATACAATATTTTAAAAACAATTAAAAGACATAGAATGCAAGCCAAAAGTGGTAGTCCGGTGGACCAGAACTAACAGGCGGTGACAGGGACCAGCAATGAAGGTAAGTACTACAGGTCAATGCCTGATCATTGTAATAAGACCAAGGAGATATATACTGATGTAAAGTGCCTTATATTTATTTATACAAGAGTAAAAGTATGTTTTTGCTCTCTAAAGCGTTGGGTCAGTTACCCTTGGGGATTTTTTTTGTATATTCCCCATACAGTACTGATGAACCCCCTGCCCCACACAGAAATAGAGTGCCCTGTACTTGATACTGATATAATTAACCCCTATGCTTCATACAGTAATACAGCCACCACTGTGTCCTTATACAGTAATAATGCCCACTTTGCCCCATATAGTAGTAATGTCCTTTGTATTCCGTACTGCAATAATAGCCCCTATGACCCTTAAGAGTAATGCTCCATGTGCCCCTATATAGTAGTATTGTCACTTATGCGCCCATATATAAGTAATGTCCCCTGTGCCCCTATATACTAGTAATATCTGCTGTGCACTCATAACAATACCGAATACTGTACTGTAGTCTATGGGGCCATTTGGCACCTATTTCGGAGGAGACTGTTGCAGTTGAAGTATGTGCTGGCATCTAAGCCTAAGTTTCCACTTGTTTTTTTTTTTCTGGCAGTTTTTGGAATACTGCCACTGCAGTTTTTGATCCAAAGTCCGAAGTGGATCCATAAGGGAGGAGAAGTGTAAGTCCTATCTTTATATGTCCTTTTCCTTTTTAATACACTTCTGGCCTTGGCTCAAAAACTGCAGTGGCAGATCTCCAAAAACTGCCAGAAAAAAAAAAACAAGTGGAAACTTAGCCTTACATGTCAAGTGACAAGTAACAAGAAGTGACAAGTGAAGTGAAGTGACAAGTGACAAGAAGTAGCATGCAATGTAGAATTAACCGCCACATCTTTTCCATAAGTACTGGTTTCTATGGACTTAGATATAAACTGGACATTAATGCGAGATTGAACATAGAGACCATTGTTGGTGGGGAGATGCTGTAAAAACTAATTGCAAGAATTCTCATTCAAATAATCTATAAATGCCTGAACGTTCATCACGGGTAATGGAGTATGGTTGTGATCTTACCACATAGGCTCTTAAATTACTACTAAATCCTAGATCCAAACCATTATCAAAGGGGAACTCCGGTGGGGAAAAAAAAATGTTTTCAAATCTACTGATTTGTTAATTACTTCTATTTAAAATCTTAACCCTTCCAGTACTTATTAGCTGGTGTGTACTACAGATATACTACAGAGAAATGTGTGTTCTTTCCAGTCTGACCACAGTGCTCTCTGCTGACACTTGTCAGAGCAGTAGAGTTTTTCTATGGGGATTTTCTTCTAATCTGGACAGTTCCTGACACGGACAGAGGTGTCAGCAGAGAGAACTGTGGTCTGACTGGAAAGAAAGACACAATTTTCTCTGTAGTATACAGCAGCTGATAAGTACTGGAAGGGTTAAGATTTAGCAATAGACGTAATTTACTAATCTGTTTAACTTTCTGGAACCAGTTGATTTGAAAACACTTGTTTCCACCGAAGTTCCCCTTTAACCCCTTAAGGACGCAGGACGTAAATGTACGTCCTGGTGAGGTGGTACTTAACGCACCAGGACGTACATTTACGTCCTAAGCATAACCGCGGGCATCGGAGCGATGCCCGTGTCATGCGCGGCTGATCCCGGCTGCTGATCGCAGCCAGGGACCCGCCGGCATTGGCCGACGCCCGCGATCTCGCGGGCGTCCACCATTAACCCCTCAGGTGCCGGGATCAATACAGATCCCGGCATCTGCAGCGGTTCGCGATTTAAATGAACGATCGGATCGCCCGCAGAGCTGCTGCGGGGATCCGATCATTCATAACGCCACATGGAGGTCCCCTCTCCTTCCTCCGTGCGGCTCCCGGCATCTCCTGCTCTGGTCTGTGATCGAGCAGACCAGAGCAGGAGATGACCGATAATACTGATCTGTTCTATGTCCTATACATAGAACAGATCAGTATTAGCAATCATGGTATTGCTATGAATAGTCCCCTATGGGGACTATTCAAGTGTAAAAAAAAATGTAAAAAAATGTAAAAGTAAAAGTAAAAAAAAAGTGAAAAATCCCCTCCCCCAATAAAAAAGTAAAACGTCCGTTTTTTCCTATCTTACCCCCAAAAAGCGTAAAAAACATTTTTTATAGACATATTTGGTATCGCTGCATGCGTAAATGTCCGAACTATTAAAATAAAATGTTAATGATCACGTACGGTGAACGGCGTGAACAAAAAAAAATTTTAAAAAGTCCAAAATTCCTACTTTTTTAATACATTTTATTAAAAAAAAATTATAAAAAATGTATTAAAAGTTTTTTATATGCAAATGTGGTATCAAAAAAAAGTGCAGATCATGGCGCAAAAAATGAGCCCCCATACCGCCACTTATACGGAAAAATAAAAAAGTTAGAGGTCATCAAAATAAAGGGATTATAAACGTACTAATTTGGTTAAAAAGTTTGTGATTTTTTTTAAGCACAACAATAATATAAAAGTATATAATAATGGGTATCATTTTAATCGTATTGACCCTCAGAATAAAGAACACGTCACTTTTACCATAAATTGTACGGCGTGAAAACAAAACCTTCCAAAATTAGCAAAATTGCGTTTTTCGTTTTAATTTCCCCATTCCCCAAATTCCCCATTAATTTTTGGTTGCGCCATACATTTCATAATATAATGAGTGATGTCATTACAAAGGACAACTGGTCGCGCAAAAAATAAGCCCTCATACTAGTCTGTGGATGAAAATATAAAAGAGTTATGATTTTTAGAAGGCGAGGAGGAAAAAATGAAAACGTAAAAATTAAATTGTCTGAGTCCTTAAGGCCAAAATGGGCTGAGTCCTTAAGGGGTTAAAGGGATTATCAATGTTTAGAAAAATTGAAAAATGACCAATGTTCTATTTCATCTAACTTAAAATATGACCATAACAATGCTGAGTTTTAGTCCTGGAATAGTGAAATCGAGCTTGAAGTCTGGGGATAATGTTTAAGCTGAAATACAGGAACAGGAGGGTTGATTTGTAGTCCTAGAATAGCAGGACTGAGTTGCAATAAAGGAACTGCAGTACTGGATTTGTTGGCCTAAAGGGCAGATTCAGAATTCAGGATTGACAGCATAACTTAGTCCCTATATCAGCAATGTTGTCCTTTTAGGCCTATATTTAGACACAGGGCCTGGGTTGCAGGGTTCAAAATAATAGATCCAAGGGGTTAAGTTCACAGTTTAGGAGCAGACTTCAAAAGACTTATCACGGGTTTTAAAGCACAGGGCACGGCATGTATTTTTTCCATAACGCAGCACATAGTGCATGCATCGCTGCTCATTTTGCAGGTTGGATGCTCTTACAGTGATGCATACACTGTATGCATTGCCGCTCACTTGGTTAGGAGGCGCAATGCAAGTAGTAGGGTCAGGTTTATGCCCCAAGAGCCCCTTCTTTAAATCAACAAACTCAGAGTTTTAGGTACATAAGACAGATATAAGTTCTGTCGCAAATGACGTGGTCGACCACGTTTTTGCCTGCGGTCGGAAAACCGCATACGGCCGAAAACGAAGCCGACCGGAGGCTGCGGTTCACTCCGGTCGGCTCATAGACTTGCATTAAATACGGTTCCCGAATACGGCTGAGTGCGGGCGCCGCGATTAAGCCCCGCCCCCTCCTCCAAACCGTATACGGGAACCGTATTTAAGAAAACGTGGTGTGAACCCAGCCTTACAATTACCTCGCCCCACACAGAAGAGTGAGTTCCGAACTTCTAAGCTGTGGCATGTAAATGGTTTTCAGCAGGGCCGGCCTTAGGTGTTCAGGCGCCCTGTGCGAGCTAACCTTGTGGCGCCCCCCCCCCCCCCTATTACCCCATAAGCATACTCAAAGAGGAAAAAAATCTTTGTAACAAATATTTTTTTTAAATTACAGATAATTCGACTACAACTCCCAGCATTCCCTGGTTGGGAAGCACTAGCATACACACACATACACACACACACACACACACACACACATAACAGGGACTACAAATCCCAGCATTCCCTGGTCTGGAAACACTAGCATACACACACACAACAGGGACTACAACTCCCAGCATTCCCTGGTTGGGAAACACTAGCATACACACACACACATAACAGGGACTACAACCCCTAGCATTCCCTGGTTGGGAAACACTAGCATACACACATAACAGGGACTACAACTCCCTGCATTCCCTGGTTGGGAACCACTAGCCTACACACACACACACACACACACACACACACACACATAACAGGGACTACAACTCCCAGCATTCCCTGGTTGAGAAACACTAGCATACACACACACATAACAGGGACTACAACTCCCAGCATTCCCTGTTTGGGAACCACTAGCATACACACACACACACACACATAACAGGGACTACAACTCCCTGCATTCCCTAGTTGGGAAACACTAGCATACACACATAACAGGGACTACAATTCCCAGCATTCCCTGGTTGGGAACCACTAGCATACACACACACATAACAGAGACTACAACTCCCAGCATGTACACCCCCCCTCTTCTGACATAGAAATCATCCCCAGTCAGAGATTTATTCCCCATTAAAGAAATTATCAATGGTCTCAACTTCAATTGTTGGCATGAATACAAAAAAGTGGTCGCGCAAGACAAGGGTCATATATTTTCTTTCAGATGGGATATCTGGCTTAGTAATAAACACAACACTGTTCAGACATAACTAGCCTAATATTCTTTTTCATGCCTTATACATGGATGATGTTCCCTCAAGAGGGTTCTTCCTATAAATGTGATTTGTAAACTTGCACAACTGATAGCTGTTCTCATTTTATTCTATTTTAGTTTTTCTTCAGAAAATCCTTCCTTGTGACTTTCCCCGTGAGTTATCTAATTTGTTATAGGAATGCTGACGAATTATAGACGTAAATGGGTGCACAATCCAGAGATTCATGTAATAGGCTGAGATCAGCGTCTTAAAGGGGTACTCCGCCCCTAGATATCTTATCTCCTATCCAAAGGATAGGGGATGAGATGTCAGATTGCGGGGTCCCGCTGCTGGGGACCCCCGGGATCTCGGCAGCAGCACCCACCTCAACGGCTTCCGGCAACGCTGGAGGCTTCAGATCCCCATATGACGTCACACCCCACCCCTCAATGCAAGTCTATGGGAGGGGGCATGACGGCCATCAAGCCCCCTCCCAGAGGCTTGCATTGAGGGGGTGGAGCGTGACATCACACGGGGGCGGAGGCGTGATGTCACAACGCTCCGGCCCCGTGATCGACAGTAATCAGACCCGGAGCGAACACGTTCTGGGGACTGATTTTAGCGGCGTGCGGCGTGCAAGATCGCGGGGGTCCCGCCGCTGGATAGGGGATAAGATGTCTAAGCGCCGGAGTACCCCTTTAAGGGGCACTTAAATATACTGGGGGGAATTTATCATTGGTTTAACCCTGATTTTGTGATGTACATTTGTCTCAGTTGCTGTTTTGAGACTTTTGATTGAAACTTTTGCTTTAGAAGGTTTTTCAAAAGTAACATACCAAGTGGTGATTTCAGTTAATATCATGCAATGCTGAGGAATTTATGATGTGCGACTTTTCAGTTTGACGCATCTGTTGTTGCAACTGTCTATACTGAGGCGCAAATCTACACCAGCTCTGACTTGGCTTACAAAATGAATGCAGACAGCAGTATTAAGAAGTCGCACATTTTGTCGCACGGAATAAAAAGTTGCACAAAAAGTCACAGAGGGGTAACATAGAAAGCGGAGTACTGAAGTAAGAAATGTGATCAGCACCAGATTTATTATTTGCCCTGCACCTCGTTATAAATTTGGTGCAGGTACACAGTTTCGAACACGTGAATTAATGGGGTAAAAAGACGTTCACCTACACCACTCTTGATAAATAACCCCCAATATGTGCTACAAAACATTCCCCATATCACTATACCACCAATCTAAACCACACAATGCAAGATCTATCTATGCAGTTGTATGTTTTATGACAAATTCTTACCACACAAAAATAGACATTTCAGATAAGGAGAAGTTTCTTTCCTAAGCCTTAGAAGTATAGTTCCCAATGTAGCTCATAGATCATGTAAGATGACAGGAGTTAAAGGGGTACTCCGGTGAAAACCTATTTTCTTTTAAATCAACTGGTGGCAGAAAGTTAAACATATTTGTAAATTACTTCTATTAAAAAATCTTAATCCTTCCTGTACTTATTAGCTGCTGAATACTACAGAGGAAATTCTTTTCTTTTTGGAATGCTCTCTGATGACATCACGAGCACAGTTCTCTCTGCTGAGGTTATCATAATAATAATAATGCTTTATTTATTGTTGTCCTTAGTGGGATTTGAACCCAAGGCCCCAGCACTGCAAGGCAGCAGTGCTAACCACTGAGCCACCATGCTGCCCTTAGCATACATCTGCTATGCATGGTTACTAAAATGGACAGAGATGTCAGCAGAGAGCACTATGCTCGTGAAGTCATCAGTGTTCCAAAAAGAAAGGAATTTCCTCTGTAGCATTCAGCAGCTAATAAGTACTGGAAGGATTAAGATTTTTTAATAGAAGTAATTTACAAATATGTTTAACTTTCTGCCACCAGTCGATTTAAAAGAAAAAAGGTTTTCACCGGAGTACCCCTTTAAACCTTGTGAAGTTTTGTGATGATCCAACGTGCTGTTGCCTTTCTGTTAACTTGAACCTGAGAGGTGATCCTTCTTTGATCTCTTTTAGTTACAGGACTAGCACTCACTAGATCTTTTCCAGAACTAGCACACACTAGATCTTTCACCAGACTAGCACTAACTCAAAAGACAAATGTTAGTAAAAATCCATATGGCTACATATTTGGCGTATTATTTTCAAATGTTTACCTTATGAAGTGAATAATGAACAAAATATTATACCTATACAAATATGCACAGTCATAGAGCTTGCACCCTGCATCTTTCGCCAACATTTGGCATATTTATTGCAATGTTGTCACATTTACTATGCATCAATTCTGAGACAGATATGTCTAAAGGGACCGACAACCCAATTCAGAGGATTGCAGTTAATGGTCAGTGTATCTCTAGACACCAGACCATTTGACAAGACTAAATAGGAGGTAACCAGCTAGAATGTAGTTTAGACCCGCAAATTCCCATTTCGAAAGCAGTACTACTAAGAATTTATTAATCTTTCTTTTTTTCATATCCTTAACCCCTTAACGCATATGGACGTTTATAAACATCCATAAGCGGCTCCTGAGGTATGACGCGCACTCAGAAAGCTATAAGCAACCAGGACCTGTGGCTAATGCCGGAAATCACCGATCAGGCTGATGTCCGGCATTAACTCTTTAGATGCGTCGATCAAAGTTGATCGCTGCATCTAAAGTGAAAGTAAAATCTTCCCGGCAGCTCAGTCGGGCTGATCAGGACCATCATGGTAAAATGATGTCTCGATCAACTAGAACGCAACAGGAGGGTGCCTTACCTGCCTCCTGCACATCCTGAAATCCAGGCTTGAGCAATCAACCGCCAATAACACTGATCCCTGCCATTGCAATGCAATGGCAGTGATCAGTGTATTGAATCAATGTACTGCATGTTACAGTCCCCTATGGGAGCTATAACATTGCAAAAAAAAAAAGTGGAAAAAAGAAAAAAAAGTTAATAACGATCATTTAACCCCTTCCAAAATAAAAGTTTGAATCACCCCCTTTTCCCAATAAAAAAAACTGTAAATAAAAATAAACATATGTGGTATCTCTGCGTACATAAATGTCCAAACTATAAAAACATATTGTTAATTAAACCGCATGGTCAATGGCGTACGCGGCAAAACATTCCAAATTCCAAAATAGCGTATAAAAAATTTATAAAAAGTGATCAAAAAGTCTGATCAAAACAAAAATGGTACCGATAAAAACTTCAGATCACGGCGCAAAATATGAGCCCACATACTGCCCGTAAAAGGAAAATTAAAAAAAGTTATAGGGGACAGAATAGGACAATTTTAAACGTATACATTTTCCTGCTTGTAGTTATGATTTTTTTCAGAAGTACGACAAAATCAAACCTATATAGGCAGGGAATCATTTTAACTGTATGGACCTACAGAATAAATAGAATGTGTCACTTTTACTGATAAATGAACTGCACAGAAACAGAAGCCCCCAAAAGTTACAAAATGGCATTTTTTTCTTCCATTTTGTCGCACAATGATTTTTTCCCCCCGTTTCCCCGTAGATTTTGGGGTAAAATGACTGAGGTCATTACAAAGTAGAATTGGTGGCACAAAAAATAATCCATCATATGGATTTTTAGGTGCAAAATTGAAAGTGTTATTATTTATAGAAGATGATGAGGAAAAAACGAAAATGCAAAAACTGAAAAACCCTGCGTCCTCAAAGGGTTAAGCTTCATACTTGTAGCAGAGCCACATGCACAGAGGCTGCACGGAAACACATAAAGCATATAAAGCTCCATATTCTATATGTGTTGTCAAGCAACCTTGTCAAGCAAATCTTTTATTCTAATTGTTATATTTTGCATATAATATGGCATAGTGGGACAAGCTGATGTGAACATGTGCACATGTGTGTAACTGACTCCAGATGCTTTCACCATATATTAAATCTTTAAGGTCATATTTTATGGAATAGTTAAGAGCTGACATGCCTAATATATTCTTTAAGCTAAGCGTTTGTGACCTATTAAACAAGATGTTTAATCATAGAAACATAGAACGTGTCGGCAGATAAGAACCATTTGGCCCGTCTAGTGTGCCCAATAATCTGAATACTATGAATAGTCCCTGGTCCTATCTTATATGAAGGATAGTCTTATGCTTATCCCATGGATGCTTAAACTCCTTCACTGTATTTGCAGCGACCACTTCTGCAGGAAGGCTATTCCATGCATCCACTACTCTCTCAGTGCTTCCTGATATTACTGTTAAACCTTTACCCCTCTAATATAAAACTATGCCCTCTTGTGGTAGTTTTTCTTCTTTTAAATATGCTCTCCTCCTTTACCGTGTTGATTCCCTTTATGTATTTAAAAGTTTCTATCATATCCCCTCTGTCTCCTCTTTCTTCCAAGCTATACTTGTTAAGGTCCTTTAACCTTTCCTGGTAAGTTTTATCCTGCAATCCATGTACTAGATTAGTAGATCTTCTCTGAACTCTCTTTAGAGTATTTAGTCTTGCAGTCAGGTCAAATAAGTTATTCACAGGTTTGCAATAAAGCCAGAAAATGGTAAATACCAATTATTCAGCTCTTACAACAAGTGCAAAGTGACATGCAGAGTAATGCTGGGAAGCAACAACTCAAACTAATTCTATTTTTATATAGCGCTCATAGATTCTGCAGCACAGTCCACTGAAATTTATCTAATAAGTATCTTAAAGGGGTACTCTGGTGGAAAACTTTTTTTTTTTAATTAACTGGTGCCAGAAAGTTAAACAGATTTGTAAATTACTTATATAAAAAAAATCTTAATCCTTCCAGTACTTATTAGCTGCTGAATACTACAGCGGAAATTATTTTCTTTTTGAAACACAGAGCTCTCTGCTGACATCCTGAGCACAGTGCTCTCTGCTGACATCTCTGTCCATTGTAGGAACTGTCCAGAGCAGCATATGTTTGCTATGGGGATTTTCTCCTACTCTGGACAGTTCATAAAATGGACGGATATGTCAGCAGAGAGCACTGTGCTCGTGATGTCAGCAGACAGCTCTGTGTTTCAAACGGAAAATAATTTCCACTGTAGTATTCAGCAGCTAAGAAGTACTGAAAGGATTAAGATTTTTTAATAGAAGTAACTTACAAATCTGTTTAACTTTCTGGCACCAGTTGATTTTAAATAAAAGTTTTTCACCGGAGTACCCTTTTAACTTTATCCATGCAACTTCAGAGAATAGGACAGAACAGAACAGTGGATGATGACAGTCAACATGTTTTGGGAATGCAGGCTTGGTAATTTAAGGAATATCATTTTTATTGGTTAATTTTTTTATGGTTTACACAGGTCTTAGGTAAATGTAAAAATTTTGTATGTACTTCTCTCTGCATTAAAACAATAAAAGATTGCATACTTACCTTTCCACTTCCCCAGCACAGCAGCTGTCAGATCTTCTGGTCCACACTGTGCTTCTGAACTGCTTCCAATGATGTCCCGCTCTCCACTCAGTTCTGTGATTGGCTGAGTGGAACATCATCAGAAGACGGAAGGACAATGCAAGAGTACCAACTGGGAGATCTGACAGCTGTAGCTCCAGCTTTTAAGGTAGGTATCTTGTCATTTATTTTTTTTAAACATGTACAAATTAATATTTCACTGAAAAAGTGAAATATACAGTATAATAAGAACGTGTGTATATATATATATATATATATATATATATATATATATATATATATATATATATATATATATCCACAAAAGGAGTTGTCTTTATATTACAAAGATAACAGGAAAAATAACATAGGAAACTAAAGGATTTTAGTTTTGATGGCTACAAAAGAAATCTCTAACATGATACATAAAAGCTGGAATTGCCATAAAGGGCCTCAGCTCGTTTAAGACCCCAGCAGGACTTCATGTAATACGGAATTTAATGCAAAATGGGATTCTTTCTTTTTACTAAGCCACAATTTATTGGAATGGTTAATTTGCAATACATGAAGAGACTTGAAAAGGATTAAAGCAATTCATTAACCAAATTCACTCTAAAAGTAATACAGTACATTTACTATAAACAGGATGTAATAAATATCAAAAGAGTATTTGCAGGAAGTTATATAAATTGAATAAATAAATAATCAGTGAAAAAAACAAAAACAAATTTGCTTAGGAGTTATCTCAGTCTAGAAACACTGTTCAAAATGTTTAATGTACGGCATAATCTCACGGTAACAACCAAATCACATCTCATGCATGACCCAATCTCCCAAAAGGTTCAGACCCTCCCCAACTACTACAATACATGCATTATTCTACTCATGAAATTAAACAATATCATTGCAAATCCCCAGTCATGCCTATCTGACTGTTGTTGACTGCAGAAATAAATGTTTATTAGGATGAGCAAAGCTGCTATTAAGGAAACACAGGTAGTGGTGAATTACAATTCCAAATTCCTTTAGCATACTGGTGTTAGGATGTAGGGTTCAAAGGTTGTAACAGTTGCGCATTAAGTGTCCCTTTAAAACTTTTATTTGTTCCTAAAATCCCACCTCAATATGAGTGCCCACAACCAACAAACTTGCACTAACTTTTCAACACATTTATGCCTGTATATGTATGACCAACTAGTTAAGAAATGGCATTGAAAAGCAAACTAGTGATAGGTTCCCATCAATGTTCAATAAGCGTTTACACCAAGTATAGTGCTGGTTACCTTTTTAAAGGGGTATTCTGCCCCTAGACAGAGAGGATAAGATGTCTGATGGTGGGGGAGGGGGGGGGGGCACAGCTGGGCCCCCCAGCGATCTCCAGCAGGGCACCCCAGTCATCTCATGCCTGGAGTGAACCCCACTTTGTGTTGGATGACTGGCAACTATAGCAGTCACGCCCCCTCCATTTATGTCTATGGGAGAAGGCGTGACAGCTATGCACTAGCCAACACCCCCTTCCATAGACATGAATGGAGGGGGCATGGCGTGACCTTACAAACACGGAAGCTCCAAGTTTCCATGTTCAGAAAGCTCTGGTGCTGGCCCTGAAATCGCAGAGGTCCCAGTGGCCTGACCCTCCGTGATCAGACATCTTTGGATAGGGGATAAGATGTCTTGAGTGGAGTACCCCTTTAAAGGGAATCTGGTCATCTGTAGTTGCTGCTAGGAGCTGCAGACACAATTGAATAACTGTTAGGATATTAAAACAAACTTTACCTTTCCTGGAGCTGATGGTGGTTGCTAGCTTATAAAATCTCCTTTTTATATCTCAAGTGTCACGAAGGGAGGACCAAGATACTCAAGTTGGTTCAAGTTTAGTATTTTAAAAGTATGCCTGAAAAGCATGATTGCAGAAAAAAATAACAAAGAAAAACTAAAAATATTGAGAATAACATTCCAATTGCCACAGATATAAACATTCTTATCTATGTAGTCACCCAAAAAATAATCTCAGAAAAAAAATTATAGCAATTAAAGAGCTTCAACAAAATGAATAGATCACATTTGCCCATCGGACAGGATAGAGGTATAGCCATATTAGATTATTATATATAGAAAAATGTGACTTTACCCGGTAAGTATCTAAACAACAAAATCTACACCAACCTTTCATTATATTACCTAGAAATTACAGGATTTATCTGGTAGAGCTTTAAACCAAGGCATACTCAATAAACATGATTATATACTGGGAACATACCAACAAGTATCTGTGTTTTGCTATGTTCCAAACATAAAAAATCATTTTGTCTGCCAAACTTCAATGTTAAAAAGAAAAAAAAAACAACTAATGGAAAAATTAGAGAGCAACTCAGTTTTTTTTTTTTTATGGATCTACCTGTTAGCAATCTCTATGGGGGACATTTATCAATGTTTAGAGTATATTCCTCTTTTAGTTTAGCGACTTAATTATCAACTGGTTTCAGCCTGTTGATACATTTATTGCAAGTAAGCAATTTTTTTTTTTTGCTTTGCTTTGGTAGTGGTTTTTTTCTGCTCCATGTCTGAGCTGGAGTAAATTTAGTAGGTTTTTTATGTGATGCGACTTTTTGTGACTTTCGCACTTGGTAAATCTCTGACCACTGCAAGTCAAAAATCTTTTTTTGCTTTGGTAAGCAAGTTTCTTTTTTTTTGTTGCTTAGGACGGTGCACAAAAAGTCGCACAAAAAAATAGAGTAGTCACACATACAACTTTTTTGTGACAGTTTTAACTCCTTGGGGACGGAGGGCGTATGCATACGCCCTCGCATCCCGTCACTTAAGGATGGAGGGCGTATCAATACGTCCTCTGCATTTCCAATCACTGCTCAGCGGGCGGTGATCGGACCGGGATGACTGCTGATATCTATCAGCAGGCATCCCGTGGCAATGCCTTGGGGGGGTCCTGTGACCCTCCATGTCAGCGATCGCGGCAAATCGTTGGTCAATTCAGACCAGCGATTTGCCCGCGATCCGGTCTACTCGGGTCACTGGTGACCCGATCGCCCGGAAAATAAGAACGATCGGAGCTGTCAGACAGCTCCGACCATCCTAAAGGACAGGAGTGAGGTGGCAGTGTTGGCGCCCCCTCCTATCCCCTGCCATTGGTCGGTCAGGCTGACCACTAATGGCTTGAGGGGGGCGTGGGGGTTAGAGTTCATTTCCCCTGCTCTGGCCACCGATTGGAAGTCGGGGCAGAGCGGGGGAAACACGGGCAGCGAGGGGGGAGCATGACCCAACTTACCCGGCCCGGCGGAGGCGACGAAGGCGGCACCCCGGAGCAGCGACGGAAGCAGGAGGAGCGGGGGACAGAAACGGAGAAGGCTGCAGTGAAGATCGCAAAAAGTGATCTTCTCTGTGGCCTTCTAAAAGCTTCAAAACTACAACTTCCAGCATGCCCAGACAGCCAAAGGCTGTCTGGGCATGCTGGGAGTTGTAGTTTTGCAACATCTGGAGGGTCACAGTTTGGTGACCGCTGTGTAGTGGTCTCTAAACTGTTGTCCTCCAGATGTTGCAAAACTGCAACTTTCAGCATGCACTGACTGTTTGGGCATGCTGTGAGTTGTAGTTTTGCAACATCTAAAGTGGCACAGTTTGGAGACCACTGTACGGTGGCCCTCCATCTGTAGCCCTCCAGATGTTGCAAAACTACAATTCCCAGCATGGCCAGACATTCAGGGATGCTGGACGTGTAGTTCTGCAATATCTGGCCCTTAATATGTTGCAGAACTACAACTCCCAGCATGCCCAGACTGTCCAGGCATGCTGGGAATTGTAGTTCTGCAACATCTGAAGGGCCAGATATTGCAGAACTACACGTCCAGCATCCCTGACTGTCTGGCCATGCTGGGAATTGTAGTTTTGCAACAGCTGTAGGCACACTGGTTGGGAAACACTGAGCTAGAGTCTGTTTCCTAACTCAGTGATTCAAACCAGTGTGCCTCCAGCTGTTGCAAAACTACAACTCCCAGAATGCACTGACAGACCGTACATGCTGGGAGTTGTAGTTTTGCAAAAGCTGGAGGCACATTGGTTGGAATCACTGAGCTAGAGTCTGTTTTCTAACTCAGTGGTTCCCCACCAGTGTGCATACAGCTGTTGTAAAACTACAACTCCCAGCATGTACGGTCTGTCAGTGCATTCTGGGAGTTGTCATTTTGCCACAGCTGAAGGTTTGGGGCGCCCCCCCCATGTGAATGTACAGGATACATTCACACAGGCGGGTTTACAGTGGGTTTCCTTCTACAAGTTTGAGCTGCGGCAAATTTTCAGCCGCAGCTCAAACTCCCAGCGGAAAACTTACTGTGAACCCACGCCTGCGTGAATGTACCCTAAAAACACTACATTACACTACACTAACAAATAATAAAAAGTAAAACATTACATATACACCCCTTTACACGTCACCCCCCCCCCAATAAAAATGAAAAACGTCTAATATGGCAGTGTTTCCTAAAGGGAGCCTCCAGCTCTTGCAAAACCAAAACTCCCAGTATTGCCGGACAGCCATAGACTGTCCTGGCAGGCTGGGAGTTTTGCAACAGCTGGAGGCACCCTGTTTGGGAAACACTGCTGTAGGGTTTTACCCTATTGCAAATTCCTTATTTAGGCCTCAAATGCGCATAGCGCTCTCTCACTTCAGGGCCCTGTCGTATTTCAAGGCAACAGTTTAGGGCCACATATGGGGTATTTCCATACTTGGGAGAAATTGCACTACAAATTTTGGGGGGATTTTTCTCCTTTTACCCCTAATGAAAAGGTAAAGTTGGGGGCTACAGCAGCATGTTAGTGTAAAAAAAAAAAATTTTTTTACACTAACATGCTGGCGTTGCCCCATACTTTTCATTTTCACAAGAGGTAAAAGGAGAAAATGACCCCCAAAATTTGTAACACAATTTCGGACGGAAGTGTACGTAAAATGCTCTGCGGATGAACTACATGGCTCAGAAGTGAGAGCGCCATGTACATTTGAGGTCTAAATTGGTGATTTGCACAGGGGTGGCTGATCGGTTACAGCGGTTCTGACATGAACGCAAAAAAAATAAAAATACCCACGTGACCCCATTTTGGAAACTACACCCCTCACGGAACGTAACAAGGGGTATAGTGAGCCTTAACACCCTTCAGGTCTTCGACAAATTTTTGTTAAAGTTGGACATGAAAATTAAAAATTAGTTTTTTTTTCCTGGAAATGCTGGCGTTACCCCAAATTTTTCATTTTCACAAGGGGTAATAGGAAAAAAGCCCCCCAAATTTGTAACCCCATTTTTTCTGAGTATATAAATATATAAATGTCAAATGCCAGTGGGGTATAAATGCTCACTGCACCGCTTATTAAGTTCTGTGAGGGGTGTAGTTTCCAAAATAGTATGCCATGTGTTATTTTTTTACTGTTCTGGCATCATCGGGGCTTCCTAAATGCGACATGCCCCCACCCAAATACCATTTCAGCAAAATTCGCTCTCCAAAAGCCCAATGTTGCTCCTTCCCTTCTGAGCCCTCTAGTGCACCCACAGAGCACTTTACATACACATATGAGGTATTTCCTTACTCAAGAGAAATGGGGTTACAAATTTTGTTGGGCATTTTCTCCTATTACTCCATGTGAAAATGAAAAGTTTTGGGTAACACCAGCATTTCAGTGTTAAAAATCAAATTTTTTATTTTCACGTCCCACTTTAACAAAAGTTTGTCAATCACCTGTGGGGTGTTAAGGCTCACTGTACCCTTTGTTACGTTCCTTGAGGGGTGTAGTTTCCAAAATAGTATGCCATGTGGGTATTTTTGCTGTTCTGGCACCATAGGGGCTTCCTAAATGCGACATGCCCCCCCAAAACCATTTCAGCAAAATTTGCTTTGCTAAAGCCAAACTTGACTCTTTCTCTTCTGACCATTGTAGTTTGCCCGCAGAGCATTTTACGCCCTAACATGGGGTATTTCCATACTCAGAAGAGATGGGGTTACAAATTTTGGGGGGGCAGTTTCTCCCATTACCCTTTGTAAAAATGGTAAATTTGGGGGGAAAAAATTCAAGTTAGTGAATTTTTTTATTTTATTTACACATCCGACTTTAACGAAAAGTCATCAAACACCTGTGGGTTGTTAAGGCTCACTGGACCCCTTGTTACGTGCCTTGAGGGTGTAGTTTCCAAAATATTATGCCATGTGTTTTTTTTTTTTTGCTGTTCTGGCTCCATAGGGGCTTCCTAAATCTTACATGCCCCTCAAAAACCATTTCAGAAAAATTCACTCTCCAGAATCCCTGTTACGCCGAGCGCTCCGGGTTCCCGCTCCTCCCCGGAGCGCTCGCTACACTCTCGCTCCCGCAGCGCCCCGGTCAGATCCACTGACCGGGTGCGCTGCGATACCGCCTCCAGCCGGGATGCGATTCGCGATGCGGGTGGCGCCCGCTCGCGATGCGCACCCCGGCTCCCGTACCTGACTCGCTCTCCGTCGGTCCTGTCCCGGCGCGCGCGGCCCCGCTCCCTAGGGCGCGCGCGCGCCGGGTCTCTGCGATTTAAAGGGCCACTGCGCCGCTGATTGGCGCAGTGGTTCTAATCAGTGTGTTCACCTGTGCACTCCCTATGTATACCTCACTTCCCCTGCACTCCCTCGCCGGATCTTGTTGCCATTGTGCCAGTGAAAGCGTTCCCTTGTGTGTTCCTAGCCTTTGTTCCAGACCTCCTGCCGTTGCCCCTGACTACGATCCTTGCTGCCTGCCCCGACCTTCTGCTACGTCCGACCTTGCTTCTGTCTACTCCCTTGTACCGCGCCTATCTTCAGCAGTCAGAGAGGTTGAGCCGTTGCTAGTGGATACGACCTGGTCACTACCGCCGCAGCAAGACCATCCCGCTTTGCGGCGGGCTCTGGTGAATACCAGTAGTGACTTAGAACCGGTCCACTAGCACGGTCCAAGCCAATCCCTCTCTGGCACAGAGGATCCACCTCCTGCCAGCCGGCATCGTGACAGTAGATCCGGCCATGGATCCCGCTGAAGTTCCTCTGCCAGTTGTCGCCGACCTCACCACGGTGGTCGCCCAGCAGTCACAACAGATAGCGCAACAAGGCCACCAGCTGTCTCAACTGACCGTGATGCTACAGCAGCTACTACCACAGCTTCAGCAATCATCTCCTCCGCCAGCTCCTGCACCTCCTCCGCAGCGAGTGGCCGTCTCAGGCCTACGACTATCCTTGCCGGATAAATTTGATGGGGACTCTAAGTTTTGCCGTGGCTTTCTTTCACAATGTTCCCTGCACTTGGAGATGATGTCGGACCAGTTTCCTACTGAAAGGTCTAAGGTGGCTTTCGTAGTCAGCCTTCTGTCTGGAAAAGCTCTGTCATGGGCCACACCGCTCTGGGACCGCAATGACCCCGTCACTGCCTCTGTACACTCCTTCTTCTCGGAAATTCAAAGTGTCTTTGAGGAACCTGCCCGAGCCTCTTCTGCTGAGACTGCCCTGCTGAACCTGGTCCAGGGTAATTCTTCCGTTGGCGAGTACGCCGTGCAATTCCGTACTCTTGCTTCAGAACTTTCCTGGAATAATGAGGCCCTCTGCGCGACCTTTAAAAAAGGCCTATCCAGCAACATTAAAGATGTTCTGGCCGCACGAGAAATTCCTGCTAACCTACATGAACTCATTCATCTAGCCACTCGCATTGACATGCGTTTTTCCGAAAGGCGTCAGGAGCTCCGCCAGGATATGGACTTTGTTCGCACGAGGCGTTTTTTCTCCCCGGCTCCTCTCTCCTCTGGTCCTCTGCAATCCGTTCCTGTGCCTTCCGCCGTGGAGGCTATGCAAGTTGACCGGTCTCGCCTGACACCTCAAGAGAGGACACGACGCCAGAGAATCTCTGCCTGTACTGTGCCGGTACCGAACACTTCCTGAAGGATTGTCCTATCCGTCCTCCCCGTCTGGAAAGACGTACGCTGACTCCGCACAAAGGTGAAACAGTCCTTGATGTCAACTCTGCTTCTCCACGTCTTACTGTGCCTGTGCGGATATCTGCTTCTACCTTCTCCTTCTCCACTAAGGCCTTCTTGGACTCCGGATCTGCAGGAAACTTTATTTTGGCCTCTCTCATCAACAGGTTCAACATCCCAGTGACCAGTCTCGCCAGACCTCTCTACATCAATTGCGTTAACAATGAAAGATTGGACTGTGCCGTGCGTTACCGCACGGAACCCCTCCTAATGTGCATCGGACCTCACCACGAAAAAATTGAGTTTTTGGTCCTCTCCAATTGCACTTCCGAAATTCTCCTTGGACTACCCTGGCTTCAACACCATTCCCCAACCCTGGATTGGTCCACAGGGGAGATCAAGAGTTGGGGTCCCTCTTGTTTCAAGGACTGCCTTAAACCGGTTACCAGTACTCCTTGCCGTGACCCTGTGGTTCCCCCTGTAACCGGTCTCCCTAAGGCCTATATGGACTTTGCGGATGTTTTTTGCAAAAAACAAGCTGAGACTCTACCTCCTCACAGGCCTTATGACTGTCCTATTGACCTCCTCCCGGGCACTACTCCACCCCGGGGCAGAATTTATCCTCTCTCTGCCCCAGAGACTCTTGCTATGAAAATTTAAAAAAGGGCTTTATCCGCAAATCCTCCTCTCCTGCCGGAGCCGGATTTTTCTTTGTGTCCAAGAAAGATGGCTCCCTACGTCCTTGCATTGACTACCGCGGTCTTAATAAAATCACGGTAAAGAACCGCTACCCTCTACCTCTCATCTCTGAACTCTTTGATCGCCTCCAAGGTGCCCACATCTTTACCAAACTGGACTTAAGAGGTGCTTATAATCTCATCCGCATCAGAGAGGGGGATGAATGGAAAACGGCATTTAACACTAGAGATGGACACTTTGAGTATCTGGTCATGCCCTTTGGCCTGTGCAACGCCCCTGCCGTCTTCCAAGACTTTGTTAATGAAATTTTTCGTGATCTCTTATATTCCTGTGTTGTTGTGTATCTGGACGATATCCTGATTTTTTCTGCCAACCTAGAAGAACACCGCCAGCATGTCCGCATGGTTCTTCAGAGACTTCGTGACAATCAACTTTATGCCAAAATGGAGAAATGTCTGTTTGAATGTCAATCTCTTCCTTTCCTAGGATACTTGGTCTCTGGCCAGGGACTACAAATGGATCCAGACAAACTCTCTGCCGTCTTAGATTGGCCACGCCCCTCCGGACTCCGTGCTATCCAACATTTTTTGGGGTTCGCCAATTATTACAGACAATTTATTCCACATTTTTCCACCATTGTGGCTCCTATCGTGGCTTTAACCAAAAAGAATGCCAATCCTAAGTCATGGCCTCCTCAAGCGGAAGACGCCTTTAAACAGCTCAAATCTGCCTTTTCTTCAGCTCCCGTGCTCTCCAGACCTGACCCATCTAAACCCTTCCTATTGGAGGTTGATGCCTCCTCAGTAGGAGCTGGAGCGGTCCTTCTACAAAAAAATTCTTCCGGGCATGCTGTTACTTGTGGTTTTTTTTCTAAGACCTTCTCTCCGGCGGAGAGGAACTACTCCATCGGGGATCGAGAGCTACTGGCCATTAAATTAGCACTTGAGGAATGGAGGCATCTGCTGGAGGGATCAAGATTTCCAGTTATTATTTACACCGATCACAAGAACCTCTCCTATCTCCAGTCTGCCCAACGGCTGAATCCTCGCCAGGCCAGGTGGTCTCTGTTCTTTGCCCGATTTAATTTTGAAATTCACTTTCGGCCTGCCGATAAGAACATTAGGGCCGATGCTCTCTCTCGTTCCTCGGATGCCTCGGAAGTAGAGCTCTCTCCGCAACACATCATTCCTCCTGACTGCCTGATCTCCACTTCTCCAGCCTCCATCAGGCAAACTCCTCCAGGGAAGACCTTCGTCTCCCCACGCCAACGCCTCGGAATCCTCAAATGGGGTCACTCCTCCCATCTCGCAGGTCATGCGGGCATCAAGAAATCCGTGCAACTCATCTCTCGTTTCTATTGGTGGCCGACTCTGGAGACGGATGTTGTGGATTTTGTGCGAGCCTGCACTGTCTGTGCCCGGGATAAGACTCCTCGCCAGAAGCCCGCTGGTCTTCTTCATCCTCTGCCTGTTCCCGAACAGCCTTGGTCTCTGATTGGTATGGACTTTATTACAGACTTACCCTCATCCCGTGGCAACACTGTTGTTTGGGTGGTCGTTGATCGATTCTCCAAGATGGCACATTTCATCCCTCTTCCTGGTCTTCCTTCTGCGCCTCAGTTGGCAAAACAATTTTTTGTACACATTTTTCGTCTTCACGGGTTGCCCACGCAGATCGTCTCGGATAGAGGCGTCCAATTCGTGTCTAAATTCTGGAGGGCTCTCTGTAAACAACTCAAGATTAAATTAAACTTTTCTTCTGCTTATCATCCTCAATCCAATGGGCAAGTAGAAAGAATTAACCAGGTCCTGGGTGATTATTTACGGCATTTTGTTTCCTCCCGCCAGGATGACTGGGCAGATCTTCTACCATGGGCCGAATTCTCGTATAACTTCAGAGTTTCTGAATCTTCTTCCAAATCCCCATTTTTCGTGGTGTACGGCCGTCACCCTCTTCCCCCCCTCCCTACTCCCTTGCCCTCTGGTGTACCCGCTGTGGATGAAATATCTCGTGATCTTTCCACCATATGGAAAGAGACCCAAAATTCTCTCTTACAGGCTTCATCACGCATGAAGAAGTTTGCTGATAAGAAAAGAAGAGCTCCCCCCATTTTTTCTCCCGGAGAAAAGGTATGGCTCTCCGCTAAATATGTCCGCTTCCGTGTTCCCAGCTACAAATTGGGACCACGCTATCTTGGTCCTTTCAAAATTTTGTGCCAGATTAATCCTGTCTCTTATAAACTTCTTCTCCCTCCTTCTCTTCGTATTCCTAATGCCTTTCACGTTTCTCTTCTTAAACCACTCATCATCAACCGTTTCTCTCCTAAACTTATCTCTCCCACTCCTGTCTCCGGTTCTTCAGACATCTTTCCCGTAAAGGAGATACTGGCCTCCAAAAAGGTCAGAGGAAAAACCTTCTTTTTGGTTGACTGGGAGGGCTGTGGTCCTGAAGAGAGATCCTGGGAACCTGAGGACAATATCCTAGATAAAAATCTGGTCCTCAGGTTCTCAGGCTCCGAGAAGAGGGGGAGACCCAAGGGGGGGGTACTGTTACGCCGAGCGCTCTGGGTTCCCGCTCCTCCCCGGAGCGCTCGCTACACTCTCGCTCCCGCAGCGCCCCGGTCAGATCCACTGACCGGGTGCGCTGCGATACCGCCTCCAGCCGGGATGCGATTCGCGATGCGGGTGGCGCCCGCTCGCGATGCGCACCCCGGCTCCCGTACCTGACTCGCTCTCCGTCGGTCCTGTCCCGGCGCGCGCGGCCCCGCTCCCTAGGGCGCGCGCGCGCCGGGTCTCTGCGATTTAAAGGGCCACTGCGCCGCTGATTGGCGCAGTGGTTCTAATCAGTGTGTTCACCTGTGCACTCCCTATGTATACCTCACTTCCCCTGCACTCCCTCGCCGGATCTTGTTGCCATTGTGCCAGTGAAAGCGTTCCCTTGTGTGTTCCTAGCCTGTGTTCCAGACCTCCTGCCGTTGCCCCTGACTACGATCCTTGCTGCCTGCCCCGACCTTCTGCTACGTCCGACCTTGCTTCTGTCTACTCCCTTGTACCGCGCCTATCTTCAGCAGTCAGAGAGGTTGAGCCGTTGCTAGTGGATACGACCTGGTCACTACCGCCGCAGCAAGACCATCCCGCTTTGCGGCGGGCTCTGGTGAATACCAGTAGTGACTTAGAACCGGTCCACTAGCACGGTCCACGCCAATCCCTCTCTGGCACAGAGGATCCACCTCCTGCCAGCCGGCATCGTGACAATCCCATTGTTGCTCCTTCCCTTCTGCCCCCTCTACTGCGCCCTCCGAACACTTGACATACACATATGAGGTATTTCCTTACTCGAGAGAAATCGGGTTACAAATTTTGGGGGGCTTTTTCTCCAATTACCCCTAGTAAAAATTCTAAAACTGGGTCTACAAGAACATGCAAGTGTAAAAAATGAAGATTTTGAATTTTCTCCTTCACTTTGCTGCTATTCCTGTGAAACACCTAAAGGGTTAACAAACTTTCTGAATGTCATTTTGAATACTTTGAGGGGTGCAGTTTTTATAATGGGGTAATTTATGGGGTATTTCATTTTCTAATAAGAAGGCCCTTCAAATCCACTTCAAAACTCAACTGGTCCCTGAAAAATTCTGATTTAGAAAATTTTGTGGAAAATTGCTGCTGAACTTTGAAGCCCTCTGATGTCTTCCAAAAGTAAAAACATGTCAACTTTATGATGCAAACATAAAGTAGACATATTGTATTTGTGAATCAATATATCAATTATTTGGAATGTCTGTTTTCCTTACAAGCAGAGAACTTCAAAGTAATTTTCTCATAAAATTTTGGAATGTTTCACCGAGAAATGATGCAAGTATCGACAAAAAATTACCATTAACATGAAGTTGAATGTGTCACGAAAAAACAATCATGAAATCAGAATGAAAAGTAAAATCATCCTAGAGTTATTAATGCTTAAAGTGACAGTGGTCAGAATTGCAAAAATTGCTCCCGTCCATAGGGTTATAATGGGCTCCGTCCCCAAGGAGTTAAGGAAGAAAAAAAAAAATACTAAATGCTTTCATATATGTCCCCTATATGAATACAAATTACAAACAGAATACAAACAGCAAATATGTTCTTAAAACAACAAGAACTTTGGAAAGAACAAACTAAGTTTATTTTAGAAAACACTGCGTATATATTAACACAAAATTAATTTTGTTTAGGCACAAAATTCAGTTTGTTCATGGCTTATCAGGTAGACTTTACTATTCTTTACAAGCTGTGGGCAGGCCTGGTCCTCCAGAAACATTATATGAATGATGTGATACTGGTCTGGGATGGATCAACATCACAATTATAAAGTTGTATGCAACAGTTGAAGGCCCATGATTAAAAAAGGTACTTGTGGTTAAACCAGGGGTGGACACAGACAGCAGAGGACCCCTGTGCAAATAATGTTTTTTCATACGTCAATTATTCAGGAACCCCTCATTCATATGTCACTTCCTCAGGTGGACCCCCATTTGTCACTTGCTCAGGGGGGCCCCCACCCATATCAGTTGTTTAAGAGGACCCACCCGATATCAGTTGTTAATTATTTAACAACATTAGGTAGCATAGATTCCCCACATTAGGTAGCAGTTTCCCCACATTAGATAGCATAGATTCCCCACATTAGGTAGCAGTTTCCCCATATTAGGTAGCATAGATTCTCCACATTAGGAATCAGTTTCCCCACATTAGGTAGCAGTTTCTCCACATTAGGTAGCAGTTTCCCCACATTAAGTGGCATAGACCCCGCCCAACACACAGACAGACAGACACACACAAAGACAGACACACACACACAGACACACACAGAGATACACACACATAGAAACACTAAGCTGGCCTGTGCAGTGATTCTCGTCTCCGGCGGCAGCCTGACGAGTGATGTCACTGACATCCTCCTGTGCGGGTCTGCGGAGGTACGTCACTTGTGTGACATTCCTTGTCAGACTCAGGTCGGCCGGCTGCAGACTCACTGTCTAAAGTTCCCGCTGCGCTATTATGCACCGTGGCAGCTTTAGAACAGTGAGCAGTGGCCATGCAGCGACAGGGCCGGCCCTACCATGAACCAGTGGCGTTTCTAGGGTTGGTGCCACCTGGTGTGGAAGAAAATGGTGTCATCCCCCACCTGCAAGTTCCTACACAAACTGCATACACCACTCCCACAGGATACACATACCACAAATTTCTCTCACACAGGGTACACATACCACATATTTCACTCACACAGGGTATACCTACCACATACATCACTCACACAGGGTATACGTACCACATACATCACTCACTCAATGTAGACATATCACATATTCCATTCACACAGGGTACGCGTATCAGATACATCACTCACACAGGGTACACATACCATATACCCCACTCACACAATGGCCATATACACACATACTACACATGCTACTTGCACACTGAACCTAGTGATAAAAAAAATAGATTTAATTTATAGAAGGGACATACAGTGTTTATAAAACATCACACAGGCACACTGCAGTCTATACTGCTAAACTCACCTGATTTCTTTTCTTAAACTGCAGGAGCTGGCAGGACCCATGCCACAACATTCCTGGCGCCCACACATAAACAAACCCCACCCCTGCCATAAGCTCTACCCCCTTGTGATAAACCCCATCAATTTCAACTGTAACTTCAACAACAACCTGCTGGCTTTATGCTAGACTGCAGCCGGTCACTGGGCAGTGACTCATCCTTCTTCTCCTCCTCCTTTGCAGTCCGGTTAGAAGAAGGGGCTACTGGCGACCTGAGAGGGAAGATACAGAGTGGCCTGCCGCTACACTGTGCACACATGGGACTATGCAGCCTGCTACAGCCAATAGGTGTAGCATGCTCTGACCAGCAGGGAGCGCTGTGTGCAGGGGAGAGCCAGCTGTGTATGGAGAACATTGGCCACTGTTGATTCATTTGTAAGCGCGTCCTAAGGATGCACTTACAATTAAATACAGGCAATTGAATACAGGCACCCCCCTAGCAATGCCACTGGCAGCAGGCCTCCTCACATGCTGTGTCCCTGTGCAGCTGAACTGGCTGCACAGGTGATATGTCTGCCCCTGGGTTACTCCCATGGAAACCTTTTTTTTTTTTTTAAATCAACTGGTGCCAGAAAGTTAAAAAGATTTGCAAATTACTTCTATTAAAAAAAAAAAATCTTAATCTTTCCAGTACTTTTTCGGGTCTGTATACTACAGAGGAAATGGTTTTCTTTTTGGAACACAGAGCTCTCTGCTGACATCATGACCACAGTGCTCTCTGCTGACATCTCTGTCCATTTTAGGAACTGTCCAGAGCAGGAGAGGTTTGCTATGGGGATTTTCTCCTACTCTGGACAGTTCTTAAAATGGTCAGAGATGTCAGCAGAGAGCTCTGTGTTCCAAAAAGAATACCAAAGTATTCAGTAGCTAATAAGTACTGGAAGGATTAAGATTTTTTAATAGAAGTATGTTACAAATCTGTTTAACTTTCTGGCACCAGTTGATTAAAAAAAAAAAAAAAAAGTATTCCACAGGAGTACCCCTTTAACTCATCATCATTCCTGGCGGCACACATGCCCCGCCCACACATAAACAAACCCCGCCCCTGCCCTGATCAAGCACCACAGTTAGATATTTAATTTAACTAACAGTTAATATTAGGTATGGGTGGTTTTATACAGCCAGGGGTTGTTTTAGGCATACTGCCCCCTCTACATACAACACTTAAACCTTTGAGAGAGTAGATAATTAGATGAAATAGGAGGAGTCTGGTTTTTGGTTGGTCTCCTTGATCCCACCAACCCAATGAGAAATTTTAATATATGACTAAAATATGAAAGAGACTGATGCAATTTGAAATTACTACATTTTATTGTATAAAGGTATACGTAGTTTATAATAGAAAAAAAATATTAAAAGGAACTGTAAAAAGGTAAGTAATCGGGGCACTCCACATTAATTAATGAAGGTAACTTCTCAATTTCTTGGGGTTGGTTACAGGTCTTCTTTCACAATTGTTCATACCACATATTAGCCAACACATAAAATATAGAAGCACATTACTGTAGCAAGATCAAATTTGGAAAAAACACATCCCATAAACCTATAGCTAAGAATATCCATATTCTACATGCCAATTATCATGTACAATGCTGCCTTTTGTATGTCCCCTTAGGAAAAGAAAGAAAAACAATTGTTACTCGTGACTAAGTGTCATCCTTGGCAAGCAAATCTTTTGACAAGAGGTGTCTTGTGAATTCTCTTATAGTGTCTGTATTAAAGAGACTCAATTTTATATTTAGCATGAAATATGGCAAACTGGGATAGATTAATGTGAATGATGCATATGTGTGTTATTGTATCCAGATATTTCCAACATGAATGAGAAATTAAAGAACCTATTTTATGGAATTGTCAAGGGCTGAGATGCCTAACATATTCTCTTTTTGTTAGTCATATTAGCCAACACATATAAAATATATAGAGAAAATTGGAACACAACTCATATCAAAATCTCATAGTTAAGAATGATCATATTTTACATCCCAATTTTCATTTACCATGCTGCCTTTTTAACCTCTTAAGGACCCGGGGTTTTTCAGTTTTTGCATTTTCGTTTTTTCCTCCTTACCTTTAAAAATCATAACTCTTTCAATTTTGGACCTAAAAATCCATATGATGGCTTATTTTTTGCGCCACTAATTCTACTTTGTAATGGAAAAAAAATCATTGTGAGACAAAATTGAAAAAAAAAAAAACGCTATTTTGTAACTTTTGGGGGCTTCCGTTTCTACACAGTACATTTTTCTGTAAAAATGACACCTTATCTTTATTCTGTAGGTCCATACGATTAAAATGATACCCTACTTATATAGGTTTGATTTTGTCGTACTTCTGGAAAAAATCATAACTACATGCAGGAAAATGTATATGTTTATAATTGTCATTTTCTGACCCCTATAACTTTTTTTATTTTTCCGCGTATGGGGTGGTATAAGGGCTCATTTTTTGCTCCGTGATATGAAATTTTTATCATTTATGTAATGATCGGACTTATTGATCGCTTTTTATTCATTTTTTCATGAAATAAAAAGTGACCAAAAATGCACTATTTTGGACTTTGGAATTTTTTTGCGCGTACACCATTGACCGTGCGGTTTAATTAACTATATATTTTTATAATTTGGACATTTCTGCACGCGCTGATACCACATATGTTCATTTTTATTTTTAGTTACACAGGTTTTTTTATGGGAAAAGGGGGGTGATTCAAACTTTTAAATGAGTTAAATGATCTTTATTCACTTTTTTTCACTTTTTTTTTTTGCAATGTTATAGCTCCCATAGGGAGCTATAACACTGCACACACTGATCTCTTATACTTATCATTGTTATCCCATAGGGAGGTATAACACTGCACACACTGATCTTTTACATTGATCAGTGGTTTCTCATAAGAAACCACTGATCGATGATTCTGCTGCTTGACTGCTCATGCCTGGATCTCAGGCACTGAGCAGTCATTCGGCGATCGGACAGCATGGAGGCGGGTAGGAATCCTCCGGCTGTCCTGTAAGCTGTTCGGGATGCCGCTATTTCGCCGCGGCGATCCCAAACAGCTCCCTGAGCTAACCAGCATGGTTTTACTTTTACTTTAGAGGTGGCGTTCAACTTTGAACGCTGCATCTAAAGGGTTAATAGTGTGCGGCACCGCGGTTTTTTTTTCTTAAATCAACTGGTGCCAGAAAGTTAAACAGATTTGTAAATGACTTCCATTAAAAAATCTTAATCCTTCCAGTACTTTTTAGGGGCTATATACTGCAAAGGAAACGCTTATTTTTTTTAGATTTCTCTGATATCATGACCAAAGTGCTCCCTGCTGACCTCTGCTGTCCATTTTAGGAACTGTCCAGAGCAGCATATGTTTGCTATGGGGATTTTCTCCTGCACTTGACAGTTCCTAAAATGGACAGCAGAGGTCAGCAGAGAGCACTGTGGTGATGACATCAGAGAAATCTAAAAAGAGAAGCATTTCCTCTGTAGTATATAGCCCCTAAAAAGTACTGGAAGGATTAAGATTTTTTAATAGAAGGAATTTACAAATCTGTTTAACTTTCTGGCACCAGTTGATTTGAAAAAAAAAAAAAAGTTTTCCACGGAAGTACCCCTTTAATGCCCCCTTAGAGAAATAATGAAATTGTAATGTAATTGTGCCAAAGTGCTAAGTGATTGAATGTGAGGAGAAGGTGGTTGAACTAACTATCCTAAAGCCATACTCCAAACCAGGCTTCTTTCATAATGCCGTGTCTGTCGGGGATACTGGAGAGAATAGCGGGAGGAAAAATACATCATGCAACGTTTTTCCTCCCGTTACTCCTGTCGAAAAACAACAGCTCCCGATGGACCCCATAATGGTAAACGGGATCTGTCGGGACTCGTTTCCTATTGTAACCCGTCAAAAAGAACGTCCCTTAAGGCACAAAAATAAAAAGTGCCTGACGGACGTTCTCCGACAGGGCACAATGGTAGTGTGAATGGAGCCTTAGGGAGCTTGATGGACAATGAAATTTTTTTTTATAGAAAAAATGTTGGTCGAAAAGTAGATTTAAAGAAGAAATAAGGATATTTTTAAGAAACTTAGATTTTCCTCACTCAACATAAAATAATGAAGCAAATCATTCAAAGGCTTCTACTATGCAACAATAAATGCTGGGACCTGCTTCACCCGTATGGGATATTACTGTGATTAATAAATATTGCTTGCCACATAATTATTCAAGATTATTATTTAAAAAAGTTATGTAACCTTTAAAAATTTAAGGCAGGGGTGTTGGGAGCAAGACCCCGCTGTTCCAATATCGATAGCCTGTCAAGGATAACCTCTTCAAACAATTTTACATACTGTAGAGTCAGTAGTATAACATTTGATTAGGAGATTTATAGACAAGAGCTACTTTTGTCTGTTATTTTCCTTCATGTTTTGCATTTGGTTTAGTAACTACAATGTTGTCAAATATGTCTTTGTACTTAAAAAAGAATGGTCCAATTCAGGTTTTATAATGCTCAAGATACGTATAAAGTGTGGGATTATAATTTGTGAGGGAATACCATATTGCTTTCCAAGCTACTGAGCAAGGAAGAATTCAACAATGTTATGATATTTCTTTTAATTTTCCTATTGCTTGCAAGCATTTTTAATTTATTTAAATCAGTGCCCCATATTTTCAACCACTGTATAAATTGAGATCATCAGCTTGATAAATTCAACCAGGAGAGCTGCTGTGAGGCATTACAAACTCCAGTACACTTAGTCTATGGTATGACTATTAAATTAATCTCTTAAGGATGTAGGGCGTACCTGTACACCCTACGCCCAGTCCCGGCAAATAAAACGGGGTCACACCCCGTGACCCCGCGTCATACCGGTTCGGTCCCAGCGGCTAATGATAGCCAGGACCTAATAGCCTGCGGCACCGATCGTTGTGCCGCTCTATTAACCCTTTAGATGTGGCGATGACATTGATCGCCACGTCTAAAATGAAAGTGAAAGCTTCCCAGCAGCTCATTCAGGCTGATCGGGACCATCGCGATAAAATCGTGATGTCCCGATCAGCTAGCACATGAGCGGAGGTCCCCTTACCTTGCTCCGTTGCGTCCGATTGGCGATTGATTGCTCCAAGCCTGAGATACAGGCTTGAGCAATGTACTGCCTACTGCCTATAACACTGATCAATGCAATGCTAGTGAACAGTGTAAAAGATCAGTGTGGGCAGTGTTATAGCTCCCTATGGGAGCTATAATACTGCAAAAAAAAAGTTAAAAAAAGCTAATCAAAGTCATTTAACCCCTTCCCTAATAAAAGTTTGAATCACCCCCCCCCCTTTTCCCATAAAAAAAAAAACTGTGAGAATAAAAATAAACATATGTGGTATCAATGCGTGCGGAAATGTCTGAATTATAAAAATATATCATTAATTAAACCACACGGTCAATGGCATACCTGAAAAAAATTCCAAAGTCCAAAATAGCGTATTTTTGGTCACTTTTTACATCATGAAAAAATGAATAAAAAGCGATCAAAAAGTCAGATAAATACAAAAATGGTACTGATAAAAACTTCAGATCATGGCACAAAAAATGAGCCCCATACCGCCCCGTACGTGGAAAAATAAAAAGTTATAGGGGTCAGAAGATGAGAATTTTTATAATATAAATTTTCCTGCATGTGGTTATGATTTTTTTCAGAAGTATGACAAAATCAAACCTATATAAGTAGGGTATCATTTTCACCGTATGGACCTACAGAATAAAGATAAGGTGTCCTTATGCACTGCGTAGAAACGGAAGCCCCCAAAAGGTACAAAATGGCATTTCTTCTTCAATTTTGTCGCACAATGAATTTTTTTTTCCGTTTCGTCATAAAATGACTAATGTCACTGCAAAGTAGAATTGGTGGTGCAAAAAATAAGCCATCATATGGAATTTTATGTGCAAAATTTAAAGCATTATGATTTTTAGAAGGTGATGAGGAAAAAATGAAAATGCAAAAATGGAAAAACCTTGTGTGCTTAAGGGGTTAAAACAGCAGTATTGCCAGGTGGCACAATAACTAAATACAACATATAGTACGGAACATTTGTCTTGATTGAGATTGGTTCATTGGTCTTGGACATGTGCAGAGATCAGGTGCACCATGAAGACAACAGTGAATTTTTAAAAGCCTGAAACAGCCGTTGCACTGATGCACAGTGCCAAAAACATCCAGGGTCTGTGAGATAAAATAACTCATTGATATAGTACACGGATATTTCTCACAAAGTACTGTTGTAATTCATATAATGGTCATAACAAACGTGTTATAACTGTAAAAAACTTACCGTATTTTTCGGCATACAAGACAACTTTTTAACCCCTTAAGGACACATGACGTTCTCATACGTCTCCATTTCCGAGTCCTTAAGGACACATGACGTATGAGAACGTCATGTGTTTTACCGGCCCCCCGCAACCATCTGGAGCGGAGCCGGTCCCCGATGCCTGCTGAAATCGTTCAGCAGGCATCGGGGCATATCGCCCAGGGGGGTCATTATGACCCCCCATGTCGGCGATGGCCGCAGATCACTGGACAATTCAGTCCAGCGATCTGCGGCGGATTCCGGGTCAATCGGGTCTCCAGTGACCCGGTGACCCGGAATTATTGGCTGATCGGGGCCGTCAGAGACGGCCCCGATCAGCCAGAGCCAGCAGGGGTGAGGTGGCACTGGTGCCACCTCACGATCGCCCTGATTCGTCGGCCGGATTACCGGCCGACCAATCAGGGCGCCTGCTGCGGGTGTCACTCCCACATCCCGCTCCGCCCCTCTTCCGGAGGACGTGAGCGGGTGCGGGAAGACGACCCCGGGTGCTGGGGACCCCGATCCCCGGCGTCCCTGTTGGGATCGGGGCCCCAGGAGCAGCGGCGGCGGCGGAGACGACGAGGGACTGACCTGTGCGGCGAGGATCGTTGGAGGTGAGTGACAGCCTCCTGCTGTTGCTTGGCAACAGCTCCCAGCATGCAAAAAGGGCATGCTGGGAGCTGTAGTTATGCAACAGCAGGAGGCAGACCACCACAACTCCCACCATGCCCTTATGGGCATGCTGGGACTTGTAGTTTTGCAACAGCTGGAGGCACATTCTTTCTATGGAAAAGTGTACCTTCAGCTGTTGTATAACTACAACTCCCAGCTTGCACAATCAGCTAAAGTGCATGCTGGGAGTTGTAGTGGTGCATCTGGTGGTTGCATAACTACAACTCCCAGCATGCCCGTTGGCTGTCGGTGACTGCTGAGAGTTGTAGTTTTGCAACAGCTGAAGGCACACAGAGTTAAGTAGTAAACCAGTGTGTCTCCAGCTGTTGCATAACTACAATCCCCAGCATCCCCAGCCAAAGTAGTATGCCTCCAGCTGTTGCATAACTACAACACCCAGCATGCCCTTCCGCTGTCCGTACATGCTGGGGGTTGTAGCTTTTGCAACAGCTGAAGGCACACTGGTTGCAAAACACTGAGTTTGTTACCAAACTCGGTGTTTCACAACCAGTGTGCCTCCAGCTGTTGCAAAACTACAACTCCCAGCATGCACTGATAGACCGTACATGCTGGGAGTTGTAGTTTTGCAACAGCTGGATGTTCCCCCCCCAATGTGAACGTACAGGGTACACTCACACGGGCGGAGGATTACAGTTAGTATCCGGCTGCAAGTTTGAGGTACGGCAAAATTTCTGCCGCAGCTCAAACTGCCAGCGAGAAACTACTGTGAACCCCCCGCCCGTGCGACTGTACCCTGAAAACACTACACTAACACACAATAAAATAAAAAGTAAAAAACACTACATATACACATACCCCTACACAGCCCCCCTCCCCTCCCCAATAAAAATGAAAAACGTCTGGTACGCCACTGTTTCCAGAACGGAGCCTCCAGCGGTTGCAAAACTACAACTCCCAGCATGCACTGATAGACCGTACATGCTGGGAGTTGTAGTTTTGCAACAGCTGGATGTTCCCCCCCCCCAATGTGAACGTACAGGGTACACTCACATGGGCGGAGGATTACAGTAAGTATCCGGCTGCAAGTTTGAGCTGCGTCAAATTTTCTGCCGTAGCTCAAACTGCCAGCGAGAAACTACTGTGAACCCCCGCCCGTGTGACTGTACCCTAAAAACACTACACTACACTAACACAAAATAAAATAAAAAGTAAAAAACACTACATATACACATACCCCTATACAACCCCCCTCCCCAATAAAAATTAAAAACGTCTGGTACGCCACTGTTTCCAAAACGGAGCCTCCAGCTGTTGCAAAACAACTACTACCAGTATTGCCAGATAGCCGTTGACTGTCCAGGCATGCTGGGAGTTTTACAACAGCTGGAGGCACCCTGTTTGGGAATCACTGGCGTAGAATACCCCTATGTCCACCCCTATGCAAGTCCCTAATTTAGGCCTCAAATGCGCATGGCGCTCTCACTTTGGAGCCCTGTCGTATTTCAAGGCAACAGTTTAGGGCCACATATGGGGTATCGCCGTACTCGGGAGAAATTGGGCTTCAAATTTTGGGGGGTATTTTCTGCTATTACCCTTTTAAAAAATGTAAAATTTTGGGGAAAACAAGCATTTTAGGTAAAAAAAATATATATTTTTTTACATATGCAAAAGTCGTGAAACACCTGTAGGGTATTAAGGTTCAAATTACCCCTTGTTACGTTCCCCGAGGGGTCTAGTTTCCAAAATGGTATGCCATGTGTTTTTTTTTTGCTGTCCTGGCACCATAGGGGCTTCCTAAATGCGGCATGCCCCCAGAGCAAAATTCACTTTCAAAAAGCCAAATGTGACTCCTTCTCTTCTGAGACCTGTAGTGCGCCAGCAGAGCACTTTTCACACCCATATGGGGTGTTTTCTGAATCGGGAGAAATTGGGCTTCAAATTTTGGGGGGTATTTTCTGCTATTACCCTTTTTAAAATTGTAAAAATTTTGGGAAACCAAGCATTTTAGGTAAAAAAAAAAAATATTTTTTTACATATGCAAAAGTCGTGAAACACCTGTAGGGTATTAAGGTTCACATTACCCCTTGTTACGTTCCCCGAGGGGTCTAGTTTCCAAAATGGTATGCCATGTGTTTTTTTTTTGCTGTTCTGGCACCATAGGGGCTTCCTAAATGCGGCATGCCCCCAGAGCAAAATTTGCTTTCAAAAAGCCAAATGTGACTCCTTCTCTTCTGAGACCTGTAGTTCACCAGCAGAGCACTTTTCACCCCCATGCGAGGTGTTTTCTGTATCGGGAGAAATTGGGCTTCAAATTTTGGGGGGTATTTTCTGCTATTACCCTTTTTAAAAATGTAAAATTTTTGGGAAACCAAGCATTTTAGGTAAAAAAAATATATATTTTTTTTACATATGCAAAAGTCGTGAATCACCTGTAGGGTATTAAGGTTCACTTTACCCCTTGTTACGTTCCCTGAGGGGTCTAGTTTCCAAAATGGTATGCCATGTGTTTTTTTTTTGCTGTCCTGGCACCAAAGGGGCTTCCTAAATGCGGCATGCCCCCCAAAAACCATTTGTCGCTCCTTCCCTTCTGAGCCCTCTACTGCGCCCGCCGAACAATTAACATAGACATATGAGGTATGTGCTTACTCGAGAGAAATTGGGTTTCAAATACAAGTAAAAATGTTTTCCTTTTTATCCCTTGCAAAAATTCTAAAATTGGGTCTACAAGAACATGCGAGTGTAAAAAATGAAGATTTTGAATTTTCTCCTTCACTTTGCTGCTATTCCTGTGAAACACCTAAAGGGTTAATACACTTACTGAATGTTTTTTTGAATACTTTAGGGGGTGTAGTTTTTATAATGGGGTCTTTTATGGGGTATTTCTAATATGAAGACCCTTCAAATCCACTTCAAAACTGAACTGGTCCCTGAAAAATAGTGAGTTTGAAAATTTTGTGAAAAATTTCAAAATTGCTACTGAACTTTGAAGCCCTATGGTGTCTTCCAAAAGTAAAAACTCATAAATTTTATGATGCAAACATAAAGTAGACATATTGTATATGTGAACCCCAAAAAAATATATTTTGAATATCAATTTTCCTTACAAGCAGAGAGCTTCAAAGTTAGAAAAATTTTCATTTTTTTCATCAAATTTGGGGATTTTTCACCAAGAAAGGATGCAAGTTACCATAAAATTTTACCACTAAGTTAAAGTAGAATATGTCACGAAAAAACAATCTCGGAATCAGAATGATAACTAAAAGCATTCCAGAGTTATTAATGTTTAAAGTGACAGTGGTCAGAATTGCAAAAAACGCTCCGGTCCTTAAGGTATAAAATGGCCTGGTCCTTAAGGGGTTAACCCAGGAAAATCTTCTCAAAAGTCGGGGGTCATCTTATATGCCGGGTGTCGTCTTATAGGGCGAGTGATGAAACTTCCGAGCCTGACTGGAGAATCTGCGGTCGCCGCATATGGTGGGGGGAGCTCCGAAATGACCCCGCCGCATGCGGTGATTAGAGATCAGTGAATTTTTGAAAAAGTGTGGCCCCACACAGGAACCTATCCTTATTTCCAACTAAAACACTGGGAAATGGCAGTGTTTTTAGGTGGAAATAGGGAGAGGTTCCTATGTGGGGTCAACCTTTTTAGGGTGAGTGCCACTTGCCAAGAAGGGAATTAATAATGCCAGAGTAGGGCCTTACAGGGGAAGTCTTTACCCCCACTTGTTAAAATGGACCATACGTTGTTCCCTTCCACTTTATAGAGGTCTTTGCATCACATCAATACTTGTTGGTATAGGTGGCACATGGTGTTTTTTGCATACCTTTCCTTTTCTTAGATATAATTAAAGGGGTACTCCCGTGGAAAACTTTTTTTTTTTTTTTTTTTTAAATCAACTGGTGCCAGAAAGTTAAACAGATTTATAAATAATGTAATTTACAAATATGTTTAACTTTCTGGTACCAGTTGATTTAAAAAAAAAAAAGTTTTCCACGGGAGTACCCCTTTAAAATTAGGGTCCATATATTTTATCCTAAGAAAAGCTAAGTTTTAGCTAATGCATATCCTCAATACTTGTGGTCTGATGCAGAGGAATTTCTGTAACTGGGAAGCAGCACCTTAAATATGTTTAGCACTATCCATATTTGTGAAGTGTTGGTGTGTCACCATGGTCAATCTACTCTGATGCATCAAGCATTGGTGGGTGGAAATCCTGGCTGAACCATCCCTTATTCATCTTCACAAAAGGTCAGTCTCCACATTTTTCGGTGACAGACGAGTTCTACTTGGGGGCCCCCACCGCACTAAAAACCGGCTCTGATGGCACACTACTGGCCAGGCAGGACAGCTTTTCCAGGACAAATTCTGCTAGTTGCGGCCACAAATCAAGTTTGGCTGCCTTGAAGTCCAGCGGATCTTCAAGGCATGTTGGCATGGTCATGTTAATGTATGCCACCACCTGCTGGTTCAGGTACTGCTCCAGGTCTACCTGCTGCAAAGTAGATAATTTTACTGTACAGCAAATCTAGGTATAAAATAGAATGGAACACAAGCAACTAGCACCAGTTCTAAGTATGGAGAAGCTTGAGATTAATATAGTAATTTAGCAATATGTACTATGCTGTCTTATACAGTATAGTCTATTCTGATATATGGTATTCCTAGTACCAACTTTGTTTTTGTCACGATGCCGGCTGGCAGGAGGTGGATCCTCTGTGCCAGAGAGGGATTGGCGTGGACCGTGCTGGTGGACCGGTTCTAAGTCACTACTGGTATTCACCAGAGCCCGCCGCAAAGCGGGATGGTCTTGCTGCGGCGGTAGTGACCAGGTCGTATCCACTAGCAACGGCTCAACCTCTCTGACTGCTGAAGATAGGCGCGGTACAAGGGAGTAGACAGAAGCAAGGTCGGACGTAGCAGAAGGTCGGGGCAGGCAGCAAGGATCGTAGTCAGGGGCAACGGCAGGAGGTCTGGAACACAGGCTAGGAACACACAAGGGAACGCTTTCACTGGCACAATGGCAACAAGATCCGGCGAGGGAGTGCAGGGGAAGTGAGGTATACATAGGGAGTGCACAGGTGAACACACTGATTAGAACCACTGCGCCAATCAGCGGCGCAGTGGCCCTTTAAATCGCAGAGACCCGGCGCGCGCGCGCCCTAGGGAGCGGGGCCGCGCGCGCCGGGACAGGACCGACGGAGAGCGAGTCAGGTACAGGAGCCGGGGTGCGCATCGCGAGCGGGCGCCACCCGCATCGCGAATCGCATCCCGGCTGGAGGCGGTATCGCAGCGCACCCGGTCAGTGGATCTGACCGGGGCGCTGCAGTAGCGAGGGTGTAGCGAGCGCTCCGGGGAGGAGCGGGGACCCGGAGCGCTCGGCGTAACAGTACCCCCCCCTTGGGTCTCCCCCTCTTCTTGGAGCCTGAGAACCTGAGGACCAGACTTTTATCTAGGATATTGTCCTCAGGTTCCCAGGATCTCTCTTCAGGACCACAGCCCTCCCAGTCAACCAAAAAAAAGGTTTTTCCTCTGACCTTTTTGGAGGCCAGTATCTCCTTTACGGGAAAGATGTCCGAAGAACCGGAGACAGGAGTGGGAGAAATAAGTTTAGGAGAGAAACGGTTGATGATGAGTGGTTTAAGAAGAGAGACATGAAAGGCATTAGGAATACGAAGAGAAGGAGGAAGAAGAAGTTTGTAAGAGACAGGATTAATTTGGCACAAGATTTTGAAAGGACCAAGATAGCGTGGTCCCAATTTGTAGCTGGGAACACGGAAGCGGACATATTTAGCGGAGAGCCATACCTTGTCTCCGGGAGAAAAAATGGGGGGAGCTCTTCTTTTCTTATCAGCAAACTTCTTCATGCGTGATGAAGCCTGTAAGAGAGAATTTTGGGTCTCTTTCCATATGGTGGAAAGATCACGAGTTATTTCATCCACAGCGGGCAAACCAGAGGGCAAGGGAGTAGGGAGGGGGGGAAGAGGGTGACGGCCGTACACCACGAAAAATGGGGATTTGGAAGAAGATTCAGAGACTCTGAAGTTGTACGAGAATTCGGCCCATGGAAGAAGATCTGCCCAGTCATCCTGGCGGGAGGAAACAAAATGCCGTAAATAATCACCCAGGACCTGGTTAATTCTTTCTACTTGCCCATTGGATTGAGGATGATAAGCAGAAGAAAAGTTTAATTTAATCTTGAGTTGTTTACAGAGAGCCCTCCAGAATTTTGACACGAATTGGACCCCTCTATCCGAGACGATCTGCGTGGGCAACCCGTGAAGACGAAAAATGTGTACAAAAAATTGTTTTGCCAACTGAGGCGCTGAAGGAAGACCAGGAAGAGGAATAAAATGTGCCATCTTGGAAAATCGATCAACGACCACCCAAACAACAGTGTTGCCACGGGATGGGGGTAAGTCTGTAATAAAGTCCATACCAATCAGAGACCAAGGCTGTTCGGGGACAGGCAGAGGATGAAGAAGACCAGCAGGCTTCTGGCGAGGAGTCTTATCCCGGGCACAGACAGTGTAGGCCCGCACAAAATCACCAACATCCGTCTCCAGAGTCGGCCACCAATAGAAACGAGAGATGAGTTGCACGGATTTCTTGATGCCCGCATGGCCTGCGAGATGGGAGGAGTGACCCCATTTGAGGATTCCGAGGCGTTGGCGTGGAGAGACGAAGGTCTTCCCTGGAGGAGTTTGCCTGATGGAGGCTGGAGAAGTGGAGATCAGGCAGTCAGGAGGAATGATGTGTTGCGGAGAGAGCTCTACTTCCGGAGCATCCGAGGAACGAGAGAGAGCATCGGCCCTAATGTTCTTATCGGCAGGGCGAAAGTGAATTTCAAAATTAAACCGGGCAAAGAACAGAGACCACCTGGCCTGGCGAGGATTCAGCCGTTGGGCAGACTGGAGATAGGAGAGATTCTTGTGATCGGTGTAAATAATAACTGGAAATTTTGATCCCTCCAGCAGATGCCTCCATTCCTCAAGTGCTAATTTAATGGCCAGTAGCTCTCGATCCCCGATGGAGTAGTTCCTCTCCGCCGGAGAGAAGGTCCTAGAAAAAAACCCACAAGTAACAGCATGCCCGGAAGAATTTTTTTGTAGAAGAACCGCTCCAGCTCCTACTGAGGAGGCATCAACCTCCAATAGGAAGGGTTTAGATGGGTCAGGTCTGGAGAGCACGGGAGCAGAAGAAAAGGCAGACTTGAGCCATTTAAAGGCGTCTTCCGCTTGAGGAGGCCATGACTTAGGATTGGCATTCTTCTTGGTTAAAGCCACGATAGGAGCCACAATGGTGGAAAAATGTGGAATAAATTCTCTGTAATAATTGGCGAACCCCAAAAAACGTTGGATAGCACGGAGTCCGGAGGGGCGTGGCCAATCTAAGACGGCAGAGAGTTTGTCTGGATCCATTTGTAGTCCCTGGCCAGAGACCAAGTACCCTAGGAAAGGAAGAGATTGACATTCAAACAGACATTTCTCCATTTTGGCATAAAGTTGATTGTCACGAAGTCTCTGAAGAACCATGCGGACATGCTGGCGGTGTTCTTCTAGGTTGGCAGAAAAAATCAGAATATCGTCCAGATACACAACAACACAGGAATATAAGAGATCACGAAAAATTTCATTAACAAAATCTTGGAAGACGGCAGGGGCGTTGCACAGGCCAAAGGGCATGACCAGATACTCAAAGTGTCCATCTCTAGTGTTAAATGCCGTTTTCCATTCATCCCCCTCCCTGATGCGGATGAGATTATAAGCACCTCTTAAGTCCAGTTTGGTAAAGATGTGGGCACCTTGGAGGCGATCAAAGAGTTCAGAGATAAGAGGTAGGGGGTAGCGGTTCTTTACCGTGATTTTATTAAGACCGCGGTAGTCAATGCAAGGACGTAGGGAGCCATCCTTTTTGGACACAAAGAAAAATCCAGCTCCGGCAGGAGAGGAGGATTTGCGGATAAACCCCTTTTTTAAATTTTCCTGGATGTATTCAGACATAGCAAGAGTCTCAGGGGCGGACAGAGGATAAATTCTGCCCCGGGGTGGAGTAGTGCCCGGGAGGAGGTCAATAGGACAGTCATAAGGCCTGTGAGGAGGTAAAGTCTCAGCTTGTTTTTTGCAAAATACGTCAGCATAGTCCATATAGGCCTTAGGGAGACCGGTTACAGGAGGAACCACAGGGTCACGGCAGGGAGTACTGGAAACCGGTTTAAGGCAGTCATTGAAACAAGAGGTACCCCAGCTCTTGATCTCCCCTGTGGACCAATCCAGGGTTGGGGAATGGCGTTGAAGCCACGGTAGTCCAAGGAGAATTTCGGAAGTGCAATTGGGGATGACCAAAAACTCAATTTTTTCATGATGAGGTCCGATGCACATTAGGAGGGGCTCCGTGCGGTAACGTATGGTACAGTCCAATCTTTCATTGTTAACACAATTGATGTAGAGGGGTCTGGCGAGACTGGTCACCGGGATGTTGAACCTGTTGATGAGAGAGGCCAAAACAAAGTTTCCTGCAGATCCGGAATCCAAGAAGGCCATAGTAGAGAAGGAGAAGGTAGATGCAGATATCCGCACAGGCACAGTAAGACGTGGAGAAGCAGAGTTGACATCAAGGACTGTCTCACCTTTGTGCGGAGTAAGCGTGCGTCTTTCCAGGCGGGGAGGACGGATAGGACAATCCTTCAGGAAGTGTTCGGTACCGGCACAGTACAGGCAGAGATTCTCCATGCGGCGTCGTGTCCTCTCTTGAGGTGTCAGGCGAGACGGGTCAACTTGCATAGCCTCCACGGCGGGAGGCACAGGAACGGATTGCAGAGGACCAGAGGAGAGAGGAGCTGGGGAGAAAAAACACCTCGTGCGAACAAAGTCCATATCCTGGCGGAGCTCCTGACGCCTTTCGGAAAAACGCATGTCAATGCGAGTGGCCAGATGAATGAGTTCATGTAGGTTAGCAGGAATTTCTCGTGCGGCCAGAACATCTTTAATGTTGCTGGATAGGCCTTTTTTAAAGGTCGCGCAGAGGGCCTCATTATTCCAGGATAGTTCAGAAGCAAGAGTACGGAATTGTATGGCGTACTCGCCAACGGAAGAATTACCCTGGACCAGGTTCAGCAGGGCAGTCTCAGCAGAAGAGGCTCGGGCAGGTTCCTCAAAGACACTACGAATTTCCGAGAAGAAGGAGTGTACAGAGGCAGTGACGGGGTCATTGCGGTCCCAGAGCGGTGTGGCCCATGACAGAGCTTTCCCAGAGAGCAGGCTGACTACGAAAGCCACCTTAGACCTTTCAGTAGGAAACTGGTCCGACATCATCTCCAAGTGTAGGGAACATTGTGAAAGAAAGCCACGGCAAAACTTAGAGTCCCCATCAAATTTATCCGGCAAGGATAGTCGTAGGCCGGAAGCGGCCACTCGCTGCGGTGGAGATGCAGGAGCTGGCGGAGGAGATGACTGCTGAAGCTGTGGTAGTAGCTGCTGTAGCATCACGGTCAGTTGAGACAGCTGATGGCCTTGTTGCGCTATCTGTTGTGACTGCTGGGCGACCACCGTGGTGAGGTCGGCAACAACTGGCAAAGGAACTTCAGCGGGATCCATGGCCGGATCTACTGTCACGATGCCGGCTGGCAGGAGGTGGATCCTCTGTGCCAGAGAGGGATTGGCGTGGACCGTGCTAGTGGACCGGTTCTAAGTTACTACTGGTGTTCACCAGAGCCCGCCGCAAAGCGGGATGGTCTTGCTGCGGCGGTAGTAACCAGGTCGTATCCACTAGCAATGGCTCAACCTCTCTGACTGCTGAAGATAGGCGCGGTACAAGGGAGTAGACTAAGGCAAGGTCGGACGTAGCAGAAGGTCGGGGCAGGCAGCAAGGATCGTAGTCAGGGGCAACGGCAGGAGGTCTGGAACACAGGCTAGGAACACACAAGGGAACGCTTTCACTAGGCACAAGGGCAACAAGATCCGGCGAGGGAGTGCAGGGGAAGTGAGGTATACATAGGGAGTGCACAGGTGAACACACTAATTAGAACCACTGCGCCAATCAGCGGCGCAGTGGCCCTTTAAATCGCAGAGACCCGGCGCGCGCGCGCCCTAGGGAGCGGGGCCGCGCGCGCCGGGACAGGACCGACGGAGAGCGAGTCAGGTACGGGAGCCGGGGTGCGCATCGCGAGCGGGCGCCACCCGCATCGCGAATCGCATCCCGGCTGGAGGCGGTATCGCAGCGCACCCGGTCAGTGGATCTGACCGGGGCGCTGCAGTAGCGAGGGTGTAGCGAGCGCTCCGGGGAGGAGCGGGGACCTGGAGCGCTCGGCGTAACAGTTTTATTTTATATTTTCAACATTTTCTTTTTTTATAAAATGATTGTTCTCCAAAGATTTATGCTTTTACGTTAGAATGGTGGCTCAGAAGGCAGGAGAAGCTTTTGCCTGCGGCTGGCCCTGGCAGAAAGGACACCTTATTCTCAGGGTCTGGGAGGGTCATGTACTGTCAGTTGGGACAGTTATTTTCTGCAGCAGCCTTCTCTATTAAAGTGTACCTGCCTTTTTCAAAAAACGTTTCAAATAATGTAGATAATATATTTCTAATATAGCAAAAATTCTAAGTATTTTCAGCTCACCTCCCTTTTGGTTTTGCCTGGATCCAAGCTTGGCCACGCTTCACACAAATAAGTAAAGAAAAATAATGGATGATCCAGCAAGTAAAAACTTCAGGCTTTATTCCAAACGATTAAAACATGTAGAAAGTGTACAAACAACACATCACCTGGTCAGCAACATATTCATACTGTGAGTGTGTTGCCGATCAGGTGATGTGTTGTTTGTACACTTTCTATAAGTTTTAATCATTTGGAATAAAGCCTGAAGTGTTTACAATGAATTGCTGGATCATCAGTTATTTTTATTTACATATTTGTAATATATATTGGTTAAAACATTTCTATGTTTTTGAGTGAAAAAAAATTTCCCTGCAGTTAATACCTGTGGGTCTCTGGAAAGAGACAAAATACAGGAAGTGAGGGCAGGAAAAGCAGGGCTCTGTGCAGGCTCCTAGCTTGTTCATCATCCTACTGTGTGAGCCAAAGGCATGTCACAGAGTCTCACTACACAGAGTTTTAGACAATTTTTTTGCCTTGTCTGACAAGGGGGCATGGCTTATTTAAGTGGCATAGCACCGTTGGAAATGAGTGTGACCTAAATGTTCCAAAAATGCACCAACATTTTGGTAAAGCAGTCGTGTACAAAGTAGACCTTTGTAAAGCAAGCAAATTAATACATACTCTCAATTTAGATTAAACAGTCTATAAAAGTGACAGATCAAACAGCACGAGCTACTGTGACAAATATGGCACATTCTTAAACTGTTTAATCTAAGTTTGCAATGTCTAACTAGTAAGTCAGTATTAGTAAATCAGTATTAGTAAATGAGTAAATCTGCTACATGTGAACTCCTGTAAACACTAAGGCAGGCTAACATGATATCAATTTACTATACTCTTGGTGTTTATTTTTTGCTTGTGTGATGTCCTGTATGCAAAGCGCATGTTTATGCCCCTCCCCTATTGCAGTACAGTACTCACACACCACATGACTTTTATTTGCACTGCTCATTCACTCTAAATCTCTGTTTCAGGAGGGATTGTGTATCACATGCTGGGCAGCAAATAATGCAGATATGTGATGTGTGTGATGAAAATATGTATACATGACGGTGCTGTAGTTGTTCACAATGGTAATCTCACCCACAAAAAGCCCCTACAACATCACAACTAAAGTGCAACAGAGAGCTAGGCAAGATACTAAAATAATTTTGTTAGTATCAACTGGAGAGTAGTTAGATACATTTCACATTTTTTTTTTTTTTAGCTCAGAAAAGCCCTTTAAAAGGGATGATGATTATATTGTTGGAAGCCAAAAACAACATTTACCCAGCACTTATGTATAACTGTAACAGTTTGTTCCTCTATAATTCAGAAAACAATGCCTTTATTAAATATAAATACCGTAGTTTGTTTTGTGATTTTTTTAAATACATTTTATAACACTTGGATGCTTTTTCCTTGTATCCATCTTTAATTATGTTGTTGTTTTTTTTCTCCTAGGCAACATATTTGTCGTCAGTTTATCTGTTGCGGATCTGGTGGTAGCAGTATACCCATATCCAGTTATTCTTATAGCAATTTTCCATAATAGATGGACGCTGGGATACATCCATTGCCAGATCAGTGGCTTTCTGATGGGACTGAGTGTCATCGGTTCTGTTTTCAACATTACAGCCATAGCTATTAACAGGTATTGCTACATCTGCCACAGCCTGCAGTACGACAAGCTTTATAACCAGAAAAGCACAATTTTTTACCTCTGCTTAACTTGGATATTGACTGTTATTGCTATTGTGCCCAACTTTTTTGTTGGATCTCTACAGTATGACCCGCGGATTTTCTCATGCACCTTTGCCCAGACTGTCAGCTCTTCATACACAATTACCGTAGTTGTGGTGCATTTTATTGTCCCGTTGGCTGTAGTAACATTCTGCTACTTCAGGATATGGGTCTTGGTTATTCAAGTTAAGCACAGAGTAAGACAAGAATCTAAGCAGAAGCTTACACAAACAGATCTCCGGAACTTTTTGACTATGTTTGTTGTGTTTGTACTTTTTGCCGTGTGCTGGGGACCTCTAAACTTCATTGGCCTTGCTGTAGCCATAAATCCTTTTCAGGTGGCACCAAAGATCCCAAATTGGCTTTTTGTGTTGAGCTACTTCATGGCTTACTTTAACAGCTGCCTCAATGCAGTCATCTATGGTCTTCTTAATCAAAATTTCCGCAAAGAATACAAAAGAATACTGATGGCCTTGTGGACTCCAAGATTATTGTTTGTTGACACTTCGAAATGTGGGACGGAGGGAGCTAAAAGCAAGCCATCTCCAGTTGTTACAAATAACAATCAGGCTGATGTGTGTGTTTGAACAATCCGGACAGCCATTTTATATGTATTTTCATTTATACAGAATTATTTTTAGCATTTTCTCACCATGTGCCTGTCATCATACACTTTGTCCTTATTCTAAACGAACAAAATATACAATATCTGATATACTGTACAACAATCTATGCTGATCTTAATTAAAAAAGGAAATTACACTTGCAACATTTTGTACCGTAAGATTCTGAATGTTGTTTCCAACTGTTATTGTTGTCATTGGATTTTATGGTATATTTACATATTTAATGCACTTGCTCAATGCAGACAGTACAATGTAGTCAATTTGTGTTGAAGAGTTTTACCTTGGGTGACAAGCTCACATTCAAACAGTGATTTGGGTATTCTAGCTGTCAGAAATAGGCCTTACTCAGGCTTCCCAAACAACGCTTATGTATATTTTTAGCAAAAACAAAGTAAGCAAACATAATCATGAAAATTAGGGTTTCATGTACCTCAGTTGAAAGTCTCCCCCTAAGGCTGTTTCCACTAGTTTTTTTTATCTTGCAGATTTTGAGCCAAAGTCAGAAGTGGATCCATAAGGAAGGAGAAGTATAAGTTCTTCCTTTATATGTCCTATTCATTTTGAATACACTTCTGGCTTTGGCTCAAAAACTGCAGTGGCAGCTTTCCAAAATCTGCCAGAAAAAAAAAAACAAGTGGAAACTTAGCCTTAATGCTCTGTCCATTCACTCTGAACTGATGCCCCATTTCACCCACATCTAGTAGTATAATGCATAGTAATGCAAAACAAGGTGGACACCATTCCAGGAGTCTGGAAAAGTATGTGACAACTGTGTTCACTTTTCCTAGTTCCAGTGCTGGGCTCACACTGGTGGACGTGGCTGCAGTAATTGCCTGCACCAGTCGCAACCTGTCTTCCCTCCTTCCAATTCATCCATGTCTTCTGTTTGTAGTTGTGGCCCAGCTAATATTTGCTGCAGTTTCTCCTATCCTTTACTGTAGGCATGTGAAATTGTCATGGCCACCGTTCTTTGGTGCTGAATTCATTCCTGATGAACTATCTAAAGTCCACCTTGGTCCTGCTTCCTTATGTGCAGATTTATGGTTATCTTGTTTAGTTCCTCACCCTGCTAGCTATTGATTCTACAATGCCGATCTCCTCTTTCATATTGGCTTTGTTTTTGGATTCTTCTAACATATGTTCTTGGATTATGATTCCAGGAACAAGTTTTTTCTTCTATTCAGACTCTGTTACCTTACTAGCCTTCCAAATAAGGTGCTGCTTCATCCTACAGCTTGTCACATATTAAGTGCCTTTTTGGTGACCCTTTACTACATCTCTTGGCCACACCAGTCAATACTGGGGACTACAACTTGGAAATAGGACTTAAAAATGATATAGGTCCTATGCAGCAATTGGGGCAAGAAGTGAGGATCTAAGATCCTCGGAAGAACACGGTGCTCCAAAAGCGCTCCTTTTCAAGATGAATAATAGCCGTAGGTCTGGTTTTCAATAAAGCAGAAAATACTTTATTTATGCAGGAATGTGCAGGGATAACGTGTTTCGAGGGGTGGAGACCCCCTCTTCATCAGATCCAACATTGGATCTGACGAAGAGGGGGTCTCCACCCCTCGAAACGCGTTATCCCTGCACATTCCTGCATGAATAAAGTATTTTCTGCTTTATTGAAACCCAACCTACGGCTATTATTCATCTTGAAAAGGAGCGCTTTTGGAGCACCATGTTCTTCCGAGGATCTTAGATCCTCACTTCTTGCTTCCATTGACCAGACGTCCAGGACCGGTTCCCGGGACGGGCAGGTGCCAGCAGCCCTTTCTAGACCACGTGTCCCCCAGAGATCTGGGATCAAAGCTGATTACGGTGTTGTGCCTGGGACACAACACGCTCAGGTGAGCACAACACCTTTCATCTCATCTCCACACTATTGCATGAACAGAATCATGGCACATTAGTGCGCTTTTTCTCTGTTTCTTTTTCATACATATATTGAGTCTCATGCAGCAATTGAGGGCATAGATTCAGGAGACTCCCCACCCCTAGCATAGCTAGTGTCAAACTGATCATGGTTTAGGGGGTCCATTTAACCAGTATAGGAATGCAACTAAACCTCCATAAGTCTAGGATTCCACTGAAGTTCTCTCTCACCAGCAAAAATGCCAGGAAAACTGCCACTGATTTTCCCTTAATTTTTCCTGGTGTGTGGAAACAGCCAGTTTTGTCCCCTGTGGCAGTTTTCTCACTGTCTTCAGGTACCACTCTGTGGGTCGAATGCTGAGCACCCAGTCCACAGAGTGTAAGGAGATGAGGCGTGATGCATAGCATCACTACTCACCTTCCCCGGCTGTATAGTATACAGGGGTGCATAGTGTACCCATGTATACTATACTGGAGCTGGGAATTTGGTCACCAGACTGACATGAGCCCCTGCTCCTATAACCCTTTTGGGCTGCATACAGTATATACAGCTATCTATAGATAGCTGTATATATTGTATACAGAAGACGAGGTCCGCTTCCCTCCCTCGCTCCCTGTCCCCGCCGGGTCCGTGTAGCTCTGCCACCTAGTGATGATGTCATTAGGGTGCAGAGCAACAGACAGAGCCAGGATGTTAAGGGTGTGAGGCTCGGTTCACATTGTCCATTTTATAAAATGTGAACAGACCCTTTTGGCAGTGTCCTCCCAGATAGGGAGACTCCAGCTGTTGCTGAACTACAATTCCCAGCAAAGGCTGTCTGGGCATGCTGGGAGTTGTAGTTTTGCACCAATGGGAGGCTCCTTGTTTGTGAAGACATTGCATTATAGTTCCTCTCCCCAGTGGAGAGCACCAAAAATGTCCTAGCCAATCTTTTCTGTTTCTTTTATCTTCTTGTTTCAGATCAGTGTATGCAGCGGATTATGGCAGATTCGATGGATTACGGCGGATTAACTGGATTTTTTTTCTTTTAATAAAATGGTTAACAAGGGATGTTTAAATAAAATAATATTTCCAATGTGTCGTGTTTTTCTATAATTGAATTTTCAGCCTTAGTAGTGGAGGCTGTCTTATTGACGGAATCCATTACTAAGCCAGGGCTTAGCATTAGCCCCCAAAACAGCTAACACTAACCCATAATTATTACCCCGGTACCCACCACCAAAGGGGTGTCGGGAATAAACGGTACCGACAGGCCTGGAGCGTCAAAATTGGCTGGATTATTTAGGCTGGGGAGGGCCAGTAACAATGGTCCTCGCCCACCCTGGTAACGTTGGGCTGTTGCTGCTTGGTTGGTATCTGGCTGAGAATAAAAATACGGGGAACCCTTTTTAAAAAAAAATATTTATGAAAAAAAGAAAAGCATAGGGTTCCCCGTATTTTTATTCACAGCCAGACACCAACCGAGCAACAACAGCCTGATGTTACCAGGGTGGGCGAGGACTATTGTTACTGGCCCTCCCCAGCCTAAATATCGCCAGCCTGTTACCACCTTGGCCCAGGATCACCATTTTTGATGCTCCGGGCCTGTTGGTACTGGCTCTTCCTGGCACCCCATGCGGTGGGTACTGGGGTAATAATTGGGGGTTAGTGCTAGCTGTTTTTGTGGCTAACGCTAAGCCCTGGCTTAGTAATGGATTCCGTCAATAAGACGGCTTCCACTACTAAGCCTGAAAATAAATTAAAAAACACGGCACATTATAAATACAATTTTATTTAAAAAAAACACTCACCCACAGCCCTCGCTAGCCATTTTGTTAAAAGAAAAAAATCCAGTTCATCCGCCGTAATCCATTGAATCCACCATAATCCTCTGCATACAGATCGGAAACAAGAAGAAAAAAAAACACAAAAAATTGGTTAGGACATTTTTGGCGCTGTCTGCTGGGAACAGAGAACCTAAAGCAATGTCTACCCAAACAGGGAGCCTCCAATTGGTGCAAAATTAGAACTTCCAGCATGCCCAGATAGCTTGCTGGGTGATGTAGTTTAGCAACAGCTGGAGTCTCCCTGTCTGGGAGGATACTGCCAGAAGGGTCTGTTTACAGTGTACAAAATGGACAATGTGAACAGAGCCTCAGACTAACCAGCCTGGCTCCCGTTTGAAGCTCCACCTCCTAATTAAGTCATCACTAGGGGGCGGGGCTACATGGACCCAGTCGGGACTGTAGGAATGTAAGGGGACTTCTTCATCTTCTGTACATACTAAATACAGCTATCTATAGATTACATTGTATACTGCCAAAGGGTTAACCTACACTGTCCAACAGTGTAAGTTAACTCTTTCCTTGCCGGGCTGGCGCATAGCGCACAGCTCAGCAAGGGGTTAAGTGAGCCAGCAATGTGTATACTGTGTACACATTGATGGCTCACTGTAAATTCTTGCTGGGCAGTACATATACCACATATGTCTACTGCTCAGCATCAGCTGTTCTCCCAGCTCTGTAGTCCAAAAATTCACATCAGGAGGATCTCAAAAGGTGTCAGGAGTGGCACTTGCTGTGATCTGTCCCTTATTGTAGGTACTACTGCTCCCAACATGGAGCACACTCTGCTCCATGGGAGCTGTAGTATCTGTACTAATAGACAGATGGCCCCGGTGTCATTTCTGACACCCATTGCGATCTGTCTATTAATGCAGGTACTACAGCTCCCAGCATGGAGCAGAGTGTGCTCCATGTTGGCAGTAGAAGTACCTGCAGTTAAGGTCAGATAACAGCAAGTTTCACTCCTGACACCCACTGTGATCCTCTGGTATAAGCTATTGAAGCTGGCGGCAGCCGCACTTGTCTGGTCCCTCCTCTGCATTATACTCTCCTGTGATGTGAGGTTATCTTCACTTCACAGATTTGTATATGCCGCTAAGAGCTGTGATTGGCCATTATCTGGCCAGTCACAGCTCTTAGCGGGAAATATGAATCTGTGAAGTGAAGTGGAGTATAGTGTGGGCAGGGGACAAGTGCAGCTGCAGCCCGTTTCTATAGCTTATACCAGAGGATCACAGTGGGTGTCAGAAGTGACACTCTCTGCAATCTATCAATTGGTCCCAACAGTGTTCCATAATGGGAGTAGTAGTACTACCTACAAAAATGTAAAAAAATAAAGAAAAAAAGTTAAAAAACACACACATTTTATTCAACACATTATTAAAATCCATTATTAGTAAAAAGGTTAACAATTTATTATAAAAAATATATTCTTTTTACATTTAAATGGCCCCTTTCTTTATTTTTATTATTGTCTGCTACATTTTTATTGCCGGCTACATTTTTAGTTTCCTGCCGCCCATATAAATTGCTCCCTATTTTAAAAAAATGTATAACATTTTGTTATAAAAAAAATGTATAACATTTTGTTATAAAAAAATATACATTTTGTTAAATACAATTTTTCCATTACTACTGTATTTTGTTTTTCTTAATGGTACCCTACGAAATTTTATTAAAAAGGTATCTCCATCACTTTTTTGGATTGCTAAAGACCAAAAAGAATAAAAACCGCCTGCAAAATGCCAAAGTTAAAACCCACATGGCCAAGATTTTCCCGAAAAAAACATCATACTATGAATTTGAGGACATTTTTGAAGACCAGCATCTGAGCCCAAAAGAGCTGAAAAACACCCAAAGGATTGAAAAAAACACCAAAATGAAAAACACCAAGTGGATCTGGCATTTTGCAGTTCACAATTGACTTGCAGCTAACATCTGGCCGCAGCGTTTTTTTCACAGAAAAAAACGCTGTGCGGCAAAATGGACATTTTTATGTGTTTTTTTTTGCCTGAAAAACCTCAGTGGAATTCTAGCCTAAGAGCTGTAATAGCTCCCATTTCCTTTTGCCATGTTATGGAAATTTAACCATGAAATTATTATAACAAAGACTTCTAAATAGTGGGATTTCTAAAAACTGGGACAGTGCACAAATTGTTACACAGCCTCTTGGGGAAAAAAAAAAAGATATGTATTTTGCATCGATTTCTCTAAAGCATTCAGTGCTTTATTGAGGACCTAAAAGCATTAAAAACTATTTTTTTTTTTATTCTTTTGTACACTCAATAAAGTTTTGAACATTGATTGTGGCTTGGATCTTCCATTAAACAATAAAAAATCGCCTATGGTTTTGTGTCTTCAGCACCTATGCAAACTTGTGTCTCCATGGGTTCCAGACTACAAACTGCTGTGTAGTCTGTTCCTTCAGTCATACTCTCTTCCATCTATCTCCTTATCCTTACTAACATACAGTTTATAGGTTACCAAGACATATCTGTTTTTATCTGTTATCATGGAGCCACAGAGGTATTTACAAACATCACAGGAAATCTGTAATTAACCCTATTTCTCAATTAATTCATTTTAGGTCTGTTTCAAAGTGCACATAGTGTATATGTATAATACCTGCCTGAACCCATAACTGTCATATTTGTTAACAGAACGTTCTAACCGTAAAAGTTAATAAATAAAAATGTTTAAAAAAAAAAATTCAGATACAGCTAAATTATGTTTCTGCACACTTTTTTCCATTTTGCTTTTAGGCAAATTGTAAGAAAGTGCATATGTAAGCAGTTAAAATTTTGCCGTGTCAGGAGTCAGCACCAAAATAGATAATAGAAGCCTAAAAAGAATGTCTTCAGTTAATTAAAATCACAACCATAGTTAATGTGAATGAGATTTATCAAGTAAAGACAAAATTCATATGAGACTGAGGTAAACCACAGTAGCATCTGTACCACATGACAATATTGTCAAATAGGTTGTTCACACTGGAATGTTCACAATGATCTAAAAAAAAAAAATTCACTTGATTTAATGGTAATGGTGACCATTGGCTTTCCAGACATAGCATAACCCCTGTCCTTATGACATTGTGTATACTTAAAGGGGTACTCCACCTCTAGACATCTTTGGATAGGGGATAAGATGTCTGATCGCGGGGTCCCGCCGCTGGGGACCTTGGCTGTGGCACCCCAGACATCCGGTGCACGGAGCAAACTTTGCTCCACGCCAGATGATTGGTGATGCTGGGCAGAGGCTTGTGGCGTCACAGTTATGCCCCCCTTGTGACGTTATGGCTACACCCCCTCAATGCAAGTATATAGGAGGGGGCCTGATGGCCACCACACCCTCTCCCATAGACCTGCATTGAGGGGGCTTGGCTGTGACATCACAAGGGGGGCATGACTGTGACATCACGAGCCTTTGCCCAGCATCGCCAGTTATCCGACCCAGAGTGAAGTTCCCATGACTTTTTTACATATTGTTATGTTGCAGCTTTGTGCTAAAATCATTAAATTGAATTTCCCCCCCATTAATCTGCATATTCTGCACTATTTATCCCACAATGAGAATGTAAAAAACGAATTTTAGAAATGTTTGCAAACTTATTAAAAAGGAAAAACTCAAATTTAGCATTAGCACAAGTATTCAGACCAATGATGTACATAGAAGAACAGAGAACCCATAGCAAATGTCAAAATGGGCCTCCTATTATGATAAAAAAAAAAAAAGAGAGCAACTGGCAGGCAGGAGGTGCTCAACCCCAAATGCAGTTGTGCATGTATACTAGGGAAGCAGATCCTGCCCTTGTGGTCTGTTGCTAAGGGTGATCCCCAGCATAAAAATGCATACAATGGGGGATGCCTGCAACAGACTACAAGTGCCACAATGGCATCCTACACCAGATAAACGGTGTGGATGTATAACAATTAGAATAATACAATATAAGAATTTAGGTGCACTACTGTGGTAGATGTGAACAATGACATTGGCTAACCCTCAACACTGATGTTAAAATTGAGACATTAGCCAGTATATCATTATATGAAGGACATACCTAAACCTGCACACCAACGCCAAGGTTTCTCAAGTGGCACGGGCACCCGTGCACATCTGACACAGTAGTGCACCTAAATTCTTCTATTGTATCCTCCTATTATGATGTCTGTTTTTGATCCCCCCTCCCACCCAAGGACAGAAAGGTCTGGTATTTATCTTCCCCTCCTTTTCATGACTTTTTGATAAATAACCCCTTCAATAATTTGCTAGCAATTCAGTTGCCTGGAAAGAGGAGTCCTGCACAGGTTTTTTTACAATAGAAAAAAGAATAGGACAAACCAACCAGGACAAGGCTACCTCTCTCCAAGGACCCCAAAAAAGCCACATTGGTCTGCCACTATGGTACCTCTTGGTTCAGATCGCTTGCTATGACACGTGAAATTGAGAACTGGGGACCTCTTATTTCATATGAACATTTTTAAGATGTTATATAATGTAGGGCCCCCCAACATACAAGAGAAAAAAAAGCTATGAGGTGGAAACAACTGTCTGTAGAGCTCAGAGACAGGAATGTGTGAAAGCACAGATTATGAGAAGGGTACCCAATATTTCTACTGCACCGAAAGTTCAGAAAGAGCACAGCGACCTTTAAGATGCTTAAGTTTGGACCATTCTGGTCCACCTATCAAACTAACTAATTGGGGGAGAAGTGGATTATTAAGATAGGTGACCAAGAACCCAATAATCACTCTAGCTGAGCTCCAAAGATCCTGTGTGCAAATGGAAGAAACATCCAGAAAGTGAACCATCACTGGAGCAATCCACCAATCTGCGCTTTATGTCAGAGTGGCCAACAAAAAACACTTATTTTCTTAGTAGAGGACACATAGAAGCCAAATTGGAGTTACAAAAAAAAAAAAAAAACCTACCCAATAATACCCCTACAGCGAGGCATGGTTGTGGCGGGGGGGGGGGGGGGGGGCGGGGGTTCAGCAGCTGTTATGAAGAGACTGTTCAGGATTGAGGGAAAACTATATGGAGCAAAGTAAAAGTATATTCTTAAAAAAACCTTGATCCAAAGTCTGGGCAGAAGATTGACCTTTCAACAGAACAATGATGCTTAGCACTCAGCCAAGACAACATAGAAGCAGATTAGGAACTACTCTATGAGTGCCCTCGAGTTATCCAACTGAGTCCTGACTTAGACCCAACGATATATCTCTGGAGAGACCTACAAATGGCCCCATCCAACTTTAAAGAACATAAGAGAATCTGCAAAGAGGAATAGCAGAAAATCCCCAAATCCAGGTGTGCAAACCTTGTGGCATTATCCCCAAGAAGACTGGAGGCTTTAACCTCTTAACGACGCAGGACGTAAATGTACGTCCTGGTGAGCTGTTACTTAACGCACCAGGACGTACATTTACAGACATGCAGATTGCAGTCGTCGCTATTAGAATCACTGCCGAAGAGTGTCTGGATGTGGCAGCAGGGTCGGGAGACCATATGGTGTCACAATTGAAGAGATTAAAGAGATTTTTTAATAACATTTTTATTTTAGTTTAATTTCTAAAAAAATTTGAATATCCTTTTTGAGGACCCATTCTGGTGAGTATTGAACTGGCGGTCCTTCGTGAGGTGAGCTACCACCTGTTCCAGCCCCTGCCTCTCAGCGTCCTCCCGCCCCCCCAAAATTGTGAAACTGTGAATGTTTAATTTTATCAGTTATGGTTCATTTTTATTGCTACAACCTGTTTCATTGGATTCCTGTGGTAATTCTAGAGGAAATATATGACGACGACGATAGATTCTCATAATTGAAAAGATTAAAGAGATTTGTTTACATTTATATAGAAGATTTTGAATAGATTCACAAGTTTAATGTGCCAGCAGCATGAGGAGATCACATGGTGGCACAATGACAAAGCCTGGTAATTGGAATAAGCAAACTTTAAATCCTTTTTTGAGGACCCATTGGAGGGCAAGTCTGGTGCCAGCAGCCGCGGTAATTCCAGCTCCAATAGTGTATAATTGCTATTGAAAAGTTCCTAGTTATATCTTAAAATCGAGCTGGCGGTCCACCGCAAGGCACGCTACCACCTGTTCCAGCCTCTGCCTCTCAGTGTCCCCCTCCCCGACTGTGAAACTGCATATGAAACTGAGAATGTTTTGTTTAATCAGTTATGGTTCATTTTATCGCTCCAACCTGTTTCATTGGATTCTTGTGGTAATTCCAGAGGTAATATATGACGATGACCGTAGGGCCTCACAATTGTAAAGGTTAAAGAGATTTTGTAAAATTTTAATTGAATTTTTTTTTTAAACTCTTTATTTTTAGTTTCCAATATACATAACATAACATAACATATAACAGAACAATATGACCAATCGCACAGACAGGAATGCAGAAATCACTCATTTTAACTTGACCCATATAGTGGCAGAATAACATAGCCTGGAGGTGGCGGAAGCATGAGAAGACTATATAGTGGTAGAATGACACAGCCTGGAGGTGGCATCAGCATGAGGAGACCATATAGTGGCAGAATGACACAGCTTGAAGATGGCATCAGCATGAGGAGAACATATGGTGGCAGAATAACAAAGCCTGTAGGTGGCATAAGTATGAGGAGAACATGTGGTGGCAGAATGACACAGCCTGGAGGTGCCGGCAGCATGAGGAGACCATATAGTGGCAGAATAACACAGCCTGGAGGTGGCATCAGCATGAGGATACCATTTAGTGGCAGAATGACACAGCCTGGAGGTGGCATCAGCATGAGGAGAACATATGGTGGCAGAATGACACAGCCTGGAGGTGATGGCAGTCTATGTAGGCTGCATAGCTGCCCAATGACAGAGCCTGGGGGTGCCAGCAGCATGACGAGACCATAGGGCGGCAAAATTGAGGAGCTTAAAGAGATTTTTGGCATTTAATTTGAAGATTTTAAAGAGATTTTAAATTTTTTTTTATGAACTAGTGCCAGAAAGTTAAACAGATTTGTAAATTACTTCTGTTTAAAAATCTTAAAGGGGTACTCCACTGGAAAACATTTTCTTTAAAATCAACTGGTGCCAGAAAGTTAAACAAATTTGTAAATTACTTCTATTAAAAAATCCCAATCGTTCCAGTGCTTATAATACAAAGGAAGTACTCCAGTACTCCAGTGTATAAAACACAGGAAGTTGTTTTATTTTTGAATTTCCTTTCTGCCCTACCACAAGTGCTCTCTACTGACACCTCTGTCAATTTTAGGAACTGACCAGAATAGGAGCAAATCCCCATAGCAAACCTCTCTTGCTCTGGACAGTTCCTGACATAGACAGGTGTCAGCAGAGAGCACTTGTGGTCAGGCAGAAAGGAAATTCAAAAATAACTTCCTGTGTAGCATACAGCAGCTGTACTGCAATGATTGGGATTTTTTAATAGAGGTAATTTACAAATCTGTTTAAAGGGGTACTCCGGTGAAAAACTTTTTTTTTTTTTTAAATCAACTAGTGCCAGAAAGTTCAACAGATTTGTAAATTACTTCTATTAAAAAATCTTAATCATTCCTATACTTATTAGCTGCTGAATACTACAGTGGAAATTCTTTTCTGTTTGAAACACAGAGCTGTCTGCTGACATCATGAGCACAGTGCTCTCTGCTGACATCTCTGTCCGTTTTAGGAACTGTCCAGGGTAAAAGGAAATCCCCATAGCAAACATATGCTGTTCTGGACAGTTCATAAAATGGACAGAGATGTCAGCAGAGAGCACTGTGCTCGTGATGTCAGCAGACAGTTCTGTGTTTCAAAAAGAAAATAATTTCCGCTGTAGTATTCAGCAGCTAATAAGTACAGAAAGGATTAAGATTTTTTAATAGAAGTAATTTACAAATCTGTTTAACTTTCTTGCACCAGTTGATTTAAAAAAAAAAAGTTTTTCCCCGGAGTACCCCTTTACCTTTCTGGCACCATTTGATTTAAAATATTTTTTTTCCAGTGGAGAACCCCTTTAATCTTTCCATTACTTATCAGCTGCTGTATGCTCCACAGAAAATTATTTTCTTTTTTTATTACTTTACTGTCTGTCCACAGTGCTCTCTGCTGACACCTCTGTCAGCATCAGGAACTGTCCAGAGCAACATAGGTTTGCTATGGGGATTTTCTCCTGCTCTGGACAGTTCCTGACATGGACAGAGTTGTCAGGAGAGAGCACTGTGGACAGACAGAAAAAAGTCCAAAAAGAAACAAATTTCCTCTGTATTATACAGCAGCTGAAGTACTGGAAGGATTAAGAGTTTTTAATAACTTTCTGGCACAAGTTGAATAAAAACATTTTTTTTCCCTATAGTCCCCCTTTAACAAGTTTAATGTGCCAGCAGCATGAGGAGATCACATGGCGGCAGAATGACACAGTCTGGAGTTGGCGGCAGCCTATCTAGGTGGCCTGGAGGTGGCAGCATCAGCATGATGAGTAGACCATATGGCGGCATAATGACAGAGCCTGGAGGGGGCCGCATCAGCATGAGGAGACCATATGGCGGCACAATGACAGAGCCTGGAGGTAGCAGCATCAGCATGAGGAGACCATATGACGGCACAATGAGAGAGCCTGGAGGTGGCAGCATCAGCATGAGGAGACCATAAGGTGGCACAATGCCAGAGGCTGGAGATGGCAGCAGCAGCAGCATGAGGGCCATGCCAACTGAGGGTTGAGTCTGAGGAACCCACTGACTGTTGACTGGGGGTGTCTGATGTCACTTTGGATGAAGTGGATGACCAAGTGAACCAATCAATCATGGCTGCTGGTTTGCTGGAAGAGACATGACCACTAGCTGACACTGGGAGCTCAGACCTCTCGCTGCCACTCCTGCTGCCATGCGCGCCTACTCTGCTGCGACATCTGCCTGCGCCTGATGAATTTAGGCCTCTGCCACTCCTCTATGCATGTCCTGGCACTTCTCTGCCTGACATACTTGTAAAACAGTTGAGTGCATATACAGGGTCTGCTATTTATATGGATACACCTTAATAAAATAGGAATGGTTGGTGATATTAACTTCCTGTTTGTGACACATTAGTAAATGTGAGGGGGGGGGGACTTTTCAAAATGGGTGGTGACCATGGCGGCCATTTTGAAATCGGCCATTTTGAATCCAACTTTTGCTTTTCAAAACAAGAGGGTCATGGGAAGAGGGTCATGTGACACATCAATCTTATTGGGAATTTCACAAGAAAAACAATGATGTGCTTGGTTTTAACGTAACTTTATTCTTTCATGAGTTATTTACAAGTTTCTGACCACTTATAAAATGTGTTCAATGTGCTGCCCATTGTATTGGATTGTCAATGCAACCCTCTTCTCCAACTCTTCATACACTGATAGCAACACCGCAGGAGAAATGCTAGCACAGGCGTCCAGTATCCATAGTTTCAGGTGCTGCACATCTCGTATCTTCACAGCATAGACAATTGCCTTCAGATGACCCCAAAGATAAAAGTCTAAGGGGGTCAGATCGGGAGACCTTGGGGGCCATAGAACTGGCCCACGACGACCAATCCACTTTCCAGGAATGCTCGGACCTGACACCCATAATGTGGTGGTGCACCATCTTGCTGGAAAAACTCAGAGAACATGTCAGGTCCGAGCATTCCTAGACGAACAGTTTCCTGGAAAGTGGATTGGTCATTGTGGGCCAGTAAGAGGGGGGGGGGGGGCATGTCCCAAAGCCCTCCTTGTCCCGCCCACATTTCCTGTCCCGCCACACAGGCAATAGCTGACAGCATTTCATTTAAAACATATACACATTTACAATATTGAAAATATACATATGTTGTTATTATCTATATTATATAAAAAGTTTTTGAAAATGATAGTGCCCATTTAAAGCCAAGTACTCATGAGGTGACAAACAATAATGGCTCTGGATACAATTCATTACTTATGGCCTGATAATATAAAGGAAGCATTTTGTTTAGTACATTACATGTCTGTAAAGGACTGAGCATATCCATAAAAAAAAAAAAAATCTGTTTTCAGTTAAGCTATTTTACAAAAAATTAGCTTGTCATTCGCTTTGGCAAGCCTAGTACAGGAGGAAGGACTCTTGTCAAAGACAGAAGTCCCTGCTGCTCCTGCACGTACTGAGAAGGCAGGCATATACAGTATGCTGACTATTACTCCACCCCAAGCAGAGGTACAAGGACTGCTGTCATTTTGACAGAAGTCCCGGTTTCTTTACAGTAAGTAGTTATTCCATGCTTACTGTGCTAATATTCTCTAGAACAGGAGCTCTATGTATGGCAGCTGCTCAGTACATAGTTTCCATGGTGCCCTTTTGTAGGGCACCATAGAAATGACACAAAAAGCAGAAGAATCTGAACCTAGGAAATGGCTGCAAAGTTAATATATATTTATGGGGTATGACTGTTAGCAAAAGAATAAAAATAGCACACTCACATAAAGTGCAAATTTTAGCTTAATGTAAACACCAACAAAAACAATTATACATATTTTTTTCCATGGTATGAACATCCATTGCTTTTAAATCCATCAATGATTCCTTTCACTATTTATTAGCAATATGAAAAACAAGGGGAGAATAGTGTATTGCACTAACCGTAATTCCTTATCCTTAATATATTTTAATTGGCAGAGAGGAGAATAGCAACCATGGAGAAACGGACTCTCAGCGGTTGTTCTGGAGCTTTTCCAAATAAATAAAGTTACAAACAATGTAACGGAAGTTTTTAGGAGTTTATATATGGGGAGTTGCATACACTGCATAAATGTAGCTATTCTTTTTTCATGAATCGGTAATTGCGCAACACTTTTGTTTCAGCAAAGCCTATATGAACCATTGATACCCCCCCCCCCCCCCCGAAAATGTTTGGGGTTCTGTATTCTCAAAGCTGATCGTCATTTTTTGAAACCTTTTTTCATGGTCACATTATTATATAGTCTAAAAAGGATCCTCAAATATTTTGCATTATGCATGAATCACCAATCACACAATTGTACAAGTCTGGAAAACTTTTAAAGACAAATTACAATATGAATATTTAGTGGCTGAAAAGGGTCCCGAATCTGATCAGTGATTGAAAGAGCAGGCATTCCCTGCACAAATGGGACATCATCAGAAGCATATGCCAGAAAAAAACCCTTATGTCTTGCTGCTGATGCCTTTGGCACAGTACCCCCTCACCTGAGACATGTGCCTTGCCACCCCCCTCCAGTTACACCTTTGTCTAAGGTATTAAATGACCTTGATTTTACTACAAAATAGGTAATTTGTGGGCCACTTTTCAATCAGAGAAAATACAATGAACCCACTTTAGATCACCATTTGTTGGCATTTTCCATATTACGACTTGAATATGTTAACCATACTGCAGTCCTTTTTGACCTTCTGCCATTCTCCTTCACAAGATTTACTTATGTGTCTCTTGAAAAGTGATGATCCAGTATCTGGTTAAGTGTATATTGTTGCATGCAAATGTGCCCTTAATACACTTGCGACAGCTCCCATTACCATGCAAAAGGTCACCTTCTTCTTTCCATTTCAGGTAAACTCTGTTCTTTGGAATTGTCACACCTTTGGCTTTTGCAATTTTGCAACTGTATTTATTAAGCATAATTGTCCTATAGATCTGTCTACGTTCATAGTATCAAAATAACAGTTTGGATCTTCGTAAATAAAGTCATTATTTGTTTCTAGTCTTCTTTCTATTTCAAATCACAACTGTGGATATATCATACTTCTCCTTGCATTTTACTGCAAAACCATGACTGTATACAAATTGTAGTATAACAGATCTGTAGTTTCAATTATATTGAAAGATCTATCCTCTGTCTATCTATCAATCTATCTACACTGCAAAGTAAGTGTCTACACTATCTACACTCCAAGTAAGTTGAAATACATTATTGACCCATGTTTCAAGATACAAAGTTTCAATGGCCTCTCGCCATCTTTCTCAAGCATGCAGTGGATTACAAGTGACACATATTTATGTGATATCACGATCATTACAACTCATCATCATCAATTAGTGTACAGTCATCACAAATCATCAAAAAACATCAAAAATTCAGTGTATAAATCACTACAAATCACACAATTCTAATTCAAATGTATTACAGTGGTAATATGCTCAGCAGTGTATTCCATAGATAGTGTTACAAATACCCCCATAGTGTGCAATTAAAAATGATTAAAAGCAATCATCTTTCTTCTAGAGAGGTGTCACACTCACCGGAGCATACAGTAAGCTATTTGGCGTTCTTAGAGACAAGTCCATGCTCCTGCAGGGGCCCTTGGGAAATAGCTGTAGCCAATAAAAAGATAGCCTGATGTGTGTCACGAGACAAAATAGGAAGGAAGAAACAAAATTGATAGTATTCATAGTATTCATTGTATATATGACACATTTAATGCCACTATTGTGATGTATAAATCATTGCTGTTCATGGGCATATTATAAAACAATCTTTATAATTTGTGTATCCCTGGGGTGATGACAAATTCCACGTTAAGGCCATTTGGATGTAATGAGTCTAATTCAAAAATCCATTGTAACTCACGTTTTTTCAGAAGGCTCACTCTGTCTCCTCCACACTTTGGCATAGGGATGTAATCAATAAGCATAAAGTTCAGGTCTCTTTCGGTATGTCCCGACTCAGCAAAGTGTTTTGACAACAGTAAATCCATATGGCCTTTAAGTATGGTGTACCAGTGTTGGTTGAGCAAGGTTTAATTATCTATGTATCTATAGCCAAAAAAGGCAAAAGGCAGTATAAATATGTGAAAAATGCCTAATATACAAATAGAGCCTAAAGACTTTATATCTCTATAAAACACCCCATTGGGATTATAGGTCAAATCACTCTTGCCACATGTCAATATTTCTTTCTAAGGGTGGTTTCACACCACGTTTTGTACTTACGGTTCTCGTATATGGCTGGGAGGAGGGGGGCGGGGCTTAATCACGGCGCCCGCACTCAGACGTATAGGGGAACCGTATTTAATGCATGTCTATGAGCCGACCGGAGTGAACCGCAGCCTCCGGTCGGCTGCGTTTTCGGCCGTATGCGGTTTCCTGACTGCAGGCAAAAACGTGGTCGACCGCGTTTTTGCCTACGGTCTGAAACCGCATACGGCCGAAAACGCAGCCGACCGGAGGCTGCGGTTCACTCCGGTCGGCTCATAGACATGCATTAAATACGGTTCCCCTATACGGCTCAGTGCGGGTGCTGCGATTAAGCCCCGCCCCCCTCCTCCCAGCCGTATACGGGAACTGTAAGTACAAAACGTGGTGTGAAACCATCCTAAAAGGGCAATAAGAAAACACATCTAAACAGAATGCAATGTGAATTGATCCCAACACACTTAAGTCTAATGAGTTTACCTGGATAACCTTTCAGCACTAGCAGTTTAATTAGATGACCAGCTAGAATGATCAAACACCTGATCCTCAGCCATAGGATTCATGGGAAAGGTAGGCTGCATTACGCTGGGTTCACACCACGTTTTTGCAATACGGTTCCCATATCAGGTTTTTGATGTAAAATAGCTTCCTCAAAACTGGACTAAACTGTATCAAAACGTGTGTACAAATTTTTACCCGTATACGGTTTGAAAAATGATGTCCGGTTGCATCCATTTTTTAAAGAAAAACATATAGGTTTTTAACTATGCACTCCATTATGAATAAAGTTTCACTTGTTTGATTGAAATTCCAAGAAAAATCTGGTGTACCATTTTGTTCCTGTTAAAGTCTTAAGGGCCTAGTTACTGTGAAAGGCCAGCCAAAAGTACACACCTACTGGTGTTGTAGACAAATACTGTTTTAAGCATAGTGGAGCATCCTCCCCTCATATACGCACTAATTATGTCAGGCAGAGAAGTGCCAGGACGTGCAAAGAGGAGTGGCAGAGGCCTAAATTCATCAAGCACAGGCAGATGTCACAGCAGACTTGGGACGAGTGGCAGCAGAAGTCGCAGTTAGAGGCCTGAGCTCCCGGTATCAGCTAGCGGTTGTGTCTCGACCAGCAACCCATCTGCCGTCATTGATTGGTTAACTCAGTCATCCACTTCATCACAAATGACCTCTGACAGTAAACAGTTGGTGGGCTCCTCAGACAACCCTCAGTTTGCATGGCCCGGGAGCAGTCCCTGTCCTCCCATTGCCTCTGTCCTGTGCTGTTCCTTCCCCCACAGAAGTGTCTTATGCTGTGGATTCAGCTCCACTATTTAGTGAGGACAATCTACTAGAGGACAGTCAGCAGCTACTGCTCAGCTAAAAAGTGGAGGAGACATCCACTGCTTCCTCCACTAGGCGGGCAAGTAGTGATGAGGAGAGTGGCATGGGAGGTGGTGTTACGAGCATTCAGGCTCCTGAAGCAGATACTGTTGAGGAACCTGAGGAGGACATCAGTGACGTGCAGACACTACTCGATGATAACGAAGCCGATCGCACTTGTGAGCCAGGTGCAGAAAGGCCTTCATCATCATCAGGAGAAGAGGGTTGCAGGTTGCCTATCTTCCCGGGAGGTAGTGGAACAGAGGTTCCTGGAGTTGGTGGCAGTAGCAGTCAATCAGTGCGGACTGTTGGGGAAAAAATCAGCTACTCTGCGGTGTGGCAGTTTTTCATCATTTGGCACCCCGGCCCTGCGTCAACATATGCAGCGTCACCATAAAGCAGCCTGGGAGAATCGTAGCTCCGATGCGGTGGTCCAGCCTGCTGCATCACCCAGTGGCACGCCAATCCCTGTTTCAGCCAGCCAAGACTCCACCACCTCAGCTGAAGGAAGCAGTCTGTCATACCCATCTTCTGTCGCTCCATATGCTCCTGCACCTCCTACTTCAAGTCAGTCATTCCCTCAGCAATCTATCGGCGAAGCCATGTCCAAGAGACAACAGTATGGACCCACTCATCCAATAGCGCAGAAGCTGAATGTGCTCCTGTCCAAGTTGCTGGTGTTGTAGTCCCTCTCTTTTAAAGTGGTGGACTCTGCACCTTTCAGAGAACTGATGGCTTGTGCCGAGCCAAGGTGGACAGTCCCAAGCCATCATTTCTTTGTGAAAAAGCAGTACCAGCCCAGCACAATTTTGTGGAACAGAAAGTGGGCCAGTCCTGGAGCCTGTCGGTGTGTACCAAAGTGCACGGCAGCGCCAACGTGTGGAGCTGTAACTACGGTCAGGGACAATACATGTTGTTTACAGCCAACTGGGTGAATGTGGTTCCTGCACAGCCACAACAGCAGCTTAGACAGGTCACGCCGCTTCCTCCTCCACACTTTCAGTCCGTTGGTCCTATGACAGTATGAGACTCTGCCTCCTCATCCTCCACCGTGTCCTCAGCCTCCACTGCATGGACAAGTCTCAGTGACCCTCCAGCATACCATTCGTACAGGGCACGGCGGTGTCACGCTGTTCTTCACATGGTTTGCCTTGGCAAACAGAGTCACACAGGGAAAGAACTGCTAAAAGTCATTCATTAAGAAATCTAACCATGGCTTACTCCACGAAAACCCGAAATGGGAACCATGGTGACCGACAAAGGGAAGAACATCTTGTCTCCGCTGCGTCAAGGAAGCCTGAGCCATGCTCCCTGCATGGCACACGTGTTCAATCTGGTTGCCAATCGGTTCCTTAAGTATTCCCCCCATCTGCAAGACATCCTAACAATGGGAAGAAAAATTTTCATGCACTTCAGCCACGCGTGCACCGCAAAGCACACCCTCCTTGAGCTGCAGCGTCAGAACGGTATCCCCAACAAAGTCTGATTTGTGACATTTCCACACGTTGGAATTCTACCCTCCATATGTTGGACCCACCATACGAATAGAGAAAAGCCATCACCGATTTCTTGATGATCCAAGCAAATAGGGGGACTCCCCTCTGTAACTTTATTGTCAACCAGTGGCATCTCATACGGGACACCTGCCGTTTGCTCAGGCCTTTTGAGGTAGCCACATTATTAGTCAGTCACCAGAATTACAGGATGAGCAACACCATCTCTATCAGCAGCAGCCTGAGTCTACAGTCGCTGATGAGTAGCTTTCTTCACCGGCATAGTAAAGCAACTCATCAGCAGCATGTTGACCTGGAGTAGGACCTGATCCAGCAGGTTGTGGCATACCTTGACATAACCCTGCCAACATGCAAGTAGAGATATATGTCTTAGCACCTTCCCCTCAGCTGTACGGTAATCAGGAACACCACGCTTGAGCTTCACACAGTTCTTAAAGAGCCATACCTGACTTAACCTCGGTGCTAACCACGAGAGAGCATAAAACATCCAGCATAAAGAAGAAAATAATGGAGCACTCACCAGGTATGCTTCTGTCAGAGACTTCTTTATTATGAAAGTTCATAACAGGTTACATGCAGGGAAACCGGTGAAAAGGACGCGGGAGGTCAATCCTGCCAACACACTGCGAAGATCCACTGGACTTCTGGGTAGCCAAGCTTGATTTGTGGCTGCAACTAGCAGAGTTTGCCCTGGAAAAGCCTTCCTGCCCGGCCAGTATTGTGCCATCAGAGCGGGTGTTTAGTGTGGCAAGGGCCATAGTAAACCTTAGGAGAACTCGTCTGTCCATGAAAAATGTGGAGAGACTGACCTTTGTGAAGTTGAATCAGGCATGGATTTCCACCCACCAGTGCCTGATGCATCAGAGTAGATTGACCATAGTGCCACACCAACACTTCACAAATATGGGTAGTGCTAAACATATTTAAGGCGCTGCTCCCCAGTTACAGACCACAAATAATATTGAGGATATAAATTAGCTAAAACTTTACTTTTCTTAGGATAATATGTATGGACCCCAATTTTTTTATATCTAAGAAAAAGAAAGGTGTGCAAAAAACACCATGTGCCACCTATACCTCCATTTATTGATGTGATGCAAATACCTCTAAAAGGTGGAAGGGAATACCCTACTCTCAGATTATTAATTCCCTTCTTGGCAAGTGTCACTCGCCCTAAAAAGTGCAGCCCCACACAGGAACCTCTCCCTATTTCCACCTACCAACACTGCCATTTCCCATGGTTTTTAAGTGGAAATAGAGAGAGGTTCCTTTGTGGGGCTGCCCTTTTTAGGAGGAGTAACACTTACCAAGAAGGGAATTAATAGTGCCAGAGTAGGGCCTTACAGGGGAAGTTTTTACCCTCACCGGTTACAATGGCCAATACGTTGTTCCCTTCCACCTTTTAGAGCTTTGCATCACATCAATACTTGGTGGTGTAGGTAGCACATGGTGTTTTTTGTACACCTTTCCTTTTGTTAAATAAAAAAAAAATAATTTGGGTCCATATATTTTATCCTAAGAATATTATTAAAAGTTACGTTTTACGTAATACATATCTTCAATACTTACTTGTGAACACTTTTACAAAAGACACCGTTTTATTCTGCCTACCTGTTACTATTCGGATCCTGCCACCCGCCTGATGCCCCACATCTGATGTCAAGTTCTCCTTTTTTCACCCACCTTCGTCCCCGACTACTGCTAATGCCACCCATCACCCCACTCTGTCACTGGGTAACTTTCAGGACTCCTAATGCTGCTGATGCCACCTCCAGGCTGTCTTATACTGCCACCATATGTTCTCCTCATGCTGATGCCACCTCCAGGCTGTCTCATTCTGCCACCATATGTTCTCCTGATGCTGATGCCAGATCCAGGCTGTGTCATTCAGCTACTATATGGTCTCCTCTTTCTGCCGCCAACTCCAGGCTGTGTCATTCAGCCACCATACGGTCTTCTCATGCTTCCGCCACCTCCAGGCTGTGTCTCTCAGGCACTATATGGTCTCCTCATGCTGCCCCCAACTCGGGGCTGTGTCATTCAGCAGCTATATGGTCTTCCCTTACTGCCGCCAACTCCAGGCTGTGTCATTCAGCCACTATATGGTCTCCTCTTGCTGTTGCCAACTCCAGGCTGTATCATTCTGTCAGATTATGGTCTCCTAATGCTGCTGCCACCTCAAGGCACCTCAGTCACTGTGCTGTCATGCTTCTTGCACACTAAATAAAACTTGTTAGGGTCATCTATTTGAAATCTTCAATTTAAATGTTAAAAAATTACTTCGATCTTTTCAACTGTGAGGCCCTATGGTCTCGTCAGGCTGTTGCGAACTCTTGGCTGTGTCATTCAGCCACTATATGGTCTCCTTATGAAGCAGCCACCTCGACGCTGTGTCATTCAGGCACTATATGGTCTCCTCATGCTGCCGCCACCTCCACTCTGTGTCATTCAGCCACTATATTGTCTCCTCATTCTGCTGTCACCTCCAGGCTCTGTCATTGTGCCACTTTGTGACATTGATTTTAATAGCGATGCCTCTAATCTGCATGTCATACTGAATAACATTATTATTTCACTAACACAGAACACGTTAGTTATATGGCAAGGCAAAGTGTTCTATACCCATATTGCTGCTCTCTGTAGGCCAGAAATAGTCATTTTTAATAGAGATTTGCCGCAAATAAATGCGGACCAAATTTCTTCAGAAAATTCGGTGAATCGGCCAAATCGAATTTTTCAGAAATTCGCTCATCTCTAGTCACAACTGCTGTGCCAGCTCTATCAGAGGCAGGAGGATGACAGCTATACTTTCACTGTAACAGCAGCTATACCCTGTACCCTAAGTATGTCCTTGATGTATTAAAATGCTCATACATAAAAAAGTGGTAAATAAAAATGTGTAGAATGTACATAAAAACATACACACACACAGTGCGTCCAGCAGCCTCACACACATGCCAACAATGTCTTCAGCAGCCTCACTCAATGCCCCCAGCAGCCACACACAATACCCTCAGCAGACACAACACACACACACACACACACACACACAATGCCTTATACACAATACCTCCAGCCTCTCCCTCAAATGCCTCCAACCTCTCTCCCATACACATAATGCCTCCAGCATCCCTCCCGAATGCCTCCAACCTCTCTCCCCCACCCACCCACACAATACTTCCATACTTCCAGCCTCTCCGAAAAGCCTCCAGCCCCCCTCTCACACACAATTTCTCCAGCCACTAATCCACCCCTATTACCTCCAGACTCCCATCCACCGACCACTATTAACTTCTGACTTCCAGCCACCCACCACTATTGCCTTAATACTCCCTAATTGCCTACAGACTCCAACCCACCCACCACTATTGCCTCCAGCCAACCAACCACTCACACCTTTTGCCTTCAGCCTCCCACCCAAATGCCTCCAGCAACCCAACCACGTTGCTTCCAGCCTTCTGCCTCCCAGCGCCATTGCCTTCATTCATCCCCCCGCCATTGCTTCCATTCACCACCCACCCCTGCTTCCATTCACCACCCCATCCACCCTGCAACTCCTTCAATTCACCCCCCAGTCACCATGCCACTGCTTCCATGCACCCCCAGTCACCCACTCTTGCCACTATTTCCATTCACCTAGCAGCCACCCTGCTTCTGCTTCCATTCACCCCCTACTTTTGCTTCCATTCTCCCCCCTGCTCCTGCTTCCATTCTCCCCTTGCTTCTGCTTCCATACATGCCCCTGCTCCCATTAACCCCCTCTGCTCCCATTAACCCCCCCCCCGGCTCCCATTAGCCCCCCTGCTCCCATTAACCACCCTGCTTCTGCTTCCATTCACCCCCCCTGCTTCCCTGCTTCTGCTTCCATTCACCCCCCCCTGCTTCTCACTGCTCCTATTAACCCCCTGCTCCCATTAACCACCCTGCTTCTGCTTCCATTCACCCCCCCTGCTTCCCTGCTTCCATTAACCCCCTGCTTCTATTAACCCCCCTGCTTCCATTAACCCCCTGCTCCTTCTTCTCCCCATCTCCTCTTGCTTCTTCTTCCATTCACCCCCTTGCTTCCATTCCCTCCCCTGCTCCCATTAACCCCTCTGCTCCCATTAACCCCCCTGCTCCCATTAACCCCCCGCTTCCATTAACCCCCCGGTCCTTCTTCCATTCATCCCCCTTGCTTCCATTACCCCCGTTCCTTCTTCCATCCCCCCGCTTCTGCCCATACGTACATTCAAACCCCCCCCACTTCTGCTCCTGCCCGTTTTCATTAAAGATCCTCGCTCCCCACCCTCACCTGTGAGCTGTTCTGTGCGTTGTTCTGTGCGCTGTTCTGTAATGTCAACGATTCCCTGCCTGTTGTCCAGACGCAGGATCCTCTCTGGCGGAAGAATTCAGCACATGATGCTGATGCTTCCACCAGGAGGGAATTTCAAATATTAAAAAATGAAACACAAAAAAGACAAAGACGTTTTGTACGCTGGAGCCCGTGGCACCCCGGGCAATGCCAAACGGCACCCTGGTTGGTAATCACTGCATTAGAAGATAGAATACGCTATATATTATAAAACATGTTATTATCAGGGTGCTGTGATTATAAATATATATATATATATATATATATATATATATATATACACACACATATACCCACACACAGTACATGTGAAAAGTCCTCAGATCCTTCCACTTAAAAAAAAGAAAAGAAAATTCCCACCATCATTCTGTGCTCAGTACCCCACAATAAGAATGTAAAAACAGAATTTTAGAAATTAAACACCAATAAAGAAAAGAAATGGTCGCACATCTGCATCTTGCACAAAGATCCTGAGCTTCTCAACACACACACACATAAATATATATATAAATATATATATATATATATATATATTTATATATCATTTCCAGCAATAACGCAGCACTCCAAAAAAAATGGTGAAAATACTGTGTATTTATTTCTGTCACATCAATACAAGCAAGGTTTCTGCTCCTATGGAGCCATTTTCAAGCTTAGTGTTTCACACCAGTAAGGGGTTTAACCCCTTAAGGACTCAGGGTTTTTCAGTTTTTGCACTTTCGTTTTTTCCTCCTTACCTTTTAAAAATCATAACCCTTTCAATTTTCCACCTAAAAACCCATATTATGGCTTATTTTTTGCGTCACCAATTCTACTTTGCAGTGACATTAGTTATTTTACCCAAAAATTCACGGCAAAATGGAAAAAGAATTATTGTGCGACAAAATTGAAGAAAAAACCCCATTTTGTGAATTTGGGGGCTTTCATTTCTACGCAGTGCATATTTCGGTAAAAATAACACCTTATCATTATTCTGTAGGTCCATATGGTTAAAATGATACCCTACTTATATAGGTTTGATTTTGTCGTACTTATGGAAAAAATCCTAACTACATGCATTTATACGTTTAAAAATGTCATCTTCTGACCCCTATAACTTTTTTTTTATTTTTCCACGTATAGGGCGGTATGAGGCCTCATTTTTTGCGCCGTGATCTGACGTTTTTATCGGTATGATTTTTGTTTTGATCAGACTTTTGGTCACTTTTTATTCATTTTTTAATGGTATAAAAAGTGACATCAAAAATACGCTTTTTTGGACTTTGGAATTTTTTGGCGCGTACGCCATTGACCGTGCAGTTTATTAATGATATATTTTTATAGTTCAGACATTTACGCACGAGGCGATACCACATATGTTTATTTATTTTTTTATTTACACTGTTTTATTTTTTTTATTCGAAAAGGGGGGTGATTCAAACTTTTATTAGGAAAGGGGTTAAATGACCTTTATTAACACTGCATAGGGACCTATAACACTGCACACACTGATCTCTCATGCTGATCACTGCGGCGGTCCCGAACAGCCCGACTGACTAGCCGGGATAGTTTCACTTTCACTTTAGAAGCGGCGGTCAGCTTTGACCGCCGATTCTAAAGGGTTAATACCGTACATTGCCGCGATCGGTGATGTGCGGTATTAGCCGCAGGTCCCGGCCGTTGATGAGCGCCGGGACCGACGCGATGTGAGGCTTCATATCGCGGGAGCCGGCCCAGGGCGTAAATATACGTCTTGCGTCGTTAAGGGGTTAAAGGGGTACTCCGGTGAAAACTTTTTTCTTTTAAATCAACTGGTGGCAGAAAGTTGAACATATTTGTAAATTACTTCTATTAAAAAATCTTAATCCTTCTAGTACTTATTAGCTGCTGAATGCTACAGAGGTAATTCCTTTCTTTTTGGAACACTGATGACATCACGAGCACAGTGCTCTCTGCTGACATCTCTGTCCATTTTAGCAACCGTGCATAGCAGATGTATGCTAAGGGCAGCATGGTGGCTCAGTGGTTAGCACTGCTGCCTTGCACTGCTGGGGACTTGGGTTCAAATCCCAATAAAACTTTATTATTATTATAATAACGTCAGCAGAGAGAACTGTGCTCGTGATGTCATCAGAGAGCATTCCAAAAAGAAAATAATTTTCTCTGTAGTATTCAGCAGCTAATAAGTACAGGAAGGATTAAGATTTTTTAATAGAAGTAATTTACAAATATGTTTCCCTTTCTGCCACCAGTTGATTTAAAAGAAAAAAGGTTTTCACCGGAGTACCCCTTTAATTAAATACCCATGTGCTCAATATATCATTAAATTTCAAATTAAGTGTCAATTATACAAAAATATCAAAATTTGTATAAATATTTATATATACAACATTCTGTGTATACATTGTATATCCTCAGTGCACGTCTTCTATAATAAAGTGCATACATGTGCATAAAAGTGGTTTAAAAACTTAACAATGCTCAAAATTCTTTGCTCCATTATCATACCTAACAGCTGCAAAACTTAATTAATATACATAAAACAATAGAGGAGGGAGATGGACTCTTACCCGCTCTGTACTTGTTTCATGGCGTCCGGTGGCGTGGGTGAAAACGCCACTGCGCCTGTATAAGATGTGGTCCGGACTAAGGGCCATCACGTGAGCAAGTCACCTGACCCGCTCTTGATCACATGACCGCATCCACATACTACTATAACATTAACATTGTCCATTACCCTGACTACCACCGCGGCTGTTTAGCCTCGATGTAAGCCAGGGGAACAGACACTGCGGAATATTCCAAATATCCACAAATATTCACAATTGCAATAAGAATATATGCCAAACATAAGTATACACCTAAGAAAACACTATATATTTTTATTGGACATTTTTTCAGAATATTAAATGCATGGAAGTCAGTTCAACACAGCATAATAAATAAAAAATAAATAAATATAATGTTAGTCCAAAAGAAATAAATAAAATAAAAAATAAAATAAGAATAAAGAAAGTATAAATATTAAAAAATAACAAAAAAAATTAAAATCAAAAAATTTTTTTGAAATAAAGATAATAAAAGTAAAAAAATTACAAAAAGAAGAAAGTAAAGAAAATATTTTCTCCAAAGGGCAATTTTTTGGCAAGAAGCACCTAATGTATCTCAGGTCTCTTTATTAGCAATAAACTCCTATATCTGTAGGACTGTTATCACCCGCAGTCATCTGTGATCTCCAAAGCGGTGACTGTCAACGGGGAGCAGTGACATTGGGATTGTAGGGTCCCTACATGTCTCTGTCTACCCACCTACATACAACGTGGAGTGAGCCTGCTATTGCAGCAGCATCAGCCATAACAAACCTGAGTTGCCCGTTGTACATACATTTCATATAATAAACAGCCGAGGTGGTAGTCAGGGTAACGGACGACGCTAATGTTATAGTAGTATGTGTATGCGGTCATGTGATCAAGAGCGGGTCAGGTGACTTGTTCACGTGACGGCCCTGGGTCCGGACCGTATCTTACACAGGCGCAGTGGCGTTTTCACCCACGCCACCGGACTCCATGAAACAAGTACAGAGCGGGTAAGAGTCCATCTCCCTCCTCTATTGTTTTATGTATATTAATTAAGTTTTGCAGCTGTTATGTATGATCATAATGATAATGGAGCAAAGAATTTCGAGCATTGTTATGTTTTTAAATCACTTTTATGCACATGTATGTACTTTATTATAGAAGACGTGCACTGAGGATATACAATGTATACACAGAAAGTTGTTTATGTACACAATATTTATAAAAATTTTGATATTTTTGTATAATTGACAGTTTATTTGAAATTTAATGGTGTATTGAGCACATGGGTATTTAAACCCCTTAGTAGTGTGTAACACTAAGCTTGAAAATGGCTCCATAGGAGCAGAAACGTTGCTTGTATTGATGTGACAGAAATAAATCCACTGTTTTTTGACCATTTTTTTTTTTCGGAGTGCTGCATTATCGCTGGAAATATTCTAACTAAGGACTTGTATCAGGAGGTTCTGGACGCTGGCACCAACATATTTAGGCTGAGTAGTGCTGCAATATTTCTTTGGTTTTATATATATCGTAGGGATTTCGCTCTGAGGTTAGCTCTGTCTGGGATCGCCCTTTTCCACAGCCAAAAGGACACGTTTTTGTTTAAAGCCTAATTAGGCTGTATTTGTAGGAGGGGCGTGAGATATATAGCGCACCACGCCCACATCCCGGTACACATAGGCAGTTGGCTTTATTGCTACTCTGACACATTTCTTCAGGGACGGTGACCACTGCAACATGACCATCATTTGGTCTCAGGGCAGGTCATGCTTACACATAGGCCGGGGTTTACGGCTAATCCTGACACGTTTTCAGGGGAAGCCACGGTACTGTTGTTGTTACCGACACGTCTTCAGAGCAACAGCCTCGTTTTTCATCAGTTAAAAATCTCACTGCACCGGCACCAAGGCTCCACGTTTCACTTGAGTTGAAGTTAACAACGTGCGCAAGCATTGGCATACAGTCGTTTAATCACGTTTGGGTCACACCTCCCATGTTAGCTTACTTTCTGCAAGTCACTGCAGGGAACAGCTATGTAGGGGTGTTTTCATGTACTTTCATGTCCTAGGGTTTGGGATTGTGGACACTTGTGGTTCAGCTAAGGGTTCTGCAGGTAAGAATTAGTGTAACAAGGCTTGTAGGAAAGTTTAGCGGTTTCTTTATGGTTTCTGCTTCTCTTTCCCCGCCACCCATGTCTGGACCGGACAGGTCGGATTACGGCAATCATGTCTCACGGATCAGACATTGAGGATCCCTTATCAGTACCAGAAACCCCGGTTAGAAGCTTTGAACATGGAGCAGCGTCCTCAGCTTATCGTACGTGGACCATCCCGAAGTTAATGGAAGAACTTAAATGGAAGTATTCCATTCCCAGCATCGACCCGCAATGCTGAACTTTATAAACTTTTGATAGCTGATCTGGGGGGCAGGGAGTGGTGCCAGGACAGTCTTCGTCTACCACTCGGGATCAACTGCATGCCATGATGTCTTCCATAGTGGCATCTATGTCATCATTCAACTCAAGGTTGGAAATGCTAGAAAGGGGCAATGCTCTGGACCCTGTAATTTCTGATGCAGTGGCGACACCCTCAACATCCCAGGCCGCTGAGTCAGGTACACATATGGAGTCAACAAAGAAAAGAAAATGCTCAGCTCACCATCCACTTGTAGTAATTTGCAGAGACTCGGGCTGGGTAAGAGCACCTGGAGCTCGGATGAATCCAGGCCGCTTCCCATAGTAGAGAACCATGTGAAGAACAGGAATGCAGCTCAGAGGATAACGAGAGAATAAATGTAGTTTTTACTTGCTCATATTAAAAAGATCAAAATTAGACACAAACCAAAAGAAAAAAAAAGGGGCGGGGACCAAGCCCCTAAAAACAGTACACCAACACGTTTTGAGCTACAGACGAGCTCCAAAAGTAGCTAGGGCATGTTGGATGGGAAAGACATCCACCTGGCATCCTTGCTCATTTCATCACAAGACCTCACCGAGACCAAGACAGTTGCTTGTGGTGAACTGTCAGTTGTGTTGAAGAGCAAGGACGTCAGGCTCAGTCCCAAGCTAACTTTCCAAGAGTTCGTGTTAGCCTTCAGCATGTATAGGTATGTTATGTGCTCAGTGAAACCTCAACGTAGGGAGTAATTAGACCTCTACCTCTATCAAGTAACAGAATTTTCATACAAGTATGGAGGTAGTCACTTTTACGACTACCATAAGTCTTTTTCCGCTAAGGCGGCTGCAGCCTACAGTCAATTCTGTTACGTTACAGACTGGAGCATTGTTGACACTGTGCTATTCTGCAAACATTTCGCAGGTCTGAAATCCCCAGCCTGCGCGATCTGTCAATCCATTTTTCAATCGACGGCTTGGTGTGCATAACCAACAACCCGAGGTCAGTACAAAAAAGGGGGTCAGGTCAGGGCCAGGCCCCGCCCAGACGCCTGCTCTTACAGTTGACAAGTTGGGATGTCCGGTCAGATTTCTGGTCTGCAGCCAGATCTGAAACAACTACAACTTGTCAACTTGTAACTACAGCAATTGCAGGCTACTCCATGTCTGCTTCCTGTGCTACAGGGCTCACCCTAGCACAAAGTGTTCGGCCAAAGTGCAGGCATGACTAGGGGGGTGCAGGTGCAGGCGTTGGCTCGGGTGGCTAATCAACGGATTTACGCATATGTTCCACACTGGCCTAGTGGCGGTACCACAGTGCAATTTTGAATGCAGCAACCTATTGTCAGCTTGTAGGGAACCATAGGTGGTATCGGAGCTTTTACAGATGGAGCTCAAGTGAGGATATATGATCGGTCCATTCCCACAACCTCCATTTGATTGTTGGCGTGGTAACTGGCAAGTTTAATTTTAAAAAAAAGAGGAAGATTTACGACTTGCCCGCACCATACTTTTCTGTGATACCTAGTTTGAACTAATTAATCCCATCAAAGGAGGTGACAATGGAAAACACCTCCATTGACCAGGCCATTCAGCTTCTAATACACTTAGGTCCAGGTACATGTCTGTCTAAGGCAGACATTACAGATGCCTCCAAGTTGCTACCAATACATCCAGATCTCTGGAAGTGGCATGCCATAAAGTGGTAGAACGTTTACTACTTCGCTACCAAACTCAAGTTCAGGTACAAAAGTATCCTGTGGCTATTTCACCAACTAGCACAAGTACTTCACTGGGCATTGGTCAACACTATGGACTGTTCACACGTCTTACATTACCTAGATGACTTTCTGCTCATTGAACCAACCACTGCTTACCCTTCGGATCTGTCTAGTCTACTTCAGTCATTTAACCACCTTGGGGGTTCCGGTTTTTCCTAGCAAGACAGAGTGCCCTACCACGAGGTTGACTTTCTTGAGTGTGGTCTTGGACTCAGTGGACATGCAGGCTAGCCTACCGATAGTGAAATTAAGAAGAATAAAATATATCATGCACCACTTCACTATTGTTAGGGTTGCCACCAAGGTAGAGCTCCAGAGCTTACTGGGCATGTTAGCCTTCGCCATGCGCATAATACCACAGGGAAGAACATTTATTTCCCGACTACTAACACTACTCCCTCTAGGTCCTGACCAGGGTAGCTATATCCGCCTCGACCCACTGGCGATGGCCGATCTGATACTGTGGGACAGATACATAGCAGAATGGAATGGTATCTCCATGTTTATCCCAGCTGTTTCGGCCACCTCTCCCAGAGTGATCACAGATGCATCGGCATCAGTAAGTTTTGCTGCCATATTTGGTAACCACTGGCTGGCAGGTCAATGGCCGGGTGTGGTACTTGAAATATCCAGTTTAAGCAAGACATCAGCTTTATTTGAGATCTACCCTGTGGTATCAGTTGCCCAAACCTGGGGGCACAGTTGGGCTAAACAGACTGTACTTTCTTCATGTGACAATGCGGCAACCGTTGACATTTTGAATAAAGGTAGATCAAAATCATAAGCCTGGTGTGGCTCTCGCTCCAACATAAATTTAATTTCCTCTGTCAACATGTTGCTGGGGCAGAAAATCTTGCAGTGGATACCTTGTCTCGAGATAAACTAGACATTTATTTTCAGGTCATGCCCGAGGCGGATCCCGTGGGTTTCCAGCACCACCATACCACACGTTGTTGATGGATTAGTACATTTCTCTGGCAAAGCAGTCAATCTTATCAAGAAATCTCTTCCTCCCAGTACAGGGAGGTCCTACAATGTCGCTATCACATCTTACAAACGTTACCTCACACTATACAACATCCCTTTTTCACTTGATACACACATAATACTGTCTTTCATTGTTTTTTGCCACTTAGCACTCAATCACTCTTACTCCACTATCAAACAGTACCTAACTGGTATCCAACACTTCATTTCTCTCTCTCTTTTCCAGACAAACAATCCATATTATCCACGCATGCAGTCAAAGCAGCTCTAGAGGGGGCACAGTTGAGCAGAGCACCCAAGTCTCCTGGCCGTCTACCTATTACTGCAGAATTGTTCAGATCTATGTCTGATCAGCTGCATAGGAACCCTTTCGGGTTCTTACCTAGTCTATTGTTAAAAGGCGTCATTTATTTAGCTTTCTCTTGCCGACGTCTTCCTTAGGGCAGACTCTTCCTTTTTTGTGCTTCTCCCCTCTGTAGCCAGAAAACCGATTCTCCCCGCTGCTGGCCTCCTCTTCCGGACTCCACTGTGGTCACGTGACGTAGGAGTGCAGAGTGGACGTACCTCACAGTGACCACTGCTGCTGTTTTAAAGTAACATTGGCCGCCGGCCCTGGAGGTATATGCTGCGCAGCTGCAGTGCCGCCGCTGCAGTCTGACAATCTGTAACTGATTGACTGATTGTACACTGACTGACTTTAGTCTGCACAATGTGTTGGCTCCAGCTGTCAGTGAGTGACAACCACTCAATGACATTGTTGGAAAAATTGTTGGAACCGGCTGGGCATCCTGCGGGTCCAGGCCCCTTACAGGAGTATCAGTTGTACCCCCCTGATGGCAGCTCTGAATTTACATCGGAGCATAAAACAAGCCATGAGGTGGAAAGAACTGCGTGAAACCCAAGAGCATAGAACACTAAAGATCTTGTGTGGAGATTCCAGAAAGTCATCCATCATGACATCACTCCATAAAGAAGCCTCTCCTCTGTAAATGATACATGAAAGCTTACCTGGAGTTTACAAAAAAGCACCTAATGGATTTCTAACATCTGCCCAATACCATCTCTACAGTGAAGCATGGTGGTGGTATTATCATGTTGAAGGCTGTATTTCAGGGACTGGGACAGCGAGACTGATCAGGATTGAGGGAAAACTGCATGGAGCAAAGTACAGAGATATTCCTATAAAAAAAAACTGGTCCAAAGTGCTCTTGACCTCAGGCTGGGCTGAAAATTCACCTTTCAACAAGACATTGACCCTAAGCACACAGCCAAGACAACACAGAAGTTGCTCTGGGAAAGTTCTGTCAATGTCCTTGAGTGGCCCAGCCAGAGCCCTGAATTGAATCCAATCGAACATTTCTGAAGAGACCTAAAAATGTATTACAACGCATTTTACTCATTAATGTCACATCTAGCAACTTTGACCTTCAGGTGGCGCATGAATTGTGTAAATTTAGATGATTGATTTTTCCATAAATTTTGTACTTGCCATTTTTCTTTCTCCAATGACCTTCTTATGTTGGCACAACAAGAAGCCTGTGATCTCTTTAGAACAGCTGAAGTATCCGGCTATGTTACTTTACATCATCCCTGGCCAAACTCCAACTGATTGAAATACATTTTGGATGCATTCTACTGTTTGAAACATCTAAAATGTAGATTATTGTTCAAAAATGTAAAATTCTAGACAAGATCATGGTTTTCTGAACTATGAGGAACATTAGTATCCACATTACACATTAAAAGAGTTTACCCACCATTAGTACTGATGACATATCCTGAATTTTAACAGTTAGTCCCAGAGGTCTGACTGGCACCGAGTGTGAAGACATTGCATATCATATCCTATCCTTTGGCTCATTCCAATTTACTTACTGATGGGTATGGGTGGGTATGGATGTAGAAACAAGAGATTCCTCCGCACTCCAATACACCAAAATGCTTTCATATTTCATATATTGTTACATACAATCTTATATTTCATTTGAAAGTTCCAATAATATTCACCCATTAGTGCTCAAATGCCTTAACCCCTTATGGACCACAGTTTTTTTTTTTTTTTTTGCACTCCTCACCTTCTAAAAATCATAATGCTTTCAATTTTCCACCTACAAACTCATGTGAGGGGTTGTTTTTTGCACAACCAATTTTACTTTGTAATGACATCAATAATTTTACCGCAAAATCTATGGCGAAGCCAGAAAAAAAATATTTGTAACTTGAAAAAATAAAACAACATTTGTAACTTTTTGGGGATTTCATTTCTATGCAGTGGTAAAAATGACTTCTATTCTGTAGGTCCATATGATTAAAATGATACCCAACTTATATAGGTTTGATTTTGTTTTACTTCTTCTCAAAAATAATTTTTCCATATACAGGGCGGTATGAGGGCTCATTTTTTTTATGTATACGTCATTGACATATGGTAATTAATTTAATTAACGTTATATTTTTATAATTCGGACATTTACGCACGTGGCAATACCACATTTGTTTATTTTTATCATGTTTTTATATTTTTATATGGAATTTGAGCCCGTGCCATACCCCATTAAAAAGTACCTGTCACAAAATAAACTGTTCTAAACTGTTCTAAACTGTTCTAACAATCAAGCTCCATGCAGAGAAACACTTCCTGAGTTTGGTCTCCTGCCAGGCCAGGAGGAAACCAAACTCACTGTATTAATTGTGGCAGGGAACAGAACAGAGCCAACTAGTTGCCGTTTTTTATATTACATTTTAAACATATTTATGTTGATCATTTTAAAAGTAAGTCAAACGGAAAGTGTTTGCTAATTACACAAGGAACACTATATTAAAAGTTTTATTTGGTGGCAGGTACTCTTTAACTAGTGTCCAGGACATAAGTTTAACCCCCTCCCCCTTTTGTTTTATTTTTTTTACATCAACTGGTTCCAGAAAGTTAAACAGATTTATAAATTACTTCTATTAAAAATATCTTAATCCTTCCAGAAATTATGTGTAACAGTATTTAGGGTGGTGGGTTTTTGCACTGCACGTACTTAAAGGGGTACTCCGGTGAAAACCTTTTTTCTTTTAAATCAACTGGTGGCAGAAAGATAAACATATTTGTAAATTACTTCTATTAAAAAAATCTTAATCCTTCCTGTACTTATTAGCTGCTGAATACTACAGAGGAAATTCTTTTCTTTTTGTAATGCTCTCTGATGACATCACGAGCACAGTTCTCTCTGCTGATGTTATTATAGTAATAATAACGTTTTATTTATTGTTGTCATTAGTGGGATTTGAACCCAAGTCCCCAGCACTGCAAGGCAGCAGTGCTAACCACTGAGCCACCATGCTGCTCTTAGCATACATCTGCTATGTATGGTTGCTAAAATGGACAGAGATGTCAGCAGAGAGCACTGTGCTCGTGATGTCATCAGTGTTCCAAAAAGAAAGAAATTACCTCTGTAGCATTCAGCAGCTAATACGTACTGGAAGGATTAAGATTTTTTAATAGAAGTAATTTACAAATATGTTTAACTTTCTGCCACTAGTTGATTTAAAAGAAAAAAAATTTTCACCGGAGTACCCCTTTAAAGGGACACTTCACTGAAAAATGCTTTTTAAATCAACTGGTGCCAGAAAGTTAAACAGATTTGTAAATTACTTCTATTAAAAAATGTAATCCTTCCAGTACTTATCAGCTGCTGTATGATCCACAGGAATTTTCTTTCTTTCTGACCACACTGCTCTCTGCTGACACCTCTGTCCATTTTAGGAGTAGGAGCAAATCCCCATAGAAAATCTATCCTGCTCTGGACAGTTCCTGACATGGGAAGAGGGGTCAGCAGAGAGCACTGTGGTCAGACAGAAAGGAAATTAAAAAAGAAAAGAACTTCCTGTGGATCATACAGTAGCTGATAAGTACTGGAAGCATTAAAACATTTTAATATAATTAATTTACAAATCTGTTTAACTTTCTGGCACCAGTTGATTTAAAAAATGTTTTTCAGTGGAGTACCTCTTTAAGTATGTGCAGTGCAAAAACCCACCACTTTACCACTTTAAATACTGCTACACATAATTTCTATAAAAAAAACAATGTATATGATACACTTCAAAGTTATGATACAGATCTGGGTAATACATGATCACTAGTAGTGTGATACACAGTAGTGGCCTCTGAGTTTTATATGAACAGTAGGGTCACTTTATATTCGAATACTTAGTGTACATCAGCAAGATTACAATCTCATATTAGCAGCATACTTATGATTAACCCCTTTCAGATCCTGCCATACAAATGACCTTCCTAAAAAAAAAAAACACTCTACAGTTACTAGTTTCATTAAGTCCTTTTTGACTTAAAGGGGTACTCCAGTGGAATTTTTTTTTTTTTAAATCAACTGGTGCCAGAAAGTTATACAGATTTCCTTCCAGTGATCAGCTGCTGTATGCTTCAGAAGGAAGTTGTGTAGTTCTTTCCATGCTGACCACAGTGCTCTCTGCTCTCACCTCTCCTTCTATACCAGGAACAAATCCCCATAGCAAACCTCTCCTGCACTAGACAGTTCCTGACGCTGACAGAGGTATCAGCAGAGAGCACTGTGGTCAGACTGGAAAGAACTATACAACTTCCTCAGGAGCATACAGCAGCTGATAAGTACTGGAAAGATTCCGATTTTTATATATTAATATACAAATCTCTTCTTGGCGCCAGTTAATTAAAAAAAAATGTTTTCCTCCGGAGTACCCCTGTAAATTATCCAAGATGTGGATACACATGACTACTTTCTGCATAAGCTTTGCTTGAATAGGGGATAAGTGTCTGATCACAGGGGTCAAACCTCTGAGACCCCTCCAATCTACAAAATAGGGCCACAACTCTCCCTGCTTCATTAAGCGGTGGTTTGACAGGTGCACAATGCAAAACCCACAATCTTAAAGGAAGATTCCAGCCCTCAAAAACCTTTTCCCTTATCTCTATGGCACCAGCAGGGAGCTCGTTCTGTCGTAACTCTGTTTGTGCTGGCAGCGCATCTGCGGCATCAAAAACACTGGGGATGTGTTCCCGTGTGAATACTCTCTTGATTGATAATTATATAATTGGACTAATCATACCTATATTATCACAAGGGAATACAACTAGAGATGAACTAATTTTTAAAAATTTGATTAGGCCGATTTGCCGAATTTTCTGGAAAAATTTGGTTCGGTCCGAATTTATTTGCGGCGAATCTCTATTAAAAATGGCTGTTTCTGGCCTACAGAGAGCCTCAATAGGGGTGTAGAAAACTTTGCCTTGCTGTAACACGCATAGGGTGTATGCTGGGATGCTGAAATAATACTGTTATTCAGTAGGACATGCAGATTAGAGGCGTCGATATTAGAATCACTGTCGCAGAGTGGCACAATGACAGAGCCTGGAGGTGGCATCAGTATGAGGAGATCATATAGTGGATGAATGATACAGCGTGGAGGTGGCGGAAGTATGAGGAGACCATATAGTGGCTGAATGACACAACGTGGAGGTGGCAGCCGCATGAGGAGACCATATAGTGGCCGAATGACCCAGCCTGGAGGTGGCAACAGCCTGATGAGACCATAGGGCATCACAATTGAAAAGAGTAAAGATATTTTTTGAACATTTAAATTGAATATTTCAAATACATGAACCTAAAATGTTTTATTTAATGTGCCAGCAGCATGAGGAGACCACATAGCAATACATGACACAGCCTGACTGTGGCGGAAGCTTGAGGAGACCATAAAGTGGCTGAATGACACAGCCTGGAGTTGGCGGCAGAAAGAGGAGACCATATAGCGGCTGAATGACACAGCCCGGAGGTGTTGGCAGCAAGAGGAGACCATATAGTGGCTGAATGACACAGCCCGGAGGAAGCAGCAGCAAGAGGAGACCATATAGTGGCTGAATGACACAGCCTGGAGGTGGCAGAAGCATGAGGAGACCATATAGTGGCTGAATGGCACAGCCTGGAGATGGTGGCAGCAAGAGGAGACCATATAGTAGCTGAATGACACAGCCTGGAGGTGGCGGAATCATGAAGAGACCATATAGTGGCTGAATTGCTCAGCCTGGAGTTGGCAGCAGCAAGAGGAGACCATATAGTGGCTGAATGGCACAGCCTGGAGTTGGCGACAGAAAAAAAAGACCATATAGTGGCTGAATGGCACAGCTTGAAGTTGGCGGCATCAAGAGGAGACCATATAGTGGCTGAACGACACAGCCTGGAGTTGGCGGCAGCATGAGGAGACCATATAGTGGCTGAATGACACAGCCTGGAATTGGCGGCAGCATGAGGAGACCATATAGTAGCTGAATGACACAGCCTGGAGGTGGCCGAAGCATGAGAAGACCATGTAGTGGCAGAATGAGCTCAGGCCTCTCTCTGCGACTCCTGCTGCGACTCGCCCGTAGTCTGCTGTGACCTCTGCCTGCGCCGGAGGAATTTAGGCCTCTGCCACACCTCCTGTGCACATCCTGACATTTCTCTGCCTGACATACTTAGTGCATATATGTGGGGAGGACAATACACTTCACTACGCTTAAAACAGTATTGTCTACAACACCAGCAGGTGTGTACTTTTGACTGGCCTTTCACAGTAACTAGGCCCTTATGACTTTAACAGGAGCAAAATGGTACACAACGTAGATGTACGTATGTGTTATGAACTTATGAGGGGAGTACAATGCGCTCAAGTACGCTTAAAACAGTATTTGTCTATAACAGCAGCAGGTGTGTAATTTTGGCTGGCTTTTTACAGTATGTTGGACCTTAAGACTTTAACAGGAACAAAATGGTACACCACTTAGATGTACGTTTGTGGTATGCATTTATGAGGGCAGTACAATGCGCTCCAGTATGCGTAAAACAGTATTTGTCTGCAACACTAGCAGGTGTGTACTTTTAACTGGCCTTTCACAGTATGTAGGCCCTTAAGACTTTAACAGGAACAAAATGGTACACCACTTTGATGTACGTATGTGGTATGCACTTATAAGGGGAATACAATGCGATCCAGTACACTTAAAACAGTATTTGTCTACAACACCAGCAGGTCTGTAATGCACCCACAATTGCACTTTCTCTCTCAATCTCTCTCCCTTCCCTATCAGTGCTTCTAGGCTGGATTTGGGCTTGTGGTGAATCGCTGCTGTAAAAATGCTTTTCTGTGTAACACACTGCTCTCTGTCCCTCTCTCTCTACAATAGAACACTGATGTGACTGGCCGCAAGATGGCTGTTGATTATATAGGGCTGTGACATCACAGGGGTGGTTGGCTGCTGAAATGCTGCATGCTGCATATGATTAAGGGTCATCCCACCTAGCTGCCTTCCCAGAGTACCTTGCCCCATGTCCTCACATGTGGATCTGCCATTTTAGATGCCCTGGAGCCTGGACCGTACTAAATGGAGTTTAATGAAGCGATTTGTACAATCAAATCGTGGCGATATTCTCATTCGTTGCAAATCAAATTTTTCCAGAAATTTGTAACAAATTTGGATTTATCAGATTCATTTCGCTCATCCCTAAATACAACTGTCACGATGCCGGCTGGCAGGAGGTGGATCCTCTGTGCCAGAGAGGGATAGCGAGGACCGTGCTAGTGGACCGGTTCTAAGACACTACTGGTTTTCACCAGAGCCCGCCGCAAAGCGGGATGGTCTTGCTGCGGCGGTAGTGACCAGGTCGTATCCACTAGCAACGGCTCACCTCTCTGGCTGCTGAAGATGCTGAAGATAGGCGAGGTACAAGGGAGTAGGCAGAAGCAAGGTCGGACGTAGCAGAAGGTCGGGGGCAGGCGGCAAGATTCGTAGTCAGGGGAGATAGCAGGAGTTCTGGTACACTGGCTATTAAACACACAAAACGCTTTCACAAGGCACGATGGCAACAAGATCCGGCAAGGAAGTGCAAGGGAGGAGGTTAGATATAGTCAGGGACCAGGTGGGAGCCAATTAAGCTAATTGGGCCAGGCACCAATCATTGGTGCACTGGCCCTTTAAGTCTCAGGGAGCTGGCGCGCGCGCGCCCTAGAGAGCGGAGCCGCGCGCGCCAGCACATGACCGCAGGAGACGGGAACGGGTAAGTGACCTGGGATGCGATTCGCGAGCGGGCGCGTCCCGCTGTGCGAATCGCATCCCCAACGGCCGAGACAGAGCAGCGCTCCCGGTCAGCGGGACTGACCGGGAAGCTGCAGGGAGAAAGACGCCGTGAGCGCTCCGGGGAGGAGCGGGGACCCGGAGCGCTAGGCGTAACAGTACCCCCCCCCCTTAGGTCTCCCCTTTTTTTTGTCCGGTGACTGCCTCCCCTGGGATGAGGACACCGGGAAGGAATGTATGGTTTCCTCAATGGCAGGCAGTACAGCAAGAGTAGGAATGGGGAGGGATGGCAGAGGGCGAGACCTGGCACGGGGCAGTGTGACACCAGGACGAGGGTCATGAGGGGACACAGAGGTTTGCCTGATGGGACTGGGAGGGGGGGAGAGGCATTTCCTGTGGCAGGCAGAGTCCTTAATGACCTTAGGGGGAGCGGATACAGGAGGAACCACAGGGTTACGGCAGGGATTACTGGGAACCGGTTGAAGGCAGTCCTTGGAACAAGAGGGACCCCAACTCTTGATCTCCCCAGTGGACCAATCCAGGGTTGGGGAATGGTGTTGAAGCCAGGGTAGTCCAAGGAGAATTTCGGAAGTGCAATTAGGAAGGACAAAAAATTTAATTTCCTCGTGATGAGGTCCGATGCACATTAGGAGGGGCTCCGTGCGGTAACGCACGGTGCAATCCAACCTGGCTCCGTTGACCGCGGAAATGTGGAGTGGCTTGACAAGACGGGTCACCGGAATGCGGAATTTATTCACTAAGGACTCCCGAATAAAATTCCCAGAAGCTCCAGAGTCCAGGCAGGCCACGGCTGAGAGGGGAGAGCTGGCTGAAGTAGAGATCCGAACAGGCACCGTGAGACGTGGAGAAGCCGACTTAGCATCAAGAGACGCCACACCCACGAGAGCTGAGTGCGAGCGTGCGTTTCCCAGGCGTGGAGGACGGATTGGGCAATCCACCAGAAAATGTTCAGTACTGGCACAGTACAGACAAAGATTCTCCTCCTTACGGCGATTCCTCTCTTCCAGGGTCAGGCGAGACCGATCCACTTGCATGGCCTCCTCGGCGGGAGGCCTAGGCGCAGATTGCAGTGGAGACTGTGGGAGAGGTGTCCAGAGATCTAAGTCTTTTTCCTGGCGGAGCTCTTGATGCCTCTCAGAAAAACGCATGTCAATGCGAGTGGCTAGATGAATGAGTTCATGAAGGCTAGCAGGAGTCTCTCGTGCGGCCAGAACATCTTTAATGTTGCTGGATAGGCCTTTTTTAAAGGTCGCGCAGAGAGCCTCATTATTCCAGGATAGTTCAGAAGCAAGAGTACGGAATTGTATGGCGTACTCGCCAACGGAGGAACTACCCTGGACCAGGTTCAGCAGGGCAGTCTCAGCAGAAGAGGCTCGGGCAGGTTCCTCAAAGACACTTCGAATTTCCGAGAAGAAGGAGTGTACAGAGGCAGTGACGGGGTCATTGCGGTCCCAGAGCGGTGTGGCCCATGACAGGGCTTTTCCGGACAGAAGGCTGACTACGAAAGCCACCTTAGACCTTTCAGTGGGAAACAGGTCCGACATCATCTCCAGATGCAGGGAACATTGGGAAAGAAAGCCACGGCAAAACTTAGAGTCCCCATTAAATTTGTCCGGCAAAGACAGGCGGAGGCTAGGAGTGGCCACTCGCTGCGGAAGGGGTGCAGGAGCTGGCGGAGGAGATGGTTGTTGCTGCTGAAGCTGAGACTGAACTTGCTGTAGCTGTGACTGTTGCTGCTGTAGCTGCGACTGGAGTTGCTGTGTCATGGTGGTCAAGTACGACAGCTGGTGCTCTTGTCGGGCGACCAATGTAGGGAGGTCGGCGGCAGCTGGCAGAGGAACTTCAGCGGGATCCATGGCCGGATCTACAGTCACGATGCCGGCTGGCAGGAGGTGGATCCTCTGTGCCAGAGAGGGATAGCGAGGACCGTGCTAGTGGACCGGTTCTAAGACACTACTGGTTTTCACCAGAGCCCGCCGCAAAGCGGGATGGTCTTGCTGCGGCGGTAGTGACCAGGTCGTATCCACTAGCAACGGCTCACCTCTCTGGCTGCTGAAGATGCTGAAGATAGGCGAGGTACTGTCACGATGCCGGCTGGCAGGAGGTGGATCCTCTGTGCCAGAGAGGGATAGCGAGGACCGTGCTAGTGGACCGGTTCTAAGACACTACTGGTTTTCACCAGAGCCCGCCGCAAAGCGGGATGGTCTTGCTGCGGCGGTAGTGACCAGGTCGTATCCACTAGCAACGGCTCACCTCTCTGGCTGCTGAAGATGCTGAAGATAGGCGAGGTACAAGGGAGTAGGCAGAAGCAAGGTCGGACGTAGCAGAAGGTCGGGGGCAGGCGGCAAGATTCGTAGTCAGGGGAGATAGCAGGAGTTCTGGTACACTGGCTATTAAACACACAAAACGCTTTCACAAGGCACGATGGCAACAAGATCCGGCAAGGAAGTGCAAGGGAGGAGGTTAGATATAGTCAGGGACCAGGTGGGAGCCAATTAAGCTAATTGGGCCAGGCACCAATCATTGGTGCACTGGCCCTTTAAGTCTCAGGGAGCTGGCGCGCGCGCGCCCTAGAGAGCGGAGCCGCGCGCGCCAGCACATGACCGCAGGAGACGGGAACGGGTAAGTGACCTGGGATGCGATTCGCGAGCGGGCGCGTCCCGCTGTGCGAATCGCATCCCCAACGGCCGAGACAGAGCAGCGCTCCCGGTCAGCGGGACTGACCGGGAAGCTGCAGGGAGAAAGACGCCGTGAGCGCTCCGGGGAGGAGCGGGGACCCGGAGCGCTAGGCGTAACAACAACATTTGTCCCCTAATCTAAATATCTGGTTCTTATTAGTAAGCAGTGCTTCTTTTTAGTTTTTTTGCCTTTACTCTTGGTGAGCTCACAAATATTGACATCTGAGGAAAGTAAGATATGTAGTTATTTGAATGTTCATCTGGGATTTCCTGAAAATGTCATAATCTTTTACAGAAATGTGAGTAGAACAAACTTTGCAAACAAAGTTTTCTCCATTTAGAGATGATGGCTCTTAGGGTTCATGCACACCACACTTTCAGGCTACGGCTGCCGGATCCGGCTGGTAGAGGGTAAACCGTGCACTCCCGTACCCTAGCCGGACGGCGCTGAAATCCGTTGACTTTAAACAGCCGACCGGAGTCACCGTTTGACTCCGGTCAGCTCATTTTTTACTTGTATCCGGTTTTCTGACTGTACCTAAAACCGTAGTTAACTACGGTTTAAGTTCCGGTCAGAAAATGGGATACAGCTCAAAAATGAGCTGACCGGAGTCAAAAGGTTCAGATTGCTTCTTTTGTTTTTCAGAGGCCTTTTCAAAAAATTTACCCCTTAAGGACCCGGGCTTTTTCTGTTTTTTCATTTTCAATTTTTCCTCCTTAAATGTAAAAAATCATAACTCTTAAAAATTTCCACCTAAAATTCTATATGATGGCTTATTTTTTGCGTCACTAATTCTACTTTGTAATGACATTAGTTATTTTACCCAAAAATCTATGGTGAAAGGGGAAAAAAATCAATGTGCGACAAAATTGATGAAAAAACAATATTTTGTAAGTTTTGGGGGGCCTCTGTTTTTACGCAGTACATTTTTCGGCAAAAATGACACCTTATCTTTATTCTGTAGGTCCATACGGTTAAAATGATACTTGTATAGGTTTCATTTTGTATCACTTCAGAAAAAAATCATGAATACATGCAGGAAAATGTATACGTTTAAAATGGTCATCTTCTGACCCCTATAACTTTTTTATTTTTCTGTGTTCAGGGCGCTATGAGGGCTCATTTTTTGCACCATGATCTGAAGTTTTTAGCGGTACCATTTTTGTTCTGATCAGACTTTTTGATCACTTTTTATTTTTATTCACTTTTCTGTGGTGTAAAAAGTGATCAAAATGCGCTATTTTGGACTTTGGAATTTTTTTGCACGTACGCCATTGAACGTGCGGTTTAAAAAGCGGTATCTTTTTTATAATTCAGACATTTCTGCACGTGGCGATACCACATATGTTTATTTTTATGTACACAGTTTTCTTTTTTATTCTTGGAAATGCCGGGTGATTCAAACTTTTATTAGGGGAAGGGATAATTCAAAGGGTTAATTATTTTTTTTACACTTTTCTTATGCAATATTATAGCTCCTATAGGGGGCTATAACATTGCATTTACTGATCTTTAACACTGATTGATGCATCTCCATAGGAATGGATCAATCAGTGTTTTCGGCGATTGATTGCTCAAGCCTACATCTTGAAGCATTCATTCGGCGATCGGACAGCTCGGGAGAAGGTAAGAAGACCTACTCCTGTGCTACAGCTGTTCGGGATGCGGCGATTATGTCGCGGCGATCCCGAACAGCTCCCTGAGCTAGCCGGGCACTTTCACTTTAGTTTTTAGCCGCGCGTCAATTAGCAGCGGGTCCCGGCTTCACTATGACGCCGGGCCCGCCGCGATATGATGCAGGGTCGCCGTGTGACCCCGCGTTATATCGCAGGACCGGGACTCATGACGTAAGCGTACGTCATGGGTCCTTAAGGGGTTAAAGAAGCAATCTAATTGGTTGCTATGTGCAACTGGTCAACCTTTGCATAGTTTTTGATAAATCTCTCCCAGTGTGATTCTCAGCCATGTGATGAAAAATTTTAATGTACAGGCACCCTTATAGAAACATTCCCATCTCATCTTCTTATCCACTGTCCATAGGATAGGAGATAACAAGCTGATCAGTGGGAGTTTAAATGCTCAGACTCCCACTGATTCTGAGAATGGGGACAAAATTGTACTGAAATGAATGGACGAGTGAATTATATGGGGCTGCTGAACATTTCCATGCTCTTAACCCCAAATCGGCTTGTAAGATCTGACAGGGAGAAACCTATTCCCAAGAAACGGGAGACAGGCTGAAATTGTATAACATAGTAATGCTCTTAGACTCTGCAGTTTGACTCATTCTCTCTAGCTCTTCATTAGGAGATCCATATAAGAGGGGAAGACGGAATCAAGATATCAGACACATCAACTAAAACAGATATAGACAAGACATACATGCCCCCTAATATTATTTTATAAGGATAGCTGTTGAGGTTTTTAAATGTCTATACACATTGCAGAAACCACATTTGGATAATACAGTCTCTGCATTCAGTATCCAATGGCCGCATGATTTTTCCAGTGACCCTTACAACACTGTGCAGCTGTTGCCCACTACTAATAATTGTGGTGTCATCCACGTGCAGAAGCTGTAATGTTGGAATGTTCTGTAAGGTTTGGATTTGACTTGCCTGGCAATAATCAAACCTGCATGTGTCTATACAAATTGAACCCATTTAACTGAATTAAAAGAGGGATATTAGTGAATGGAATCTGCGATAGATGCCTTGGACTGAGCCTCTGACGCAGATGTGAACCTAAAAGCAAGAGAAGAGAGATGGAATGCAGAGAGCGTGTCAGAAATACACATCTCCCTGATAAGAAGATAAGAAAGTTGAGTCCATTTCCTTATTTGCCACACATCAAAGCAGTTTGTATTGTGCTTAATCTTCATACGCTGGCAGTGATATAGATGAAAAAGGATGTTCTCTGATCAGTTATACTAGTAGTAGAATGGGTTCAGTCAGAACATAGGAACTATTTAGGAAATATTTACTTTGTTGAAAGGGGAACATTGACCAGTTCGCTTGAACCAAAACTGGTAATATTGGGTTGGCCATATAATAATAGAAAAAGGAATGAGGAACACATGGCGTTGACAGAATGTGAGAGTAGCAGAGGGAAGGAGGAACATAGATATGACGTCAGAGTAGCCAGGCATAAGTTACAAGGAGGAAGGATCACCCGACCTCAGAAAGCCAATAATGCCTTGCATACAGCTCCCAGATAATAAAAAGGCAGTACAATACTGGCACACAACTGCAATGGCCATTTTAGAGAAAGGAGCCACTAGGGCAAAATTATTGTATTTATACACATTTATACTATACCAAATTTGTACATAAAGCTCTGGAGACTGTGCTGCATTATTTCTGTCAGGGTCAGGGGAAGATCTGTGTGAGGCAGAGGTATCACTAGGTCAAAACATTCAGGGCCCGTGCCCCGAATGTAAAGACCAGGGCCCCGAATGTCAGCTGCCTGCCACGTTTTGCCTGCAGCTTGCGCTGACACCAAGTGAGGTGACACCATGAAGAGGGAAGTAATCTCGTGATACACCCAGCAACACAAGCAAGTGTACTGCCTCTGGGAACGCAGAGGCAGTACACCAGAATGGTCAAGCGGCAGCTGTCAGCTCCCTCTCCTCCATTCACTCACACTCTGCAGACACTTCTGGCTTGGAGTGTGTGAGCCGCAGGAACGCGATCCCTGGCAGGCCAGCGCAATGATTTGACATCATCACGCCTGCCGGAGATCCTGTCCCCGCAGCTCACACGCTGCAAGCCAGAAACAAGGGAGAGACCTGCTCGTGGGAACTTGGATTAGGTGAGTATAACAGATTTTTTTTTTCTTTACTGTTTGGAAGACTATGGGGGCATTATACAGGGGGCATTATATCTGACGGGCACATTACAGGGGGCATTATATCTGAGGGGCACATTAAAGGGGGCCTTATATCTGAGGGGCACAGGACAGGGGGCATTTAATGTAAGAGGCACAGAAAAGGGGGCATTATAAGTGAGGGGCGCATGACAGGGCATTATATGAGAGGGGCATATGACAGGGGCATTTATAAGTGAGGGGCATATCACAGGGGGCATTATATGAGAGGGGCACATATGACGGGGCATTATATGTGAGGGACACAGGATAGGGGGCATTATATGTGGATAAGTTGAGTATAAATGTGTTTTTTGTTTTTTTTACTATGTTTGGGACACTATGAGGGAATTATACAGGGGGCATTATATCTGAGGGGCACATTACAGGGGGCATTCTATCTGAGGGGCACATTAAAGTGGGAATTATATCTGAGGGGCACATTAAAGGGGGCATTATATCTGAGGGGCACATTACAGTGGGCATTATATCTGAGGGGCACATTAAAGGGGGCATTATATCTGAGGGGCACATTACAGTGGGCATTATATCTGAGGGGCACATTAAAGGGGGCATTATATCTGAGGGGCACAGGACAGGGGGCATTTAATGTAAGGAAACATGTAAAAAAAAGAAAATGGCAGCAGTACACTTGGTCAACAAAATGGAGGCTCTTAGCGCACTTTTTGATCAAAAATTGTCCCCCGCATCCACCACGCGGAGGTGGCCTCATATCGGATGGGACCCTAACACTAACTCACCTCTGCTGGGCATACAGCCTCTGACTGAGTGACATGTTGGATCCACTATCAATCCAAACAACCTCCTGTGAAATAGGGGAGGGGATGCACAGCTACAGAGGGAGCCACTCCCCCAAAATTGTTTGTTGCTTAATAGCTTATAAATCTAGGACATCTTCTTTACGTCTTCCTTCCTCTTCTCAACTTCTCTTATCTTATGTTAGACCTCATCTTCCAGTTTCATTTCCGACATTAGCTAGATGGGTTAAATATTATATGTCCTTGGGGCGTGGTCTGGCTGCCGAGGCGGATGGTCGCAGGCTAAAGGAGCTCCGCTCACTGCCCTGCTAAAGCAACTAATAACCAGCGTTCTGCCGTGACCTGCGATCAGCCACTGAGCCCTAAAGCACCCAAGACGATGCCGGTGAGACGCCGCAAGCCTGGACGGGACGGGGCGCTGAAAAAATTCAGCTTTGTGCCGCGCGCCTCCCGTTCTCAAGATGGCGCTTGTCCGCCTTCCCCTCCTGCCCGCTCTCCGGGATCCTTAGCCGCACTCAATCAACGGCCGCAGCTCCGCAACACACCGCCACCTGCACGGAGCCGCAGGTCCTCCTCTGACCCGGAGCTCAGATCTATCTCGGCGGCTGCTGAGGACGTCGGCAACACGGGTAAGACTGCTTCCCCCCGGTCCTGGGCAGCTGGGGAAGCTGAGGGCCCAGATCACCATTGTGCTGACACAGTGCTAGAGGAAACGACAAGGGGGGCGGTCCCTTCACCCAAAGCTCCTTCAGGTCGGCCATTTACAGACCCTGCTTATACACCTACTACAGACAACAATAAGGACAGCAACACCCTGAATCAAGATATCCAGGCAGATCCCCTAGCTGATCTCCTAGTCACTGGCCAGCAGCTCACAGATGTGACTATGAAAGACATGCTGTTACTGTTGAGAACCACCTTCCTCCAGGATGTCCAAAGAGTGGTTAACCCTTTACAGTCTGAAATCACTGACCTGGGTAACAGAGTGGATCACCTAGAAACAAAGTTTGGGGAATTTGCAGAGTCTCACAACTCTTTAATAGATTCTCAAAATAATATGGAAGATGAAATCGCCGCTCTTAAATCCAAAGTAGCGGATCTGGAAGACAGGAGCCGCCGCAACAACATAAAATTGCGCGGTATCCCAGAATCGGTGTCTCCTGCAGAGATCCCAGACTACGTACGATCTCTACTGAAAGCAGTCCTTCCTACATCTACCCCCAGAGATCTGGAGGTTGACAGAGCGCACCGCATTCCTCGACCCAAGCACTTGGAAGACTCTGTTCCACGGGATGTACTAGCACGTATTCATTTTTTTGGGATCAAAGAACGACTCCTGGAGTTCACCAGGCGCAACAATGGACTTCCTGCACCATTTCATCATGTTTCTGTCTACGCGGATTTATCCGCCCCCACTCTCCAGGCACGACGAGCACTGGCACCAGTTACTACAGCTCTCCGCTCAGCTAACATTCCCTACCGCTGGGGATTCCCGGTGCGCCTCCTAATCAGACGTGACAATTCTCTCCATGTCATACGTTCAATAGAAGAGGGAGCAGCTTTACTCCACTCCTGGGATCTCAATGTGGTGCACCGCACCAAACAAGCTCATGTGGACAAACCATGGTCCCCTACCTGAAAATCTCCACGGCAGATCCTTATATCCTGGACAGTTCGGGCTCCGATGCGGTGGCCATGAGCCTTTGGCTTCGGAATGGACTTTCACCCCACAAGGTTAAGGGTGACCTCACACCCTGTGTGTTTTCTTTCCTCTGTGTTTTGTGATATATTCACCATGTTTTTCTTCTTTATGTGTTTTGTTGTTGCCAATGTAGTGACGCTGCCTTCTACTATTATATTTGATGCTTTGTCCATTTGCAATAGACGGACGCATGCTGGCTGGGAGATGCGCTCTGTCCCCTATATTCATTTCCCTATCCACCATATCATGCATGGCAATATGTTACTTAGTAAGTCATAGTGATTAATATTTCTAGCATAAATGTGAATGGTTTAAATGCACCCCATAAACGATCATACCTTTGGAAGGAGGCCCAACAACTGGGCTGTGATGTTTTATGCGCCCAAGAGACGCATTTACTGGCTAAAGATGCATTCAGAATGAAACACCCGGCTTACCAACATATTTTCCACTCTCATTATAGCTCGAAATCCAGAGGAGTTATGATCGCAATCAAAAACACTGTCTCCTTTGCATTGAAAGATGTCACCGCTGATCCACAGGGCCGGTACGTAATCTTACGCTGCTCCATCAACGCCAAGCAACTAACAATCCTCTCTGTGTACGCGCCTAATGTGAGCCAACTCCGCTTCATTGGCCGCCTACTCAGACGGGCCCGAAAAAACATTTGGGGTTCACTACTCATATGTGGGGACTTTAACATTACAGCTGACCCCTCCATAGACTCTACTTCACTCTCTCGCTTACATTCTCCCTCCCTCTCTACTTTCTTATGGGAACATGAACTGTACGACGTTTGGAGGATTCACCACACTACAGAGAGGGCGTACACTTTTCTATCCGGTGTCCATAACACATACTCTAGGATAGATATGTTTATAGTTGACAGGAACATACTGCCCCACGCTGTGTCTTCTAGTATTGACACTATCAAGTGGTCGGACCACGCCGCTACATCACTCCAACTGACTGACACTATTTCTTCCCCCCCTTCATACTCGTGGCGAAGCAACCCATTTATATGGTCAAACCCGACGTACGCCACTCAACTAGCAACTGACATATCGGAATACTTTACCCTCAACAAGGTTTCCACGGACGACCATGTCTTACTTTGGAACTGCCACAAGGCAGTGATCAGAGGCTGCTGTATCAAATACGGTGCCCTCCTGAAAAAACAATACTTAGAAAGAGTGACAGACGCATTGGCTAAACTAAAAAAGGCTGAGGAAATTAACCAATCAACCCCAACTACCCATCATGCGGAAGAGGTGACAAAACACCGTAGAGATTTACGATGTTTGTTACTATCGGCGTATGAAAAATCTCATCGCAAACTACAAGCGACTTATTATTCCCAAAACAACAAAGCGGGCAAACTGATGGCTAATCGTTTAAAACAACGTCGGATTAAATCTAGAATCCCCTACCTACTCCACCCCATCTCAAACGAGAAACTATACACCCCCCGAGACATTGCGAACGGATTTAAAACGTTTTACGAACACTTATACAATCTACATACCTCAATCCCTACCCCACCAGACTTATCCACTGCCACTCAAAGATATCTTAACAGACTACAACTCCCATCATTGACACCACAACAACTCGAACAAATTAACAGCCCTCTAACTCTCTCCGAAGTACTAGACACCATCACCTCTCTCCCCTCTGATAAAGCCCCAGGTCCCGACGGGTTCGTAAACTCCTATTATAAAAAGTTTAAAGATTTACTGGCCCCTTACCTTTTGAACTTTTGCCAGAGGGCCATAGATAGTAGGTCACTCCCCGCAGAGAACCTTCAAGCCACTATTGTCACACTGCCAAAACCGGGAAAACCCCCCGATACACCCAAAAACTTCCGCCCAATCTCTCTCCTTAACCAAGATGTTAAGATATTCGCCAAAATAATTGCTACCCGCCTTTCCCTGGTATTACCATCACTTATCAACTTAGATCAAGCTGGTTTTGTTACCGGGCGCCAGGCTTCGGACAACACCAGACGTTTGTTGAATCTCATGTCATACTTGGAGCGTCGTGGCCTGCCCGCTTTGTTGGTGGCACTCGATGCCGAGAAGGCCTTTGACCGCCTTCGATGGTCTTATGCATTCTCTGTCCTGGATAACATGGGTTTTACTGGACCTATAGTTGGGGCTCTTTCCGCGTTATATTCCACCCCTTCTGCCCGAGTTTTTGCTAATGATTCCTTGTCTGACTCATTTCCGGTCTCAAATGGTTCCAGACAGGGATGCCCCCTGTCCCCTCTGCTCTACATACTGTCCATGGAACCGCTAGCACAGGCGATTCGCTCAAATCCTGCTATTACCGGAATTAATACGACCGGTGGGCCACATGTTATTACGCTTTATGCGGATGACGTGATTTTGACCCTTACTGACCCTCTTGTCTCATTGCCGACGGTGATGGACAGTATCAAAGAGTTTGGCTCCCTTTCTTATTATCAGCTTAATGAAACCAAAACTCAGGCCCTCCCGATTAACCTGCCCCCAGGTACTTTAAAACATCTGAAACAAAATTACCCGTTTGACTGGAGATCTGACCATTTGCAATACCTAGGTATTAAACTCACCTTCCCACACAAATCATTGTATGCTGCTAACTATGAACCACTACTGGTAGAGTTGACCAAAGAGGTAGACAGGATGTCTAATTTTGACATATCGTGGGTGGGGAGGATAGCGTCCTTCAAGATGTTCTTACTGCCCAGGTTCCTATATTTATTCCGTACCCTTCCCATCTCCCTTCCTTCCACCTTTTTTTCTAAAGCTAATTCTCTTTTAACGTCTTTTATATGGGCTGGAGGTCACCCTAGGCTCTCCGCATCTATACTCACGAGAACTAAACCCAACGGAGGCCTAGGCTCACCTAACCTGCATTATTATTACATTGCCACCCTGGTTTCCATGCTAAGGCGTTGGTGGAGCAGCTCTGATGTACCCCCCTGGGTAGAAATTGAAAATTCTTCTGTGACATCCTTACAGGTTAAAGACCTCCTGTTCGTCCCATTTTGGCAGATTCCTACCCCAATTATTGTTAACCCATTGATTCAGGCCTCCTATGAAGCTTGGGTTAGTTATATTACAATCACGAGTTCCTCAGGTCATGCCTTGAAGGAGGACATTCCACTGTCCCTCCTGCAGATTTCCATCCCTGGACTCGATGTGAGACGTTGGATTTCTCAGGGCATCACCTCACTGAGAGATATGCACACAGATCATACTCTTCAAACATTCCACCAACTATCTACCGCCTTTCATTTACCCAACACTGATTTTTACAAATACTTGCAGATACGCCACTTTATTACTAGCTTACAAATAACTACGACTCCTAGGAATTACGGAGCGATTAAACAGTTGATGTCTCCTTCAAGCAAGGGACTGAAACTTTGGTACCATGGTCTACTGCACTCACACCAATTTACTAAATCATACCCAATGAAATGTTGGGAAAGAGACATGCGGGAAACTTTCTCCACGGAGGAATGGCAACACGCACTTAAATCAGCACTTGCCGCCTTTCAGTGCTCCACACACTTAGAGTCGGCAATTAAAACCACTTTAAGGTGGTACTATACACCAGACAGATTGTCTCTGATGTATCCTGGGGTTTCACACCTATGTTGGAGGGGATGTGGGTTGAGAGGCTCCCTCTCACATATTTTATGGGAGTGCCACATTATTGCCCCTTTTTGGTCCTCTTGCAAAGAATTATTGAAAGAGATATTGGGAATCGCCCCCCCGTGGACGCAAGAATCTGTACTTCTCTTTTTACGCTTACAAACACTCCCACGTCCCTTGAGAGATCTCTATTGTATTATCTGCATTCTAGCCAAAATAATTCTAGTTAGCAACTGGAAATCCACAAACGTACCTACCATTGCACAATTAATAGCCAAAATCAACACTACATACTCATACGAAAAGATCATAGCCAGAGGAGCGGGTCGATGTATACCATTTCAGAGGCGTTGGGAATGTTGGGCAGCTTCGGAACACTGCATAGACATATAAACGGAAGTAAACCACATACAGACTGTCACCTCATTCTTCCTTACCACGCATTCACCCTTTAGCTAGGAACCTAGCAAACACTTGTAAACACAGGTTATTTGCTGGATGAGGCATCACGATACATGTTACTTACTTAATCCTGATGAAGACACAAATCTAGTTGGTCAATCCTGCCTTACGGGCGTTGTTAACATGCTAGTCACTATTTGGCACTTGTTTTATTGTTCTTTGATGTTTGACACTGTTTTGGATTCAAGTATGAGTCACGAGCGCCAATGGCGGTCTACGTCTTAAAAATTTTTTTTGAATATCGCCTCTTTGAGGCTTATGTAACTGACTGACCATACTGTATTGTTCATTGAAAAATTTTCAATAAAAAGTATTTAAAAAAAAAAAAAAATATTATATGTCCTTAGCGGGCATAGATACTTCTATCTTTGGTGCTCATTCCACTAGAGGCGCTATGTCTACCACAGTTTTTCAATATGGTGGTGCCCTATCTGATATCCTCAAAGCTGCAGTTTGGTCCTCTGAATCTACTTTTCGTAATTTTTATTTTAAACCAGAACCTCATGTCTCTTATTTAATCTCAGTATATGTCTTGTATATCATTAAAATGTTATATTTTATTACTATATATATTTTATCAGCTTTAAACTTGTCTTGTGATAAAATTGGGGATTTTCCTTGCCTTGGTGCTGGAAAATATAGATTTTATTAAAGACAAGAGACAAGTAATATCCCACCTTATTAACCAATCCCTATTTTTTTTCTTTTCTTTTTTTTTCTTTCAGCTTAATTCTGGATTGTTACTCTATGAATTCCTTAAGGTGTTCCAGGTGTTCCTATTTGTTAAGAAGTTGTTCCAGTTTTCTTCTTCAGAGTTACAGCTCACATCAAGAAAGATGATGTCAAGAAAGAGGATGTCAATAGGCAAGAGCATAGCATCTTTACATTGAAGTACATATTTAGTGTTGAGCACGAATATTCGAAATGCAATTCAAATTTTTACCACGAATATAGAGGGAAAGAGAGCAGTGTGTGTTGCACAGAAAAGCTTTTTTACAGCAGCGATTCACCAGAAGCCCAAATCCAGCCTTGAAGCACTGATAGGGAAGGGGGTGAGATTGAGAGAGAAAGTGCAATTTTAGGTGTAGTACACAGCAACTGTGTGCTGCAGCACTGGTGTGTACGGCAATTGAAAATCTTATAGTAGCCAGCCAGTTTGGGTGAGCAGAGTGCAACATCTGCGCTCCGGCCAGACACGCTGGCCGTGAGCGCTCTCTTGTGTTGTTCCTGCTGCCGGCAGGTCTGGGATTCGCATCACGGGTCGCACAGGCCAGCCAAAAATACACACCTGCTGGTGTTGCAGACAAATACGGTTTTAAGCGTAGTGGATCGTATTGTACTCCCCTCATATACGCACTAAGTATGTCAGGCAGAGAAGTGCAAGGATGAGCACAGAGGCAAAGGTAGCAGCAGACTAGGGGGAGTTGGAATTCCCTGTCCTCCCATTGCCTCTGTCCTATGCTGTTCCCTCCTCCACAGAAGTATCTCATGCTGTGGGTTCAGCTCCACTATTTAGTGAGGACGATATACTAGAAGACAGTCTGCAGCTACTGCCCAATAAAGAAGAGAAGGAGACATCTGCCGCTTCCACCACTAGGCAGGCAGGTAGTGATGAGGAGAGTGGCGTAAGAGATGGTGTTGCGAGCGTTCAGGCTCCTGAAGCAGACACTGTTGAGGAACCTGAGGAGGACATCAGTGACATGCAGACACAACTCGATGATGATGAAGCCGATCGCTCTTGGGAGCTGGGTGCAGAAGGGGTTTCATCATCATCAGGAGAAGAGGGTTGCAGGTTGCCCGTGAGGCAGAAGCTGAGCCAGCAAGGTGGTGACATGGTTGGCAGTATGCATGGTGGCAGAGGTGGAAAGTCTGGAGCCAAATGTGCCCGAGGTAGACCACCTGCTTCGCGATAGCCTACCTTCCCGGAAGGTAGGGGAACAGGGGTTCCTGGAGTCGGCAGCAGTAGCAGTCACTCAGTGCGGACTGTTGGTGGGAAAATCAGCTACTCGGTGGTGTGGCAGTTTTTCATCAAGCATCCGGAGGATGTTAACCTGGCCACATGCAAGATGTGTCAGCAGAAGGTGAAACGTGGCAAGGGTCCCAATGTTGGCACCACGGCCCTGCATGAACATATGCAGCATCACCATAAAGCGGCCTGGGAGAACTGTGGCTCTGATGTGGTTGTCCAGCCTGCTGCATTACCCAGTGGCACGCCGCTCCCTGTTTAGGCAAGCCAAAGCTCCACCACCTTAGATGAAGGGAGCTGAGTGTCCTACCCATCTTCTGTCACTCCAGATGATCTTGCTCCTCCTGTGTAGAGTCAGTCATTCCACCAGCAATCCATCGGCGAAGCCATATCCAAGAGACATCAGTATGCGCCCATTCATCCAACGGTGCAGAAGCTGAATGTGCTCCTGTCCAAGTTGCTGATGCTGCAGTCCCTTTCTTTTCAAGTAGTGAACTCTGCACCTTTCAGAGAACTGATGGCTTGTGCCAAGCCAAGGTGGAGAGTCCCAAGCTTAGTGGCGTCTCCAGCATTCATATTTAGGGGGGGCACATGGGGGGCCAGTGACAAAAGTGGGGGGGCAATTTTAAAACGTGTGCGTGTATGTATATATATATATATATATATACATATACACACATATATATATATATATATATATATATATATATATATATAGAAATACACACAATGATTTTTCTTTCCGTTTTTGCCATAGATTTTTGGGTAAACGACTTATGTCATTATAAAGTAGAATTGGTGGCGCAAAAAATAAGCCATCATATGGATTTTTAGGTGCAAAATTGAAAGGGTTATGATTTTTAAAAGGTGAGGAGGAAAAAACAAAAGTGCAAAAACGGAAAAACGCTGGGTCCTTAAGGCGTTAAAACCTTTGGACACTACCATCAACTTTGATAGCGGTATCTAAAGGGTTAATGTCGGATATCAGCCTGATTGGTGATGTCTGGCATTAGCTGAGGGTTCTAGCTAATGATTTATACAACACAGTGGGAGTAGGCACTGTGCGTACATATACGCCTTGCGTCTTTAGGGCTCATTTACACGGATGGATACCCAGCATATTTTACGCTGTGGATCCCCCAACAATGGACCCTACAGTGCTGCCTCCATCTGTGCTTGCTCATAACGGCAATCCTCCGATACGAGCAGACACGCTTTGATGTGTATACTCGCACACATCGCGGCTGCTCTCGGCCTAGCTCAGAGAGCAGGAGCGGCCATGATGTGTGCGAGTATGCACATCAAAGTGTGTCTGCTCGTAGCGGATGATTGCCGTTATGAGCAGGCACATATGGAGGCAGCACTGTAGGGTCCATTGTCGGTGGATCTGCAGCGTAAAATACACTGTGGATCCACCCCTGAATGAGCCCTTAGGGTACGTTCACAAGTACAGGATCTGCTGTATATTTTCTGCAGCTGATTTTGCTACCTATTGAAGCTAATGGGTTGCAAAATCAGCTGCACAAAATATGCAGCAAAAATATGCAGCAGATCCTGTACATGTGAATGTACCCTTAAGGGGTTAATGATAAACTAGCAGTGTGTTCACATATTGTCCTTCCAGATGGGTCACTTTCCCTCCTCCAGTGTCCACAGGACTCCAACAGTTCACATTACCAGAACAATTTATGGAAAAATTGCGGCAAAAATTGTACCGTGATTTACGAAAAATCGCGGTAAAACCGCACAATTTTTGCCGCGATTTTTCCCAAAAATTGTTGTGATAATGTGACCTGTGGACACTGAAGGAGGGAAAGTGACCCTTCTGGACTGCTGCCATACGCATCACCCAGCCCCAGGATTTACTACTGATCAGGGGGGAGAGAGGCAGGACATGGGGACATCACTCACCTCACATGAAAGGGACGCTCTGCTGTGTGACCTGTCAGCTCTCGGCCCCCAGTCCTCTCCTGTGCTGAGGGCGGAGCCATCAATGTATCTGGACATCCCTATTTATTTTAAAGCCCAATGGGTGAATGTGGTTCCTGCACAGCCACAACAGCAACTTGAACAGGTCACACCACTTCCGCCTCCACACTCTCAGACCACTGGTCCTGTGACAGTGTGCAACTCCCCCTCCTCATACTCCACCGTGTCCTCAGCCTCCACTGCACGTACAAGTCTCAGTGCCCCTTCAGCATAACATGGTTTGCCTTGGAGAACGGAGTCACACAGGGGAGGAACTGCTAAAAGTCATTCATCAAGAAATCGAATCATAGCTTACTTCACAAAAACTGGAAATGGGAACCATGGTGACCGACAAAGGGAAGAACATCTTATCTGAGTTGCGACAAGGAAGACTGAGACATGCGCCATGCATGACACACGTGTTCAATCTGGTTGTCAAGCGGTTGAAGCAACTCATCAGCAGCAGGTAGACCTGGAGCAGGCCCTGAACCAGCAGGTGGTGGCATACCTTGATCAGAACGGGTGTTTAGTGCGGCGGGGGCCATAGTAACCCCAAGGAGAACACGTCTGTCCACATAAATTGTGGAGAGACTGACCTTTGTGAAGATGAATCAGGCATGGATCAGCCAGGATTTCCACCCACCGTTGCCTGATACATCAGAGTAGATTGACCATGGTGCCACACCAACACTTAACAAATATGCAAAACAAACAGAGTTACAGACATTCCTCTGCATCAGACCACAAATAACTATTGAGGATTTGCATTACATAAAACTTAACTTTAAATAATATTCTTAGGATAAAAATAAAATATATGTTCCCAAATTGTTTATGAAATCAAACAAAAGGAAAGGTGTGCAAAAAACACCATGTACCACCTATACCACCAAGTATTGATGTCATGTAAAGACCTCTAAAAGGTGGAAGGGAATGACGTTTTGTCCATTGTACCTGGTGGGGGTTAAAACTTCCCATGTGAGGCCCTAATCTTGCATTATCAATATCCTTCTTGGCTAGTGTTACTCGCCATAAAAAGGGCGGCCCCACACAGGAACCTCTCCCTATTTCCACCTACAAAGACTGCCATTTCCCAGGGTTTTTAGGTTGAAATAGAGAGAGTTTCCTGTGTGGGGCCGCCTTTTTTAGGGTGAGTAACACTTGCCAAGAAGGGAATTAATAGGGTGAGAGTAGGGCCTTACAGGGGAAGTTTTTACCCCCACCTGCTACAATGTACAATGCGTTATTCCCTTCCACCTTTCCGGAGAAAGTGTTACTCGTCTTAAAGAGGGCAGCCCCACACAGGAACCAATCCCTATTTCCACCTAAAAACCCTGGGTAATGGCAGTGTATGTAGGTGGAAATAGGGAGAGGTTCCTGAGTAGGGCCGCACTTTTTTGGGCGAGTAACACTTGCCAAGAACGGAAATTAATAATATGAGAGTAGGGTATACAGGGGAAGTTTTTACCCCCACCCTTTGTCATGGAACATATGTTGGGAGATACAGTATATTAATAAAAAGAAGGCGGTGCTCTAATCCCAAAATATATGAAATGAGGTGTGTGTTACTCACCCGGTGTGAGTGGAGGTCACACTGGGTGTGTACTCCCCCACAAATACCCTGGGTCCTCTTCAAACGTGATATTAATCTCCCAGTCTCTGACACAAGGACATCCCTTTCAGGAGTGCGCAAGGTATTCCGGAAGACCCATAGGGAATCCGTAGCAAAAAATAAAAACAAATATAGAAAAAGACCAGCGCTCAGAGTAGGAGAAATGGCAGAATTGTTTCAGGTAGTCATAAGAAGCAGAGGAATGGTTCACTTACTTCACATGGGGGGAGTGTAAGACCAGGTCTCACATACTATCCCCCCTCCAGGAAAGCATATAGGTAATGACCAGTAGAAGTCCTCACATATCAAAAGGGTTTTAATAGCAACGCGTTTCGGAGGTCATATATATAGCCTCCTTCTTCAGCCATACATTACATATACAATAACAAACTTATATACTCACACATACTGTCCATATGGATGATGGTGTCCAATCCTACCGCACGTGCCGGTAATTCCTCTTCCGGGGAGTATCTCCCGGGCCACGTAATCCCAGCCGGACCACATGACACTATGCCAAATGGTATCGGTATTGGGAACACGTCACCCCAGGTCATTTCCTCCGGAAGCCAACACTGTCATAGTGAACTTCCGACCATGTGACCAACCAGGTCACATGATCGGACAACAGTATGCGCATTTGCGGCACCCGTGCGTCCCACAGTGGAACGCACAAGGGTACCGCGCACGCGCACCTTGCTTGGAGGGCGCTTTGCGTTCCACAATGGATCGCACCGCCATATGTGTCCCAAACTAGAATATATGCGCCCACATTAGTGCTAGGCGATAATCTATATATATTCAAATATAGTGTAAATCCAATTTTTATAGGCATTGATGTTCTCTCTTAAATCCATTCATCCAATAGGCATGTAGTGCGTTACATTAATAACAATATAAAATTACATAGAAATTCTCAATAATTCATATAGATAGTTGACAAAAAAATAATAAAAAATAAAAATAAAAAAAATTAAATTTATAACGACAAATAATATATGCATATATATATATATATATATATATATATATATATATATAAATACAGTTACGGTAAATACATAAAAATTACACATACATAAAGTACACCTACAGTATTTATAAAAAATAAATAATAAATAGACCTAAAATTCATTAATATACATGCTCTAGAGATTCATTAAGACCCTGTGGTGACAACGTATTTAACTTAAAAATCCAGAACATCTCCTTATTACATAATAATTTAAAATTCATATTAGGTATTTTCTCTAGGGGTGTCATCCTCATCAGAGTAGGGTCCCGGTTATGGTGAGTATTAAAATGTCTTGATACACTATGGAGATTAAAACCATGACATATATTGTGTCTATGTTTATTAATGCGAAGCCTTAGACAATTTATAGTCCTTCCTATGTACTTCAAGCCACACGAGCATTCTAATAAATAAATTACATAGGAACTACTACAATTTAAGTATTCCTTAATGTAAATAGGTCTAGTGGAATCAGCTACAGTGATCTCTGTTCTCCTATGTGCAATGGTACTGCAGCATTTGCATTTACTCATGCCACATTTAAAAACCCCTTTGATCGCCTCACCCCCAAATAGGGTGCCCACACTTCTTAGGGGGTCCAGTTCATTTTTTTGTTGTTGTCTTAGCGGTATCGATGGTGCTATTAAATTCTTAAGGGTCTTACTCTTTCTAAAGATGCATTTGGGTTTAGAACGAGCTAGTCCCCCTATGATGGGATCCTGTTTAATCAATTCCCAATTTTGAGATAGGATCTTTTTAATTGAACCATGGGAGTCATTGTACCTGGTCAGAAAGGCCAGGTCCAATCTCTCCTGTTCATCTGCATTACCAGTAGATGGAGTTAAAGTTTTGTTCTCCTTTCTATCATAGTTAGACCCTAGACAGTCTTCTTGTCTAGGGGTGATAGTTCTTTCCCTCGCACCCTTAATTAATTGTTGCGGGTATCCCTTATCTGCAAATCTTTTTTCCAGTATTCTAATCTGAGATGTGCATTCTAAATCAGAGGAACAGTTACGCCGGATCCGTCTCATTTGACCATATGGTATATTAGTCTTCCATGGTTTATAGTGACAACTAGAAAAATCTAGGTAACTATTTGCATCCACCTCCTTAAAATAGGTGGTTGTGCAAATTTTTCCTAGTTCAATGTATATTTTCAAATCTAGAAATACCACTTCAGTGGGGCTAATGGAAGATGTAAATTCTAGTCCCCAATCATTACAATTTAATTCGGTTATGAATGACAACAAGGATTTTTCTGTATCATCCCATATAAGGATGATATCATCAATAAATCTTCGATAGAAGATAATCCGTGGGTCCTTTATATATCGAGCCTCAAAAGCCCCTACGTACAGGTTTGCGTAGCATGGGGCGAACTTAGTCCCCATAGCTGTTCCGCAAACCTGCACATAGTGGGCATTATCATAGACAAAATAATTGTGTTCTAGTGTGAACCTAATGGAATCTAAAATGAACTGTTGTTGTTTGGTTGGCATTAACGGATCTTGTACCAGGAAATCCCCAACCGCTTCAATTCCTTTCATATGCGGGATGTTACTATACAATGACGTTACATCCAATGTGGCCCATAGGTAGTTCTTATTCCAATTTATTTCCTTTAGTAATACTAATAAATGACCCGTGTCTCGCAAATAGGTGGGTAATGCGATTACATGTCTCTGTAACTGGTGATCAATGTATTCGGATAATTTACTCGTTACCGAATCTATGCCCGCCACTATTGGGCGGCCTGGGGGTTTCACTGGGTTCTTGTGAACCTTCGGGAGGAAGTAAAAATAGGGGACAGATGGATTGGGATTAAAAATATAGTTTTTTTCTTTTTTTAGGAGACAATTGGTCAACAATGCTTCCTCCAACATGTTTTTTAAGGAATTATTATATTCTTTTGTAGGGTCATATTTTATTTTCTGGTAATATTTCTCGTCAGACAATATTCTGACGGCCTCAGTATGATAGTCTATATAGTCCATCAAGACTATCCCCCCCGCCTTATCTGCTGGTTTTACCACTATATCTTTATTATTCATAAGTAGTTTTAAAACTTGCTGTTGTTTACAGTTGAGATTTTTATTTTTATTATTATTTAAATGTTGTGTTTCCCTAGTCTTAGTTAACTGCATTTTCTTAAAGTCCTCCATCATTTTATTGTAAAAGGTTTCTATACAAGCCCCCTTACTTTCTAATGGGTAGAAAGTAGAGGTTGGTTTCAAATCAGTTGGAATAGGATCATTCAACAAAGACTGAACTACCTCCTCAACATCCGTATGTAGATTGTCCTCATTGTCGACATCAATATAAGTGGGAGATGGATTAATATATTGATTCCCCTTCAATTTTTTGAGGGCGAAATGGCGCTGAAGGGTTAGTTTTCTAATAAATTTATTCAGATCTATAAAAAGTTCAAAAAGATTTGGTTCACTATTTGGACTAAACGATAGGCCCTTCTTTAATAATTCTATTTCATAGGTAGATAACCTATGTTTGGATAGATTGAAAATCCCATATTGTTTTTCTTCCTCAATTCCACATAGCCCACTATCTATATTGGTCGGCCTATCAATTTCTGCTTCTTTTTTGTTACATTTCCATTTTCTACCTCCTCTGCATCCTCTGCGTTGTCTATAGTTCTTTTTTTGGGGTTGAAAAACTTGGTAATATCTGGAGTTAAACTCTGGTCTTTGAGGATTCGCATCTTCAGCATTGGTGTTAAATGAATTTTTTCCTCCCTGATAGGTAATATCAATTTCTGAGATGGAACAAATATTGGGTCCAACGGACTTGGCTCCCTTGTTTTCTCTAAAAAAGACCCATCCGCAGTGATAGGTGTTTTCGTAGTGAGTTCCTCAATCGCAGCCTCCACAGAGCACACAGGTTTGGTGGTCCCCAACTCCATGGGATCATGGGATTCCTCCCTATGTATCTCTACGGAGACCGTGATTAGTTTTGAGGAACCCATGGCGGAGATACACCTACTTGGAAATCCACAAGAGGTAGGACTATTTTCCTCCACTGCTTCACAAATGGTGACCAGCGCAGGAACAATATCCACCTTTTTATTTATATTTTTATTTGATGTTAACACGTCTTTGTAGGTTTCAGATGTGTTTTTATTGGTGGAATTAAATTTTCTATTTGGTTTATGATATTTACTGTTATAGAATGTTCTTCCACGGAAGGTGAATGCTGCACTCACTGGTACAGCAACCTCCATAGGTTCAGTAATCTCTTTTGGTTGCCCCTCAATATTAAGTACATTACTTTTGGATTTTGAGATATTTTCACTGCCTCCTACATTATTTATCCCTCTATTGGTAGGATTGTGCCTGGATCGTATGTTGTTGTGGTGATTTCTAATGTTAGGGACATTTACACTACTAGACTGAACATCAGTTCTAGGATGATATTTGAGTTTCATATCTCTCATTAGTTTATTTAATTTCTGATAGATAAGGATATTTTCCCATTTCAAATTCTCTGGTCCTCCTTTCTCTATAATTTCTATATCTGGTCTGTTCATAAGTTTCCGTATAGATGTTAGGATGGTATGCATAAGGGACTTACGTTTTTCTATCAGTTTGTCCATCATAAGGCTTGAGAAAGTGTTCATCATCACCTCCCACTCACCTGTGAAGGACACATCAGACAGAAAAGCTGATTTAAAGGGCATACATAAACCCTTAGGTACGATGTTATTTTTACGGTAAATAAATAAAAACAGCCAATCAATGGAGTGGCGTAATAGATCATCCACCATGTTTTTAACAGTATATCAGTAACAGTATATCCTAATGGTGTCTTATTCTCCATTGGATTATCACATTGTTCCAAGGTTTCCACTTCAGGCAAAGTAGGTTCATCATAGTCCCAATTTATAGGATAATTCGAAGGTAGTTCTTTTATTATGATTTGTTTAATCCGCTCAAAAAGTTTGGGCCAATCATTCAGCAAATATCCAAAGTAGTTAAAGGGAGGTCGCTCAGCCTGTGAATCCGGCATTCTCCAAAATTATAGAGAGCCGTAAGGTAAGGAGATACAGTATATTAATAAAAAGAAGGCGGCGCTCTAATCCCAAAATATATGAAATGAGGTGTGTGTTACTCACTCGGTGTGAGTGGGGGTCACACTGGGTGTGTACTCCCCCACAAACACCCTGGGTCCTCTTCAAACGTGATATTAATCTCCCAGTCTCTGACACAAGGACATCCCTTTCAGGAGTGCGCAAGGTATTCCGGAAGACCCATAGGGAATCCGTAGCAAAAAATAAAAACAAATATAGAAAAAGACCAGCGCTCAGAGTAGGAGAAATGGCAGAATTGTTTCAGGTAGTCATAAGAAGCAGAGGAATGGTTCACTTACTTCACATGGGGGGAGTGTAAGACCAGGTCTCACATACTATCCCCCCTCCAGGAAAGCATATAGGTAATGACCAGTAGAAGTCCTCACATATCAAAAGGGTTTTAATAGCAACGCGTTTCGGAGGTCATATATATAGCCTCCTTCTTCAGGCATACATTACATATACAATAACAAACTTATATACTCACACATATTGTCCATATGGATGATGGCGTCCAATCCTACCACACGTGCCGGTAATTCCTCTTCCGGGGAGTATCTCCCGGGCCACGTAATCCCAGCCGGACCACATGACACTATGCCAAATGGTATCGGTATTGGGAACACGTCACCCCAGGTCATTTCCTCCGGAAGCCAACACTGTCATAGTGAACTTCCGACCACGTAACCAACCAGGTCACATGATCGGACAACAGTATGCGCATTTGCGGCACCCGTGCGTCCCACGGTGGAACGCACAAGGGTACCGCGCATGCGCACCTTGCTTGGAGGGCGTTATGCGTTCCACAATGGATTGCACCGCCATATGTGTCCCAAACTAGAATATATGCGCCCACATTAGTGCTAGGCGATAATCTATATATATTCAAATATAGTGTAAATCCAATTTTTATAGGCATTGATCTCTCTTAAATCCATTCATCCAATAGGCATGTAGTGCGTTACATTAATAACAATATAAAATTACATAGAAATTCTCAATAATTCATATAGATAGTTGACAAAAAAAAAACAAAAAAAAACAAAATTACATTTATAATGACAAATAATATATGCATATATATATATAAATACAGCTGCGGCAAATACATACAAATTACACATACATAAAGTACACCTACAGTATTTATAAAAAATAAATAATAAATAGACTTAAAATTCATTAATAGACATGCTCTAGAGATTCATTAAGACCCTGTGGTGACAACGTATTTAACTTAAAAATCCAGAACATCTCCTTATTACATAATAATTTAAAATTCATATTAGGTATTTTCTCTAGGGGTGTCACCCTCATCAGAGTAGGGTCCCGGTTATGGTGAGTACCTTTTAGAGTTCTTTGCATCACATCAATACTTGGTGGTGTAGGTGGCCCATGGTGTTTTTTGCACACCTTACATTTTGTTTGATTTAAAAAAAAAAATTGGGTCCATATATTTTATCCATAACATATTATAAAAAGTTTTGTTTTACGTAATGCATATCCTCAATACTAACTTTTACACACTAACACTTTTACAAAAGAGACTGATTTCTTCTGCCTACCTGCCTCAGCTACTATTCTGATCCTGCCTCCCACCTCATGCCACACATCTGATGCTAAGTTCTCCTTTTTTCACCCAACTTCGTCACCGGGTACTGGTATTGCCACCCACCGCACCACTCTGGGACCAGGTCACTTTCAGGACTCCTAATGCTGCTGCTGCCAACTCAGGGCTGCCTCATTCTACCACGCTGGGTCATTCAGCCAATATATGGTCTCCTCATGCTGCTGCCAACTCCAAGCTGTGTAATTTAGCCACTATCTGTTCTCCCTATGCTGCCGCCACCTCCACGTTGTGTCATTCAGCCACTAAAAGGTCTCCTCATGCTGCCGCCACCTCCACGCTGGGTAATTCAGCCACTATATGGTCTCCTCATGCTGCCGCCAACTCCAGGCTGTGTCATTCAGCCACTATCTGTTCTCATGCTGTCGCCACCTCCATGCTGTGTCATTCAGCCACTATATGGTCTCCTCATGCTGCCGCCACCTCCGCGCTGTGTCATTCAGTCATTATATTGTCTCCTCATGCTGTCCCCTCCTCCACGCTTGGTCATTCAGCAGCTATATGCTTTCCTCATGCTGCCGCCAACTCCAGGCTGTGTCATTCAGCCACTATCTGTTCTCCTCATGCTGTCGCCACCTCCATGCTTTGTCATTCAGTCACTATATGGACTCCTCATGCTGCCGCCACCTCCATGCTGTGTCATTCAGCCACTATATGGTCTCCTCATGCTGCCACCACCTCCACGCTGTGTCATTCAGCCACTATAAGGTCTCCTCATACTGATGCCACCTCCAGGCTTTGTCATTGCGCCCCTCTGCGACAGTGATTCTAATAGCGGCACCTCTGATCCGCATGTCATACTGAATAACAGTATTATTTCACTAACCCAGCATACACCCTATGCGTGTTACAGCAAGGCAAAGTGTTATACACCCCTATTAAGGATCTTTGTAGGCCAGAAATAGCTGTTTTTAATAGCGATTCGCCAAAAATAAATTTGCACCGAAACAAATTTTGGGGGGAAATTTGTTGAATCGGCCAAAACAAATTTTTCTAAAATTGTATAATATGAAACATTTTAAACTGCAATACTGCTATAAAGAAAAGATAGAGGTTCTCAGCATACCTTTTGGCCAAATTTAGATATGCTTCTCCTGGGTTAGCAATAAGTCTACAATTTCTGGGCATGTAGGATTCAGCTATTCTCTGCTTAAAACCACCTAGGTGGAAGAGTGTAAAGCAAAATCAACATAAAGGCAGCAACATACAGTACAATACAGAAACCAAAATTGGTCAGCACATCCAAACACAACAATTATAGATGTTATAAATATACAGGTGCATGCGGCTGTGGCTGAAATACAAATGTTAACAGAAAAATTGCAGCACACTTCTATATGCTATATGTATAATATGAAACCTTTCAAACTACAATACTGCTCTATAGAAAAGATAAAAGTTCTCCGTATATTTCTACATCTATAAAAGTTTTTTTTTGTAAAATTAACCCCTTAAGGACACATGACGTACTGGAACGTCATGTGTCCACTCCCGATCTATAATGCGGGGCCACGGCGTTATAACAACAGCCGAGAGCCGTGGCTAATAGCGCGTGGCATTGATCGCTGTGCCGCGCGCTATTAACCCTTTAGACGCGGCGTTCAAAGTTGAACGCCGCGTCTAAAGTGAAACTGAAAGCATGCCGGCTAGCTCAGTGGGCTGTTCGGGATAGCCGCGGCGAAATCGCGGCATCCCGACCAGCTTACAGGACAGCGGGAGGGCCCCTACCTGCCTCCTCGCTGTCCGATCGCCGAATGACTGCTCAGTGCCTGAGATCCAGGCATGAGCAGTCAAGCGGCAGAATCATCGATCACTGGTTTCTTATGAGAAACCAGTGATCAATGATAAAGATCAGTGTGTGCAGTGTTATAGGTCCCTATGGGAGCTATAACACTGCAAAAAAAAAAGTGAAAATGAAAGTGAATAAACATCATTTAACCCCTTCCCTATTAAAAGTTTGAATCAGCCCCCTTTTCCCATAAAAAAAAACACAGTGTAAATAAAAATAAACATATATGGTATCGCCGCGTGCGGAAATGTCCGAATTATAAAAATATATCATTAATTAAACCGCACGGTCAATGGCGTGCGCGCAAAAAAATTCCAAAGTCCAAAATAGTGCATTTTTGGTCACTTTTTATATCATGAAAAAATGAATAAAAAGCGATCAATAAGTCCTATCAATGCAAAAATGGAACCGTTAAAAAAATGAGCCCTCATACCGCTCTATACACGGAAAAATAAAAAAGTTATAGGGGTCAGAAGATGACAATTTTAAACGTATAAATTTTATGATTTTTTCCAGAATTATGACAAAATCAAACCTATACAAGTAGGGTATCATTTTAACTGTATGGACCTACAGAATAAATATCAGGTGTCATTTTTACCGAAAAATTTACTACGTAGAAACGGAAGCCCCCAAAAGTTAAAAAATAGCGTTTTTTTTTCAATTTTGTCTCACAATGATTTTTTTTTTCTGTTTCACCGTAGATTTTTGGGCACAATGACTGACGTCATTACAAAGTAGAATTGGTGGCGCAAAAAATAAGCCATAATATGGATTTTTAGGTGCAAAATTGAAAGAGTTATGATTTTTTAAAGGCAAGGAGCAAAAAACGAAAATGCAAAAACGGAAAAACCCCCGGTCCTTAAGGGGTTAATCAATCATGGATCAGCAAGGATTTTAAAACTTCTGTATTTTATGCCACTGTTTAGATATGTAATTGCTGCCATCAACTGGCTACCACTACCACAACCATCAAGTTCCCTGGTTGAACTTGATGGACATATGTCTTTTTTCGACCGTACTAACTATGTAACCAATACTGTCCACTCACTAGTACTACCATTACCCATGCTGTCTACTGGTTACTACTACCTCCAGTCCACCCTTCTTGTCGACCCGCTACAAATACTACCCGTCTACAACCCCTGCTGTTGACTTGCTACAACTACCACCAGACCTGTAACCCCTGCTGTCCACTTGCTGCTAGAAGCACCAGTCCACCACCCCTGCTTCCACCCACTATTACTGGGCATACACAAGCAAAGATCTCCTCTCCTTGTGATGGGAGAAAATTTGAACGGCTCATAAAGACATTGGCCCTGATTTACTAAAAGTAGATTGTAGTCTTCTTTTGTTTTATGACAGGTGTTTTCCCATGGTATTTATTATTATTTCCCTGTGTTTTGCACTTTTCCCTACATTTTGATTTTTTACAGATGCTCTGAGCTGTGTGGTTTTCCAGAGCTCAAATCCACCGCATTTTCTGTGGAAACATTAGTAAATATGTTAAGATTTTTTGAAAATGTTGGGAACACACCCCCCTTTTGGAAGCCACGCCCCCTTTCCCCATTCACCTTTCAAGATTTTCTGAGTAAAATGGAGAGACGGTTGTTTTTTTTAATTAGTTTTGGTGCAAATTCTGGCACTTATTCTTGCACAGACACAATTTGTGGCTGCAAAGCAGGTCGGGTTTACAATAGTAAATCAGGCTCATTGTATCTTCACTTAGGAACATTTAACCCCTTAAGGACCAGGTGTTTTTCGTTTTTAGCACTTTCGTTTTTTCCTCCTTACCTTTAAAAAATCATAACTCTTTCAATTTTGCACCTAAAAATCTGTATAATGGCATATTTTATGCGCCATCAATTCTACTTTGTAATTACATCAGTCATTGTACCCAAAAATCTACGGCGAAACAGAAAAAAAATCATTGTGCGACATCATTGAAAAAAAAAATGCCATTTTGTAACTTTTGGGGGCTTCCGTTTCTACGTAGTACATTGTTCGTTAAAAATGACACATGTTCTTTATTCTCTAGGTCCATACGGTTAAAATGATACCCTATTTGTATAGGTTTGATTTTGTATTACTACTGAAAAAAAATCATTAATACATGCAGGAAAATTTATACGTTTAAAATTGTCATTTTCTGAGCCCTATAACTTTTTTATTTTTCCATGTTCAGGGGTCTATGAGGGGTCATTTTTTGCGTCGTGATCTGAAGTTTTTGTCGGTACCATTTTTTGCATTGATCTGACTTTTTGATAGCTTTTTATTCATCTTTTCATGATATAAAAAGTGACCAAAAATACGCTATTTTGGACTTTTGAATTTTTTTTGCGCGTACGCCATTCAACGTGCGGTTTAAAAAGTGGTATATTTTTATAATTCGGACATTTCCGCATGCGGCGATACCACATATGTCTATTTTTATTTGCACTGTTTTTTTTTTATTCTTGGAAATGCCAGGTGATTCAAACTCTTATTAGGGGAAGGGATCATTGAAAGGCTTAATGATTTTTTTTTACACTTTTCTTATGCATTATTATAGCTCCTATAGGGGGGGCTATAACATTGCATGTACTGATCTTTACCACTGATTGATGCATCTCCATAAGAATGCATCAAGCAGTGTTTTCGGCGATTGAATGCTCAAGCCTGGATCTCAGGCTTGAAGCATTCATTCGGTGATCGGACTGCAGGAAGGAAGGTAAGAGTCCTTCCTCCTGAAGTACAGCTGTTCGGGATGCCGCGATTATACTGCCGCGATCCCGAACAGCTCCCTGAGCTAACCGGCACATTTTACTTTCACTTTAACTTTTCACTTTTGTTATATCACGGGAGCGGGACTAGGGGCATAAGTTTACGCCCTTGGTCCTTAACAGGTTAAATCTAGGCGGCGGGCCAGCTTCAAATCACATGTCAGCGCTGGAAGAGGGGGACCCTCGCGGGATCGGGGCTCCGGACTGCAGGTAGGAATAGCAGTCTGAGACCCAGCATCGGTCTCCTGTTCACCCGCACTATTACCTGGTGTATCGAGTTATAGTGCGAGTGAATGGGTGACCATTTTCAAAACCAGTTCTAAAAGTATTTGGATACACTCTTAGGAGACCTAGCAGTGTTATACAGGGCTTTAGGGCCCTATGGCTGTATTACACATAAGCTATAGGGCTTTGCTTAGTTCCGGTTTTGGCACAAAATATTAGTGCTAAAAGCTAATAAACTGCCTTTTCTGCAATTCTGCTAGTGTGGTGTAAGCAGAGGTGCAATGTAGGGAAGATGATATAACCCTGGGGGCAGATGTAATTAACTCCTTAAGAACCATGGGTTTTTCAGTTTTTGCACTTTTGTTTTTTCCTCCTCACCTAATAAAAATCATAACCCTTTCAATTTTGCACCTAAAAATACATATTATGGCTTATTTTTTGTGCCACCAATTCTACTTTGCAGTGACATCAGTCATTTTACCCAAAAATGTACGGCGAAACAGGAAAAAAAATCATTGTGCGATGAAATTGAAGAAAAAACACAATTTTGTAAATTTTTGGGGCTTCCGTTTCTACGCAGTACATTTTTCAGTAAAAATAACACATTATATTTATTCTGTAGGTCCATGCGATTAAAATGATACCCTACGTATATAGTTTTGATTTTGTTGTACTTCTCGAAAAAATCATAACTACATGTAGGAAAATGTATACGTTTAAAATTGTCATCTTCTGACCCCTATAACTTTTTTATTTTACCGCGTATGGGGCGAAATGAGGGCTATTTTTTTGCGCAGTGATCTGAAGTTTTTAGCGGTACCATTTTTGTATTGATTGGACTTTTTGATCGCTTTTTATTCATTTTTTCATGATATAAAAAGTGACCAAAAATATGTAATTTTTTTGTACTTCAATGACCTTGCGGTTTAATTAATGATATATTTTTATAGTTCGGACATTTACGCATGCAGCGATACCACATATATTTATATTTATTTTTATTTACATGTTTTTTTATGGGAAAAGGGGGGTGATTTGGACTTTTATTAGGGAAAGGATTAAATGACATTTATTAACTTTTTTTTAACACTTTTTTTTGCAGTGTTATAGCTCCCATAGGGGGCTATAACACGGCACACACTGATCTTTTACACTATTCACTGCAAAGCCATAGCTTTGCATTGATCAGAGTTAACGGTTGCTCAAGCCTGCATCTAAGGCTTGGAGCAATCAATGGCCCAAAGGGACGCACCGGAGGAATGTGAGTGACCCTCTGCTCGCGTCCTAGCTGATCGGGACACCACATTTTCACTGCGGTGGTCCCAATCAGCTCCACTGAGCGGCCAGGAAGGTTTTACTTTCATTTTAGATGTGGCGTTCAACTTTGAACGCTGCGTCTAAAGGGTTTATAGCGCGTGGCACCGTGACCGCTGCCGTGCGCTATTAGCCCCGGGTCCCGACTTCAGATATATACACGCTCTGAAGACTTATAAACTTTTATGAATATTTTAGGAACATGACTCGATAACATTACACTTGACTATAACACACTTTATGCAACTATTGACACAATATGAGACATATTTGCTACCGGAGGCTTTTTACCTAATGCCTTGGCTACTGGGGTTCCTTGGGATAACACACATCTCCCCAGAACACTAGATATATAATTTAGACTAGATATTTCTAGACATTTGTTACCATTGACTGTTTGATACATGCATAGCAGGTCACAGGTATACTTTCTGGACAGGAAAGTATCCTGAGCACAAGAAAAAATACATTAGACATATGACAATTTACAGAGACATTAGTGTGGACTGTTTTATGGTTAGTGCTACAGCCCTAGTGAAATGACGGATATGTGTACATGAATATATATATAGTGACTCTGTGTGATACTAACGGTTGCTTGACACTTAACGGTTACTTGACACTTAATCTTTTTATCTTGCTTCACTGTACACGATGCTGACAGTAAGGTGGAAATGTCATCTCTCCTGAATAGATCAGGATACCTCCCATAAAGAGCTGCCAAACACCAAGAAAACACTGTGAACCATGACTTTAATGTACAACAGATTATATACATTTTATTACATTATACTATGACCAAAAATATATTACTATGGCAATATATATGCAGGTTTCCATGTACCGCTCAACAGTCCAGATACATTATAGAGTTCTTTTTAGAGAATCTCGTCTGGGAGCCGGGCACAACACTTACGAGATTGATTACAATTTTAACCGTCTTAACAAGTTTGTCAGGATTTATACTTGAACATTGCTTGTACCTGTAACAGCAAAAGTGTTCTCACACAAAACACAGTTATTTTTTTCGACCGAAATAGTAAAGTTAACTTACAAGATGCTCCTCAACATGGCATCCTTCCATCCCAGCCTTGCCGGTCGGTTTTCTTTCTAGGTTGGGACATAAACTTAGGACCACGAGACTGGGCCCCCTCCATGAGGTTAACGTGAGTGTTCCACGAGATGTGGGACAGATGGTACTCAGTGATGTTTGGGCTCACAGTGACCCCCACTGGTACCGCAGCAGCTTACGCCACTGGGGGATGGACAGTTGGAGTAGGCCGAGGCACTTTCTTTGGTGCTCGCTGATTAGACCAAACCTCCTTGACCATAGGAGTAAGCCTGGGCACATCCTCAGATGACTTGGGCATATACTTTGGTGCCGTAGCAGGTGCCTCAGGCAGATAGGCTTCCTCCTCTCGGATGGGGTCTCTTACTTGTGATGATAGTAATCCTCAGGGATCTGCGTCCCTGTCTTCCAATGGAAAGTCGGCAAATGGAATTTGGGTAGGATTCCTCGAACAGGTCACCACAGCAGCCCACTCTCCTCTCATGCTCTGCACGGGCGTGTACTCCACGATCTTCCCGCTCTCAAGAGAATGCATAGCTGTACTATGCCACTCTACTCTGTACTGCCACCCGGTTTGCTAAGACGGATCCCCGTGTCAGCAGTCCATAAGGGTGCCAAACCCCCTGACCTTGTCAAATTTTATCACAGTTGCACAGTGGCACTCCAGGAGTGGCTCACCCTCTTGGGTGTGTTCTAATTTTCGGATGTACAGGGCCTCCAATTTTTTAGATTCTTGCTGCTGCTCCTGTTGCACCTCAAATGCTAGCTGCTTTGGTCCATACCATTCCATCCTCTGAGCCCTCAGTTCCTCCACAATTGCGGCCACTTCAGTGTCTCTCTGGGCCCTTTCGGACTGGGCTGGAGGAACTGGGGAATGGGACTTCAATGGCAGGGGAAGAAGGTGCTCCCTCATGTAATGGATTAAGTTGGGCTCATCGCCGAACTACCTGGGCAAGGGTGGTGACTGCGGACGTGCAGTAGACTCAACAGACTTAGGGGCCCGGGGGTTTGCTCTGGGCTAGGGGTGGAAGGAGGGGTAGAGAACGTGGTAGAAAAAACTGGGGTACTCACTTCCAATTCCTCCGTCTTGATTTCGGCCCAGGACCTCCAGGTCCGGTGGTGAGGGGACAGCCTCACGGCGATGATGCATCTGATGCTTCTGATGACTTGTAAGTTCAGAAAAAGAGTATGAAAGGGATAGTGCCTAAAACTTAGCTTTTAATATTATAACTAAAATTAATCACAATAATAAACATGAGCCCTTTATCATAGAAAAATAGGTTGTAGGTAGACGTAAAAATAACAGTCAATGGTCAGCTGCCATATCTCCTATCTGTAGCACCTGAGTAATTATATCACATCTCAGGATTTACAGAACAAGATCTTATGATTTAAAACATTGTATAAAGGTAAGTATTTACCTACAATGCGTTTCTGTTAATTGGTTGTTGCTGACGTCATCAGGATGGCAAATGCATGTATAGCTACTTATATTTAGCATTAAATTACTTATGTAAGTAGTACTCAAATCAGAATAGACTAATATCACAAAAAAAGATCTCTTTAAGAAAAAGTGACACCTGCAAAAAAAAGGGTATACAGAGCATATACTATAACATGCACCACTGGATTTATCCTTTGCCCCTAATGAGAGAGCTTGTAAAATGACATGTGCATATCCTGTATTATAAAGACAAATCCATAAGGGGCATTTAGGATCATGTGCTATGCTCAGCTCATATATCATCCAACTACTACAGCCTCCAAGGTGCCATTGCAGGGTCAAGGCAGGACGGTTAAAAGTTCCCCCTTCTGGGGTTGCAGGCCAGTTGTCGTCATCCGCTAGCGGGATCAGGTGGCAGGCCTCATCGGCCCCTGAGGGACAACTGCTGCAACTGGTCAGCAAGGTTTTGAAATAGTTGCGCTGCAGCTGCAGCAATTTGCCGGGCCTCCGGCACCATCTTCGTACTCTCCATACGTGCATTTGCCTGCTCCGCCATCTAACTGCTCTCCGAGACTTCCGGGAAACTGAGGAGTGCTGACCGTGTGGTCTCTTTTATGACGGGCTCCAATAAAATGGCCGCCGTCCGGAAGGACGTCAGTAGTGCAGAGCTGACTTCCGGTCCCCAAGCAACAAGAGACAGATCTTCTTAGTTCCACTTTGGAATGGACACAGCGGCATGACTTCAACGCCCGGGGGCGGGACATTGACCAGTGCAGGATATTTTTGCGCGCTTCTCTGGCACCATCTTAACCCTTTCAGGTATCGGCACAGTGGAACAGTGGAACATGGTTTCAGTTCTAATTTTACACATTGTGGTTATAACTTTCACAGATTTCAAAACAGCAGGCAGCAAAGTTCTCTTCACCTTCCACTCTATTTCTCAAGCGCCACGGTGAAAAAAGCGCATTGCCAATGACAACAGTCCCGTACACTTTTCTGGCGCAGATTCTGTCACAACGGCATGCAACTATTACAGACAGTTTCGGACACAGTTCAGACTAGGGGTGAGAACTTGTGGCAAATGGTGCACACCCGTATCATGTCCGTAGGATGCCAAAAAGTGGTGGAGTCGGGGTGGATGCAATGTAGGGCAGATGTTGTAACCCTGGGGGCAGATGTTATTAACCCCTTCTTGCCGTGACGCCAAGGTGCGGTTTAGCCTTAACCCCCCGGAGGTAATACCACTGGTCCTGGGCTAGGCCCGAGTCAAAGGAGACACAGATGCCAAGTTATGAACAATGATAGCTTTACTGAGGGTAGACAGGTGATACAGTCTATGCAGTACAACCAATATCCCAAGGAGGTGACCAGTGATACAGGGGAACCTCAGCCGGAATAGCAATGAGCTAAGAGAGAGATTACAGCCCCTCCCCCGTTTATATAGGGGGTCTGTGCAAGGAGCCCATAGGTCATTTGGGGAGTCCCCTGGTCACTGGAGCCCTCTAGGTAACAATCATGTGGTACAAAAATTAAAGCAACAGTGCATCAAATGAGGCAAACCTATATACATAATGGGGGTATGCTGCAGGGGAGCCCTGGGGACATGCAGGGATTCCGCCTCATAGGAGGAGGCAGGATCAGGAGGACAGTATGGGGTCACATCATCCCGTACTGGGACATCACACTAGAAACAGCCCATCCCAGATCCTGCCCTGTGAAATGGAGATGATAAGAAATCCTGTCTGTTTTACCCACTATAAACTTTTTGATAGCTTCCAAATGTTGCAAAATGTTATGGGACAAAATATCTCAGTTTAAATAATTATACTGTTAGAAATACTGTATGTTTCCTGACAAATTATCGTCAGGACATTGAAACTCGGCATTTCAGCCATGGCTGTAATTAATTTAGGTCTAATAGTCCTGGAGCTGAAAATTCAATGGAATTCCTTTATGAAGTGACAGCACAGTACAGTAGCTTAAAAAAGTCTTTATTTCCTGGGAGCCTATGTAAGTTTTAGCAGTAGGCTTTCGGCAGATCTTTGGAAGCTGCAATGACATTACAGATAAGTCTGTATAAATAATGTCTGTGTATATTCTTAATAATCTTACTCTAAAATGAGTTGTCTAAAAATATTAACACATACAAATGAGCTGTTATGAATTTCAGCTACAATTTACACCTGTTTCTGGTGCAAAGTATGGTAAATATTCTGACACTGTGCTACTCTTACTACGCAATGTAGTTCACAATGTAATGTGACCTCCTATATAGAATGAACCTAAACACAGAACTACTTGGAGTCACTTAATATAAAATGTAATGCTTATTGATCTACATTAAAAGAACCATCAGGTCTCTGACCCGATCAGCCCGGAATAGTGGCATGTTGATGATCTGAATTGAACGGCGATTTGCTGCGATCGCCGACATAGGGGGGTTGGGGGTGGGGGGGCAGGACTTTTAAACTTTTATTAAAACTTTTTTTTTTATTTTATTTAAAAAAATTTGCTTTTTTTTGTTTGACACTTTATTAGACTTTTAGGAGGAATCATTAGATTCCTCATACAGATCAATAGAGTTCTATTGAACTCCATTGATCTGTGTGCTCTGCAATCCATTGATAGAGCCTAGTCCAGCCAGGCTCTATCAACGACAGAGCCACAGACACCAGGGAAGCAGAGGTAAGACCTCTGGCTTCTTCTATAGTGGATCTCACCCCCCCCCCCCTGCGATCACGCAGCGGGGGGGGGGGTGATCCACCCCACTAGCCCACCAGGGAGCATTCACATATCCCTTTAGATTCCACTGTCAGTTTTGACAGTGGCGATCTTAAGTGTTAATAGCCAGCTACTGGCTATTAGCGGCAGCCCCCAGCTACTAAAAAACAGTAGAGGGCTGCAGAGCACGGAGCGGACGGGAGTCGGGAGCCTGCTCCATACAGACTGCTGAGTGCTTGTAAGGAACAATTCACCTGCCTGGCGCCCGGAACTGCATGTCCCGGGCGTAGGGTGATAGGAATTCCACACCCCTGTTCCCACCCCATGGCGTATATCATGGGAGGGAGCCTTTTAATGTGCAAAGCCATAACATTATGTCATGGTTATCAGAAAAAAGGAACTAGAAGTAGAAGAAATAGAAAGGAAGAAGTAAAAAAACAACAATATACTATAACTCATGTAGATATGGACAACCCCTCCATTTTTTGTAACTACTTTTTCAGCTATATTCTTTTTTCATGTGTGTCATAAACATTCATATGACTAAAGCTACCACTGAGGGGAAATTGTTCAAAATGTACAAGGGTGTGTGACCTGGATCTGCCATTCAGAAATATGCATTAATGGACTTTGATTGATTTTCTTCAATGAGCTAGACAACATTTCTTTTCTTCAACATTGATATGTGGCATTATGAGTAGTTCATGGCCTGTGGTAAAGCATGACACAAGAATTCAGTGAACATCCTGAGAGGAAAAAATCCCTGTGTCATGCATGATTAATAACTCCAAGGGTAGCTTCACACACAACATTTTTTGGAAAACAAAGTTACTACAGTTTATAATGCAGGATTTTCTCTAATGCCAGAAGTGGATTCAGAAAGAATATATGGCCATCTCTTAACCCATTCAGGATGCAGGGCATATGGGTAGTTAGGAACGCAGGGAGTAACGGTATGCCATGGTCCAGTTATCACTATTTGAAGCACGCTCACTGCTATCAGCAGCCAGGACCCAGGTTTAATGCCAGACATCGCCGATCAGGCCGATGCCCAGCATTAACCCTTAAGATGCCAAGATCAAAGTGTGAAATGTGAAACGATCCCGGAAGCTCAGCAGAGACCTTCGGGGTTAAATCCCAATCAGCTGAGTGGACGGTGGGAGGGCCCTTACTTGCCTCCTCTCTGTCCAATCGGTGCTCTGATGTCCCAAGCCAGCCATGGAAGGCTGGAGCAGCAGAGCACCGATAACACCGATCAATGTTGAGCCAATAAAAAGTAAATACATGTGAATAAGCCCTTCTCCTAATAAAAGTTTGAAACATATACACCTTAAAAACAAAGTAGTAAAATAAAACCTACTTAAATTGGATATCCTTGTGACCATATGGACCTACAGAATGAAGATAAGGTGTCATTTTTACCGAAAAGTGCACTGTGTAGAAACAGAAGCCCCCAAAAGTTACAAAATGGTTTTGTCATGACCGGGTGGTGAGCCCTAAGCCCTTTAGGGAGAAGTAAACCCTAAAGATGTCCCTATAAACCAATCTCCCTGCCTACATGCCCATCTGCCCATCTGATAACTTTATATATTTCACCTAAAAGAAGGGAGGCATCAGTGTCCTCTGACTGGAAGTGTCAATATTCGCAAATATTCGCATATTTGCGGATGTTTGCATATTCACAAATATTCATGAATATTTGCATATTTCATATATTAGCATATTTCATATTTGCATATATTCACATATTAACCCCTTAAGGACTGAGCCCTTTTTCACCTTAAGGACTCAGCCTTTTTTGCAATTCTGACCACTGTCACTTTATGCATTAATAACTCTGGGATGCTTTTACCAATTATTCTGATTCCGAGATTGTTTTTTCGTGACATATTCTACTTTATGATAGTGGTAAATTTTCATTGTTACTTGCATCCTTTCTTGGTGAAAAATCCCCAAAATTCATGAAAATTTAGCATTTTTCTAACTTTGAAACTCTCTGCTTGTAAGGAAAAGGGATATTGCAAATAAATTATATATTGATTCACATATACAATTTGTCTACTTTATATTTGCATTATGAAGTTGACATGTTTTTACTTTTGGAAGACATCAGAGGGCTTCAAAGTTCAGCAGCTATTTTCCAATTTTCCACAAGATTTTCAAAATCGAAGTTTTTCAGGGACCAGTTCAGTTTTGAAGTGGATTTGAGGGGTCTCTTATTAGATATACCCCATAAAGGACCCCATTATAAAAACTGCACCCCCCAAAGAATTCAAAATGACATTCAGAAAGTGTGTTAACCCTTTAGGTGTGTCACAGGAAGAGCAGCAAGGTAAAGGAAAAAATTCTAAATTTTCATTTTTTACACTCGCATGTTCTTGAAGACCCAGTTTTTGAACTTTTACAATGGGTAAAAGGAGAGAAAGTCCCCCAAAATTTGTAACACAATTTCTCTCGAGTAAGGAAATACCTTATATGTGGATGTCAAGGGCTCTGTGGGTGCACTACAAGGCTTAGAAGGGAAGGAGCGACAATGGGATTTAGCAGAGGGAGTTTTTCTGAAATGTTTTTTGGTGGGCATGTCCCATTTAGGAAGCCCCTATCTTGCCAGAACCGCAGAAAACCCCCCACATGGCATAATATTTTTGAAACTACACCCCCCAAGGAACGTAACAAGGGGTCCTCTGAGCCTTAACACCCTACAGGTGTTTGACAACTTTCTGTTAAAGTCGGATGTGTAAATTAATTTTTTTTCCCAAAAATCTGTCAGACAGCTGTGGGGTGTAAATGCTCACTGCACCCCTTATTACATCACGTGAGGGGTGTAGTTTCCAAAATGGGGTCATATGTGGGGGGGTCCACTGTTCTGGGGGCTTTGTAAACACACATGGCCTTCAATTTCAGACACCTTCTCTTGCCAAAATCCCAATGACGCTCCTTCTCTTCTGAGCATTCACATGGGGGGGGGGGGGGGGGGGCAAACCTCCACTGACAGACCATACATGCTGGAAGTTGTAGTTATGCCGCAGCTGGAGGCACATTGGTTGCGAAACACAGAGTTTGTTACTTACTTAACTCTGTGTTTCGCAACCAGTGTGCCTCCTGCTGTTGCAAAACTAGAACTCTCAGCATGTACAGCCTCTCGGTGCATGCTGAGAGTTGTATTTTTGCAACAGCTGGAGGCACACTGGTTGCAAAACACTGAGTTATGTAACAAACTCGGTTTCACAACCAATGTGTCTCCAGCTGTTGCAAAACTACGACAATCAGCATGCATTGACAGCCGAAGGGCATGCTGAGAGTTGTAGTTTTGCAACAGCTGGAGGCACACTGCTACAACTCCCAGCCTACCCTTTGGTAGTCTGTGCATGATGGGAGTTGTAGTTATTTTTTCATAGAAAAAAAAAGTGCCTCCAGCTGTTGCGTAGCTACAACCCCCAGCATGCACAGACAAGCAAAGGGCATGCTGGGAGTTGTAGTTGGAACTCCAGCTGTTGCAAAACTACAACTCCCAGCATGCCCTTTGGCTTTTGCATGCTGAGAGTTGTTGCTAAGCAACAGCAGGAAGTGAAGAGGCCTTATCTCCTGCTGTATCCTGCCCTGGGACGCCGCTGCTGCTGCAGCCGATCCTGCTGCTCCTGTCACCACCGCCGCATCAGAGGGGACCCCCTCCAGACCAGGGCAAGGTAGGAGACCCCTCTCTGTTCCGATCACCGTCCCCAGCAGGTCCGTAACTGATCGGTCGTTTCCACCTATCAATCACTTGATCGCAAGGCGGCACCCGTGCCACCTCACCCTTTTTTTCCACCAAAGACCCGATTGACCCGGAACAACCGCAAATCGCACGCCGATCTGGCGGGACCTCAGGACCTCCCTGGGCAATATCAGCAGGCATCCCGGTCCGGTCCCTGCCCGGTGAGCGGCAGGGGCCGGAAGAACGCAGGGCGTATCCTGAGTCCTTAAAGACTAGGAAACGGGGGCGTATGCATACGCCCTGCATCCTTAAAGGGTTAAAACAAAAGCGAATATTGATTATTCCAAATATATATCACTGTATTCTAAATATGTGCAAAATCGCAAAGTGCCGATATTTGCTGTAAAAATTGGCATTTTGAATATTCACTTTCAACACTAAAAACCAGGAGATGCAGGGGATAAACAGGTTAACTAAATGACAGAACACTAAAAAGGTCAAAAAATCAAGAGCACTGTTCACACTGGAATGAGAACAAGGAACACACTAGACACCCCACTCCAAGCATGGAGGTACAATAATACCAAAGCAAAATAGGCTCCTAGCTAGTGGGCACTCTCCACAGAGTGATCAAAATACTGGCCTAGGAGGAAACAAAAATCATAAATACAAGCAAACAAGGGTACAGACACATGACTCATCCTGGATAGACTGATTAGCACAAGACTCAGAACAGGATTCTATCCTTGGAGCTCTCCATACTGCAGCAGGAAATTGCATTTTTGAAATCTGAGATGTTTAAATTATCTGTTAAACAAACTCAGGCTGGGACTTCTGCAATGCCACTGCCACAATGTTCCCCTAGAAATGGCAGATGGATCACTGTAGGCTCTGGAAGACTTAGAGTTGTGGATAGAAGACATGTCCCACAGTCTGTGGTTTTCCATAATTCATTTGCAGCACTTTCAGAATTTAAGGGCAACATGGATATTGCTCAAGCACAGAGAGTGAGGAACCATCGACTCCTATGTCTAATGTAAGCAAGACTGCAGCCAGGGACAAAATAAATGTGAAGACTGAAAGGAAGCAGTTGTTGCTGAGTGATTCAATTATAAGAAGTGTGGAGCTTAAGGAAAATGGTTTTGTGAGATGTCTCCCTGGTGCTACTGCTAGAAGAGATAGAAGACGTATTCTTAATATTGTTAAGCAAGAAAAGCAGGAAGGGGATGTGGATCTTCTTGTCTATCTTGGGACAAATGACCTGCCTTGCAATAAAGTTTCAGAGGTGAAGGAATTGTTTAACACACTTGGTAATGATGTACAGGATTTTGCATCCACTGTTTAATTTTCTGAAGTTCTGCCTGTGCATAATGTTCAGAATCATAGGCAGGTGTACATTAAGGATGTGAGTTGCCTGCCGGCATAGTGATGGTGTTTGGAGTGTGCTCTAGATTTTAAAGAAATTAATAAAGCTTCAACATTTTAAAGGTACTGCTGGACTACCTCTTTCTTCAATTGCTGGTACATTCAGGAGTTCAACTTATGGCTTAGTAAATGGTGTCAAGAGCAAGGATTTGGCTTTGAGTCTCATGATAGCTTTACTTGGAATAGAAAGGAACTGTACATAAAATATGGTTTGCATCTTTCTCTCAAGTGAAGGAATGTACTCCAATTCCAAGAATTTGCTAAGGAGCATTTAACCCCTTAACGACTAAGGACGTAAATGTACATCCTGGTGCTGCTGTACTTAGCGCACCAGGACGTATATTTACATTCTCTACATGACCGCGAGCATCGGAGTGATGCTCGAATCATGCGCAACTGGTCCCGGCTGCTGATCGCAGCCAGGGACCCGCCGTTAATGGCCGACATCTGCGATCGCGCGGATGTCTGCCATTAACCCCTCAGATGCCGTGATCAATACAGATCAAGGCATCTGCGGCAGTCCGGTCAGAAACATGGATGATCGGATCGCCCGCAGCGCTGCAACGGCGATTCGATCATCCAGAACGGCACACGGAGGTCCCCTCACCTGCCTCCGCCACCTTCCACGGGTCTTCTGCTCTGTTCAGAGATCGAGCAGACCAGAGCAGAAGATGACCGATAACACTGATCAGTGCTATGCCCTATGCATAGCACTGAACAGTATTAGAAATCAAAGAACTGCTATAAATAGTCCCCTATGGGGACGATTAAAGTGTAAAAATAAAAGTAAAAAAAGTAAAACAAATAAGTATAAAAAATTAAAAAAATCCTCTTCCCTAATAAAAATGTAAAATTGTCCTTTTTTCCCATTTTGCCCCATAAAGTGTAAAAAATATAATTAATACACATATTTGGTATCGCCGCATGCATAAATGTCCGAACTATTACAAGATAATGTTATTGATCCCGTATGTTGAATGACGTGAACGTAAAAAAAAAAAAAAAAACGCAAAACTGCAGTTTTTGTCACTTTTGTATATATATAAAAAATAATTATAAAAAAACTTATAAAAGTTTTATATACACAAATGTGGTATCAATAAAAAGTACAGATCATGGCACAAAAAAGAGCCCTCATACCGCTGCTTATACGGAAAAATGAAAAAGTTATAGGTCATAAAAATAGAAGGGTTTTAAACATACTAATTTGGTTAAAAAGTTTGTGATTTTTTTTTAAGCACAACAGTAATAGAAAAGTATGTAATTATCGGTATCATTTTAATCGTAGTGAACCACAAAATAAAGAACACATATAATTTTTACCTTAAATTGTACAGTGTGAAAACGAAACCTTCCAAAATTTGCTAAAATGCGGTTTTCTTTTTCATTTCCCCACACAAATAGTATTTTTTTTGGTTGCGCCGTACATTTTATGGTAAAATGAGTTATGTCATTACGCAGGACAACTGGTCACGCAAAAAGAAGCCCTCATACTGGTCTATGGATGAAAATATAAAAGAGTTACGATTTTTAGAAGACCGGGAGGAAAAAAGAAAATGCAAAAATAAAATTGGCCTGGTCCTTTTTATGAACTTGTGACAGAAAGTTAAACAGATTTGTAAAAGACTTCTATTAAAAAATCTTTACCCTTTCTGTACTTTTTAGCAGCTATATGCCACCGAGGAAATTCTGTTCTTTTTGAGTTTCTTTTTCGTCTTGTCCACAGAGCTCTCTGCTGACACCTGATGCCCATATCAGGAACTGTTCAGAGCTGGAGAAAATCTCCATAGCAAACCTACGCTGCTCTGGACAGTTCCTGACACGGACAGAGGTGTCAGTAGAGAGCACTGTGGACAAGACAAAAAAGAAGTTAAAAAAGAACAGAATTTCCAGGGAGATCATGGCTGAGTGGCAGACAACAGAGGGTTGTAGTCAATGGAGTAAATTTGGAGTAAGGTCTTGTTACTAGCGGGGTACCTCAGCGATCTGTACTGGGACCAATTTTGTTTAACCGGTTGCCATCTAAGAACGATCAGGCTCGTCCTGACACGGCAAGCAGTGTATGACGCAGGCTCCTGACTCAAGCCCGTGCCATACCGCATGGCCCCCAGTTGATTCCTGTAGCTGGTGGCTGCTGTTAATAGCCACCATTAGCCAGCTATTAACCCTTTAGATTGGATGGACATTTAAACCATCCCTGGTGGTCCAGTGAGGTGGATTGCCCCCCCCCCGCAGCGCAATCGTGGGTGTATGATCCACTGTGGAAGCAGAAGGAGGGCTTACCTGGCTCTGTGATCGATAGGCGGCTGTCCTGGCTCTGTGATCGATAGAGCCTGGCTGAACCAGGCTTTATCAATCAGGTGCAGAGCACACAGATCAATGTGGTTCTATGGATACATATTGATCTGTATGAGGAATCTACTGATTCCTCCTAAAAGTCCCCTAAGGGGACTAAAAGTGTAAAAAAAAAAAAAAAAAGTTAAATTAAAAGTTTAAAAAAACACCCAATAATCCCTTCCATATAAAAAGTTTGAATCACCCCCCCCCCTTTTCCCAAATTACATATAAAAATATGTAAAAATAATAAAAATAAACATATGTGGTATCGCCGTGTGCATAAATGTTCGAACTACTGTGGAGGCAGCCAGAGGGCTTACCTTTCCTCCGGCGGCTGTCCTTGCTCTGTGATTGATAGAGCCTGGCTAAACCAGGCTTTATGAATCAGGCACAGAGCACACAGATCAATGTGGTTCTATAGAATCACATTGATCTGTATGAGGTATCTACTGATCCCTCCTAAAAGTCCCCTAAGGGGATTAAATGTGTAAAAAGTTAAATAAAAAGTAAAAAAAAAAAACGTTTACCGCCCTCCATATAAAAAGTTTTAAATCACCCCCCTTTTCCCAAATGCCATATAAAAATATGTAAACATAATAAAAATAAACATATGTGGTATCACCACGTGCATAAATGTTCAAACTATAAAAATGTAATGTTAATTAAACCGCATGGTCAATGGCATACACGTAAAAAAAATTCAAAAGTCCAAAATTGCGTATTTTTGGTCACTTTGTACACCTTAAAAAATGTATAAAAGCGATCACAAAGTTTCATCAAAACAATAATTGTACTGATAAAAACTTTACATCATGGAAAAAAATTGCCTCGTATATGGAAAAATAAATACTAATTTTGGTGCACGTAGTTATAATTTTTTTAAAGTAGTAAAATAAAATAAAACCTATATAAATTAGGTATCGTTGTAACCGAATGGACCTACAGAATAAAGATATGGTGTCATTTTTACCGAAAAGTGCACTGTGTAGAATCGGAAGCCCCCAAAATTCACAAAATTGCTTTTTTTTTCTAATTTTGCTCCACAAATATTTTTTTCCTGGTTTCAACATAAATTTTGTGGTGAAATTATTGCTGTCATTATAAAGTACAATTGGTGGCGCAAATAAAAGCCCTGATATTGGTCTTTATGTGCAAAATGTCTACGGTAAAGCTATTTTTCCACATTTATTTGGGTGGTGGGTTTGACTAGTGTGCACTCTCCCAGGTCGTTAAATTTGGAAGGTTAAGTGTTTTTACTTAATTTCACAGAGCTGCCGGGACATTTTTACTTGCATTTTAGACGCAACAATCAAATTTGGTGTCTAAGGGGTTAAAGCCGGGCATCACCATGATCGGTGATGTCTGGCATTAGAGATTGGACCTGGTGGCAGATAACCGCCAGGACCACCCAGCTATGACCCACGCTCAGCTCCTGAACACGTGTCATAGAAGGGGAGTGGGATGCTGTCGTCCACAAGAGGTTAAAGGTTGAATTGCGGAAGGTAGAAGTGATTCTCACGCTTACTGGTAAGTGGTGTAGCTTTGCGCCTAAATAAGTACCTTTGCGCACAAAATAGCGACTTTTGACAAAAGTCGCAAATGATAAATATGTGACCACTGCATTGTCAAAAAGAAAAAGTTCTATGGGTAGGCAAAAAGAGTGAAACTGTCAAAAGACGCATAAAAGTCGCTAAATATGCTGCTTGTGTCTGAAATGCGCCAAAATATAGACAACATTTTTTTAAGACTTAGGTCCTATGGTTGTCGACATCATATAGTAGCTTTGGAATTACCATAAGAATCCAATTAAACAGGTTGGAGCGATCACAATAAACCATAACTGATTAAATGAAACATTTGTAGTTCCACAAAGAGTAAGACAGTGGGAGGGGGGGCGGTGCTGAGAGGCATGGGCTGGAACAGGTGGTAGCTTGCCTTGCGGCGAACTGCTAGCTCGATGCTCACCACAATGGGTACTTAAAAAATGTAAATAAATTCAAATTAAATGAAATAAAAATTACATAAAAAAATCTATTTATTCCCTTCAATTTTGACGCCATATGGTCTCCCTGCTGGCGCAGTGATTCTAATAGCGATGCCTGTAATCTGCATGTCATACTGAATAACAGCACACTCCCTATGCATTTTAGGACAAAGCAAAGTGTTCTTCACCGCTATTGAGCCACTCTGTAGCCCAGAAATTTTTTAGTATCTATTTGCCGCAAATAAATTAGGACCGAATCAATTTTTATCAGAAAATGTGGCCAATTGTCCGAATCGAATTTTTCGAAAATTTGCTCATCTCTAAATACAATGTAATAGAGCAGCAGGAAATACTAGCAGAATGCTTGGATGTATTAGGAGAGGTATAAGCAGTAGAAAGAGGGAAGTGCTCATGCCACTGTACAGAGCACTAGTGAGACCTCACTTGGAGTTTTGTGTGCAGTACTGGAGACCATATCTCCAGAAGGATATAGATACTCTAGAGAGAGTTCAGCGAAGAGCTACTAAACTAGTACATGGATTGCAGGATAAAACTTACCAGGAAAGGTTAAAGGACCTTAACATGTATAGCTTGGAAGAAAGAGGAGACAGAGGGGATATGATAGAAACTTTTCAATACAGAAAGGGAATCAACACAGTAAAGGAGGAGAGCATATTTTACCCCTTAAAGGGGTACTCCCATGGAAAACTTTTTTTTTTAAATCAACTGGTGCCAGAAAGTTAAACAGATTTGTAAATTACTGATCTTAATCCTTCCAGTACTTTTTAGAGGCTGTATACTACAGAGGAAATGCATTTCTTTTAAGATTTTGTGACGTCATGACCACAGAGCTCTCTGCTGACCTCTGCTGTCCATTTTAGGAACTGTCTAGAGCAGCATATGTTTGCTATGGGGATTTTCTCCTGCTCTGGACAGTTCCTAAAATGGACAGCAGAGGTCAGCAGAGAGCACTGTGATCATGACATCAGAGAAATCTAAAAGGTAAAGCATTTCCTCTGTAGTATATAGCCCCTAAAGAGTACTGGAAGGATTAAGATTTTTTAATAGAAATAATTTACAAATCTGTTTAACTTTCTGGCACCAGTTGATTAAAAAAAAAAAAGTTTTCCACGGGAGTGCCCCTTTAAAGGGGTACTCCACTGGAAAACATTTTTTTTAATCAATTGGTTCCAGAAAGATAAACAGAAATCTTAAAGGGTAACTCTCATTAAAATACATTTTTGCTATTGCACTCCTTATTGTAAATAAAAAATTATTTCAAATATACTTTGTGTAAAAAAATTTAGTTTCCTTTGTTTTATTTGTGCTTAAAAAAGCTCAAGAGCACATTTTCCCCCATCTTATACACAGACTTAGGACTGAGGTCCAAATACAGTGCCGTCTGGAGTGCTGAGGGGGAGGTCCAGCCTCATACCATCATACCTCCTCTCACACTTAACTGCCATATGCTGTTGGTTGGACACCCCCCCCCCTCAGCACTCCAGGCTGCACTTTCTGTGTTTGGACCTCAGTCCTAAGTCTGTGTATAAGATGGGGGAAAATGTACTCTTGAGCTTTTTTAAGCACAAATAGAACATAGAAAACTTTACTTTTTTTAAATCAAAGTATATTACAAATATTTTTTATTTACCATAAGGAATGAAATAGCAAACATTTGTTTTAATCAGAGTACCCATTTAGGCCTTCCAGTACTTATCAGTGGCTGTTATGATCCACAGGAATTTTTTTTCTTTTTGAATTTCCTTTATGCCTGACCACAGTGCACAGTACAAGAAAATCCCTATAGAAAACCTATCCTGCTCTGGACAGTTCCTAAAATGGACAGGGATCATATGATCCCGTGGATCATAACAGCAGCTGATAAGTAGTGGAAGGATTAAGATTTTTTAATAGAAGTAATTTACAAATCTGTTTAACTTTCTGGCACCAGTTGATTTTCCACCGGTGTACCCCCTTTACCCCTTAAGGACGCCGGGCGTATCCATACGCCCCCGTTTTAAAGGCCTTAAGGACTGAGGGCATATGGGTACGCCCGTGGGAATTACGGTCCCCAGGCTTACTGCTGATATCTGTCAGCAGGCACCCTGTGCAAACCCCTGGGGGGGTCCCGATACCCCCCATGTCAATTCAGACCAACAATTTGTGGCTATTCCAGGTCAATCGGGTCTCTGGTGACCCAGTGACCTAGAAAAAAAGGGTAAATGGGGCTGTCCAAGACAGCCCCATTCATCCTTACCCAGCAGAAGTGAGGTGGCACGGGTGCCGCCTCACGATCATGTGATTGATCGGTCGGAACGACTGACCAATCATGACCCTGCTAGATGGCGATCGGGACAGTGAAGATGGCGGCGATTGGCGCAGGCGGGGGTCTCCTACCTTGCTCTGGTCCGGCAGGGGTCCCCTCGGTATCGGTGGCAGTGACAGGAGCAGTAGCATCGGCGGCAGCAGCGGCGGCGATCCCGGCAGCAGGATACAGCAGGAGGTGAGGACTGTTAACCTCCTGTTGTTGCTTAGCAACAACTCGCAGCATGCACAGTCAAAGGGCATGCTGGAAGTTGTAGTTTTGCAACAGCTGGAGTTCCAACTACAACTCCCAGCATGCTCTTTGGTAGTCTGTGCATGCTGGGGGGGGGGGAAGTGTGCATCCAGCTGTTGCATAACTACAACTCCAAGCATGCCCTTCGACTGTCAATGCATTCTGGTTGTTGCAGTTTTGCAACAGCATGAGACACATTGGTTGTGAAACCGAGTTTGTTACCTAACTCAGTGTTTTGCAACCAGTGTGCCTCCAGCTGTTGCAAAAATACAACTCCCAGCATGCACTGAGAGACTGTACATGCTGGGAGTTCTAGTTTTGCAACAGCTGGAGGCACACTGGTTGCAAAACACTAAGTTAAGTGTTGGTGGGACACTGTGTATCTACATTACAATTCTTACTGTATCTTGTATTGATCCTGAGTCATATCCTGCTGGTGGGGTCGCTGTGTACATACATTACTTTATTTATCCTGTATTGATCCTGAGTTTTATATCCTGTATTATACTCAAGAGCTTTACTCACTATTCTGCTGGTGAAATCACTGTGTACATACATTACATTACTTATCCTGCACTGATAATGAGTTATATCGTGTTTTATACTCCAGAGCCGCACTTATGTACACAGTGAACTGGTGAGGTCACTGTATACATACATCACTTGACGTATCCCGTAACAATACTGAGTCATATCCTGGGCTCTCTCGTGCTCCCCACCGATTACGTGGGGCTATGAGGTGGAGCAGGACATGGATAGTCAAGCATTATTAGGTCCAAGGCACATAGGAGTGTTGGGGCCCTTATAAGTCCTGCTCTGCAGCGTCACTGAAGCAGTCTGCTCTGTGTAATATCTGCCACTGGACCTCAGAGTCTTTACTTTGAGTAAGGAGACCGGTGCCCTGTAGTGGAACAGGGAAGAAGCTTTAGACTTACCCTCACAACACCATTAACTAGGTCAGTCCAGCAGCAGTCTTCTCTCACTGTATTCACCAGACGTATGGACTCAGTGCTTGTCTCTGCCAGCAGGTCTCTCTCTCAGCTGGTGTGGTCCTGTGTGAAGCAAGTTCTCTCAGCTAGGTGCTGTCTCTGTGGTGCAGTCTCTAACAGCTAGAGCAAATCCTCAGGGTACAGAACCTGTGTGATGTCACAATCATGTGACCGAAGTCTCCACCAATCAGCAACATCTGCTAATCATGTGATCACAGTTCCAGTATTTATTAACAGCATGCTAGTTCATTTGTGGTCTCCATCCGCCATCTACTGAGCATTTCAGATTATGCAGCCAACTCCACAGGGGTTGCGTATGATATAAAGATTGAAAAAATAAAATATTTTTTTTTTGTGATTTCCATGTGTTCATAGCAGTCATTCCATGTTTACACTCTTGTAACAGTCATCAGTGCATACGTCATCATCCTGGATGGTAGCAGGAACATGATTTTAATTGCACTAGTGTCCACTGAGACACTGCAGGTGCAATAATCCTCCATATTAGCAGTTAGCCTGGCTGAGTAATATAATTTTATCATTAGTCAGCACCAGCGTATGCTGAATATCTTTCCCTAAACTAGTTCTTGATAAGAACAGTGAGAAATATATCGGGAAGGATAGCGGACCAATATAGTGGAACTAGTTGTGATTTTAATAACTCTCCTGTTTAATTAAAATAAATAAAAGTTATGTTTTATAGGGGTAGGGATTAGGAGGAATTTTGTGCCTTATGGGCACTAGTGTTGTTTAATGTCAGATATATCCTCCCCTTCTCTTGGGGCAATTGTTCTTTTGTTGTTGGTTTATGTACATTCTTGCGCTGGCAGGATGAAGCTTAGGTTTTGGTGGTCACTTTGCTTGCTCTCATACATTCGTTCTTGTGTGGTGTGGGAATGCTTGTGGGCCTAGAGGTGTTACTTTCTCATACAGTTAGGCTCTTTCGGACCAGTTAATTTTGTCTACAAGGGCGTCTGATGGGCAGTTAGCAGATGTGGTAAGTTGCTTTGCTAGTCATAATTATTTTGCATCAATGGGCTTCTACATCTTATATCATAGTGATTACATCGCTTTCATGGTTATTTTAAAAGCAGTTGGTTTATGGCTGGACTGCATGTTTAGGTTAGAAGTTAAAATTTGAATGAACAGTATGTACATGTTATAGATTGGAGTGGTGTGTGTGTGAGGTATGTCCAAGTTATGTGTCTAAGTTTGTTGCATGTTATTACATCCCCACGATACCTGACACATCTTCAGGTAGGATGTGATCTTCGAAGTTGTTGTTGCTGACACACCTTCAGAGCAATGACATCTGTACACAGGTGATTGTATCCTCACTGCAATTGACATATCATGGTATCACATGGTACCTGATTTGTCTTCAAGTGGAGGCAAAAAAAAAAAAAAAAGGGACTACACCATACATACAGGTTCACTGTTACAATAGCATTTGTTATGCTTCATTAGTATAAAATGCCATGAATACGTTCACTTTGGCAGATAGAAATACGGGTTTCTAGGGTTATGAACTAGGCTTTGTTTGCTGGGACGCTTTTACTATGAATATTAATACAGTTGTAATACAATGTATGATGCAGGAAGTTTCCACCATATAGGTTGTTTCTATTTGGGCCATTTTCATGGCTTGCAGTCAGGCTTATCACATGTGTTGGGTTATTACCTTTTCTTTAGGAGATCATAACTGCTTAATGTTACTCGCAGGTTCTTGGGTACGTTGCAGTATCAATTACACAGGTCTGTTAGGTTAGGCTGTCAGGACAGCTTTGCTGCATGTGTTACAAGTTTTCAGGTCAGTCATGTTAAGGTTTGTGATAGCAGTGTTTATTCATCATGTCATCAGGTTGTAAAAAAAAAAAGCCCAATAACATTTTGGTAATGGCATCACTACCCACCTATTGTTGCTGACACGTTTTTAGAGCAATGGGTCACATGTCACACACATGCAGTGGCATACTCCTCATGACCTGTCACGTATTCCAGGTGAGATGCACTGTTCACCTATTGTTGCTGACACGTCTTAAGAGCAATGGGTTACACGTCACTCACATGGAGTAGCATACACCCTCATGACTTGTCACGTATTCCAGGTGGCATGCATTATTCACCTATCGTTGCTGATACATCTTCAGAGCAATGGGTCACACACATGCAGTAGCATACCCCTTATGACCTGTCACATATGAAGGGTGGGATGCACTATTCACCATTGTTGCTGACACGTCTTCAGAGCAATGGGTTAAACATCACACACATGCAGTAGCATACCCCTCATGACCTGTCACATATTTCAGGTGGGATGCACTGTTCACCTATTGTTGCAGCCACGTTTTTCAGAGCTATAATATTATTGTTCACATACAGTTCACATTCTTAATGTAGTAAAAAAAAAAAAAAGGATACCTCGATAGCATTACTGACACGATCTTATGTTCTCAGGTTAGTCTTGTTTAGGTTTGAAAGCTTAATAGGATGTATGAACTGTTATTTGTCCCACAGGCTCAGGTTGGTCATATTCACAAGTAAGTCATCATATCCTGGATGTCATTTTCCTTAATTAGGTTGTTTCCGGCATATAGGTTTTTTCTATTTGGGCCATTTTCATGGCTTACAGTCAGGTATACCACATGTGTTGGGTTCTTACCTTTTATTTAGGAGATCACAACTGCTTAATGTTACTCGCAGGTTCTTGGGTACGTTGCAGTATCAATAACAGAGGTCTGTTAGGTTAGGCTGTCAGGATAGCTTTGCTGCATGTGTTACAAGTTTTCAGATCGGTCACGTTAAGGTTTATGATATCAGTGTTTATTTATCATGTAATCAGGTTGTAAAAAAAAAAAAAAAAAAGCCCAATAACATTTTGGTAATGGCATCACTACCCACCTATTGTTGCTGACATGTTTTTAGAGCAATGGGTCACATGTCACACACACAGTGGCATACCCACATATTCCAGGTGGGATGTACTGTTCACCTATTGTTGATAACACGTCTTCACAGAAATGGGTTAAACGTCACACACATGGAGTAGCATACCCCTCATGACCTGCCACGTATTCCAGGTGGGATGCACTGTCCACCTATTGTTGCTGACACGTCTTCAGAGCAATGGATCACACGTCGCACACATGCAGTAGAATACCCCTCATGACCTGTCACATATTCAGGGTGGAATACACTGTTCACCTATCCTTGCCGACACATCTTCCGAGTAATGGGTCACCCGTCACATGCATGCAGTAGCATACCCCTCATGACCTGTCACGTATTCCAGGTGGGATGCACTGTTCAACTATTTTTGTGGCCATGTTTTTCAGAGCTATAATATTACGATTCACATACACAGTTCACATTCTTCATTAAAAAAAGAAAAGGGTACCTCGATAGCATTACTGACACAATCTTATGTTCTCAGGTTTGTCTCGTTAAGGTTTGAAAGGTTGGTAGGATGTATGAACTGATATTTGTCCCACAGGCTCAGATTGGTCACATTCACAAGTAAGTCATCATATCTTGGCTGTCATTTTCCTTAATTAGGTTGTCATGCTTTAAGGGTCACACTTCGCCATGATGCTTTATACTGTACATTAGGGTCACTCACATTGGGTAGTGATAATACTCACTGTTAGTCTACTTCTAGGTTTGTTGCGCATACAGTCACAATATTAGTTAGGTTCTTAACTAGTAGTAGATTCCAAACATTCAGGCCTCTCACTACTTCTGGCAGGGTAAGTGCACTTTCAGGTTCAATAGTTGTACTGTGGATATGTGATATTCTTTCATCTTTCATGCCATCATGCTTCAGGCACTTAACTTAATTCTTCTGTGACATAGGTTCACACAGTTATCTAATCGTTGTTTGCCATTACTATTTACTTGTCGTTCCCATTCAGGCTCATGTTGTATGACCATAATATCTGCATATTAGGTGACCTGAATGTTCTAGGTTATATTATATGTTGAGACGTCTTTAGGCTTGCATGTTTATATTGCTTGCCTGTCACAATTACATTTCATATATTTCATATGTTATCAGTCACATGTTATCTTACATTTTAGATATTGTCTTGCCAAGCACGGCTTCAGGCTCGCTGGCCAATACTACTGCTAATTGCACTCCGTAGCTTGGAAGAAGTATTGAGTTTTCGGAAATCCTGTCAGTGCTTAAATTCAGATGTCAATTCCATACTACTATGTTTTGTGGCTTTGCCCCTTAACCTTAATCGTTGTGGTAAGTACTGTGCAATATCCAGTCATGCTATTCTGTAAGGTATTAGACAGGTCGTTCAGCAGCATGGATTGCATCAACCAACAATTTCATCTATTATGTTAGTACCCTAGTTAGGTTTAGGGTGCTGTGTTGGTCATCTAGTGCAGACGCATATAATCAAGAACTGGTAGGTGAATTTCCTTTGTCATCGTTCCATGTCGAATTTACATGGTATTACGTTTTAAGGTAAAATTTCAGGTCAGTGCTTTATTGGGTCAATAATTATGCTTGCTTTCCACCCTATTCTGTTTTGATTTTTGCCCTCTACAGGTGTGCCCTCACGTGCGGTTATAGCACACCTCAAACTGCTTGGTAAGGTTTACTAATTGTATAGCTATTGCATGTTACACTTCAAGCCCAGAGTACAAGTGTTAATCCCGCAGGGCTGTATTTGTGTGTGTGTGGGGGGGGGGGGGGGGCGTGGGTCTTTATAATGCCCCTTGTGCCTGACGTCTGGTGCCCTCATGTAGGGTTATGGCACACCTCAAACTTCTTAGTAAGGTTTTTTAATTGTATAGCTATTGCATGTTACGCTTCGAGCCCCGAGTACAAATGTACTAAAACAATGCAGGCTAAAATCTATACATCAAACAGGACAGATAACCATGGTTAAAACTCAGGATATGTGCACAGACAGACATAAAGGGAGAATTATCAAAACCTGTGCAGATGAAAAGTTGCCTTGTTGCCCATAGCAATCAATCAGATCCCTTCTTAAATTTTGGAAAAGGCCTCTGCAAAATGAAAGAAGCAATCTGATTGGTTGCTATGGGAAAATAGGCAACTTTACCTCTGCACAGGTTTTGATAAATCTCCCCCATAGTGAACATCAAGCCAACATGGCCAGAACACAGGTCTATTCACCAGCCCAGAACAGCACCTGAAGAGGTCTTACATACATATCCTCCCAGTGCTGATGTCAAGAAGGTTAACTCTTCCCATCCCAGGGAGAATAAACACTTAAACTGTTCAGACATAAACAATGTCTGAACAGGACCCAAAGCAGAAAATACAGATAAACGGAAAGGGGAGGAGGAAAAAAACAAAAGTGCAAAAACATAAATTGGCTGGGTCCTTAAGGCTAAGTTTCTATTTTTTTGGGGAGAAAAACGCCAAGAAAAATGCCAATTCTGCCGCATGGCGTTTTTTCGTCCAAAAAATGATGTGGCCAGATGTTAGCTGTAAATCAATGAGAAATCGCAAAATTCTTATTCCATTTGGCGTTTTTCACTGTGGTGTTTTTTTTAATCCTTTTGGCATTTTTTCACTCTTTTTTGGTATTTTTCAGCTCCTTGGCTGTTTTCCAAAATCGCAGCATGTTGAGCCACTGGCGATTTTTTTGTCAAAATCGTGATGTTTTCTCCCATAGAAGTCTATGGGAGTGAAAAAACGCCAAGAAAAATGATGTGGGTTTTAACTTTGGCGTTTTTGCAGGCGGTTTTTATTCTTTTTTGGACTTTAGCGATCCAAAAAAGTGATGGAGACACCTTTTTTAATAAAATTTTGTAGGGTACCATAAAAAAATAAAAATAAAAAGATACAGTAGTGAAAGAAAAAATTGTATCTAACGAAATTGATCGTTTTTATAACAAAATTTTTATTAATTTTTAAAACAGGGATCAATTTATGTGGGCGGGCGGGAACCTAAAAATGTAGCCAACAATAATAAAATGTAGTGTGTGTATGTTTTTCACTTTGTTTCTTTATTATTAAAAGTTTTTAAATACTACTCCCAGCATAAAATACACTGTTCCATGATTGGAGTAGTACCTGTACTAATTGACAAATCACCCGTTGCGATCCTCCTGTGTAATGTATAGATGCGGCTGGCTGCTCTTCTATGGTCCCCTGCACTGCTGTAAACACCTATTCATATTTCCCGCAGAGAGCTGTGATTGGCCAGATGGTTCCAGCCAATCACAACTCTCTGTTGGATATATGAATATGTGTATATATACGTCAGTGCAGAGGACCATAGAAGAGCGGCCGCCCACATCTATACATTATACAGGAGGATCACAGCGGGTGTCAGGAGTGACATCCACTGTGATCTTTCCTTAACTGCAAGTACTACTACTCCCAACATGGAGCACACTTTGCTCCATGCTGGGAGCTGTATTACCTGCATTAATAGACAGATCGCAACAAGTGTCAGAAGTTACACTGGCTGCGATCTGTCTCTTAATGCAGGTACTACAGCTCCCAGCATGGAACAGAGTGTGCTCGATGTTGGGAGTAGTAGTACCTGCAGGTAAGAACAGATCACAGCGGGTATCACTACTGACACCCCCTGCGATCATCCTGTCTATAGCAGAGATGCAGAGCGGCTCTATACAGCGCTCGCATGTCTGCACTATACTCCGGCCGACCACTCACTCATTCATATTTGCCTCAGAGCTGTAATAGGCTGCCACCATCCGGCCAATCACCACTCTGGGCGCAAAATAATAATGAGTGATGTTCTATTCTCATCACTGGCCGGAGTACAGAGCAGAGATGTGAGCACTGTATAGAGCCGCTCCGCATCTCTGCTATATTATGGACGATCGCATTGGGTGTGACGACGGACACCCAGGGCGATATGTCTATTAGTACAGGTACTACTTCTCCCATCATGCTGGGAGTAGTAGTAATACCTAAAAAATGAAAACATAGAGAAAAAAAAGTGAAACACACACACTTTATTAACAATTCATTAAAATTTTGTTATAAAATATATACATTTGGTTAAATACATTTTTCCATCACTACTGCATCCTTTTTTTTTTTTCTTACCCAGCAAATTTTGGGTACCAAAAAAACCTGCCAATGTGCAATTTCCCCACAAATGAAAAAACGCCAGAAAAAACGCTAGACGCAGGAAATTGCATTTTTTGTCGTCTTTTCTTGCGTTTTTTTCAAACCAAAAAACGCAGCAGAAAAAAAAAGTAGAAACTTAGCTCCATTCACTTCAATTGAACTGAGCTGCAGAACACCACTCAAACTGGAGACAAACAGCAAGAGGTCTTTGAAAGAAAAAAGGCCTGTTTTTTTTATTCTTGAAAAACCCCTTTAACATTTCACGTCATAACGAAGAACTCTCTAAGGATCTGAAAAAAGAATGTTTTCTCTACATAAAAATGTTTAGGCTTTAAGAAGATTAAGACCCTGAAACTGAGCTGCAGCATGTTGGGCAAAACTTTAAAGTGATTTCACAGCATAGGTTCCACTCAGAACAGGCCTCACCATGGTCAACCAAAGAGGTGGAGTGCACATGGATTACTTGAGCCATGTCCTGTGATTCGATGAGACCAAGATTACCTTATATGGCTAAGATGGTGTCAAGCATGTGTGGTGGCAACCAGGGGAGAAATACAAAGACAAGTGTGCCTTGCCTATAGTCATACATGGTGGTGGGAGTGTCATGGTCTGGGGCTGCATGAGTGCTGATAACACTGGGGAGCTAGAGTTCATTGAGGGAACCATGAATGCCAACATGTACTGTGACATAATGAAGCAGAACACCTCTCTTTGGAGAATGGGCTGTAGAGTAATATGCCAACATAATAACCGCCCCAAACACACTTCCAAGACCATCACTGCCTTGTTATAGAAGCTGAGGGTAAAGGTGATGCACTGGCCAAGCATGTTTCCAGACCTAAACCCTTTTGGACATCTTTGGGCATCCTGAAAGGGAAGGTGGGGGAGCACAAGGTCTGTGACATCCACCAGCATTATGATATCATCATGGAGGAGTGAAAGAGGACAACATGTGAAGCTTTGGTGAACCAAGAGGCCAAAATTTGGACATTAATGGCTGTGTTTAATTATTTTAAGGGGACACAACATATAAATGTGTTATACAGGCTGAGCACTCACTACTTTACATTGTAGCAGAGTGTTATTTCTTCAGTGTTACATGAAAAGATATAAAAAATGTGAGGGGTGTACTGTGAGATACATATGTGAGATGTATATATTTTCATATTATTTTGTATTTTTCCATAGACAATATTGCAGATAATTTTTTTAAACTGTTTACTTGGACAATTCAGTGTCACTTTCATTGTGTATACTGTATATAATAGTAGCCAGCTGCTGGAATGCTGAAATGGCACTCATTCATCGTATGTATGCTCTCCAGATAGTCCCATTTGCTACTGTACTTGTCTTTTCTGTTTGGTGGTTCAGTGTATTATTGTGCAATAATATATACAGTGTGTATTGTATAGAGACGTGTACTCACATTCAAGTGTCATCCATCAAAAGATTAGATAAATAAAAGAAAAAAGAAGGTGCGCTCCTAGTGCAGGCAGTTAAAAAAGGAGGATAAGGTGTACAATAGAGATTGGAGGCTTACCAGATGGTGTTGTGCTCAACACCTATTCAGGCACGTAGAATCACTGTTGTACGTTGAACCAAATGAATGTCAGTGAATGGTAGCGTCAGCGCGATCTCAGGAAAAAGGTTGCGCTCCCTCTGCGCTACTTGATAATTAGCTTAAGACACATTAACCAACCGCAGATTTCAGCTGGGATATTTCCTTATTAAGGTTACTGACGGTTATCTTATAGCAACATTGGGAGATGTATGTTGAAACTGGAAGTAATTAAAAGGGAAAGTGACTAAAACAAATGCATACATAGGTGCTCATGATGTAGTGTGCTGTACATAAGCGCATAATGTGGGCTAAATTATTATTTATTTGGATGACATCAAAATCCAGTACATAACGTGAACTGGAATAGCATGAGATAAAATGGTATAGAAGTTAAAATTGGATGGGACAAAAAGGGAGAGAGAAGAATTAATAAATTAGAAATAGGCCCATGTTATATACCTTGTCCAAAATTCCAGATACTGTTGGTATAATGTAGGGTATGGTTTTAAACGTCATACCGGGCTTATGTGATGGTCTCAAAAATGCCATTAAGTCCTCTCCGAGAGATGGTAGACAATTTATACATCCAGAAAACTTCTTTCTTTTTTAGCGTTTCGAACCTATTGGATGAGTCGCTAGGGATGTGGTCAATTGGCATGACTGTAATAAGATTCTAACCCCCTGGATGAGAAATGGCGCAATGTCTGGATACGCTGTGAAGCATAAAGTTGTTCCTGATGTTTTACCTATGTTTGTTCAGATGGTTGCGTAGGGGCTGTATAGTCCGCCCGACATATTGTTTCCCACAAACACATTCTAATAAGTAGATTACAAAGGAGGACTGGTAGGTAAGTCTTTGCTTCATCTTGTATTTCTCTCCAATATTGTTGGAGCAGAACTCATTGGTCCCGTTCTTGATTTCTTTACAACACAGGCATCTCTTATGGTTGCATTTGAATGATCCAGGTGGCAAAATAGGATTAGTTACAGCGGTCTTGTGTTGTTTGATAATGCTTGGAGCAAGGATATTTTTGAGAGTGGGTGCCCGTCTAAATGTAACCTGCGACATATTGGGTAACTGGCTCCTAAACAGGTCATCATTTGCAGGATGTGCCAATGAGTATTCAAGATTTTCTTAACTTCCGTTGCGGAATTACAATAGGTAGTGATAAAATGTAGTCTCTGTCTCACATCCATATCAGAATCCGCATTTCCCATTTTGTCAGATTTTAGGCACTCCATTTGGCTTTTGTCTCCTACCCCCTTGTGAGCATCCCTGATGATGGACTCCGGGTAATTCTTCTCCCTAAACCGATTGGATAAAATCTTAGTCTGTTGTTTGAAAGTGGAGTCCTCAGTGCAGTTTTTACCTACCCTTTTATATTGTCCATAAGGCACATTCTTTAACCACTGTTTATAGTGGGCACTGTGGTAGTCAAGGTAGCTGTTTACGTCGACCTGCTTGAAATGGGTAGATGTGATGAAGTGCTCTTTGTTATGGGAGATGTTCAAGTCGAGAAAACTGACTTGCTGCTCACTTGCCTCCAGAGTGAATTTAATGCCCCAGTGGTTTTTATTCAATTTCTCAAGGAAGTCCTTGATGGTATCTTCTGAGCCCCTCCACAGAAAAAGGAGATCATTAATGTAACTGCAATAAAGTACAATGTGCGATGAGTAGTCAGAGTTATTGATGATATGCTCCTTCTCGAAGGCCCCATGAACAGATTAGCGTCCTTGGAGATGACCTTGCTTGGAACAATCCTACGCTGAGGAAGGAAATCGCAATTTCCAAAATGCGTTAGATGATTTTTGACCCATATCGCCAGCATTTAACAGTAGGCCCTCCTCCCCACTCACATATATTGGCAGACCCCGCACCCCATTTATATAGGCATAAAACCCTCCTCCACCACACACACATATATATATATATATATATATATATATATATATGCAGAACTCCCCTGTCCGACTTCTAACTCCATGTATATAGGCAGAACCCAACTCCCCTTCCACCCAGCCCATGAACATAGGCAGACCCAAATCCCCCTCCCATGGGAATACCCCATATTGGCAAACACATCCCCCTCCCACATATATAAACAGATCCTAACCTCCCCATGTATATAATGTATATAAGCAGACCCAACCCCCCTTCCCATGTGTATTGGCATATCCCACCACCCTCTCCATGTATACATGAAGACCCCAACCCCCCACTCACATAAATAGGCAGATCCCAATCCCCCCCCCCCCCCATGTAAGACAGACCAAAATTCCACTCCCCATGTATATTGGCATACCCTTCTCTATGTATATAGGCTGACCCCACCCCCCTGAATGTAGTTGTAGCCGCCCACTGTATGTAGTAATTGGTCCCTGTAAGTATATGTCCCCAAGCTGCATACTCGCCCCCCAAAAAAAACAGCCATATTTACTGGGCTCCTGCTCAGTCCATAGGTTGGGCTCTTCGTTTCCCTTTCTCCTCTGTGCTCTGGAGCATGATTACATCATTCACCATCTGTGCCGAAGCATAGAGGAAGGGACACTTGGCCTCTTGTGACTGCCTGCACATCTCTAAGGGCAACCAAAAGAGTGAATGACAGGGCGATGACCTAGGTTGGTGGCGGACATTTAAATGCTGCATTGCAGTCTCAGAGCAGGCCATTAGTGGCAAGGCAGCGGGAAACAGATAGGCCTTTTCTGTTGCTGGACCCTTGGACTGTGTCCAAAATGCTCGGCCAGTCGGTCTGCCCCTGGACACCCCTTAAATGCAATCCAAGGGTGTTGATGGTTGTAATGACAGCATGAGTCCAAATCATGGCCCCTGGATCTGCAATGTATAGAAACATACAACAGAAGCATGGTATTCAGGAAATGAAAAAGGAAAAAGCAAACTGTTTAATTTGTCTTCCCATATTTTATCAAATAATGAAATAAGCCTTTTATCTAAGGGCTTGTAATTTTGTCCAGTTTCTCGTCCTCAGGATTTTCAACCTTTTTTTGGATCTTAATCATTATGTAAGAAAATTAACGCTTACTCGTCACTTTTCTATTCTGGCTCGATTAGAATCCACAAATCAAGCCCTTTTGTCTAATTCTTTGACATCAGAGGGATCATCTGAGGTTAAACAAGTTTTAGTTAAACCAACATTATCTTTTTATCCTCTGCATCATCAAGGTAGTCATTTAGATACTTTTTATTCACTTGTATTTAAAGATTTTAACACATTTAAGGGCTCGGATAATTTGTCAATAAAAACTTTACAAGAAAATAGTAATCTCATTATTTGCCCTGACAATAAAGGATTATAGATTGTGAGTCTCATATATTTAGGAGGCCATTAGAATTTTGTCAGATACAAATTACTATGAAATTTTAACAACTGATCCATCTAACAACTATTATGAGATGCATTAGACTCTGGTAAAGGGGGCTATGGATTTGTCACTGTTGCATAAAAGGGAGCAGGCATATTTGCCTATTAAAAAATATTATCTTCCTATTTTTTATTATTTACCAAAACTTCATAAATGTCTAATAAACCCTCCTGGCTGCCCTTTTATAACTAATTTGTCCCACTATTGATTTATTTCTACAACCTTATGTTTTAGAACTACCTTCCTATCTTAAAGATTCCACCCAACTCATAAACGAAATCCAGAATATTACTTTACCTCCACCTTTTGCGTTTCTGACATTAGATGTGTGTTCCCTTTATTGGAATATATCTACCAAGCTGGGTATTGCAGCTATAAGTGAATATTTGCTGAATGATTCTTCTTTGTGTAAAGATCAATCTTTGTTTCTTTAAAAAAAAAAAAAATTGTAATTTGTATATGGATGTGTGGTAGCCCTTGTATGGTGGTGGTGATATGGTATCGGTATATGAGGGGTTAATGTTAACCCTGTCACTCGTGACGCCAGGGTGAGGGCTGGTATTATTGAGGTATAGCTTCGGCCCATCGCCGCCCTTCCCAGAAACGACAGGCGTATGCAGGTAATGACTGAAGGTCCACACTGGAGTTAAACTTGAACTGAAGTAAACTTTACTCTTGAACTTGTGGCACATTCAGAATACAGTTACAGTCTCTGCAATACACTTCTATAGACTTCAATGACTGACAGTTGCTGCAGACCTTGCGTCTTTTGCAGGTTAATAGAATCAAGGTAATTGGTGCGTGGATCCGTCCGGATTTAGGGGTAGATTAGGTCCGGTGGTCCCGCAGAGTGTTTGGGGATTGATACACTCTATATTTGCTAAGGATCGGCCGTTGCTGCGAGGCTTGGGCCTAACTTACGGTTTTTAGCAGGTTCTATAGAGAGATGTTGCTCGCTTGGTAACCCAGGAACAAAGAGAGCTAAAATGGCTGCCACATCCCTTATATGGGCAGGGGGCCGAGTCTAATTTGATAGGTCAAAGGTCAGCTGTCACTCACCGTCACACAGATTTCTGGGTGATCATCTGACTTCCTATACAGGTCCTATGCACATAATAAAACCAAAACGAGGCTAGAAATACCAAAGTGAGGCCTGGAACACATCCAGAGTGAAGCTTGGAACGTACCACATGACCCGAAGGCCCTGCAACGCCATGGAAACAAGTAATTAACCATTTATTTACATATAATATCCTATTTACATTAACCTATGCATAAATTTGAGATTTGTACACTAGAATACAGGCGACTAGGGGTAGACTGGCTAAGAGGGATCCCTAAGTCCTAGGGACTCTGGCTATGGGGACCCATAAATAAACAAGTACCATATAGAATGCGGTACTGGGACACCACAGATGCATATTTATGTTATATATATATATATATATATATATATATATATATATATATATATACATATATATATATACATATTTTCTCATATTACATATTTTTTATCTATCTTTTGTTTATAGATATTTATTATATATTTTTTATAAAATTTATATGTATGGAAGATGTTATATATGTACTTTTTATATATGTATTAATATGAATCTCATGAAGGTGTTCATGATATCAGGAAAATGTATAGGTGGATGTGCATATAGGTTTCATATATATATATATATATATTTTTTTTTTTTTCTTTTTTTTTTTTTCTTTACTTTAGTAATTTTCAATAATTATTAAAATAATAATAATATGTTTGCATATAAATGAACTATTGTATTCACAACGTCACATTTTTTCACATATTTTTTCATATATATATATATATATATATATATATATATATATGTATATATATACACACATCGTTTCCAATTATTATGCAAATGGTATTTAAGTGTCACAAAGATTTTATATTTAGTTTTTCAGTTTGACTCATGGATGGCATTGTTTCTCATGGCTCTTTTGGTCACTGAAAACAATCTCGGACACCTGTGATAATTAGATTGCCAGGTGAGCCAAATTTAAAGGGGTACTCCGGCGGAAAACATATTTGTAAATGACTTCTATTAAAAAATCTTAATCCTTCCAATACTTATCAGCTACTGTATACTACAGAGAAAGTTCTTTTCTTTTTGAATTTCTTTTTTGCCTGACCACAGTGCTCTCTGCTGACACCTCTGGAACTGTCCAGAGTAGGAGAAAATCCCCATGGCAAACCTCTCCTGCTCTGAACAGTTCCTGACATGGACAGAGATGTCAGCAGAGAGCACTGTGGTCAGGCAAAAAAGAAATTCAACAAGAAAAGAACTTTCTCTGTAGTATACAGTAGCTGATAAGTATTGGAAGGATTAAGATTTTTTAATAGAAGTCATTTACAAATATGAAGAAAAGGAAAAAAGGTGCAAGAGCAGCTCACAATTAATGTGTAAACCCTACCTGAGGTCAACAGGGCATGCAACTATACCACAGCTGCAAAAAATAACGTAATATGTATAGAAAAATATTGCCCGGACCTTCCAAGGTAGTGTGATTGATTAAATAGACAATAGATAACTGGGTCGTACTCCAATAATAATTCAATGGTTATTTATTTAAAATGTATAGTGCATTACTCCTCACAGGGCCCTTGTGAGGAAAAACACATATAATAAATGTACAAGATTAAACGATCTTAAAATGTAAAAATATTAAAAATATTAAAAAGTATCACTGGCATATAAGATAGCTCTATGTAGACAAATTCATATAACGTCTTTACGGTATTGTGAAGATGTAGTATAAATGTCCTTTTGTGTGGCAATTATAAATCAAAGTGGATACTCTGTTACCGGTCCTGGATGATGTGGCTCTGTCAGCTCCCGTGTCTAGATATCACAGTCAGCGGTCTTGGCTGACTACTGAGGAAAGGGTCGTATCTGAGAACCCTGAAACGCGTCTAGTCCTGTATATTAATCTTGTTCACTGGCATTTATGCTCTTCATGAACTTAAGCTATTGCTCACGGAGCAAGTTCATCACATTGTGGATCTCCTACGCATTAGTCGATCTAGACTAGTGTCCGGTCCTGATTTTACCTGGCCAGCTTCGGCTCAAGCTGATGTCACACGCCATCTACACGAGGCAAGTTCCATCTACCCAGCGTGTAGTCTCCGGCTTCCAAGTCCAGCGGTGAGGAGATCGATATCATCAGCGCCTGCCAGCGCTTGGTCTCCTGACAAATCTACCATCGGCGCTTGCCAGCGCACGGTCTCCCGGCGATTCCACCATCGGCGCCTGCCAGTGCCACCAGCCTGGGACGACCACCACCGCATAACACCTGGATCTTGAGAGTTAAAGCCACAGCACCATCCAAGACCGCTGACTGTGATATCTAGACACGGGAGCTGACAGAGCCACATCATCCAGGACCGGTAACAGAGTATCCACTTTGATTTATAATTGCCACACAAAAGGACATTTATACTACATCTTCACAATACCGTAAAGACGTTATATGAATTTGTCTACATAGAGCTATCTTATATGCCAGTGATACTTTTTAATATTTTTTAATATTTTTACATTTTAAGATCGTTTAATCTTGTACATTTATTATATATGTTTTTCCTCACAAGGACCCTGTGAGGAGTAATGCACTATACATTTTAAATAAATAACCATTGATTCATTTACAAATATGTTTAACTTTCTGCCACCAGTTGATTAAAAAAAGAAATGTTTTCCATCGGAGTACAACTTTAAGAAAAAAAACTACTAAAGGTGGGTGTTCCACATCATTACATTATTATTATTTTTTTTATCAACTGGTGCCAGAAAGTTAAACCGGTTTGTAAAGTATTTCTATTAAAAAATCTTAATCCTTTGAGTAATTATCAGCTTCTGTTATGATCCACAGGAAGTTCTTTTCTTTGTGAATTTCCTTTCTGCCTGACCACAGTACTCTCTGCTGACACCTCTGTCCATTTTAGGAACTGTACAGAGCAGGATAGGTTGGACAGAAAGGAAATTCAAAAACAAAAGAACTTCCTGTGGATCATAACAGCATCTGATAAGTACTGGAAGGATTACAATTTTTAATAGAAGTAATTTACAAATCTGTTTAACTTTCTGGCACCAGTTTATTTAAAAAAAAAAAGTTTTTTCCGTGGAGTACCCCTTTAAGCAGAGCATTATTTTCAAGCATATGGGGAAGAAAAAGGATATCTTTGCTGCCGAAAAGAGTGAAATAGTTCAATGCCTTGGACGAGGTATGAAAACATTAGATATTTCAAGAAAACTTAAGCATGATCATCACACTATTAAGAGATTTGTGGCTGATTCAGAGCACAGACAGGTTCGAGCAGATAAAGGCGCATTAAGGAAGATTTCTGCCAGATCCATACATCGGATCAAGAGAGCAGCTGCTAAAATACCATTACATAGCAGTAAACAGATATTTTAAGCTGCTGGTGCCTCAGTCCTGTGCAATGATGAGTGCTGTGCAACCCTGGATGGTCCAGGTTGGTGGACAGCCACCCTGTTCCAACAAGGCTGCGACATCAGCAAGGCAGTGGTGGAGTCACGTTTTGGGCCATAATCATGGAAGAGAGCCCGCTGGCCCCTTTAGGGTCCCCAAAGGTGTAAAGATGATCTCTGCAAAGTAGGAGTTTCTGACTGACCACTTTCTTCCCTGGTAAAGAAGGAAGGCAATTTTTAGTTCTTTACAACCTATAAAGTGTTTTGAAACTTGCTGTGTGTAATAATTTGGAGCAGTGCATTGTAAGTTTTTTATGTTTAAAAATAAATACTGTTATCATTAGGAGTTTTTTAAAAAAAAAATTGAATTGTACTCTCAATAGTTGATAACATGAGAATTATGCTGACTGTTATTTACATCAATTATTTAGGTAAATGAGAAAACTATCATGTGCATAATAATTTGGAACAGGGTGCATATAGATGCAGCTCTTTGTGGTAGTTGTCTATTAATAGTACATATGAAGAGAGTGTGGAGTCGGCTACTACTTGAAAATGTGAAACACAGTGTTATGATAGGTAGAGGGAGGTAGTTAATAATGTGCTTCCTGGAGGTGCTCTGCTAGTGAAGGTAAGAGGTATAGGATCCTAGGAGAAAGCCTTGGGTCCAATGTATGCATGAATATAATGGAGATATAATAGAAAGCGGCAAATCACCAGGATTGGCAGGATAATGCAATTCAATGCTTTATTTCATTCATGTTAAAATCTGTAACATGGCAGCGTGGAGGGGAGAGGAGGAACAGGTGAACGAGGATGGCTGTAGCTACTTCGCGTGCATCAGGCGCTTCATGAGCCTCAGCTGATGACAGGGAGCCTGTTTGCTTGAATGGGTGGAGGGATCACTTGGTAGGAGAGAGATCAATCTGCAACTAATGCAACAGCTGTAGGCACCCTGATTGAAAACCACAGGTCTTTTGAATGGATGCAGCTCATTTATGTTTCAGTGGGTGGAGTGGCTGATGTATGGGAGGGAGGAAAATGGAATTATGGGATTTGTAGGCAAAGAAAAAAACTCAAACAGGAAATACCAGTTCACAAAAAGCTAGCCACAGTGTTATGGTAATCTCATAACATAGCCATTTAGCCCCAAGACAAGTGCAGATCCTTCCTAAGCATGTCCATTACTGTCTGCCAGGTACCTACCAAAATCACCTCATGGTGGATAACCCCTTTAACTCTTCACCAAACACAATAACTGTTGTTCCATGTTTGCTTATGTGGGTGTTCTGTTAGTGTTTGATAAGTTACCTGTTGAATTGTACTACTTTCTAAACTAAATATTTTATCTCCCAGTGTTCCAGGCACATATACAGTAACACCAAGGGCACTACTAAGTACCCCTGTCTGGGCACTCTATGTGGTGCTCCAGGGAACTAGATTTAATCACACCTGTGCAGCCCCTTCCTTGTTGTCTTTTATGTAGTGGCCCCTAGGGTGGTGTCTAGGACTTGGGATTCACTGTACATACTGTAACCAAGACTTTCTTCTGTCTGTGGAACTACAAGCTGCAAAATCTCCACTTCCCCCCAGTTGGGTTGCCACAGATAGACCATCAATATTGTCTTTTATGTATCATTTATTGAGCTCTTAACCCTAAATGGTAATTTTGGAATCCACTGTCCAAAACTGAAGCTTTATTTCAAACCTTTTTAGTAGGCCAGTGCACCAGCAAGTATGAATAGGAGAAAACATTCAATGAATATTCACATCAGATAAAACAGATGTGCAATCTGTAGTGGATTATGCAGCTAAATCTCTGCTATAGATTTCCTTGTGTTCAAACATATGGAAATGTGAAAATATATCCCCCTCCCTCAACATACTTTGGATAAAGTAATGCACCATTTTTTAAAATCAAAATAGAAATAATTCTGTGAAGTAAAATAAACGTTGATTCATGGAAAGGCATTGAGAGATGATTATATAAGTAGCTGATATTTGCATTTTGTGTAAATATTATTTTGTGCAATATACGTTTCATATGTACATTTTAAGCAGCCCTTGAAAGTACATTTACAGTAATTCCTAACATTTCCCAATGACTGTTGAATTAGAAACATATCAAAACAGCCTTTATTTATACCATAAGAAATGTTATTGTAAGAGCCCAATCACATTAAAAAAACTTGTGATATCTTGAATATCTGAGCCCTATGTGGGAAGTTTTTTCTTTCAGGTAATTGATCAGCTTTTCTGTCCTTTGGTTATTAAATAAAATACTACTTACTAACAAAAGGAACTGGTGCTAAATAATGGAAACTTAAACAAAATCCTCAAGAACCACATATAACTTGAGGTCACCCTTTGCATAGAATCCATGCTTTTAGTTTTTCAAATAACAGTAAAAATGTGCTAGTATATTTTTCGATGCTTCTTGAAGACACGTTTAAAGATTTTTACCAGACATGCTATAACAAATAGTTGTAGTACTGTAGTTTAGGCTTTACTATGGTTCTTCACATTGTTCTAAGAACAGCAGCCACTTTTTTGTTTAAATGGACTATTTCATCAGAAAAGGACCTATTGTTTAAACCAAGTTTTTATGTTAAACATATCATTTTAGAAAGCTTTGGTGTTTGTTTTTTTTCATTTAAATTTTACGATCTATATTTTTTTAATAATCTTGAAATCTTTCAGTTTTTATTTTGGTCACTAAGTCTATTAACAAGTTCACACTTCCTGTTCTGTAGAGAAAACCTTTCAGCTGTCACCTACTTATCATCACAGACAAGATTACAGTGAAATGGGATCAAATATAAAATAAGAAAGAAATGGGACATCCACAATAGGAGATTGAAACATCTCACCATCTCCCCATTCCTGCATAATGTATAAAGTCAATAGGGTCAGCTCCAGTCAATTGTTTCCTATGTCCATAGGCATTGCTGTAAAGCATATCTCTCAGTGTTGTGCAGAAAGCTCAGGCAATATGGCTGCCCCTATAATAATGTACGCAACAAGAAAAAAAATGTATGTACAATCAGTAAATTAAAACCGGTTTAAAAAAGCAGGTTTCAGTAGCTGGCTCTAATCAGGACAAAAATCTACAGTAGATAATGCATTTCCTTTTAATAGGCACTGTCAGATCCCAAAACTATATGTTGTTACTGATAAAAATTTAAAACTTTTTGTAATATGGTTGTTTAAAATGTTTTTCTGAATATTTAATAAAGAAAACGGTACATGAAAATCCCACTTTTAGGGGTCCCCATAACTACTAGGACACTAACCAGTCCTGCAACTGCATCAGGCTTGATGACTCATGGACAAGGCTGCATAAGCAGACACACAAATCACCTCCCATCGTTACAAGGGTGGGACATGCCCCGTCCCCTGAGAGGATTTCTAACTCTATGAGATAATGAAAAGAGGTATTTTTATAATAATATTAGAGGCACTGAGGAAGAGGTACTGAGTAACATATTATTATAATTTTTTGTGGGATCTGACAGGTAAGCTTTAAGGGTATGTCCACTATGGATCTCCTTCAGTAGAAAATTCACAACATTTCTGCAGGAATGTCCACAGCAGAAAAATCGATGCCATATCTGACCCATAAGATTGATTATATGGGTTTCCAGTCGATTTGCAGCTAATAATTTTGGTGGGGATTACCTAGGTAAAACTTTTTTCTAAAAAATTACAGAGTTTCTGTAGCAAAATTTGCAACAAAACTTTTTATTACAGATTTACTGAGGATTTTGAATTCTGTATTGAAGTCAATCGAGAAAATCCCCAATAAGGCCCCTGTTATTCATAACATAAATTTACAGGGAGTTTTTTCAATTCTAAAGCAAGAGGTTGATTTTCTTAATTTTTCAAACATTTCAGCTTTACTTTATCTGATAGTTACTGGTTACACAAGGTTACATCGTTCCTCCTTTACCCCTGTAATATCATATAAAGAACCAACTGCATTTTACATTTTCTGATGTGCTAAAAATATTTATATAACTGTTTAATATTTATGGATATCCAAAAACCTCACTTGTTGGGGGCACTTGAGGACTGGAGTTGGGAAACTATGGATGATATTCAGTACCAACATTTTTCCTTTTAAAATTTTTCTAGATGTCTCTTGCTAATACAGTGTAAAGTTATCACGGCACCATAGAATAGCATTGCTACTATAAATGACCTCTTAATTATTTCTCTATGGCTGAAAATGTTGCTTTATTTACTATGGCAAGACTATGTTTACAACAGGCAAATTGCAAGTCTTACTCTATAGGAAAGTGATGGACTTCTGCTTATTTTAACATATTAGCAGTTAAGTCTCACAATTATTATCACTTGTTACTGTGCAAATAATTTACTTCTACTGGAGAAATAGTGGACAATAATATTTGTTTCAGACACTTTTTTTTTTTTTTTTGCTCGAGCAGTTTGCAAATGTTGGAGAATGGACAAGACATATTAACCAAGAAGGCCAGGATTGTGATACACTTAGAACACTTAGAAAATTTTTCGACATAACCATTAGCGCAGATCCCTGTTAGTTTTCTAAGCTCAACTTGAAGAAGTCAATAGACAAATAAAAGAACTAGGTATATATCAAGATTAAATCACCACTTTCTATGACTGATAGAGTAGAATGGTGGTATGTTCACAGGCTCTGAACTGTATGTATGCATCACCAATATGGATCCTGAACATCCAGACAAATAGTTTGGCCTAATCCATGCTCACCATCCTCCTTTATGTCTGTCATCTCCTGGTGTAGTTTCCCCCCTCTAGTGATGTTATTACTAGAGGTTGAGCTGCAAAGAGGCTGCATCAGGAACAAGGGTGGTAAGTGATTTCTTCACAGTATACACAGTATATAAATGACCATATAGTTTATAACAGCCCCCCCCCCCTTTTGAGGAGTTAATTAGCCCCAAGCAGTGCTAGTTAACTCTTTGTTTACTAGTCAGGAGGTATACAATGTATTCTTCCTGCCTAGAATGAGCTGTACAGTTCAGCTCTGCCATTGGCAGGTTCACATGAGCAGAATCTTGCAATGTTTGGAAGTTTGATTAACTTTAGTGAAGTGATAATCACATTTTTAAGTATGCTTAAATATAGGGTGCACACAGAAGCATGTGGGGATTTCAGTAGAATCACATTTCTTAATAAATTATCATAGATAGGGAGAGGATTTAGGGGGAAATTTTCTGTTCTCCAGATTTCAATTGTTAGTGAAATAAACACCAAACACCTTCCAGGAAAGGATTAGGAAGTTATGGGTGATGGTGATGGGCTTTATTTCTGATAGAATCTGGTGGAGAGGTTTAAAGAATGTGACTATAAGCTCAATCAATAAATCCCATAGACTGGTGCAACTGAAAATCATTCATAGGCTGCACCACTCTCCTCTCTCATGAGGAAATTTGGAGGGATAATTCAAAATGCCCAAAGTATGATGAGGAAGATGCTATTCTTTTCATCTAAAATTGGAGTGCCCTAAAATACAGCACTTTTGGCGACAGGTGATAGATAAAGTTGGGAAGAAAACACCAAAAGAGATCAATCGCTCAGCCATTACGTATGTTTTGTGGATTGTTGAGGATTTTGAAGCCTTTGATAGGCTGTTGGTCAAACTCTTCTTTTATGCAAAGCATATAATATTGAGAACATAGCTTGCATGTGAGTTACAAGCCATTTTTCCATTGAATTCAATAGAACTCAGTAATCAAAAAATGGTCGTCTTTGTGGCGCAAAGAACTGACCAGAACATGTGTGAACTTATACCTAAAAATTTAAATCTTCACCTTTCAAAGATAAACTATTGGCTGACTTTGTGCTAATAACTGGTGTACAAGCCATGCACCATGGACCACAAGAGAATGGAGCTTTAAGCAAACAGGATTAACTAATCAGCCTCAAAACATCTTTCATTATAAAGTGTTTGTTTTTTTTTAAACCATTTTTGCTACTTTGTTACTCTTCATGTACAATTTAATCTACTAGAAAATATGTAGCTCCTGTGAATTGCCATGTAATAAGACACAGTTTATTTTATTATCATTATCATTTGTGGGTGGAGGATTAATAGCTGCTCTATTGTACAACTGAAGGCTGGAGAAAATACTTTTGTATTGACAAAAGACTTACAGGTTTGCTTTTTGTGTGTGTGTCAAGTTGCACTCTGCGTAGGTAGCAGTTTTAGGCAATATACACTTATAACAGAGTAAAAAATAAGCAAATTAAATCACACATTTATCCCCATGTCAATTTACTCGCACCTATTAAGACCACTTTAGAGAAGTGTACTGATTATGTAACACAAGATTTACATCTAATACAGGGACCTTATACAACTAATTCTATAAAATAAAGTAACTGAACACATTTTGATGACAGTCCCCCTGTAACAAAAGAGTAGGGTCATACATAAAAGAATATTCTAACAAATTATCTGATACTGATACACTGTGCACTTTAGTGGCACTAACAAAGCTCTTTATGTTAGAATAGGTTTAATTTGCTATATAAATATATATCATTTACATCTGGTGGCCTTGGCTCTATGTCTTACGGCACTATTTACAATAATAAGGACTGATGTGGTGCTGTTTTTGGAAGAAATCAGATCAGTTTTTTTTTTTAAATCCTGGATAACCCATTTGATCTCCTGAAATTTGACTCCTAATTAGTAAATATTACTGTCAGATTCATTTTGGATTTAGATACTAATTCAGAAGTGCCCTAATTGCTCACACAAAGTATATTTAGATGCAGGGACTCACGTCAAGGGCAGTAGTCCCTGTTCCTCTACAGTACACTGAGCAGCAGTACCCATTTGCTGGACCTGATGCATACTGCCTAATTATCAATGAAAGATTGATAATTATTCAATAGGTCTGTTGGTTAGAGCCATTCACTTTTTGCATTGGATAAACCCTGTAACTGTGGGGGGTCCCATCTCAATGTTAGTTGAGATGGGAATAAGCCTTTAAGCCATTCTGGTTAAATGTGAAAAAGAAAGTACATTTTGTGTGCTCAACCCCTATTAAACTTTCTCTTCCCCTTACTTGTCTGGAATTGCCTGTCCTGGGCTTATGCCCTATCTCACACCTTTAGTTACGTTGGCCAAATTGGTATGCACTTTCCTATTGAAATACATAACAATGCACTTAATTTTCTTCATTTAAAGGGGTTATCCAGGAATAAAAAGCAGGCCTAATTTCTTTTAAAGACTGCTCCCTGTCTGTCTTCACTTTGGATGTGGTATTACAGCTTGGCTCCATTCACTTCAATGGAACTGAGCTGTAGAACCACGCCACACCTGGAGACAGACTGAGCAAACTTCTCTCTGTTTTTCAATTCCTTGATAACCCTGTCAGATAAAAAAAAAATGTATATGTTCTACATGTTGGAAAAACATTAACCTTTCTAATATACTTGATAATAAAATGTTATTTCCTTTTTAAAGAAATGATGGCTTATAAAATCATGGCTTTGATCAAGCTGAAGCACAGACATAGACAAAGTCCAGTAAGTGAGGGTGGGTTCGCACTCCTCTGTGCTCTCTCCTGTCTGACAGCACTCCTCTGTGCTCTCTCCTGTCTGATAGGACTCCTCTGTGCTCTCTCCAGTCTGATAGCACTCCTCTGTGATCTCTCCTGTCTGATAGTACTCTTCTGTGCTCTATCCTGTCTGTTAGGACTCCTCTGTGCTCTCTCACATCAGATAGTGCTCCTCTGTGCTCTCTCCTGTCTGATAGCACTCCTCTGTGCTCTCTCGTCTGATAGTACTCCTCTGTTCTCTGTCCTGTCTGATAGTACTCCTCTGTGATCTCTCCTGTCTGATAGTACTCTTCTGTGCTCTATCCTGTCTGTTAGGACTCCTCTGTGCTCTCTCCCATCAGATAGTGCTCTTCTGTGCTCTCTCCTGTATGATAGCACTCCTCTGTGCTCTCTCATCTGATAGTACTCCTCTGTTCTCTGTCCTGTCTGATAGTACTCCTCTGTACTCTCTCCTGTCTGATAGGACTCCTCTGTGCTCTCTCCTGTCTGATAGTACTCCTCTGTGCTCTGTCATGTCTGATTGTACTCCTCTGTGCTCTCTCCTGTCTGTTAGGACTCCTCTGTGCTCTCTTCTGGCTGATTGTACTCCTCTGTGCTCTCTCTTGTCTGATAGGACTCCTCTGTGCTCTCTCCTGTCTGATAGGACTCCTCTGTGCTCTCTAATTGTCTGATATTACTCCTCTGTGCTCTGTCATGTCTGATTGCACTCCTCTGTGCTCTCTCCTGTCTGTTAGCACTCCTCTGTGCTCTCTCCTGTCTGATAGTACTCCTCTGTGCTCTGTCATGTCTGATTGTACTCCTCTGTGCTCTCTCCTGTCTGTTAGGACTCCTCTCTGCTCTCTTCTTGCTGATTGTACTCCTCTGTGCTCTCTCCTGTCTGATAGGACTCCTCTGTGCTCTCTCCTGTCTGATAGTACTCCTCTGTGCTCTCGCCTGTCTGATAGTACTCCTCTGTGCTCTCTCCTGTCTGATACTACTCCTCTGTGCTCTTTCCTGTCTGATAGAACTCCTCTGTGCTTGTTTGCCCAGACTCCGGATCACCCCTCATCCTGTGGATTGTGTTTTGTTTTGTGATCTCTGCTAATTAACCTGCTGCTGTTCTCCCATCTCTTGCTCTGTTGATTGTGTGACAATCCCTACGTGTTGAACCCCGTCACAATATATAATGGCTCAGATGGTATATTTAATGGTACCGACAGTACCTAAGATGGCACAGACGGTATATATGATGGCACAAACAGTGTATATGATTGCACAGATACTGTAGCATATAAGCAGACACAGACAGTAGTTATGGGGGCAGAGACAGTATATACAGTGCATTGTGAAAGTATTCGGCCCCCTTTGAACTTTTCAAACTTTTGCCACATTTCAGGCTTCAAAACATGAAGGTATAAAACTGTAATTTTTTGTGAAGAATCAACAACAAGTGGGACACAATCATGAAGTGGAACAACATTTATTGGATATTTCAAACTTTTTTAACAAATAAAAAACTGAAATATTGGGCATGCAAAATGATTCAGCCCCCTTAAGTTAATACTTTGTAGCACCACCTTTTGCTGCGATTACAGCTGTAAGTTGCTTGGGGTATGTCTCTATCAGTTTTGCACATCGAGAGACTGAAATTTTTGCCCATTCCTCCTTGCAAAACAGCTTGAGCTCAGAGAGGTTGGATGGAGAGCATTTGTGAACAGCAGTTTTCAGATCTTTCCACAGATTCTCAATTGGATTCAGGTCTGGACTTTGACTTGGCCATTCTAACACCTGGATATGTTTATTTGTGAACCATTCCATTGTAGATTTTGCTTTATGTTTTGGATCATTGTCTTGTTGGAAGACAAATCTCCGTCCCATTCTCAGGTCTTTTGCAGACTCCATGAGGTTTTCTTCCAGAATGGTCCTGTAGTTGGCTCCATCCATCTTCCCATCAATTTTAACCATCTTCCCTGTCCCTGCTGAAAAAAAGCAGGGCCAATCCATGATGCTGCCACCACCATGTTTGACAGTGGGGATGGTGTGTTCAGGATGATGAGCTGTATTGCTTTTACGCCAAACATAACGTTTTGCATTGTTACCAAAAAGTTCGATTTTGGTTTCATCTGACCAGAGCACCTTCTTCCACATGTTTGGTGTGTCTCCCAGGTGGCTTGTGGCAAACTTTAAACAACACTTTTTATGGATATCTTTAAGAAATGGCTTTCTTCTTGCCACTCTTCCATAAAGGCCAGATTTGTGCAGTATAAGACTGATTGTTGTCCTGTGGACAGAGTCTCCCACCTCAGCTGTAGATCTCTGCAGTTCATCCAGAGTGATTATGGGTCTCTTGGCTGCATCTCTGATCAGTCTTCTCCTTGTATGAGCTGAAAGTTTAGAGGGACGGCCAGGTCTTCGTAGATTTGCAGTGGTCTGATACTCCTTCCATTTTAATATTATCGCTTGCACAGTGCTCCTTGGGATGTTTAAAGCTTGGGAAATCTTTTTGTATCCAAATCCAGCTTTAAACTTCTTCACAACAGTATCTTGTAGATGCCTGGTGTGTTCCTTGTTCTTCATGATGCTCTCTGAGCTTTAAACGGACCTCTGAGACTATCACAGTGCAGGTGCATTTATACGGAGACTTGATTACACACAGGTGGATTCTATTTATCATCATTAGTCATTTAGGTCAACATTGGATCCTCACTGAACTTCTGGAGAGAGTTTGCTGCACTGAAAGTAAAGGAGCTGAACAATTTTGCACGCCCAATTTTTCCATTTTTTATTTGTTCACACAGTTTGAAATATCCAATACATTTTGTTCCACTTCATGATTGTGTCCCACTTATTGTTGATTCTTCACAATAAATTACAGTTTTATATCTTTATGTTTGAAGCCTGAAATGTGGCAAAAGGTCGAAAAGTTCAAGGGGGCGAATACTTTCACTATGCACTGTAAGAAGACTCAGACAGTATAAAAGGGAACACAGACAGTATATAAATGGGCACAGACAGTACATATATGCCTGCACAGCCTGTGGCAGTGACTTGTCATGCACCACGATGCTCCCACATGTCTTTGGTCTCTTCTCTGCGCTCTACTGCTCCGTGATGTGCTACTCTCAGTGCTCAGCCAGAACAGAACTGAAGTCCTCCTGACTAACTCATGTTTTTTTCTCCTGATTCAGGCTGGCAAAATTTTGGATCCTCTGCCCTGTTCATCCACAGTTCGGTTCTGACAGTGAGGTCATAGTCACGCTGGGGATATTGCTGCTGCTCAGTGCTCTCTGACTGGGATCTGAGCACAGCAGGAAAATGAATCCTCCCCTTAATCTCTTCAGGACATAGGGCGTATGGATATGCCCTGCATTCCGAGTCCTTAAGGACCGAGGGCATATCCATACGCCCGTGGGAATTCCGGTCCCCACCGTTAGCCGGTTGGGGACCGGAGCCGGATGCCTGCTGAAATCGTTCAGCAGGCATCCCGGCATATCGCCCAGGGGGGTCATTATGCCCCCCCATGTCGGCGATCGCCGCAGATCGCTGGACAATTCAGTCCAGCGATCTGCGGCGATTCCGGGTCAATCGGGTCTCCAGTGACCCGGTGACCCGGAATTACTGGCTGTTCGGGGCCGTCTCTGACAGCCCCGAACAGCCAGAGCCTGCAGGGGTGAGGTGGCACTGGTGCCACCTCACGATCGCCCTGATTCGTCGGCCGGATTACCGGCCGACCAATCAGGGCGCCTGCTGCGGGTGTCACTCCCGCACCCGCTCCGCCCCTCTTCCGGAGGACGTGAGCGGGTGCTGGACATGCACCCCAGGTGCTGGGGACCCCGATCTCTGGCGTCAATGTTGGGATCGGGGCCACAGGAGCAGCGGCGACGGCGGCGGCTGGATCGTTGGAGGTGAGTGACAGCCTCCTGCTGTTGCTTAGCAACAGCTCCCAGCATGCAAAAAGGGCATGCTGGGAGCTGTAGTTATGCAACAGCAGGAGGCAGACCACCACAACTCCCAGCATTCCCTTATGGGCATGCTGGGACTTATGGTTTTGCAACAGCTGGAGGCACATTTTTTCTATGGAAAAGTGTACCTTCAGCTGTTGTATAACTACAACTCCCAGCTTGCACAAACAGCTAAAGTGCATGCTGGGAGTTGTAGTGGTGCATCTGCTGGTTGCATAACTACAACTCCCAACATGCCCGTTGGCTGTCGGTGACTGCTGAGAGTTGTAGTTTTGCAACAGCTGAAGGCACACTGGTTGTGAAACTTAGAGTTTTTTTTTTTTTACCTAACTCAGTGTTTCATGACCGGTGTGCCTCCAGCTGTTGCAAACTCCAACTCTCAGCAGTCAATGTACACCATGCACCGTACATGCTGGGAGTTGTAGTTTTGCAACAGCTGGAGACACACTGGTTGGGAAACACTGAGTTAGGTCACAAACTCAGTGATACATAACCAGTGTGCCTACAGCTGTTGCAAAACTAAAACTCTCAGCATGTACAGTCTGTCAGCGCATGCTGGGAGTTGTAGTTTTGCAACAGCTGGATGTCCCCCCCAATGTGAATGTACAGGGTACACTCACATGGGCGGAGGATTACAGTAAGTATCTGGCTGCAAGTTTGAGCTCCTGCAAATTTTCTGCCGCAGCTCAAACTGCCAGCGAGAAACTACTGTGAACAGTCGCCCATGCGACTGTACCCTAAAAACACTACACTAACAAAAAATAAAATAAAAAAGTAAAAAACACTACATATACACATACCCCTACACAGCCCCCCTCCCCTCCCCAATAAAAATGAAAGCGTCTGGTACGCCACTGTTTCCAAAACAGAGCCTCCAGCTGTTGCATGTTGCATGCTGGGAGTTTTGCAACAGCTGGAGGCACCCTGTTTGGGAATCACTGGCGTAGAATGCCCCTATGTCCACCACTATGCAATCCCTAATTTAGGCCTCAAATGCGCATGGCGCTCTCACTTTGGAGCCCTGTCGTATTTCAAGGCAACAGTTAAGGGTCACATATGGGGTATCGCCGTACTCTGGTGAAATTGTGTTACAAATTTTGGTGGGTATTTTCAGCTTTTACCCTTTTTAAAAATGTAAAATTTTGGGGAAAACAAGCATTTTAGGTAAAAAAAAAATTTTTTTTTTTTACATATGCAAAAGTCGTGAAACACCTGTGGGGTATAAAGGTTCACTTAACCCCTTGTTACGTTACGTAAATTGTATGCCATGTGTTTTTTTTTTTTGCTGTCCTGGCACCATAGGGGCTTCCTAAATGCGGCATGCCCCCAGAGCAAAATTTGCTTTCAAAAAGCCAAATGTGACTCCTTCTCTTCCGAGACCTGTAGTGTGCCAGCAGAGCACTTTTCACCCCCTTATGGGGTGTTTTCTGAATCGGGAGAAATTGGGCTTCAAATTTGTAGGGGTATTTTCTGCTATTACCCTTTTTAAAAATTAAACATTTTTGGGAAAACAAGCATTTTAGGTAAAAATTATTATTTTTTTTTTACATTTACAAAAGTCGTGAAACACCTGTGGGGTATAAAGGCTCTCTTTATCCCATGTTACATTCCCCGAGGGGTCTAGTTTCCAAAATGGTATGCCATGTATTTTTTTTTTTGCTGTTCTGGCACCATAAGGGCTTTCTAAATGCAACATGCCCCCCAAAAACCATTTCAGAAAAACGTACTCTCCAAAATCCCCTTGTCGATCCTTCCATTCTGAGCCCTCTACTGCGCCCGCCGAACACTTTACATAGACATATGAGGCATGTGCTTACTCGAGAGAAATTGGGCTACAAATACAAGTAAAAATTTTGTCCTTTTACCCCTTGTAAAAATTCTAAAATTGGGTCTACAAGAACATGTGAGTGTAAAAAATGAAGATTGTGAATTTTCTTCTTCACTTTGCTGCTATTCGTGTGAAACACCTAAAGGGTTAAAATGCTGACTGAATGTCATTTTGAATACTTTGGGGGGTGTAGTTTTTATAATGGGGTAATTTATGGGGTATTTCTAATATGAAGACCCTTCAAATCCACTTCAAACCTGAACTGGTCCCTGAAAAATACAGAGTTTGAAAATTTTGTGAAAAATCGGAAAATTTGCTGCTGACCGTTGAAGCCCTCTGGTGTCTTCCAAAAGTAAAAACACGTCAATTTTATGATGCAAACATAAAGTAGACATATTGTATATGTGAACCAAAAAAAAATGTATTCGTAATATCCATTTTCCTTACAAGCAGAAAGCTTCAAAGTTAGAAAAATGCAAAATTTTCAAATTTTTCATAAAATTTATGGATTTTTCACCAAGAAAGGATGCAAGTATCGACAAAAATTTACCACTATGTTAAAGTAGAATATGTCACGAAAAAACAAACTCGGAATCAGAATGATAACTAAAAGCATTCCAGAGTTATTAATGTTTAAAGTGACAGTGGTCAGATGTGCAAAAAACGCTCCGGTCCTTAAGGCCAAAATGGGCTCCATCCTGAAGGGGTTAAAAGGTACCTGTCACCAATTAAAACTTTTAATATAGTGTTCCTTGTGTAATTAGCAGACACTTTCCCTTTCACATGCTTTTAAAATTATCAACATTAATATGTTTAAAAATGTAATAGACAAAATGGTGACTAGGTGGCACTGTTCTGTTCCCTGCCACAATTACTACAATGAGTTTGCCCTCCCCCTGGCCTGGCAGGAGTCCAAACTCAGGAAGTGTTTCTCTGCACTGAGCTTGATTTACAGCTGCACAAAGCCTCACTGAAAGCTGCAAAGAGCCTCACAGAAACATACATAGAGCCTGAGGTCTTCTATTTATCACAGCTCTACAACGATGTGAAGGCAGAAGTGGTCCCCCAGCAGGTTTCAGTGATGTCATGCCTTCTGTGTAATTTTGACGATTAAAGCTACTTTCATAACTATTCCGTCTGAAGCAAGTTTCTTCCAGTGGATAGTGCCTGACAGCCGGCATTGCCCTCTACTCTCCAGTTACTGAATTGTATCCATTGGTCCGGGGAATCAATGATACTGACAACTGGGAGGCAGCACCACAATCACGGACATCCCATCATGCTTTTATAAGTTGTTGTGTCTTGGGAAACACAACAACTAAAGGTGAGCAGTTTTTTCATTGAGCTACCACCTATATCACTCCTTCTATCGCAATACTACTCTATGGGAAGCTCTGCTCTCTATTTTTCCGCTGCTTGGGTTTTTACTAGTGGGGAATGATGTTTCAGACTTGCCAAATTCCTATGTATTTACTATTGGGAAAAGTCAGGAACATTTTCTGACCAGCTTTTTCTAGGTGGAAATTTCCAGCCATTTATCCACACAATTTTCTGTGGATTCAATAGTAAATAGGTCGGGTTGTGAAAACACACCACTTTTGTGCAGGACACGCCCCCTTTGCAACAGACCACTCCCCTTTTTAAGCTTTTCACAGTGCAATGTCGGGTTTGTCGGATTTTCCTGGCACACACTGGCGCACTCTGGCGCAGACATGTTGCAGACACTCTGTGGTGGGAGGTGATTGATGTGTCTGCTCATGCAGCCTTGTCCATGAGCCATCTCTTGTCTATGACTCATGGACAAGCTGATGCTGCTGCAGGGCTAGTTAGTTTCCAATAGATATGGGTAGGTAAACATATATATAAAACATTTTGGATCTGACAGTGCCTATTTAACTGCTAACTGTTATTTATGGAAACCAAGTTCCCTTTCAAAACAATGGGTTTTCTGTGTAATACAGACCCTTAGGCTATGTTCACATGGCTGAATTTCCAAATATAATTCCAGGGGAATATTCCGCTCAGAAATTCCCCTGCAGCAGAGTTCTATTGATTTTAAAGGGATTCTAATACACTGTGCACATTTCCGGCGGAAATCCTGATTCTGGCGTCCGCAGAAGGATTAGATGTGACTATTCTTTCTGCAGATTCCACTCTGAAATGCATTTCCGCCTATGAGATTGTGCCTTTCTGATCGGTCCTAGCACCCACGGGAACATTGCGGAATGTCAGCCTGTATTTTCGTCCGTGTGAACCCAGCCTAAATGGGGTTTCCACTATGAAAAGTTGGTAAAATCAGATGTGTAGGTAATATTTGGCACAGGTAATATTTGGCACAGAACACAAGAGTACAATGAGTACAATTATTTTTTTTTAACTTGTATCACTTTTAGGCTAGGTTTCCAATTGTTTTTTGGGACAAAAACGCCAATAAAAACACCCATTCTGCCGCATAGCGTTTTTTTGTGAAAAAACGCTGCGGCCAGATGTTAGCAGCAAGTCAATAGTAAACTGCAAAATGCCAAATCCACTTGGCGTTTTTCAGTTTGGCATTTTTTAAATCCTTTTGGCGTTTTTGGGCTCCTTGGCAGTTTTAAAAAACGACCTCTTGTCGTTTTTCTTGGCCCGAAAAAACGCCAAGAAAAACGCCATGTGGGTTTTAACTTTGGCATTTTTTCAGGCATTTTTATTCTTTTATGGCCGTTTGCGATCCCAAAATGTGATGGAGATACCTTTTTTATTAAAATTTCGTAGGGTATCATTAACCCCTTAAGGACCATGAGTACGTCCCTGCGCCCTGGGTCTTAAGGACCAGGGATGTACTCATACGTCTGTGGGAATTACGGCCCCTGCCACGTGCCGGGCGGGGACCGGGCCGGGGTGACTGCTGATATCAGCAGGCACCCGCGCAAATGCCCAGGGGGCGATTTGCGGCTATTCCGGGTCATACGGGTCTATAGTGACCCGGAAAATAAAGGGGATTGCGGATGTCCTAGACACCCACGATCCCCTTGAAGCAATAGGAGTGAGGTGGCAGAGGTGCCACCCCTCCTATATCTGCTATTGGTGGTCTAGACGCGACCACCAATAGCAGATCGGGGGTGGAGGGGTTTACTTTCGGTTTCCCCATTCTGCCCACCCGCAATAGGCGGGGCAGGCCGGGGAAACTGACAGGGACCGGCGCCGAAGATCCACTTACCCATCGGCGACGGCAGTGGGCGACGATCGGCGGAAGAAGAGGACGGCGACGCAGCTCCCTAGATCCAACGGAAGCCGGTGAGTTACTTAGCAACATCTGGAGGGCTACAGTCTGAGACCACTATAGTGGTCTCTAAACTGTAACCCTCCAGATGTTGCAAAACTACAACTCCCAGCATGCCTAAACAGCAAACAGCTGTCTCTGCATGCTGGGAGTTGTAGTTGTGTACCTCCAGCTGTTGCATAACTACATCTCCCAGCATGCCTTTCGGCGATCAGTACATGCTGGGAGTTGAAGTTTGGCAAATTTTTCGCCGCAGCGCAAACTCCTAGCGGTAAATTCACTGTAAACCTCCGCCAGTGTGAATGTACCCTAAAAACACTACACTACACTAATACATAATAAAGGGTAAAACACTACATATACACCCCCTTACACTGTCCCCCCAATAAAAATAAAAAAGGTATTGTACGGCAGTGTTTCCAAAACAGAGCCTCCAGCTGTTGCAAAACAACAACTCACAGCATTCCGGACAGCCATTGACTGTCCAGGCATGCTGGGAGTTTAGCAACAGCTGGAGGCACCCTGTTTGGGAATCACTGGCGTAGAATACCCCTATGTCCACCCCTGTGCAATCCCTAATTTATTCCTCAAATGCGCATGGCGCTCTCTCACTTCAGAGCCCTGTCGTATTTCAAGGAAACAGTTTAGGGCCACATATGGGGTATCTCCGTACTCGGGAGAAATTGCACTACAAATTTTGGGGGGCTTTTTCTCCTTTTACCCCTTATGAAAAAGAAAAGTTGGGGTCTACACCAGCCTGTTAGTGTAAAAAAATAAATTTTTTACACTAACATGCTGGTGTTGTCCTTTACTTTTTATTTTCACGAGAGGTAAAAGGAAAAAAAGACCCCCAAAATTTGTAACGCAATTTCTCCTGAGTACGGAAATACCCCATATGTGGGCGTAAAATGTTCTGCGGACGCACAACAAGGCTCAGGAGTGAGAGCGCACTATGTACATTTGAGGCCTAAATTGGTGATTTGCACAGGGGTGGCCGATTTTACAGCGGTTCTGACATAAACCCAAAAAATAAATACCCACATGTGACCCCATTTCGGAAACGACACCCCTCACAGAATGTAACAAGGGGTATAGTGAGCCTGAACACCCCACAGGTGTTTGACAAATTTTCATTAAAGTTGGATGGGAAAATGAAAAAAACATTTTTTTTTCACTAAAATGCTGGTGTCACCCTAAATTTTTCATTTTCACAAGGGAAAATAGGAAAAAAGCACCCCAAAATTTGTAACCCCATTTCTTCTGAGTAAGAACATACCCCATATGTGGATGTAAAGTGCTCTATGGGTGCCCTACAATGCTCAGAAGAGAAGAAGCGCCATTGGGATTTTGAAGAGAAAATTTGATCGTAATTGAAGGCAAATTGTGTTTACAAAGCCCCCATGGTACCAGAACAATGGCCCCCCCCCCACATGTGACCCCATTTTTGAAATTACACACCTCATGTAATGTAATAAGGGGTACAGTGAGCATTTATGCCCCACAGGTGTCTGACAGATTTTTGGAACAGTTATCCGTGAAAATGAAAAATGTAATTTTCCATTTGCACAGCCCACTGTTCCAAAGATCTGTCAAACGCCAGTGGGGTGTAAATGCTCACTGCACCACTTATTAAATTCTGTGAGGGGTGTAGTTTCCAAAATAGGGTCACATGTGGGGGGGTCCACTGTTCTGGCACCATGGGGGGCTTTGTAAATGCACATGGCCCCTGACTACCATTCCAAACTAATTCTCTTTCCAAAAGCTCAATGGTGCTCCTCCTCTTCTGAGCATTGTAGTTCGCCCGTAGTGCACTTCAGGTCAACTTATGAGGTACCTTCATGGGGGTTACAAATTTTGGGGGGTATTTTCTGCTATTAACCCTTGCAAAAATGTGAAATTTGGGGGGAAACACACATTTTAGTGAAAAAAATATATATTTTTTTACATATGCAAAAGTCGTGAAACTCAGGTGGGGTATTAAGGCTCACTTTATTCCTTGTTACGTTCCTCAAGGGGTCTAGTTTCCAAAATGGTATGCCATGTGTTTTTTTTTGCTGTTCTGGCACCATAGGGGCTTCCTAAATGAGACATGCTCCCCGAGCAAAATTTGCTCTCAAAAAGCCAAATATCACTCCTTCTCTTCTGAGCATTGTAGTTCGCCCGTAGTGCACTTCAGGCCAACTTATGGGGTACCTCCATACTCAGAAGAGATGGGGTTACAAATTTTGGGGGGTATTTTCTGCTATTAACCCTTGCAAAAATGTGAAATTTGGGGGGAAACACATTTTAGTGAAAACATTTTTTTTTTTACATATGCAAAAGTCGTGAAACACCTGTGGGGTATTAAGGCTCACTTTATTCCTTGTTACGTTCCCCAAGGGGTCTAGTTTCCAAAATGGTATGCCATGTGTTTTTTTTTTTGCTGTTCTGGAACCATAGAGTCTTCCTAAATGCAACATGCCCCCCAAAAACCATTTCTGAAAAACGTACTCTCCAAAATCCCCTTGTCGCTCCTTCGCTTCTGAGCCCTCTACTGCGCCCGCCGAACAATTTACATAGACATATGAGGTATGTTCTTACTCGAGAGAAATTGGGCTACAAATATAAGTATACATTTTCTCCTTTTACCCCTTATAAAAAATTAAAATATTGGGTTTACAAGAACATGCGAGTGTAAAAAATGAAGCTTGTGAATTTTCTCCTTCACTTTGCTGCTATTCCTGTGAAACACCTAAAGGTTTACAACACCTACTAAATATCATTTTCAATACTTTGGGGGGTGCAGTTTTTATAATGGGGTCATTTGTGGGATATTTCTAATATGAAGACCCTTCAAATCCACTTCAAACCTGAACTGGTCCCTGAAAAATAGTGAGTTTGAAAATTTTGTGAAAAATTGGAAAATTGCTGCTGAACTTTGAAGCCCTCTTGTGTCTTCCAAAAGTAAAAACACATGAATTTTATGATTCAAACATAAAGTAGACATATTGGAAATGTGAATTTAAAAAAATATATTTTGAATATCCATTTTCCTTACAAGCAGAGAGCTTCAAAGTTAGAAAAATGCAACATTTTCAAAATTTTCATCAAATTTTGGGATTTTTCACCAAGAAAGGATGCAAGTATCGACAAAATTTTACCACTATGTTAAAGTAGAATATGTCACGAAAAAACATTCTCGGAATCAGAATTATAACTAAAAGCATTCCAGAGTTATTAATGTTTAAAGTGACAGTGGTCAGATGTGCAAAAAGCGCTCTGGTCCTAAGGTGTAAAATGGCCTGGTCCTTGAGGGGTTAAAAAAAAATTATAAAAAAGATATAGTAGTGATGGAAAAAATTGTATTTAACAAAATTTATCTTTTTTAGACCGAAATTTAAATACATTTTTAAACAGGGATCAATTTATGTGCGCGGGTGGGCACATAAAAATGTAGCCGACAATAATAAAAATTTAGTGTGTATGTGTTTTTAACTTTTTTTTATAAATTTTTTAGGTAGTACTACTACTCACAGCATGGAACACACTGTTCCATGACGGGAGTAGTAGTACCTGTACTAATTGACAGATCGCCCCTTTGCGATCGTCCTGTATAATGTATAGATGCAGCAGCCGCTCTTCTATGGTCCCCTGCACTGACGTATATATACACATATTCATATTTCCCGCAAAGAGCTGTGATTGGTAAGATGGTTCAAGCCAATCACAACTCTGTGGGATATATGAATATGTGTATATATACGTCAGTGCAGGGGACCATAGAAGAGCAGCCGCCCATATCTATACATTATACAGGAGGATCCCAGCGGATCACTCGCTGCGATCTGTCTATTAATGCAGGTACTGGTGACTTACCTCTATATATTGTTTATTTGAGATCTCGGTGTATACCAAGATGGATGTCACGATTCGGCTGGCTGGAGGTGGATCCTCTGTGCCAGAGAGGGATTGGCGTGGACCGTGTCGGTGGACCGGTTCTAAGTTGCTACTGGTTTTCACCAGAGCCCGCCACAAAGCGGGATGGTCTTGCAGCGGCGGTAGCAACCAGGTCGTATCCACCGGCAACGGCTCAACCTCTCTGACTGCTGAGATAAGCGCGGTACAAGGGAGTAGACAAGAGCAAGGTCGGACGTAGCTGAAGGTCAGGGCAGGCAGCAAGGATCATAGTGTGGGGCAAAGGCAGGAGGTCTGGAACACAGGCTAGGAACACACAAGGAAACGCTTTCACTGGCACAATGGCAACAAGATCCGCCAAGGAAGTGCAGGGGAAGTGAGGTATAAATAGGGAAGTGCACAGGTGAAGATACGGATTAAAACCCATGCGCCAATCAGTGGCGCACCGGCCCTTTAAATCGCAAAGACCCGGCGAGCGCGCACCCTAGGGAGCGGTGCCTCGCGCGCCGGGACAGCACAGCTGGGGAACGAGTCTGGTAAGCGGGTCGGGATGTGCATCGCGAATCGCATCCCGGCTGGGGACATTATCGCAGCGCATCCGGTCAATGGATTACTGTGCTACCAGACTATCACAAAGAGATCAACTTATTGATCAGTGTTCTGCACTACACAATCATCTAGACATTGGGGACACCACCAATTGCCCCACCGATAGTTCCGTAGAAAGTTGTGACTTACCGAAACTTTTCTTTGACTTGGAACGTACTCTAAAATCTGAGATTCAGCACCACATAGATTTAAGGTTTCTACGGATCTACATATCTGAAAATATTGTCCCAAGAGGCCTCAGACTTAGACCTGAACCGGCTTTTAAGGATGATATTGTTTTTGTGAATGAATCGTCTGATATGATGCATAATTTTTCTCTTACCATCATGCAAGCATTATGTAAAAAAATTGAAACTGTATGTGAAAGCACTATGAGATTATGAGTATTGTTAACACACTTAATCTCCATCTCCAACATAAAGATTTCTCTAAATTAGATTGCATCCTCACATTGAGAATTCTGAATATCGAAAAAGACACATTAGAGAAAAAGGTTCACAAACTGAATCGTGATAGGAATGATTATCTAACAGGGAACATTAAATATTGTTTTAAAGACAAAGCTAATTCCCTTTCCAACCCTGAAGAGACAACCAAGGGGAGGTACCATCCTCCCCAAAATTCTCAGAACTCTGAGCATACAGATTATTTGCATCCATCTGGAGGAACATCGCAATATAAATCCCATAAATGAAATTATACTAAACTTCCATCTAGACCACAACCATAAAGTAAACACACCAGATACTTTTCCAATAGTAACACACACCCACCCAGAAATAAATCACATGACAAATCGCGTCGTCAGAATCCACCTGTACCTCATGATCCAGCTTCACCTAGTACTCATACTACACTTCCTAATCTATCTTCTGCTGTAAACAATCCTCCACCCTACCCCAATACTGAACCTTCACATATGGAACCATCACACACCCTATCCATATACAAGGAACCTTCACAAGGACTACCAGATTTTCATTTACTATCCAAAAGGTTATCTGATCAAGCTGAACATCTACAAGAACTTAAGAATAAAGATCAGACAACTACAAATTTACAACCACCACCCGACATCCATCCCCAAATTGATGAAGCTACCAATAGACCCGATGAAGTTACCCACAAACCCGAATCTACTTCCATACTGAATACGGAAGAACTGGATAAACTATACGAACTAGCCACTGTCCGTTCATCCCTGTCTTTACCTCCCACCTTTTTACCGGATACCCTTCTGTCGGATCTACAAGTCCCATCCACCTCTTTCCAACTTGATAATTCACTTTTCACCATATGTGAAACTATGCATTCGGATCCGGATTCTTCATTGGATCACCATAAACTATCCAGCGATCACACACCTGTTACACCAGTGACAGATCGACAAGCCAATCACTCTACCCTTTTTTTTTTTAGACCTACCCATTGCACTAACTCTGACCCCTACGTATTCAGCTATCAAGACCGAACTGATAACCAATTATTTCAGTCCAAAATCACTAAAACGGAAGGAGCGAGTAGAGGAAGAGAAAGACAGAGAAAAACCAAAAGGGGCTGCAGGGGTAGGAGGAGCAAGAAGAAAAGACTCACACTAACCGAAACTAAAAAGAAAAACAAAACTATACAACACTAGCAGAAAAAATACCTGCTAAGAGTGTGAAAATTTTCAACCTTTCATCCTATGTACTCAATGATCCAGAATTGAACCTATTAGGCAAAGGTCTTTCCTTTTGCCCTGTAAACAAAATTAATGACTTTGATTTATATGTTGATCTGAATAAGTTCACCAGAAATCTTACACTTACAAGACATTTCTCTTTACCCAACCATCACATCAAATTGGTTGGGGAAACAGACGAATCAAGACCTAACATACACCCCTCTCCTATACACACAGAGCTGAAACCCCCATCCAATTTCTATCCGCTTCATCATAGGGGTCACTTCATTGAGACCTTTTTTGACTTCGTGGCTGCAGATTTTAGAGGTCCAGACCAAAAACCCTCCAAGAACCCTAACTTATCCATCAATGAGAAAATAGCACTCAAATCGCTGTCAAACAACCACAACCTAATTATAAGAAGCGCAGACAAAGGAGGTGGGATCGTACTACAATACAGACAGACATATCTGGAGGAAGCAGAGAAAATCTTGGGAGATCAGATGTACTATATCACTCTTCCCCACAATCCTACAACTGAGTATCAAAAAATATGTTTGGAACTAATAAACAAAGCGTACACTGATGGTGTAATAAACAAAAAAGAAAAGGAATTCATGATAGTCAAAAATCCTAGAACAGCCTTGTTTTACCACTTACCAAAGGTTCACAAAGATATTGTGAACCCCCCCAGGCAGACCTATCATTGCAGGTATTGGATCCATTTCCAGCAATATGTCCAAATACATGGATATTATTTTACAGAAATATGTAATTTCATTGGAATCATTTCTAAAAGACACCCCGACAGTTATCAAACTATTGGAGGATGTCAAATGGTATCCATCATACAAATGGGCTACCTTAGACGTGGCAGCACTATACTCGAATATACCCCATTAGTTGGGTATAGATACCATAGGCAATATATTGGAATTAGACACAGATATGCCCTCCATCCAAAAACAATTTATTTGTGATTGCATCTCTTACATCTTGAATCACAACTATTTCACATTTGAACACAGAATATATCGGCAGACCCATGGAACCACTATGGGGACGCGTTTCGCCCCTGCCTTGGCTAATATCTACATGGGAGCATATGAAAACGAACTCATTTACACCAACCATGAGTGGTCTGACAACATAATATTTTATAAAAGGTATATCGATGATCTTCTCTTCATTTGGGATGGCACAGAACAAGAATTCAAGCTATTTACAGAATATTTGAACAAAAATAAATTCAATATTTCACTGTCTGGAAAATGCTGTGACACTAAAATAGAATATCTTGATTTAGAACTTTCCCATGAAGATCATAATATTATCACCAGAACATATTTCAAACCAGTAGATTGCAATAGCCTCTTATCCTATCATAGCTGCCATTACAAAAAATGGAAAGTGAATCTGCCATACGGTCAATTTCATCGGTTTAGAAGGAACTACACCAAAATTAAGGACTATAAAACTCAAAGTAAAATTATGACTCAAAGACGTCAAGAAAAGGGCTAGCCTAACAGCATTATCAAAGCAGCATATTTACGTGCTTTGAAGGGAAAACCCGTAGAGAACCTCCAAGCAAGTCTTGGACACACCGAACCTACCGGAAGCCATCCCCAAACCGGACCTATGGAACCCACCAGGAGCGACCCACAGACTAAAACTGAATCATTTAAACACAACTTCATAACCACATATTCCACCTCACATCATAAAATCCAGAAGATATGGTACTTAACAAACATTGGAACATTCTTCTCCAAGATCCTTTCTTAAAAGACAAAATTTCCCAACAACCCAGAATAACTTATAGGAGGGCAAAGACCCTGAAGAACACCTTGGCACCCAGCCAATTACGAGACAAACAAGAAAATCCAACCATTCCAAACCTGAAATTGGGCACTTTTAAATGCAATATGAAAAGATGTAAATGCTGTCTAAATATTAGGGATACCACCTTAAAATTTAAAAGCAACATCATAGGAGAATTATTTTCCATAAAATCCAGGATTGACTGTTCCAGCACATACGTCATTTACCTATTAGAGTGTCCATGTAACATGCAAATATGTGGGACGGGCCATTCAACAATTACGGTCGAGGATGAATAAACATCGATTCAATATATCAAATGGATTCATGAACCATGGCGTATCTAGACACGCCGCTATGGCACACAATAAAGATTTTTCTGGCTTTTCCTTAACTGCCATTGAACACATTCCCCATAATACTCAAAACAGGTTTGACAAGCTCCAAAGGCGCGAATCATACTGGATTTATAAAATTAATTGTCTAAATCCAGTGGGCCTAAATGAAGTTGCTGATATTATCCGGTAATCACCATCCGGTTTCTTATATTCCCATAGACTATTTATCCAGTATCTAACATATTAACACATGCTGATCTTGTTAATTGCTTATCATTCTCCCACATTCACCTACACCCACCTAACGTCAGGAGCATCCCTACACATTATGCCCAATCATGGACACACAATGGCTCAGAAGTGTAGGCTTTATTCATGTATAATATTGTTGTTGTATTAGGGCCTTTAGTACTATTAATTTTTTTTTATATAATTATTTGTATCCTATGGTATTCATATGCCCCATTATCATCATTGTGTTCTACACCCCAGATCTAGTCCTTTACACTATGCATACGTATATGCAATATATGTCCTATCCTTTCTCTGTCACTATTGAAGGTTGCTTTTATGTATTTTTATCCTTATATATACCTGTTTTTAGCTGCCTTAGGAGAATTAGGCTTGTTTCTCACCTGCCCCACTTCCACATCTTTGCCCAGCGCATGCGCCGCGAGATGTAAACATAGCGGCGTAGTCTCCACGTGCTGGTTCCATCTGCCCTGTGCAGGCGCTAGATGACGGATCCTGCGCACGCGCCACAATACATCTAGTGGATCCTGTATGCCTTCCTCCCCCTCTCTGTGCGCAGGCACCAGGCGCCGGCCAACTCGCCGCTACGGACGCGTGTGCAGTGATGAGATCTACACTGCTCCAGCCCTCGCCGCGCACTGTCAACACAGCGTGCGGCTCAAACCTCAGTATCATGTCAGGATCCCCTGGCACTGCCGCGGGAGTCGCGATATATTAACTGTTTCTAAGATCAATTTCCATGTTCCCACTATCCCTACATATAAAGATACAGTAGGTGAGAATTTTAAACATATGAATCTATGTGTTTTATAAACAAAACTGTGTATGTCACGTTGTATTGTCTGAACATGCCCAGGGGATGGAGCTATCCCCCTTGGCGCCATTTTAGTTTATTTAAAACTTATATGTATGTTATGCCTACTATTCTGAAGAAGGGGCCCTAGAGCCCTGAAACGCGTCAATATCTGGCTGAATACATTTTACTGAAATCCGGTCTTGATATTTCCTTCTCTACTAACACTATCATATCGGTAGGTGCATGCCTTGACCGATCCCGGGAAAGCAGCACCCCTATACCTATACGCTGATACTGTGGTTGTGTCCGACACACAACCCGACCAGGTGAGCATACTGGAATTACTTGGCTATTCAGCCCATCCTTCTATGCTGTGTACCAGACGGTATTGTTCTATGAGGAGCTCTGCCTTTTTGTCTCTATAGATTGCCTGCACAATTTTGTGGAAGAGAAGGTGGGCCAGTCCTTCAGCCTGTCGGTCTGTACCAAAGTGCATGGCAGCGCTGCCATCAGGAGCTGTAACTAATGTCAGGGACAATACATTTTCTTGTCAATACATGGCTAACTGGGTGAATGTGATTCCTGCACAGCCACAACACCAACTTGGACATTTCATGCCGCTTCCTCCTCCAAGCTCTCAGGCCATTGGTCCTGTGACAGTGTGCCACTCTGCCTCCTCATCCTCCACGGTTTCTTCAGCCTCCACTGCCCAGACAAGTCTCAGTGGCCCTTCAGCATACCATGTATGCAGGGCACGGCGTTGTCACGCTGTTCTTCACATGGTTTGCCTTGGAGATCAGAGTCACACAGGAGAGGAACTGCTAAAAGTAATTTGTAAAGAAATCGGAGCATGGCTTAAAACTGGAAATGGGAACCATGGTGACTGACAACGGGAATAATATCTTGCATGCGCTGCAACAGGGAAGGCTGAGCCATGCTCCCTGCATGGCACATGTGTTCAATCTGGTTGTGAAGCAGTTCCTGAAGTGTTACCCACACTTGCAAGACATCCTAACAATGGGAAGGAAACGTTGCATGCACTTCAGTCACTTGAATACCGCAAAGCACACCCTCCTTGAGATGCAGCATCAGAACGGTAACACCCAACATAGTCTGATTTATGACGTTGCCACGTGTTGGAATTTCACCCTCCATATGTTGGACCGACTGTACGAACAGTGAAAACCATCACCGATTTCTTGATGATCTAATCAGATAGGGGTAATCTCCTGTTTAATGTGAACCTGTGACAGCTCATACATGACATCTGCCGTTTGCTCAGGCCCTTTAAGGAAGCCACATTATTAGTAAGTAGCCAGGATTATGGGATGAACAACGTCATTCCGCTGTTGGAAACGTTGGCTGGTCAGGCCACTGGAGACGTAATGCCTACATCTCACAGCCACATGAGCCCTGTGGGGGGTGAACTGGAGGAGGAAGTGGGGGAGGGGCATAGTGGAGCACAGTTTAAGTTTCGCCAAATGGGTGGTTTTTGGTGCTGGGGAGCTGTGTCAGTAGCAGTACCAGCTCCATCAGAAGCAGCCTGAGTCTACAGTCGATGATGAGTCACGTAGTAAAGCAACTCATCAGCAGCAGGTACACCAGGAAGAGGACCTGAACCAGCAGATGGTGGCGTACCTTGACATTCCCATGCCAACACACCTTGAAGATCGGCTGGACTTCTGGGCAGCCAAACTTTATTTGTGGTCGCAACTAGCAGAGTTTGCCCTGGAAAAGCTGTCCTACCCGGCCAGTAGTGTGCCATCAGAGCGGGTGTTTAGTGCAGCGGGGGCCATAGTCATTTAAAGGATAACTTGTCTGTCCACAAAAAATGTGGAGAGACTGACCTTTGTGAAGATAAATCATGCATGGATCAGCCAGGATTTCCAACCACCAATGGTGGTCTCCTCATGCTTCTGCCATCTCCAGGCTGTGCCATTCAGACACTATATGGTCTCCTCATGCTTCAGTCAACTCCAGACTGTGTTATTGAGCCATTATATGGTCGCCTCATGCTTCAGCCACCTCCAGGTTGTGTCATTCAGCCAATATATGGTTCACTGATGCTGCTGGGCCTAAAAATTTTATGGTAGCACTAGCTACCATAAATCTTCAATTTAAATTTCTAAATTCAGCTGTTAATCTTAGAGATTGTGAAGCCCTAGTGTCTACTCATGCTGCTGCAAACTCCAGGCTGTGTCATTCAGCAACTATATGGTCACCTAATGCTGCCAACACCTCCACGCTGTGTCATTTAGACACTATATGGTCTCCTCATGCTGCCAACACCTCCACGCTGTGTCATTTAGCCACTATATTGTCTCCTCATGCTGCCAACACCTCCACGCTGTGTCATTCAGCCACTATATAGTCTCTTCATACTCATGCCACCTCCAGGCTCTGTCATTGTGCCGCTCTGCAGCAGTGATTCTACAAGTAATGCCTGTAATCTGCATGTCATACTGAATTACAGTTTATTTCACTACCCCAGCATACTCCATATGCGTGTTAGAACAAAGCAAAGTGTTCTACACCCCTATTGAGGCTCTCTGGAGTCCAGAAATAGCCGTTTTTAATATAGTCGTTTTTAATTTCAAAAGTTTGCTCATCTCTACTGAGAACAAGCAGGGCTCTGTGCAGTGAGGCTCTGTGACATGCCCCTGGCTCACACAACAGGATGATTGACAAGCCAGGAGCCTGCACAGAGCCCTGCTTGAACTGCCCCCACTTCCTGTATTAGGTCTCCTCACAGAGACACACAGGCAATAGCTCCAGGGACAGATTTTTTTCACCCAAAAATATACACATTTTTTTTAATCAATGTATATTACAAATATCCATTGAATTATCTACCTTCTATAAAAAGATTTTGCCAATGACAGGTACACATTAAGGCAAAATAATTGTCTAGTTTAAATTATTGTTTTTTAAATAAAATCCTACATGGCAATTCTAAATAAAAAGTAAATAAATGGGAGTTCCTAATTTATTAACCAATGGAGCTGCTATGAATGTCTTGCGTTCACTGGGCATATTACATGGACATTCTGAAATGGAATATAAAAAATGTAACTTTTTTTTTTGTAAAGTGGACCTGTCAGCAGAAAAAAAACATGGGTATAAATTTGGCTAGATAGGGCTAGTCCTCAAGATTCCTGGCATATCTTTTTTAATCTCCATAGTCCTTCCCGTTGCCAGAATATAAGACTATTTGTTATTATGCAAATAAGCTCAAAAGCCCTAGGGGTATTCTCCAAGCCAGTAAGTGCCCATGTAAGTCAAGGACATGTCTTCTCTAGTACTGCCCCACAGCCAGCTTGCATCCACCTACCTGTTTGGCTGATAAAGTGTAAATAGTGAGAACATAGGCTGGATTTACCTGGGCTCTTGCTGTACTGGGGAAAGCCATGTGCTTATCTATACCCCTGTTTTACTGCTTTAACCAGTTTAAAAGTCAGCCCCTGATATCAAATGTGCATAATCACAGCAAATATTCATTGATGTAAAGCTTCTGTAATTACAAATTGTAGTATTTTAATATGAAAACAATGAAGATAGGTACAAATGGTGTCATGTTGGTACCAAGTTAAACTGCCATATTTGAAGGATCAGCCATGTTTGCTTGTTAACTCCAATGACCCATTCATGTTTAATTTTACTCTTTTTCCAAAATAATCTTCATCTGTTCTGTAATAAATCTTTTCTTAATGAATATAAAGCATGTAGTATACTAGCATGACTTTATGAAAGCATGTCATTGTGTTGAACTAGAATATTAATACAAAGTGCAAATGTAAAGCACAAACTAGCACGCAAACCTTGTGAAGAATGCAGAGAAAACAAAGTTATCATTATAAATGAACTTCCAATGTTGCTATTACATTAATATAACCCCAATATCTCAGTAGTTTATGTCTATGTATAGAGATGAGCGAATCGAAGTTGATGAACCCGAATTTGTTACGAATTTCATGAAAAATTCGATTCGCAACGAATACCTCTGCGATTCTATCGCGCGGATCGCTTCATTATACCCCATTTTGCAGCGTTCCAGGCTATAGGGGACCTAAGATGGCGGATCCACATGTGAGTACATGGGGCAGGGGATTATGGGAGGGCGGGAAACAGCGGCAGGAATGAAGGTAGGCGGGCTGACCCTGAATCACATGTGAGATGCAGCCTATCAGTGTTCACTGACCCCTGTGATGTCACAGCCCATATATAATCGGCGGCCATCTTGCCTCTCTTCATTTAATTATGCACTCAGATGGAGAGGACGGGACTGCGTGTGTGTGAATAGCTCATATCACAGCGTTACACTGCAACTGCTACTCACATCAGCATTAGGGAAAGGCAGGAGTGCAGAGTGTTTGCTGTTACACTGAGAAGGATCATTGATTGCTAAATCTCCTATTCACGTTATTGAGCATTGCAGCAGAGAGGGGCAGATAGCTGTCAGCTGCCTCATACAGATCTCCAAGCTGCCTGAACTTTCTGAAGCATCTTATCTCCTCATTGTTCAGCCCAATTGAGTTTATTTTTGTTTGCTCCACAAAACTTCTGCTGCTCAGAATTGTGTGACAGAGTGCAATTTAGGGTTTAATCCCTGGATTTTTTTTTTTGTGGTGCTGCACTGTTGGGTCCTGCTGCTGTTCAGAAATACGTGATTGTTCAGTGGACTGTAGTGCATTTGCACCATTTTGTACCTGTTAATCTGTCAAGGGGCTGGCTACATACTGTGCAAGTCCAAACAATACTATTCACCGGCTGTTTGCTTTTTTTAAACAGTTTTTCTGCGTATAGTTACGCATATATAACTGCCCTCATCAGTGCATACTGCATAGGTACATGCAAGTACTGTATCATTTAGTACCTGTTAAGCTGTCAAGGTGCTCCATACCGTCAAAGTCCAAACAATAGTTTCCACCGGCTGGTGTTTTACAAAAATACAGAGTTTTTTATGCTAATAGGCATATTACTGCCCTCATCAGTGCATACCGCATGCGTACATCCAAGTATTGTACCATTTAGTACCTGTTAAGCTGTCAAGGTGCTCCATACCGTCAAAGTCAAAACAATAGTATCCACCGGCTGGTGTATTACAAAAATACAGAGTTTTTTCTGCTAATAGGCATATTACTGCCCTCATCAGTGCATACCGCATAGGTACATCCAAGTATTGTACCATTTAGAAGCTGTCAAAGTGCTCCAAACCGTCAATGTCAAAACAATAGTATCCACTAGCTGGTGTTTTACAAAAATACAGAGTTTTTTCTGCTAATAGTTAGGCATATTACTTCCCTCATCAGTGCACACTGCATACGTACATCCAAGTATTGTACCATTTAGTAGCTGTCAAGGTGCTCCAAACCGTCCAAGTCCAAACAATAGTATCCACTGGCTGGTGTTTTACAAAAATACAGAGCTTTTTCTGCTAATAGGCATATTACTGCACTCATCAGTGTATACCACTTACGTACATCCAAGTATTGTACCATTTAGTACCTGTTAAGCTGTCAAGGTGCTCCATACCGTCAAAGCCCAAATAATAGTATCCACCGGCTGGTGTTTTAAAAAAATACAGAGTTTTTCTGCTAATAGGCCCTCATCAGTGCATACCGCAAACGTACATCCAAGAATTGTACCATTTAGTACCTGTTAAGCTGTCAAGTTGCTCCATATCGTCAAAGTCCAAACAATAGTATCCACCGGCTGGTGTATTACAAAAATACTGAGTTTTTTCTGCTAATAGATAAGCATATTACTGCCCTCATCAGTGCATACCGCATAGGTACATCCAAGTATTGTACCATTTAGTAGCTGTCAAGGTGCTCCAAACCCTCAAAGTCCAAACAATTGTATCCACCACCTGGTGTTTTACAAAAATACCGAGTTTTTTCTGCTAATAGTTAGGCATATTACTGCCCTCATCAGTGCATACCGCATAGGTACATCCAAGTATTGTACCATTTAGAAGCTGTCAAAATGCTCCAAACCGTCAATGTCAAAACAATAGTATCCACTGGCTGGTGTTTTACAAAAATACAGAGTTTTTTCTGCTAATACTTAGGCATATTACTTCCCTCATCAGTGCATACTGCATACGTACATCCAAGTATTGTACCATTTAGTAGCTGTCAAGGTGCTCCAAACCGTCCAAGTCCAAACAATAGTATCCACTGGCTGGTGTTTTACAAAAATACAGAGCTTTTTCTGCTAATAGGCATATTACTGCACTCATCAGTGCATACCACTTACGTACATCAAAGTATTGTACCATTTAGTACCTGTTAAGCTGTCAAGGTGCTCCATACCGTCAAAGCCCAAACAATAGTATCCACCGGCTGGTGTTTTAAAAAAATACAGAGTTTTTCTGCTAATAGGCCCTCATCAGTGCATACCGCAAACGTACATCTAAGAATTGTACCATTTAGTACCTGTTAAGCTGTCAAGTTGCTCCATATCGTCAAAGTCCAAACAATAGTATCCACCGGCTGCTGTTTTACAAAAATACAGAGTTTTTTCTGCCAATAGTTAGTAGTGTTGAGCGGCATAGGCCATATTCGAATTCGCGAATATTCGCGAATATATGGACGAATATTCGTCATATTCGCGAATATTCGCATATTCGTAATAGTCTCGTTTTATTTTCGCATATGCGAATATTCGCGCATGCTAAAATTAACATATGCGAAAATTTGTATGAGCAAAAATTAATATATGCGGAAATTCGCATATGCGAAAATTATCATATGCACATTTTCGCATATGCGAAGATTCGCACACCAGTCTCACACAGTAGTATCAGAGCCTTCTTACACCACATAAGCTGGAAGCAGAGAGGGATGATCACTGTGATGTGTACAGTGAAAAAAAAAAAAACGAATATTCGTAATTACGAATATATAGCGCTATATTCGCGAATATTCGCGAATTCGCGAATATGCGATATTCGCGAATAAAATTCGAATTGCGAATATTCGCGAGCAACACTAATAGTTAGGCATTTTACTGCCCTCATCAGTGCATACCGCATACGTACATCCAAGTATTGTACCATTTAGTACCTGTTAATCTGTCAAGGTGCTCCAAACCATCAAAGTCCAAACAATAGTATCCACCGGCTGGTGTTTTACAAAAATATTGTACCATCTAGTACCTGTTAATCTGTCAAGGGCCTACATACTGTGAAAGGACAGCCGTAAGTAATCACCTGCTGCTGTTCTAGACAAATAATGTTTAACCCCTTAAGGACCCAGCCATTTTACACCTCAGGACCCGGCCATTTTTTGCACATCTGACCACTGTCACTTTAAACATTAATAACTCTGGGATGCTTTTAGTTATCATTCTGATTCCGAGATTGTTTTTTCGTGACATATTCTACTTTAACATAGTGGTAAAATTTTGTGGTAACTTGCATCCTTTCTTGGTGAAAAATCCCCAAATTTTATGAAAAATTTGAAAATTTTGCATTTTTCTAACTTTGAAGCTCTCTGCTTGTAAGGAAAATGGATATTCCGAATAATTTTTTTTTTTATTCACATATACAATATGTCTACTTTATATTTGCATCATAAAATTGACGTGTTTTTACTTTTGGAAGACATCAGAGGGCTTCAAAGTTCAGCAGCAATTTTCCAATTTTTCACAAAATTTCCAAACTCACAATTTTTCATGGACCAGTTCAGGTTTGAAGTGGATTTGAAGGGTCTTCATTTTAGAAATACCCCACAAATGACCCCATTATAAAAACTGCACCCCCCAAAGTATTCAAAATTACATTCAGTCCGCGTTTTAACCCTTTAGGTGTTTCACAGGAATAACAGCAAAGTGAAGAAGAAAATTCACAATCTCCATTTTTTACACTTGCATGTTCTTGTAGACCCAATTTTTGAATTTTTACAAGGGGAAAAAGGAGAAAATGTATACTTATATTTGTAGCCCAATTTCTCTCGAGTAAGCACATACCTCATATGTCTATGTAAAGTGTTCGGCGGGCGCAGTAGAGGGCTCAGAAGCGAAGGAGCGACAAGGGGATTTTGGAGAGTACGTTTTTTTGAAATGGTTTTTGGGGGGCATGTTGCATTTAGGAAGCCCCTATGGTGCCAGAACAGCAAAAATCCCCCACATGGCATACCATTTTGGAAACTAGACCCCTTGAGGTACGTAACAAGGAATAAAGTGAGCCTTAATACCCCACAGGTGTTTCACGACTTTTGCATATGTAAAGAAATTAAAAAAAAATTTCACTAAAATGTGTGTTTCTCCCCAAATTTCACATTTTTGCAAGGGTTAATAGCAGAAAATACCCCCCAAACATTGTAACCCCATCTCTTCTGAGTATGGAGGTACCCCATAAGTTGACCTGAGGTGTACTATGGGTGAACTACAATGCTCAGAAGAGAAGGAGTCATATTTGGCTTTTTGAGAGCAAATTTTGCTCGGGGGCATGTCGCATTTAGGAAGCCCCTATGGTGCCAGGACAGCAAAAAAAAAACACATGGCATACCATTTTGGAAACTAGACCCCTCGGGGAACGTAACAAGAAATAAAGTGAGCCTTAATACCCCACAGGGGTTTCACGACTTTTGCATACGTAAAAAAAAAATAAAAAAAAATCACTAAAAGGTGTGTTTCCCCCCCAAATTTCACATTTTTGCAAGGGTTAATAGCAGAAAATACCCCCCAAAATTTGTAACCACATCTCTTCTGAGTATGGAGGTACCCCAAAAGTTGACCTGAAGTGCACTACGGGCGAACTACAATGCTCAGAAGAGAAGGAGTCATATTTGGCTTTTTGAGAGCAAATTTTGCTCGGGGGGCATGTCGCATTTAGGAAGCCCCTATGGTGCCAGGACAGCAAAATAACCCCCACATGGCATACCATTTTGGAAACTAGACCCCTTGAGGAACGTAAGAAGGCGTAAAGTGAGCATTTACCCCCCACTGGTGTCTGTCATATCTTTGGAACAGTGGGCTGTACAACATTTTTTATTTGCACAGCCCACTGTTCCAAAGATCCGTCAGACACCTGTGGGGGTAAATTCTCACTGCACCCCTTATTACATTACGTGAGGGGTGTAGTTTCCGAAATGGGGTCACATGTGGGGTTTTTTTTTTTTTGCATTTGTCAAAACCGCTGTAACAATCAGCCACCCCTGTGCAAATCACCTCAAATGTACAAATGGCGCACTCTCCCTTCTGGGCCTTGTTGTGCGCCCCCAGAGCACTTTGCGCCTACATATGGGGTATCTCCGTACTCGGGAGAAATTGCGTTACAAATTTTGGGGGGCTTTTTTCCCCTTTACCTCTTGTCAAAATGAAAAGTATAGGGCAACACCAGCATGTTAGTGTAAAAAGTTTATTTTTTTTACACTAACATGCTGGTGTAGACCCCAACTTCACCTTTTCATAAGGGGTGAAAGGAGAAAAAGCCCCCCAAGATTTGTTAGTCAATTTCTCCCGAGTACGGCGATACCCCATATGTGACCCTAAACTGTTGCCTTGAAATACGACAGGGCTCCAAAGTGAGAGCGCCATGCGCATTTGAGGCCTGAATTAGGGATTTGCATAGGGGTGGACATAGGGGTATTCTACGCCAGTGATTCCCAAACAGGGTGCCTCCAGCTGTTGCAAAACTCCCAGCATGCCTGGACAGTCAACGGCTGTCCGGCAATACTGGGAGTTGTTGTTTTGCAACAGCTGGAGGCTCCATTTTGGAAAGAGTGGCGTACCAGGTGTTTTTCATTTTTATTGGGGAGGGAGGGGGGCTGTGTAGGGGTATGTGTATATGTAGTGTTTTTTACTTTTTATTTTATTTTGTGTAAGTGTAATGTAGTGTAGTGTTTTTAGGGTACAGTCGCACGGGCGGGGGGGTTACAGCGAGTTTGAGCTGCCGCGCAAAATTTGCTGCATTGCAAACTTGCAGCCCGATACTCACTGTAAGCCGCCTGCCCATGTGAGTGTACCCTGTACATTCACAGGGGGGGACCTCCAGCTGTTGCGAAACTACTACTCCCAGCATGCCTGAGAATGTTTGGGAGTTGTGGTTTTGCAACAGCTGGAGGCACACGGGTTGGGAAACACTGAGTTAGGAAACAATGTTTCCCAACCAGTGTGCCTCCAGCTGTTGCAAAACCACAACTCCCAAACATTCTCAGGCATGCTGGGAGTAGTAGTTCGGCAACATCTTTAGAGCCAGATGTTGCCGAACTACAACTCCCAGCATGCTTGGAGTTGTAGTTTTGCAACATCTGGAGGACTAGTTTGCAGACCACTAATACAGTGGTTCCCAATCTGTGCCCTTCCAGATGTTGCAAAACTACAACTCCCAGTATGCCAAAACTGTCCAGGCATGCTGGGAGTTGTAGTTCTGCAACATCTGAAGGGCCAGATGTTACAGAACTACAACTCCCAGCATGCCTGGACAGTAAGGGCATGCTGAGGATGTGTAGTTTTGCAACATCTGGAAGGGCACAGTGGTCCAAAAACTGTGGACCTCCAGATGTTGCAAAACTGCAACTCCCAGCATGCCCAGACGCCAAGGGCTGTCTGGGCATGCTGGGAGTTGTAGTTTACAGGGTCCTATTATAGCAATGCATGTCGCTTTACGGCGACGTGCATTGCTGTAAAGGGCCCGACCGCGGCTGAAGATCTACTCACCTGTCGCCGCCGCCGCCATCTTCCTCGCCGGGATCCGGGTCTTCAGGGACGAGGTAAGTACCGGGGCCGGTCCCCAGCACTCCCCCGTCCCCCGCCGCGTCCTCCGGTCTTCCTCCCGTCCTCTCCGGACTTTCAGGGGCCGGGCAGGACGGGAGGAAGTAACCGCCCCCCCTCCTGCGATTGGTCGGTTCACTAACCGACAGATCGCAGGGGATCGGAGGAGGTGGCCGGCTTGCCACCTCGCTCCGATACTTCAGCATGGTCCTGGCTGTCTGTGACAGCCGGGATCATGCGAAATTACCGGGCGGTCGGGTCCCAGAGACCCGATCAGCCCGGTATCGCCGCAGATCGCAAGGGCGATTTCCCTTGCGATTTGCGGCGATCGCCGACATGGGGGGCCTACATGGCCCCCCTCGGCGTTTGCCCTGGATGCCTGCTGAAGGATTTCAGCAGGCATCCAGTTCCGATCTCTGCCCGGCGAGCGGCAGAGACCGGAAAACGCCAGGACGTACGGGGACGTCCTGGGTCCTTAAGGCCCAGGGTGCGGGGACGTCCCCGTACGTCCTCGGTCCTTAAGAGGTTAAAGAGTAGTGTAGCGTATTGTAATACCCTCATAAACGCACTAAGTATGTCAGGCAGAGAAGTGCCAGAATGTGCACAGAGGAGTGGCAGAGGCCTAAATACTTCAGGCACAGTTGGCAGCAGACTTGGGGCGAGTGGCAGCAGGAGTCGCAGCGAGAGGCCTGAGCTCACATTATCAGCCAGCGGTCGTGTCTCCACCAGCAACCCATCTGCTGTCGTCGATTGGTTAACACATTCATCCACATCATCACAAGTGACATCTGGCACCACCAGTCAACAGTCGGTGGGTTCCTCAGACACAACCCTCAGTTGGCATGGCCCGGTAGCATCAATTGTTGATGATGATGAAGCCGATCGTAATTGGGAGCCAGGTGCATAAGGGGCTTCATCATCATCATCAAGAGAAGAGAGTTGCAGGTTGCCCTTGAGGCAGCAAGGCGGTAGCACGGTTGGCAGTCAGCGTGGTGGCAGTAGTGGAAATTCAGGAGCCAAACGTGCCAGGGGGAGACCACCTGCTTTGCGGCAGCCTACCTTTCCGGGAGGTAGTGGAACAGGGGTTCCTGGAGACGGCGCTAGTAGCAGTCGATTAGTGCGGACTGCAGGTGGGAAAATCAGCTACTCGGCGGTGTGGAAGTTTTTCATAAGGCATCCGGAGGAGGTTCACGTAGGCACATGTAAGATCTGTCGGCAGAAGGTGAAGCGTGGCCAGGGTCCCAATGTCGGCACCACGGCCCTGTGTCAACACATGCTTGGCCACCATAAAGCGGCCTGGGAGAACCGTGGCTCCGATGTAGTGGTCCAGCCTGCTGCATCACCCAGTGGCCATCCGCTCCCTCCTTCATCCAGCTAAGGCTCCACCACCTCAGCCAAAGAGAGCTGTGTGTCAAACCCTCCTTCTGTCGCTCCTGCTTCTCCCGCTTTTAGTCAGCCATTCCGCCAACAATCCATCGGCAAAGCCAGGTCCAAGAGACAACAGTATGCACCCACTCATCCAACGGCGCAGAAGTTGAATGTGCTCCTGTCCAAGTTGCTGGTGTTGCAGTCCCTCCCTTTTCAATTGGTGGACTCTGCACCTTTCAGAGAATTGATGGCTTGTGGTGGCCGAGCCGAGGTGGAGAGTCCCAAGCCGTCATTTCTTTGTGAAGAAGGCAGTACCAGCCCTGCATAAGTTTGTACAAGAGAAGGTGGGCCAGTCCTTGAGCCTGTCGATGTGTTCAAAAGTGCACGGCAGCGCCGACGTGTGGAGCTGTAACTACGGGCAGGGACAATACTTGTCTTTTACGGCTCACTGGGTAAATGTGGTTCCTGCACAGCCACAACAGCAACTTGGACAGCGCTTCCTCCTCCACGCTCTCGCTCCCAGGCAGTTGGTCCTGTTACAGTGTGCGACTCCGCCTCCTCATGCTCCACCGTGTCCTCAGCCTCCACTGCACGTCCAAATCTCGGTGGCCATTAATCGTACCATGTGTGTAGGGCACGGCGGTGTCAAGCTGTTCTTCACATGGTTTGCCTTGGCGAACGGAGTCACACAGGGGAGGAACTGCTAAAGTTCATTCGTAAAGAAATCCGAGTATGGCTTACTCCACGAAATCTGGAAATGGGAACTATGGTGACAGACAACGGGAAGAACATCGTGTCCGCGCTATGACAAGGAAGTGTGAAACATGCGCCCTGCATTGCACACGTGTTGAATCTGGTTGTCAAGCACTTCCTCAAGTCTTCACCCCATTTGCAAAACATCCTGAAAAGGGCAAGGAAACTGTGTATGCACTTCAGCCACTCGTACACCGCCAAGCACACCTTCCTTGAGCTGCAGCGTCAGAACGGTATCCCACAACATAGTCTTATTTGTGACGTTGCCACACGTTGGAATTCCACCCTCCATATGTTGGATAGACTATACGAACAAAGAAAAGCCATCACCGATTTCTTGATGATCCAAGCAGATAGGAGTACTCCCCTGTGTAACTTCAATGTGAACCAGTGGCAGCTCATACGTGACCCCTGCCGTTTGCTGAGGCCCTTTGAGGAAGCCACATTTTTTGTGAGTCGCCTGGATTACGCCATGAACAACGTAATTCCACTCCTACATTTCCTACAACAAATGATTGAAACCTTGGCTGGTCACGGCAATGGAAACGTTGCACCTACATCTCAAGGCTACATGGCCCTGTGGGGCTGAACTGGAGGAGGAGGATGATGAGGGGCAGAGCGGAGCACAGTTTAGGTTGGATGAGATGGCCAGTGTTTCTAGTCTTCGGACAGGAGAAGAGGAGCAGGAGCAGCCAGAGGAGCTGGAGGGTTATGAGGAAGTTGAGACAGAGGACCAAGACACACCGTGGCAGTATGCAGTGGAGATGGAGGCAGGTAGTCCCTCCGAGTCACTGGCGCAAATGGCACGATGCATGCTCAGTTGCTTGCGTAGTGACCCCCGAATTGTCAAAATTCGTCAGCGGGATGACTTCTGGATCTCCACCTTATTAGACCCTCGCTACCGTCCCAAAATGTGGGGCCTTTTTTACACCCACTGAGAGGGAGGACAAACTGACCTACTACAGAGACATTCTACGTATTTAGTTGGCTGATGGTCCATCCACTTGCAGGTCTGACTCGGGGGCCCCTCTGCGCTCACCTTCCACTGCCATGGCTGCTGGGGAGGGGAGGGGTGGGAGGAGCAGTACCAGCTCAATCAGCAGCAGCCTGAGTCTACAGTCGCTGATGAGTAGCTTTCTTCACCCGCATAGTGAAGCAACTCATCAGCAGCAGGTAGACATGGAGCAGGACCTGAACCAGCAGGTGGTGGCATACCTTGACATGGCCATGCCAACAACCATTGAAGATTCGCTGGACTTCTGGGCAGCCAAACTTGATTTATGGCCACAACTAGCAGAGTTTGCCCTGGAAAAGCTGTCCTGCCGAGCCAGTAGTGTGCCATCAGAGTGGGTGTTTAGTGCGGCCGGGGCCATAGTCGCCCTAAGGCAAACTCGTCTGTCCACCAAAAATGTGGAGAGACTGACGTTTGTCACGATGAATCAGGGATGGATCAGCCAGGATTTCCAGCCACCAATGCCAGATGCCTCAGAGTAGATTGACAAAGCTGCTACACCAACATTTCCCAATTATGGTTGGTTATGAAACCCTCTTGGGTTATCAATTAGGGTTATGGAACCCTCTTTGGTACTGCGATTGCCTGCTCCTGGCTCATCCTGTGTCTTTCAGGAACTACTTGCCTCACTGATGCTTCTGGCCTTGGGCCTTTAATTTTTGGATGTTTAGCAGTAGCTAAATATATGCTTAATGCAAATGTCAACATTGATCTTTAAATGTAAGGGGTTATGAAACCCTCTTGGGTACTGCGAATGCCTGCTCCATACTCATTCTGTGTCTTTCAGGAACTACTTGCCTCCCTGCCCTCAGGCCTTGGGCCTTCAATTTTTGGATGTTTAGCAGTAGCTAAATACATACTTAATGCAAATTTCAACATTGACTTTTAAATGTAAGGGGTTGGTTATGAAACCCTCTTGGGTACTGCGAATGACTGCTCCTGACTCATTCTGTGTCTTTCAGGAAATAATTGCCTCCCTGATGCCTCAGGCCTTGGGCCTTAAATTTTTGGAAGTTTAGCAGTAGCTAATACACGTTTAATGCTAATTTCAACAATGATCTTCAAATTCTCGGCGTTCTGCTAGGGCCTTCTCCTACCCCACCGGGGCCGATCCGAAGACCTCACTAAACCATCCAATCGGTAGTACAGACATGCGGTGTGTACAAAGGGCAGGAACTTAATGAACCCGAGCTCATGACCGGCGCTTAGTTGTGATTCTTCTTTCCTGGCAAATAATTGCAATCCCTGATCCCTATCGCAAAGGGGGTTCAGCGAGTTACTCGCACCTGTCAGTGAAAGATAGACACACGCTGGTCCGTTCAGTGTAGCGCACGTGCAGCCACGGACATCTGAGGGCATAACACACCTGTTATTGCTCGATCTCGTGAGTGATCGTGCAATGTAAGGGGTTATTAAAGCCTCTTGGGTACTGCTGATGCCTACTCCTGACTGCTCCTGTGTCTTTCAGGAACTACTTGACTTCCTGATGCTTCTGGGCTTGGGCCTTTAATTTTAGGATTTTTGAAATACATATATACATGCTTAATTAAAATTTCAATATTTATGGTGCAATGTATGGGGTTATTAAACACTCTTGGGTAGTGTTTTTTTCAAATTTTCTGATAATTATCACAGTAATAAACTTGAATTTTCCACAATAATAACCATTACACCATTGAACGATTGTTGCGTTTGATTTTTTAAGTAAAATTTTCTTTTATAGAAGAATGTCTTTTTGTGGTCCACCGTCCTGCATTATAGAGTCTTCTGGACTCTTGGATATGTGCTTGTTCTTAAACAAAGGTACAAAAACCAAAAATGGCCGGTCAGGGCTATGGAGACGTTACGCCTACATCTTATGGCCACATGAGCCCTGTGGGTGCTTGTGAGATTATGTCCTTTGTACCCACACGGCTGGGTCCGGGACACAAATTTTGATTTAAATTTCAAATAAAAATATCACACATTTCAATGGTCTCCTCATGCTGCAGCCAACTCCAGGCTGCTGTCACGATGCCGGCTGGCAGGTAGTGGATCCTCTGTGCCAGAGAGGGATTGGCGTGGACCGTGCTAGTGGACCGGTTCTAAGCCACTACTGGTTTTCACCAGAGCCCGCCGCAAGGCGGGATGGTCTTGCTGCGGCGGTAGTGACCAGGTCGTATCCACTAGCAACGGCTCACCTCTCTGGCTGCTGAAGATAGGCGCGGTACAAGGGAGTAGGCAAAAGCAAGGTCGGACGTAGCAGAAGGTCGGGGCAGGCAGCAAGGATCGTAGTCAGGGGCAACGGCAGAAGGTCTGGAAACACAGGCAAGGAACACACAAGGAACGCTTTCACTGGCACTAAGGCAACAAGATCCGGCGAGGGAGTGAAGGGGAAGTGAGGTGATATAGGGAAGTGCACAGGTGTACACACTGATTGGAACCACTGCGCCAATCAGCGGCGCAGTGGCCCTTTAAATCGCAGAGACCCGGCGCGCGCGCCCTAGGGAGCGGGGCCGCGCGCGCCGGGACAGAACAGACGGAGAGCGAGTCAGGTAGGGGAGCCGGGGTGCGCATCGCGAGCGGGCGCTACCCGCATCGCGAATCGCATCCCGGCTGGCAGCGGAATCGCAGCGCCCCGGGTCAGAGGACGTGACCGGAGCGCTGCCGCGGGGAGAGTGAAGCGAGCGCTCCGGGGAGGAGCGGGGACCCGGAGCGCTCGGCGTAACAGTACCCCCCCCCTTGGGTCTCCCCCTCTTCTTAGAGCCTGAGAACCTGAGGAGCAGACTTTTGTCTAGGATGTTGTCCTCAGGTTCCCAGGATCTCTCTTCAGGACCACAACCCTCCCAGTCCACTAAAAAAAAATTTTTCCCTCTGACCTTTTTGGCAGCTAAAATTTCTTTGACCGAGAAGATGTCCGAGGAGCCGGAAACAGGAGTGGGAGGAACAGATTTGGGAGAAAAACGGTTGAGGATGAGTGGTTTGAGAAGAGAGACGTGAAAGGCATTAGGGATACGAAGAGAGGGAGGAAGAAGAAGTTTATAAGAGACAGGATTAATTTGACACAAAATTTTGAAAGGACCAAGATAGCGTGGTCCCAACTTGTAGCTAGGGACACGGAAGCGGACATATTTAGCGGAGAGCCATACCTTGTCTCCAGGGGAAAAAACGGGGGGAGCTCTTCTTTTCTTATCCGCGAACTTCTTCATGCGTGATGAAGCCTGTAAGAGAGAATTTTAGGTTTCTCTCCATATGATGGAAAGGTCACGAGAAATTTCATCCACAGCGGGCAGACCAGAGGGCAAGGGAGTAGGGAGGGGGGGAAGAGGGTGACGGCTGTACACCACGAAAAATGGGGATTTGGAGGAAGACTCAGAGACCCTGAAGTTATACGAGAATTCGGCCCATGGGAGGAGATCTGCCCAGTCATCCTGGCGGGAGGAAACAAAATGTCGCAAATAATCACCCAAGATCTGGTTAATCCTTTCTACTTGTCCATTGGACTGGGGATGATATGCAGAAGAAAAATTTAATTTAATCTTGAGTTGTTTACAGAGAGCCCTCCAGAATTTAGACACGAATTGGACGCCTCTATCCGAGACAATCTGCGTAGGCAACCCGTGAAGACGAAAAATGTGTACAAAAAATTGTTTAGCCAACTGAGGCGCAGAAGGAAGACCAGGAAGAGGGATGAAATGTGCCATTTTGGAGAATCGATCAACGACCACGCAAATAACAGTGTTGCCACGGGAAGGGGGTAAATCAGTAATAAAATCCATACCAATCAGAGACCAAGGCTGTTCGGGGACAGGCAGAGGATGAAGAAAACCAGCGGGCTTCTGGCGAGGAGTCTTATCCCGGGCACAGATAGTGCAGGCTCGCACAAAGTCCACAACATCCGTCTCCAGAGTAGGCCACCAATAGAAGCGGGAGATGAGTTGCACAGATTTCTTGATACCCGCATGACCTGCGAGATGGGAGGAGTGACCCCATTTGAGGATTCCGAGGCGTTGGCGAGGGGAAACAAAGGTCTTTCCTGGAGGAGTCTGCCTGATGGAGGCAGGAGAAGTGGAGATCAGGCAGTCAGGTGGAATGATGTGTTGCGGAGAGAGTTCAACTTCTGAGGCATCCGAGGAACGAGAGAGAGCATCGGCCCTAATGTTCTTATCGGCAGGACGAAAGTGAATCTCAAAATTAAATCGGGCAAAGAACAGAGACCACCGGGCCTGGCGAGGATTCAGCCGTTGGGCAGACTGGAGGTAGGAGAGGTTCTTGTGGTCGGTGTAGATAATAACAGGAGAACTTGATCCCTCCAGCAGATGCCTCCATTCCTCTAGTGCTAATTTAATGGCTAGAAGCTCTCGATCCCCGATGGAGTAGTTCCTCTCCGCTGGAGAGAAGGTCCTAGAGAAAAAACCACAAGTGACAGCATGCCCGGAAGAATTTTTTTGTAGAAGAACAGCTCCAGCTCCCACTGAGGAGGCATCAACCTCCAATAGGAAGGGTTTGGAAGGGTCAGGTCTGGAGAGGACGGGAGCCGAAGAAAAGGCAGACTTGAGTCGTTTAAAGGCGTCTTCTGCTTGAGGGGGCCAGGACTTGGGATCAGCATTTTTTTTGGTTAAAGCCACGATAGGAGCCACAATGGTAGAAAAATGTGGAATAAATTGCCTGTAATAATTGGCGAACCCCAAAAAGCGTTGGATAGCACGGAGTCCGGAGGGGCGTGGCCAATCTAAGACGGCAGAGAGTTTGTCTGGATCCATCTGTAGTCCCTGGCCAGAGACCAAATATCCTAGAAAAGGAAGAGATTGGCATTCAAACAGACATTTCTCAATTTTGGCATAGAGTTGGTTGTCACGAAGCCTCTGAAGAACCATACGGACATGCTGGCGGTGTTCTTCTAGATTGGCAGAAAAAATTAGGATATCGTCCAGATATACAACAACACAGGAGTATAACAGATCACGAAAAATTTCATTGACAAAGTCTTGGAAGACGGCAGGGGCGTTGCACAGTCCAAAGGGCATGACCAGATACTCAAAGTGTCCATCTCTGGTGTTAAATGCCGTTTTCCACTCGTCCCCCTCTCTGATGCGGATGAGGTTATAGGCGCCTCTTAAGTCCAATTTAGTGAAGATGTGGGCACCTTGGAGGCGATCAAAGAGTTCAGAGATGAGGGGTAAGGGGTAGCGGTTCTTAACCGTGATTTTATTAAGACCGCGGTAGTCAATGCATGGACGTAGGGAGCCATCTTTTTTGGACACAAAGAAAAATCCGGCTCCGGCAGGAGAGGAGGATTTACGGATAAAGCCCTTTTTTAGATTCTCCTGGACGTATTCGGACATGGCAAGAGTCTCTGGGGCAGAGAGAGGATAAATTCTGCCCCGGGGTGGAGTAGTGCCCGGGAGGAGGTCAATAGGGCAATCATAAGGCCTGTGAGGAGGTAGAGTCTCAGCTTGTTTTTTGCAGAAAACATCCGCGAAGTCCATATAGGCCTTAGGGAGACCGGTTACTGGAGGAACCACAGAGTTACGGCAAGGGTTACTGGGAACCGGTTTTAGACAGTTCTTGGAACAAGAGGACCCCCAACTCTTGATCTCCCCAGTGGACCAATCCAGGGCAGGGGAATGAAGCTGAAGCCAGGGAAGTCCAAGGAGAATTTCCGAGGTGCAATTGGGGAGGACCAAAAGTTCAATCCTCTCATGATGAGATCCGATGCTCATAAGAAGGGGCTCCGTGCGGAAACGTATGGTACAGTCCAATCTTTCATTATTTACACAATTGATGTAGAGGGGTCTGGCGAGACTGGTCACCGGGATGTTGAACCTGTTGACGAGAGAGGCCAAAATAAAATTTCCTGCAGATCCAGAATCCAAGAAGGCCACTGTAGAGAAGGAGAAGGCAGAGGCAGACATCCGCACAGGCACAGTAAGACGTGGAGAAGCAGAGTAGACATCAAGGACTGTCTCATCTTTGTGCGGAGTCAGCGTACGTCTTTCCAGGCGGGGAGGACGGATAGGACAATCTCTCAGGAAGTGTTCGGTACTAGCACAGTACAGGCAGAGGTTCTCCATACGGCGTCGTGTCCTCTCTTGAGGTGTCAGGCGAGACCGGTCGACCTGCATAGCCTCCACGGCGGGAGGCACAGGAACAGATTGCAGGGGACCAGAGGAGAGAGGAGCCGAGGAGAAGAAACGCCTCGTGCGAACAGAGTCCATATCTTGGCGGAGTTCCTGACGCCTTTCGGAAAAACGCATGTCAATGCGAGTGGCTAGGTGAATAAGTTCATGTAGATTAGCAGGAATTTCTCGTGCGGCCAGAACATCTTTAATGTTGCTGGATAGGCCTTTTTTGAAGGTCGCGCAGAGGGCCTCATTATTCCAGGACAATTCTGAAGCAAGAGTACGGAATTGTACGGCATACTCGCCAACGGAAGAATTACCCTGGACCAGGTTCAACAGGGCAGTCTCAGCAGAAGAGGCTCGGGCAGGTTCCTCAAAGACACTTCGGATTTCCGAGAAGAAGGAGTGTACAGAGGCAGTGACGGGGTCATTGCGGTCCCAGAGCGGTGTGGCCCATGACAGGGCTTTTCCGGACAGAAGGCTGACTACGAAAGCCACCTTAGACCTTTCAGTGGGAAACAGGTCCGACATCATCTCCAGATGCAGGGAACATTGGGAAAGAAAGCCACGGCAAAACTTAGAGTCCCCATCAAATTTATCCGGCAAGGATAAGCGTATCCCAGGAGCGGCCACTCGCTGCGGAGGAGGTGCAGGAGCTGGCGGAGGAGATGACTGCTGAAGCTGTGGTAGTAACTGTTGTAGCATAACGGTCAGTTGAGACAGCTGTTGGCCTTGTTGCGCTATCTGTTGTGACTGCTGGGCGACCACCGTGGTGAGGTCAGCGACAACTGGCAGAGGAACTTCAGCGGGATCCATGGCCGGATCTACTGTCACGATGCCGGCTGGCAGGTAGTGGATCCTCTGTGCCAGAGAGGGATTGGCGTGGACCGTGCTAGTGGACCGGTTCTAAGCCACTACTGGTTTTCACCAGAGCCCGCCGCAAGGCGGGATGGTCTTGCTGCGGCGGTAGTGACCAGGTCGTATCCACTAGCAACGGCTCACCTCTCTGGCTGCTGAAGATAGGCGTGGTACAAGGGAGTAGGCAAAAGCAAGGTCGGACGTAGCAGAAGGTCGGGGCAGGCAGCAAGGATCGTAGTCAGGGGCAACGGCAGAAGGTCTGGAAACACAGGCAAGGAACACACAAGGAACGCTTTCACTGGCACTAAGGCAACAAGATCCGGCGAGGGAGTGAAGGGGAAGTGAGGTGATATAGGGAAGTGCACAGGTGTACACACTGATTGGAACCACTGCGCCAATCAGCGGCGCAGTGGCCCTTTAAATCGCAGAGACCCGGCGCGCGCGCGCCCTAGGGAGCGGGGCCGCGCGCGCCGGGACAGAACAGACGGAGAGCGAGTCAGGTAGGGGAGCCGGGGTGCGCATCGCGAGCGGGCGCTACCCGCATCGCGAATCGCATCCCGGCTGGCAGCGGAATCGCAACGCCCCGGGTCAGAGGACGTGACCGGAGCGCTGCCGCGGGGAGAGTGAAGCGAGCGCTCCGGGGAGGAGCGGGGACCCGGAGCGCTCGGCGTAACAGCTGCGTCATTCTGGTAATATATAAAGAGCACTCGCTGTCCTAAATTTTCGTTAACATTTTTCGTAAAAAATGTTTGGCTTTTTTATTAGGGATTGTGAAGCTTTGGTGCGTACTCATGCATCAGCCAACTCCAGCCTGTGTCATTCAGGCAATATATGGTTTACTGATGGCGCTGCTGGGCCTGCGTCTGAGAATTTCAAATTTTCTCATAGGTAGCACCTGCTATCCATAAGTCTTCTTCATAAATGTCTACAATTGTTGTGTTTTTTTTGAGGGATTGTGAAGCCCTAGTGTGTACTTATGCATCAGCCAACTCCAGGGTGTGTCATTCATGCAACATATAGGTAGCACCCGCTGTCCTAAATATTCTTAAAATTATTTTTAAAATGGTTGCTTTTTCTTTGGGATTCTGAAGCCCTGGTGTGTACTCAATGCTGCTTCCTGCTACACTCTGTCAGCCCGTTGGTCCTGCGACAGTGTGCTACTCTGCCTCCACATCCTCCTCTGTGTCTTAAGCCTCCACTGCCCGGACAAGTCTCAGTGGCCCTTCCATGTGTGCAGGTCACGGCGGTGTCACGCTGTTCTTCACATGGTTTCCTTGGCGAGAAGTCTTGGAAACAATGGCCGGTCAGGGCAATGGAGATGTTTCGCCTAAATCTCACGGCCACATGAGCCCTGTGGGGGCTTGTTGGATTTTTTCCTTCGTACCCACACGCTTGGGTCCAGGACACGCAAAGGTTGTTTTAAATGTCAAATAAAAAAATGATGGTGCTGCTGGGCCTTGGTCTGTTAATTTCAAATTTTCTCATGGGTAGCACCCGCTATCCAAAATCTTTTTCAAAAATTTCTAAAATTGTGGTGTGTTTTGGGGGGGATTGTGAAGCCCTGGTGTGTACTCGTGCATCAGCCAACTCCAGGCTGTGTATTTCAGGCAATATATGGGTTGCTGATGCTGCTGTGGGGCCTGGGTCTGGTAATTTCAAATTTTCTCATAGGTAGCACCCGCTATCCAAAATCTTTTTAAAAAATTTCAAAAATTGTGGTGTTTCTTTGGAGGGATTGTGAAGGCCTGGTGTGTACTCGTGCATCAGCCAACTCCAGGCTGTGTCATTCAGGCAATATATGGGTTGCTGATGCCGCTGTGGGGCCTGGGTCTGGTAATTTCAAATTTTCTTATAGGTAGCACCCACTATCCAAAATCTTTTTCAAAAATTTCAAAAATTGTGGTGTTTTTTTGGAGGGATTGTGAAGCCCTGGTGTGTACTCGTGCATCAGCCAACTCCAGGCTGTGTCATTCAGGCAATACATGGGTTACTGATGCCGCTGTGGGGCCTGGGTCTGGTAATTTCAAATTTTCTCATAGGTAGCACCCGCTATCCAAAATCTTTTTCAAAAATTTCAAAAATTGTGGTGTTTTTTGGAGGGATTGTGAAGCCCTGGTGTGTACTCGTGCATCAGCCAACTCCAGGCTGTGTCATTCAGGCAATATATGGGTTACTGATGCCGTTGTGGGGCCTGGGTCTGGTAATTTAAAATGTTCTCATAGGTAGCACCCGCTATCCAAAATCTTCGGTTTAAATTTCTTAATTCATCTTTTAATCTTAGGGATTGTGAAGGCCTAGTGCCTACTCATGCTGCTGGCAACTCCGGGCTGTGCCATTCATCCACTATATGGTCTCCTCATGCTGCCAACACCTCCATGCTGTGGCACATAGCCACTATATGGTGTTTTCATGCTTCAGCCTCATCCAAGCTGTGTCATTCAGCCACTATATGGTGTCCTCATGCTGACAACATGTCCATGCTGTGTCATTCAGCCACTATATGGTGTCCTCATGCTGCCAACATGTCCATGCTGTGTCATTAAGCCACTATATGGTCTCCTCATGCTGACAACACCTCCATGTTGTGTCATTCTGCCACTATATGATGTCCTCATGCTTCAGCCTCATCCAAGCTGTGTCATCCAGCCACTATATGGTGTCCTCATGCTGACAACATGTCCATGCTGTGTCATTAAGCCACTATATGGTCTCCTCATGCTGACAACACCTCCATGCTGTGTCATTCAGCCACTATATGGTGTCCTCATGCTTCAGCCTCTTACAAGCTGTGTCATTCAGCCACTATATGGTGTCCTCATGCTGACAACATGTCCATGCTGTGTCATTCAGCCACTATATGGTGTCCTCATGCTGCCAACATGTCCATGCTGTGTCATTAAGCCACTATATGGTCTCCTCATGCTGACAACACCTCCATGTTGTGTCATTCTGCCACTATATGATGTCCTCATGCTTCAGCCTCATCCAAGCTGTGCCATCCAGCCACTATATGGTGTCCTCATGCTGACAACATGTCCATGCTGTGTCATTAAGCCACTATATGGTCTCCTCATGCTGACAACACCTCCATGCTGTGTCATTCAGCCACTATATGGTGTCCTCATGCTTCAGCCTCTTACAAGCTGTGTCATTCAGCCACTATATGGTGTCCTCATGCTGACAACATGTCCATGCTGTGTCATTCAGCCACTATATGGTGTCCTCATGCTTCCAACATGTCCATGATGTGTCATTAAGCCACTATATGGTCTCCTCATGCTGACAATACCTCCATGCTGTGTCATTCTGCCACTATATGGTGTCCTCATGCTTCAGCTTCATCCAAGCTGTGTCATTCAGCCACTATATGGTGTCCTCATGCTGCCAACACCTCCACACTGTGCCCTTCAGCCACTATATTGTGTCCTCATGCTGCCAACACCTCCATACTGTGTTATTCAGCCACTATATGGTGTCCTCATGCTTCAGCCTCATCCAAGCTGTGTCATCCAGCCACTATATGGTGTCCTCATGCTGACAACATGTCCATGCTGTGTCATTCAGCCACTATATGGTGTCCTCATGCTGCCAATATGTCCATGCTGTGTCATTAAGCCACTATATGGTCTCCTCATGCTGACAACACCTCCATGCTGTGTCATTCTGCCACTATATGGTGTCCTCATGCTTCAGCTTCATCCAAGCTGTGTCATTCAGCCACTATATGGTGTCCTCATGCTGCCAACACCTCCCCACTGTGCCATTCAGCCACTATATGGTGTCCTCATGCTGCCAACACCTTCATGCTGTGTTATTCAGCCACTATATGGTGTCCTCATGCTTCAGCCTCATCCAAGCTGTGTCATTCAGCCACTATATGGTGTCCTCATGCTGACAACATGTCCATGCTGTGTCATTCAGCCACTATATGGTGTCCTCATGCTGCCAACATGTCCATGCTGTGTCATTAAACCTCTATATGGTCTCCTCTTGCTGACAACACCTCCATGCTGTGCCATTCTGCCACTATATGGTGTCTTCATGCTTCAGCTTCATTCAAGCTGTGTCATTCAGCCACTATATGGTGTCCTCATGCTGCCAACACCTCCACACTGTGCCATTCAGCCACTATATGGTGTCCTCATGCTGCCAACACCTCCATTCTGTGTCATTCAGCCACTATATGGTGTCCTCATGCTTCAGCCTCATCCAAGCTGTGTCATTCAGCCACTATATGGTGTCCTCATGCTGCCAACACCTCCACACTGTGCCATTCAGCCACTATATGGTGTCCTCATGCTGCCAACACCTCCATTCTGTGTAATTGAGCCACTATATGGTGTCCTCATGCTTCAGCCTCATCCAAGCTGTGTCATTCAGCCACTATATGGTGTCCTCATGCTGCCAACACCTCAATGCCGTGCCATTCAGCCACTAAATGGTCTCCTCATGCTGCCAACACCTCCACTCTGTAATTCAGTCACTATATGGTCTCCTGACACTGATGCCACCACCAGGCTCTTTCATTGTGCTGCTGTGCGGCAGTGATTCTAAGAGCGATGCCTGTAATCTGCATTTTTATTGTATTATTTCACTTACCCAGCACACTCCATATGCGTTTTAGAACACAGCAAAGTGTTCTATACCCCTATAGAGGCTGTATGTAGGCTAGAAACAGCCTTTTTTAATTTAGATTCGCCGTGAAAAAACTCGGATCGAAACAAACTTTTCGGGAAAATTCGGCGAATTGGCTGAATCGAATTTTTGAAAAGTTTGCTCATCTCTATCTATGTACAGTAAATGCATAGTGTCTGCCTATTCATATATATACTTAGGCCGGTCATGAACAAGACCTGGTCATGATGGTATTGGCTGAAATCTCTCCAGGGCAGAAGAGCTAAAATTATTTAGAAAGGAGAAAAGGCCAATGACTAATGGGCACCAATATGGCTTATGTTCCCTTATTGAGATTTGTTTCAGTAAACACAAGAATGCTCTCACAAATTCTGAGAGCTGGTCTGTTCCAGTTATTTTTAGTTTACTAGAAATTTTCCTTAAATAATTTATTTGAATATAAATAAATCAAAGATTCTGAATATCTTTTCTTAAAAATCTCTAAGTCACCAAAATTCAATGATCTTCAAATTGCAGGACACAAATAGCGATGAGCGGCAGGGGCCATATTCAAATTCTCCATATTTTGCGAATATATTGATGAATATTTCTCCTATGTTCGCACAATTCGCATATTCGCTATGTTCGTTCACTTTTTTGTTTATGCGAAAATCGTAATGAAATTCATATAGTGCGCATGCGCGATTCTATCTTTTAACTAACTAACACGATACCCTACACTAGAACCTATCTGCTGAACGAACCCACCCTATCTGACACTAACTATCAATTCAGTATATAATTTGATTTGCTAAAAAAAAAAAAAAAGCACAGGACAGACAGTGTTTCATTTCCTCTCACAACCACATGAAACTGCAAAAAAACGCTGCTTGGAAGAATCTTATATAGTGAAGGGGTGGGCAACTTTCCTATTGGTTGCTAGGGATGTTGCTAACCTCTGACAACTGTATTTGAATCATTGTCATCAGCCCACAAGCTAAAAGAAGGGAGGGATCAGTGTCCTTTGGAAGTGCCGATATTTGCAAATATTTGCATTTTCGCATATACAAAATATTCGCGCTCCACACTGACTGACACAGTAAATAATATTGAAGGCTTCTTTGGACCATAAACTGGAAGCAGGGAGGGATGATCACTTTTTTTTTTACACAGTACATATCATTATTGTGATGTGTACTGTGAAGAAAAAAACTAAAAATAAATATTCATCATTAGGAACATATAGCACTATATTCAAAATTTTCGCGAAATCGCAAAGTGCCTATATTCGTGGTAAAAATTCACATTTCGAATATTCACTCTCAACGCTAGACACAAGTAGAATAAGCAAAAGTATGCTAGTGACTTCTAAACTTATTATGTCAGGAAACACCTGTGCACTCTAAAGAGGCCTCTACTCATATTTTCTATAAAAAAAAAGTAGATAAATGGTTAAAAAAGAGACATCAGATAGTTTTAATAAATGTTGAGGCCCGAGGAAGCGATTTTTACCATGAACCAGTCTGCTGAATCTGTTTTTGTTCCCATGCCAAGAGAGAATGTTTTACATGTAGAAATAAAAGCTACGTTTTAACAGGGTCGGTGCCCATTTTTCCGACTATTATTTTTATAAAAAACATATAATTACCTTCTTCGCTCCCGCATTTCTACACAGTGCACTTTTTGATTAAAAGGAAACATTGAGGGGAATATTCATAGACATGTGTTATTAGGGCTCTTTATTTTGTGCCTGAAAGAGTATAAACTGTGCCTCATTCTCAGTGTTTGATTATTTCACAATTTGGGCAAATAGCACATCATTTAAATGCAGGTATATTTGGTATTAACTACGACACTTTGTGCACTACAAACTTGTGCTAAACTTTTGAAAATAGGGTGCTAATAGCGCCAAAAGCCTAGCCACACCTTTTTTTTTTATTTGAATAAAAACTAAATCGGGTTCTAATAGTGTGCCACATTTTAAGCAAAGGTGGTGAAGCTAAAGCAAAAATGATGTCGCGAACATAAAATTTTCCTTTCGTGAACGGCGAACGCGAATTTCCACAAATGTTCGCGAACCGGGCGAACCGCCATAGACTTCAATAGGCAGGCGAATTTTAAAACCCACAGGGACTCTTTCTGGCCACAATAGTGATGGAAAAGTTCTTTCAAGGGGACTAACACCTGGACTGTGGCAAGCCGGAGGGGGATCCTTGGCAAAACTCCCATGGAAAAATTACATAGTTGATGCAGAGTCTTACCTGGCAGGGGAGATACCATGATCACCAAGGTCTGAAGAACTACCAGCATTGTGGTAGAGTTTTTGCGTAGTACGATTGCAGTACTTTTCGCTCTTATTAGAACCACAATTCTCGAGAGCATACCACCAGAAGATCATCTCCTGAAACTGCCTCGGAACATCTGAAGAAGGAGAAGATCTTGAAGAATGCAGCTCCGGAAGAAGCCGAGGAAGAACTTGGAAGAAGGGAATCGGCGGTGAAATCCGGAACTTCGGAGAAGCTCGCCGCCTATGGGGACGATTTGTATAGCTCCTCCCACTGTGGACAGATTTGCATAGCTCCTCCCACCCATGAAAGAAGACTTTGTTAAGACTCTCCATAAGCAGGAAAGGAAGAGGAAAGAGCCTGCTGGAAGAAGCCATGGCCTCAACCAGCAAGTCAACCCAGGAAGCTGCAGGGCAAGGCCTGGAGGTCAAGCACCAACGACAGCAAGCTTCAACCTCCACCACAGCAAGGGAAGCACAACCCCCAACCAAGGAGCTCCAACCCTGGAGCCCTGGATGAGGCAGACTGTTGCCTTGAAGCTGAAGCCAGTGGATGGAAGGGTGCCGGATATGTCCCATGATGTGTTCTGCAAGAAGATGCTGGTGGATCAAGGCTTCTCCTCTGCGGACACCCTCGGCATTCAGACCTTCATGTCTGGGATTTTCTTCATTACCTTTGCTACCATCAGCACCTGTAGAATATACTGGGAGGCGGTAAAAGCAGTGAGTAGCAACTGCCCTATTCAAAGAGAGGAGAGGCGGGTGACGGTCTAAATGCGGAACCCACACACCCCAGGACATCTTGACATTCCTGAAGTACTTCTGCACTGTGGTGAGGGAACCCACCCACATCCTGAACTCTCTTGGATACAGGACCTGCAAGTGGTCTGTGGTCATCAGACTTAACAAGAACCCTGCCTCTCCAGATGGACTACAGCACTTGCCACCGACATTTTCCTTGGGCAACTCCACAGGACTTATCTTCTACCCAGTCATGCTGCAGACCTGCAGGAGATGTGGCAAGATGGGCCACGAAGGCAAGGACTGTAAGGTAGATGCCTGCAGGTTTTGCCAAGTGACAGGTCACACAACCAAGGATTGCCCCAAGAGCAAGAACTGCAACCTCTGCGGACTGGCGGCCCACAGCTACAAGGACTGCCCCCAGAGGGATAGAACATGGGCATCTGTGGGACGTGTGTATGGCATCGATTTAAGGAACCGGGAGATGGAAAAAGATGCTTGTTCGGTCCTCCTACTTCAAATTTGGGGCACTGCGCGTGCAATCTAATGTGCCACCAGATAGGAGTGGTGTGTTAAGTAGTACTATTCTTATCAGTTTAACCCCTGTTACGTCCCCTATCAAGAGACGTGTATATGGCATCGATTTTAGGAACCGGGAGAGGGAAAAAGATGCTTGGTCGGTCCTCCTACTTCAAATTTGGGGCACTGCACATACAATCTAATGTGCCACCAGATAGGACCGGTGTGTTAAGTAGTACTATTCTTAACAGTTTAATCCCTGTTATGTCCACTATCAGGGGACGTGTATATGGCTTTCGCTTCATCTGGGGCAAAAAGGAGAGAGTCAAGAGGACTGTAATGTATAAGGAGTCCCGCAAGGGTGAGAAAGGAATCCCGATATCCCCATTCTGCTGAGGGCCTCCTTTGCATGTGTCAGCGTGCAGCGAACTCTTGTTGAAAAGACTGGCTAAGCGGGCAGGTCAGTGGCTCAGCGGGTATGGAACCCACTCCTTTCGGATTGGGGCTGCAACCGAGGCTTCGAGAGCGGGCCTGTCAGTGCAGGGTATTGGGCACTGGAGGTCTGGTTGTTATGCGGGGTATGTTCACCCAGAATTGTTGCTTTAATGTTTTTTCTTTTTCAGATTCTCCGAGAGCCAATGTTTATTTCCTGGGTCACTCTTACTTCCATCAGGCTGCACAGAGAGCAGATTGTCGGCCTGGCGGTCGATCTTTGGGCTGCAGTGACATTGTGACTCACTGGAGAGGTATTCCGGGCATGTGGTGGCCTAGGGTATTGACGGAGGCGACGGACATCGCAAGGTTAACTCCTACTAGTGTGATTTTCGTGGTTCATGTTGCGGGGAATTACCTTTTTTCATTCCCGGGTTCCGGTCCTTATAACACTGATGAAGGTTGATGTGGAGAGAATCCCGTTTTTCTTTATGGAACTGGTGCTGGTGTGGTCGGAGATTGTTCCGAGGGTTTCGTGGCAGGGGGCCCACAATGCCGAAGCCATCTCACCATCTCGCCGGCTGGTGAACTTGCGGATGGCAAGGTTGTAGGCTCGAGAGGTGGTGTGGTTGTTCGCCACCGGGAGCTAGAAGGGGACAACAGGCATTTTATGATCCCGGACGGGGTCCACCTGAACGATATTGGCCTGGACATATTTTTGTCGGGCCTTCAGGATGGCCTAGAACAGGCACTTTTCCTCCTTAGTGGCGGTCGGAGCACCGTGTAGGTGTACACTGGCTCCTTGGTGGCCTGGTAAGAGAGGAGTTGGAGGAAAAAGTACCGAGGGCACGTATCCCTGCCAGGAGTCTGGCGGTCGGCATACCGCTTTGGTAAGAATTTCTGGTTATGTTGAGGTAAAAGCTGATGTTAAATTTTAACTGCCGGACAGTTTTATATGGTTATGTTGTTTACATAAAATAAATTTGCACGTACAAAAGATGCAGGAGGCACTCACCAGCGGGGTAATGTGAAAATAATTCTTGACTTTATTTAAGACATATAGGAGCAGGAACGGACAGATATGGACGCAGTCCACCAAGTGCAGGTAATAGCTATTTCACGCTGGTTAACAGCAATTCATCAGACCACGCCTTTGCTCTTCCGTCCAGGTGGTTAAATATACCTACCTATGTGACGTCAGAGCAAGTGGGCGTTTACTCATGACAATAATAAAAACATGTGAACAGGTGCAGTTAAAAAAATATGCAAGAATAAAAACAAGAATGGTAAGCTTGAAAGTGAACAATGATTATCTTTCATGTAAATCGCCTGCAAGAGAATAATTCTCTTTTTTAATTGAAAAGAGATAAACCACTAAGGGAGAAATTAGAGTGCAATATATATAAAGAGAAGGGAGTATACAAAGTATACTAAAGCGGACTCAGATCGAGACAGTCATTGAGTCCTATGTTCCCCTCTGCATTAGTTCTCAGTATCCATTTAGCTTCGTGTTGAAGCAGGATTTTTCTTCTATCAACATTGCCCATAGTGTGAACACGCTCCAGACCACAGAAGGTGAGCACATTAGTGTCACCTCCATGTTCATCCATAACGTGTTGAATTAACCTCGGGGAGCCCTTCTTAGTTTTTACAGAATGTATGTGTTCACGAAATCTCACAGTGAGCGCACGAATCATGCACCCAATGTAACATCTCGAGCATCTACATATAATAGCATACACGACAAAATTAGTTCTACAACATATAAAGTTCTTAATCTTTATATCTACCCCACCTAGGGTCAAAAATGTATTTACAAAAAAGAAAGGGCACGAGGAACAATTACCACACTGAAAGTTTCCTACTGGGACTGTATTTTTTAACCAATTGTTATCTGAAGGATTTGTTGAAAATTTGCTATGGACTAGCAGGTCATTAATGTTTTTACACCTTTTGAATGTAATAAGTGGTGCGTTTTTTGTATAGCCAGCTAGGTCAGGATCACTTTTCAGGATAGCCCAGTTGTCGTGGATGGCTTTCCTCACCATGGAGGCCATTGGGCTGAACTGGAAAGAGAAACAGAACCGTTGCCCTTGGAGACCGCAAGATTTTTGCTGCGTCTCGCTTTTTATTTTGTCTAGTTGGTATTTTTTATTTTTCCTGTTTTTACGTAGCAAATCATGCCGACGTTGTGACAGAGCTCTTTCTAGAGCTGCATCCAGAAGGGGTTTTGGGTAACCTCTTTTTATTAATCGTTCTCGCAAGTCCCCCGCCTGCAACATAAAACCATCATCGGTACTATTGATTCTTCTTAATCTTAAAAACTGCCCATAAGGGACAGCCTTTTTTACATGATCAGGATGGTAGCTTTGAAAATGAAGCAATGCGTTGTAGGGAGTGGGCTTGCGGTAACCTGTAGCAACCAGCTCACCCGTGCTTACCCTTACTTCGGTGTCTAGAAATTCAAGTTCACGGCAGTTTTGAAAGTGAACCTCAAATTCAGGGTATTAGTGTCATTGAGGGCAGACACAAAGTCACCAAAGGATGACTCTGTGTCTGTCCAAACAATGAACACATCGTCAACAAAGCGTTTGTAACATCGTATATGTTTAAGGAAACGATTGGTATCCGTAAAGATATACCTTTTTTCAAAAACGGCAACATAAAGATTTGCTAGATTACAAGCGACCGGAGTCCCCATTGCTACTCCGCCAACCTGGGAATACCAGGTATTATTAAATTCAAAGGTGTTGTTAGTAGGAATAAAGCGTAAAGCGTCACAAATGAAATTAATATGCAAATCACTTTTTTCTCATAAGGACAATAGTTCTCTAATGACTGAAATACTTTGGAGTTGTGGTATGCTAGTGTAGAGACTTTCAATATCTATTGAGGCTAGAATGTACTTCTCCGGCCATACCACATCTTCAAGAGTAAGCAAAAAATCATTTGTGTCCTTTTCCAAGGAGGGAATTTCAGATAACAAAGGGTGTAATAGCCAATTCAAGAATTTTGAGAGGGGTTCAGTAATAGATCCCACCCCGGAGACAATTGGTAGCAGGGTTTTATGCATTTTTGGTAAAAAATACCAGCATGCATTTTTAGGGTGCGGGGGAAATAGTTTCTCAGCTACTCTTGTAGACAGAACTCCCTTTTCTGTATGCGTTCGTAACAACGAGCGCAGTTTATCCGATTTTCTTAATTATACAACTTTAAAGGGTAACCCTTTAAAGTTGTATAATTTCTAGTGTCCTGAAGTTTGCGTGCGGCTTTCTCAAGATAGTACTGTCTGGATAGCAGTACGATGTTTCCACCTTTATCGGATTTTTTCACAACTGTATTTATATCTTTTTTAAGTCTAACTAACGCCTCCCTCTCTGTTTTGGTCAAGTTGTCGGGGGCTACAGGGTAGCATAACGCCTTGACGTCCTCCAACACCTTGGGGGGGGGGGGAGGATAAAGAAGACTTCATAGTTTTTCAAGACTTGTATAGTTTTTGTTTTGTTTTTCAAGTAAAAAAAAAAAAAAAAAAAATATATATATATATATATATATATATATATATATATATATATATATATATAGAAATCCAAGAATTCAGCAGCACACAAATTTGTGAAAAAAATAGGTGGGTGTTTATTACATCACCAGAAAAACAATGGCTTCTGTTTTTCTGGTGATGTAATAAACACCCACCTATTTTTTTCACAAATTTGTGTGCTGCTGAATTCTTGGATTTCTACTTAAGTGAGGACCCCTTACCAAGGTCTTTATTTTCAGCGTGCACCCTGTACTTTATGCAACTGAAACAGTAGTGCTGCTCTTCCTTTTCTTTTATATATATATATAATATATATATATATATATATATATATTATCTTTTTTTTTTTTTTTTTTTTTATGCAATGGAGGCAATAGAAGTAGATTAATGATAGCAGCCATAGGGGATACGATAGTGGACTAACTTCCAGCCAATGTGTCACGGGGAGCCACTCCAACCCGCTATATCACCATGACATGGTACATGATGTTTTAAATGAAGCCGGGGGTATGGAATGTGCTCGACTCCTGAGCCTGCTTTACAAATACCCAATGGCACACTGACATGGAAATATATCACGGTAAGTTAGGAGTAAATTGTACTTGCAGCCATTAGAAAAGTCTGTTTTTCATGTAAAAATTTATGAAAAACCTCACCATTTTGTCCACCCTTTATTTTATGAATATTGGTCGATTTTTTTTATGGCCAAAAACACCAGCTGTAAACAGCTGTGTGAACATGGTCTAACAGTGCTCTAAATGATAACATAGTCTGCAGCCAGAGAGACTCTACCATGATTTATTATTTTATATTTGTTTGTTATATGAATGATATCAAACGGGCATGATTTAAGTACTCTTTTGCCCACCATGGAGTTAACAGAATTTAGCTAGAAATTTGAAAAAGGAACAAATAGAAACAAAGCACTCTAAGTGCAGTTTTTCAGATATTACAATGCATTTGTAACAGAAAAATGTACAAAACCACTCACCTGGGGTTGTTGTGTTATGAGTACAACACCAATGGCGCTCCTGCTGAAGTGTGTGTTAAGGGCTTAACCAGAGCTGACAAAAAAGTGGATAGTGCTAATGAAAAAATATTACGTTTATTAACCCTTAGGGACTTAGCCCATTTTCACCTTAGGGACTCAGCCCTTTTTTGCAATTCTGACCACTGTCACTTTATGCATTAATGAGATGCTTTTACCTTTTATTCTGATTCCGAGATAGTTTTTTTTTTGTGACATATTCTACTTTAACATAGTGGTAAATTTTCGTAGTTACTTGCATAATTTCTTGGAGAAAAATCCCAAAATTTCATGAAAATTTTGAATTTTTCTAACTTTGAAACTCTCTGCTTGTAAGGAAAATGGACATACCAAATAAATTATATATTGATTCAAATACAATATGTCTACTTTCTGTTTGCATCATAAAGTTGACATGTTTTTACTTTACTTTATGTTTTGGTAGACATAAGAGTGCTTCACAGTATAGCAGCAATTTTCAAAATTTTCACGAAAATTTCAAAATCAGAACTTTTCAGGGACCAGTTAAGTTTGAAGTGGATTTGAGGGGCATTACTGTGAGTAATACCCCATAAATGACCCCATTATAGAAACTAAACCCCTCAAAGTATTCAAAATGACATTCTGAAAGTTTGTTAACCCTTTAGCTGTTTCACAAGAATAGCAGCAAAGTGGAGAAAAATCTAAATCTGCATTTTTACACGAACATGTTCTTGTAGCCCCATTTTTTTCATTTTTAGAAGTCGTATATGGAGAAAAAGCACCGCAAAATTTGTTGCCCAATTTCTCTTGAGTACGGAAATACCTCATATGTTGACATAAAGTGCTCTGCAGGCTCACAACATGGCTCTAGAGGGAAAGAGCAACTGCAGGATTTTTGAAAACAAATGTTGCTGTCATGGTTTTTGGGGGCCATGTTGCATTTAGGAAGCCCCTACAGTGCCAGAACAGCAATATAACCCCCACATGGCATGCTATTTTGGAAACTACACCGCTCAAGGAACTTAACAAGGGGTACAGTGAGCCTCAACACCTCACAGGTGTTTGAAGACTTTTTTTGAAGTTGGACGTGAAAATAGAAAATTAGATTTTTAACACTAAAATGATGGTGTTACCCCAAATGTTTCTTTTTCACAAGGGGTAATTGGAGAAAATGGACACCAAAATTTGAAGCCCAATTTCTCCTGATTAAGAAAATTCCCCATATGTGGACGTTAAGTGCTCTGCTGGTGCACTACAGGTCTGAGAACAGAAGGAGCGCCACTGGACTTTTGGAGACAGAATTTTGCTGGAATTGAAGTCGAGGGCCATGTGCATTTACAAACCTCTCATAATTCCAGAACAGCGGAAACCCCCCCCCCCCACATGTGACATCCTTTTCGAAACTAGACCCCCTCCAGGAACATAACAAGGGTTACAGTGAGTATTTACACCTCACAGGTTTTTTGAACAGTGGGCCGAAAATGTGGAAAATTAGATATTTAACACTAAAATGATGGTGTTACTCCAAATTTTTCCTTTTCACATGGAGTAATAGGAGAAAATGGACCCCAAAATGTGAAGCCCAATTTCTCCCAGTTAAGAAAACGCCCCATATGTGGATGTTAAGTGCTCTGCTGGTACGCTAAAGGTCTCAGAACAGGAGGAGCACCATTGGAATTTTGGAGAGAGAATTTTACTGGAATTGAAGTCGGGGCCATGTACATTTACAAACCTCCCATGGTGCCAGAACAGCAAAAACACCACACATGTGAACCCATTTTGGAAACTGCACCCCTGACAGAATTTAATAAGGAGTGCAGTGAGCATTTACGTCCCACTGGCGTTTGACAAATCTTTGGAACAGTGGGCTGTGCAAAGGAAAAATTATGTTTTTCATCTTCACTGACCACTGTTCAAAAAATCTGTCAGACACCTGGGGGGTGAAAATGCTCACTGTACTCCTAATTACATTCCTTGAGGGGTGTAGTTTCTAAAATGGGGTCACATGCGGGGGGGGGGGGGGGTACACTGTTCTGGAACCACAGGGGGCTTTGTAAACACCATGTGCATTCAATTCCAGACACATTCTCTCTCCAAAATCCTAATGGTGCTCTTTCTCTTCTGAGCATTGTAGTTCACCCGCAGAGCACTTAACATCCACATATGGGGTATCTTCTTACTAAGAAAAAATGGGGTTACAAATTTTGTGGGGCTTTTTTTCCTATTACCCCTTGTGAAAATGAAAAATTTGGGATAACACCAGCATTTTAGTGAAAAAAATAAAAAAAAATCATTTTCACGTCCAACTTTAACGAAAATTCATCAAACACCTGTGGGTTGTTAAGGCTCACTATACCCCTAGTTACGTTCCGTGAATGGTGTAGTATCCAAAATAGGGTCATATGTGGGTATTTATTTTTTTGCGTTTATGTCAGAACCGCTGTAAAATCAGCCACCCCTGTGCAAATCACCAATTTAGGCCTCAAATGTACATGGTGCGCTCTCACTACTGAGCCTTGTTGTGCGCCTGCAGAGCATTTTACATCCACTTATGGGGTATTTCCGTACGAAGAAATTGCGTTACATATTTTGGGGGTAATTTTTTCCTTTTCCTTCTTGTGAAAATGAAACGTATGTGCCAACACCAGCATGTAAGTGTAAAAAAATGTTTTTGTTACACTAACAGGCTGGTGTAGACCCCAACTTTACCTTTTCATAAGGGGTAAAAGGAGAAAAAGCCCCCCAAAATTTGTTAGGCAATTTCTCCCGAGTACGGAAATACTCCATATGTGGCCCTAAACTATTGCCTTGAAATACGACAGGGCTCAGAAGTGAGAGAGCGCCATGTGCATTTGAGGCCTAAATTATGGATTTGCATAGGGGCGGACCCAGATGCAAGAATTACACTTGCCTCCGATACCAAAATTACCCTACAGCAGTGTTTCCCAAACAGGGTGCCTCCAGCTGTTTCAAAACTCCCAGCATGCCTGGAAAGTCAATGGCTGTCCGTCAGCACTGAGAGTTGTTGTTTTGCAACAGCTGGAGGCTCCGTTTTAGAAAATGTGCCGTATCGGACGTTTTTCATTTTTATTGGGGGAGGGGGGTAAATGTGTATGTAGTGTTTTACACATTATTTTGTGTAAGTGTAGTGTAGTGTTTTTAGGGTACATTCAGATGGGCGGGGGATTACAGGGTGTTCCCCACTGCGATTTTGAGCTGCAGCGGAAAATTTGCTGCATTTCAAACTTGCAGTGAGAAACTACAACTCTCAGCACTCAGTGAAAGCTGAAGGGCATGCTGGGACTTGTAGTTATGCAACAGCTGGAGGCACACTACTGCAACTCCCAGCATGCCCTTTGGCTGTCCGAGCATGCTGGGGTTTGTAGTTATGCAACAGCTGAAGGCACACTGGTTGCAAAACACTGAGAGTTTGTTACCTAACTCAGTGTTTCCCAACCTGTGTTCCTCCAGCTTTTGCAAAACTACAACTCCCAGCATGCATGGTCTGTCAGTGCATGCTGGGAGTTATAGTTTTGCAACAGCTGGAGGCACACTGATTGGGAAACACTGAGTTAGGAAACAGACAATGTGTCCCAACCAGTGAGCCTCCAGTTGTTCAAAACTACAGCTCCCAGCATGCCCAGACTGCCGACAGGCATGCTGGGAGTTGTAGTTTTGCAACATCTGGAAGAGCACAGTTTGGAGACCACTATACGGTGGTGTCCAACCAGTAGCGCTCCAGATGTTGCAAAACTACAACTCCAAGCATGCTCAGACTTGCCCAGGCATGCTAGGAATTGTAGTTCTGTAATATCTGTCCCTTCAGATGTTACAGAACTACAACTCCCAGCATGCCTGGGCAGTCTGGGCATGCTTGGAGTTGTAGTTTTGCAACATCTGGAGCGCTACCGTTTGGACACCACTGTACAGTGGTGCCCAAGCTGTAGCCCTCCAGATGTTGCAACACTACAACTCTCAGCATTCCCAGACTGTCCAGACATGCTGGGAGTTGTAGTTCTGTAACATCTTTCCCTTCAGATGTTGCAGAACTACAACTCCCAGCATGCCCAGACAGCCTTTCTTCCAAATGTTACAAAACAACAACTCCCAGCATGCTGAGACTGTCCAGGCATCCTGGGAGTTGTAGTTCTGCAACATCTGAAGGGACAGATGTTACAGAACTACAACTCCCAGCATGTCTGGACAGTCTGGGAATGCTGAGAGTTGTAGAGTTGCAACATCTGGAGGGCTACAGCTTGGGCACCACTGTATAGTGGTCTCCAAACTGTGGCCCTACAGATGTTGCAAAACTACAACTCCTAGCATGCCCAGACAGCCTTTGGCTGTCTGGGCATGCTGGGATTTGTAGTTTGCAACTCCTAGAAGGCAGCAGTAAAGATCGCTTTACGGTGATCTTTACTGCTACCTTCACCACTGTTGCCTCCTTACCACGGCCGCTGATCCCCCGCTGATCCCGCCGATGGTCGCCGGTCCCCGCCGCAAGTCCCCCAGGTACCGCCCCCATCTTCTCCCCCCACTCTGCCCGACATCCAGGGGCGGGCAGAGCGGGGATTTCATCTTTAACCCCCGCCCCCAACTCCCATTGGTCAGTCAGTCATGACAGGGGATAGAAGGAGGTTCCACCTCGCTTCTATCCCTTAGGATGATCAGGGCTGTCACTGACAGCTCTGATTATCCCTATTGTCCAGGCGATCGGGTCACCAGAAACCTGATCAGCCCGCAAATCGCCGATCTCAGGATCCCCCAGGCATTTGCATGGGATGCCTGCTGAATGATTTCGGCAGGCATCCCGGTCCGGTCCCCGTCGGTGAGCGTCGGGGACCGGAAACGCTCAGGGCGTAAAGGTAAGCCCTGAGTCCTTAAGGATCGGGGATGCAGGGTGTATGCATACGCCCTGTGTCCCCAAGAGGTTAACGACCAAGCTCATTTTGACCTTAAGGACAAGGCCAATTTTATTTTTGCATTTTTGTTTTTTCCTCCTCGTCTTCTAAAAATCGTAACACTTTTATATTTCCATCCACAAGTATTAGGACTTGTTTTTTGCGAGACCAGTTGTCCTTTGTAATTACATCACTAATTTTATCATAAAATGTATGGAACAACCGAAAAAATTCTATTTGTGTGGGGAAATAAAAAAGATTACGGTTTTGTTTTCACACTATACTTTTTACGGTAAAAATTACATGTTCTTTATTCTGTGGGTCAATACGATTAAAATTGTACCCATGATTACATACTTTCCTATTATTGTTGCTCTTAAAAAAAAATCGCAATTTTTTTTAACCAAATTAGTACGTTTAAAATCCCTCTATTTTGACGACCTGTAACTTTTTTAATTTTTCTGATTAAGCGTCGGTATGAGAGCTCATATTTGTGCCATGATTTGTACTTTTTATTGATACCACATTTGTGTATATAAAACTTTTATTAATTTTTTTTTTTTTATAAAATGTGCCAAAAAAGCTGCATTTTTGGACTATTCTTTTTACATTCACACATTATATTTTCATAGTTCAAATTTTTACGCACGTGGCGATACCAAATATATTTATTTTTTTTACACTTTTTGTGAGTAAAATTGGAAAAAGGAACATTTTACATTTTATTGGGGGAGGGGATTTTTCAAATTTTTTGAACTTCTTTTATTTAAACTTTTTTATGTCCCCATAGGTGAGTATTTATAGCAATCATTTAATTGCTAATACTGTTCACTGCTATGCATAGGGCATAGCACTGATCAGTGTTGTCGGCTATATTCTGCTCTGCTGCTCGATCTCAGACCAGAGCAGAAGAAGCCGGGAAGGTGGTGGAGGCAGGTGAGGGGACCTCCATATACCACGATAGCTGATCAGATCAGCATAAAATGTAGCCACGCTGCCGCAGATGCCATGATCTGTATTGAACACAGCATCTGAGGGGTTGATGGCAGACATCCGCACGATCGCGGATGTCGCCCATTACTGGTCGGTCCCTGGCTGCTATCAGCAGCCGGGACCTGCTGCACTTGACCCAATCATCGCTCCGATGCTCGCGGTCATGTACAATGCGTAAATGTGCGTCCTGGTGCGCAAAGTACCGCCGCACCAGGACGTAAATTTACGTCCTTGGTCATTAAGGGGTTAATAGACTGCACGTTTAAAAACATACTGCCCTCTGAGTTAGGTCCGTTCTTCAAGGATTTACAGGATCTAAATGGCTTTTTGCCAAGAATAATAGGCAGCTTGACCACATGAGAATAAATTATCTCTGACCTTAGCTATCACAAGAATATACATGTAGAAGCCCCAAAAGTGAGATTTGCAACAAAAAAAAATTTCTATGCATCGATGGTAAAACAAAAAATGGTAAACCTTATGACCCCAAAGAAAGACATACTGGAAAAAAGGAAAGTGATAAAACTCAATATACTAAAAACTTTTATTAATAATAATAATAATAGTAATAATAATATTTTTCAGGGAAGTATGGAGGTACAAACGAAAGATGTAAAACAGGTACAGCAGGTAGATATAAAGATAAATAATGATTCAGGTATAGATGCTTATATACATATAAATGAGATAGAAGGATAACATGTATCAACCCCGTCTAGTCTAGGGGAAGAGGAAATGTTAGTTCATAATAATTCTTTGTCTACTATTTTAGGGTTTCCAATAATTTTCTCTGAACCAAAATAGTTCTGTGATCAACATACAGTAGATGTAAGGAGAAATACACTGAAGATAATGGAAAAGGAAACTCCAATTCTTAGAATTATGAAAAAGACAGAACATACTGTCATGTTGAACAGTCCAAAGAAACTCAACATGAGGAAAGGGCCTACAACAAAAAGAAAAAGAAAAGAGGGGAGGAAAGCTTACACAAAAGACTGAAAGGAGAAAGTTGTTAGTAAGCAGTGCACCCCAACCCCTTCCAGTAAGGAATTCCTAAAGGAAGTGTCACATCAGACGGAAGGGGTTAAAAAACTATAACAACAGACAAGGAAACAAAGTAGCAGCAAATATATAACTTTTCTTTTTCAAATAATGTGTTACAGAGCCATTGCAGGACCAGGAAAGAATTAATTTAATAGCCTGGACAATTATGCATGCGGTGATACCAAATATGTATGTTTTTTTTTTAAGTGTTTTACATAAAATAGGGGGGTGATTAAAATTTTCATTAGTGGGGAGGTGTTATATTTAAAGAAAACAAAACAAAACATTATTTCCCTTATTTAATATATTTTGTGCCCCCCCCCCAGTGGCCTTAAGATGTTAGTAGTTGGCTTACATTGATAGTAACATGGTTCATATGGTTGAAAAAAGACCAGAGTCCATCAAGTTCAACCTATAACCCTAATGAGTCCCTACTGATTCAGAGTAAGGCAAAAAAAATCCTCATACTAGAGGTAAAAATTCCTTCACAACTTCAAATATGGCATCAGAATAAATCCCTGGATCAACCTTCTGTCCCTATATATCTAGAATTCCTAACCTGTAATGTTATTATTCTCCAAAAATGTATCCAGACCCCTTTTTCACTCTTTTACAGAGTTCACCATGACCACCTCCTCTGGCAGAGTCTACAGTCTCACTGCTCTTACAGTAAAAAAAAATCCCCATCTGTGCTGGTGTAGAAACCTTCTTAGATGTAGAGAATGCCCCCCTTGTTATAGATACAGTCCTGGGTATAAATAGATCATGGGAGAGATCTCTGTACTGTCCCCTGATATATTTATACATAGTTATTTGGTCTCCCCTAAGCCTCCTTTTTTCTAAACCAAATAACCACAATTCTGATAATCTTTCTGGGTACTATAGTCCTCCGTCAGCGAATTCGTCCCAGTTCTCCATGAACCTAAACCCCTCCTTCCTACACTAGCTTCTAAGCCACTTGTTTACCTTCCTAATCTCCCGCTGCCTCTCTGGTGTGGCTCGTGGTACAGGTAATATTTCAGAAAATGTTACCTTGGCTACCATTCCAAATTCTTCATAGTTTCAGCATCCATGGAGGGACATAGTGATACATAGCATCACTACTTCCCTCTGCAGACATACAATTTCCAGCGCAGTTTAGTGCTGTGCTGGAAACTCTTCCTGCAGAGATCAGGACTCAGCTGTGCCTACAGCTATACAGCCTCAAGTCCAGCTGATGCTAAGCAGTAGATATATGTCATTAATCTACTGCCCAGCAAGAATATACAGTAAACAGTGATGTGTTTACATTGCTGCATTTCTGTAATCACAAACTGGGCTGTGCCCTGTGTGCCTGGTAAACAGTACAAGCAGTGCTATCCTGTGGATAGAGAATGAGTTATGTTATTTACAAAGAGGAAGAAGATTTCATCATGTATCTTTAAAGTTAATGTCCATCTTTGCAACTTTTTTTATTGCTTTAATTAATCCAAAATTGAGCATCTTTATGAATCGTCTTTTTTAAATATCTCCTATAGTTTTATAACCAACATGGCTTCCCTCGGTAGACTACAAACAAACCTTGTGTGGTCTGATCCTGCACTCCATTTTATCTGTCCTTTTTGTTTTACTAACATGTAAACAAGTATGAAAATGCATTCATATACATTTCGAGATCCATTTTACGACAAACTCATCAATACAGAAATGCAGCCATTGTTAGAATTCTAAATAATGTAACGTGGTTGTTCTGCTCTAGATCCCAAACTGTTTATTAAAACATCACATTATAACTGATTGTATCAGAATAATCCATGGTGGTGAAATAATGTGACTCCTGCAGATAAAAACAGGCCATCAATTACATGAACACATAAGCCTTCTTGTCTCTTAAAGAGGGAGCAAATTTGTTTCCTTTTTTATAGCACTCTCAGGTACTCCGTGCTTTCTGCCAAGATGCAGCACTAGTTAACTGTATTATCCACTCGGGGCTTATCCATTCACTTTAAGGAAGAACCTTATCCTCAGGAGAGCTAAAATGTAAGTATTTTATCTCTTTATTGCACGGTGCGGTGTTGCTACATAAGATCAAGGGATTTGTAAAACATAGAAATGCATTATGCATTTCATATCAGTAAGTTACGGATAAATTAGATAATGCAGAGGAAATTGTTTGTTACATTGAATAAACCAGTTTTTAATACAGTATTTTTTTTTTTTTTTTTTTAGCCAAGAGTCAACTTACAAGTTGGTACAGACAATAATGGTTTTTGGAAGAATCTGTGGCTCATGTAAAGTTGTTTTCTATTTATATTTTATGCTTCATAACAATTAAAATTGCCTTAAATATACAATATTACATCATGCTTTTCATTTTTAGGTCTGTTTAATGAAAAAGAAAAAAGTAAGCACAGTTTTAGCCATTCAGTTTCTTTATCAATCTTATGAATAGATGAGCCATAGACCGGCACATCGGTTTGCAAAATACAGTATGTCACCAAAGGTAAATATAACCCCACATATATAGTAGGTAAAGGTATGTAATGGTAATTATGACACCAAAAAGAGAGCCATACCACAGAGTACACAGCAAAGTAATAGAGTATACAAAATCAACTTTATTAATACAATTGAGTAATAACATTTCTAATATTAAAATTGGAAAAGAGAATAAATAGGCACTGGTGAACATACAAAGATGTAGGGAAATGGTAGGACACAAATACATCAAAATATGCAAATATCAAGAGTAAATGCCACAATAGCTGGTAGGATACAAGGGTGCTGCCAACCAAAACTATGCAATAAGGGTGCCAAACCATACCTACACCTGAACCCCAATGATCGTTTCGCTGTTATGCCGCTTCTTCAGGGGGCATGACTAACCTAAGAGAGTCTGTAACCTTTATATCCTGCCCTAACCAATGGGATCCTCAGTATTATGATCGGCATTTATATACTCCAATTATCGCATAGTCCGTAGTTAAGACGCAGGTGCTACCACTGACCTCACTTCCTATTGTGCATATGAGCACATATCTCCGTGGCGTGCTTTCCAGCGTGGAACGCAAAGGTCCCTACGGTGCGCAGGCGCAACCGGAAGTCTCTAGTGCGTCCGTGACGGTGACATGTCACATGACCGCATTATGCGGTCACATGACCTGTCAGCACAAGATCGCTGGAGGCACAAAACCAAGCGGACGTAGCCAGAAATCTCAGCGCAGCTGATCTGACAGCATATCATGTGACCACAAAGTGTAGCCACATGATAGGGTCTCAGTCGAAACAAAATTGTAACTTTATTGATAGTGGACAATAATCGCAAGCGCAGAAACCTGACACCAACAATAACAAACCACCAGGTGAGTAACCAAAACAAACTAGTGAATAAATAAAAGTGACAAAAAGTGACAAGTGATGGTGAATAATTATTATGGCATACGAATGTAATAAATAATGACCAACAACCAAAAGAAAATAAAAATAAGTATAAAAATAAAATAAATTAAAATAAAATAAAATGATATAAAATAAAATAAAAATAGGGAAATACAATAATGATTATACCTAAAAATAATAAAGAGAAAATGATATTAAACATGATCAAATTATTAAAAATTGTAAAAAGTTAATTAATAATAAATGAATTAAATATGTGGTAGAAAAATATATCATATATATGTGTAAAAATAATGAAAGAAGACATATAATTAATTCAATAGCAGATGGGGAACAGTGAAACCCCATCGTATGTGTAAATAATAACTTGTGTAGAGTAATTAGATTGGTGACCAAATTCATGGGGTATATAAATTATAATAAAAAATAATAATAAAACAGATGAATGTGTGAAGGAATTAATAGGAAGACAATAAGAAAAGTGATTAGAGAATGTAAAAATAATTAAATAAATAAGGAGCTGATATGTGTGTGAAAATATAAGTATGTATAGAGATAATATACATGAATAAAGTGCACAAAGGCAGATGTGAATAATTGTATGTGAATCATGACATAGAGTATATAATTCGTGTGTCTGTAAACATACGCGTGCATGCGTATATAGTAAACATGAATAAACTGCAAAACGTGCAAATATATGCATATGTGAACAATATGTTCAAAGGAAAACATATATATTTTTTTAAAACAAGTGAGGTTATGGTCTGGCACCCTTTAAAGATATTATTAAACAATGTTAAAAGAAGGGGGGGGGGGAGAAAGGGGGGGAAGGGGGGGGAAAGGAAAATAGTGGATGTATGCGATCAAGATGGACGGAACGTGGACAGGATTCCCAAAGAACGGTTATTCAAGACAGGCTTCCAGCTCTCAATACTGTAGATTTGTGGGGTATACAGTATGCCTCTTAAAGAAGGATTAAATATGACCATGGAGGAGTGAACACAAGCTGATTTAAACATAAAACAGCTTATATAAGATACAGTAAATAGGGTAAAGGGGCCTCCATGGCAGAGATCAAAATAATCAATCTTAATCTATTCACACAGCATGACTCTAGTGTTTTAGTTAGAAGTGGTAGTGCAGACCCCCAGAGAACATTGTATAGATATCATCACACAACAAACATTTGACCTGAGGATGTGGACATAGGTATATTTAAAGGGGTACTCTGCTGCCCTGCTTCCGGAGCTCTGCTCCCCAGCGTCCGGAAGTTTATTGTGAGCGGGCTTCCGTGTTCAGGGCTGCCCCATGTGATGTCACAACCGCCCCCTCAATGAAAGTCTATGAGAAGGCGGGTGGGCGTGACGTCACGAGGGGGTAGGCGTGATGTCACGACGGGTGGTCCTGAACATGGAAGCCCGCACACAGTGTTCGGAACAATAAACTTCGGGACGCTGGGGAGCGGAGCTCCGGAAGCAGGGCAGCGGAGTACCCCTTTAATGGGCTCAGGCCTGAAACAGTGGACACAACATCACAGAGTCACATATATTATGTTCCTATAATAAATCAGTCACAGTATTTGAATATATTACAGGCATGCATCAGTAATTCACACTATTAGAATTGCTCCACTGAATAAGTAGAGATCATATGATATAATGTAACTAATGAATGGTACACATGTCATATGGGTTTATCCACTGGTGTATATCTGTAATTATCCACAACTACTGCACTTAAAAAAGTTTGTAAAACCTATTCCACCAGTCCATTTATACTATGTCTTATGGTTGATGGTGTTAATTTTGGAGATGGCTGCAGTCCACTTATCCAATCACTACACACATAGAGATGTATCAATATTAACAACAATTTAACCCTTAGGGGTTAACAAAAACCTCTGTATAAGTATGTGTGTTAATGAAACATAACTTTTATTACCAACTCTAAAAGGTGAGAACCAAAATAACACAATCAAAACCAGTAACCCAATGACATCACAATGACATCAAGATTATGACACCTCACAGACCAGTCCTATATGCACAATAGGTCAATGCGCTTGGCAATACTTATCTTGGATAACATCCATTAGATACCACCAACAGATTCCGTTGGCTGGAGTGATTAATTATTGCCACTAAATATTTATTAATGTACCTAGGGGGTGCTCAAGCATCCTCCAGAAATAGCTAATGTGTACCACCTTGGGTGGCATTAGGATCACTCCAGTGTCTAATTGTGTGTCTAAAACGACACTACCAAGCAATAGGAACCTGTATTTTACAAGTCACTCCTGAGAGTGACAACACCAGATAATAGGACTGTCTGATTTATTCCATGTTTATGTATCGTAAACACTTAGCACACTGCCCAGTACTCTGCTGTGCACCACAGGTCTGGACTTCTCAGGCCTATGGGCGACAACTATTTAATTCTGATAGATACATAATGTGGAGAATCATTATCAAGATGCATTGGGAAAGCAATTAAAATTTCAAACTGTCACACCCCGACAAATTCCCCCACTCACGTGGCTTTATCAAGGAGACAGCATTGAGTGTCAGTAACTAATGAGCTAATGACTGCTGCTCTGCCAATAGCCAATAAATCCCTAATACATCCATTGAGTGTCCATACAAAGCTGCTTATACTCGCACCATACACAAGTGACCAATCTATATGCCACTACTTAATTAGATCAGACGCCATCACCGATGTTAATTGGTTAGCTGCAGCAAGACTTACCTCCTTCTCAACCAATCAACTGTCTATGTCATGTAAACATCCGCAGCATCATTGTGGAGATACGCTGGCTCCACTAACCAGGTCTTAATGAAAGAATTGACCTTATGCCCTTTTTATTATATATACTTTTCTATTACTATTGGCCTGTATGTATTTTAAACTTCAGATATTTACCATTGTCTTTTAAAACTATTTATAGCACATTACAGCACGTTTAGTAATTGTATCCCTTGGTGATAGCTTTACTCCTATTTAATGCAAGAGCGCAGTGACGTGATTGAGGCCGGAAGAAGCACACGGCTGTGTGCGAAAACGTCTGTTTGCCTCTGACCACCCTGCATCACCTGACCTCCCTGCCGCACGGAATGATCGTGTTATGAAGAGCTACTGTAATGGTGAGTGCAAGCTAACTCTCTTTGCTTTTATATTAGCTTGGGGTGTAACTCTGAATACCACCATTCATGTCTAACATCAAAGCAATCTCCAAACTACCCACAAACGGAGCTTATGTGAGCAGCTTAGTGCCATTTGTCTCTCTTGATAATGCTATGTATGTGGTGAAACATGTAGAGGTTAGATAGATTATTGTTTTAATAGCAGATTAGATAGTGTGGCTAGTATTAGAAAAGTGGTTATAGAGTACACCTCTGAAATTACCATGAAATGATCCATGAGCCATAGTATAAATAGACTGGTGAAATAGGCTTTACTAACTGCTTAAAATGCAGTAGCTGTGGGTACTTATAAATATTGCCCAGTGGATACACCTATATGACATATGTACTATATGTGAGTCACAGCATATAATACAAACTCTATTTATAGAGTGGAGTAATTCAAATAGTATTCACATACTGTGGCTGATATAGGTACATAATAGCTGTGACACTTAATACATAATACATACTGTGGTGTTGTGTCCTTAATACATAATACATACTGTGGTGTTGTGTCCTCTGTTAGAGGCTTCAATCCCAATAAATCTACCTGTGTCCACAATCCTAGTGATCATCAAAAATACACACTGATCTGATCGTGTTTTAAAAAAAAATACTTTATTATGAAATGGGTTTATTATCTATTTTGCTAATAAAAGCTATGTTTTATCATTATGACTACACAGCAATATAAGGGTTTCCTAACCTCAGGTCATATGTTGATTGTAAATTTATTTTCCAAGTACCAATTTAGCTTCACTGTGTCACAAATCAACAGGGAAGTAGTGAGGCTTCAACCCCTGTCCCTTCTTATTGTGTATCTGCCCTATGCGACGGATCCACCATCAATGAAGACGGTGACTGCCTGATTAAGTGCTGGGAGAATTCTGTCAAAATAACAAACTACAGAAAATTCCGTCAGAGGTCAGGAATACAAAAGGCAAATACACACTGTAACAATGCTCAGGGGAGATAAACAAACCCTCAGAAACCAAGAGGACAGATATGAGCCAAGACGAAAACCAGATAGAATATCCTAAGATAAAGCCGGGGTCACCAAATTCCAGATAATCAGGAGGAATGCAAAAGCAGAATAGAAATGCAAGCGGCAGAAGCAAACGGGGAGATCTTAAAAAACTACTGTAATTTCTGTTGCAATATTAAGCATTCTTTGTTTTTCTCTTTACATTTTCAAAGGTCTCTTGTGCCACTTTGAAAATATGAAAATATGTGAGAGTTGATTTTCTTGCAACTTTTCTTTTCTTAGATAAAATTGGCGAATTTGGTACCAACATTTTTTTTTTTTGTGGCCATATTTAAATTTGTTTTGAGTTTGACACCGAATTGTAAATCCTAAAACATATTGGCGCAAGCATCTCATGTAATATTCCATGGTTACTAGTGCCCAGACAAGCGATAACTGTATGACTAAGACATGTCCAGGGGTTAAAGGGGTTCTCCACTGCCTTAACCTACTTTTGGCAGTTAGCTCTGTGGCTATTTGTTATTATGGCTTTTTTTCATGTTGCTAACGGCTCTGTATGTGATGTTTTACTTACCTTTTTTCCAGACCCGGAAGCTGGTTTCTTCATTTGCTTCCTGCCTTGCCTCGACCACTTTTTTTCTTTTCTTCCGCCGCCATCTTGCCACCGGGACGTCACCGTGGAGGGTGGTGTGTTGGAGGCCGGCCTGCCCCTCGCTCCGTATGTGCCCGCCTCCTGCGCGACGGAATCCTCTGTCGTCATCAGCGTGCACCCTCCTTACTTTCAGCTTCTTCTAAGCTGAATGCAGATTGGGCTGCTTTCGGCGAATCGGATGCCGTGATGGGCGCATGTACAGTTGGTCCTCGCTCCGGAGGATCATCTGTGCATGTGCCTTAGTGATGTCAGCATCAAGCCTGACACGCTGGAGGATTGTTAACCCTAACCTGGCCAGAGGTGAGTCCCGGAGCGCTGGACAGCTCCTGAAGGTTTGCTATGACAGTGTTTCCCAACCAGGGTGCCTCCAGCGGTTGCGAAACTACAACTACCAGCAAGCCCAGACAGCCTAAAAAAGCCATAATAACATATAGCCACAGAGCTAACTAACTGCCAAAAGTAGGTTAAGGCAGTGGAGAACCCCTTTAACCCCTTAACGACGCAGGACGTATATTTACGTCCTGCGCCGGCTCCCGCGATATGAAGCGGGATCGCGCCGCGATCCCGCATCATATCGCGTGGGTCCCGGCGCTAATCAACGGCCGGGACCCGCGGCTAATACCACACATCGCCGATCGCGGCGATGTGCGGTATTAACCCTTTAGAAGCGGCGGTCAAAGCTGACCGCCGCTTCTAAAGTGAAAGTGAAAGTGACCCGGCTGCTCAGTCGGGCTGTTCGGGACCGCCGCGGTGAAATCGCGGCGTCCCGAACAGCTGATCGGACACCGGGAGGGCTCTTACCTGCCTCCCCGGTGTCCGATCGACGAATGACTGCTCCGTGCCTGAGATCCAGGCAGGAGCAGTCAAGCGCCGATAATGCTGATCACAGGCGTGTTAATGCACGCCAGTGATCAGCATTAGAGATCAGTGTGTGCAGTGTTATAGGTCCCTATGGGACCTATAACACTGCAAAAAAAAAGTAAAAAAAAAGTGTTAATAAAGGTCATTTAACCCCTTCCCTAATAAAAGTTTGAATCACCCCCCTTTTCCCATAAAAAAAATAAAACAGTGTAAAAAAAATAAAAAATAAACATATGTGGTATCGCCGCGTGCGTAAATGTCCGAACTATAAAAATATATCATTAATTAAGCCGTACGGTCAATGGCGTACGCGCAAAAAAATTCCAAAGTCCAAAAAAGCGTATTTTGGTCACTTTTTATATCATTAAAAAATGAATAAAAAGTGATCAAAAAGTCCGATCAAAACAAAAATCATACCGATAAAAACTTCAGATCACGGCGCAAAAAATGAGTCCTCATACCACCCCATACATGGAAAAATAAAAAAGTTATAGGGGTCAGAAGATGACATTTTTAAACGTATAAATTTTCCTGCATGTAGTTATGATTTTTTCCAGAAGTGCGACAAAATCAAACCTATATAAGTAGGGTATCATTTTAACCGTATGGACCTACAGAATAATGATAAGGTGTAATTTTTACCGAAATATGCACTGCGTAGAAACGAAAGCCCCCAAAAGTTACAAAATGGCGTTTTTTTTTCGATTTTGTCGCACAATGATTTTTTTTTCCGTTTCGCCGTGCATTTTTGGGTAAAATGACTAATGTCACTGCAAAGTAGAATTGGCGACGCAAAAAATAAGCCATAATATGGATTTTTAGGTGGAAAATTGAAAGGGTTATGATTTTTAAAAGGTAAGGAGGAAAAAACGAAAGTGCAAAAACGGAAAAACCCTGAGTCCTTAAGGGGTTAAAGGGGTACTCCGGTGGAAAACTTTTTTTTTTTTTTTTAAATGAACTGGTGCCAGAAAGTTAAACAGATTTGTATATTACTTCCATTAAATAATCTTAATCCTTTTAGTACTTTTTGGCAGCTGTATGCTACTGAGGAAATTCTTTGGTTTTTGAATTTCTTTTTTGTGTTGTCCACAGTGCTCTCTCTGCTGACACCTCTGTCTGTGTCAGGAACTGTCCAGAGTAGCATAGGTTTGCTAGGGGGATTTTCTCCTGCTCCGGACAGTTCCTGATACGGGCATCAGGTGTCAGCAGAGAGCACTGTGGACAACACAAAAAGAAATTCAAAAAATAAATATTTTTCTCTCTAGAAAACATGTGCTAAAAAGTATGGAAAGGATTAAGATTTTTTTATAGAAGTAATGTACAAATCGGCTTAACTTTCTGGCACCAGTTCTTTAAAAAAGAAAAGTAAATAAAAGAAAATAAAAAAACTACAACCATTTCTGTGATTTCTACACAGGGGAGGGGTTAACAGCATCCTTCTGCAGCTTCCGCGGCTGGCTGGGTTCAGTCAGCGGTCAGAGCTGCCAGAGGAAGCCAGGGACCCCCCCCCCCTCTGCCGAGATCGGAGCCCCCTCAGGAGATAAGAAGCCCCAATAGAACAGGGAAAGAATCCAGCCCAGGGAAAGGTAGGGTAAATAAAGTGAAAGTAAAAAAAAAAAGTTTAAAAAAAAATCCCCCCCCTGACCCCCTAATAGGTCCCCAAGGGTCCTCTGCAGTTTTTTCAGTGTGACCCGGGCCCTATTAGGGGATCAGGGCGCTGCGATTTGCCCCCCCTTTTTTTTTACAATTATATTGTACTGCTACTGAGGAAGGGGACACCCCGAAACGCGTCTAGCATTGATATATGACCCAGCAACACAGACCACCCACCAGAAGAACTACATCCTAGAACCTACATCAACCATTCTGAACTGCTGGAACCCCCAAGTTTGAGGCCCACCGCGCACCTGCCAGCGCTTGATACACGAGGACGTCACTCCCACTCACCGCCGGACCGCTGCAAGCCTTCCACCGTGGTTAATGCAGATTTGTGCCACTCTGGACAAAGTAAGACCTTCATACGGACATCTATACCATCCCAGGCCGGCCGCCTAGCCGTACCAGTCCACAGAAGCGAAGTCTGCCCTGATACTTTCACTTTCCGGAGATCTTAATGCAGAGCACCAAACCTTGTTACAAAATTTGTTACAAAACAACTGAAAATCTGTTACTAACTATCTATAACAATACTGGATATAACAATAGCTCGTTTAACCACACCTATTGGATTAACAATACCTTGTTGAATTTACACAGGACTGTGGGTGGCTGTAACTGCTGATATCTATCCATTCATGCATGTATTTATTTGATGTATTCACGTACAGAGTGTTTTAATTGTATGCAGTCCATAGCAAGGGCCCTGCTTGGAATTATCTATTGTTATACCATTACATTAATAAACTTGTTTTTACTACAACTAGCTATTTAATCTAATTATTTAACATTATATTTATATCTAGAGGTCTGTATTTCTACATTGTCTTTATTGGGCCAGTCCTTGAGCCTATCGGTGTGTACAAAAGTGCACGGCAGCGTCGACGTCTGGAGCTGTTACTATGGTCAGGGACAAAACATGTCCTTTACGGCCTACTGGGGGAATGTGGGTCCTGCACAGCCACAACACCAACTTTCACAGGTCACGCCGCTTCCTCCTCCATGCTCTCAGGCCGTTGGTCCTGTGACAGTGTGCGACTCCTCCTCCTCATCCTCCACCGTGTCCTCCACTGCACAGAAAAGTCTCACTGGCCCTTCAGCATACCATGTGTGCAGGGCACGGTGGTGTCACACTGTTCTTCACATAGTTTGCCTTGGCAAACAGAGTCACACAGGGGATTAACTGCTAAAAGTATTTCATAAAGAAATCGGAGTATGGCTTACTCCACAAAAACTGGAAATGGGAACCATGGTGACTGACAACAGGAAGAATATATTGTCTGCGCTGCGACAAGAAAGGCTGAGCCAAGCGCCCTATATGGCACACATGTTCAATCTGGCTGTCAAGCGGTTCATAAAGTGTTCCCCCCATTTGCAAGACATCCTAACAATGGGAAGGAAACTTTGCATGCACTTCAGCCTCTCGTACACCACAAAGCACACAATCCTTGAGCTGCAATGTCAAAACGGTAACCCCCAACATAGTCTGTTTGTGACATTGCCACACGTTGGAATTCCACCCTCCATATGTTGGACCGACTATACGAACAGAGAAAAGCCATCACCGATTTCTTGATGATCCAAGCGGATAGTGGGATTCCCCTGTGTAACTTCAATGTCAAGCAGTTGTAGTTTATACGTGACACCTGTCGTTTGCCCAGGCCCTATGAGGAAGCCACATTATTATTCAGTCGCCAGGATTAAGGGATGAACAACGTCATTCCACTGTTTCACTTCCTACTACACGTGTTGGAAACGATGGCTGGTCAGGGCAATGGAGACGTGGCGCCTACATCTCATGGCCACATGAGCACTGTGGGGGCTGAACCGGAGGAGGAGGACGAGGGGCACAGTGGAGCACAATTTAGGCTTCGCCAAATGAGCAGGTTTTCTAGTCATATGACCGGAGAGGAGGATCAGAAGCAGCCAGAGGAGCTAGAGGGTCATGAGGAAAGCCAGACAGAGGACCCAGACATTGCAGTGGAGATGGAGGCAGCGAGTGCCTCCGAGTTACTTGCACAAATGGCACAATGCATGCTCACTTGCTTGCGTAGATACCGCCGAATTGTCACCATTCGGCAGCGGGATGACTTCTGGTTCTCCACCTTATTGGACCCTCGCTACTGCCACAAAATGGGGACCTTTTTTACACCCACTGAGACAAACTGACCTACTACAGAGACATCCTATGTAGTCAGTTGGCCGATGCCTATCGGCATCATCATCCATCCTCTCGCACGTCTGACTCGGGGGGGGGCCTCAATGCTCACCTTCCACTGCCATGGCTGCTGGGGAGGGGTGGGGTGGCAGGAGCAGTACAGATCCATCAGCAGCAGCCTGAGTCTACAGTCACTTATGAGTACCTTTCTTCACCCGCATACTGAAGCAACTCATCAGCAGCAGGTAGACCTGGATCAGGACCGCAACCAGAAGGTGGTGGCATAGCTTGACATGCCAATGCCAACACATTTTGAAGATCCGCTGGACTTCTGGGCAGCCAAACTTGATATTTGACCACAACTAGCACAGTTTGCCCTGGAAAAGCTGTCCTGCCCGGCCAGTAGTTTGCCATCAGAGCATGTGTTTAGTGTGGCGGGGCCATAAGCACCCCAAGGAGAACTTGTCTGTCCAGGAAAAATGAGAGACTGACCTTTGTGAAGATGAATCAAGCATGGATCGGCCAGGATTTCCACCCACCAATGCCTGATGCATCAGAGTAGATTGACCATGGTGCCACACCAACACTTCACAAATATGTATAGTGGCAAACAGAATTAAGGCGCTTCTCCCCAGTTACAAACATTCCTCCGTATCAGATCTTTTTTCACCTACCTTCGTCACTGGGTACTGGTATTGCCACCCACCGCACCACTCTGTCGCCGGGTCACTTTCAGGACTCCTGATGCTGCTGCTGCTACCTCAAGGCTGTCTCATTCTGCCATCATATTGTCTCCACATGCTTCCGCCCACTCCAGGTTGTGCTATTGAGCAATTATATGTTCTCCTCATCTGCTGCCAACTTCGGGCTGTGCCATTCAGCCACTATATGTTCTACTCATGCTGCCATCAACTCCAGGCTGTGCCATTCAGCCACTATGGGAGACATTTATCAACGTTTGCTTATATATTCCTTTTTTTTTTATTTATTTGTTACTTACAATTTTTTTTTACTTATGTGCGACTTATTTATCAACTGGATGTAGCCTGTTGATAAATTTCTTTCACGTAAGCAATTTTTTTTTTTTGCTTTGATAGTGACTTTTTCTGCTCCATGTCTGAGCTGGAGTAAATTTAGTAGTTTTTTTTTCCATGCAATGCGACTTTTTTGTAACTTTCACACTTGATAAGTCTCTAACTACTGCAAGTCAAAAATCACATTTTGCTTTGGTAAACAAGATTTTAGTTTTTTGCTTAGGACACTGCACAATCAAAAAGTCGCAGAAAAAAGAGAGTAGTCGCAAATGCGACTTTGTTTGTGCCAATTTTAAGCAAAAAATAAATAAAAACTACTATATGCCTTGATAAATGTCCCCCTATATGTTCTACTCATGCTGCCTCCAACTCCAGGCTGTGCCATTCAGCCACTATATGTTCTACTCATGCTGCTGCACACTCCAGGCAGTGCCATTCAGCCATTATATGTTCTACTCATGCTGCCGCCAACTCCAGGCTGTGCCATTCAGCCACTATATGTTCTACTTATGCTGCCGCCAACTCCAGGCTGTGCCATTCAGCCACTAAATGGGTTAACTGGGACATTAACTACACACTTTTATGGTAGCACTAGCTACCATCAATCTTTAAATCTTCAATTTAAATTTTAAAATTCATCTTTTAATCTTAGGGATTGTGAGACCCTATGGTCTCCTCATGCTGCCGTGAGCTGCAGGCTGTGTCATTCAGCCACTATATGGTTTTCTGATGCTGCTGGGCTTGGAAAATTACCTACAATTTTTCATGGTAGCACTAGCTACCATAAATCTTCAATTTTAATTAAAAAATTAATCTTTTAATCTTTGGGATTGTGAAGCCCTATAGTCTCCTCATGCTGCAGCGAGCTGCAGGCTGTGTCATTCAGCCACTATATGGTCTCCTCTTGCTGCTGCCAATTCCAGGCTGTGTCATTCTGTCAGATTATGGTCTCCTCATGCTGCTCTCACCTCTAGGCTCTGTCATTGTGCCGTCATGTGACTCCTTGTTAGTTTGGGTTTTGAGGTCATACAGTATTAGTTCAAAGTAAACACCGGGGCATTAAACTAGGGAATCTAAAAAAATGTATGTAATCTTTTCAAGACTGAGGCCCTATGGTCGTTGCCAACTGATTAAATGAAACATTTGCACTTTCACAGTCAAGGGGGCCTGAGAGGCAGGGGCTGGAAGAGGTGATATCTCGCCTGGCAGAGGACCGCAGCTCGATTTTAAGATACAAGTACAAGCTTTTTCACTGCATCCATTTCTAACTTTATGCACCCACTTATCCAGTGGCACATAAGATGAATGTGCTCCTGTCAAAGTTGTTGGTACTGTAGTCCCTCCCTTTTCAAGTGGACACTCAGAGTATGGGGGTGCGCTGAGAGTCAGGGGCTGGAACAGGCAGTAGCTCGCCTCACAGTGCACCGCCAGCTTGATGCTCAACAAAATGGGTAATCAAAAAATTTAATAAATTCAAATAAATAAAATAAAAATTACATAAAAAATCGGCCCCATCCAGATGTTCTGTGGCAGTGATTCTAATAGCGATGCCTGTAATTTGCATGTCATACTGAATAATAGTATTATTTCCCTAACTCAACACACTCCCTATTCGTGTTATGACAAAGCAAAGTATTCTACACCCCTATTGATCCTCTCTGTAGGCCAGAAATATCAGTTTTTTCGCCACGAAAAAATTCGGACTGGAAATTTTTTTTCAGAAAATTCTGCGAATCGGGCGAATCAAATTCTTAAAAAATTAGCTAATCTCCAATTAGCTCCATTGTGTGAAAGGGCCAATATCATGAGGAGAGGAAATCTACACTCCTGCCTTTCTAAAGTTCACCTTCGGCAACAAAGCGATAAAATTTACCCTTGAGTTGAGACCGGAATCAGGGTTTCCAGGTTGCCGAAAATTCCGCTGTTTGCACAGAGCAGTAAAATCTCGTTGAAAGCGATGGGATTATGCTGTATTAGGATTTCCAAGTGGAATTTTTCTACAGGATTCTGCTTATCAATTGTATTGTGTGAACATAGCCCACATGGGCAAAGAATCCCACAAAAACACTTTTAGAAAAAGTGGCCATTAGGGGTATGGTTCACACGAGCTGATCCCCAGCGGGTATTGCGCTAAGGATCCACCACTTAACATCCGCTGTATGCTGCCTTTACAGGACCCTGCTCGGAGTGGCATTACGCCGCCACAAGCAGACACAATGAAGCGATGTGCGAGTCGCTGCGCATTTGCGGTGTAGTCACACACATCATGGACGCTCCCCCTGCTCTATGAGCTAGGCCGAGAGCTGCCGCAATATGCGAGTATACTGCGCATGCGCACGGCAACTCGCACATCGCAGTGTGTCTGCTTGTAGCGGCAGATTGACGCTCTGAGCAGGCACCTGTAAAGGCAGCATACTGCTGTCCTTCAGTGGTGGATCCGCAGCGTAAAACGCTCTGGTGATCCGCTCGTGAGAAAGTAAGCAAAAACTTCAAAAGGGGAGGAGAATGTCCTTAAAGCTGTTGTTAAGAGGTTAAGAAAGGACAGGCAGTGAAATAAACATAACAAGGCTTCATCAAAAATTTGTAGCAAAGTATGTACCATTTCATTTTTGTTTTATTTGATATTCGTCCTACTATCATTTCTATATGCAGCATGAGCACTGTATATCCTGCAGACTTACAGAACAACAAAATGACAAGCACACATCTTTTTCAAAGTAAGAACTCCAATTGACTGCAATAAGGAAATAACATAAAGCACAAAGTACCACTGGGCATGAATAAACACAAATAATTGGACAGAATAGTGTGACTGAACTTTAATGGTTTCAATGTATCAAGTTTTTACTCGTTCTAAAACAATTTTTTGGGTTATTCTAACTGGGAGCACAATAACAGATGATAGAAACTAAATTACAGTTCAATAACACGCTCTTTCACTGAAAAAAAGTTTTCTCAACTCCACCTTCTCACAAAAAGCAGCACCACAATGTTCTTCTCACAATGTATCTTCTCACAAAAAGCAGCACCACAATGTTACGGTGATAAAGTAGGCCTGTACTGACTGTGGCCATATATCATTTGCTCACATGCTGTCTTCTACAGAGGCGACTAATAAAACAGTTCAAGTGAAAGGTTCAATTCATTCTAAAAATTACAGTTAATTATGTTCCTTGAGGCCAGGGTTTAATTCAGCTCCATTTGCATTGTCTGTTTCATCTTAGCTTTATTACTCTGTATGGATGGAGGTTGGCTAATTTCTATACAAAAGAGTTGTGCTATTATTTTACTTAACATTTAATTCCCTAAATGCAAAAAAATTTATTAGTTTGCTCAGCTAAGTAATAGATTACACTTGTACTACTGGCCCCAGTTGCTTTAATAATCGACTTTTGCATAGATTTGCCTGATGTGTAGATTGGCAATGATGTTTTCATGTAGAGATTTATTCAGAAAATAACATATAATTCAATTATATAACATGTCAATCAGATTTCATAAAGGCTATATTAGTGGGGGTTCAAGCTACTAAGAGAGGGGACTATATGGGACTAAAGGTCCCAATATACTTTAGTCAAAGTGTCTCAGGACTCGCCCTTCAACATTATCTGTTGGGAGACAAGTCAGGAGAGAAAGTTTTTTTGGTATTTCAACTGCCTGACTCTTTTTGTTTTTAGAGAGATAAGCTAATCAGAGCAGTCTGGCAGCAGCTAACCCCTCCTTTTTCCATTCAAAAGACATGCTGCCCATGCCAAACATTCATGTGTATGGGAAATAAAGAGAAATGTTCAGCTAACAGCTATTGAAGGTGTATGGCCACCTTAAAGGGGTACTCCGCCCCTAGACATCTTATCCCCTATCTTTTGGATAGGGGATAAGATGTCTGATCGCCGCGGTCCCGTTGCTGGGGAGTTCTGGGATCCCCGCTGCGGCACCCCGCTATCATTACAGCACAGAGCGAGTTCGCTCTGGACGTAATGACGGGCAATACAGGGGCCGGAGCATCGTTACGTCACGGCTCCGCCCCTCGTGACGTCACGGCCGGCCCCTTTCAATACAAGTCTATGGGAGGGGGCGTGGCGGTCGTCACGCCCCCTCCCATAGACTTGCATTAAGGGCGCGGCCATCCCCGTATCGCCCGTCATTACGCACAGAGCGAACTCGCTCTGTGCTGTAATCATAGCGGGGTGCCGCAGTGGGGATCCCAGGGCTCCCCAGCAGCGGGACCGCGGCGATCAGACATCTTATCCCCTATCCTTTGGATAGGAGATAAGATGTCTAGGGGCAGAGTACCCCTTTAAAGCATTAAAAGTAATAAAAAATGTATTTTTTAGATGTCATGCAGACATTGCAGAAGGTTTAAGGGGGTCAGGGTCTCAGTGCTGAGATCCCGACTGATCTCTAGCTATAGCCAAATGAAGCAGGTGGCAGTGCTCTTCCCTCCCCACCTCAGGCTTCATAGACTATAGTGAAGCATGCTACCCCGAGGTTCTTCTAGGCTATATCTAGAGATTGGTGGGGGTCTCAGCATCCCTAACCACTGAATGTCTGCATAACATGTTAATTTTTTTTTTTTTTTTTAAGAGAGTAACATCTTAATGCCTTATGAACTCAGCAATCTTATGGTTTTGTGCACATTTTGAGTTATAGAAAGCCATAATAAAGCAAGCATAGACCTTTATAAACTTCTTAAAACCAGCATGTGTGGTAAGGTTCTGAGGTGTATCATGGACATAAATGACAGTGACATCGGGGGAGGTTCATCAAAACTTGTGCAGAGGAAAAGTCGACTAGTTGCCCATAGCAACCAATCAGATTGCTTCTTTCATTTTTGAAAAGGCCTCTGAAAAATAAAAGAAGCAATCTGATTGGTTGCTATGGGCAACTGGTAAACTTTTCCTCTGCACAGGTCTCGATGAATCTCTCCCTTTGACTCCAGTAAAACACTGAGGTTTTCATGTTAGTAGGGTGTTGACATTGCTAATATTATTGAAAGGAATCACAATCTTTATTTTATTGTATTTCCCAAATTACAGCACTTTCATTTTTCTACATCATTACTGTATAAGGAAGCATTTTATATTATCTAAAACCATAGAATTTGATGATATCTTTTTACACAGGCTATAGGATTATATGAGGCAGGAGATATAGATGAGTTTCCTCTAATGGTAAAAAAGACATTAGAATTATATAAAATAGTTATTTGCTTTGTCATTATCTTCTAGACGAAACATTTTCTAGAACACACTGAAGATAAGATGCAAAAAAACATTTGAATATTTGCATAACATTTTAAAGATTGCAGATCATGCATGTGTAAAGCACATCCTCTCACATGGGAAATCGCTGGGATAATCTTTGTAATTATTTGAATAAGGTAGATCTAATTCAATCCAGCCCGTCACCAGAGCTTATCTTATTTATTTGCATATACAGTACCTCCATACTAATATCAATGGTTTTCATGTTCAATTTGTATTTTAACAAACTGTAAGAGCATTTTTCATTTGTAAATAATCTTAACATTAATGTTGTCATATGATGTTCTGTGGACATTTTTCTATTCTGTGAAAAGATCACAATGAAATATAATCTCAGTTTATGTTGTGAAAGGCCAGAAAGGATATTTCTCCCTCACGGAACATTTCTTGACTGATAATTGCTAAGCTGGAGGTGTGCCTTGGTGTTCAAACTGAGCACCCGCTCCGAGACCATTATTTTTAGTCTCCTGAAACAAATCTCAGCTCTCTTTACCCCAGTTACCCAATCTAACTCAATTGGGAAGGCCTTCCTACAACAGCCACCCAATAGAAAGGAGCACATGGCGTTTGTGAATTCATGTGGAAAGATAACCAAGATGGCACCTGCACGCTCACACAGAGAGACTTCTCTGTAGACTGCAACACTGCCACGGACCTCACTGCTCCGACACAGCAAAAGAAGACCTAGAAACAATTCTGAGGCAACTTACTGACCAGCTGCCATACTGATTGGAAAGTAGAAAAAGGTGAAAATAGATGTGAGGCTCCTGAGTCAGGGCATACAAACCCTTAAGGGCAGCCAGACCAATAGGGAGGGCCACATATCTACCTTGAAGGACACTGTGGTTCCCTTTCTTCACTTTCTCTGTTTGGAATCAAAGTTAGAGCTGTCTGGGCAAAAGACCAACAACATAGAGAATTGGCTGAGTGATCTCTTTCTTTAATCTGCTTTTTTCAGTGGTGTTGCCCACTGAATGCCTGTGCAGGATCCCTCCACCTGGGGCCTCCCACATCCACTGCTTGCCCACATTATAAACTGCAGTGATTAGATTTGATCTTACACCTAGCTAGGCATAAAGTTTTTCTATTTCTGGACATTTCTGTAGAGTTGAAAAAATAAATTTTGGTGTCCCGGTACCGTATTGCATACCGTACCTTGTGTGGTGGTCTCAAAAGTCAGAGTTTCTACATTCAGGCAGGGTCCCCCAGGTGGGACAGCCCCTAGTCGCCTCGTGGATGCTGGACTAGCAGGATGGATATGCGCAATTTTCAAAGACAAGCTAGGCCAGAAAACCTGCAGGCCTCATCCAAACTAAACCGTGATTTCTAAACTAAATCCCCGCTAAAGCTAGCGTGACTACTGGACCAAAACTAAATCCCCTAAATCCAGTGGAACAGCGCATATCAGTCTATGTACTCTAAAACGCTTAAGGTCCCAACCTTTGTCAATCACTAAGAGACTTTGCATGTATAGAGACTGTTCCGGTTATGAAGCTTGCATAACATTTTCAGTAACGTTTGGACTGTTTTCAGCAAACTCTCCGGTTGTGGACATTCAATTATTCTATACCTCCCTTTCGCTCTAGGGAAGGGTGGCGGTAGGACAAGCATTACAGAGGAGCCCTCACCCTGGCGTCACGAATAGAAAGGGTTAACCAGAAACCCTTTAGTCACCGCACAGCTACACCCTAAAAACCCTACTCCCCCAGGCTATCACATAGAGCTACCTTCACAATGCTGAAAGCTCAACTGTGTGACCTGGTCATTACTTATTCTATAGCATACCCTGCTCACCAGTGGGTCATTAACAGTGCCAGCCCTTTTTCCTTACCAACCCTGGAGAAGCAGAGGAATAGGTGCATCTACAAGGCATACCGTCACCTTGCTGAAGGAACACTTTGATCCTTGGTTTGAGCACCCTTATTGATAATTCTGCAGCACCGTGTGCCTTCTTTATTCAGTTTGCTATGTGATTCACATTTTTTTTTTTGGGATGGGTAATTGACTACTTATAGCTCTATATGGAAGATGTGGTCTCCTATGATGATCCTTGGACCTTCCTTAATAGGTCTATCTCTAAGGAACTCATTAATGGACAGACATCACAGAGCCACCTTTACAGTCGTTTTTCTGTAGAACTGTTTGTATTCTTTTACCAATTACCAGGCCTGGTTTTACTTACATCTATATTGTGGAAATGAGATTTACAGCCAATTTTATCCATTCTATTGCTCAACCACTCGCAACAGCTGGAACCCCCTGTTACAGTACCACTGTTACAGCGCACACACTGAAAAGACTCTGACACACGTGGATGCCGGCATCACAGTGCATTCACACTATCTGATAACATCCAGCCGCGGACATCACTACAGTCATGGCTGTAAATGTTGGCACCCCTGAAATTTTTCAAGAAAATGAAATTTCTCACAGAAAAGGATTGCAGTAACACATGTTTTGCTATATACATGTTTACTCCCTTTGTGTGAATTGGAACTAAACCAAAAAAGGGAGGAAGAAAAACAAATTGGACATAATGTCACACCAAACTCCAAAAATGGTCTGGACAAAATTATTGGCACCCTTTCAAAATTGTGGAAAGATAAGATTGTTTCAAGCATGTGATGCTCCTTTAAACTCACCTGGGGCAAGTAACAGGTGTGTGCAATATAAAAATCACACCTGAAAGCAAATAAAAAGGAGAGAAGTTCACTTAGTCTTTGCATTGTGTGTCTGTGTGTGCCACACTAAGCATGGACAACAGAAAGAGGAGTAGAGAACTGTCTGAGGACTTGAGAACTAAAATTGTGGAAAAATATCAACGATCTCTAGGTTACAAGTCCATGTCCAGAGATTTAGATTTGCCTCTGTCCACAGTGCACAACATTTTCAAGAAGTTTACAACCCGTGTCACTGTAGCTAATCCCCCTGGACGTGGACGGAAGAGAACAATTTATGAAAGGTGTCAATGCAGGATAGTCCGGACAAGTTCCAAAGATATTCAAGCTGTCCTACAGGCTCAGGGAGCATCAGTGTCAGCACGAACTATCCATCAACATTTAAATGAAATGAAACTCTATGGCAGGAGACCCAGGAGGACCCCACTGCTGACACAGACATAAAAAAGCAAGACTACATTTTGGTAAAATTAACTTGAGTAAGCCAAAATCCTTCTGGAAAACATCTTGTGGACAGATGAGACCAAGAAAGAGCTTTTTGGTAAAGCACATCATTCTACTGTTTACCGAAAACGGAATGAGGCCTGCAAAGAAAAGAACATGGTACCTACAGTGAAATATGGTGGAGGTTCAATGATGTTTTGGGGTTGTTCTGCTGCCTCTGGCACTGGGTGCCTTGAATGCGTGCAAGGCATCATGAAATCTGAGGATTACCAACAGATTTTGGCTCGCACTGTACAGCCCATTGTCAGAAAGCTGGGTTTGTGTCCGAGATCTTGGGTCTTCCAGCAGGATAATGACCCCAAAATGCACCCAGAAATGGAGTTCTGAAGTGGCCAGCATTGAGTCTAAATCCCATTGAACACATTTGGAGAGATCTTAAAATTGCTGCTGGGAAAAGGCGCCCTTCCAATAAGAGAGACCTTAAACAGTTTGCAAAGGAGGAGCTTATTGATGGTTACAGGGAGCCACTGATTTCAGTTATTCTTTCCAAAGGGTGTGCAACCAAATATTAAGTTAAGGGTGTCAATAATTTTGTCCAGCCCATTTTGGGAGTTTGATGTGACATTATGTCCAATTTGCTTTTTTTCCTCCTTTTTTGGTTTAGTTCCAATACACACAGAGGGAATAAACGTGTGCATAGCAAAACATGTGTTACTGCAATCCTTTTCTGTGAGAAATACTTTTTTACGGCCATGACTGTATCTCTGAGGCCGGCTGCCATCCGTGCCAAAGCGCGGCCACAACACCTTACTGGAGATCACCGCTTTTACTGCTTTTACCACACAGAGCTCCCATGACTACTCAGCACATCCTCCAACGGTACCGCTTGCATCAGGCCGGACGCCAGTCCTTGCTAGCCCTCATCTGATGCTGAACTATGGAGCCTCCACACTGAATAGGGTGATGAGTGGTGCGGTGCACCAATAATACCTTTAATTTCTATCATCATCTCGTAAATTCCACTATATTACTCCAGTGGAATGAATATAGAGAACTATGCACCAATGGACTTTGCAATATCGAGAACTATAGCGAACCTTTACACTAGCGGACTTTGCATTATTTTTATACCATTTTTATACTATTTTTATACCTATCTTTTATACCATTTTAAACCTTGGCATGGTATGCGGGCTGAGGTGTGTCCTTCATATAAGGATATACTGGCTAATGTCTCAATTTTACATCAGTTTTGAGGGTTAGCTAATGTCATTGTATACATCTACCACAGGAGTGAAACCATATTGTGGTCCACAAGTGCATGTCCTCCACTCCAATGTAAGTGCACAACTGCACTTTTGGTTTGGAGAACCTCCTTTCACCATGGACCACATTAATGTAAAATATACCTATCTTATCCCTAATCATTTTATCTCCACCTGTATAATTTTGCCTTATTTATTATACCCCAAACTAATAGTGGGGAACATCTATTATATTGGCTTTCTATTATTGTTTTCTAATGTACCTACATCTACAATAATTATCTGGAACCTGTGCAAGGGCAGATATCTGGGGTGAACTTAAATTCACGATGACGGTGGATCAGAAACAAGTTAGCTTTCTTGATACCCTTTTGATGAAAAATGATAGGGGTGGTTTGTATACTGATCTTAATCAAAAGCCGACAGATAAAAACAGTTTACTATGTTTTGATAGCGCACATCCTGCATCAATTAAGAGATCAATCCCCTTTTCTCAAAAGAAGAGGATTCAGAGGATTGTCACTGATCCCTCCTTAAGAGAAAAACGCATGTGTGAATTGGTAGATAAGTTTAAGGTGAGGGGTATCCTGAGAGAATAATAAATGCTATCCCGGATGATAGACCTAGAATGATTACTAAAGACCAAAAAAGGATACCATTCGTCCGAACTTTTCATCCCCAGATAGGTAAAATTTACACTATCATACGTGAGAATTGGTAAATTTTCGGAATTTCAGACTGCACCCCTGATTTGTAACAAGAGGCTTCCCAATTTGCGAGATAGATTGGTGAGGGCGGATTTGGGATCCAGCAAAAAAACAAAGCAGACTTTTTTAGGGACTAGAAAAAATGGAACTTTCCCATGTTTGAATTGTGCCCAATGTTCCAATGTAATCAAGGGAGATAGGATTGTGCATCCACATACAGGTAAGGCCTTTACAGTGAATGGTTTTTTCACTTGCAAAATGAAAAATACAGTGTATTTGATTAAGTGCCCGTGCGGTCTCCTATACGTTGGGGAAACTTCTCAGTGTGTAGGGGACCGCATTAATAGACACAAGTCAACTATTAGTGTTGAGCGGCATAGGCCATATTCGAATTCGCGAATATTCGCGAATATATGGACGAATATTCGTCATATATTCGCGAATATTCGCATATTTGTTATATCCCTGTTTTATTTTCGCGTATGCGAAAATACGCGCATGCGAAAATTAACATAAGTGGAAATTCGCATATGCGAAAATTAGCATATGCTAATTTTCGTATATGCGAATTTTCGCACGCCAGTCTCACACAGTAGTATTACAGCCTTCTTTACACCACACAAGCTGGAAGCAGAGAGGGGTGATCACTGTGATGTGTACTGTGAAGAAAAAAAAAAAAAAAAAAGAATATTCGTAATTACGAATATATAGCGCTATATTCGCGAAATTCGCGAATTCGCGAATATGCGATATTCGCGAATAATATTCGAATTGCGAATATTCGCGAGCAACACTATCAACTATACGGTGCGAAAATCTACTATTCCCGATACTAGCATATTTTAAAAAAATGGGACATAACATTTCTCAATTACAATATCAGGTGTTAGAGGAAATATTGCCTCCACGCAGAGGGGGGAGTATTAAAAAACTCCTCCTGAAGCGGGAGGCTCACTGGATTCATAAATTGGGTACCCTGGAACCCCATGGGATGAACCGAGAATATGAGATAGCAAGATTGCTTTGAGATGTTCTATGTTGCGCGTTATGCTGTAGGTTTAAATATGTATATACTGATTTTGATTGTGGTTTTATTTTAGAGACCAGCATTAAAGAAAATAGAAAAGGCGAGGACCGAAAAAATATGTTTTGCCCTTGTTTTTTTCTGAACCTTGTATTATTACATAGCAACAGATGATTTGTTTATCATGTGATGTATGAGTTATCATGTGATGTATGAGTTCATGCAGTTGAGAAAGGCTTTGGCCGTAACGCGTACTGCGTTCGTTTCTTATGTTTGTTATGCATAAATAAAAGAAGAAGAAAGATAAATTGAGTGCCGGGATTCCTATTTTCTCATTATCTTTATTATCCACATGCACCTGCTATTGGATAGTGCCGACCACTGAACTTGGGCTATTTGCTTGTCTACTTGCCAGTAGAGATGACGTTGTATGCCCATGTACATCAATTTAAAATTCCTAAATGTTCCCTCATATTTACAGCACCATCTCTAAACTCTACCCTATAAAAATTTTACAAAAATATGTCAAAATTCCCATAATTAAGCATATTGGAGGCAATATCATGCTGTGACCAGGTCCTGGTACATTGAATATAGAAAACACAGTGAAACACAGTATGGGGGCCATGCAGGATAATAGTGTGGAGTCAAGCACAGTTCTGTTTATAAAGTAGAGTACAGCATTTTTTTTTTAATAATGTAGTACTAAAGGAAAGACTGAAGATAATCAACCAAATAATTACGTTCTAGAGTGGACAACATATGTCAATTCTAAGATAAAAATAACAAAGAAAATAATATAAGGGCAGAATATATGGACTATGTAAACTATGTTTCTAACTCTAATAGTCCAGTTCTTATTGAAACATAACATTTGTGACTTGATTTAATTTATAATCTCATGCAAACTGAGCACAACTGCAATATCTAAGTATATAAGCAAATACTAAATATTGACCTGAAAAAGAGGGAACAGCCATGATTTTAGGTCTTTGTACACATCTTGCTTAAAATATCAGATAATCAGTAAAGCTGCTCTTTTGTGTTGTCTGTACTTTTTAGTAGAATTCCTATGAAAAGACATTTTATAGCAGTACAGGTTAATGTTTTTGACAATTTTGTGATCAGTAGGGCCTATTTTTTTCAAAATGCACTAAATTACCATGGCTTATTTTAACATAATTGCATTACTTCCATTAACCAAATGCTCTTGCAATGTCCTCCCCAGGGGTCAGGACACTCTGTAATATCTAAAACTTAGGTGAAAACAAAAAGCTAAGTAGCACCATTCTCAAAATACAAATGCTGTATTATCTTAATGGGGTTATCCATTCTAATTGCATTCATTATAATTTGTCAATTTAAATGTATCCTAGTATGTTCTTCTTGACTCATCATCATTATTTGGGCTTTGGGAAAGCAGACATTTAGAAGATGGAATATAAAGACTACTATTAGTTTATGGTCAATGTAACTCAAGAAAGCACTAAACAAGACAAAATAATACAGTATAAATGATGTACTAGTACTGGAAGATTATAGTTCAGGCAATAATTATGGAGACACATTTTCTCTTGATGAAACTATCAAGTATTTAAATATCCTTTTATTGTTTGGTGACAGGGACCAAAGCAGAACAGCTTGGGACTAAAAAATAACTTTCATGTGGGAAAAATGAAATGTCATGCAATTTGTTTAGAGATATGTTGCAAATAGTTTTTGAGTCATAAAGAGAACTTTAGGTACTCAAAAATGTACCCTAGCAGTCCTCAACATCACCAGATTATTGGATTTATTTTATACTAGCAGAATATCCAGTATTGCCTTGTCTTCCTACCTCAACCTTGTAGAAGAAAAAAAGGAACAATGACTCTCTTTTCATCATATTCCAACCTATTTTTCTGTCCTCCTGTCGCCTTCTCCTATCCTGACCTTGTTTACTAACCTTACATCCCATCCTCATATCCTGTCCTTATAGTCTGTTCTTATATCTTGTCCTCATATCCCATTTTTATATCCTCTCCTCATAGCCTGCGACCTCATGTTCCAGCCTTATATCCTGACCTCATAACCCATTTTCATATCCCAATTTCATATAACTTTTTCATATCTTGTCCTCATATCCCTGCCTTATATCCCAACCTCATATCACAGCCTTACATCCCGACCTCATATCTGGACCTCATATCCCGTCCACATTTTCCGACATCATATTCCTTCCTAATATTCTGTCCTCAGGTGAGGCTGAACTGTGATGAAGTGATTGTAGGACAAAAATAGAAGGTGTGTGGCTTTGCAGGGTGTGGCTTGGCAGGAGAGGTGTGGCTTTTAAGCAGAAAACATTCACCCAGAGATGCAGAGCTTATGGAGTAGGGTGAGGCAGATCTGTGATAGTGTTGCTCGCGAATATTCGCAATGCGAATTTTATTCACGAATATTGCATATTCGCGAATTCGCGAATATTCGCAAATATAGCACTGTATATTTGTAATTACGAATATTCATTTTTTTTTTCCACAGAACACATCACAGTGATCACCCCTCTCTGCTTCTAGCTTGTGTGGTGTAAAGAAGGCTCTAATACTACAGTGTGAGACTGGCGTGCGACTTTTGGCATATGCGATTTATATGCTAATTTTTGCATATGCTAATTTTCACATACGCGATTTTTGCATATGCGAAAATAAAACGCGAATATTCCGAATATGTGAATTTAGCGAATTGGAATATGGCCTATGCCGCTCAACACTAATCTGTGATAAAAAGATTGTGGTTGAGGAACCTGCAGGCCTGGTGAAAGAATTTTTGCCACCCTAGGTGAAAGCTAATTTTTGCCGCCCTTTGACCCTGTCCATTGCCTCCTCCCGATGTACGGAAGCGCGCGCTATGTCAGAATGTTGGAGGAACCTGACCACATAGAGTGATTGTCCCTGTCTGCCTTGGAGGTGGAGCAGGGCTCCTCTAACAGACTGACAAAAACATGCTGTATTTTTATAGTACAGGTGTGATGGGGGTAGCATGGCAGAGCGGGTGCTTTGAATGCTTGTTATCATTATTGCAGCAGCCAGAGTGGTGTCCCCCATCAAGAGGGTGCTCTAGGCGGCTGCCTATTTTGCCAATAGGCAGAGCCGGCCCTGAGGACCTTGATGTGGGTGTATCAAGTGAAAATAGTGTTTTCGGCCTTGAGCTGAAACAAAAAAGGGCTGAAAATAAAAGGGGTGTGGCTTGTAAGCTGGACTGACACACTTACCAGCTGATCTGGAGCAGAGCTTGTGGCGTAAGGTACTGGAAGTCCCATAGCCTTGCATGGGACTGTAGACAAACACCCTGACCCTCGTTAATGGGGGTGAGTCAGGGTTAATTCAACAATCCTATTGTCACGTACCTGAATGCAGATGTCACAGAGCAGGTAGTGAATCCTCCACCTGTGTGGCTGATGACACGGACCGTATCAAGGAGCGGAGTCTAAGGTACCCCTTGTCTTCACCAGAGCCCGCCGCAAGGCAGGATGGATTTGCTGAGGCAGGCGGCACCCAGGTCGTTACCCGATACGGCTTGACCACACAGGTGCTGGGCAAGGCAAGGTACAGGAGGGTGAGGCAGAGGCGTAGTCAACGTAGCAGAAGGTCAAGGCAGGCGGCAAAGGTTCGTGGTCAAAAAATGGAGCAAGGAAGTCGGGTAACACGGGTAGGCAAAACAGGCAATGGGAACGCTTTCTCTTAGGGAAAAAGCATTGAAGATCCGGCAGGGATGTGTGGGAGGTGCAGGAATTTACAATATATAATGTTCAGATGCACTTACTAATTATGGGCGCACTGGCCCTTTAAATTTCAAAGCACCGGCGTGCGCACCCTAAGGGACGGGGATGCGCGCTCCGAGGCTGAGACGGAGCAGCAGCAGCAGTGAACGTGGGTAAGTGATGGGCTGGGATTCGCATGCGGGCGCGTCCCGCAATGCGAATCCCGGCCCCGCCGGTGGGCGGGGACACGGGACTACAGTGCTCCCGGCCAGTGAGCGGGGACACGGAACTACTGTTCTCCCGGCCGGGGAGCGGGGACACAGTGCTACTGTGCTCACGGATGGTGCTAACCGCCGGAACGCAGAATGTAACACCTATATTTTAGTTGACATATTAGTAACATGTGTACCAAATTCCATCAAAATATCTCGCTTGGAAGGGGTGCTGAAACATACACTCGTTCATTCATGCACACATACACAAACACACATTAGAGGGCATTTATTAACATTTTTACACTGCTTTTCTGTGTAAATTTGTTGCAGATTTGGCACTTATGCACAAAAAGTGTGTGACATTTCAGTGTGAAGCACTTTGTGTAATTTTGACACTAACTTCTATTGTACATGGTTTTAGTCTTTTACTTTGCAGTGGTTACTAATTTGTGAATTGTGACTTTTCTCAAAAAAGTACTAGTTTCTCACAAAGCCCACAATAAGACCACAAACACTAGCCCAGACTACTACCATGTTCCTTCTATATGTGATTTTCTTTTGTAGGTGTAGATTGGGCTTTATTTGGGCTGTTTTTTGCTGTGTACATTATTTTCCTGTTTTGGTGGAGAATGCCAGGTCTGAGTAACCTGGTGAAAAAAATCTTTCTGGAGCCTGTTACTTCCAGCCAGGCTTGGTTCGACTGGCTGCCAAAATTCAAAAAAATCTGTGCCAAATGACACTGATAACACAGTACTACCACCACCCCTGCTGTATGCTAGATACTACTGGTAACATCAGTCCGCTGCCTCCTGCTGTCCACTTGCTGATGCCAGTAACACCAGTCCGCCATCTCCTGCTGTACGCTAGTTAATTACAGTTTGCCAAGACTGTGCCTTTATGAAAATGAAAAGTTTGTGTAAAAATAGCACATGAGCACCTCTAGATTTATCTCAGGCTCAGAAGAAGATAACATCATTGTGTGCATTTATTTGAAGCATTTTTTCTTTTCTTTTAGTACTTCTTTTTAAAAAAACAAAACAATTTAATCCAAGTTGCACAGAAACAATCTGCAAACTAATAAACATTTGTTTTCAGTGACATTGGAAAAGGATGTAACTTAGCACTTTCCATTTATGAATGACCTTGGAAGTCTCTTGGAGACAACATCTGCAATTATATAAGATAACAAACACCGCTAAATATATTACCCCTGCAGAGGGATTTGGCCTATGGTCAACCTTGTGGGAGAAGAGAATTATCAGAGATTAGCTTAAGTTTGTGTATTCAGAGACTGAATAATATTCATATTTATCTACTGGTGCATGTGGTCTGAAAGCTTTTATTATATGGTGCTTAGCCAAAATTGGGAAACAAAGCAGGAGCTTTTATTGAAAAAGTTATCTAAAAAATATGAACAATTTTTAACAGGAATTAGTTGCAGAAAGGTGGCCGGGTGATCAAAGAAATGTTTAGAAAATGAACATGGAGATGACATAGATTTCTGCTATAATTCAGACCAGTTTTCTTGTTTGGGCATTGCGATGGGCGTGGCTTGATCACAACATTTTTTGCGCCTTTCTCTTTAAGTAGACATAAATAAATAGGGAAAGATAAAGTAATAATAAAATTAAAGGGAATAATAAACAGTGACTTTACATTGATGGGAACAGAGGAGTAGGAATTTAGGGATTAGTTGTATATCATGGTGCTATAGAAGGTAAACCAGAGGGCTCTATGGTATAGGCCATATTTGAATTTGCGATATTTCGTGAATATATGGACGAATATTCATCATATATTCGCTAAATTCGCATATTCGTAATATTCACGTTTTTTTTCGCATATGCTTAAATTCGCACATGCTAAAATTTGCATATGTGAAAATTTCTGAACTTTATAGAAAGTATACCAGTGTAACGTGATAGAAGCAGCAGAAGGGAGGGATCAATATTCGCGAATATTCGCAAATGCGAATATTCGCCTGGCGGTCTCACACAGTAGTATTAGAGCCTTCTTTAGACCACACAAGCTGGAAGCAGAGAAGGATGATCACTGTGAAGTGTACTGTAAAAAAAAAAAAGCCAATATTTGTAATTTCGAATATATAGTGCTATATTTGCGAATATTCGTGAATTCGCGAATATGCGATATTCGCGATTAAAATTTGAATTGCAAATATTCGCGAGTAACACTAAGTGTAGAAGGATTATATTTGAGGAAAACTAGGGAAGGAAGATACTAGAAAATAGCGATGTGGGGCTGAGGCTCGTGACGTCACGCCCATGCCCTGTCAAAGCAAGTCTATGGGAGGGGGCGTGACAGCCATCACGCCCCCTCCCATATACTTGCATTAAGGGGGCGTGGTCATGACATCACGAGTGGGGTACGGTCGTGACATCACGAGCCTCCGGCACTCTGGTGCTGCACCCGACGCTCTAAACGAATACCGGATGCAACAGGGAGATAGTTGGGGTCCCCAGTGGCGGAACCCCTGCGATCAGACATTTTATCCCCTAACTTTTGGATAGGGGATAAGAAGTCTAGGGGCGGAGTACCCCTTTTAGGGGAATTCTTGATCTGCAGAATTTTTTTTTTTACCGCTTTAATCTCAACATTTATACCCATCTAGCAATAAGGTTCAAATAAGAATGTAGTCAACCTTTCCTTGGAGTGGAGAAATGTTATCTGCAAATGAAGTGTTCATTAAGTGACAAGGACACCATAGAGCACTAGACATTTTTATGCTACACTCAGCATGACTTTGTCTTACTCACTTGTCCATTATGCTGATCTGACTGACAAGATTGAAGTATTTCTGAATATTAAACAGATCTGCCAAATGATGGCAGTCAAGATGCAAACATATCTGAACAATCTTGTCCATGAAGCCCTTGACAAGAATTGTTTTACTTCCATCTTCAGGAGCACTAGCTTGTTAACCTTGGATCAAACCTATTGCGATGATACGTACTGGAATGATAATGAGTCTAGTATTGTGCCTATTTGCACTGCTAGTAGATCAAATTTGATATATCATGATCTCCTGCTGGGCAGATATATATGGGGTTTAATTAAGGTTATAGCATTGATTTTTAGATATTTAGGATATATAATAAAATAATACATTTGCAGAATAAGCAGATGTTATATCTGAAAGCTAATGTGATCAAATAGGTAAGGGCTGGACCAAAGGTTGTTGTTTCCATTAGAACAAGGGTAAAGTGGTCAAGGGTAATGCTACAGTATGCAACTTTCAAAATAAGTGCCCTAAACACTATAACTAATAAGTGCCCAACAGACCCAATAACTTTGTAATACTACTACTACTATTACTACTACTACTACTACTACTACTACTAATAATAATAATAATAATTATTATTATTATTATTATTATTATTATTTTTATAAGTAGTAGTAGTAGTAGTAGGATTAATATATTTATTTATATATATGGCTCCATTTATGTGCACATGCTTGTGCACATGCTTATGTGAGGCAGAGAGGGACTAACAAATAGTATATGAAAGTACCCATACGGTCAAAAAAAAGCAAATGGTGTGTACAACAAAATTCCATACTTTGCTCTGTTTTCAGAAGTATAGCTAGAACTATACTTTAGGAATAACCCTACATTATATATTTCAACCTATGCATGCAACTTTGTTTCAGTACATGACCTCAACTGGTTTACTGACTATGGGGGAGATTTATGAAAACCTGTCCAGAGGAAAAGTTGCTGAGTTGCCCATAGCTTTTTCAGAGGCCTTTTCAGAAATTAAAGAAACAATCTGATTGGTTGCTGTGGGCAACTCAGCAACTTTTCCTTTGGACAGGTTTTGATAAATCTCTCCATGTTTCTTCCTGATCCCCTGTACTGCCTTTCCTGTGTATGACCTGGACGTTTACCATGAATCTGTGCAGCATGCCATAACCTATTTGTCTGGTCCCCACTACACTACTCTGCTGTCAGCCCAAGACCTCGGCCTGTATCTAAACTTGTTTCTGCCTGATCCGTGGGTGCTTTGGATGTCTCTTGTCTTTTAGGGTGAAAATCTAGGGACTACTTAGACAACACTCTTCAAGAATGGGCCAAAACAAAGCAGTTACGTAGCACAGCCAGTCCACATCTTTTGACTGTTACACAGAAAATGTAATGTTGAAAGGGTTGTTAACAATGGGCTGAATACATATTGTTTTATTCTGCTGTTTATTCAGTGTTGATCATCATATTAATAAGAGACTGTTCATTAGGCATTAATTTGCTTTAGAATCCAGCTATAAAGCACATTGTTAGTATAAGCTGTCTTGACTCTTGACTTCCAAGTGTAATTCTTTTTTTTTTTACTAATTATATATTTTCAGCATCACGTACAAAGTACACCCCTCCATGTATCTCTCTGCTTGTTAGGTAATTATACATTTTCTAGTTTAGCCATTAAAACTAATAAGACCATTTCCTAGTTGGGATCAAGTATCACAGGCATATGCAGGATTTTCTCAAAAGGTTTTTTTTTTGTTAAAGAAAAACTGTCAGCCTGCTTACCCACATTAAACCCATATAACCATATACACTGGTTTATAAACAGGAGTCCAAGGAGGGGTCACTAACTAACATACGTTTCTTAGGTCCGGAGATATGTTCACCAGAATATCCACTGCTATAGTCTGTGAATTGCGGGCTGGAGGCAGAGCCCCACCGGCTTGATTTACATACTCATGTGGTGACCCAGTACAGAATTACGTGCTCTTCTGTACTCCTGCCCATCCTGTGTGACAGATGTTGCTTCAATCAACTATAAGCCGATTAGCTTCCCAAAGTTCACACTGCATCTCTTTCACGCTAATTTGAGCTGTGACGGATTGTACCATCTTTCCAACCTTAGTAAAGCAAGCCAGTTATCCTTAACCTTGCGTCGGAGTGATTATTTGCCCCGTGCCTGGCACAGGAGAAGATAGTCTACCTCGGGTGGTGTATAAGTCAACCACGCCCTAGCTTCCCGAAAAGGTTAATTACAAACATTACCCTCACCCGACACCACAACTTTTGACGTCGCAAACAGGATTCGGGTGAGTGCCTTATGCAAAGAAACTTCCCCCCCACTCCCAGTCTGAACTGTGTCCATATTGCAGAAAAAATGCACGTCCGTGCGACAGAAATTACATACTCATTTCTGTGACTCCACGTCCAAGGGATGCGGAGTCACTGCTCAAGAAAAGAGCAGAGTGCTTACGTGACCAGCAACTCCACCTGACTTTGACGTATAGTCACAGACAATTAATATATAAATTGAGCCATTGGGCCCCGCTTCCAGCTTGCAATTCACAGAATATAGCAGTGGATCTTCTGGTGGACATATCACCGGACCTAAGGAATGTATTTTAGTAAGTGACCCCACATCGGACTCCTGTTCACTCACACTATAACCCAGTGTATTTGGTTTAGTGTGGGTTGATAGGTTGACAGTTTTCCTTGAAATATAATTTTGAAATTTTGGCCAAGCTCAAGGTACAGTGCACTTTCCCTTTACATCATAGCTTGCTGAACAGAGCATGTAGCTGCCAGTTATCAGGGAAAGAGGTTTCTTCTGGAAAGGAGGCAGATCCTGCCCTTTAAGTTCTAGCACTATAGTGCCCTGAAAGTACACTTCCTAACAATAGTGGCAGCACTGGGAGAATCATTTTCTCCAAGTGCTAGGACAGGCAGAGCAGGCTGTACAGCACAGCGACTGTTGCTGCCAGATTAAGGGAGAGAAGAGGACACACCTTCTGCTCAGAAAAGTCAACCACGCCCTAGCGTCACGAAAAGGTTAATTACAAACATTACCCTCACCCGACACCACAACTTTTGACGTTGCAAACAGGATTCGGGTGTGTGCCTTATGCAAAGAAACTTCCTCCCCACTCCCAGTCTGAACTGTGTCCATATTGCAGAAAAAATGCACGTCCGTGCGACAGAATTTACATACTCATTTTTGTGACTCCACGTCCTAGGGATGCGGAGTCGCTGCTCGAGAAAAGAGCAGAGCGCTTACGTGACCAGCAACTCCATTGTCAGGATCCGGACGAGCGGCTGGTGAAGACACTGGAGGTGGATCCTCTGTGCCAGAGAGGCGATGACGCGGGCCGTACTGGGGAATCGGTTCTAAGCAGTTACTGGTGTTCACCAGAGCCCGCCGCAAAGCGGGATGGACTTGCTGCGGCAGTATATACCAGTTTGTGTTCCCCAGTAGCTACTCCACCTCTCTGGAAGCTGAGACTGGCGCGGTACACAAGGACTAGACAGAGGCGAGGTCAGACGTAGCAGAATGTCAGGGCAGGCAGCGAGGTTGGTAGTCAGGGGCAACAGCAGAAGGTCTGGGTACACAGGCTTGGGAACACACTATAACGCTTTCTCAGGGCACAAGGCAACAAGATCCGACAAGGAGAGGAAGGGGAAGTGGGTTTTTATAGGAATGGGAGTGATTGGGCCAGGGACCAATTAGTGGTGCACTGGCCCTTTAAATTTTAGCAAGCCGGTGCGCGCGCACCCTAGGGAGCGGGGCCGCGCACACCGGGAGGAAGCAGACGGGGGCGAGAGGTGAGTGACATGGGGCGCAATCCGAGGGCGGGCACGACCCGTGCCTCGGATCGCGTCCCCTCCGGAGACCAGGGAGCAGCGCTCGCCGTCAGCAATGTCGACCGGAGCTCTGCAGACAGAAGCACGCCGTGAGCACTCCGGGGAGGCAGCGGGACCCGGAGTGCTCAGCGTGACAGTACCCCCCTCTTGGGTCTCCCCCTCTTCTTGGAACCAAGGAATCTGTAGATGAGTTCCTTGTCTAGGATATTGTCCTCTGGCTCCCAAGACCTCTCTTCTGGGCCAAAATTCTCCCAATCAACAAGAAATCTTTTTTACCTCTGACAACCTTGGAAGCGAGAATTTCTTTAACCGAGAAGACATCAGAGGACCCCGAGACAGGAGCAGGAACGCTGACCTTGGGGGAAAAGCGGTTAAGAATAAGAGGCTTGAGAAGGGAAACATGAAAGGAGTTAGGAATACGAAGAGAAGGAGGAAGATGGTGCTTGTAAGAGACAGAGTTGATTTGACTTTTGACCCTAAATGGCCGAGGTAACGTGGACCCAGCTTGTAGCTAGGGACACGAAACCGAATATATTTGGCAGAAAGCCACTCTTTGTCACCAGGGGCAAAGACAGGAGGAATTCTTCTCTTCTTGTCCGCATGTTGCTTCATACGAGAGGAGGCCAGCGAGAGCGACTTTTGAGTCTCCTTCCAAATAGAGGAAAAGTTCTGGGTCAAATCATCTACTGCAGGAACTCCAGATGAAGTGGGAATGGGGAGGGGGGAAGCGGGTGACGGCCGTACACCACAAAGAATGGAGACTTGGCGGATGACTCAGAGTTTTTGAAATTGTACGAGAATTCAGCCCAGGGTAACAGATCAACCTAATTATCTTGGCAGGAGGAGACAAAATGTCGCAGGTAGTCACCAAGGATCTGGTTTACTCTCTCCACTTGTCCATTAGATTGCGGGTGGTAGGCGGAGGAAAATTCAATTTAATCTTCAATTGGGTGCAGAGTGCTCTCCAGAATTTCGAGATGCATTGAATGCCTCTATCGGAGACGATATGCGTAGGCAGTCCGTGGAAACGAAAAATGTGCAAAAAGAATTGCTTCGCCAATTGTGGCGCAGAAGGGAGACCAGGAAGCGGAACGAAATGGGCCATTTTGGAGAATCGATCAACGACCACTCAAATGGCAGTATTGCCATGGGATACAGGAAGGTCAGTGACGAAGTCCATCGCTATGTGTGACCAAGGCTGTTCGGGTACCGTCAGAGGAAGAAGAAGACCTGCAGGCCTCTGGCGAGGAGTTTTATAACGTGCACAGACAGTACAGGAGCGTACGAAGTCATTCACATCTTTTTCAAAGGAAGGCCACCAATAGTGTCTGGCAATCAACTGAATGGATTTCTTGATTCCAGCGTGACCCGCCAAGTGGGAGGAGTGACCCCATTTGAGAGTCCAGAGGCGAAGACGTGGGGGGACAAAGGAGGAACTGGCGCCAGAGAAGCAGGAGCAGCAGAGATCAGACACTCAGGGGGAATGATGTGTTGGGGAGAGGTTTCTGCTTCTGTGGCATCAGTGGAACGTGATAGGGCATCCGCCCTGACATTCTTGTCTGCAGGACGAAAATGGATCTGTAAATTGAAGCGGGCGAAGAACAATGACCACCTGGCCTGGAGAAGATTTAAGCGCTGGGCGGACTGTAGGTAGGACAGATTTTTGTGGTCAGTGTAGATGGTGATAGGGTGGAGGGATCCTTCCAGGAGATGCCTCCACTCCTCAAGTGCCAAGTTAATGGCCAGCAATTCTCGGTAACCAATAGCGTAATTTCTTTCAGGAGGAGAAAAGGTTTTAGAGAAAAAACCGCAAGTGACATTTTTTCCTTTAGCGTTTTATTTGAAGAAGAACCGCCCCGGCTCCTACTGAAGAGGCGTCTACCTCAAGGAAGAATGGTTTCAGAGGATCAGGCCTAGTCAAGACTGGTGCAGAGGCGGAGGCGGCCTTAAGGCGAGTAAAAGCTTCTTCCGCTTGGAGAGGCCAGGATCTCGGATTCGCATCTTTCTTGGTCAGAGCCACAATGGGAGCCACGATAGTGGAGAAGTGGGGGATAAACTGACGGTAGTAATTAGCGAATCCGAGGAAGCACTGGATAGAGTGAAGTCCGGAGGGGCGTTGCCAATCCAAGACCGCTGAGAGCTTGTCGGGGTCCATTTGAAGACCTTGTCCTGAGACCAGATATCCCAGGAGAGGAAGACAGGTACGTTCAAAGAGGCATTTTTCAATCTTGGCGTAGAGATGGTTAACACGGAAGCACTGGAGTACTTGACAAACATGGAGGCGGTGTTCCTCTACGTTGGAGGAGAAGATTAGAATGTCATCGAGATAGACCACCACGCAAGTATACAACAAGTCCCGAAAGATTTCATTGACAAAGTCTTGGAAGACTGCAGGGGCGTTGAAAAGACCGAATGGCATGACAAGGTATTCGAAGTGACCATCTCGGGTCTTAAAAGCGGTTTTCCACTCATCTCCTTCACGAATTCTGATGAAATTATACGCGCCCCTGAGGTCAAGCTTAGTAAAAATCTTTGCTCCGCGCAGCCGGTCATAGAGTTCCGAGATGAGAGGCAGAGGCTAGCGGTTCTTCATAGTGATTTTATTGAGACCGCGGTAGTCAATACAAGGGCGTAGAGACCCGTCCTTCTTGGCAATAAAGAAGAATCCTGCTCCAGCAGGAGAAGAAGACTTCCTGATGAAACCTTTTTTGAGATTCTCCTGAATATACTCCGTCGTGGCCTCAGGGCGGTGTGGTTCAAGGGAGCAAGTCAATAGGGCAGTCGTAGGGCCTATGTGGTGGTAAGACCTCTGCCTGTTTCTTGCAAAAGACGTCAGAAAAGTCTTGATAGGCCTTTGGATGGCCGAGCAATGGAGAAGCAATGGAGACTTGGCTGGTAGGTAGCGACTTAAGGCAGCGTGTCTGACAGGAAGAGCCCCAGGATTTAATGTCCCCAGTGGTCCAGTCGAGGGTAGGAGAATGCCGCTGGAGCCAGGGTAAGCCAAGAAGGATGTCAGAGGTGCAGTTAGGCAGGACAAAGAACTCAATAATTTCTTGATGGAGAACCCCCACGGTCATGCGTACTGGGGCCGTGTGGTAACGCATGGTGGAATTCAGTTGTTCTCCGTTGACTGAGGAAATGAAGAAGGGCTTGACGAGATGGATAACAGGGATGTTAAACCGGTTGATGAAGGAGGCTTTAATGAAGTTCCCTGCTGAACCAGAGTCCAAGAAAGCCTCCGCAGAGAAGGAGGCTTTATCAGCTGGAGAAATCCGCACTGGAATAGTCAGGCGTGGAGAGGAAGAATTTACACCCAGTGACGCCTCTCCCACGTTCACTAGGTGCGAGCGTTTCCCTGACGCTGAGGACGAAGAGGACAATCCTTTAGGAAATGTTCAGAGCTCGCACAGTATAAGCATAAGTTCTCGTTCCTCCGGCGAGTCCTCTCTTGCTGGGTCAGGCGAGACCGGTCCGCTTGCACGGCCTCCTCAGCGGGAGGCACAGTAACAGGCTGCAAACGATGCTGGAAGAGAGGAGCCAGGCGTGGGTATGGTGTGAACGAGATCTTTCTCCTGGCGGAGCTCCTGACGTCTTTCAATGTAGCGCTTATCAATGCGGGTAGCCAGGTGGATGAGTTCAGTCAGGGAGGAGGGTATCTCTCGTGCGGCCAGACAATCCTTAATGTGGCTGGATAAACCATTTTTAAAGGTCGCGCAGAGAGCCTCATTGTTCCAGGCCAACTCAGAGGCCAAAGTACGGAATTGTATGGCGTATTCGCCCACAGTAGAGTCTCCTTGGACAAGGTTCAGCAAGGCAGTTTCCGCGGATGAGGCATGGGCAGGTTCCTCAAAGACACTGCGGACTTCAGAAAAGAAGGACTGGACGGAGGCAGTGGCAGGATCGTTGCGGTCCCAGAGCGGCGTGGCCCAGGCCAAGGCCTTTCAAGAAAGTAAACTGACAACGAACGCCACCTTAGACCGTTCTGTGGGGGATTGGTCCGACAACATCTCTAAGTGCAGGGAACATTGGGACAGGAATCCCCGGCACTTTTTAGAGTCCCCGTTAAACTTATCTGGGAGAGACAGGCGGACTCTAGCAGAGGTAGCAGCGGCTGGGAGAGGAGGAAATGCTGGAGCTGGCGGTTGAGGCTGTGGGAGGCTGTGTAGGCAGAAGCTGTTGTATCATGGCGGTCAACTGCGACAGCTGTTGTCCTTGTTGAGCACTCTGCTGGGACTGCTGGGCAACCACGGAGGTGAGATTAGCGAGGCTTGGCAGCGGCACCTCAGCGGGATCCATGGCCGGATCTACTGCCAGGATCCAGACTAGCGGCTGGTGAAGACACTGGAGGTGGATCCTCTGTGCTAGAGAGGCGATGACGCGGGCCGTACTGGGGAATCGGTTCTAAGCAGTTACTGGTGTTCACCAGAGCCTGCCGCAAAGCGGGATGAACTTGCTGCGGCAGTAACTACCAGGCCGTGTTCCCCAGTAGCGATTCGACCTCTCTGGAAGCTGAGACTGGCACGGTACACAAGGACTAGACAGAGGCGAGGTCTGACGTAGCAGAAGGTCAGGGCAGGCAGCGAGGTTCGAACTCAGGGGCAACAGCAGAAGGTCTGGCTACACAGGCTTGGGAACACACTATAACGCTTTCTCAGGGCACAAGGCAACAAGATTCGGCAAGGAGAGGAAGGGGAAGTGGGTTTTTATAGGAATGGGAGTGATTGGGCCAGGCACCAATTAGCGGTGCACTGGCCCTCTAAATTTTAGCAAGCCGGCGCGCACGCGCCCTAGGGAGCGGGGCCACGCGCACATCGGGAGGAAGCAGACGGGGGCGAGAGTTGAGTGACATGGGGCGCAATCCGAGGGCTGGCACGACCCGTGCCTCGGATCGCGTCCCCTCCGGAGAGCAGCGCTCGCGGTCAGCAATGCCGACCGGAGCGCTGCAGACAGAAGCACGCCGTGAGCGCTCCGGGTCCCTGACTTGGATGTGGAGTCACAAACAATGAATATGTAAATTGAGCCAGTGAGCCCGACCTCCCGCTTGCAATTCACTGAATATAGCAGTGGATCTTCTGTTGGACAGTACTGTACATAGACTCGAAATAATACAGCCACTCAGATATCACATAATTAGTAATACCTACATGCTATGCGAAGGCCATATGTGGTGGACCAGCATAGCTGTACCACATGCTACACTGAACATAGCACTGTTGTCTGTAGTCGTCTAAGGCTTGCTGGAAAGTCAAATATATTTCTAGAGTGCTGAGGCCCATATCTTTGTGTTTCTTTACATTGCAAATGTATACTGTGTTCCTGTGCTAGAACATGCATACACTGAATCTTCTGCAGAATCATAGGGGTTAGAGTTTTCTAAACTGAGCATGCTTTGCCTTTACAAAATGTTAAGAAAAGTAGTACATAGTCTCATGTCCAATTTCTGTCCACTAGGTGTTCAGCTTCACCCTCTACAGAAACATAGAATGTCAGCAGATATGAACCATTCGGCCCATATGTCAGCAGATAAGAACCATTCGGCCCATCTTTTCTGCCCTGAGTATTTCTGAATACTATGAATGGTCCCTGGCCCTATCTTATATGAAGTATAGTCTTATACCTATCTCTTGCATACTTAACCACTTAAGAACCAAGCCCATTTTCACCTTAAGGACCAGAACATTTTTTGCTCATCTGACCGCTGTCACTTTAAGCATTAATAACTTTGGAATGCTTTTACTTATGAATTTGATTCCGAAATAGTTTTTCATGACATTTTCGTCAATACTTTCATCATTTCTTGAAAAATGCAAAAATTTCATGAAAACATTTGAAAATTTAGCATTTTTCTAACTTTGAAGCTCTCTGCTTGTAAAGAAAATAGACAAAAAAATTATATATTGATTCACATATATAATATGTCTACTTTATGTTGACATCATAAAGTAGACATGTTTTTACTTTTGGAAGACATCAGAGGGCTTCAATGTTCAGAAGCAATTTTCCAATTTTTCACAAAATTTTCTAAATCTGAATTTTTCAAGGACCAATTCAGATTTGAAGTGGATTTAACTCCTTAAGGACCCAGGATTTTTCCATTTTTGCACCTAAAAATCCATATGATGGCTTATTTTAGTCATTTTACCCAAAAATCTACGGTGAAACTGGAAAAAAAATTATTGTGAGACAAAATTGAAAAAAAAAAACGCCAATTTTGTAACTTTTGGGGCTTCCATTTCTACACATTAAATTTTTCAGTAATTTGTATTCATAGGACTTATTGATTGCTTTTTATTCATTTTTTCATTAACTAAAAAGTGACCAAAAATATACTATTTTGGACTTTGGAATTTTTTTGTGCGTACGCCATTGACCATGCGGTTTAATTCACAGCATATTTTTATCATTCGGACATTTCCGCATGCGGTGATGCAACATATGTTTATTTTTATTTACACTGTTTTTTTTTTAAATAGGAAAAGGGGGGTGATTCAAACTTTTATTAAGGAAGGGATCTTTATTCACTTTTTTTCCCACTTTTTTTTTTACAATGTTATAGCTCCCATAGGGACCTATAACACTGCACACACTGATCTTTTACATTGTTCAATGGTTTCTCATAGGAAACCATTGATCAATGATTCTGCTGCTTGACTGCTCATGCCTGGATCTCAGGCACTGAGCGGTCATTCGGCGATCGGACACCAGGAGGCAAGGTAAGGGACCCTCCTGCTGTGTCACAGCTGTTCAGGATGCCGCAATTTCCGCGGACATCCCGAAAAGCTCCCTGAGCTTACCGGCAACAATTTACTTTCACTTTAGACGCGGCGTTCAACTTTGAACGCTGAGTCTAAAGGGTTAATAGCGCGGCACCGTGATCAGTGCTGCGTGCTATTGGCCATGGGTCGTGGCCCCGCGTTATAGAACGGGAGCGGACTCATGACGTACCGGTACGTCATGGGTCCTGTAGGGGTTAAGGGGCCTTTTTATTACAAATACCCCATATATGACCCCATTATAAAAAAAACTGCACACCTCAAAGTATACAAAATGACATTCAGAAAGTTTGTTAACCCTTTAGGTGTTTCACAGGAATAGCAGCAAAAGTGAAGGAGAAGATTCAAAATCTAAATTTTTTACACTAAAATGTTCTTGTAGACCCAGTTTTGAATTTTGACAAGGGGTAAAAGGAGAAAAAGCCCCCCCCCCCCATAATGTGTAACCCAATTTCTCTCGAGTAAGGAAATATCTCATATGTGAACATAAAGTGCTCTGTTGATGCACTAGAGGGCTCAGAAGGGAAGGATCGACAATGGGATTTTGGAGAGTGAGTTTTTCTGAAATTGTTTTTGGGGGGCATGTCACAGGAAGCTCCCATGGTGCCAGAACAGCAAAAAAAGAAAAAAAAAGAAAAAAAATACATGGCACACTATTTTGGAAACTATGCCCCTCAAGGAATGTAACAAGGGGTACAGTGAGCCTTAACACCCCACAGGTATTTGACGACTTTTCACAAAATTTGGATATGTAAATTAATTTTTTTTCCACAAAAAAGCTGGTTTTCCCCTAAATTTGACATTTTTACAAGGTTTAATAGAAAATGCCCCCCAAAATGTGTAACCCCATCTCTTCTGAGTATGGAAATATCCCATGTGTGGATGTCAAGTGCACTGTGGGCGCACTACAATGCTCAGAATGGAAGAATTCACATTTGGTTTTAGGAAAGCAAATTTTGCTGATCTGGTTTTTGGGGGGCATGTCCCATTTAGGAAGCCCCTATGGTGCCAGACCAGCAGAGAGAAAAAAAAAACACTTGGCATACTATTTTTGGAAACTACAACCCTCAAGGAACGTAACAAGGGGTACAGTGAGCCTTAAAGGGGTTATCCAGGGAAAAAACTTTTTTTTATATATCAACTGACTCCAGAAAGTTAATCAGATTTGTAAATAACTTCCATTAAAAAATCTTAATCTTTTCAGTACTTATGAGCTGCTGAAGTTGAGTTGTTCTTTTCTGTCTAAGTGCTATCTGGTGACACCTGTCTCAGGAACTGTCCAGAGTTGAAGCAAATCCCTATAGAAAACCTCTTCTACTCTTTGCAGTTCCCAAGACAAGCAGAGATGTCAGCAGCGAGTACTGTTGCCAGAATGAAAAGAACAACTCAACTTCAGCAGCTGATAATTATTGGAAGGATTAAGATTTTTTAATAGAAATAATTTACAAATATGTTTAACTTTCTGGAGCCAGTTGATATGTAAAAAAGTTTTTTTCCTGGAATAACCCTTTAATACCCTACAGGTGTTTTACCAATTTTTGCTAAAGTTGGACGTGAAAATGAAAAATTTGATTTTTTTTAAACAAAAATGCTGCTGTTACCCCAAATTTTTCATTTTCAAAAGGGGTAAAAGGAGAAAAAGCCTCCCAAAATTTGTAATTCCGTTTCTTCTGAGTATAGAAATACCCCATATTCGGATGTAAAGTGCTCTGCGGGCGAACTTCAATACTCAAAAAGGCGCACCATTGAGCTTTTGTAGAGAGAATTTGTTTTGAATGGAAGTCAGGGGCAAAGTGCATATACAAAGCCCTCCGCAGTGCCAGAACAGTGGACCCCCCCACATGTGACCCCATTTTGGAAACTACACCCCTCACAGAATTTAATAAGGGGTCCAGTGAGCATTTACACCCCACTGGCTTTGACAGATCTTTGGAACAGTGGGCTGTGTAAATGAAAAATTTTATTTTCATTTTCACTGACCACTGTTTCAAAAACTTGTCACACACCTGTTGAGTGTAAATGCTCACTGCACCCCTTATTACATTCCGTGAGGGGTGTAGTTTCCAAAATGGGGTCACATGTGGGGGGGGGTCCATTGTTCTGGCACTTTTTGGGCTTTGTAAACACACATAGCCTTCAATTTCAGACACATTCTCTCTGCAAAAGCCCAATGGTGCTCCTTCTCTTCTGAGCATTGTAGTTCGCCCGCAGAGCACTTTCTATCCACATATGGGGTATTTCCATACTCACAAGAAATGGGGCTGCTAATTTTGGGGGTCTTTTTTCCTATTTTCCCTTGTGAAAAATTAGAAATGTAGGGTAACACCAGCATTTTAGTGACAATTAAAAAAAAAAATCATTTTCATATCCAACTTTAACGAAAATTTGTCAAACACCTGTGGGATAAAAAGGCTCACTATATCCCTTGTTACATTCCATGATGGGTGTAGTTTCCAAAATGGGCTCACATGTGGGTATTTATTGTTTTGCGTTTTTGTCAGAACTGCTGTGAAATTTGCCACCCTGTGCAAATCACCAATTTAAACCTCAAATGTACATGGTGCGCTCTCACTTCTGAGTCATGATGTGCACCATAGAGCACTTTGCACATATGGGGTATTTCCATTGTCTTTTTTTCCATTTACAGCAACACCAGCATGTTAGTTTAAAAAATGTAATTTTTTTACACTAACATGCTGGTGTAGACACCAACTTTACCTTTTCATAAGGGTTAAATGCAGAAATAGTCCCACAAAATTTGTAAACGCAATTTCTCCCGAGTACGCTGTTGCCTTGAAATACGACAGGGCTCCAAAGCAAAGAGCACCATGCGCATTTGAGGCCTAAATGAGGGATTTGCTTCTGCATGCCGTGCAAGAAATGTTTTATTTTTATTGGGGGGGGGGGGGGCAGAATTTCCACATACGTACAGGGCATACGTCTGTGGTCCTTAAGGGGTTAAACTCCTTCACTGTATTTGTAGCTACCACTTCTGCTGGAAAGCTATTCCAAGAATCCACTACTCTCTCAGTAAAGTACAGTACTTCATGATATTACTGGATAAACCTTTGCCACTTTCAGGATAGGAGGTAGAGAGCCAAGTCCCTAGTTAGTGTGTCTAGTCCTGAGCTTTGGTCAGAGAGCACATTAGTCAGTCATTACCTCACAATAAGAGAAGACTTAAAGGGGTACTCCACCCACAGACATCTTATCCCCTACCCAAAGGATAAGGGATAAGATGTCTTGTCACGGGGCTCTCGCCACTGGGACTCCCCACGATTTCCGTGCAGTATGTTTAGGACACTGGGTTTCCGCGGTTGGAGACATGATGTCACACTATACCCCCTCATGATGTCATGCCACGCCCCCTCTAGTCATGTGTATGAGAGGGGGCATGACGGCAATTCCACTGTGTGCACAGTGCAACAGAATCCCATTGAAAACAATGGGACCCTGCTGCTGAGGAATCTCGTTGGAATTCTGCATGGAAATTCAGAGGTAACACTGACCTGTGGCTAGAGTCAGGCACACCTCCTACAAATAGGCCATCTCCTTCCTAGTCCTGTCTACAGTCAAGTACATTAGCCTAGCCATTGTCCTGCTGCAAGGATAAATGTCTCTACAGAAAGGAGTACCAAGTCAAGGATAGAGTTTGGGAGAAATCGATTTCTGAGGTCCAAATGCACAAGAATAATGGGCATCATTTGCTTACAGGTAATGATCCAGTAGCAACTACTAATTTGAGGAGTTCTTCCTGGATACACCAAAGAAGTAATATCTCAGCAATGTCCATAGAAGTAAATTGATAGAGTGCATTTGATTATGTTACCTAGAATCAGGGATCTCACTTGTCTGATCATCACAGAATTCCTTTTAACCTCTTAAGGACTTAGGACGTATGAGTACGTCCTAAGTCCGGTCCCTGTCTATAACGCGGGGTCCCGGCGGGATGGTCCCGGGCGCCTCTTCACAGCCGGGACCCGCGGCTAATAGCGCGCGGCCGCGATCGTTCGGCCACACGCTATTAAACCTTCCAATGCGGTGCTCAAAGCTGAGCGCCGCATCGAAAGTGAAAGCAAATGCTTCCCGGCTGCTCAGTCGGGCTGATCGGGGTCATCGCGATAAAATCGCGATGCCCCGATCAGCTACCCGGAGAGAAGAAGGTCCCTACCTTCTTCCGTCGGCGTCCAGGCTCTGATTGATTGCTCCATGCCTGAGTTACAGGCTGAAGCAATCAACCGCCGATTACACAGCTTGTTGCCATGCAACGGCAAGGCAACAATCTGTGTGTGCAATCAGCCATTGCAAGCTCATAGGTCCCTATAGGAGCTATGAGCTCGCAAAAAAAAAGTGTAAAAAAAAGTTAACCCTTTCAGCTATTCCCTTTTGAATTAAAAGTTTAAATCACCCGGCATTTCCTAGTAACAAAATAAAACAGTGTAAATAAAAATAAACATATGTGGTATCACCGAGTGTGGAAATGTCCAAATTATAAAAATATACCACTTTTAAAACCGCACGTTCAATGGTGTACGCGCAAAAAAAATTCCAAAGTCCAAAATAGCGCATTTTTGATCACTTTTTATACCACAAAAAATAAATAAAAAGAGATCAAAAAGTCTGATCAAAACAAAAATGGTACAGTTAAGAACTTCAGATCATGGCGCAAAAAATTAGCCCTCATAGTGCCCTAAACACAGAAAAATAAAAAAGTTATAGGGCTCAGAAAATGACAATTTTAAACGTATAAATTTTCCTGCATGTAGTTATGATTTTTTTCTGAAGTAATACAAAATCAAACCTATACAATTAGGGTACCATTTTAACCGTACGGACCTACAGAATAATGATAAGGTGTAATTTTTACCGAAATATGCACTGCGTAGAAAAAAAAGCCCACAAAATGGCATTTTTTCTTCAAGTTTGTCGCACAATGATTTTTTTTCCGTTTCGCCGTGGATTTTTCGGTAAAATGACTAATGTCACTGTAAAGTAGAATTGGTGGCGCAGAAAATAAGCCATAATACAGATTTTAGGTGTAAAATTTAAAGGGTTATGATTTTTTAAAGGCAAGGAGGAAAAAACGAAAATGCAAAAACGTGAAATCGCTCAGTCCTTAAAGGCGTACTCCGGTGAAAACCTTTTTTCTTTTAAATCAACTGGTGGCAGAAAGTTAAACATATTTGTAAATTACTTCTATTAAAAAATCTTAATCCTTCCTGTACTTATTAGCTGCTGAATACTACAGAGGAAATTCTTTTCTTTTTGGAATGTTCTCTGGTGACATCACGAGCACAGTTCTCTCTGCTGATGTTATTATAATAATAATAATAACGCTTTAATTCTTTTTGTCCTTAGTGGGATTTGAACCCAAGCCCCCAGCACTGCAAGGCATCAGTGCTAACCACTGAGCCACCATGCTGCACTTAGCATACAGCTGCTATGCATCTGCTATGCATGGTTGCTAAAATGGACAGAGATGTCAGCAGGGAGCACTGTGCTCGTGATGTCATTAGTGTTCCAAAAAGAAAGGAATTTCCTCTGTAGCATTCAGCAGCTAATAAGTACTGGAAGGATTAAGATTTTTTAACCCTTTAAGGACTCAGGGTTTTTCCGTTTTTGCACTTTCGTTTTTTCCTCCTTACCTTTTAAAAATCATAACCCTTTCAATTTTCCACCTAAAAATCCATATTATGGCTTATTTTTTGCATCACCAATTCTACTTTGCAGTGACATTAGTCATTTTACCCAAAAATGCACGGCGAAATGGAAAAAAAAATCATTGTGCGACAAAATCGAAGAAAAAAACGCCATTTTGTAACTTTTGGGGGCTTCCGTTTCTACGCAGTGCATATTTCGGTAAAAATTACACCTTATCATTATTCTGTAGGTCCATACGGTTAAAATTATACCCTACTTATATAGGTTTGATTTTGTCGCACTTCTGGAAAAAATCATAACTACATGCAGGAAAATTTATACGTTTAAAAATGTCATCTTCTGACCCCTATAACTTTTTTATTTTTCCATGTACAGGGCGGTATGAGGACTCATTTTTTGCGCCGTGATCTGAAGTTTTTATCGGTATGATTTTTGTTTTGATCGGACTTTTTGATCACTTTTTATTCATTTTTTTAATGGTATAAAAAGTGACCAAAATACGCTTTTTTGGACTTTGGAATTTTTTTGCGCGTACGCCATTGACTGTGCGGTTTAATTAATGATATATTTTTATAGTTTGGACATTTACGCACCCGGCGATATCACATATGTTTATTTATTTTTTTTTTACACTGTTTTATTTTTTTTATGGGAAAAGGGGGGTGATTCAAACTTTTATTAGGGAAGGGGTTAAATGACCTTTATTAACACTTTTTTTTTACATTTTTTTGCAGTGTTATAGGTCCCATAGGGACCTATAACACTGCACACACTGATCTCCTATGCTGATTACTGGCGTGTATTAACACGCCTGTGATCAGCATTATCGGCGCTTGACTGCTCCTGCCTGGATCTCAGGCACGGAGCAGTCATTCGTCGATCGGACACCGAGGAGGCAGGTAAGGGCCCTCCCGGTGTCCGATCAGCTGTTCGGGACGCCGCGATTTCACCGCGGCGGTCCCGAACAGCCCGACTGAGCAGCCTGGTCACTTTCAGTTTCACTTTAGAAGTGGCGGTCAGCTTTGACCGCCGCTTCTAAAGGGTTAATACCGCACATCGCCGCGATCGGCGATGTGTGGTATTAGCCGCGGGTCCCGGTTGTTGATGAGCGCCGGGACCGAAGCGATATGATGCAGGATCGCGGCGCGATCCCGCTTCATATCGCGGGAGCCGGTGCAGGACGTAAATATACTTCCTGCGTCGTTAAGGGGTTAATAGAAGTGATTTACAAATATGTTTAACTTTCTGCCACCAGTCGATTTAAAAGAAAAAAAGGTTTTCACCGGAGTACCCCTTTAAGGGGTTATATTTCAAAGTCCGGGGTGGGATGAAAAAAAGGAAAACAATTTACTTACCTGCCACCAAGCACTTCCTGCTCTCCTCTCAACACCTACCTGCTCAGCCAATCACTGGGTGAGGTGGGTCAAAAGAAGACCAGGAAGCAAACAAAAGTTACTGACCCCATCAGAATGGCATTGGGTAGGTTATTACTTTTTTTCTTTTCTTTTTTATGCCCTCCTGAAGACTTTAAAGTGGTACTCCAGTGGAAAACTTTATCTTTAAATCAACTGGTGCCAGAAAGTTAAACAGATTTGTAAATTACTTAAGGTTTATACATGACAAGAGCATTAACCTGTGAACCCAAAACTTTATTATGATATTGACAATAAACATGTTTCTTTATTCATGCATTGCTATTTAATTCAGCTTAACATAAATAATAGGAAAGCTGTTCGCGAACTAAACAAAATGACATAATAAGTTCTCTTAGCAATAATACAACTATTGTACTAAATCTCTATAAAAGAGACTTATAAAACCCTGGTAAATAGTAACTTCAACAGCTCTGGTCAGGCATTTTCTGTTACACAACTTTTTATTTTGTTGGTAATAGTCACTATAATGAAAGCAAATAAATGACCTAGAACTACAACATTTATCCCTAACTTCAGTGGCATAAATTATAAAATCTATAAAATACATCATGTTAAAATCATGTCCAATTTTTTTTATCATCATAAAGATGCAGGACCTACATTTACAACCTCTGCACCTACTTCCATTGTATAAAACTTAATACTCGGTGGGTCCTGGCTGCTATCAGGCTGATGTCTGGCCTTAATTCTTTGGCGCCACATTTTTTAAAGTTGATTGCAGCATCAGGGGCTGGTCGAGTGCAAAACTGTGGGGTCCTGATCAGCTGATGTAATGGCGGGATTGTCCTCACCTGCCTTGGATGAGTGCTTCAAGGATACTGTCAGCTTCAACAGCCTGTAATAATGGAGCGCCAATAACACTGATCAATGCTATACTAATGTATCGCTTTGTTCACTGTTTGTAATGGAAAGACTGCAGGTAACAGTTCTTTTTGGGGACTAAAAAAAGAGTGAATTTTCTTTTTCTTTTTTTTTTTAAGTGTTAATAAATGTGAATAAGTTCTTCCTCTAATAAAAGTTTCAATCACCCCATTTTTCAGATAAAATAAATAAACAAAAAGAAATGTTAATGAAACCACATGGTGAATTGAGTAAATGCAAAAATTGCAAAATGGTGGTGGTGGTGGTGGTGGGGGGGGGTTAATTTCCCCCCCACAAATAATTCTGTAAGTGATGTAAATACAAATTAAAATTGGTAAAAAATGAGCCCTTACATAAGTCTGTAGGTGAACAATTGAAAGAGTTATGGTTATTAGCAGAGGAGGAGGACAGATGAAACTGCAGAAATGTAAAATAACTGTGTCCTTAACCATTTTTGTTTTTTCCTTCTTACATTTAAAAATTCTTAACCCTTTCAATTTTGCACCTGAAATTCCATATTATGGCTTGTTTTTTGCGCCACCAATTCTACTTTGCAGTGACATTAGTAATTTTACCAAAAAAATCCCTGCAAAACAGAAAAAAAATTCATTGTGCCACAAAATTGAAGAAAAATGCGATTTGGTAACTTTTAGGGGCTTCCGTTTCTACTCAGTGCATTTTTCAGTAAAAATAACACCTTTTCTTTATTCTGTACTGTAGGTCCATATGACTAAAGTGATACCCTACTTATATAGGTTTGATTTTGTCTTACTTCTGGAAAAAATTATAACTACATGCACGAAAATGAATATGTTTAAAATTGTCATCCTTTAACGCCTATAACTTTTTAATTTTTCTGCGTACGGTGCAGTATGAGGGCTCATTTTTTGTGCCGTGATCTGAAGTTTTTAGTGGTATATGTTTGTATTGATCAGAATTTTTGATCGCTTTTTATTCATTTTTTCATTGTATAAGATGTGACCAAAAGTACGCTATTTTGGACTTTTGAATTTTTTTGCCTGTACACCATTGACCGTGCAGTTTACTTAATGATATAACTTTATAGTTCGGACATTTCCGCACATGACGATACCACACGTGTGGGGAATTTTACTTTTATTAGGGAAGTGGATAAATGATCTCTATTAACTTTTTTTTCACACTTTTTTTTGCAGTGTTATAGCCCCCTCTAGTGGCTATAGCACTGCACACACTGATCTGCTACAAAGATCATTGCCATGCATTAACATGGCAATGATCAGTGTTATTGGCGGTCGATTGCTCAAGCCTGGACTTCAGGCTTGGAGCAATCAATCACCGATCGGACGAGCAGGAGGCAGGTAAGGCACCATTCTGCTGCATCCTAGCTGATCGGGACTTCGCGATTTCACCGATATGGTCCCAATCATTCCGACTGAGCTGCCGGGAGTGTATTTTTGTTACTTTAGACGCAGCGATCAACTTTGAATGCCGCGTCTAAAGGGTTCATAGCGCGCGGCACAATGATTGGTGCTGCATGCTATTAGCCTAGGGTCCCGGCTTTCATTAGCAGCTGGGACCGACCCCGCGTTATAGACCGGGACCGGGCGCAGGGTGTACAGGTACGGCCTGCGTCCTTAAGAGGTTAACCCATTAAGGCCTGGGACAATTTTTTTTTTTTTTTGGGGGGGGGGGGGGGGAGGAGGGGGCTTCTACTTCTAATAGCCATAACGCTTTCGACTTTCAACTACAGATCCATATGAAGGCTTGTTTTGTGTGCTACTCATTGTACTTTGTACTTTGGCATCCCTTATTTCACCACAGAATGTATGGTGAAAAAAAATTTTGTGGGGAGAAATTGAAAAATAAAAGCAATTTAGCAAATTTTGGGGACTTCTATTTCTACACAGCGCACTTTACAGTAAACATGACATGTTATCTTTTTTCTGTAGGTCCAAATGATTAAAATGACACCCAATTTATATAGGTTTAGTCTTAATCTACTACTTAAAAAAAAATTATAAATATGTTTACAAAATTTTGTTTTTTTAATTGTCCTCTTCTGATCCCTATAACTTTTTTTATTTTTCTGTATATTTTTTGGTGATGTGATGTGTATTTTTTATTGGTACCATTTTTGTTTTGATGGGACTTTTTGACAACTTTCTACACTTTTAGAACACTGAGGGTAAGGGCCCTCCCACCATTCTTTCAGCTGATAGGGGCCTCACTACTTTGCCATGAGTGTTCCGATCAGCACCACTGAGCTACAGTTTAATTTCAGCATTTTAGATGCTGCAACCAACTTTGATCATGGTGTCCAAAGGGTTAATATCAGACATCGGCCTGATCGTGATTTCCAGCATGAGCTACGGGTCGAACGGATATAAAGTACGTTAAGGGGTAAAACTTAATATTTTGTAAGGTTGAATGGATTTAAATGTCTGTCTCTGAAAATAATACAGACATGATCTAATTTCCTTGTCTTTGCCTTAATTTTATCTACTCCCCCTTTAAAGGGGTACTCCGGTGAAAACCTTTTTTCTTTTAAATCAATTGGTGGCAGAAAGTTAAACATATTTGTAAATTACTTCTATTAAAAAATCTTAATCCTTCCTGTACTTATTAGCTGCTGAATACTACAGAGGAAATTCTTTTCTTTTTGGAATGCTCACTGGTGACATCACTGGCACAGTTCTCTCTGCTGACGTTATTATAATAATAATAACGCTTTATTTCTTGTTGTCCTTAGTGGGATTTGAACCCAAACCCCCAGCACTGCAAGGCAGCAGTGCTAACCACTGAGCCACCATGCTGCACTTAGCATACATCTGCTATGCATGGTTGCTAAAATGGACAGAGATGTCAGCAGAGAGTACTGTGCTCGTGATGTCATCAGTGTTCCAAAAAGAAAGGAATTTACTGTAGCATTCAGCAGCTAATAAGTACTGGAAGGATTAAGATTTTTTAATAGAAGTAATTTACAAATATGTTTAACTTTCTGCCACCAGTCGATTTAAAAGAAAAAAAGGTTTTCCCCGGAGTACCCCTTTAACCTCTTAAGGACCCAGGGCGTATGGATACGCCCTCACACCCTGGGCCTTAAGGACCCAGGGCGTATCCATGCATGCCGCGCGCCGGACAGAGATCGGAACTGGATGCCTGCTGAAATCCTTCAGCAGGCATCCAGGGCAAACGCCGAGGGGGGCAATGTAGGCCCCCCATGTCGGCGATCGCCGCAAATCGCAAGGGAAATCGCCCTTGCGATCTGCGGCGATACTGGGCTGATCGGGTCTCTGGGACCCGACCGCCTGGTAATTTCGCATGATCCCGGCTGTCACAGACAGCCAGGACCATGCTGAAGTATAGGATCGAGGTGGCAAGCCGGCCACCTCCTCCTATACCCTGCGATCTGTCGGTTAGTTAACCGACCAATCGCAGGGGGGGGGGGCGGTTACTTCCTCCCGCCCTGCCCGGCCCCTGAAAGTCCGGAGAGGACGGGAGGAAGACCGGAGGACGCGGCAGGGGACGGGGGAGTGCTGGGGACTGGCCCCGGTACTTACCTCGTCCCTGAAGACCCGGATCCCTGCGATGAAGACGGCGGCGGCGGCGACAGGTGAGTTGATCTTCAGCCGCGGTCGGGCCCTTTACAGCAATGCACGTCGCCGTAAAGCGACATACATTGCTGTAATGGGACCCTGTAAACTACAACTCCCAGCATGCCCAGATAGCCCTTGGCGCCTGGGCATGCTGGGAGTTGCAGTTTTGCAACATCTGGAGGTCCACAATTTGGAGACCACTGTGCCCTTCCAGATGTTGCAAAACTACACATCCTCAGCATGCCCTTACTGTCCAGGCATGCTGGGAGTTGTAGTTCTGTAACATCTGGCCCTTCAGATGTTGCAGAACTACAACTCCCAGGATGCCTGGACAGTTTTGGCATACTGGGAGTTGTAGTTTTGCAACATCTGGAAGGGCACAGATTGGGAACCACTGTATTAGTGGTCTGCAAACTGTAGTCCTCCAGATGTTGCAAAACTACAACTCCAAGAATGCTGGGAGTTGTAGTTCAGCAACATCTGGCTCTAAAGATGTTGCCGAACTACTACTCCCAGCATGATTGAGAATGCTGAGAGTTGTGGTTTTGCAACAACTGGAGGCACACTGGTTGGGAAACATTGTCTGTTTCCTAACTCAGTGTTTCCCTACCCGTGTGCCTACAGCTGTTGCAAAACTATATCTACTGGCATGCACTGATAGACTGTGGATGCTGGGAGTTGTAGTTTTGCAACAGCTGGAGGTCCCCCCCCCTGTGAATGTACAGGATACATTCACATGGGCAGGGGGCTTACAGTGAGTATCAGGCTGCAAATTTTGCGCGGCAACCCCCCGCCCATGTGACTGTACCCTAAAAACACTACACTACACTACAATAACACAAAATAAAATAAAAAGTAAAAAACACTACATATACACATACCCCTACACAGCCCCCTCCCCAATAAAAATGAAAAACGTCTGCTACGCCACTGTTTCCAAAATGGAGCCTCCAGCTGTTGCAAAACAACAACTCCCAGTATTGCTGGACAGCCGTTGACTGTCCAAGCATGCTGGGAGTTTTGCAACAGCTGGAGGCACCCTGTTTGGGAATCACTGGCGTAGAATACCCCTATGTCCACCCCTATGCAAATCCCTAATTTAGGCCTCAAATGTGCATGGCGCTCTCACTTTGGAGCCCTGTCGTATTTCAAGGCAACAGTTTAGGGTCACATATGGGGTATCGCCGTACTCGGGAGAAATTGCCTAACAAATTTTGGGGGGCTTTTTCTCCTTTCACCCATTATGAAAATGTGAAGTTGGGGTCTACACCAGCATGTTAGTGTAAAAAAATAAATTTTTTACACTAACATGCTGGTGTTGCCCTATACTTTTCATTTTGACAAGAGGTAAAAGGGAAAAAAGCCCCCCCAAAATTTGTAATGCAATTTCTCCCGACTACGGAGATACCCCATATGTGGGCGCAAAGTCCTCTGGGGGCGCACAACAAGGCCCAGAAGGGAGAGTGCACCATGTACATTTGAGGTGATTTGCACAGGGGTGGCTGATTATTACAGCGGTTTTGACAAACGCAAAAAAAAACTAAACCCCACATGTGACCCCATTTTGGAAACTACACCCCTCACGGAATGTAATGAGGGGTGCAGTGAGAATTTACACCCCACAGGTGTCTGACAGATCTTTGGAACAGTGGGCTGTGCAAATTAAAAATGTTGTGCAGACCACTGTTCCAAAGATCTGACAGACACCAGTGGGGGTTAATGCTCACTGTACCCCTTGTTACATTCCTCAAGGGGTCTAGTTTCCAAAATGCTATGCCATGTGGGGGTTATTTTGCGGTCCTGGCACCATAGGGGCTTCCTAAATGCGACATGCCCCCCGAGCAAAATTTGCTCTCAAAAAGCCAAATATGACTCCTTCTCTTCTGAGCATTGTAGTTCGCTCGTAGTGCACTTCAGGTCAACTTATGGGGTACCTCCATACTCAGAAGAGATGGGGTTTTAAATTTTGGGGGGTATTTTTTGCTATTAACCCTTGCAAAAATGTGAAATTAGGGGGGAAACAAAAAATGAAATTTTTTTTTACGTATGCAAAAGTCGTGAAACCCGTGTGGGGTATTAAGGCTCACTTTATTCCTTGTTACGTTCCTCAAGGGGTCTAGTTTGCAAAATGGTATGCCATGTGGGTATTTTTTGCTGTCCTGGCACCATAGGGGCTTCCTATATGGGACATGCCCCCGAGCAAAATTTGCTCTCAAAAAGCCAAATATGACTCCTTCTCTTCTGAGCATTGTAGTTCGCCCGTGGTGCAGTTCAGGTCAACTTATGGGGTACCTCCATACTCAGAAGAGATGGGATTACAAATTTTGGGGGGTATTTTCTCCTATTAACCCTTGCAAAAATGTGAAATTTGGGGGGAATCACACATTTTAGTGACATTTTATTTTAGTTTTTTACATATGCAAAAGTCGTGAAACACATGTGGGGTATTAAGGCTCACTTAATTCCATGCTACGTTCCTCAAGGGATCTTGTTTCCAAAATGGTATGGCATGTGTTTTTTTTTTTGCTGTTCTGGCACCATAGGGGCTTCCCAAATGGGACATGCCCCCCAAAAAACATTTCAGAAAAACGTACTCTCCAAAATCCCCTTGTCACTCCTTCGGTTCTGAGCCCTCTACTGCGCCCACCGAACACTTTACATAGACATATGAGGTATGTGCTTACTCGAGAGAAATTGGGCTACAAATATAAGTATACATTTTCTCCTTTTACCCCTCATAAAAATAAAAAAATTGGGTCTACAAGAACATGCGAGTGTAAAAAGTGAAGATTGTGAATTTTCTCCTTCACTTTCCTGCTATTCCTGTGAAACACCTAAAGGGTTAAAAGGCTGACCGAATATCATTTTGTATACTTTGGGGGGTGCAGTTTTTATAATGGGGTCATTTGTGGGGTATTTCTAAGATGAAGACCCTTCAAATCCACTTCAAACCTGAACTGGTCCCTGAAAAATAGTGAGTTTGGAAATTTTGTGAAAAATTGGAAAATTGCTGCTGAACTTTGAAGCCCTCTGGTGTCTTCCAAAAGTAAAAACTTGTCAATTTTATGATGCAAACATAAAGTAGACATATTGTATATGTGAAAAAAAATGTAAATATTTTGAATATCCATTTTCCTTACAGAGAGCTTCAAAGTTAGAAAAATGCAAAATTTTCTAATTTTTCATAAAATTTTAATATTTTTCACCAAGAAAGGATGCAAGTTACAAAAATTTTTTACAACTATGTTAAAGTAGAATATGTCACGAAAAAACAATCTCGGAATCAGAATGATAACTAAAAGCATTCCAGAGTTATTAATGTTTAAAGTGACAGTGGTCAGATGTTCAAAAAATGGCCGGGTCCTAAGGTGTAAAATGGCTGGGTCCTTAAGAGGTTAAAGTACACAAACTTTCTCCCCCCCGCACTAACTGGCTGGTAGTGCCGGGGACGATGATCAGTTTGATGCTTACCGTTCCCGTCCCGCCATGCCATTTGGCCCTAATCTTCTATTTTCGGGATATGCTAATAAGGTGCTAACTGGCACCAGCCGGGCTAACTGGCACTCTGACGTCAGTGCCGCCAGCCACAGCGCCGCCTAGTTCATCAATATTCCTCCCCTCCCTCCACCTCTCCCTCTTCTCTCCGCTCTGTAATAAGAGAGAGGGGAGGAATATTGTCGAGCTGGGCGGTGCTGCGATCGGGGGCACTGACGTCAGAGTACCAGTTAACTCGGCCGGTGCCAGTTAGCACCTCATTAGCATATCCCGAAAATAGAAGATTAGGTGGATCCGGTCATGGAAACTAAGCATCAAACTGATTAGCATCCCCAGCACTACCAGCCAGAATTGCTGGTTAGTGCGGGGGGAGAAAGCTGACAGTTTTCCTTTAATATGAAATCTTATATGGTGGGCGGAGCATCTGACTGTCACATAATTTGCTTTGAGCTTAATTTTCCAGCAATTATTAGTTTCATGATCATTCCTGTGCTGTATTGAGAATGTTATCTTCATAATGGTAAAGTAACCTCTTCTCTTCTCACAACATTGTTATTATAGTAAATAATATCCTTCCTCCCTCTCCTCCTGTCTAGTGAATTTAGTGTTACAGGCTGTACTAAAGAAGTTATAGCAGAGCAAATGAGGAGATTTATCAAAACATTTCTAGAGGAAGCGTGGTGCAGTTGCCCATAGCAACCAACCAGATTTCTTTTTTTATTACTCAGAAGGCTTTTTAAAAATAAAAGAAGTGATCGAATTGAACCGTGCCACTCTTCCTCTACAAAGGTTTTGAGAAATCGCCTTCATAATGTATATTTACATCCTGGCCAGCGAATATTCAGCCAGACTCCCTCATACATCAGTATATACGTAAACTGTATGCAGTTTAGCAGCTGTATATGCTGCAGTCTATGTGGCTGTATATTCACTGTATGTGAGGAGACCTGAATAACAGAGCATGCCTGACTAGAAGAGAACACTGCCTACAGGATGTATCCCATGACAACAAGCACTCAAGAGCATCCAGTCTATATTAGTAGGGCTGCATTAATTGAGTTGTGATACTTACTTGTTTGATTTATCAGTTTAGACCTATTTATGGTAAAACTGGGTCACGCAAAGCGCATCTGCAGCATATTTCACACTGCGGATGTACCGACGGCAGTCACAAGAGCGACCACAGCTGTCACGCACCCTCCCATAGACATGAATGGAGGGGGCATGATGTCACGACCATGGCAGCCCGAAACCGTATTCAGAACACTGGGGTATCGGGCCAGAGATTGCAGGGATAGGGAATAAGATGTCTAGGGGTGGATTACCCCTTTAATGTTGTGTCTAGAGATGAGCGAATTTACAGTAAATTCGATTTGTCACAAACTTCTCGGCTCGGCAGTTGATGACTTATCCTGCATAAATTAGTTCAGCTTTCAGGTGCTCCGATGGGCTGGAAAAGGTGGATACAGTCCTAGGAAAGAGTCTCCTAGGACTGTATCCACCTTTTCCAGCCCACCGGAGCACCTGAAAGCTGAACTCATTTATGCAGGATAAGCCATCAACTGCCGAGCCGAGAAGTTTGTGACAAATCGAATTTACTGTAAATTCGCTCATCTCTAGTTGTGTCCCCCTCAAATAACTCAAAACAAAATGTCCAATTTGGGCCTTATTAGCCATTTTTTTTCTCCCAGTGTCATGTGGCTAGTTAGTGTTACAAGTTCTCATGTGTGATTGGGAAGCAAATGTCTTCTACTAGTCACTAGAATGTCAATATGGCACTTCAAAGAAAAAAAACTCTCTGAGGATCTGAAAAAGTAATTTTTACTCTACATACTCTCTTCTAGGCTTTAAGAAGATTGCAAAGACACTGATACTGAGCTGCAGAACCATGGGCAAGACCATACAGCAGTTTCACAGGACAGTGTCACCATGGTCAACCACAGAAGTTGAGTGCACATGCTCAGAGTCATACATTTTGAGCCTCTCTGTGGCATTCTCAAAAGAAAGGTGGGAGATGACCAGCTCTGTGATGTCCTCATGGTGGAGTGGAAGCGTAGTCCAGAGCAATCTGTGAAGCTCTGGTGAACTCCAAGCCCAAGAGGCTTAAGGCAGTGCTTGAAAATAATGACAGTTTGGGCCTAATTTCCACCTAGAAGTTTACTCACTTTTGTTGCCAAGGTTTAGACATTAATGGCTGTTCAGTTATTTTGAGTAGACAGCAACATTTGACATGGCTATACAGGCTGTACACTCACTACATATTAACAAAGTGTAATTTCTTCAGAGTTCAGTGTCACATGAAAACATATCATTAAATATTTACAGAAATGTGAGGGGTGGACTTACTTATGAGAGACACTGTAAATAATAGTATGCAAAGACTATGCAAATTAGATAAACCAATATTTTTCATCAAGTAAATAATGACCCATTATTTTTCTATTGCGAAATATTGTGGACATTTGTTTATCTTACAGAACATATATAACTGAATAAGTTATATAAGTGAAGCTCTTTGAAATTATATCATGCAAACCACAGTGTACAGTAAACCATCAGTATGTTCTAAATGACATTTTTCATGTTGTGTTTTCTCCTTTTCTAGTATACTCTGCTTTGATTGTAGCGCCTGAAACAGAAAATGACACATCTTTTCTGTGAATGCTGACCCTGTTTGAAGATCTCTCCCATCAGGCTTTTTTTTTTCCTTTGCTCTTCGCTTTCTTCTCTTTCTTCTCTCCCAGGCAGCTGGCTTTCTTTCTCAGAGGGTCCATTTTCTGACAGCTCTTGCTTTGCCTTTATGTGTGAGCTCATAATTTCATAACCCATTGCAGATAACATTTTTGATGTGAGAAGCAATTAGGGTGTGAAATTTACCGCCAGAGGAGGTTGTGACATCACTTATAGAAAACAAAACTCATTTGTCAGAAATATAGGTAGGCAAAGGTATAATACAATCTTCCTGTTGTCATTAAAACAAAATAAACACGTATTTGCACAAAAGTGATACAGAAAACTCCTGCTTTGCTCAAAAAGCTTGCAAAAAAAGATTTGTGCAATTTCACCACTCTGTGCGGGCACAGGGAATGATTTGTTTCCCCACATTCTGCTCAATATTATTGTTAAAGCTGTGATCCATTTCTTTGTGGTGTCTTGCTTTCCTGTTACGTGTGTTATGTTAAAAGTCTGATACTATACTACCACAAGAGATCCATCTTGCTTTTTTTTAGGATAAAACGTCTATGATGAACAAGATTCTTTGTTCTCCGGCTTTGAAAAAAAGTCAAGGGTCTTGCTACCCTTTGGAAAATGGGTAAATTATAAAATACAGTATTAGACAAATTTACATATAAGGGTGGCAGATTGATTTGTAGATAATCCTGCATGAAGACATTTTGTTATACAATATGTACAGCACCAATGTACAACAGAAGCAATTTTTCCACATTGTGGAAGGTATGTTAATGCGGAAAGGGACTGCCATGTGGTTCTATGGGGAAACTTAAATGAGGTTGTGAAGATGGCAGAATATAAAAAGAGGGCTGTTAATCTGACGTGCCAAAACTCAATTGGAGACACTTACCTACAACAGCTTATTGATAGCACCGCCATGGTGGATGTTTGGCATCACCCTGATAGTAGGGCATTCACCCATTACTACTATTTGCATATGTCCTGGTCATACATTGATTATATTCCACGTTCTCCTGACCACATTCCAGGGGCTAGTGTATTTTTCACCTGGTGGTGAAAAAAATACTTGGCACCCCCTATGCGCACACACCACCTTAAAAATTAAAGACACCCACAAAAAGAGATTGTTTGCAAAAATATTTATTGAACAAATTTGTAAACTGTTAACTGGAAAAAAACTGAAATATGAAAAAATTAATAAATAACTATGGCCCAGATTTATCAAAATGATGTGAGATAAAATGGAATGATTTATCCACAGCAACCAATCACAGCTCAGCTTTCACTTTACCGCAGGTCGTTAGCCAAACTCCATAAGTTTAAAGAAATAACATATACTAATCAAATAATACTGCTTTCTATAATATCAAAACCAGAAAATGTAAACAAAACACAGGCCCAACGTGACCTCTCTTGTCACTGCGAAGGTAAAGGGAAAGGATTTACATCTTCTGCCTAGAACCTTGTTTTTGCAAGTTAATCAATGACATCATCAAAGTTTATAATCGTTGCATATGATTGAACTTATGGCTGACCCATGGCTCAGCGACCATGATAATACTTTGCTCTTGGTTAATCTTATTTGTTTAGATGTTTCACAGTTAACTGGTATGTCTATACTATTGCTGGACTAGACTCAATGTAACTTAGCTCTAATGCATCTCTGATCTACAGAATTATAGCCTAGATAAAACGACTAATCTCTTGCCAATATTAACATGTCTAGTCTCTCAGGTATTTATGTTCCTATTGTTTTTTCTTGTTTATGCAATTTCTTAAAATGATATCTTGAATTGTATAACGTTATGATATCACATGTTAAATTTTCAATAAAACTTAATTGAAAAGAACTTATGGCTGAATTTGGTAGCCTTGTCTCACTCATGGTGGAGCAAAATAAAAAAAAAATTACACAGAAAGTCAAGAAGAATCTTAAACATACAATGACAGATCTGGCACAAAAATGCAATTTTACAATGAACCCCATGAACTGAGATGCTGTCCATTACTTTGCCTCTACGCTGATCTTGGCAGCTTCCAAATGCCTCTGAAGGCATTCAATTACCACAAGAAAGTCTTGTAGAAGTGAGAATTTATGAAAAACTTCAGTAAAATCTGCAGTATATTTCTGATGAACATTTCTGTTGCAACAATCTGAATGTGACTGAATAACAGTTAAAAGGGTACTCCACCCCTAGACATCTTATCCCCTATCTAAAGGATGTGGATAAGATGGGGATCCCGCGATCTCTCCTGCAGCACCCTGTGTCATCTGCTGTACAGAGTGAACTTTGCTCCATGCCTGATGACGGGCAATACAGGGCCGTAGTATAGTGACATCATAGCCCCGCCCCTTCAATACAAGTCTATGGGACTGGGCATGACGGTCCCCAAGGTCTGGGGAGGGCATTGCATCATGATATTCCGGCCCCTGTATCGCTCCGCCATCAGGCACAGAAAGAAGTTTGCTCCATTCAGCAGATGACACAGTGTGCTGCAGGAGAGATCGCAGGGGTCCCCAGCGGCGGAACCCCCGCGATAAGACATCTTATCCTTTGGATAGGGGATAAGATGTCTAGGGGCGGAGTACCTCTTTAACACTAAACACATTTTTACCATTAACTATGAACGGATTTTCAGCTCCTGATTAAACTGGTCCTTTTCACTTCCTCTGACAACGTGTGACCGGGATCTTTTGCTTTCTTTCCTGGCATAGTTTTCCATAGCTTTATTCTACTTCTCCCAATTGAAATGTCCATTTTCTCACATATGGCACTTTCATAGTTACATAGTTAGTATGGTTGAAAAAAGACATACATCCATCAAGTTCAACCAGGGAATTGAAGGGAAGGGTGTAAGGGGATAAGGGAAAGGGATGTAGTTTTATAATTCTGCATAAGCATTAATGTTATTTTGTTCCAGGAATGTATCTAACCCTGTTTTAAAGCTGTTAATTGTTCCTGCTGTGACCAGTTCCTGAGGTAGACCGTTCCATAAATTCACAGTCCTCACGGTAAAGAAGGCGTGTCGCCCCTTTAGACTAAACCTTTTCTTCTCCAGACGGAGGGAGTGCCCCCTCGTCCTTTGGGGGGGTTTAACCTGGAACAGTTTTTCTCCATATTTTTTTGTATGGGCCATTTATATACTTATATACGTTTATCATATCCCCCCTCTTCTCAAGACTAAACAATTGTAACTCCTTTAATCGCTCCTCATAGCTAAGATGTTCCATGCCCCATATTAGTTTAGTCGCGCGTCTCTGCACCCTTTCCAACTCCGCAGTGTCCCTTTTATGAACAGGCGACCAAAACTGAACAGCATATTCCAGGTGAGGCCGTACCAATGCTTTATAAAGGGGGAGTATTATGTCCCTGTCCCTTGAGTCCTTCATAACCTATTGTCGCTCCAAAATTTTGTTGCGCTGATTTGCAAGAAAAAGTTTCAGAACTTGTAGCTTTGATTTGCACTTTTTTCAGGGAATTCCTACTGTTTGAAAATACTTTTATGTGATATTGATTTCTTCCAGGACTTCATACCAGAAAGGAAGATAACATACAGCAGACAGCATTATAACAGACATAAACAGCATTATAATGAGCACACCACCATGTCTGTGAATGTCTTGTCACTGTCACTCCTACATTTTCAATCAGCAATTCTCAACGATGTGGGGAAGAAGGAATATATTCTCTCCAATGTTCAAAAAAAGTCACACAGGAAGCCATACTTCCAAATGAATGCACCCTTCAAAAGATTCAGAGAATGGTTTTCACATGGCACAAACCTGGTGCAAAGATAAAAGATATCTCTCTTACCTTTACCTGAACAGCCCCATGAATTCCTTCCATAGTTGCAGCATTGTCATAGCCTTGACCACAGCAAAGGCTTATGTCCAGTCCGTCTTCCTCCAGATGTTGTAGAATATTTTCTGTAAGCTCAGAAGCAGTTTTTCCAGCAATAGAAAGATGATGAGGGATGATATTTTTAAATAGAAGTCATTTACAAATCTGTTTAACTTTCTGAAGCCAGTTGATTTGAAAACATTTTTTTCCACCAGAGTTCCCCTTTAAGGTCTTTCACTTCTCCAATGCTATATTTATTGTAGGCCCCAATAATGAATCACTATGTTTAATAGAATACTAGCATGTGTCCGCCATGTTGTATGTTCTAAATAGACCACAGTGTATTCTAAAGTTCTTCTCTACAAGTGCCAGTCTGGGAGAAGAATACTTGTTGTCTCTTTAGATATTTATGGCTGTTTAGATAAGACATATGAGAGGTCTAGTTTGCCAGTCTTGTGAATGTTATTTTGACTTACAATCAATTACCCATTTGACTAAACAGATGAACAAGAACATTCACACATCTGTGTTGGAGAATCCTCCATTGCAGTCTAGATCTATATCTCTTCTCCATAAATTTGATAGTGTGAGAAATGTCTAATTGGTGACTGGCAATAGCACCCCCTAGCATATGGGTAGTTGACGCCCAACCTTCATTCATTGGGGAATTCCAATTTAGAATGGTGTGTCTAACTAATTAAAAAGTCTGTTAAACCAGATGTTAGATACACAGACACAAAGAAAAATATAAACCTAGAGAAATGCCTTAGACAAAGACAAAGAGGTCTGCCACTGAAATAGGTCCACAAGATGGAAGCCATGAAAGCCACGATATCGTAGATCCCAGCAAGCCAGATTGATCACACAGTACAGACTATGGCTACTCAGGACAATGCGATGGAATATCCAATTTTCCTAAGAACCAAACAAGGTTTTTACAATGACTTGGTAAGAGACACAAAAATGGTATTCCATTTAATTAAGACTAATTTGAAAAATATGGATGGAATTAATCCATTTAGATTGGCAAATAAATTAATTAAATAACATAGTTAATTATCTCCATATTGAGATTATAGTTTTAGGATAGAAGCATAGAATGTGTCAGCAGATAAGAACCATTTGGCCCATCTAATCTGCCCAATAATCTGAATGCTATGACTAATCCCTGGCCCTATTTTATATGAAGGATAGCCTTATGCTTATCCCATGCATGTTTAAACTCCTTCACTGTATTTGCAGTGAGCACTTCTGCAGGAAGGCTATTCCATACATCCACTACTCTCTCAGTAAAGTAATTCCTGATATTACTTTTAAACCTTTGCCCCTCTAATTTAAAACTATGTCCTCTTGTGGTAGTTTTTCTTCTTTTAAATATGCTCTCCTCCTTTACCGTGTTGATTCCCTTTATGTATTTAAAAGTCTATAGAAACATAGAATGAGTCTATAGAAACATAGGATGTTCTGTATTATGTAATGGCTGGTGATGGAGAAGTGGATCTGCTGGACCTGTGTGGATGATGGCGTGGACAGTACCAGGGAGCGGAGGCTAAGTAAGTGCTGCAAAGCGGGATGGACTTGCTACAGCAGGCGGCACCCAGGTCGCTACCCCTGATATGACTTGTCCACACAGGCTGCCAAGGTATAGCATGTCACAGGAAGGAAAAGGCAAGCTCGTAGTCAGGACAGGCAAAAGGTCAGGGCTGGTGGCACAGGAGCGTGTACAGGGACTTAGCAAGGTGGTCCGAGGCTGTCGGCACAGGAGCAAGGTCAGGATGGAACGTAGCAAGAAGGTACGGTACACAGATAGTCAGAACACACAGAAAAACGCTTTCTCTAAGGCTCTAGGAGACACAAAGATCCGGAAGGGGTCAAGGGGAAGTCAGTCCCCTTTATAGGGTCAGCACCCCGCAATTACCAATTACTGTCTTGCTGGTCCTTTAAATCTTAGAGAGACAATGCACACGTACTATGGGGCGGGTGCGCGTGCGCTGGCAACCAGAGCGCATCAGAGCATGGAGAGGTGAGTAGGGGTGGGAGAAACAGGGGTTCCCGCGATCCGGATGCGGACCGCAGCACCAGAGGGGGGCAGAGGCGAGCGTCTGCGGCCAGGACACCGGACCACAGGAGGGCACATTACAGCAGGGGAGCGACTGCGGCCAGGACACCGGACCACAGTAGTGGGTAATAGAGCAGACGAGTGCCTGCGGCCAGGATGCCGGGATGCAGGAGCGCTCGTTACTTATAATAGATTCTAACTGCAGAAGAGTCTATTCTCCAGATCTATAAGAAAGCATTTAAAAATTGCTTATGGATATTGATTAAACTCCTACTCGCCAAGCTAAGTGTTATAAGCATATTTCCCAGTTCTTCAAGTTCTTCCTCCTAAAATATAGAGCAAGATCATATATCTCTGCTCTCAGTCTTAATAGTCTTACCAAAGTCATGTATAAAATAATCCAGAATGGGGTGGAAGTTTCCCCATATTTATATCCTTAGATGGAATTGCCTATTCATGGAGTCATGTGATATGTAGTTGGTTAGAAGGGGGCGGGGAGTGTAAAGCATTCTATATTGATGTCTATGATTAGATATTGCCCATCTTGATATCATAAGGTTTCCTCTGGACAGAGTGATATGTAACTTTTTTCTTATATGATATTCCTAACCTAGTAGTTTTAGTTTTATTGTAACAAGTTACTTACTTCTCACATGTATTGGTCTACTATATGTAGTCAATTAACAAGCTTGTAATGTTTACTAATATATCTAATTGATATTCATTTGCATATATCATTGTGTTTATTACTCATTTATGATTATAACATTATAACCAATAAATATGCATACTTTTATAATACCTGTGTATTATTGTAATATTGCAAAACTACATCCTTAAGTGTTAATGTCATCCTGTCATAAAAAGAACTTGTTGATATCTGAGGAAATAATTGGACTCAGATGTGAATTGTATTGCTCTGTCTTGTAACATCACGTTTCAGAAGACAGGAACACCCGTGGATGTGTATCCACTGTGTGGCAGATGACTCGGTCCGTACCAGGGAGTGGAGTCTAAGGTGCCGCAAAGCGGGATGGACTTGCTGCGGCAGGCGGCACCCAGGTCGCTACCCCTGGCATGGCTCGACCACACAGGCGCCTGAGAAGATGCGAGGCACAGGAGGGATAAGGCAGCTCGTAGTCTGGATAGCAGAAGGTCAGGGCAGGCGGCACAGTAGCGTAGTCAAGACGTAGCAGGAGTTAAGTAGGCAGGTGGCAGAGGAGCAAGGTCAAAGTCACAAAGCAAGGGATCAGATATACGGTAAGGTAATACTGAGGCAAAAAGCAACAAACATACAGCAGGGAAGTGAGTAGGGTGGAGGAATTTATAAATGAGCCACAGGTGAATTACATGAGCGTGATGGCCCTTTAAATCTTAAAGCTCCGATGTGCGTTCGCTAGGGGACCAAGGATGAAAAATGTGGGATAAACTGATGATAATAGTTAGCGAATCCCAGAAAGCGTTGAATAGCATGTAGGTCTGAAGGACGAGGCCAAACCAATACTGCTGACAACTTATCTTGATCCATCTGCAGGCCCTGATGAGAGACAATGTAGCCAAGAAATGGAAGACTATATTTCTCGAACAGGCATTTCTCCAATTTGGCGTAGAGATGATTCTTCCGTAGTTGCTGAAGAACCATACGAACATAAGAACGATGCTCCTCTAGGTTGGAAGAGAAGATCAGGATGTCATCTAGGAATACGACAACACAGGTGTAGAGAAGATCACGGAAGATATCATTGACAAACTCTTGAAAAACGACTGGAGCATTGCAGAGACCATAAGGCATTACAAGATACTCAAAATGTCAATCACGAGTATTGAAGGCCGTTTTTCATTCACCTCCCTTGGGGATACGAATGAGGTTGTACGCACCGCGTAAGTCTAACTTGGAGAAGACCTTAGCACCGCGTAGACGGTCAAAAAGTTCTGAGATAAGAGGTAGAGGGTAACGGTTCTTGACCGTGATTTATTTTTTTATAACAAACCGTGCTTTTGTTAAGTCCTCTGCAGTCAATGCATGGACAGAGTGAGCAATCCTTTTTCCCTAAAAGAAGAAACCTGCTCCAGCAGGAGAAAAGGACTTACGGATAAATCCCTTTTGGAGATTCTCCTGGATATACTCAACCATGACTTTGGTCTCAGGAACTGATAGAGGGTATATCCTACCACGAGGAAGAATGGTATCAGGCAGATCTATAGGGCAGTCGTAAGGATAATGTGGAGGCAGAGACTCAGCCTGTTTCTTGCAGAAAACGTCAGAGAAATCTTGGTAAGGTGGCGGCAGACCAGGTAAAGGAGGAAGACGAGAAATAACTTTACCAGGAACTGGTTGGAGGCAAACATTTTGACAGGATTGTCCCCAGCAAATTATTTCTCCACTTCTCCAATCCAGTTGCGGGGAATGGATTTGCAGTCAAAGAAGGTCAAGAAGAATCTCAGAAGTATAGTGTGGCAGAACATAGAATTCAATCTTTTCTTTATGCGATACTCCCACTTGCATGACGAGAAATTCAGTACAGAAGGTAACCTTACAGTCCAGATTTTGTCCAATTAACAGAGGAGATGAACAAGGGCTTGGCAAGCTGAGTAAGGGGAAGATGATACTTGTGGACTAAAGCCACATCAGTAAAGTTACCTGCTGATCCAGAATCCAAAACTTGGCTGAAGTGAAGACTTGTACAGGAATAGTGAAGCATGGAGAGGTAGTTTTCACACCCAGGGACGCCTCTCTCATGTAGTTTTCACACCCAGGGACGCCTCTCTCATGTACCCTAGGTGCGGGCAAACTGTACAGTCCAGTGCGGGCTAGCACAATACAAGCACAAATTCTCATTGCGTCGTCATGATCTCTCCTGTTGTATAAGATGAGAACGATCTCCTTGCATAGCCACTTTTGCAAGAGGCGCAGAAAACTGAAGAGGTGGACGTTGTAACATGGGTGTCAGGCGGGCATGTTCCCTCTCTAAGCGCAGTTCCTCTTGTCTCTCAGCAAAACGCACATCAATGCGTGTGGCCAAGTGTTGTGAAAGAATATGGAGGATCAGATGCTGCAAGGGCATCTTTAATCTTGTTTGACAGTCCTTTTTTGATTGTGGCACACAAGGCCTCATCATTCCAGGCAAGTTCAGAGGCTAGAATGCGGAACTGAACCGTGTAGTCACCAACGGTAGAAATCCCTTGACAGAGGTTCAGCAACGCCGTCTCAGCTGAAGAGGCACGTGCGGGTTCCTCAAAGACACTGTGAAATTCTGCCAAGAAGGCCGACAAATTGGAGGATACTAAATCACCATGGTCCCAAAAGGGTGTAGCCCAAGCCAGGGCTTTACCGGACAGTAGACAAATGACAAAGGCCACCTTCATACGTTCCATCAGAAACAGTTCAGACATGAGCTCCAAGTGCATGGAGCACTGTGTAACAAAGCCTCTGCATGACTTGGAATCCCCATCATACTTGGGAGGCAAAGGCAGGCGTAGCTGAGTGCCAGAAGACACTGCAGGAGCTGGATGCGGGAGTGGACCAGATTGTGGTACCTGCTGCTGTTGCAAGGCCAAAAGCTGTTGTATCATGGCTGAAAGTTGAGAAAATTGCTGTGCCTGTCGGGCCAACTGCTGCGACTGACGTACCACAACGGAGTGAAGATCCGCGACTTCAGGCAGGGGTAACTCAGCAGGCCAGATCTTACTGTAACACTCATGTTTCAGTAGACAGGAACACCGGTGGATGAGGATCCGCTGGACCTGTGTACCAGGGAGCGGAGTCTAACCAGAGCCTGCCACAAAGAGGGATGGACTTGCTGCGGCAGGCGGGCACGGCTCGACCATACTGGCGGCTGAGGAGATGCAAGGCACAGGAGGGATTAAGCAGCTTGTAGTCTGGATAGCAGAAGGTCAGGGCAGGTGGCACAGTAGCGTAGTCAAGACGTAGCAGGAGTTCAGTAGGCAGGCGGCAGGGGAGCAATGTCAAAGTCACAAAGCAAAGGATCAGATACACGGCAAGGCAATACTGATGAACGCTTTCTCTAAGACACAAGGCAAAGATCCGGCAGGGGAGCCCTTTAACCCCTTAACGACGAGCGCCGTAAATGTACGTCCTGGTGCGTTGGTACTTAACGCACCGGGACGTACATTTACGTCCTAAGCATAACCGCGAGCATCGGAGCGATGCCCGGATCATGCATGGCAGGTCCCGGCTGATCCCGCGGATGTCCGCCATTAACCCCTCAGATGCCGTGATGAATACAGATCACGGCATCTGCAGCATCGCGGTCACTTAAATGGATGATGACATCGCCTGCAGCGCTGCCGTGGTGATCCGATCATCTTGCACGGCAGCCGGAGGTCCCTTCACCTAGTTCCGCTGCCTTCCCGGCCAAAGGCTGTCTGGGCATGATGGGAGTTGTAGTTTTGCACCAATTGGAGGCTTCCTGTTTAGGTAGACAATGCATTATGGGCGCTCTCCCCAGCGGAAAGCGCCAAAAATTTCCTAACAATTTTTGGTGTATTTTTTTCCCATTTCAGATCCGTGTATGCAGAGGATTATGGCGGATTCGATGTACTGGGCCTAGGCGGTAATAGGCTGGCATTATTTAGGCCACCCCTACAACGTTGTTTCGCAACAAGCTTCCTCAGACTCCCTGAGGAAGCTTGTTGCGAAACAACGTTGTAGGGGTGGCGTTCTGTATTAGGGTAAGATGTCCGCTCTATGCTCTTGTGATGTGAGATGGGTGATTTATATTTGAGTCATATTTTCCAGGACCTTGATGATTGCTGAACATTGGTGTATGGTTTTATCCCGGTTCCTGGGACTCTCTTCTCTTTTACCCGTTTATCACTCTCATAATTGCATACTTTATTTTATTCCATGGTGCGGTCATAAAAAACTTTTTTTCTCTGGGCATTGTGCAATACGGGATTTACATCTACATAGTTATCCTGAGTGTATATGTTTACATATGTTGGTATTTAATTGCTAGTATATTTCTGTACAGCCTATACCTTTTACATGTATATACACCCGGATGGGGGTCACTTTATTATCTCCCATTTCTTATTGATGTTCTGTAGCCCAGCTCTGTTTCTATCCCTCATCCAGACGCCTTAGTAGTCTGTCCACTGTCGTTCCTTTTAATTCTGTTTTTAAAAATCAGTCACTACTAATAAAGACTATATATACTTTTTCACTATTTTATGTCTCTGTGTAATTTTCTTGGGTATTAAAAGAAAAATGTTGTTAAATACAATTTTTTCCATCACTACTGTATCCTTTTTATTATAATTTTTTTTAATGGTGCCCTACAAAATTTTAATGAAAAGTTATCTCCATCACTTCTTTGGATTGCTAAAGTCCAAAAGAGAATAAAAACCACCTGCAAAAACGCCAAAGATACAACCCACATGCCGTTTATCTTGGCGTTTTTTTCACTCCCATAGACTTCTATGGGAGGAAAACGGCTAGATTTTCCCCCAAAAAAACGCCAAAGTCTCAACAAGAGGTCGTTTTTTAAAAACTGCCAAGGAGCCCAAAAATGCCAAAAGGATTTTAAAAATGCAAAACTGAAAAATGACAAGTAGATATGGCATTTTACAGTTAACTATTGACTTGCAGCTAACATCTGGCCACAGCGTTTTCTCACAAAAAAAAAAAAAAAACGCCATGCAACAGAATGGGCGTTTTTATTGCCATTTTTGCCCCCAAAAAAACAAGTGGAAACCTAGCCTAATAGAGAACTTTATGATAACGTTTGACCAGAAATATGCAAGTTGGAGTCAACATGTTTCTTATTGTGTTTTATTGCAGGATTCTAAATGTACAAATGCCCAAAGGGAGGTTGTTTTGTTTACCTGTATCTGAGTAATCGTTTCAGATTGTAAATGTCTTTTCACATATTTGTGAGTTTCTTCCAAAAATGTACCTGGACTAGAAACTAGTTTGATGTTGGACAGCAAGTAGGCTATTTTCCAAACACTTTTGCAAGCTAAGGCTGGGTCCACACTACGTTTTGTCCCATACGGGAGCGCATACGGCAGGAGGGAGCTAAAACCTCGCGCTCCCGTATGTGACCGTATGCGCTCCCGTATGCCATTCACTTCAATGAGCCGACCGGAGTGAAACGTTCGGTCCGGTCGGCTCATTTTTGCGCCGTATGCGCTTTTACAACCGGACCTAAAACCGTGGTCAACCACGGTTTTAGGTCCGGTTGTAAAAGCGCATACGGCGCAAAAATGAGCTGACCGGACCGAACGTTTCACTCCGGTCGGCTCATTGAAGTGAATGGCATACGGGAGCGCATACGGTCACATACGGGAGCGCGAGGTTTTAGCTCCCTCCTGCCGTATGCGCTCCCGTATGGGACAAAACGTAGTGTGGACCCAGCCTAAGTCTGTTTGTATAGTAAGTGCTAAAGTGATGTTTTTAACAGCAGAGAGCTCTGTGTTCCAAAAAGAAAAAATTTCCTGTAGTATTCAGCAGCTAATAAGTACTGGAAGGATTAACATTTTTTAATAGAAGTAATTTACAAATCTGTTAAATTTTCTGGCACCAGTTGATTTAAAAAAAAAAAAGTTTACCCCTTTAACCCCTTTAACCCCTTAAGGACACAGCCCATTTTCACCTCTAGGACGGGAGCCCTTTTTTGCACATCTGACCACTGTCACTTTAAACATTAATAACTCTGGAATGCTTTTACTTATCAATCTGATTCCGAGATAGTTTTTTCGTGACATATTCTACTTTAACATAGTGGTAAATTTTTGTGGTAACTTGCATCCTTTCTTGGTGAAAAATCCTCAAATTTGATGAAAAAATTGAAAATTTTGCATTTTTCTAACTTTGAAGCTCTCTGCTTGTAAGGAAAATGGATATTCCAAATATTTTTTTTTGCATTCACATATACAATATGTGTACTTTATGTTTGCATCATAAAATTTATGAGTTTTTACTTTTGGAAGACACCAGAGGGCTTCAAAGTTCAGCAGCAATTTTACAATTTTTCACAAAATTTTCAAACTCACTATTTTTCATGGACCAGTTCAGGTTTGAAGTGGATTTGAAGGGTCTTCATATTAGAAATACCCCATAAAGGACCCCATTAGAAAAACTGCACCCCCCAAAGTATTCAAAATGACATTCAGTAAGTGTTTTACCCTTTAGGTGTTTCACAGGAAAAGCAGCAAAGTGAAGGAGAAAATTCTAAATCTTCATTTTTTACACTTGCATGTTCTTGTAGACCCAATTTTTGAATTTTTACAAGGGGCAAAAGGATAAAATGTATACTTGAATTTGTAGCCCAATTTCTCTCGAGTAAGCACATACCTCATATGTCTATGTAAATTGTTCGGCGGGCGCAGTAGAGGGCTCAGAAGCGAAGGAGTGACAAGGGGATTTTGGAGAGTACGTTTTTCTGAAATGGTTTTTGGGGGGCATGTTGCATTTAGGAAGCCCCTATGGTGCCAAAACAGCAAAAAAAAAAAAAAAAACACATGGCATACCATTTTGGAAACTAGACCCCTTGGGGAACGTAACAAGGAATTAAGTGAGCCTTAATACCCCACAGGTGTTTCATGACTTTTGCATATGTAAAAAAAAATAATAATTTCCCTAAAATGTGTGTTTCCCCCCAAATTTCAAATTTTTACAACGGTTAATAGCAGAAAATACCCCCCAAAATTTGTAACCCCATCTCTTCTGAGTATGGAGGTACCCCATAAGTTGACCTGAAGTGCACTATGGGTGAACTACAATGCTCAGAAGAGAAGGAGTCATATTTGGCTTTTTGAGAGCAAATTTTGCTCGGGGGGCATGTCGCATTTAGGAAGCCCCTATGGTGCCAGGACAGCATAAAAAAACACATGGCATACCATTTTGGAAACTAGACCCCTTGAGGAACGTAACAAGGGATAAAGTGAACCTTAATACCCCACAGGTGTTTCACGACTTTTGCATATGTAAAAAAAAATGTTTTTTTTTTACCAAAAATGCTTGGTTTAGCAAAAATTTTACATTTTTAAAAAAGATAATAGCAGAAAATACCCCCCAAAATTTGAATCCCAATTTCTCCCGATTCAGAAAACACCCAATATGGGGATGAAAAGTGCTCTGCTGGCGCGCTACAGGTCTCAGAAGAGAAGGAGTCACATTTAGCTTTTTGGAAGCAAATTTTGCTCTGGGGGCATGCCGCATTTAGGAAGCCCCTATGGTGCCAGGACAGAAAAAAAAAAACACATGGCATACCATTTTGGAAACTAGACCCCTTGGGGAACATAACAAGGGGTGAAGTGAACCTTAATACCCCACAGGTGTTTCACGACTTTTGCATATGTAAAAAAAAAAAATTTTTTTTTACACTAAAATGCTTGTTTTCGCCCAAATTTTACATTTTTACAAGGGATAATAGCAGAAAATACCCCCCCAAATTTGTAACCCCATCTCTTCTGAGTATGGAAATACCCCATAAGTGGACGTGAAGTGCACTGGGGATGAACTACAATGCTCAGAAGAGAAGGAGCATCATTGAGCTTTTGGAGAGAGAATTTGGCCATGTGCATTTCCAAAGCCCCCCGTGGTGCCAGAACAGTGGACCTCCCCCACATGTGACCCCATTTTTAAAACTACACCCCTCACAGAAGGTAATAAGGGGTGCAGGGAGAATTTACACCCCACTGGCATTTGACAGATCTTTGGAACAGTGGGCTGTGCAAATTAAAAATTTTATTTTTCATTTTCACAGACCCTTGTTTCAAAGATCTGTCAGACACCTGTGGGATGTAAATGCTCACTGTACCCCTTATTACATTCCGTGAGGGGTGTAGTTTCCAAAATGGGGTCACATGTGGTTATTTATTGTTTTGCACTTATGTCAGAACCGCTGTAAAATCAGCCACCCCTGTGCAAATCACCAATTTAGACCAATTTACATGGTGTACTCTCCCTTCTGAGCCTTGTTGTGCGTCCCCAAAACACTTTGCGCCCACATATGGGGTATCTCCGAACTCAGGAGAAATTGCGTTACAAATTTTGGAGGCTTTTTTTCTTTTACCGCTTATGAAATTTTAAAGTATGGGGCAACACCAGTATGTTAGTGTACAAAAATGTTTTTTTTTACACTAACATGCTGGTGTAGACCCCAACTTTACCTTTTCATAAGGGGTAAAAGGAGAAAAAGCCCCCCAAAATTTGTTAGGCAATTTCTCCCGAGTACGGCGATACCCCATATGTGGCCCTATTCTGTTGCCTTGAAATACGACAGGGCTCCAAAGTGAAAGCGCCATGCGCATTTGAGGCCTAAATTAGGGATTTGCATAGGGGTGGACATAGGGGTATTCTACACCAGTGATTCCCAAACAGGGTGCCTCCAGCTGTTGCTAAACTCCCAGCATGCTTGGACAGTCAATGGCTGTCCGGAAATGCTGGGAGTTTTTGTTTTGCAACAGCTGGAGGCTCCGTTTTGGAAACACTGCTGTAGGATACGTTTTTAATTTTTATTGGGGGGGGTGGTAGGGGGGGCAGTGTACGTGTGTATATGTAGTGTTTTACTCTTTATTTTATGTTAGTGTAGTGTAGTGTTTTTGGTTACATTCACACTGACGGCGGATTACACAGAGTCTCCCGCTAGAAGTTTGAGCTGCGGCTGCAGCTCAAACTTGAAGTGGGAAACTCACTGTAGTCCGCCGCCAGTGTGAATGTAACCTGTACATTCACATGGGAGGGGGGGGGGGCAAAACTACAACTCCCAGCATGCACTGACAGAACGTGCATGCTGGGAGTTGTAGTTTTGCAACAGCTGGAGGCACACTGGTTGGAAAATACTGAGTTAGGTAATAGAACCTATTACCTAACTCGGTATTTCCCAACCAGTGTGCCTCCAGCTGTTGCAGAACTACAACTCTCAGCATGTACTGATTGCCAAAGGGAATGCTGGGAGATGTAGTTATGCAACAGCTGGAGGCACGCAAGTATAACTCCCAGCATGCCGAGACAGCCATTTGTTGTTCCTGAATGTTGGGAGTTGTAGTTTTGCAAGATTTAGAGGGGTTCAGGCTAGAGATCACTGACAGTGGTCTCTAAACTGTGGCCCTCCAGATGTTGCAAAACTACAAATCTCAGCATGCTAAGACAGCAAACTGCTGTCTGGGCATGCTGGGAGTTGTAGTTTTGTAACATCTGGAGGGCTACAGTTAAGAGACCACTGTCAGTGATCTCTAGCCTGAACCCCTCTAAATCTTGCAAAACTACAACTCCCAGCATGCCAACACAGCAAACAGCTGTCAAGGCATGGTGGAAGTTGTAGTTTTGCAACATCTGGAGGGCCACAGTTTAGAGACCACTCTCTAAACTGTCGCCCTGCAGATGTTGCTAGGCAACAGACTCCCGGACATGCGGCGCCATATTCACCTCCACCGACGCCATGATCACAGCCGCCGCCGGGTAAGTGACCGCCGCTGCCGTCGCCGCTACTACACGGTCCCCCCCGCTGTGCCCGGACACCGATGGGTGGGCATAGCGGGGGGGGACCGAACTTTAACCCCCCCCGCCCCAAGTCTGCTATTGGTCGGTCGCTCCACCGATCAATAGCAGGGATAGGAGGGGTGGCAACCCTGCCACCTCACTCCTATCTCTTCAAGGGGGATCGAGGGTGTCTTGGACACCCCCTATCCCCCTTATTTTATCGCGGCGCCGCCGTTGATGGGCAGGGGGAGAGCGCTCCCCCTGCAAACACCATAGATGCCGTGATCAGAACTGATCACGGCATCTATGGGGTTAATGTTGCCGGGACCGGCGCGATCGCGGCCCCGGCAGCTGCGGTGAGACTCCGGCTGTGATTGACAACTGAGTCCCACCCGCGATCTCCTGCGCTGCCCGCGGCAGAGCAGGAGATCGCTTGGACGTATGCATACGTCCATTTGCGCGAACGTGTAGTTCGCCTGGACGTATGCATTCGTCCAATAGCGGGAAGGGGTTAATCCCCATAGCAAACCTATCCTATTCCAGACAGTTCCCAAAATGGACAGAGGTTTCAGCAGAGAGTATGTGGTCAGACAGATATTTTTTTCCAGGGAAGTACCCCTTTAATGTCATCCCGTCATAAAAATAATTTAGATTTTTATGACCATAATTCATAATTAATAATTGAGTTATCACCGCACAACACCAAGATGCTGTTCAGAAACCACATGATCAGCACCATTTGGGTTCATCTTCCACCACAACTAAAACACAGTAACAAAACTGGATGTTACTGTTGCTTTTTCATCAACAGCAAAAAGTCTGCACCAAAAACAAAACACTGGCAAGCAGTGGTCAGCAGCTGACTCTTCCCTTTTGATTTCTCTTCTTGTCTTTGAACAATAATAAAAGGTTAATGTCTGTTTTGGAAGGGTTCACTTCCTCTCTTAACCAGTTAAGGACACAGGGTTTTTCCATTTTTGCATTTTAATTTGTTCCTCATCACCTTCTAAAAATCATAACGCTTAAAATTTTGCACCTAAAATTCCATATTATGGCTTATTGTTTGTGCCACTAATTCTACTTTGCAGTGACATTAGTCATTTTACCAAAATATCCACTGCGAAGCGTAAAAAATTTAATTTAATTGTGTGGCAAAATTGAAGAAAAAATGCAATTTTGTAATTTTGGGGGCTTCCATTTCTACGTAGTACATTTTTCGGTAAAAATGACATCTTATCTTTATTCTGTAGGTCCATACAGTTAAAATGATACCCTACTCATATAGATTGGATTTTGTCGTACTTCTAAAAAAAACATAACTACATGCAGGAAAATTTATACGTTTAAAATTGTCATCTTCTGACCCTTATAACTTTTTTATTTTTCCACGTACGGGCCGGTATGAGGGCTCATTTTTTGTGCCGTGAAGTTTTCATCGGTACCATTTTCATATTGATCAGACTTTTTGATCGCTTTTTATTCATTTTTTCATTATATAAAAATCTACCCAAAATACGCTATTTTGGACTTTGGAATTTTTTTGCGCGTACACCATTGACCGTGCGGTTTAAGTTATGATATATTTTTATAGTTCGGACATTTCCACACGCGGCGCTACCACATATATTTATTTTTATTTACACTTTTTTTTTTTTTATTGGAAAAAAGGGGTGATTCTTACTTTTATTAGGGAAGGTGTTAAATGATCTTTATTAACTTTTTTTTTACACTTTTTTTTTTTGCAGTGTTTTTTAAGGCCCCCCGGTGGCTATTTCACTGCACATACTGATCTCATACACAGATCATTGCCGTGCATTGACATGCCAAAGATCAGTGTAATCAGCAGTCGATTGCTCAAGCCTGGATTTCAGGCTTGGAGCAATCAATCGCCTATCGGACGTGACGGAGGCAGGTGGGGGGATCTCTGCTCTCGTTCTAGCTGATATGACATTGCGATTTCACCACGATGGTCCCGATCAGCCCGACTGAGCTGCCGGGAAGCTTTTACTTTCATTTTAGAGGTGGCAATCAACTTTGAACGCTGCATCTAAATGGTTAATAGCACGCGGCACAACGATCAGTGTTGCACGTTATTAGCCCAGGGTCCCGGTTGTCATTAGCTGCCAGGACCAACCCGGTATGACTCGGGGTCAGGGCGTGACCCCGCGCTTTATACCGGGACCAGGCGCAGGGCATACAGGTATGCCCTGTGTCCTTAAGAGTTTAATAAGGTCCACTCCTAAATCATCTAGAACTGGAATTAGCCAAGCAGTAACATCACTAAAAACCGATAAACTACTCGTCTCCTCCTCTTCTTTATCAGCGTCTTACTGGAGCAGACTTCTGCTGACATCTCCTTCCTCATCACTTTCACAGCTTGAAGAAAAATAGATCTTCACAGGGACATGCACACATTGACTAGAAAGGAGGCTTGCGCCCCTGCCCTTTTGATGCTCTGCCTAAAAGTGCCATTTTCCCTGGCAGGAAGTAAAATTTATGGCAATTGATCTGCATAGCTCAGCCATGAAGACTGAGAGGAGGGGGATGGTAGGAGGGGTACAGAAAGAAAGAGCAGGGACATAAAAAATGGAAACAAGAAGAGTTGACCCATTACTGTCCTGCATCCTCCAGCAGTGCCATGATCTATACAGAAACAGACAGGGATCCCTGATATGAAGATAAATTGATTTCCACAGCTGCTCCTGTCAATGTATGTGTCTTCCATGTCAATGTATGTGTCTTCCAGGCCTTACCAGCATCAAGGTACAGTAAGTATCTATTCATTTCTGTAGGAATGTGTATATATGTGACTCTATGTATGTATGCATGCGTGTTATAGCTATCTATTGTGTGTTATGTGCAGTGATTGTGTGTTGTGTTGTTGTATGTGTGGCTGTGGTGAATGTATGATGTATATGCAACTATGTGATGATTGTGCCCTGTGTGTGTGTGGCTATGTGGTGATTGTGTGTTGTATGTGTGACTATGTAGTGATTGTGTGTTTTATGTATGACTTTTTGGTGACTGTGTGTTGTATGTGTGACTGTGCGGGGATTCTGTGTTTTATGTGTGACTGTGGTGACTGTGTATGACTATTGTTACGCCGAGCGCTCCGGGTCCCCGCTCCTCCCCGGAGCGCTCACTACACTCTCGCTCCCGCAGCGCCCCGGTCAGATCCACTGGCCGGGTGCGCTGCGATACCGCCTCCAGCCGGGATGCGATTCGCGATGCGGGTGGCGCCCGCTCGCGATGCGCACCCCGGCTCCCGTACCTGACTCGCTCTCCGTCGGTCCTGTTCCGGCGCGCGCGGCCCCGCTCCCTAGGTCGCGCGCGCGCCGGGTCTCTGCGATTTAAAGGGCCACTGCGCCGCTGATTGGCGCAGTGGTTCTAATCAGTGTGTTCACCTGTGCACTCCCTATGTATACCTCACTTCCCCTGCACTCCCTCGCCGGATCTTGTTGCCATTGTGCCAGTGAAAGCGTTCCCTTGTGTGTTCCTAGCCTGTGTTCCAGACCTCCTGCCGTTGCCCCTGACTACGATCCTTGCTGCCTGCCCCGACCTTCTGCTACGTCCGACCTTGCTTCTGTCTACTCCCTTGTACCGCGCCTATCTTCAGCAGTCAGAGAGGTTGAGCCATTGCTAGTGGATACGACCTGGTCACTACCGCCGCAGCAAGACCATCCCGCTTTGCGGCGGGCTCTGGTGAATACCAGTAGTGACTTAGAACCGGTCCACTAGCACGGTCCACGCCAATCCCTCTCTGGCACAGAGGATCCACCTCCTGCCAGCCGGCATCGTGACAGTAGATCCGGCCATGGATCCCGCTGAAGTTCCTCTGCCAGTTGTCGACGACCTCACCACGGTGGTCGCCCAGCAGTCACAACAGATAGCGCAACAAGGCCACCAGCTGTCTCAACTGACCGTGATGCTACAGCAGCTACTACCACAGCTTCAGCAATCATCTCCTCCGCCAGCTCCTGCACCTCCTCCGCAGCGAGTGGCCGCCTCAGGCCTACGACTATCCTTGCCGGATAAATTTGATGGGGACTCTAAGTTTTGCCGTGGCTTTCTTTCACAATGTTCCCTGCACTTGGAGATGATGTCGGACCAGTTTCCTACTGAAAGGTCTAAGGTGGCTTTCGTAGTCAGCCTTCTGTCTGGAAAAGCTCTGTCATGGGCCACACCGCTCTGGGACCGCAATGACCCCGTCACTGCGTCTGTACACTCCTTCTTCTCGGAAATTCGAAGTGTCTTTGAGGAACCTGCCCGAGCCTCTTCTGCTGAGACTGCCCTGCTGAACCTGGTCCAGGGTAATTCTTCCGTTGGCGAGTACGCCGTGCAATTCCGTACTCTTGCTTCAGAACTTTCCTGGAATAATGAGGCCCTCTGCGCGACCTTTAAAAAAGGCCTATCCAGCAACATTAAAGATGTTCTGGCCGCACGAGAAATTCCTGCTAACCTACATGAGCTCATTCATCTAGCCACTCGCATTGACATGCGTTTTTCCGAAAGGCGTCAGGAGCTCCGCCAGGATATGGACTTTGTTCGCACGAGGCGTTTTTTCTCCCCGGCCCCTCTCTCCTCTGGTCCTCTGCAATCCGTTCCTGTGCCTCCCGCCGTGGAGGCTATGCAAGTTGACCGGTCTCGCCTGACACCTCAAGAGAGGACACGACGCCGCATGGAGAATCTCTGCCTGTACTGTGCCGGTACCGAACACTTCCTGAAGGATTGTCCTATCCGTCCTCCCCGCCTGGAAAGACGTACGCTGACTCCGCACAAAGGTGAAACAGTCCTTGATGTCAACTCTGCTTCTCCACGTCTTACTGTGCCTGTGCGGATATCTGCCTCTACCTTCTCCTTCTCCACTAAGGCCTTCTTGGACTCCGGATCTGCAGGAAACTTTATTTTGGCCTCTCTCATCAACAGGTTCAACATCCCAGTGACCAGTCTCGCCAGACCTCTCTACATCAATTGCGTTAACAATGAAAGATTGGACTGTGCCGTGCGTTACCGCACGGAACCCCTCCTAATGTGCATCGGACCTCACCACGAAAAAATTGAGTTTTTGGTCCTCTCCAATTGCACTTCCGAAATTCTCCTTGGACTACCCTGGCTTCAACACCATTCCCCAACCCTGGATTGGTCCACAGGGGAGATCAAGAGTTGGGGTCCCTCTTGTTTCAAGGACTGCCTTAAACCGGTTACCAGTACTCCTTGCCGTGACCCTGTGGTTCCCCCTGTAACCGGTCTCCCTAAGGCCTATATGGACTTTGCGGATGTTTTTTGCAAAAAACAAGCTGAGACTCTACCTCCTCACAGGCCTTATGACTGTCCTATTGACCTCCTCCCGGGCACTACTCCACCCCGGGGCAGAATTTATCCTCTCTCTGCCCCAGAGACTCTTGCTATGTCTGAGTACATCCAGGAAAATTTAAAAAAGGGCTTTATCCGCAAATCCTCCTCTCCTGCCGGAGCCGGATTTTTCTTTGTGTCCAAAAAAGATGGCTCCCTACGTCCTTGCATTGACTACCGCGGTCTTAATAAAATCACGGTAAAGAACCGCTACCCTCTACCTCTCATCTCTGAACTCTTTGATCGCCTCCAAGGTGCCCACATCTTTACCAAACTGGACTTAAGAGGTGCTTATAATCTCATCCGCATCAGAGAGGGGGATGAATGGAAAACGGCATTTAACACTAGAGATGGACACTTTGAGTATCTGGTCATGCCCTTTGGCCTGTGCAACGCCCCTGCCGTCTTCCAAGACTTTGTTAATGAAATTTTTCGTGATCTCTTATATTCCTGTGTTGTTGTGTATCTGGACAATATCCTGATTTTTTCTGCCAACCTAGAAGAACACCGCCAGCATGTCCGCATGGTTCTTCAGAGACTTCGTGACAATCAACTTTATGCCAAAATGGAGAAATGTCTGTTTGAATGTCAATCTCTTCCTTTCCTAGGATACTTGGTCTCTGGCCAGGGACTGCAAATGGATCCAGACAAACTCTCTGCCGTCTTAGATTGGCCACGCCCCTCCGGACTCCGTGCTATCCAACGTTTTTTGGGGTTCGCCAATTATTACAGACAATTTATTCCACATTTTTCCACCATTGTGGCTCCTATCGTGGCTTTAACCAAAAAGAATGCCAATCCTAAGTCATGGCCTCCTCAAGCGGAAGACGCCTTTAAACAGCTCAAGTCTGCCTTTTCTTCAGCTCCCGTGCTCTCCAGACCTGACCCATCTAAACCCTTCCTATTGGAGGTTGATGCCTCCTCAGTAGGAGCTGGAGCGGTCCTTCTACAAAAAAATTCTTCCGGGCATGCTGTTACTTGTGGGTTTTTTTCTAGGATCTTCTCTCCGGCGGAGAGGAACTACTCCATCGGGGATCGAGAGCTACTAGCCATTAAATTAGCACTTGAGGAATGGAGGCATCTGCTGGAGGGATCAAGATTTCCAGTTATTATTTACACCGATCACAAGAACCTCTCCTATCTCCAGTCTGCCCAACGGCTGAATCCTCGCCAGGCCAGGTGGTCTCTGTTCTTTGCCCGATTTAATTTTGAAATTCACTTTCGGCCTGCCGATAAGAACATTAGGGCCGATGCTCTCTCTCGTTCCTCAAATGCCTCGGAAGTAGAGCTCTCTCCGCAACACATCATTCCTCCTGACTGCCTGATCTCCACTTCTCCAGCCTCCATCAGGCAAACTCCTCCAGGGAAGACCTTCATCTCTCCACGCCAACGCCTCGGAATCCTCAAATGGGGTCACTCCTCCCATCTCGCAGGTCATGCGGGCATCAAGAAATCCGTGCAACTCATCTCTCGTTTCTATTGGTGGCCGACTCTGGAGACGGATGTTGTGGATTTTGTGCGAGCCTGCACTGTCTGTGCCCGGGATAAGACTCCTCGCCAGAAGCCCGCTGGTCTTCTTCATCCTCTGCCTGTTCCCGAACAGCCTTGGTCTCTGATTGGTATGGACTTTATTACAGACTTACCCTCATCCCGTGGCAACACTGTTGTTTGGGTGGTCGTTGATCGATTCTCCAAGATGGCACATTTCATCCCTCTTCCTGGTCTTCCTTCTGCAAAAAAAAAACAATTTTTTGTACACATTTTTCGTCTTCACGGGTTGCCCACGCAGATCGTCTCGGATAGAGGCGTCCAATTCGTGTCTAAATTCTGGAGGGCTCTCTGTAAACAACTCAAGATTAAATTAAACTTTTCTTCTGCTTATCATCCTCAATCCAATGGGCAAGTAGAAAGAATTAACCAGGTCCTGGGTGATTATTTACGGCATTTTGTTTCCTCCCGCCAGGATGACTGGGCAGATCTTCTACCATGGGCCGAATTCTCATATAACTTCAGAGTTTCTGAATCTTCTTCCAAATCCCCATTTTTCGTGGTGTACGGCCGTCACCCTCTTCCCCCCCTCCCTACTCCCTTGCCCTCTGGTGTACCCGCTGTGGATGAAATAACTCGTGATCTTTCCACCATATGGAAAGAGACCCAAAATTCTCTCTTACAGGCTTCATCACGCATGAAGAAGTTTGCTGATAAGAAAAGAAGAGCTCCCCCCATTTTTTCTCCCGGAGACAAGGTATGGCTCTCCGCTAAATATGTCCGCTTCCGTGTTCCCAGCTACAAATTGGGACCACGCTATCTTGGTCCTTTCAAAATTTTGTGCCAGATTAATCCTGTCTCTTATAAACTTCTTCTCCCTCCTTCTCTTCGTATTCCTAATGCCTTTCACGTTTCTCTTCTTAAACCACTCATCATCAACCGTTTCTCTCCTAAACTTATCTCTCCCACTCCTGTCTCCGGTTCTTCAGACATCTTTCCTGTAAAGGAGATACTGGCCTCCAAAAAGGTCAGAGGAAAAACCTTCTTTTTGGTTGACTGGGAGGGCTGTGGTCCTGAAGAGAGATCCTGGGAACCTGAGGACAATATCCTAGATAAAAATCTGGTCCTCAGGTTCTCAGGCTCCAAGAAGAGGGGGAGACCCAAGGGGGGGGGGGGTACTGTTACGCCGAGCGCTCCGGGTCCCCGCTCCTCCCCGGAGCGCTCGCTACACTCTCGCTCCCGCAGCGCCCCGGTCAGATCCACTGACCGGGTGCGCTGCGATACCGCCTCCAGCCGGGATGCGATTCGCGATGCGGGTGGCGCCCGCTCGCGATGCGCACCCCGGCTCCCGTACCTGACTCGCTCTCCGTCGGTCCTGTCCCGGCGCGCGCGGCCCCGCTCCCTAGGACGCGCGCGCGCCGGGTCTCTGCGATTTAAAGGGCCACTGCGCCGCTGATTGGCGCAGTGGTTCTAATCAGTGTGTTCACCTGTGCACTCCCTATGTATACCTCACTTCCCCTGCACTCCCTCGCCGGATCTTGTTGCCATTGTGCCAGTGAAAGCGTTCCCTTGTGTGTTCCTAGCCTGTGTTCCAGACCTCCTGCCGTTGCCCCTGACTACGATCCTTGCTGCCTGCCCCGACCTTCTGCTACGTCCGACCTTGCTTCTGTCTACTCCCTTGTACCGCGCCTATCTTCAGCAGTCAGAGAGGTTGAGCCGTTGCTAGTGGATACGACCTGGTCACTACCGCCGCAGCAAGACCATCCCGCTTTGCGGCGGGCTCTGGTGAATACCAGTAGTGACTTAGAACCGGTCCACTAGCACGGTCCACGCCAATCCCTCTCTGGCACAGAGGATCCACCTCCTGCCAGCCGGCATCGTGACAACTATATAAGGGCTTATGGTGCGGTCTACGTAGGTGGCAAGTGCATGTGAGTCGTCATGGTAGGGCTGTAGATAGGGTGTGGTGAGTGATGCCTTAATTGCAGCTGCGAGGGGACACAGAGGGCGCTTAACTTATCCATCCAAACAATATAAAATGAGCAGCAATGCCTACAATGTATGCATCCATACCCAGTATTGTGCAGGAGCAGGGAAACCAGATGTTACAGGACTTCCTGCTCCTGTACTGTAGCATAACTGTGCAGGCTTATGCTTCAGGACATGTGCAATGACATTATGCCATTATGTGCAGCCTGCAGGAGATGGTCCTGTGCTCCTCTGAGTGATGGAGCCCAGAACGGAGGATGCAGAGGGGCCAACCTTAGTGTGGGAATGGTGGGAGATTAAGTTGGATTTTTAATATCTTTTTGGATTTATTATTTATTACTATTTATTTAATGCTTTTATATGGTCTGCAGTACATGTGTAAAGGCAGAGTTACCACTATATGGGCTCTGTATGGGGGTGTGGTGTTACTGGGGAAATTGGTCTCTGCATAGTGGCTCTTATTTCCTAACATTATGATGGTATTATTTAGTCGCTGCAGTAGTAATACAGTATGTCGTCCTGGTGTGAAGGAATGTTATGTTTCTAAATCCCAACCTGTGAATAAATCCAACATGCACTCCTGGTGAGCAGCAATGCATACACTGTATGCATCGTCACTCACTTAATGAGGCAGTAGCTTACTGGAGGCTGTAGCTAAATGTCCCTGTGGTAGGGCCTTGGGGGTGTAGTGTAGTTGGGGTGTTGCTTCGGTATATGAGGGGTTAACTTGACCCCTGTCACCCGTGACGCCAGGGTGAGGGTTAATACACTGAGGTAAATCTTCGGCCTATCGCCACCCTGACCAGAAACGATAGGTGTGTGCTTAAATGAATGAAGGTCCACAATAGGGATGAACTTGAACTTGTATAAACTTTACTGAGGTACTTGCGGTACATCCAATTAACAGCAACAGTCTTAGCAATACAGTATCTATGTAGTACGGCAGTGATTGACAGATTCTGCGGACCATTGACTTTTCCAAAGGATTAGTAGAATTAGGATTGATGCAGAGATCCGTCCGGATTTAGGGGTCTGTTTAGGTCCGGTGATCTTGCAGACTTAACAGGGATTGAGGTAACTCACAGTTTTGTAAGATGGCCATTGCTGCAAGGCTTGGGCCTAGTCACTGCTGACGACAGCTGCGCAGATCCTCCTCGATCAGCAGCCCAAGAGGAAAGAGAGGGATTAATAGTCACCGCGACCTTATATGGGCAGGGCCGTTTTGAATTGGTCCAAATCAGCTGTCACTCACCGTTACAGTGCATGGTGGGCGATCACCTGACTTCCTCCAAAGGTCCTTGAACCATAAACCATAGAGTTTTGGAACGCATCACGTGACCCACAGGTCCTGCGACACTACAGCAAGGTAAGTACACTTTATTTACATATTTACACATTGGATTTTAATAATTTTAACTATTACAGGGGTGACTAGGGGCTAACTATAGATGAGGACCCCACCAGTACCTAGGGACTCTGACTTTGGGGACCTCACCACAAGGTAACGGATGCAATCCGGTAGCGGGACACCACATCCTGCTTATACATGAGTCAATTGAGTGGGAGTTATGACAGTATCAGCTGCTCATCTATACTTCTAATAGCTTACTGGGGGCTTTTGTGCAGTGCTGGGCAGGCTGGCATTAAACACATAAGTACCCTTTTTTCATTTCAGCCATTTCCCTCCAAAATGTCTGTGCAGGTCCCTGATGTATATATTAAACAACAATATAAGTTATGGCTCTTAAAAAATAGGAATATGAAGAAAAAACTAAAAAAAATGCTGTTGCTCAAAATCATTGTGACAGAAAGGGGTAAATAAAGCTATGCCTATACCTATACAATTTTTATGTATAATAACAGTTTTTGTACTGTGGAGTTCACAAGTGTATTATTAACAAAGCCTGCAAACTTTTTTCTTTGTCCCCTTCAGTCTTACAAAAAATAAACATAAGAAAATTGCACAGACATATAAGGTACAGGACAGATTCAGAGAAATAGGTCAGACAAAAAAGGCAGGAATATGGCAGCCAAATGGAGATGAACAGCAATGCATGCTTTTATTCAGAAGAGATCCAAAAAGTCATCACAAATACAATGCCCCTATAGACATTTTAATCAACTCAAATCTGAAAGGTAAAAGCCAGAAGAAAAAAAATACTTTCTCTAGATTTGTGATAAATAATGGTCATCAGGCCATGGATAATAGAATATAATACAAGTTCCAAAATAAAGAACATAAAAGCAGCATTAGTAATAGACTTTTTCATACGATACCCAAAGGTCAGAAAGGCTTTGAATACATGCAGTAACAGCCAGCAGATATCAGAAACAGATCTGAAACAATACATCATAAATTGTCAGCCTGAGCCCAATGCCAATGTTAATCACTACATTGTACCCAATAGGTATGTAATAAGCCAGTGGTAAAAGAAGACATTATTTTAGCAGGACAGCTAGTTGTTCCAAGGCCAATAAACAGTAGGCAAAATAAAATGCAGATATGCAAAGAGCTACAATTATTGTCGGTGGAACATTCTGTTGGCTTGTTCTCCACTAAAATTGTGCATCCAGAAAGTGTGCTATGATGCAGCCTTAACCTGACATGGCTACAAAGAATGTTTTGTCTCAGTCCCCAAACAATAATCCATTATCACAAGGCAATATCAGGTTTTTGCAAATTACAAAAACTAAATATTACTTTTACATAAATGATCTTACCCTTCTCCATGATACCTATAATTGGGTATTGGTGCATCTTGTTTGACTATTATTCAGATGTTTCTGAAAAGAAGGGAGTCCAAGTGAAATTAAATTAAACAGACGAGATTTGGAAAGGCTAATTTCTATCTATATCATTCTATTGAAAAAAAAAAAAATTACCACACCCAGCCAGATATTTACATGATTAATAATGTGGCCTGACACAAGAGGGCATGAAAACGCTCCCCTCACTGCCATATAAAAGGCTCTCAGAGGCCCCTTTAGGGTAGTGTACCTCTTAGAACAAGATTGTTGATTGCTAGACATACTGCTACAGCCCAGACAGACTTCCAGTAGAGGATAATTTGATCTGCAAGCACAAGCATATAATACAGCTTCCTTGTCCACACAGGTGGCTCCTTCACTACACACCCTGTTACCCAGATAATTTCCAGACTCTTAGCAGAAAGAAAAATGGTGCCATGGTGTCCATAACATGTTTACATTGCCTACCAGACACTATTACCTTTGTTTGCTGTGGTGTCATGAATGAGAAACCTGGACTACTACAGATTCAAATAGTATTTTATTTAGTGACAAATCCAGGTCTGTTTGGGATTAGAAGATAGTCAAGTTCAAGTATAAAAGCCTATTTAATCCTGACTTTACTGTGGAGGGACACACTGCCCCCACTGCTGGTGTGATGATCTGGGGAGCCATAACATACAACTCAAAGGGTCTATTCACACAACAGAATTTCAACTTGTGGAATTCTGCCTCAAATTAAAGCCCATAGACTTCTATGGGATTTTGCACTTCCATTCAGACTTCTGAATTTCTGCTTGCGGAATTTGAGGATGAATTCTGCAAGAGGAAATTCTGCCGTGTGAATAGACCCTTAGTAGTAATACGAGAGACACTATCAATTCAGAAATATGTGCAGGACATGCTGCGGCTACATTTATTGCCTCTCACAGCAGAGCTTTCAACTAGCATTATTCAACCAGGATCATTAACCACTTAAGGACTGAGGGTTTTTCAGTTTTTGCAATTTCGTTTTTTCCTCATCACCTTCTAAAAATAATAAAACTTTCAATTTTGCACCTAAAAATCCATATGATGGCTTATTTCTTGCACAACCAATTCTACTTTGTAAAGACAGAAGTCATTTTGCCCCAAAATCTACGGTGAAACGGAAAAAAATCATTGTGCGAATAAATGGAAGAAAAAACGCCCTTTTGTAACTTTTGGGGGCTTCTGTTTCTACGCAGTACATTTTTCAGTAAAAATGACACATTGAGCCTCGTTTACTAAGCTGAAACAGACCAGTTTTTGTCTGGTTATTTTGGCGCAGAGTGTCTGAGACATATCTGTGCCAGTCTGAGCCAGTGTGCGACATTGTGCGCCTAGAAAATCCGACAAACCCGACATTGCACTATGGAAAGTCAGAAAGGGGGTGTGGCCTGTCGCAAATGGGGTGTAGATGGCCTGAAAAGGGGCGTGGTTTCACAACCCGACCAATTTACTATTGAATTCACAGAAAATGCTGTGGGTAAATGGCTGGAAAAATCGACCTAGAAAAAGCTGGTCAGAAAATGTTCCTGACTTTTCCCAATAGTAAATAGAGAGGAATCCTGCAAGTCTGAAACAACTTTTCCCACTAGTAAAAACCCGACACTCTTAGTAAATGAGGCCTATTATCTTTATTCTGTAGGTCCATACGGTTAAAATGATACCCTACTTATATAGGTTGGATTTTGTCGTACTTCGGAAAAAAATCATAACTACATGCAGGAAAATGTATACATTTAAAATGGTCCTATTTTGACCCCTATAACTTTTTACTTCTCCATGTACGGGGCGGTATGAGGGCTCATTTTTTGTGACGTGATCTGAAATTTTCATTGGTACCATTTTTGTTTTGATCTGACGTCCCGGGAGCTGTGCAGTTCCTATGGGGATATTCTCCCATCATGCACAGCTCCTGGGACGTGACATCATCATTGAGCAGTTAGACAGAACACTTCAGAAGCTAATAACTATTGGAAGGATTAAGATTTTATGAAAGAAGTAATTTACAAATCTGTTTAACTTTCCGGCGCCAGTTGATATATATATAAAAAAGGTTTTGCCTGGAATACCCCTTTAAACTGGGGGGGCTTCAGACTGGTTTGCTTTACTATTTTTTTTTAAAAGACTAGCTGTTAATGTTAGTCTTATGCAATGGTAATGAATTTGAATTTATCAACTGCGACTTTTTAAATAAAGTTGGGAATTTTTGCGCAAAAAACACCAAAAAGTAAAAAAAAATACACCACACCAGCCCAGACTTAGCTTAGCTTTTTAGTGTATGTGAAGAGTGAAATTTCAGAAAATGTGACCTCCAAAAGAATTATTCAGTGCTAGAGATGAGCAATTTGGAAAATCGATTCGGCCGATTCCCCGAATATCCCAAAAAAACTTGATTCCGTCCGAATTTATTCATAGTGAATTGCTAGTAAAAATGGCTATTTCTGGGCTACAGAGAGCCTCAATAGGGGTGTAGAATACTTTGCCTTGTTGTAACACCCATAGGGAGTGTGCTGTGTTAGTGAAATAATACTGTTATTCAGTATGACATGCAGATTACAGGCATCGCTATTAGAATCACTGTCGCAGAGCAGCTGGATGTGGCAGCAGGGTTGGGAGACCATATGGCATCACATTTGAAGAGATTAAAGAGATTTTTTTATGTCTTTTTTATTTAATTTTAATTTATTTGAATTTTTCTAAATCCTTTTTTGAGGACCCATTCTGGTGAGCATCGAGCTGGGGGTCTGCCATGAGGCAAGCCACCACCTGTTCCAGACACTACCTCTCAGCACCCCCCCAAATGTCTTACTCTGTGTGGAACTGCGAATGTTTCATTTAATCAGTTATGATTCATTGTTATTGCTCCAACCTGTTTCATTGGATTCTTGAGGTAATTCCACAGGTAATGACGATGACCTTATAACATTTTATTGAAGATTTTGATAATATTCACCAGCTTAATGGTCACATGTTTGGTGGAGGAGGAATATGGCGGCAGGAAGCTCGGTCAAGCTCCGCCCCCTCTTTCCAACTTCGTGAGCCACGCCAGGCAATGCTGTAGAGCCTGGTGAGAATGGGAGAATTCCTTCCAAACACCCCATGAAGAGCGGCGGACCCTTGAGCTTTGACCAGGAGCTCAGGTACTCACCTGCACCTGCTCGGTGAGAGGGGAGTGCGGGGGAGCTGCGCCGTGCAGGACGGGGTTCGGAGGTGGATGGCGTGCTGAGGCTATGTTGGCTTCGGGAGATGAAGACTGCTTCCGGGTCCCTGTCAAGGTGCACGGAGAGAGGAGGCCGTCAGCCAGGAGGTCACGTGACGGCCGTGGAAGGAGGCCCGGGTGCTCGTATGGGCGGCTGGAGTCGACTGGATTCCCCGGTGCTTCCGGAGATAATACGACCTGGGCACCGGGAGTGAGGAGGTGGGGGCAACGTGGCTGCGCTGCATTCCGTTTTGAATAGGAAGGTGCAGGAAGCAAAAAGAGTGAGCCAGGGCTGGCATAAGAGTGTGGTGTTTGGAAGACTAACAGCACAGGAAAGCCGGTGGAGCCAGCGCAGAGAAGTATAGCTGGAGCTGTCGGAACCCTGCAGAGCTTCCTATTTCCCTATGTGGTGAGAGCACAGAAGGGAAGGAAAAGGTGGAAGAGACTCAGGAACGAAGCTGCAAGATGGGTGAGATAGCTCCAATCTCTGTTTTTTCCTAACTTAACTCCTCTTTTTTCCTTTTTGACCCTGTGAACTGTACTAACAACATAATTATTAACTGGCTTAAAACCGTAACAAAGCTAGAGGCACTCTTTAAGTACTGTGAGGATGTGTACTAGCAAGAGTCCACTAACCAACTAACGGTCTAATAAATAGAGAACAATAAATGGTCACTGGAGGATTGCTCCATAAGATAACAATATAGACCTTGGGACTGCAGCAAAGACATAAGAACTCTAAAATCCTGTCTGTAACCTTGATATAGCTTCTTTTTCCTTTTAACCCTGTGAATTGTATTAACAACATGTATTAACAACATCATTATTATTTGATTAATAACTGTTTAGAGAAAAGTATTTTTTAATTACAGTGTGGATATGCACCAGCAAGAATCCACTATGGAATTAAAGGGGTACTCCGGTGGAAAACTTTTTTTTTAAAGGAACTGGTGCCAGTAAGTTAAACGGATTTGTAAATTTCTTAAAATAAAAAATCTTAATCCTTTTAGTACTTTTTAGCAGCTGTATGCTACAGAGGAAATTCTTTACTTTTTGAATTTCTTTTTTGTGTTGTCCTCAGTGCTCTCTGCTGACACCTCTGTCCGTGTCAGGAATTGTCCAGAGTAGCATAGGTTAGCTCTGGACAGTTCCTGATATGGACATCAGGTGTCTGGAGAGAGCACTGTGGACAACACAAAAAATTAATAAAAAAAAATAAAGACTTTCCTCTGTAGCAAACAGCTGCTAAAAAGTACTGGAAGGATTAAGATTTTTTAATAGAAGTCATTTACAAATCTGTTTAACTTTCTGGAGCCAGTTCATTTAAAAAAAAAACTTTTCCTCCGGAGTACCCCTTTAATTGTCTTACAAATAGAGAATGGCAGCAAAGACATAAGAACTTGAAAATACTGTCTGTAACTTTGATACAGTTTATTAAATATGTTGGAGGTTGGATGGCAAAAATGTAGATAAAAGAGGCAAAAGATGCCTCAAAAAAGGAAATCTACAGGGTGGGCCATTTCTATGGATACACCTTAATAAAATGGGAATGGTTGGGGATATTAACTTCCTGTTTGTGGCACATTAGTATATGTGAGGGGGGAAACTTTTCAAGATGGGTGGTGACCACGGTGGCCATTTTGAAGTCGGCCATATTGAATCCAACTTTTCTTTTTTCAATAGGAAGAGGGTCATGTGACACATCAAACTTATTGGGAAGTTCACAAGAAAACAATGATGTGCTTGATTTTAACGTAACTTTATTCTTTCATTAGTTATTTACAAGTTTCTCTTTGTTTACAGCCATTGACATGTCCTCGAGGTTAACACGTGAGGAGCGGATAGAAATTGTGTTGATGTCTGGTGAACGCAGTAACCGAGTCATTGCAGCAGATTTCAATGCAAGACACCCTACGAGACCATCCATCTCCCATGCTACAGTAAGCAAACTGCTCGCTAGGTTTCGTGAAACTGGTTCAGTGTTGGATTTGCCAAAATGTGGACACGTGAAATCTGTCACTAATGAAGAAACATCAGTGGTTGTCCTAGCTTCATTCAGCAAGACCCCACAGCATATCACTCGCCGCATGTCACTGGAGAGTGGCATTAGTCGAACATCCCTTTGATGGATATTAGCTACTCACAAATGGCACCCTTACAAACTCCAGCTACTACAGAATCTTAATGAGGATGACCCAGATCGGCGCACTGAATTTGCAGAATGGGCAAAACAAAAATTGGAACAGGACCCTCAGTTTATGCAGAAGATTTTGTTCAGTGATGAGGCAAACTTTTATGTGAATGGTGAAGTTAACAAACAAAACCACCACTATTGGTCTGACACTACGTCAGAGACTCATTTACTCACTTTGAGCGTGATCATGCCTCAGACCCCACGCCCTCTGCAATAAAGTGAGGTGCTCTGAAGTGTCCTCCGGGGAGTGTTGATGAAGCATGGGGCTAGGTTGAAAAAAGAAATAAAACGATATTACAAATATGCGAATATTCGCGAATATATGACGAATATTCGTCCATATATTTGCGCATATTCGCAAATTTGAATATGGCCTATGCTGCTCAACACTAACCGGTACTACAAGCAGCTCACGGGCAAGACCTATTACGAATGGAGCAACAAGTCAGGCCGCCTATTAGCTTTAGCTCTTAAATCTAAACAATTCTCCACGTTCATACCAGCTATCTGAACGACTTCTGGCTCCACCTCCCACCTGACATCCTCGCCACATTTCACAAATACTACACGGGCCTATACAACTTACCCAACCCTACCTCGTTCTCGACGTCTGCGTCTCCTCCCCCATCCATACAGCAATACTTGGCTCCCGTGCCTACCACAAGACGCTATCCAGGCCCTGGAATACCCTTTTACCCCTGAGGAGCTGGGGTCAGCGATTTCCGCCCTACCGTTGGGCAAGAGCCCGGGCCCCGATGGGTACACCTCGAAATTTTACAAGCCTCTTCAGGCGGAGTTGCTGTCCCCGCTCATCACGGCTGTGAACAAAGTTTCCCCAGGATTCCTGATCCCCTCCTACTTTATGAGGGCCTTTGTAACTGTTATACCAAAAGAGGGTAAAGCCCCCCTACTCTGCCCTAGTTACAGGCCGATCTCTCTGATCAATCTAGATGCCAAACTATTTGCGAAATTGTTAGCGAACAGACTAGCGGAACACTTGAGTTGCCTTATCCACCCCGATCAAGTGCGCGGCCGCGAGGCACGGGACAACACCCTGAGAGTCTGTTTGTGCATTCCCTACTCACAATGTTGTAAGATCCCCCTTCTCCTCTTGTCCCTGAACGCGGAGAAGGCAGACTAATGTTAGACAGGATTTTGGCCTTATATGGGAACCCTTCCGCACAAATACGTATTAATGGTCAACTCTCTGCACCCTTCCCCATTCGTAATGGCACAAGGCAGGGATGTCTGCTGGTCTCCTCTTTTATATTTTCTCTGCATGGAGCACCTACTGGTGGACATCAGGCAAAACCCTGACATACGTGGGATATCTCTGCCTCCGTCCCACTACAAATGTTCAGCATATGTAGATGACCTCCTCTTGTTCCTGACCTCCCCCCTGGAGTCCTTGCCCTCCCTCCTGACCACCATACACACTTTCTCCAGTTTCAGCAATTACAAGCTTAACCCCTCCAAATGCGAAGCCCTCAATATCACAGTGCCCCCTCAACTGTTCTCAGCCCTGAAATCACCCCTTTAAGTGGCAGACCAACTCACTCACATACCTAGGTATCCACATCCCCGTGGACCTAGTAGACACATACCGCCTCAACTTCCCACCACTCCTCCAGACGGTGTGCTCTGACTTGGTCAGATGGTATCGCAGAGACTTCTCGTGGCTGGTCAGGGTCAATGTGTTCAAGATGAATGTGCTTCCACGACTGCTTTACCTCTTCTCTGGTATCCCATTGCACTTGCCTCGCTCCTTCTTTCAGGAGGTCTCTGCGCTACAGACTGGGTTCGTCTGGGCTCGACATCATCCCCGCTTAGCTAGACATATTCTGATTAGATGTAAGCGGGAGGGAGGACTGGCATTGCCGGATTTCACATCCTAGCACCTGGCCACAATTCTCACTAGGATACTGGATAGTTTCCCCCACAGGACTGTGAAACAATGGGTAACTTTTGAAAACAGAGCCTTCGGGACAGACGTCAAATCCTTACTATGGCTGCTGAAACACACACTACCTAAGAAGGGGTCTTTAGATACTCTGCCGGTTGCGGCCTCCCTACTTGCGACGTACGCAACCTATCTGAAACGCATACCCCTCTTCCCCTCCTCCGATCCGCTTACTCCCCTATTCGGCAATTCAGCCTTCCCGCTGGCCCAACAAAGGGCAACTTTCCTGTCCTTTCATCGCGTAGACGTGCCCACGCTCTGAGACCTGACAAACCCAGACAACTTACGGCCACTCCCGGACCTTCTCAAGGGGTCTCCTCCCTCTGCCAGTCAAATGTTCCAATACTCCCAATTGACCCACTTTTACAAGACCCACAGAGACCAACTAGCGCCAAATAGGGACCACTCGACCTTGGAACGCCTCTGCATTTCCCACTCATCACCACACAAGCCCACAAGTACCATGTATGCCCACTTACTGAATGCCTTTACGACTGATTCCTTTCCATTCTGCTCGGCATGGGAGAAAGAGCTAGGCTGTTCTCTCTTGGAAGAAGAATGGAATCACGCCTTCTCATGGTGCCACCGGTCTTCCATCTCATGTAAAGCACATGAAACTAACTACAAAATCTTGATAACATGGTATCAAGTTCCCTCTCTATTATCTCGCATGTACCCGAATGTCTCTGACGCGTGTTCGTGTTGTGGAAATCCTGGTGGCACCTTGACTCACATTTGGCTGGACTGCACTGACCTCTTTTTGGTCCCAGATACTAGATGTTATGACTAGATTGACATCTCACCAAATTAATAAGACCCTGAAGTTGATCTTACTGTCCATCCTCCCGAAATGCTGGCCGAAGGCCTCGACGAGCCTCCTACATTTTCTGTTACTAGCAGCTAGGACAGTGATTCCCAGATTATGGACATCATCGACCCCTCCCACACTTTCGTCCTGGCTCCGTGAGGTTCCCCACCTACACCGAATGGAGGCACTTCTTGCTGATTCCCGGAATCAATTTAGACAGATTCTTTAGCGTTTCGAGACCCTGGACAGAGTTTATGTCCTCAAAAGAATTTGAAACCCTAAACTTGGATAATTAATGCTCCCCTCTGAGCCCAACTTTGCTCGATCCTGCCGGAGATCCTGCCCTCAGTTCCTGGGTGTCCCAGCGTCCGTCCGCATCGAGAGGTAACCTATGTTCAACTTTTAGACCTTCTCCTTTTCCTTACCTCCTTTTGTTCTTTCGCTCTCCCTTTCCTCTCCTATGCTCTTCTCTTTGTCTTTTACTGGCCTTCATGTCTGCCTGCTTATTGTGTTTGTTTGATGCGCCCCCGAGGCCCGCTAGCTATGGCTTACCTTACTAACCCACTGGTTTGCTCCATTTTTGAGCCCCCCCTAAACACACGTTCATGGGCTAAATGATAGTGAGTCATTGCTCTCTGCCTGTACTTTCCAGTGGCGAGAGACATGTAGACCTTGGAAGGATACTTACTCTAGGTTGTGTTTTTGGTTCCTAGGACCTGTTCATATACCTGTTCTGACTGTTATATGTCTGACTCTTGGAACCCCTGATTTCCGAGGGGCGGCACCACATTGTATATTGTACATACCTTTATGACATGATACGGCTTTGTTATGTTGATCTTCTTGTAAAACTTAATAAAGATATACTATGGAAAAAATTATTTAAAAAAATTATTTCAATTTTTAACTCATTGATATGGGGCAGAAAGAGAACAAGAATTAAACTGGAATATTTATGTCAAACAAAGGAAAATGGGGGACTGGAATTTCCGTACATATACAGGTATTTTTTGGCAGGACAAATGTATTATTTGATGGAATGGAAAAAATTAGAATCAGGGAAATTAGAGGAGGATAAACGGAGGAAAGTCACGATGGTAAAAAATCTGGTTAAAACATGGAAGATATTTAGGAAAGAAATGGATATAAGGGGAATAATGGATGAGGCACTATTTGAAAATTTTAATATACATGAGTTGAGTTAGCAAAATTAAATACATTCAGGGATAAGGGATATTTAAGGATGAAGGATGTATGGGAGATGGGGAAATTTGTCACGATTCGGCAGGCTGGAGGTGGATCCTCTGTGCCAGAGAGGGATTGGCGTGGACCGTGTCGGTGGACCGGTTCTAAGTTGCTACTGGTATTCACCAGAGCCCACTGCAAACCGGGATGGTCTTGCAGCGGCGGTAGCAACCAGGTCGTATCCACTGGCAACGGCTCAACCTCTCTGACTGCTGAGATAGGCGCGGTACAAGGGAGTAGACAAGAGCAAGGTCAGACGTAGCAGAAGGTCGGGGCAGGCGGCAAGGTTCTTAGTCAATGGTAATAGCAGGAGGTCAGGAACACAGTAATGGTAAACACAGAAGAAGCTTTCTCTAGGCACTAAGGCAACAAGATCCGGCAAGGAAGTGCAGGGGAAGTGAGGTAATATAGCCAGGGAGCAGGTGGAAACTAATTAGGGTGATTGGGCCAGGCACCAATTATTGGTGCACTGGCCCTTTAAATCTCAGAGAGCTGGCGCGCGCGCGCCAGAGCATGACAGCCGGGGACCGGGACAGGTGAGTGACTTGGGATGCGATTCGCGAGCGGGCGTGTCCCGCTATGGGAATCGCATCCCCGCCGGCAATGTCAGTGCAGCGCTCCCGGTCAGTGGGTCTAACCGGGGCGCTGCAGGGAGAGAAACGCCGCGAGCGCTTCGGGGAGGAGCAGGGACCCGGAGCGCTCGGCGTAACATTACCCCCGCCCTTAGGTCTCCCATTCTTTTTGTCGGGATGTCGCTCCACATGGGACGAGGACATTGGGAGCGATTGTAGAGTCTTCTTCTGGGGGACAGTGAAGTCCTGGGTATACTCATGAATGGCAGACAGGTCAGAAGGAGTGGGAATGGGGAGGGGAGGCAGAGGGTGAGGCTTGGCACGGGGCAGAGTGTTACCAGGACGGGGGCTATGAGGAGGCACGGCACAGTCCTGATAGGCCTTGGGGAGACCAGGCACAGGAGGAGAGACTGAGGCTCGACAGACGGGGCTGGGAGCAGAAGTGAGGCATTTCTTGCTGCAAGCAGGACCCCAATTCTTGATCTCCCCGGTGGTCCAGTCAAGGGTGGGAGAATGATGCTGGAGCCATGGCAGACCGAGGAGGACTTCAGAGGTGCAGTTGGGCAAAACCAACAATTAAATTTTCTCGAGATGCAGTCCAATGTTCATAAGCAGGGGCTCTGTGCGGTAACGCACAGTGCAGTGCAATTTCACTCCGTTGACCGAAGAAATGTAGAGCGGCTTGATGAGACAGGTCACCGGGATGCAGTACCTATCAAGCAAAGAGGCCAGAATAAAATTTCCAGAAGAACCAGAGTCCAAGACGGCCACGGCAGAGAAGGAGGAGTTGGCAGAAGGAGAAATCCGCACGGGCACAGTGAGACATGGAGAGGCAGACTCCGTACCCAGAGACGCCAGACCCACGTGAGCTGGTTGCATGCGTGCATTTTCCAGACGTGGAGGACGAATAGGGCAATCCACCAAGAAATGTTCGGTACTAGCGCAGTACAGACATAGATTTTTATCCCTACGGCGAGACCTCTCTTCAAGAGTCAGGCGAGACCGATCCACTTGCATAGCCTCCTCGGCGGGAGGCACAGGGGTAGATTGCAAAGGATACCGTGAGAGAGGTGCCCAGGGATTAAGGTCTTTTTCCTGGCGGAGTTCCTGGTGTCTTTCAGAAAAACGCATATCAATGCGGGTGGCCAAATGGATAAGTTCATGCAGGTTGGCAGGAATTTCTCGTGCGGCCAGCACATCTTTGATGTTACTGGATAGACCTTTTTTAAAGGTCGCGCAGAGAGCCTCGTTGTTCCAAGATAATTCGGAAGCGAGAGTACGAAATTGGATGGCGTACTCGCCTACTGAAGAATTACCCTGGACCATGTTCAGCAGGGCAGTCTCGGCAGAAGAAGCTCGGGCTGGTTCCTCGAAGACACTGCGAACCTCAGAGAAGAAGGAGTGTATAGTGGCGGTGACAGGGTCATCGCAGTCCCAGAGTGGTGTGGCCCAAGACAAAGCCTTCCCAGACAGAAGTCTAACCACGAAAGCCACCTTCGACCGTTCTGTAGGAAATTGGTCCGACAACATCTCCAAATGTAGGGAACATTGTGACAGGAAACCACGGCAGAGTCTAGAGTCCCCATCAAATTTGTCCGGCAGGGACAAGCGGAGGTTAAGAGCAGCCACTCGCTGTGGAGGAGGTGCAGGAGATGGTGGCTGCTGTTGCAGCTGCTGTAGCTGCGACTGAAGTTGCTGTAACATGGTGGACACTTGCGACAGCTGGTGACTTAGATGGGCGATCTGTCGGGATTGCTGGGCGACCACCGTGGTGAGGTCGGCGACAACTGGCAGGGGGACCTCAGTGGGATCCATGGCCGGATCTACTGTCACGATTCGGCAGGCTGGAGGTGGATCCTCTGTGCCAGAAAGGGATTGGCGTGGACCGTGTCGGTGGACCGGTTCTAAGTTGCTACTGGTATTTACCAGAGCCCGCCGCAAAGCGGGATGGTCTTGCAGCGGCGGTAGCAACCAGGTCGTATCCACTGGCAATGGCTCAACCTCTCGGACTGCTGAGATAGGCGCGGTACAAGGGAGTAGACAAGAGCAAGGTCAAACGTAGCAGAAGGTCGGGGCAGGCAGCAAGGTTCGTAGTCAATGGTAATAGCAGGAGGTTAGGAACACAGTAATGGTAAACACAGAAGAAGCTTTCTCTAGGCACTAAGGCAACAAGATCCAGCAAGGAAGTGCAGGGGAAGTGAGGTAATATAGCCAGGGAGCAGGTGGAAACTAATTAGGGTGATTGGGCCAGGCATCAATCATTGGTGCACTGGCCCTTTAAATCTCAGAGAGCTGGCGCGCGCGCGCCCTAGAGAGCGGAGCCGCGCGCGCCAGAGCATGACAGCCGGGGACCGGGACAGGTGAGTGACTTGGGATGTGATTCGCGAGCAGGCGCGTCCCGCTATGCGAATCGCATCCCCGCCGGCAATGTCAGTGCAGTGCTCCCGGTCAGCGGGTCTGACCGGGGTGCTGCAGGGAGAGAAACGCCGCGAGCGATTCGGGGAGGAGCAGGGACCCGGAGCGCTCGGCGTAACAAAATTCAAGAAATGGACAGAATTAAAAGAAGAAACTGATTTAAAGGAGGGAGGATGGTTGGAATATAGAAGCATTTCTTGAGTTTATAAGAGGAGGCGGGAAATTGTGTTCAATATATCCTTAATTAGTGATTAAAATTATGAGAGGAAATATAAAAAAAAAGCATGTTTCATCTGTGCATAAAAATATGGATAGGTCAATTTAGAATAAATTACCTCATAAAAGTTTCCAGCAATGGCAGGTAGAAATAGAGCCAAGTAGAGAAATAAAATGGGATAATGTACGTAAAAATATTAATATAATACCCCAAACTTAAATTATAGGATAATGCAATTTAATATAGTGTATAGACTTTACTATATGCCCTATTTTTTGGAGAGAATAGGCGTAAGGAGGGAGAGTAACTGTAATAGATGTAAAGTAGAGAAGGCAGATCAGTTACATATTTTTTTGGGACTGCCCAGAGATTGTTAACTCCTTGGGGATTGAGGGCATACCTATGCGCCCTCAGCCCACTCCCTGTCTATAACGCGGGGCCACGCCGTGCCCCTCGTCATAGTGGGTCGGGCCCAGCCTCTAACAGCGACCGGGACCCGTGGCTAATAGCACGGCATTGATCGCAGTGCCGCATGCTATTAATCCTTTAGACCTGGCGTCTAAAGTGAAAGTAAAGCACTGCCGGTTAGCTCAGGAAGCTGTTTGGGATCACCGCGGTGAAATCGTGGCATCCCGGACAGCTTACAGGACAGCTGGAGGGTCCCTACCTGCCTCCTCGCTGTCCGATCGCCGAATGACTGCTCAGTGCCTGAGATCCAGTCAAGAGTCAAGAGGCAGAATCATTGATCAATGGTTTCCTCTGAGAAACCATTGAACAATGTAAAAGATCAGTGTGTGCAGTGTTATAGCCCTCTATGGGAGCTATAACACTGCAAACAAAGTTTTAAAAAAAGAGAATAAAGATCATTTAACCCCTTCCCTGATAAAAGTTGGAATTGCCACCCCTTTACCCAATAAAAAAACTGTAAATATAAAAATAAAAATAAACACATGTGGTATCACCATGTGTGGAAATGACCGAATTATAAAAATAAATGGTTAATTAAACCGCACGGTCAATGGCGTATGCGCAAAAAAATCCAAAATCCAAAATAGCATATACTTTTTTACATTGTACGAATCCCTCAACATACGAATTACCATCGTATGTTGAGGGATCACTAGACATGTGCAGAACCAAAAAATCTGAATTAACGAATGCATTAGTTGTTTTTAATGAATGCATCCGAAAACAAAAACAAAAATTTGCGGATGCATCCGAAAACCGAATATGACGAATGCACAGCATTCCAAATATCCACAGAACCGAAAATTTTTAAAAACGAAAATGAACAAAATGAAAAAACCCAAATTTTTGGTTCTGCACATGTCTAGAGTTCATACAGGGAAGCAGAGATGCATGGGGTTCATACAGGGAAGCAGAGATGCACGGGGTTCATACAGGGAAGCAGAAATGCACGGGGTTCATACAGGGACGTAGAAATGCACGGGTTTCATACAGGGAAGCAGAGATGTAGGGGTTCATACTGGGAAGCAGAGATGCACGGGGTTAATACAGGGAAGCAGAGATTCACGGGGTTCATACAGGGAAGCAGAGATGCACAGGGTTCATACAGGGAAGCAGAGATGCAAGGGGTTCATACAGGGAAGCAGAGATGCACAGGGTTCATACAGGGAAGCAGAGATGCACGGGGTTCATACATAATAAGATCTCACTTACCCGTACAGGACATGTATAGTCCTGGAGCATCAGCGCAGCACTGTACATCCAGACTGTACATCCCGGGGGCAGGCAGCTGCGAGGCCAGGCAGCCAATGAGTGCAGCCCCGGCGTTCACATCGCTCGCTCACACCTGTCTGATTGACAGTCAGGGAGCGTGCACAGCCTGAGTGAATTAGGACCGATTGGCTGGCCAGCATCATTCCAAATTTAGGCGTGACGTCACTCCAGGCTGCAGCCGGCCACTAGGAGGGAGACCCCTAGTGGCCAGTTTTCAAATGTAAATTACACCATGTTAATAAAAAAAAATAAAAAATACTGAAACTATATTAGAGATATCTTGTAGTACATATGTACTACAACATATCAAAAAAAAAAAGTTGGTGACAGTGCCCATTTAAGTGGAAATCTTGGGTGAGTTCCTACACTTTTTTTTCCCCAGACTTGACCCCTGGTTGTCAGCCGGTCACCTGAAGTTAGGAGGACGTCCTATATTGACAGAATGACAACCAGCATCATTACCACCACAGACCATATACTGTGTAATATATATTGACAAATGTGTTTTTTAACTAGGAACCAGCAAAAATAAGGAGCCAGGATTAATTTTGATTGACGCCTCTCACCACAGCAAAACATTATGTAATGTTATATGACATCTTATCAGATCATTTTGCTTCTTCTTGCAACTGGTGGTCATCAGCTATGGTGGCTGTTGGGACATTAATGTCATAAAAAATATTGCCCCAGTAGCCGTCTTACCTGCTGACCGCTAGTTGCAAGAATAAGCTGCTTTAAGTAGCAACAGTTCACTAGTATAGTATTATGGGGGTTATAGTAGGAATAGTATGACTAACACATATAGCACTAGTATAGTATAGCATAATAGACTACTATTATCATCCCCATTATAATATACTGGTGTAAAATGTGTCAGCCATACTATTACTAGTATCATCTCCATAATGCTATACCAGTGCTATATGTATCAGTCATACTGTTACTAGTAGTATGACTGATACATAAAGCACTGGCATAACATGATGGGAGTGAAAGTAGTAATAATATGCATGACAGTAGTATATAGATATAGTAACTGGTGTGACTGATGAGTAGAGCATGCTGCTGATGCCGGTCAGTCCCTGTGTTTGTATTGTGCTCCGCTCTTCAGCTGGCGCCACACATGGAGGGACTTGTCAGGACATTACAGGGGCCGACGGCAGGGCCGGAATGGGAACACAAATAGGCCCGGGCATTTTAGAATAAGCAGACCATTTATTTGGTGTGGGTTCGACTGCTGAGACCCCAAAGATCACCTCAGTTCAAGTTGCTCTCCAACTGGAGAGCCTCAGGAATTATGGGAGTTGCAGTTTTATAACAGCTGTAGAGCCACAGATTGGGGTACCTAGTCTTACATCATAACTGCAGAACTTGCAAGTGACTCCAGCTCTGATGGGACAGTCAGGAGAATACACAATGATATCAGTGACCTGAGTTACATCTTCTCTGTTGTTGCTGCTTTTCTTCTCTCCTTCTTCTTTCCAGGCACCAAGACATTTTCCAGCTTCATCTTCCTCTGCAGAGCCTAACGCCCGGTCGTTATTGTTAATTTGTTATCAGATCCTCATCCTCTATATGAAGATAAAAACTATTATAATCCTGCCAGAAACTGTGCCACATGAATATAGCCATGCCAGACATCATGCCCTCCTCAGTAAAACCCTGCCATACACTGTGCCCCCCTGAATGTAACCCTGACAGAAACTGTGCTCTCTGAATATAACCCTGACAGCAACTGTGCCCACTGCCACACACTGTATCCATAATAAAAATACTGCCACACACAGTTTTTTTTATCAGTTCCCCTGAATCCTACACCTGCACTGTCCTCCTTCAGACCCCTCTGCCCACCTCCTCTTCATTTAGACTCCATCCAGCTCTGCCGTGGTTTCCTGTCACAATGTTCCCTACATTTGGAGATGTTGTCGGACCAATTTCCTACAGAACGGTCGAAGGTGGCTTTCGTGGTTAGACTCCTGTCTGGGAAGGCTTTGTCATGGGCCACACTGCTCTGGGACTGTGATGATCCTGTCACCGCCACTGTACAGTCCTTCTTCTCTGAGGTTCACAGTGTCTTCGAGGAACCAGCCCGAGCTTCTTCTGCCGAAACTGCCTTGTTAAACCTGGTCCAGGGTAGTTCTTCTGTAGGCGAATACGCCATCCAATTTCGTACCCTCGCCTCTGAATTATCTTGGAACAACGAGGCTCTCTGCGCGACCTTTAAAAAAGGCCTATCCAGTAACATCAAAGATGTGCTGGCCGCACGAGAAATTCCTGCCAACCTGCATGAACTTATCCATTTGGCCACCCACATTGACATGCGTTTTTCTGAAAGACACCAGGAACTCCGCCAGGAAAAAGACCTTGATCCCTGGGCACCTCTCTCACGGTATCCTTTGCAATCTACACCTGTGCCTCCCGCCAAGGAGGCTATGCAAGTGGATCGGTCTCACCTGACCCTTGAAGAGAGGTCTCGCCGTAGGGATAAAAATCTATGTCTGTACTGCGCTAGTACCGAACATTTCTTGGTGGATTGCCCTATTCGTCCTCCACGTCTGGAAAACGCACGCACGCACCCAGCTCACGTGGGTGTGGCGTCTCTTGGTACGAAGTCTGCTTCTCCATGTCTCACTGTGCCCGTGCGGATTTCTCCTTCTGCCAACTCCTCCTTCTCAGCCGTGGCCGTCTTGGACTCTGGTTCTTCTGGAAATTTTATTCTGGCCTCTTTGCTTGATAGGTACTGCATCCCGGTGACCCGTCTCGTCAAGCCGCTCTACATTTCTTCGGTCAACGGAGTGAAATTGCACTGCTTATGAACATTGGACTGCATCATGAGAAAATTGAATTTTAGGTCCTGCCCAACTGCACCTCTGAAGTCCTCCTCGGTCTGCCATGGCTCCAGCATCATTCTCCCACACTTGACTGGACCACCGGGGAGATCAAGAATTGGCGTCCTGCTTGCTGCAAGAAATGCCTCGCGTCTGCTCCCAGCCCCGTCTGTCGGGCCTCAGTGTTTCCTCCTGTGCCTGGTCTCCCCAAGGCCTATCAGGACTGTGCCGTGCCTCCTCATAGCCCCCGTCCTGGTGACACTCTTCCCTGTGACATCCTTCTCCCTCTGCCCCCCCTCCCCATTCCTTCATAACTGCCTGCCGCTGGTTTAGCTACCCAGGACTTCTTTTTCCAGAAGGGGACTCAAGAGGCGTCCCCTATTTTCTCGTCTCTTTTGAAGGGACAAGGAGACAAAAAGAGGGGGAGACCTAAGGGGGGGGGGTACTGTTATGCCGAGCGCTCCAGGTCCCTGCTCCTCCCCGGAGCGCTCGCGGCATTCTCCTCTATGCAGCGCCCCAGTCGGACCCGCTGACTGGAAGCGCTGCACTGACATTCATGATGCGGATGCGATTCGCATAGCGGGACGCGCCCGCTCGCGAATCGCATCCCAAGCAACTTACCCGTCCCGGTCCCCGGCTATCATGTTCTGGCGCGCGCAGCTCCGCTCTCTAGGGCGCGCGCGCGCCAGCTCTCTAAGATTTAAAGGGCCAGTGCACCAGTGATTGGTGCCTGGCCCAATCAGTCTGATTAGCTTCCACCTGCCCACTGTCCATATAACCTCACTTCCTCTGCACTTCCTTGCCGGATCTTGTTGCCTTGTGCCTTGAGAAAGCTACTACTACTGTGTTTACCATTACTGTGTTCCTGACCTCCTGCTATTAAAATTGACTGCGAACCTTGCCGCCTGCCCCGACCTTCTGCTACGTCTGACCTTGCCTCTGCCTGGTCCTTCTGTCCCACGCCTTCTCAGCAGTCAGCGAGGTTGAGCCGTTGCCGGTGGATACGACCTGGTTGCTACCGCCGCAGCAAGACCATCCCGTTTTGCGGCGGGCTCTGGTGAAAACCAGTAGCAACCCTAGAACCGGTCCACCGACACGGTGTACGCCAGTCCCTCGCTGACACAGAGGATCCACATCCAGCTAGCCGAATCATAACAGAGACCATATGGTGGCACAATGACACAGCTTGGAGTTGGCGGCAGCATGAGTAGACAATAGGGCTTTACAATCCCTAAGATTAAAAGATGAATTTTAAAAATGAAATTGAAGATTTATGGAAGCTAGTGCTACCATAAAATCTTTTTAGGTAAGGTCCCAGGCCCAGCAGCATCAGTAAACCTTATAGTGGCTGAATGGTACAGCCTGGAGCTGGCAGCAGCATGAGTAGATAATAGGGCTTCACAATCTTTAAGATTAAAAGATCAATTTTAAAATTGAAATTGAAGATTTTGAAATTGAAACATAAGATTTCACTCCCAATTTTTTATGTTTCGGGCCCAGGCGTCACATTTCACATGGCAGCACAATGACAGAGCCTGGAGGTGGTGGCAGCATGAGTAGACAATAGGGCTTAACAATCCCTAAGATTAAAAGATTAATTTTAAAATTGAATTTGAAGACTTATGGTAGCTAGTGTTACCATAAAATGTTTTTAGGTAATGTCCTGGGCCCAGCAGCATCAGTAAACCATATAGTGGCTGAATGGCACAACCTGGAGCTCGTGGCAGCAAGAGTAGACAATAGGGCTTCACAATCCCTAAGATAAAAAGATGAATTTTAAAATTGAAATTGAAGAATTATGGAAGCTAGTGCTACCATAAAGTATTTTTAGGTAATGTCCCAGGCCCAGCACCATCAAACAATATAGTGGCTGAATGGCGCAGCCTGGAGCTGGCGGCAGCATGAGTAGACAATAGGGTTTCACAATCCTTAAGATTAATAGATGAATTTTAAAATTGAAGATTTCGAAATTGAAATTTAAGATTACACTCCAAAGTTTTGATGTCCCGGGCCCCAGCATGTGGTTACAAAAAACAAATCTAACAAGGAGTCACATGTCACATGGCAGCACAATGACAAAGCCTGGAGGTGGTATCAGTATGAGGAGACCATATAGTGGCTGAATGGCACCGCCTGGAGTTGGCGACAGCATGAGTAAAACATATAGGGGGACATTTATCAATGTTTGCTTATGTATTCCTTTATTTGGTTCTTTTTTCCTTATTATATTTTTTGCTTAAGTACCCCAAATTTATGAACAGGTCCACAGCCTGTTGATAAATGTTGCATTCCAAGGCTTTTTTTTGTATTTTGGCTTACCTGCTCCTTTTTTTTTTTGTGTGTGTGTGTGTTCGTTGCATTTTTTTAACCACTTTTTTCCCCCTAAATAATTTTTTGTTTTTTTACTTCTCATTTCAGATCCGTGTATCCTGTGGATTACTTTAGATTCGGAGGAGTACAATGACCAACTTTTTGGGGTTTAATGTTAATAAAACGGTTAACGAGGGCTTGTGGGGGAGTGTTTTTTGGGAATAAATTTTTTTTAAACATGTTTTTTTTTACTTGAAAGGCTTAGTAGTGGAAGCTATCTTATAGACGGAGTTCATTACTAAACTGGGGCTTAGTGTTAGCAACAAAAACAGCTAGCGCTAACCCCCAATTATTACCCCAACACTCACTGCCACAGGGGTGCCTGGAGGAGTCGGTACCAACAGTCCGGGAGCGTCAAAAATGGTGCTCCTGGGCCTAGGCGGTAACAGGCTATTATTTAGGCTGGGGAGGGCCGGTAACAATGCATAACATAACATCAGGCTGTTGCTGCCCTGTTGGTATTTGGCTGAGAATAAAAATAGGGAGAACCTTATGCTTTTTTTTGCATAAATAATTAAATATAAAAAAAAAGCATAGGATTCCCCCTATTTTTATTTTCAGCCAAATACCAACCAAGCAGCAACAGCCTGACGTTACCAGGGTGGGCGAGGACCATTGTTACTGGCCCTCCCCAGCCTAAATAACGCCAGCCTGTTACCGTCTAGGCCCAGGAGCGCCATTTTTGACGCTCCGGGCCTGTTGGTACCGGCTCTTCCCGGCACCCCTGCGGTGGTGGGTACCAGGGTAATAATTGGGGGTTAGCACTAGCTGCTTTTGGAGCTAACGCTAAGCCCAGGCTTAGTAATGCACTCCGTCTATTAGACAGCTTCCACTACTAATCCTTTAAAGTAAATTTTTAAAAAACACAACACGTTTAAAAAAAAAATTATTCCAAAAAACACTCCCCCACAAGCCCTTGTTAACCATTTTATTAACATTAAACAGAAAAGGAAAAAAACGCTGGTCATCGACGCAGTCCACCGAATCCGAAGTAGTCCACAGTATACACGGATCTGAAATGAGAAGAAAAAAACAAAAAATAGGAAAATACATTTATTGTCACCCGCCAATGCATCTCCCGTGCAGCACAACAACAACTCCAAGCATGACCTACCAGTAAGGATATGCTGGGGGTTGTAGAAGGGGAAAAGTGGCAAGCTTGTTACCAGCCCCCTGCCGCACAACTACAACACCCAGCATATCCTTACTGTAAGGCCATGCTGGGGGTTGTAGGGGGGTGGGGGTCAGGTGACAAGCTTGTCACCCGCCCCCTGCCACACAACTACAACTCCCAGAATGACCTTACAGGGACAAGGACATGCTGTGAGTTGTAGTTGTGCGTCAGGGGACGGGTGAAAAGCTTGTCACCTTCCCCCCCTCTACAACCCCCAGCATGACCTTACAGTAAGGACATGCTGGGTGTTGTAGTTGTGGGGCAGGTGACAAGCTTGTAACCCGACCCACAACTACAACTTCCAGCATGGGCATGCTGGGAGTTGTAGTCGTGTAAGCCAGGGAAGCAAGCGGTAATGCGCTCCGCTCCCTGGCTGGGGGTGATAAGAAAATCACTTTAATTTCATATTTTCGGCCGGGTCCCGTGACACAGAACCTGGCTGGAAATTTGAAATGACAGCAAAGTCTGCGGTGCCGTGGTTAAGAGCCCAAGCTGACATCGTCCGACACATGTGCAGGAGCCGTCCCTGCCATCTCTCAGCATATACCGCAGTGCTGAGGGAGGGCAAGGACGGCTCCTACACATCTCCCCGCCTGGCTGCGGGAGTCCCGGGCGGCTGTTGTGATATCAGCCCGGGCTCCTTTTTAAATATAGCGGAGCCGCAGAGTTTTTAGTCCCTACTATCACTTCAAATTTCCCGTCGGGTCCCGTGATTGGCTGCTCAGTTCCGGCCAATCACGGGACCCAGCGGGAAATATGAAATTACAGTCGGGGATATAGAAGCTCTGCAGCTCTGTGCTATGTTAAAAGGAGCCTGGGCTGGCATCACTCTGCAGCCGCCCGAGCTCCGTCTCCTTTCTAACCCCAGTACCCTAACTTAATGAGGGGGACACTGATTTACATCATCCCTTGTCTCCCACCCACCCGTCGCCCATCTCCTGCCCGCTACCTGCTACAAGACTACAACTCCAACTGTTTGTGAAACTTTTGCACTTGATAAATCCCTGACCACTGCAAAGTAAAAAATTTAATTTACTTTCGTACGCTCTTTTTTAGCTTTTTGCTTACAGCCAAAAATCGCACAAAAAATTGCTTAAGTGCTAATGCGACTTTTTGTGTGACTTTTGTAAGCAAAAAAAGAGCTCTAAATCCTTTGATAAATGTCCCCCATAGTGGCTGATTGGTACAGCTGGAATTTGTGGCAACATGAGGAGACCATATGATATCTGAATGGCACAGCATGAAGGTGGCTGAAGCATGAGGAGACCATATAGTTGCTGAATGGCACAGCCTGGAAGTGGTGAAGCACGAGGAGACCATTTAGTGTCTGAATGGCACAGCCTAGAGGTGGCTGAAGCATGAGGAGACCATATAGTGGCTGAATGGCACATCCTGGAGTTGGCTGAAGCATTTGGAGACCATATAGTGGCTGAATGACACAGCCTGGAGTTGGCTGAAGTATGAGAAGAGACCATATAGAGGCTGAATGAGACAGCCTGGAGGTGGCAACAGCAGCATCAGGAGTCCTGAAAGTGACCCGGTGATAGAGTGGTGCGGTGGGTGGCAACACCTGTACCCAGTGATGAAGGTGGGTGAAAAAAGATCTGAGGGGAATGTTTGTAACAAGGGAGTATCGCCTTTAATCTGTTTGGCACTATCCATATTTGTGAAGTGTTGGTGTGGCACCATGGTCAATCTACACTTATGCATAAGGCATTGGTGGGTGGAAATCCTGGCTGATCCATGCCTGATTCATCTTCATAAAGGTCAGTCTCTCCACATTTTTCATGGACAGACGAGTTCTCCTTGGGGTGACTATGGCCCCCACCGCACTAAACACCCGCTCTGATGGCACAATACTGGTCGGACAGGATAGCTTTTCCAGGGCAAATTCTGCTAGTTTCGGCCATAAATGAAGTTTGACTGCCCAGAAGTCCAGTGGATCTTCAAGGTGTGTTGGCATGGGCATATCAAGGTATGCCACCACCTGCTGGTTCGGGTCCTGCTCTAGGTCTACCTGCTGCTGATGAGTTGCTTCACTATGCAGGTGAAGAAAGGTACTCATCAGCGACTGTAGACTCAGGCTGCAGCTGATGGAGCTGGCACTGCTCCTGCCACCCCACCCCTCCCCAGCAGCCATGCCAGTGGAAGGCGAGCGCAGGGGGCCCCCCGATTAAGACCTGCGAGAGGATGGACGATGGTGCCGATAGGTACAGGCCAATTGACTACATAGGATGCCTCTGTAGTAGGTCAGTTTGTCCTCCCTCTCAGTGGGTGTAAGAAAGGCCCCTATTTTGTGGCGGTAGCGAGGTTCCAATAAGGTGGAGAGCCTGAAGTCATCCCGCTGCCGAATGGTGACAATTCGTCTGTCATTACGCAAGCAAGTGAGCATGCATCATGCCATTAGTGCAAGTGACTTGGAGGGACGCCCTGCCTCCATCTCCACTGCATACTGCCACGGTGTGTCTGGGTCCTCTATCTTGCCTTCCTCATAACCCTCTAGCTCCTCTGATTGCTCCTGCTCCTCCTCTCTTGTCAGATTACTCCACTGTGCCCCTCTCCTTCCAGTTTAGCCCCAATAGGGCTCATGTGGCCGTGAGATGTAGGCGCCACGTCTCCAGTGCCCTGACCAGCCATTGTTTCCAACACGTGTTGTAAAAAATGAAGCAGTGGAATGACGTTGTTCATCCCGTAATCCTGGTGACTTACTAATAATGTGGCTGCCACATTAAGGTGTCACGTATAAGCTGCCACTTGTTCACATTGAAGTTAAACAGGGGAGTACTCCTATCTGCTTGGATCATCAAGAAATCGGTGATGGCTTTTCTCTGTTCATAAAGTCGGTTCAACATATGTAGGGTGGAATTCCAACGTGTGGCAACGTCACAAATCAGACAATGTTGACGGATACCGTTCTGACGTTGCAGCTCAAAGAAGGTGTGCTTTGCAGTGTACAAGTGGCTGATGTGCATGCAAAGTTTCCTTCCCATTGCCATGATGTATTGCAAATGGGGGGAATACTTCAGGAACTGCTAGACAACAAGATTGAACACGTGTGCCGTGCAGGTCGCATGGTTCAGCCTTCCCAGTCGCAGTGCAGACAAGATGTTCTTCCTGTTGTCAGTCACCATGGTTCCCATTTCCAGTTTATGTGGAGTAAGCCATGCTCAGATTTATTTACGAATTACTTTTAACAGTTCCTCCCCTGTTTGACTCTGTTCGCCCTGGCAAACCATGTGAAGAAGAGTGTAACACCGCCGTGACTTGCACACGTTATGCTGAAGGGGCACTGAGACTTGTCTGGGCAGTGGAGGCTGAGGACATGGTGGAGGATGAGAAGGCAGAGTCACACACTGTCACAGGACCAATGGCTTTAGAGCATGGAGGATGAAACGGTGTGACCTGTCCAAGTTGGTGTTGTTGCTGTGCAGGAACCATATTCACCCAGTGAGCCGTAAAGAACATGTATTGTCCCTGACCATAGTTACAGCTCCTCGTGTCAGCACTGCCGTGCACTTTAGTAAACACTGACAGGCTCAAGGACTGGCCCATCTTTTCTTCCACAAAATTGTGCAGAGCTGTTACAGCCTTCTTCGCAAAGAAATGATGGCTTGGCACTCTCCACCTCGGCTCGCCCCAAGCCATCAGTTCTCTGAAAGGTGCAGAGTCCACCACTTGAAAAGGGAGGGACTGCAGCACCAGCAACTTAGACAGAAGCCCATTCAGTGGGCGCATATTGTTGTCTCTTGGACATGGCTTCACCAATGGATTGATGGCAGAATGGCTGACTAAAAGTAGGAGGAGCAGGAGCCTCTGGAGCGACAGAAGGAGGGTATGACACACAGCTCCCTTGGGCTGAGGTGATGGAGCCTTGGCTGGCTGAAAGAGGGAGCGGTGTGCCACTGGGTGATGCAGCAAGCTGGGAGCCACGGGCTTCCCAGGCCACTTTATGGTGGTGAAGCATATGTTGACGCAGGGCCGTGGTGCCAACATTGGGACCCTGGCCACGCTTCACCTTCTGCCAACACATCTTGCTTGTGGCTATGTTAATCTCCTCCGGATGCTTGATGAAATACTGCCACACCTCTGAGTAGCTGATTTTCCCATTAACAGTTCGCACTAATTCATTGGTACTGCCGCCGTCTCCAGGAACCCCTCCCGGGAATATAGGCTGCGGCGAAGCAGGTGGTCTTCCCTGGGCATGTTTGGCTCCAGAATTTCCCCTTCTGCCACCATGCTGACTGCTAACCATGCTACCACCTTGCTGCCTCAGCTGCTGCCTCACGGGCAACCTACAAATCTCTTCTCCTGATGATTATGAAGCCCCTTCTGCTCCCAAGTGCGATAGGCTTCATCATCATCAAGTTGTGTCTGCAGGTCACTGATGTCCTCCTCAGGTTCCTCAACAGTGTCTGCTTCAGGACCCTGAATGCTGGCAACACCACCTCCCACATCACTCTCTTCATCAATACTTGCCCACCTAGCAGAGGAAGTGGGGGGATGTCTTCTCCACTTCTTGGCTTGGCAGTATCTGCTGACTGTCCCCTATTAGATCGTCCTCACTAAATAGTGGATACTTCTTTAGGGGAGGGAACAGCATAGGACAGAGGCAATGGGAGGACAGGGACTGCTCCCAGGCCATGACAACTGAGGTTTGTGTCTAAGGAACCCACCAAATGTTGACTGGGGGTATCAGATGTCACTTGGGATGAAGTGGATGACTGGTGATTACTTTTGTCTGAACTTTCACAGTATCTAGACCCTTGACAGATTAACAACTGCAAAATAGTACACTACTTAGATGCATGTATGTGGTATGCACTTATGAGGTCAGAAAAATGTCCTACAGTACGCTTAAAAAAAAACATATTTTTGCACAACACCAGCAGTACACAACAGTGCTGGAGCACTCAAAAGCTGTGTACTAAACCCAAAATTGCACTTTGTCAAAGACTATTAGGAATGGACTGCTGGGTATTATACCGTCTACCAACTAGTATAACCAGCAGATGATTTGTTGTCGAACAAAAACACAGAATTGCACTGAAAAAATATTCCTGCCTCCTCTGCTAAGGTTTATGAAGTTGAGGCAGCTTGTTGAAATATATGAGGCAACACACAGCTATCGGCCCCTCTCTGTAATGCAATGCTGTAGAAAGTGACTAGGAGGTTAATGGCTGCAGTAAACATCCTTTTCAGTGGAAAAAAAAGCACTGATCTCCGTCCCCTTCCCCACTTCACACTGTGTGTAGCCCTGGATACTGAAACATGTATACCCTAACACACATCTCTGTATATGATTACTTATTTTTATTATATTTCAACCATTTTTTAACTACATTTTATTATATTACACACAAATGTATCCAGAATCACGATTTCTTTATATACAGTTTATATTATAGCATTAACCCCATATTCACAAGCAATCCAACTATTCTTACACTAATCTTGCAATTAAATTGAGTACATACATTTTTATACATGCTTCCATTTTTTACATTTTTCATATTTTATTTATCCATTTTATATCTATTTTTTTATTGTTTGCTTTTATTATTATTTTTGCTCATTTATTGCCATATTGCAGCATACAATTATAACATTTCAATTATTGATGTTGGCGCTCATGTGCAATAGAGACAACTTTACTTTCCCATTTCTGTCTCCATTCTTGCCACAATTTGTACTTTTATATAATTCACAATATTAGTTCCCTATGTTCAGTCTATGTTTTTTTCTACAAACATTGACCTTTCATTAAACATCTACACTTTCACTCACTCACTCAGTCTGCCTAATCAATTCCACATTTTCCACACCCTTTTCCAACTAATTGAATGTGATGCCCCACCACAAAAAAAAAGAAAAAAGGGAGGTTTAAGAACTATATATATCCTAAGAAATCATCATTCCACTATCACTTTTAGCTGCTGAAGAAAGGTCCCAGGGAGGACCTGAAACAAGTCCAGCCTTAATTACCACTACAAGTGCCACAATACCCAATTTTACCTCTCATAGACAAAGTACCAACGATCATCACTACTCCTGTTTCCTTCATTGGACAGGCACATTACACCTATCACGAGGACACAGCTTGGTCGTTACCTACAGAACAGCTGCAGTCCACACAAAAGGAGCCCACTACCATCACTGCCAAATCGGAGACGGCCGAGTCTCCAGGAGTGGGCCCTCTGTGCTAGAGCCGAGATCGCACCGAGACCAGCACACATCTAATCAAGGTACAAATTCTATCTTAAACATTTGCACATCGATCCGTGACTACTGTCTATTACACTTACTGCTGCTACACTGTGAGACGGCTGAGTCTCCTGCAGCAGGCTCTCTGCCTAGGAGCCAGAATAGATTTTTGCGCGAATGAAAGCTCATTTTACACTTACCTTGAAAGTTGATACAAACTACTAAAAGTTGGATACAATTGCAACTTGTGCTGTTACGCTCTGCATATAAAAAGAAAGTACTTTGCGTATCTAAACCCACACTTGGATTACAGTATATTAGTATTTGTCAGAATCTGCACAAATATTTATTACATGCAATTAGAGAAGAGTGTATTCACTTGGACTACAATTAATTATACCAAGAGTACAATTCTGAAGTCACTTGTATTATTGTGGACACTTTATACAAATTTATACCATTGTATTTATATTATTGTTGTTATATTGTTTTATTCCATTATATATACACTGATTTTAGCTTACACTATCTGTAGTCTAGCTGATATACCAGGGCCCTGTAGGTCACAGACCACTATAATATTTACTATTTAATAATATCATTTTTTCTATCAATTGTATACTAATAAATCAATTTTACAAATAAATACATTTTATATCAAATATTCACAGACCTTTGACCCCCAATTTCTTTAGCTATTGTATTTTTGCTGGACACCGTGGGTGTAGGTGTCATTTGGGCAGCTCAGGCCGCGGGTTAACAGATTGATAAGAGCCTCTCCAATCCCCTTCTAGTTTGCTTTAACCCTTTTTACCCAGGATATTGCGCTCTACCAGTGTGAATGTACCCTGTACATTCACATGGGGGGGGGGGGGGGGTGCAAACCTCCAGCTGTTTCAAAACTACAACTCCCAGCATTACTGACTGACCATGCATGCTGGGAGTTATACTTTTGCAACAGCTAGAGGCACACTTGTTGGAAAACCTTCAGTTATCTAACTCAGTATTTTCCAACCAGTGTGCCTCCAGCTGTTGCAAAACTTTAACTCCCAGCATGTGCTGATCGCCAAAGGGCATGCTGGGAGATGTAGTTATGCAACAGCTGGAGGTACTCAACTACAACTCCCAGCCAGCATGCCGAGTCAGGTGTTTGCTGTTTGGGCATGCTGGGATTTGCAGTTTTGCAACATCTGAAGGGCTACAGTTAGAGACCACTGCACAGTGATCTCCAAACTGTGGCCCTCCAGATGTTGCAAAACTACAAATCCCAGCATGCCCAGACAGCAAACTGCTGTGTGGGCATGCTAAAAGTTGTAGTTTTGCAAGATCTAGAGGGCCACAGTTGGATCGATGCACAGTAATCTCCAAACGGTAGCCCTCCAGCTGTTGCAAAACTGCAAATCCCAGCATTCCCACACAGCAAATAGCTGTCTGGGCATGCTGGGAGTTGTAGTTCTGCAACATCTGGAGAGCTACAGTATAAAGAGCCGTACTGTCTCTACATACTGTATAGTGGTCTCAGACTGTAGCCCTCCAGATGTTGCTAGGCAACTCACCAGATTCCGTAGGATCCAGGGAGTCGCATCGCCGTCCTCTTCTTCCGCCAATCCCCGTCCCGATTGCAGCCTGCAGCCGTCGCCGATGGGTAAGTGGACTTCGGCACCCGGTCCCTGTCGGTTTCCCCATCCTGCCCCGACTATTGTGGGTGGGCAGAACAGGGAAAACGAAAGTTAACCCCCCCACCCCCGATCTGCTATTGGTCATCGCCTCTTGACGACCAATAGCAGGGATAGGAGGGGTGGCACCCCTGCCACCTCACTGCTATCCCTTCAGGACAACCGCGATCCCCCTTATATTCCGGGTCATATATAGACTATAGACCGGTATGACCCGGAATAGGCGCAAATCGCAAGTGTGAATTCACTTGCGATTTGCGCCGATCGCCGACATGGGGGTCTGATGACCCCCCCTGGGCATTTGTGCGGGGTGCCTGCTGATCGATTTCAACAGTCACCCGGGTCTGGTCCCTGCCTGGCACGTGGCGGGGACCAAAATTCCCACGGGCGTACAGGTACACCCTGGGTACTTAAGTACCAGGGACCGAAGGCGTACCTGTACGCCCTGGGTCCCTATGTGGTTAATACGCAGTCCACAATACCCCAAACAAAATCACAATCACTATCACTCCTCCAGAACACATTATCCACAACCACAATACCATTCTGGGCCCCAATACCCCAGCCCATGCCCGAGATATTGCTCTTACGACCATTTTCAGAATCCAAGACACTACACCACTCACAAACCCAATTACAATCAACAGCATCAAACACAATATCATCAGACCATTCACAGACCAACCTCCTATCACCAATCCGACATTCACAAGATGGACTTATCCATCAAACAACCAATAGCACCAAGGAAAACCATTCAAACAATAGAGACAATTGCACAGGTTCACCAAACACTTCCACTCACCCTCAAGACACAAAACACCAAAAAAAGAGAATTCGTAGAGGACAAAATCGAACCACTAGAACAACCCAGGACTAAAGTATCCAAAACATAAATTCAGACAACCCGGACACCTCTATTTTTAACCTTAGTTCTGCCACTCTTAATCCTAACCAACTTAACCTCTTAAGGACCCAGGACGTATGAGTATGTCCTGGGTCCCGGTCCTGCGATATAACGCGGGGTCACGCGGTGACCCCGCATCATATCGCGGCGGGCCCGGCGTCATAGTGAAGCCGGGACTCGCTTCACTGATCGCTGTGCCGCGCGCTATTAACCCTTTAGCCGCGCGCTCAAAGCTGAGCCGCGCGGCTAAAAACAAAAGTAAAATGTGCCGGTTAGCTCAGGGAGCTGTTTGGGATCGCCGCGGTATAATCGCGGCATCCTGAACAGCTGTAGCACAGGAGGAGGTCTTCTTACCTTCTCCTGTGCTGTCCGATCGCCGAATGAATGCTTCAAGCCTGAGATCCAGGCTTGAGCATTCAATCGCCGAAAATACTGATTGATCCATTCCTATGGAGATGGATAAATCAGTGTAAAAGATCAGTTAATGCAATGTTATAGCCCCCTAAAGGAGCTATAATATTGCATAAGAAAAGTGTAAAAAAATCATTAACCCTTTCAATTATCCGTTCCCCTAATAAAAGTTTGAATCACCCGGCATTTCCAAAAATAAAAAAAACATTATGTAAATAATAATAAAAATAAACATATGTGGTATCGCCGCGTGCGGAAATGTCCGAATTATAAAAATATACCACTTTTTAAACCGCTCGTTCAATGGCGTACGCGCAAAAAAAATCCAAAGTCCAAAATAGCGCATTTTTGATCACTTTTTATACCACAAAATAGTGAATAAAAAGTGATCAAAAAGTCTGATCAGAACAAAAATGGTACCGCTAAAAACTTCAGATGATGTCGCAAAAAATGAGTCCTCAAAGCGCCCTGAACACAGAAAAGTAAAAAAGTTATAGGGGTCAAAAGATGACCATTTTAAATGTATAAATTTTCCTGCATGTATTCATGATTTTTTTCGGAAGTGATACAAATTCAAACCTATACAAGTAGGGTATAATTTTAACCGTAAAGATAAGGTATCATTTTTGACAAAAAATATACTGCGTAAAAACAGAAGCCCCCAAAACTTACAAAATAGTGTTTTTTCATCAATTTTGTCGCACATTGATTTTTTTTCCCGTTTCACCGTAGATTTTTGGGTAAAATGGCTAATGTCATTACAAAGTAGAATTAGTGACGCAAAAATTAAGCCATTATATATAATTTTAGGTGAAAATTTTTAAGAGTTATGATTTTTTAAAGTTAAGGAGGAAAAATTGAAAATGAAAAAACGGAAAAAGCCCGGGTCCTTAAGGGGTTAAACTATTGAATAAAGGACTCAAATTTGCCCCTAGCCAACTATTAGATAAATTTGTCATTTACATATGAATTGAAAAGTACATTCATAAACTAAGTTTGAAAAAATATTTGTTGAAAAACTCCCTAGCAACCCAGAACACCACCACATCCATCTACAAACATACCATATTGAAAAACAAGTCCCAATTTTTTCCCAGACAGGAAATTAGTCCAGATATGACAGCCTTCAAAAAAGCTGTAGAATATGATCTTAGAAAAATTAAAACACCAAAACAAATGCAGGGTAACTTGACACCAGGTGAATTGACAGCCATGAAACAATTACAACAAGATCTATCTATCACAATCAGGCCAGCTGACAAAGGAGGAGGCATTGTAATAATGGGCACTCTAACATATACGGCTGAATGCATGTCCTAGTTGAATGATATTACCACATATACGAAACTATAAGGTGACCCCACTACGCAATTCTTAGAAGAACTTTTAACATTATCCAAAAAACCAAGGGATGCAGGGATTTTATTTGATTACATTACAGGTTCCCATAAACGCATACCAGTGTTTTATACAATTCCAAAAACCCATAAAGATCCAATACAACCCCCAGGATGCCCGATCGTGTCAGGTATCGATTCAATTACAGCAAACCTTTCACAATATATTGATTAATTGTTACAACCATACGTCAAAATAACCCCATCTTACATATGGGACAATACACAAATTATTCAAATTGTAGAATCCACCACTTAGGACCCAACCTGATATCTGGGAACATTAGATGTCAGCTCCCTTTACACGATCATCAACCATAAACAGGGACTTAAAGCCATTCACAAAACACTACATAACCATGCAGACCTCCCATCGGACCAAATCCAATTTATCCTTGACAGCATTGATTTTATCCTAACTCATAATCATTTTAAATTAGAAACAGATTTTTATTTACAAATAAATGGTATGGCCATGGGCACCATATTTGCCCCCAGCTACGCCAATCTGTTTATGGCAGATTGGGAAACTATCATCATTGATCCGCAGCTGGGAGGCAATCTGGTGTCATGGCATCATTACATTGACAACATATTTTTTTATGGCGAGCTACCAAACACGATCTGGACATTTTTTTTTACTTCTCTTAATATTAATAATTTTAATCAAAAATTTACTCAAAATATCAGTGCCACCTCCGTAGAATTTTTGGATCTATTAATATCCACAGACAGCAATAGACTCGTCTGTGGCACATACCATAAACCAGTGGCAAAAAAATGGATTTATATTACACACCAGTTACCACCTTCCTCAATGGCTGAATGTACCTACCAGCCAGTTCCGGAGATTAAAGCACAATTGCACAAACAATGAACAATTCGAAATAGAAGTAGAGGTACTCACTAACCAATTTATCACCATACAATATCCTTTGGTAGGTCTGCAGCAATCCTTGGATAAAGTTCGACCACTTAGACAGATCCACATTTTTTGTCCACAAACCACTTGATACATCCACATCCATACAAAAAGACTTTCCTAAACTTATCATCCCCTTCAATACACAATATCACATAATTGAATCTATCATTAAAAAATATTGGCCATTATTGTGTGAGGACAGGACTTAAATATAAATATATTATTGTGTGAGGACAGGACTTAAATATAAATATACTCGAGCTCCTAATTGAAGAATCAAAATTGCACCTACAGTACGGTCAGGTAATTAGAATCCTAAAACGCCATCCACAATAATTGATCTAAATAGATTTTTCAGATGTGGACAATGTCCCAACTGCAAAGTTACTAAATTTGATAAAAGAACCTTAGAAATCAAATCCACCACAAACAATTTTATACATAAAATAAATGATTTTCTTACCTGCTCGAGCAAAGGTGTAATATTTATAATAGAATGCCCCTGCAACAAACAATATATTGGTCACACCTCTTGAGCTCTTTAAACCCATATCTTGGAACATAGATATAATATTAAGAAACAGAACGATAAACATCCATTATTAGCACATTGTAACCCCTTAAGGACCAATACAAATAAACCTGTACGCCCCTGAAAGACCATGCCTGTTTTTTCAAATCGGGGATGTCTGTCTTTATTAGAGAATAACTCTGGTAACATTTTGCCAATCACGATAATTCTGACATTGTTTTTTTGTCACAAGTTGTCCTTCATGTACATAGTAAAAGTACGCCGATATAATTTGTAGTTTTTTTTTATAAGGCAAAAAATCATGAAATTTTTACAAAAAATTACGATTTTTTGCTATTTTAACACTAATAGGGTGCATAAATTTATATATACTGACCAAATAGTTTATGAAACTTATACTTTCAGATGTCTACTTTATTTTGACGTAATTTTTTTTGTTTTTAATTAACATTTTAAATTAGTTAGAAGCCTAACAATTTAACTTGAAATTTTGAAAATTTTGAAAATTTGAAAAGTACATCTTTTTATGTGTGCTATGCAAGGTTTGCAGAAATTAAAAGGTAGTAGAACATAGGAACACCCCCCCCAAATGACCCCATTTTAAAAACTAGATCCCTCAAGGTATTCACTAGGGGGTACAGTGAGTATTTTAACACCATAGTTTTTTGGCAGGAATTATTACAAAGTCAGTGTTAAAAATTCGAAATTTGCAATTTTTCACAAATGCATCATTTGGGGGGCATATTTTTTGTACATCACTTCTGATATTGAAAGAAATGCACCCTATATTTTATTTAGCTGCTTGTCCCATGTTCGGAAATACCCCCGCTTTGGCCATATATGGTTCCTTGGCCGCGTGGTAGGACTCAGAAGGAGAGGAGCGCCATTTGGCTTTCAGGGCAGAACAGTACCCCCACCCCCACAAGTGACCCCATTTATATACTGCACGCCTACAAGTTATTGGCTGGACCAGGGACCTCTCTGATTAGTCCTTGGTCGGCTGGCAGTATAACGTGTCTGTCTGTGACAGTTAAGGCTCCTGATGGATATATCCGCCATGTTGTGGGAATAAGCACCCGCTCATGGCGAATATATCCATCACTGCTGCGGCTGGGTAGCTCAGTGTGTCCGCTCATGACTGCTGGCGGGAAATCCGCCGCTATGAGTGGACACACAAAGCTACCCAGCCGCAGCAGCGAGCTCATTACCGTGACTGCTGCATAATGTGTAGGATCACATGGTGGACATCCGCAGCATATTACATGCTGCGGATGTCCGCCAATGCGATCCTACACATTATGCATTTTTTTAAATTAGATTCATTTAATAAATGTATTTTTAAAATATATATATATATATATATATATATATATTTTTTTTTTACACTTTTACTACATTTTTATTTATTTTTACACTTTTATTTTATTTATTTATTTATTTTTACACTTTTTAATGCTTTGGAATACTTAGTATTCCAAAGCATTGCAGTTATATGCTGCCTGGCAGTTTTCACTAGCAGGCAGCATATTAGCACGTGCCTCTGGCACGTCCTTTCAGGCAATACCCAGGGCAGACCTGGGGGTCTTTGTAGGACCCCCGGCTGCCCAGGTATGAAGCAGCACCCCGCGATCGCGCTGCGGGGTGCTGCAGAGGAGACAGAGGGAGCCCCCTCCCTCTGTCAGAACTCCTTACAGCGCGCGGTCACTTCTGACCGCGGCTGTAAGGGTTAAACTGCCGGGAGTGAAGTGAACTTCACTCCCGGCAGTGCGGCAGGCCCTGGCCAGCCGTGTATTACACGCAGCACCCCGCGATCGCGATGCGGGGTGCTGCAGGAGTGACAGAGGGAGCTCCCTCCCTCTGTCATAACACTTACAGCCCGCGGTCACTTCCGACCGCGGCTGTAAGGGTTAAAACTGCCGGGACCGAAGTTTACTTCGGTCCTGGCAGTGCAGCAGGGTCCCGGCTGTGTGATACAGCCGAGTCCCTGCCGCGATCTCGTGGGTGCACTGGGCAGCACCCACGAGAAGAATGGACGAGTATAGACGTCCAGGTGCGGGAACGGCCGCCAACCTGGACGTCTATACTCGTCCGTGGTCGTTATTGTGTTAAACAATACCACCAAAGCAATCCTAACAAACTGAAATACTGTCAGGATTCGGCAGGCTGGAGGTGGATCCTCTGTGTTAGAGAGGGATTGGCGTGGACCGTGTCGGTGGACCGGTTCTAAGTTGCTACTGGTTTTCACCAGAGCCCGCCACAAAGCGGGATGGACTTGCAGCAGCGGTAGCAACCAGGTCGTATCCACCGGCAACGGCTCAACCTCTCTGACTGCTGAGATATGCGCGGTACAAGGGATAAGACAAGAGCAGAGTCGGACATAGCAGAAGGTCAGGGCAGGCAGCAAGGATCGTAGTCAGGGGCAACGGCAAGGAGGTCTGGAACACAGGCTAGGAACACACAAGGAACGCTTTCACTGGCACAATGGCAACAAGATCCGGCCAGGAAGTGCAGGGGAAGTGAGGTAATATAGGGAAGTGCACAAGTGAAGACACTAATTAAAACCCATGCGCCAATCAGTGGCGCACCAGCCCTTTAAATCGCAAAGACCCGGCGCGCGCGCCCTAGGGAGTGGGGCCGCGCACGCCGGGGCAGCACAGACGGGGAGCGAGTCTGGTAAGCGGGTCAGGATGGCACCGCGAGCGAGCGCGTCCCGCATCGCGAATCGCATCCCGGCTGGGAACATTATCGCTGCGCACCCGGTCAGTGGGTCTGACCGGGGCGCTGCGAACAGGAGAACACTGTGAGCGCTCCGGGCAGGAGCGGGGGCCCGGAGCGCTCGGCGTAACAAATATGCAGCCATTCAAATAATCCAACAAGACTCGAGGGGGGGTGGAGTAATTTTATAAGTAAAATGTCTAGAGCAGAATCCAGATAAATATTTTAATTTGATTCCATGGCACGCAAAGGTCTCAACAGTGAGTTGGAAGTATTCATGTTTCTAGATTAGAAGTCCCTTTGACTACACATTGGAGTCAGGCTGTTATATCAGCACTCTGATCTGTTCTTGAACGGAACCCCTTCCCCACTTCAACCTGATCCCACTTCACACTGTGTGTAGCCCTGGATACTGAAACATGTACACACATCTCTGGATATGATTATTTATAACAGAATAATTTATTATATTTTAACCGTTTCTTGACTACATTTTACTATATTACACACAAATGTATCCAGAATCACGATTTCTTTATATACAGTTTATATTATATATTTATTTATCATTAACCCCATATTCACAAGCAATCCAACTATTCTTACATTATTCTTGCAATCAAATTGAGTACATACATTTTTATACATATATTTTATTTATCCATTTTATATCTTTATTTTATTTATTTATTTTATATTGTTTGCTTTTATTATTATTTTTGCTCATTTATTGCAATAGTGCAGCATACAATTATAACATTTCAATTACTGATGTTGGCGCTCATGTGCAATAGAGACAACTTTACTTTCCCATTTCTGTCTCCATTCTTGCCACAATTTGTACTTTTATATCATTCACAATATTAGTTCCCTATGTTCAGTCTATATTTTTTTTACAAACATTGGCCCACATTTATCATTGTCTTTAGACAGTTTTTTGTGTCTAAAAAAGGCGCAAAAAAGGCGCAAGCAGGGTTTTTGCGCCTTTTTTGCCCCTTTTTGTTTACACATTTCTGCTGATTTTGAGTTGCAATCCACTGATTTTGAGTTGCAATCCACTGATTTCAGCAATACACATGATATAGAAGGGATTTATCGTTGCCCCTTTTTGTGAAAAGGAGCAAAAAAAGGCACAAAGCCATTGAAAAGTCTCTAAAACTACACCAGCCCAGACATGGTGTAGCTTTTTGGTGTATGTGTAGACATAAATTTTTGAAAATGTGGACCTGCACAAATTTTACCTTTTAATAAATCTGGTGCTCCTACACATTATCAGCACACAAAAAAAAGGTGTAAAAAAATGCTTAACTTGCACTGAAATGATAAATGTGGGCCATTGACCTTACATTAAACATCTACACTTTCACTCACTCAGTCTGCCTAATCAATTCCACATTTTCCACACCCTTGTTACGCCTAGCGCTCCGGGTCCCCGCTCCTCCCCGGAGCGCTCACGGCGTCTCTCTCCCCGCAGCGCTCCGGTCGGTCCCGCTGACCGGGAGCGCTGCACTGTCATGGCCGTCGGGGATGCGATTCGCACAGCGGGACGCGCCCGCTCGCGAATCGCATCCCAGGTCACTTACCCGTCCCGGTCCCCTGCTGTCATGTGCTGGCGCGCGCGGCTCCGCTCTCTAGGGCGCGCGCGCGCCAGCTCTCTGAGACTTAAAGGGCCAGTGCACCAATGATTGGTGCCTGGCCCAATTAGCTTAATTGGCTCCCACCTGCTCCCAGACTATATCTGATCACTGCCCCTGCACTCCCCTGCCGTATCTTGTTGCCTTGTGCCAGTGAAAGCGTTTAGTGTGTCCAAAGCCTGTGTTACCTGAACCCTTGCTATCCATCTTGACTACGAACCTTGCCGCCTGCCCCCGACCTTCTGCTACGTCTGACCTTGCCTCTGCCTAGTCCTTCTGTCCCACGCCTTCTCAGCAGTCAGCGAGGTAGAGCCGTTGCTAGTGGATACGACCTGGTTGCTACTGCCGCAGCAAGACCATCCCGCTTTGCGGCGGGCTCTGGTGAACACCAGTAGCCTCTTAGAACCGGTCCACTAGCACGGTCCACGCCAATCCCTCGCTGACACAGAGGATCCTCTACCTGGAAGCCGAATCGTGACAGTAGATCCGGCCATGGATCCCGCTGAGGTGCCGCTGCCAAGTCTCGCTGACCTTACCACGGTGGTCGCTCAGCAATCGCAGCAAATTGCCCAACAAGGACAGCAGCTGTCGCAGTTGACCGCCACGTTACAGCAACTTCTGCCTCTGCTACAGCAGCAACCATCTCCTCCGCCAGCTCCTGCACCTCCTCCGCAGCGAGTGGCCGCTCCTAGCCTCCGCTTGTCCCTGCCGGACAAATTTGATGGGGACTCTAAACTCTGCCGTGGATTTTTGTCTCAGTGTTCCCTGCATATGGAGATGTTGTCGGACTTGTTTCCTACAGAACGGTCTAAGGTGGCGTTCGTAGTAAGCCTTCTTTCAGGAAAGGCCTTGTCTTGGGCCACACCGCTCTGGGACCGCAATGATCCTGCCACAGCCACAGTCCAGTCCTTCTTCGCTGAAGTCCGGAGTGTCTTCGAGGAGCCAGCCCGAGCTTCTTCTGCCGAGACTGCCCTGTTGAACCTGGTCCAGGGTAATTCTTCAGTGGGCGAGTACGCCATCCAATTTCGTACTCTTGCTTCCGAGTTATCATGGAATAACGAGGCTCTCTGCGCGACCTTTAAAAAAGGCCTATCCAGTCGCATCAAGGATGTGCTGGCCGCACGAGAGATTCCTGCCAACCTGCAAGAACTCATCCATTTGGCTACCCGCATTGACATGCGTTTTTCTGAGCGACACCAAGAGCTCCGCCAGGAAAAAGACTTAGATCTCTGGGCACCTCTCCCACAGTATCCGTTGCAATCTACGCCTGGGCCTCCCGCCGAGGAGGCCATGCAAGTGGATCGGTCTCGCCTGACCCAGAAAGAGAGGAATCGCCGTAGGGAAGAAAATCTCTGTCTTTACTGTGCCAGTACCGAGCATTTCTTGGTGGATTGCCCTATCCGTCCTCCACGTCTGGGAAACGCACGCACGCACCCAGCTCACGTGGGTGTGGCGTCTCTTGGTTCTAAGTCTGCTTCTCCACGTCTCACGGTGCCCGTGCGGATTTCTCCTTCAGCCAACTCCTCCCTCTCAGCCGTGGCCTGCTTGGACTCTGGTGCCTCTGGGAATTTTATTTTGGAGTCGTTTGTGAATAAATTCAGCATCCCGGTGACCCGTCTCGTCAAGCCGCTCTACATTTCCGCGGTCAACGGAGTCAGATTGGATTGCACTGTGCGTTACCGCACAGAACCCCTCCTGATGTCTATTGGACCCCACCACGAAAGGATTGAGTTATTCATCCTTCCCAACTGTACCTCTGAGGTCCTCCTCGGTCTGCCATGGCTCCGGCTTCATTCTCCCACCCTTGATTGGACCACCGGGGAGATCAAGAACTGGGACTCTGCCTGCCATAGGAAGTGCCTCTCCCCCCCTCCCAGTCCCGTCAGGCAAGCCTCAGTGCCTCCTCATGGCCCCCGTCCTGGTGTCACACTGCCCCGTGCCAGGCTTCGCCCTCTGCCCTCCCTCCCCATTCCCACTCCTGCTGTGCTGCCTGCCGTTGAGGAAACCCTCCATTCTTTCCCGGTGTCCTCATCCCAGGGGAGGCAGTTACCGGACAAAGAAAAGGGGAGACCTAAGGGGGGGGGTACTGTTACGCCTAGCGCTCCGGGTCCCCGCTCCTCCCCGGAGCGCTCACGGCGTCTCTCTCCCCGCAGCGCTCCGGTCGGTCCCGCTGACCGGGAGCGCTGCACTGTCATGGCCGTCGGGGATGCGATTCGCACAGCGGGACGCGCCCGCTCGCGAATCGCATCCCAGGTCACTTACCCGTCCCGGTCCCCTGCTGTCATGTGCTGGCGCGCGCGGCTCCGCTCTCTAGGGCGCGCGCGCGCCAGCTCTCTGAGACTTAAAGGGCCAGTGCACCAATGATTGGTGCCTAGCCCAATTAGCTTAATTGGCTCCCACCTGCTCCCAGACTATATCTGATCACTGCCCCTGCACTCCCCTGCCGTATCTTGTTGCCTTGTGCCAGTGAAAGCGTTTAGTGTGTCCAAAGCCTGTGTTACCTGAACCCTTGCTATCCATCTTGACTACGAACCTTGCCGCCTGCCCCCGACCTTCTGCTACGTCTGACCTTGCCTCTGCCTAGTCCTTCTGTCCCACGCCTTCTCAGCAGTCAGCGAGGTAGAGCCGTTGCTAGTGGATACGACCTGGTTGCTACTGCCGCAGCAAGACCATCCCGCTTTGCGGCGGGCTCTGGTGAACACCAGTAGCCTCTTAGAACCGGTCCACTAGCACGGTCCACGCCAATCCCTCGCTGACACAGAGGATCCACTAACTGGAAGCCGAATCGTGACAACCCTTTTCCAACTAATTGAATGTGACGCCCCCCCCCCCACAAAAAAAGTGAGGAGTAAGAACTATATATATCCTAAGAAATGATCATTCCACTATCACTTTTAACTGCTGAAGAAAGGTCCTAAGGAGGACCTGAAACGCGTCCAGCCTTAACTACCACTACAAGTGCCACAATACCCAATTTTACCTCTCATAGACAAAGTACCAATGATCATCACTACTCCTGTTTCCTTCATTGGACAGGCACGTAGCATCTATCACGAGGACACAGCTTGGTCGTTACCTACAGAACAGCCGCAGTCCACACAAAAGGAGCCCACTCCCATCACTGCCAAATCAGAGATGGCCGAGTCTCCAGGAGTGGGCCCTCTGTGCTAGAGCCGGGATCACACAGAGACCAGAACATATCTAATCAAGGTACAAATTCTATCTTAAACATTTGCACATCAATCCGTGACTACTGTCTATATTTTAATAGTTCTGACATTTCCACACAAGATGGTACCACATATGTTAATTTATTTTATTATTGGGGTGGGGCCTATTCCCTTTTATTAAAGCATTTTTTTTTACTTTTGTTTTTTATTGCATGTAATGTTCAGTGCTATGCATAGGCATAGCACTGATCAGTGTTATTAGCGATCTACTTCTCTGGTCTGCTAAAAGGTAGACCAGGGGAGAAGATCACAGCAGACAGCCGGGAGCAAGTATGTAAAGTTTTGGCAGCCATCTCTATTCATCAGACCCCTGTGGTTGTATTGTGGTCGTCTGATGAATCCACCTCAGTTCTGCAGATAATTCAGATGACATGATCATTGTTGATCACAGCATCTAAAGGGTTTATAGGGGGGCATTCATGTGATTGCTGATGTCTGCCATTATCGACGAGTCCCTGGATACCCACCTGCTATGTTGCAAGTGGTGCTCTTGCACTCGTTTCATAGCTGTGCTGTAAATATATGGCATTTTTTTTTATTTTTTTTTACAAAACACTGAAATACCCCTTTAAGTTGTGCTGTTCAGCTCTTTGCATTTTTTGAATGGTTCACATTTCTACACAACAACATGTCAGCTTATCTATTTTTGTTTGACGATTTCAGTTTAAACCAGTTCACAAAATGCATGAATAATATTCTTAATTGAAATGATGCTAAAACCCATTGATTTCCTGAATGAATAGGATTGTATTCGAATGTCTACAGTATTCTTATAGCATAAGCCAAGAATTCTCTTTGCTCGCTTTGTTACAGACTCTCCTGTGGAGATCATGGGGGGGGGGGGGGGGGGGTGCACAATGGATTCTGTGCTCAGTCAACAGATGAACAACATGTGACAAACCAGCATGGAAACACAAGTGATAATCCAGCCCTATGGACTTCTGGCATCCACAGCCCTGATTGAAAAAAAAGTTCAATTCTCTCCTCAGTGGGGATGAAAAAATTCTATACATTAAATAATCTAAACATCACCAGTTTCATGAACAATACACTACAAGCAGCAGAAAATTGGAAGATGTAAGTGTGGCTAGCACATAAATATAAAAGAACAATGAATCTCTTTTTTAAAATGTCATATAGGGGAGGACCAAAATATAAACTCAATGCTTAAAAAAGAAATTAACAAATGAATAGATAAATGGTATCACAAACATCTTATAGGGAATATGTAATCACTTTTAGGCTACGTTTCCACACCGTTTTCTTTCTGGCGTTTTTTGGAATACTGCCCCTGCCACTTTGCGTCAAAGTCAGAAGTGTATCCAGCAGGTAGGAAAAGTATGAGTCCTTCCTTTATATTTTCCACTCCTTTTAAATACACTTTTAACTTTGGCTCAAAAACTGCAGTGCCAGTTTTCTAAAAAAAAAAAAAAATGGCAGCATAAACCTGTACGGAAACCTAGTCTTATGCTGGACCTGGCAGCTTTTCACCACCCTTCCAGCCTTGATTAATAAATTATTCTAGGGTTGACTGTAGGTGCAGCTCTATCAATTAAAGGGGTGCTCCAGAGGAAAAAACAACTGGTGCCAGAAAGTTATCCAGATTTGTGAATTATTTATAGTTAAAGAAAAATGGTCATCATGTTCACCCTCACTAAACCCAATACACTGGGTTATAGTGTGGTTGACCAGGAGACTGATGAGGGAGTCATTGGCTGCTGTACATACCTGCAAATTGGAGATCTGTCCCTCCAAATATCATCTTCAATAAATTGCATACAGGAAAAGGGCCTGCTGGCTCGATTTGAATATTCATTGTCACAGGTCACGTGAGCGCTGCTAATGATGGGACTCATTAGTGTTACAAGGTCTCAAGAATTAATAAGGAGCAAATGTTGTAAATTTGGTGATATAACTCTTAGACTCTTCAGAACGGGTCACTGAATGCTTAGCATGGCACCTCTTGGCAAAAAATTATCCTTTGAGGATCTTAAAGAAAGTATTGTTGCTGTACATAAAGATGGCCTTGGCTATAAGATTACCAAGACCCTAAAACTGAGCTGCAGCATGGGGGAAAAGACCATACAGTGATTTCACAGGACAGGTTCCACTCAGAAAAGACCTCGCTATTGTCAACCAGAGAGTTTGGGACCCACATGATACATCTGTTAGTGCTTAGACCATAACCCGCACACTGCATCATATTGATCTTTATGGCAGATGTCCCAGATGGAAGCCTCTTCTAAAGATGATGCACAAGAAAGCCTGCAAACAGATTGCTAAAAACAAGCAGACTAAGAACATAGATTATGGGAACCATATCCTGTGCTTCGATAAGACCAAGATAAACTTGCTTTGTTTAGATGATGTTAAGCGTGTGGCAAGTAAGGAGTACAAAGGCAGCAATATAGTGGCTGTGTAGTGCGTCCAGCATATTGTAAGGAACACTTACAACATTGAATGAGATGCACAACGTGACTGGTTCTACAGGTAAGGTAGTATTTTACATCAATGTTTTCACCAGTAGTATGTGAAATAAAATTAGAGCTTCTATGACTAATCTCACGATAAAATAAGCACCTTTGACTTGGCATTTGTAGCTGCCTTTTTCAAAGGATTTCCAAATGGATCTGTCATAAACGGGGGGCAGGGAAAAGTAAGCCCTAAAGCTGTCCCTAAGACCACTCTCCCTGCCTACTTGCCCATCCACCCTAAATAACAGATCAACAACTTGGAGCGGGTCCCTTCCTTACGGTTCTTATAGTCACGCCGCACAACATCCTATTTATCAGCTGTTATCTCCTGCGCTCCTTAGTACCGGCACATAATGTGCCATTCTGCATAGCATATAGACTTACGGTTACCATAGTTACTTTGCTTAGCGTCTAGTTTACGATCTGGTATCTCCTGCACTCATTAAGATTAGTGTCAGATCAGTGCGCACCTTTCTAGTAATGTGCTTGTACTTCCTTTCCACAGATACATATATTTTTATATATGGCACTGGTCCCAGTAATGTTCGCTGAAAAAATGCTCACCTGTCGGCAAACAGGGAGCAAAGCAGCCAATTCCTCTGTGTGTCTCTCGGTGTGGTGCTACTCGATATCAACAAAGCAGTTCAGACATAATTCTTGAGAGGTAGAAAATATTTTCGGAGCACTCACCTCGGACACCATTGATCATTCAGAATATTCTTTATTCATGATGCAGAGACACGTGCATAGCAGGGAGATGACAGGATGGTGTAGGAGCGGGTGGGTTCAGCCGGTGGGCTTAACCCACCGGCTGAACCCACCCGCTGCTACATCATCCCGTCATCTCCCTGCTATGCACGTGTCTCTGCATCATGAATAAAGAATATTCTGAATGATCATTGGTGTCCAAGGTGAGTGCTCCGAAAATATTTTCTACCTCTCAAGAATTAAATTTTATTATGTTTCTGTTGCAGGCACAGACACGGTGTAATGAAGGAAACTGTGTACCTGTAGCGGAATGTGATCCTCTGCACATAGACACAGTTTTCTGCTTTACAGCCCGCTCCCTCTCACTCCATCCCTGCTACACTCTCTCAGGTGGACAGGGACACAGTTTCTCCATTCATCTCCCAGCCTTTCTCCCACCCTCGCTGTACATTCACCATCTGTCTGCTAGCTGCTGTAAGACTACAACCCCCAGCATGTGCTCACTGTAAGGGCATGCTGTCGGAGTTGTAGTCTTGCAACAGGTAGCAAGTGGATGGAAGATGAGTTGCGAGAACGGGTGATAGATGTGCAGGCGGGTGGGAGAAAGGGCTGGGAGATGTGCAGAAAAACTGTGTCCTTTTCCCTCTGAGAGAAGGTAGTGGGGATAGAGTGAGCGGGAGTGGGCTGTAAAGCAGAAAACTGTGTTCCTGTGCAGAGGGTCACATTCCGCTACAGGGACACGGTTTTCTTCATTACACCGGAACTGTTCGGCCTGGAAACGCTCATGTTGTTAAGCGTTGCATCTTTTTCCAATAAAGCCCTTGTTCATTTTCACCTTGGACTTGGAGATTTACTTTTGAATTGGAGAAGCGCCTGAGGAGAAGCCCAAGTTTATTGCATGTCTCTAATGCTTATATCTCTCTACTTTCTACGGTGTAGGTGTCAAAGCCTCGGAGGGGTATAGTGGCTGCTGACCATTGTTTTAATCTACATACGAGGTGAAAAGTTGTTCCCTGAGCACAACACAGTCCGGTAAGGTGCCATCTCACTGACTTTTTCTCTATTGTCCTAGCAATTTTCACGAGGTGCGCATCAGCCTTTTTGACTTATTATTTTATAGGTACAAATGGTATATTGATATCTAAATGCTTTCAGGTGGGGTCTGATTAGACCAGTGTTTCTCAATTAGGGTGCCTCCAAGTCTTGCAAAATGACAACTCCCAGCATACCCAGATAGCCAAATGCTGTCTGGGCATGCTCGAAATTGTAGCGTTGCAACAGCCAGATACACCCAGGTTGGGAAACACTGGATTAGACACTGGGTCTTGCCACAAGATGGTGGAAATGGGTTTACCCTGCTGCCCTATAAAAAGGATCTAAGCTCCTACATTTGAGTAGTGTAACTCTTGGTGAGAGATCATTGACAGCTAGACATGCCTCTACAATGTGCTCAAAGACATTTTGCCTAGTTTGGGGGAGGTAATTATTGGACACATTAAAGCAGGATGGTTGTTCTGACAATTTTTCTGCCATCTAGTCTGTTCTTACCAAGCTGTTACACAATCTCCTCTCTGCCTGAAACATTTCCAGAAGGAAATTTGGTGTCATAGTGCCCATTTTGTGTCTTACCTTTGCAGTGGTATTGTCACCGAGAAATCTGAACTGTTAAAATTAAAACCATATCATCTTTAGTGACTAATTCACTTTCTGTTTAGTATCTGATAATGGCTGGGGGGCTTTGTTTGCTATAAACCACAATCTGAGGAAGGAGCTTTTGTGGTGTCCCGGTACCGTATTGCATACCGTACCTTGTATGGTGGTCCCCAAAGTCAGAGTTACTACGTTCAGGTAGGGTCCCCCAGGTGGGACAGCCCCTAGTCGCCTCCTCCTTTTCTAATTTTATGATGTTTATGTGTATATATTCAATAATGTGTATATTTAACATAATGCATATTAGTGTGCTTACCTGGTTAGTGTCGCAGGACCTTCGGTCATGTGACTGTGTTAATTCCTCTATTGTATGTTGGAGGACCTTTGGAGGTCCTTGGGTCAGATGTTACCCATAACCCTTTGGAAAGGTGATTGACAGAAGTATTGGGCCAATTAGCTTTAGTCCAGCCCCTGCCCATATAAGGGAGCTGTAGCCAATTATGGGTCTCTTGGGTTGCTGCTCTCATGGATGCCGGACTAGCAGGATGGATCTGCACAACTTTCAAAGGCAAGCTAGGCCAGAAAACCTGCTGGCCTCAGCCAAACTAAACTGTGAGTCCAAAACTAAATCCCCACTAAAGCTAGCGTGACTACTGAACTGAAACTAAATCCCCTAAATCCAGTGGAACAGTGCATATCAGTCTACGGACTCTAAAATGCTTAAGGTCTCAACCACTGTCAATCTCTAAGAGACTTTGCCTGTATAGAGACTGTTCCGGTTATGAAGCTTGCATAAAATCTTCAGTAAAGTTCCAACTGTTTTCAGCAAACTCTCTGATTGTGGACATTCAATTATTCTATACCTCCCTATCGCTCTTGGGAAGGGTGGCAGTAGGACAAGCTTTACTGAGGAGCCCTCACCCTGGCGTCATGAATAGAAAGAGTTAACCAGACACCCTTTAGTCACCGCACAGCTACACCCCATGTACCCTACTCCCCCAGGCTATCACACTTTAATAAAATTTTATTACAAATATTTTACATATTGTCAGATAAAATATCCCTTCGAGTCTTGGCAGCACTGGCATTTAGTGCTTTGTTTCCTTCGCTCATCTAATTTGCTTTGAAGTGACACACTGCCCCCACTGCTAGGGAGCCATCACATATGACACTTGGTCACCCTTAGTCATTATAAGGGATATAAGGGACACTAAAAGCTCAGCAATATGCGCAGGACATCCTGCAGCCACATGTGTTATCTCCAATGGCCAAGCTTCTAAATGCCATTTTTCAGCAAAATAATGCTAGCTCACCCACAGGAAGGGTTTCCCAAGGGTCTCCTGTCACAGATTTATCACCAATTGAGCGTCTATGGTGAGCCAGCTGGCAACCTGTGTGCAGGCTCCACAGGCCCAGCTGCAAATCTGCTAATGTGCCGCAGGATGCTATGTGGAACCTTTATGCTTCCATGTCCAACCATATTTCATCTTGTATCCAGGCTATAGGCACTCAATAGGGTCAAAGAGCCTCCATTCAGTTCTACAGTTTTCACCAATAAACATTTCTTTTTGCTATAATATTTTAATCACTTATATAATTATCATTACATTCACAAAGATAGGGGGGGTTTGTCATTGGTTTTACCTTTTTCTGGTGTTACAAAGCCTCAATTGTTTGTGCAAAGGGTAATTTGCTCAAAAATTATGCAAGTTTTTATTTTGACAAGAACATACACCTTTTTTTGATAAATTTGAAGGAAGTACACATGATGTACATCCAGGCAAACAGGGGTAAAAATAGCTTGATTTAGACTGACAATGATACCTTCCCTCCATAAAGTTATATTTGATTCCAACAACTCTTGTGTGTGTGGTTTTTCAATATATGCACACTATATTTAAAAAAAGTATTGGCCACGACCTCTTAATCATTGAATTCAGTTGTTTCATTCAATCCCCTTGTTATAGGTATAAATAACCAGACTGCTACCAATTCATCTGTCTTTATGAACATTTGTAAAGAGCTCACGTAATTCCAGGATGGGCAATACATCCATGTGCATCATAATGAATACATTTTATTATTTTCTACTAAAGTATGTCCACACGGTTAATCATTATTTATCTCACTACCTTGGAGCTCCTGTATTTAGTGTCCTTTTATCATTTCCCTCCACCCCTGGTTCCTTTTCCACATGTGGAGGTTCTACCGATGGTGGTCTCTCGGAAAGCTTGAAGACTAAAATAGCATTTTTGCAACTCCATGGAAATAGTTTGGTTTTAGCCCATTTCTGTTTCATCTTGACTGTGCCCCAGTGCATAAAGTAAGTATCCTAAAGGAATGGATTTGAGAGTTTGTGTCAATTTAGTATTAAGAGATCAGAGGGATCTGTATCTGATGTTTTTAAAGGACTTTCAGTATAACTTTAAAATAAATAGATCAGTACAAAACAACACAGAGCAAAAAAAAAAAAAAAAAAGAGTCAAAATGCCACTTCTACGTACAGTAAGATACTCTTCTTAGTGCAATGAGATGCACTAAAGAAAGACATGTTTGTTAAGTGCATCTTCACTCTTATTTCTGTCTGTTACAGAAATGATATGTGTCTAATTTATAAGAGGGTAAATAAGAAATTGTCATTGACTATTCTCTTTACTTTAGATTTAATAACAGCAAAGGCTGCATGTATACAGACTATAAAACTACAAAACATTGCCCTAAATAAATCTTGCAAACCCTTCATTCAAATTTTATGATATCTGTTATTATTGTTATACAAACCACAGGGCCCTTGTGGCTGGCTTTACAACAAATAAAATACAATATATAAATCATGTTAAAATATCTTAAAAAAATAAAAAAAATATCACCTCTTAATCACTAAGTTATATACATTATTCCATGTATTGATGTTATAGAGCAAGAGCAAAAGAAGAGCATTTATAAAAATGAAAAATGTAAAAGTTATGGATCTTGTAATGTGTCGACACTAATTATCATTTTTTTTTTACGTTTATTTTATGGTAATGTAGAAAATAGAACTATAATCAATAGGATATATGAACCCCAAAAATGGTGGCAGTAAAAAGTACAACTCTTCCTGTAAAAAACAAACATTCTGTCATGACCGGTAGTGGACAGGGAGAGTGAGTCCGAAGATGTTCCTAGAAAACTCTCCCTGCCTACTTGCCCATCTACCCTAAATGGTGGGTTGATAACTTGGAGCTGGTCCCTCTCTACGCTAAAAATCAGTGGGCGTAAAAACAAATAATATACATTGTCGGTCACATGCCAGAAACATAACTGGAAAACAGGGCAGGATATAGTGAACTAAAAAACAGTTCAGGAACCAGAATCCAGATAAATGTCAGATATGAATAAATGAACTAGACAGGGTATAGAATGAGAAAACAGCAGAAACCAGGAAATGCAGGGGATGAACAGAAGAACTGAATGCTAAACACCAAGCTGATCAGGAACATAGGGTACTGTTCACACTGGGACACAGTACAGAAACAAACCTGACACCCCACTCCACAAAAGGAAAAGACAGCATAAGGCTAGGATTCCACTTGGTTTTTTTTCTGGCAGTTTTTGGAAAACTGCCACTGCAGTTTTTGAGCCAAAGTCAGAAGTGGATCCATAAGCGAGGAGAAGTATAAGTCCTTCCTTTATATGTCCTATTCCTTATGGATCCACTTCTGACTTTGGCTCAAAAACTGCAGTGGCAGTTTTCCAAAAACTGCCAGAAAAAAAACCAAGTGGAATCCTAGCCTAATAACCCCAAATAGACTTCTAGCCATCAGGCACACTCCAGCGTGGGATCAGAATACTGGCCTAGAAGGAAACAGAAATATAATACACAGAACACTAGACTGAGAAACAGATGAGTCTGAACAGACTCCACAAAGTGGAGGGACACAGGTCAGGATACTCACAGTGTGAACACATACTAAGCTACAAGGCTAAAGAAAAACAGACATAACTATCCTAAAACTGACAGATGTACTTCAGACTAAAATCTATATTAAACAGGACTATTAACCATGGTTAAAACCATAGAAATACTTACAATATACATTACAATATTACAATATAAACACAAGGTGCATGATTAAGCAGACATAGTCAGAATTGCACAATTGCTAAGCTGCATAATAAAACATATTCAGAGTGCAGCAAAGCTGGGATTTAAATAGCCACATCCGAGTTGCAATTAGCTCAGAGAATTAACCCCTTAAGGACTCAGGTTTTTCCGTTTTTGCACTTTCGTTTTTCCTCCTTACCTTTAAAAAAATCATCATTCTTTCTATTTTGCACCTAAAAATCCACATGATGGCTTTATTTTTTTTGCCACCAATTCTACCTTGCAATTACTTCAGTCATTTTACCCAAAAATCTACGACAAAACGGAAACTGAAAAGAAAATCATTGTGCAACAATATTAAAGAAAAAATGCAATTTTGCAACTTTTGGGGCTTCCGTTTCTATGCAGTAAATTTTTCGGTAAAAATGACACCTTCTCTTTATTCTGTAGGTCCATACGATTAAAGTGATGTGCTACTTATATATGTTTGATTTTTTCGTACTTCTGGAAAAAATCATAACTACATGCACAGAAATAATATGTTTAAAATTGTCATCTTCTGACCCCTATAACCTTTTTATTTTCCACTTACGAGACGGTAGGAGGGCTAATTTTTTGTGCCATGATCTGAAGTTTTAAATTAACAATATATTTTTATAATTCAGACATTGCCACATGCGGTGATACCACATATGTTTATTTTATTATTTTTATTTACACTTTTTTTTTTTTTTTTTAATGGGAAAAGGGGGGTGATTCAAACTTTTATTAGGGAAGGGGTTAAATGATCTTTATTAACTCTTTTTTCCACTTTTTATTTTTTTTTGCAATGTTATAGCCTCCATAGGGGGCTGTAACACTGCACACACTGATCTTTTTCATTGATCATTGTTATCCCATAGGATAACATTGATCAATGATTCTGCCACTTGACTGCTCATGCCTGGATCTCAGGCACGGAGCAGTCATTCAGTGATCGGACACCCAGGAGGAAGGTAGGGGCCCCCCTTGTGTGCTCTAGCTGTTCAGGATGCCACGCAATGGGCCCGAACAGCCCACTGAGCTAGCCTGAGTAGTTTACATTCACTTTAGACATGGCGATTAATTTTGAACGCCATGTCTAAAGGGTTAATAGCGTGTGGCACTGCGATCAGTGCCACACACTATTAGCCGTGGCCCACGTTATAGAAATGGAGTGGACTCAGGGCATACAGGTGCGCCCTGAGTCCTTAAGAGGTTAAAGAGTACCTGTCATCAAGCCATATTTTCTAAACTAACTCAGATTATATTCACTAACTTTTCCTAACACCCCTCCTGCCCTAAAAAAAACATTCCGAGCTTTAAAAAGCTGTGTATCATAGCTTTGTCCTTTCTCACATTGTGTGAGCTCCCGGCAGGAGAGAGTGGGCGTTCCCCAGAAGGGACGACATCACTAAAAGCCTGCGGGAGCTGTGCCTTGCCATGCACGCACTTCCAGAGTTTGGACTTCTGCAAGTCTGGGTGGAGACGAAATTAACTGTTTGGGAACAGAACAGAGCCACCTAGTGACCTTTTTTTCAATCACATTAAAAACATATAAAGGTTGAGAATTTTAACCGCAAGTAAATACAAAGTGTCTTAAAATAACATAAGGAACAATATATCAAAAGTTTAGTTTGGTGACAGGTATTCTTTAACTCTTTCAAGCACAGGAAGAATTAGAACAGAAACTGCTCAGACATGAATCTGTCCAATGAATTCTATTCAGGAATAGAAAAACAGAGCTACTTTCTATCAAAAACCTTTCCACATCTGTCTCCAGGTTGGGTGTGGTTCTTCAGCTCAGTTCCATTGAAGTGAATGAAGCAAAATTGGAAAACCACACCCAACCGGGAGAAAAACATGAAGCTGTTTATTAAAGAAATTAGCTGTGTTTTTCTATTCCTTGATAACCCCTTTAAGCCAAAAGGCATACCAGGAGAATAGGTTAAAGCCCACCCATTTAGAAGTTTATCTAAACTGTTTGTCAACAAGCTTGAAATTTTTTTCCAAAAACAGTCAACAGAATAAGTCACGTTAGCAGAAAGGTCATATACTCGTGGTATGATACTACTCCTGCTTTCCAAGCAACAATATAATTTAAACATACCGTAGCTTATCCATAGATGCTTACTTTGGTTTGTAAAAGTTCGCTTTCAGCAAATGCTTGTTGAAAGTAATTGCACCCACAAAGTGTTTCTGATGAAAACAGATTACTTGTCTGAGCCAGCCATTAGCAATATTTATATTTATACAAGGCCACATGATAATGCAATGCTGCAGCTTAACTGGATCATTTATTCAAATGATTTCCTCGTACCTATCACTTACATAAGCTATAAACAACGCATCAAGCAGTACTTTAAAATTTGATATAATGTTTTGCTTTAGCATATGAAAAGTAGAAATGTGTCCATTGTCAATAAAAACCTACTGCTATTCATGCTAGCCTGTATACTGCACCAATAAACTATATACCACACAGAATAGTGGCATAAGTATAGATTAAGAAAACATAATAAAATGCATTTCCCATACCATTTAGAAATAAAATGAATTCATAAAGAACCTAAGCCTTCCCAAGTGTCTGTCACAGATGTACCTTTACAACAAGGCTAGGCATATCAGTGCTAACTATTATTTGGCATGCTAGCATTCTGCGTGCCATGTAAGGTCCTTACACAGTGCAGTAAGATAACACTGGAAGTACTGGGAGGCCAGTTCTGTTGTTTATTTGGATCCTACAAAGGGAACCAGATGCCAAACACAAGATTACATATGATTGTTTTCCTTGGATAAAGAACTTATAAACAGTATTTGGAAAAACTGCACCAATTTATATCTTATATATTAAAGAAATATGAAATGCTGAAAAATAAACAACCCCTTAACATGTCTCCTTATAAACCCGACAGTAACTGGAAATGAAGGACAGTGCAACAACAGTACAGAATGAAACTGAATTCTTGCCTTCATTATTGAGGGTTGAATTCTGTTTCAGCTAACATAAGCTTTACATTTGGTTGATACCTTGTTTATTGTTACATGTGTGGAGACAATGACTGGGAAGTGTCACAATAACAGTGTGGCGGTGGTGGTGGTGGGGGGGGCAGTTCTAAATTGGAGAAGTTAGAACTGATTTTTTTTATATACATAAATATATTCAAAACATCTTGATTTATTCAGTATCGAGTATGAACACCACATGCAAACATATTTGCACTTACATTATATGTTATCAATAAGGTTATCGATGGTTGAGGAATGTTCTGCCACATTGAATGCCCTTGCCTAGACAAATAATTGAAGGGAACCTGTCATCAGAAATAGTTATACAACTATTGTCAGTGAAATGAAATAAAATAATATTGTTTTCTACAATCTTCTTGAAGCATTAAAAAAGCAGTGTTAGTGTCTGAAAAAGCACTAATATCCGGCATGTGGGGTATACTGCTGAACAACAAATAGTCCCGTAGGCGTGGAGAAGGGTAGCACAAGTCCCGGCTCTCTGCCTATAATCCCACTCAGCAGCCAAGGTTGACAGGCAGAGAGTACTGGCAGGTTGTGATGTAGAGGCCTCTCCGCCAGTCAATCACAGTTGCTGTTATTCCAGTTTGTCATTGGTCTCTCAATCACTGGGACACGCTACGTTGAAAAATGCTGACATGTTGGCCTATGAACCTAGAGATCTGCTGGAGTGACTGGTCTCCCAGGTCTCTCAGTTTCTGAAATTTTATGTGCCTTGATTGGTTGCTTCTATGGACAAGCCAGCTCATCCTAAGATGGCAAACAGTGTGTGGTGCAGGCTCCTGACTCGATAACTCGAGCCTGCACCTTACCAGGTGGCCCTGTAGCTGAGGGCTGCCGTTAATAGCCAACATGCGACGATCGCCACGGGAGGCTATTAGCCCTTTAGATTGCCGCTATCAAAGCTGACAGCAGCACCTAAAGGGACCATTAAACAGTACCTGGTGGTGCAGTGGGGTGGATCGATTAACCTCCCACCCCCTCAGCTTGATCACGGGTGGGGGGGTGTCTTGTGATCCACTGTGGATGTAGCAGGAGGGCATACCTCTCCTCCTGTGCTGGCTGCGGCTCTGTAATTGATAGAGCCTGGCAGGACCAAGCTTTATTAATCGAGCGCAGGACACACAGATCAATGTAGTTCTATAGTACTACTTTGATCTGTATGAAGAACCTAATGATTCCTCCTAAAAGTCCCCTAAGTGTAAAAAAAAAAAAAAAAAGTTTCGAAAAACACCCATTAACCCCTTCCATTGTCATGTCTGTGTTGGCCTGTGGCTACTTCATGAGTGGCCCCCATATACAAAGAAAGGAGGAATGGCACTCACCGCTTACTGTAATTTCTTTCTTTTATTCTCCATAAAGTGCAGGTGCTTTAAAAAGGCATTTCACCCAGCCGGGTGTGGACGCCAGTGCGCGTGCTACAGGTAACAATTGTTTCGCTCTGGCTTGAGCTTCAACAGACCTTCCCTTTTCCCATGCTCCTTCATTCCTTATAACACGTCATGAAGGATCCACGGGGCGGGGATTACAAGCACAATAGGTTTAAAAAACAGTGTAAAGTGCAAAAAACACATACATTTAAAACCAAAAACTAAGTAACTACAAAAATAATCCTAAATCAATCCTGTCATTTAATCCTCCTAATTCTTGTGCACCAGTTTTCAAAATCCACTTTGCTTCGATCTCGCGGAGGATTTTTTCATTATCTTTACCTTGAGTACAAATTAACCTTTTAATGCCCATAAATTTCAGGACGCTTGCATCTCCATTGTGTGCCGAATTAATATGTTCTATTAATCTTGGGGAACCTTTTCCTGATTTTATTGACCAGGTGTGTTCCCGAAAACGTGTATTTAGTGCACGAATAGTGCTTCCTATATAAAATCTCCCGCAGGTGCAAATTAATGCATACACCGCAAAGGAAGTTTTACAACAAATGAATTCGGTAATGTTTTTTGTTTGGCCACCAATGGAGATGCATTTTCCTGGTTGGAAATATGCGCACCAATTGCATCGTCCACACTTATGATTCCCGACTACTGCGTTTTTTTCTAGCCATGTTTTGTTACTTTCCTTTTCTTTATATTTGCTACGTACTAATTCATCTTTTAGATTTTTTGTACGTTTAAAAGTAACTATTGGTTTATTTTTTCTAACATTCCCCATAAGCGGGTCTCTCTCAATTAAATGCCAATTAGAAAAAATAGCACTTTTTATTATTTCTGCCACTGGACTATATTTAAAGGAGAAACAAAACCTGTCATTTTCGGGATTTTTAATTTTTCGTTTGTTAGTTTTTTTATGGAGTAGAGTTTTTCTATCTAATTTTCTAGCTCTAATTAATGCTTCAGTTAACACGGTCTGAGGGTATCCCCTTAACAAAAAGCGCTTCGTTAGGGTCTCGGCTTGTTGCTCAAATGTTTCATCCGAGCTGTTAATCCTCCTTAATCGTAAATATTGGCTATATGGGATTGCGTTCCTGGTATGGGATGGGTGATAGCTCTGGTAATGTAAATATGAATTTGACGCTGTTTCCTTTCTATAACCTTCTGTTTCCAGAGTACCATTTTTTGCTATCACACGTACATCCAGGAACTCCAATTCCTCTTTACTCCATTTACATGTGAAGAACATGTTCATGTCATTGTTATTTAACAAGGACATGAACCCTTTGAAATCCTCCACAGACCCGTTCCAAAGTAGGAAAACATCATCTACAAAACGAAAATAACAACGTATAAATTTAAGAAATGGGTTTCTCAAACAAAAAACATATTTTTCCTCAAAATAGGCGAGAAAAAGGTTAGCCAGGGTACATGCTACCGGGGTCCCCATCGCGGTCCCCCGGTTTTGGCTGTACCACTGGCTACCGAACTTAAATACATTATTACCTAAGATGAATGAAAGAGATTCTCCGACAAATTTAATATAGGCTTCACTTTTTCCTGCTTTTCCCAAGATTTCCTCAATGCACTGGACGGCCAGCCCCTGGGGGATCCTGGTGTAGAGACTCTCCACGTCTATAGATACTATTAGGAAATCATCCTGCCAGGGGATGCCATCCAGAGCAGTGAGGAAATCATTGGTGTCTTTTACGAGGGAGGGAACATTCTGTAATAAAGGTCTAAGTAACCAATCCATATATTTCGATAGAGATTCCGTTAGAGACCCCACCCCGGAGACAATCGGTCTCCCGGGTGGGTTCTCCAGTGTTTTATGTATTTTCGGCAAAAAATACCAATTGGCCTCTTTTGGTGTTTCAGGAAATAATCGTTTTGCCAAATTCTCTGAGAGAATTCCCATTTCTACCTGTTTTCGTAAAAAAGACTGTAATTTAGATGTCAGTATTTTCATGGGATTTTTTTCTAATTTTGTATAGGTGATCGGATCATTTAATTGGCGCAATGCCTCTTTTTCATAATAATCTCTAGATAATATCACCGCGTTACCCCCCTTATCTGCCTTCTTTATAATAATTTCGTCATGATTCTTTAGCCATTTCAAGGCATCTAATTCTTCTTTGGCAAGATTAGGGGGGACGCGGGGATAAATTAGAGCTCGTACTTCAGCTAATACTTTTTGTTGGAAAATATCAATGTTCCCTCCAGGAGTCAACTGGGGTGAGAACCTTGACTTATTTCCACCTCTAAATTCTGCAATCTCAATAGTATCGATCTCTTCTTTATCTAGAATATTTGATTCTTCACCCATTAAATCTAGAAGTGCTCTAAGACCTTCCTTTTCTATATCATTTATCTCTCCCATAATACTAAAGCCCAAAGGGCCTATCACAGTTGGTACCTCTCCCTCCCTCCTTTTTTCCTCTTTTTCTACTTTATTTTTATCTGAAAAAAATCTCTTTAAGTTTAATTTTCGTATACTTCGGAACAGGTCAATTTCAAAATCTTCAAAATCAAATTTTTCTGTCAAACAAAAATTTAAGCCTTTTTTAAGTAGCGATTCAACTCCGGATTTCAATGCAATACCAGACAGATTTATTACGCTTGCAGCGTCCCTTGAGGTAGAATCAGAGTTCTTGTCCATAAGTCCGGGACTTGGATCTCCGTATTCTAATCCTGCTGCCAAGAGACCCACTTCCTTTTGTGTTTCAAGGAGCTTTTTCTTTTTCCTTCCTCCTCTCCGTATCCTTCTTTTTTCTTTTGTATATTTTTCTCTGCTTCCCCGTTTTTTGATGAACCTTGGGGTTTATTCACATTATCTTCTCTCTGTATCCTTTTATTTTCCAAATCTTCTGAGCTACTCGAGTCAGATTCGGTAGTCCAGGTATCAGAGAATTTTTTATTTTTATTTTTATTTCCTTTCTTTTTGTAGAAATTTCTACCTCCTTTTTTTACATTTTCATTTCTTTTTTGAAAAATATTGCCACTTTCGTAATCTTCGCGATCGCGCAAAAATTTATCCCTTTTTGTATCCTTTAATATCTTTTGTAGATTTATTAATCTTTTTTCCAATTTTTTCATAAAATCGTTATAGGTTTGTTCAGACACACGTTTCTTGAGTTCCAACTTGGCTGCTTTTAATTCAGCTGTTACTCGATTATATTCTTCAGTGTTTCTTTCTAACACTAGATTTAATATGCCAAGGGAATAAGATTTATGCAGTTCTGTCCATTTCAACATAAAAGTGGGATCATTTGCAAATTGGGACGCTTCCTTATAACCTCTAAGTCCTCTTGGGACCCTTTCGCAGTCCTGATATGATTCCAGGGAATTTATAGTCCAAAAGAGGCGCGTCTCTTTTTCTGCAAGGTTTGAGATTTTATACTCAAGTGTTTTGGTGCTCATGAATTGACATGGATCTTTGGTGTTACAAAGTTTAAAAAACGCACTGGCGTCCTGCCTACCTGCTCGCAATGATGACTCTGGTTCTTCTTTATCCTGCACCGGCAATGCAGTTTCCATTTCCATTCTCAAGTGAACAGTAAGTCACGGTTTCTATTGAAATCACAAGCTTTCTCAGGCGTGCTCAGGTCAAAAGAGAGCAAAGTTCTGATAATCACAACTTAGATTAGAAAAAGCTGGCCGGCACTGCCAAGCTTCCCGTGACTCCTATGTGAACCAGGTCAGTCCCAAAACAGTTAGTGGTGCTCAATTCCTTATGAAAATGAAGAGTATCCAGAAACCCATATACAAAGAAAGGAGGAATGGCACTCACCGCTTACTGTAATTTCTTTCTTTTATTCTCCATAAAGTGCAGGTGCTTTAAAAAGGCATTTCACCCAGCCGGGTGTGGACGCCAGTGCGCGTGCTACAGGTAACAATTGTTTCGCTCTGGCTTGAGCTTCAACAGACCTTCCCTTTTCCCATGCTCCTTCATTCCTTATAACACGTCATGAAGGATCCACGGGGCGGGGATTACAAGCACAATAGGTTTGAGTGGAGTGTCCAGTTTGTGTGCCCAGTGTGAACAGTGTTCTATGTTAGATCCCTGTTACCTCTCCATGGGGACTCCTTGTCTACTGGAGGTGTTCGGAGGGATTGCTATTCCTGTCTTGTGTTCAGTGTGAATAGTGTTCTATAATTATATCCTGTGCATTAAGGCATCCCTGTTACCTGTCCATGGGGACTGAGAGGGCATTGTTATTCCTGCATGTACTGGAGGTGTTCTGAAGGGATTGTGATTATTCCTGTCTTGTGTTCAGTGTGAACAGTGTTCTATAAATATGTCCTGTGTAAATAGGCATCCCTGTTACCTCTCCATGGGGATTCAGTGTCTACTGGAGGTTTTATGTGGGATTATGATAATTTCTATTTAACGATAGAGCCCGTTTATCTGTCCATGGGGACTCAGAGGGTATTGTTATTCCTGTGTCTACCGGATGTTTTTCTAGGGGATTAAGTTTATTCCTGTTTTGTTCTGGAGTATGTTAAGACTTATCCATTTTCCTGTCTGGTGTTTTGAACTCTATATGTTTATTAGCTCTTTATTCAGATCTTTGGAGTTCTGTTCATGACCGCTTATCTATGGTGTCCTCTGTTCATGACCACTGAGTCCTCTTTTCATGTCTGCTGATTTAGTGTCCTCTGTACTAACTCTCTGATCTGTGTCTCCTGAACTTTATACTATAGAGTTCTATGTTCCTGTTATGTTTCTGGTTTGTGACCGACTATTTATTAGTATGTGTTTTTATTAGGCCCCTGTACTTTAGCTCAGGGAGGGAATGGCGCCCAGTTGTTGATCCACCATTTAGGGGGGATGGCCAAGTAGGCAGGGAGAGAAGTTTTAGGGTGAGTTTAGGGCTCACTCTCCCTGTCCCCGGTCGGTCCCTGACATCCATATTAAAAGTTTAAATCACCCCTCTTTTCCCAAATTCCATATGAAAAATATGTAAACATAATAAAAATAAACGTGGCATCGCCACGTGTGCAAATATCTGAACTATATAAATATAACATTAATTAAACCACGTGGTCAATGGCGTATACATAAAATAACAGCAAAAAGTCCAAAATTGCGTATTTTTGGTTACTCTGTATACCATAGAGAAATTATAAAAAGGCATCAAAAAGTTTCATTGAAACAAAAATGGTACCGATAAAAGAAGACATTTTTAAAGATACTATTTTCATGCAAAAAGTTATAATTTTTTAAAAGAAGTAAAGCAAAATCAAATATAAGTTGGGTATCATTTTAATTGTATGGACCTACAGAATAAAGATAAGGTGTCATTTTCACCGAAAAGTTCTCTGCATTGAATCGGAAGCCCCCAAAATCTGCAAAATGGTGTTTTATTTTTAAAATTTTGCCCCACAAATATAATTTTTTCTGGTTTCCCGTAGATTTTGTGGTGAAATTATTGATGTAATTACAAAGTATTATTAATGGCGCAAAAAACAAGCCCTTATATCGGTCTGTAGGGTGAAAATTTTGTGTTATGATTTTTAGAAGGTGGGGAGGAAAAAAAAACGAAAGTGCAAAAATTAAAAAAACTGGTGTCCTAAAAGGGTTAAATATATTTTTGATCTGTCTTTTATTGTTGTTTATTGTTTTTTATTGAAGCCCCTCCTACATGACAGTTTAAAACCAGGTGCTTAAAAGTTTGATCAATTGCAGATCTAAGTGATACCTACTACTTCCTCAATTTGCATAACTGTATGGCTTTTCCTTTCTGACTGAAATTTCAGTGTTGAAGAGTGTAAATAAACACATGCTGGACGATCTCTTAATCCCTTCATGACCCAGCGATGTTTTATTTTTGGCTCACGTTTTTTGCTCCTCACATTCTAAGACCCATAACTTTTTTTTTTTTTTTCTGACAAAGTTGTATTAGGGCTTCTTTTTTGTGGCACAAGTTGTACTTTTCATTGGCCCACTTTATTTTATCATATAATGTATTTCGGAGCTAGAAACAAAAATGATTTAAGGCAAAATTGAAAAAAAGGAATTTGCGCTATTTTGAGGCAACTATTTTTTGGGGTTCACAATATGGTAAATCTGACATGCTATCTTTATTCTATGGTTCAGTCCGATTCCAATAATACAAAACTACAGCAATTTTGATGTAGTTTTTAATGGTACCACAGTTGCTTAAATATGACGTTTTGATCACTTTTTATTACATTTTATCTGGGATGTGATGTGACCAAAAATCATCAATTTTGGCATTTGGAATATTTTAGATTTTTTTCCGTGCAGCATCTGGAACATCATATAATTTGTTTATAATTTTTTTTGTTATACTGTTTTATTTGAACCATGGGAAAAAGGGGGGTGGGGGTGATTTATACATTTATTAGGGGGAGGATCAGCCATAAGCAATTGTTATCCACCGAGGACCAGGAAGGATGGGTAAGTCCCAATTTTTCCTCAGCAACCCATCTGCAGCCCGCGATTATATCGGGGAGCTGCAGATGGGACCACTAGACACCAGGGATAACTGGCATTTAATGTATAAATGCTGTGATCTGTATTGATCACAACATTTAATCATTTCAATGACGGACATCGGAGCCAGCTTTGATGTCTGTCATTACCGGTAGATGTCAGCTGCTGATAGCAGTGGAGATCTACCAGTTATGGTGCGAATCTGACCCGTGGGCCTGCGTTATATTCCCCTAATCCGACCCATGACGTAGTGTTACGGAATAGGTCGGGAAGGGGTTTAAGCATGCCTGTTATTTCAGGTGACTTTTCAGGATACACTGTCCTGTGTAGCAGCACCAGTTGTGACCATTATATTACTTGTATATGTCCTTTTTTAAGCTGATTTCTGCTTAGCAGGCTTCATGTATAATATGCATTTCTTCCAGAGCTAGTGGATGAAGCCTAATGTCTCCCATACACTGTGCAAAGAGGAGAAGATCATGCACTTCGATGTCTCGATGCACAGCCTAAACAGTAGCAACAGCAGGAGCAGGAACTGTTTATAAAGTCTTGGTGTGAGATCTCTTACTTACAAATCTGTATATGCTGTCTCTCTGCAATCTGTGTGTGTCCCCCTCCCCCCATAGACTTGCAAAAGAACGAAGTACTTTTGTCTGATAAAATATAAAACAAAGTTTCCTATATTCTTGCTGTATATTGTACTGTCATGCTTTGTGCGATTGTAATTTATTGTATGACTTGTAATGATGACTGAATGATGAATAAAGCTCTTTCAATACCTTTTGTATTGTTGATCTATGCAAAGTTTGTTTAAATACAGTGCCTATTTAACCACTTAAATACAATGGACATAAATGTACGTCCTGGTGCTCTGGTACTTTATGCACCCGGATGTACTTTTTTTGTCCTGAGCTGCGCTTGCTTCATAGACTGTGACGACTGCTATCAGCATCAGTGTACTTACAGTCAATAACAGAGAACAGTGATCTTGCCTCTCATTAGCTCCATAAAGGGGTATTCTGTAAAAGATAGGGGAAAACATGTCTGATTGCAGGGGTCCTGCCTCTGGGAACCCCCGTGATCTCTCCTGCAGCACCCTGTGTAATCTACTGCACTGAGCAAACTTCACTCCGTGCCTGGTGACTGCTGATACAGAGGCTGGAGTATCAAGGATATCATGCCTCACCCCTTCAATGCAAGTTTATGGGAGGGGGCATGACAGTCACCACGCCCCCTCCCACTTGCTATTGATCATCATACTTAAAGGGGTACTCTGCCCCTAGACATCTTATCCAAAGGTCTGATCTCTCCTGCAGCACCCTGTGTCATCTGCCTGATGATGGGCAATACAGGAGCCGGAGTATCGTGACATTGCAGCCCATCCCCCTCGTGACATCACGCCCTGCCCCCTCAATGCAAGTCTATGGGAGGGGGCGTGGTGACTGTCATGCCCCCTCCCATAGACTTGCATTGAGGGGGCAGGGCGTGATGTCACGAGGGGGATGGGCTGCAATGTCACGATACTCCGGCTCCTGTATTGCCCATCATCAGGCAGATGACACAGGGTGCTGCAGGAGAGATCAGACCTTTGGATAAGATGTCTAGGGGCAGAGTACCCCTTTAAGTATGATGATCAATAGCAATCATAGCACTTAAGCACTGCAATGACAGTCCCCTAAACCAATCTGCAGCCCTGAAACATGTATGCAGGGGTCCAATCAAATTGTTTGCCCATCGAGGGTTCCTTACCCTGCTTCGTGTTGGTCCCATCTGCTGATAGAGCTTGCTGAGCCAGGCTGTGTCAGCGAATCGTTGGTAACCCTGAGTAATGCTATGCAATAGCATAGCATAATTCAGTGTTCGCAATTAGAGATTTTCCTACCTTTAGTGACGGAAAATATATATTTTATTAAAGACAGGAGGCGAGCATTATGCTATTCTTTCTTTATTACTCCAAATAGCTGCAACTTAAGGGTTAATAATACAAACAGTTAAAAAGAAAAAAAATGTGACAAACTGTCATATGCATATGAGATATTACAGGTAACCAATCAGCACATCTTACAGAAGGTATATAAAGAGGTGACAGGTAAATGACTTCCTCTTTCTTAATGCAATAAAAATTATAATAACAGAAAACAAATAATCTCTAAATGTTGTTAGAAGAAAAATGTGAGTCACTGAAGAGGGAAAAAAAAGGGACTCTTGGAAGGAGATCCCAAAATTGAAATTAGAATAAAGTCCAGAAGATAAACACAAAATCCTATTCCGATAATGTAACTTGGAGAACAATTTCCAAAATTGGATGAACAGGAACTCCACTGGAAGAGTTGAATGTGAGTATTGATGTCATGGATGATCTAGGCTAAAAAACTAAAATAGACATTGTAGGGTAGGGTTAATAGGGTGGGATAATGCTCGCCTCCTGTCTTTAATAAAATCTATATTTTCCGTCAATAAAGGTAGGAAAATCTCCAATTTTATTACAAGAAGAGAAAGCTTGCATTATGCTAGTTTAAAGCTAATAATAGCATAACATAGATATAAAAGATAAGAGGATTATCATTTATAATTATATAACAACCATAGAAACATGAGGATCTGGTCTGAAATGAAAGGTTTTAAAGGTTGATATGGAAGATTTTTAAAATATCCGTCAAGGATCCTCCTGCTTGTCTGACTTTGGTGGACATAGCGTCACTAGCGCAATGAGCACCAAAGACATAGGTTTCAATACCAGCTAGTGGCCGATTCAAATGCAGAGTCAAGTCCGAGTTAAAAGTAACAATGTACTTTATTTAACACATGAACCTTTTACAGGGAAGTGCAAGATGCTTTTCGAGGGTATGTTCCCTCTTTCTCAATTGCATAAAGTGTACAAACATCATAGTGTGGGTTAAAATAACACATATTCCGGGTGCCAAAATTTGGCGGGGGCCGGAGGTCAGGGTGGCCGGCACTTTGGACCAGTGTCGTACAGATTTAAAAAAAAAACACACACACACATACATACAAATGTTAAAATAAATTATTTTTGCACGAGTGTATTCACAAAAATTGATTTAAGGTTATGAAGATGTACTGTAATTTCATCTGAGAGCTTATTTCGAGATTTCAAAACTAAGGAAACATACTTGTATCTGGATTGACCCGCTGAATCCTTCATAAAAGGAGCAAACAATCAGATCTTTGTATTGTTGTTACGTCATTTGTTGTGAAGTTCGTGGTGTCGGTCACGTGGTGTGTGAGCGATCAATCACGGGTTACTAGGGTCAGTTTAAAAAAGAATCACTCCGCCGCTACGTAGTATCAGGAAAGCCAGGGAGATTTACATGATGACATATAAGGCACATGGTAAAAAAAAATAGCGACCAATAGACAAACATCGCAGGGTTTGATTTGCATTTGAATTTTTGACGTATAAGTTTCCACTTGTCATTGGTCTAATGTAGTGACCAATCCGGATTTCGTGTGGACCAATCAGAACATTGCCTACTGTACTGCTGGGAATAATGAAGTATGCCGGCGGGAGATTTTTACCTGATGTTACTGTTTGATGGGAGGCCAGCCAATCAACTTATTTCGATGATGTCTTGTGGGCCAATCAGAAAGCCGCCTACAATATCGCTGTGTAGACGGGGGGTTTATGCTCAGTATTTGCGCTTGAATGGGCAACAGCCAATCAGCTTCTTACCAGGATGTCATTTGGACCAATCATATTGCTGCCTACCATATCGCTGTATATCGCAAGGATTACGATTTATAGGTGGTTTCGCTGAAATTGACTGGTACTGGAAAGGCTGTTTGGTAGAGTGTGGAAAGGGTGAGTTAAGGTTAACCAGTGTGTTCGATGTACTCATTGAAACCCATCGGAATTAAAAGTTTTAATTTTGAAGATCCAGTCATTTTCTTTTCGACATAATTGCATGTATATTTTGTTACTGGTTGGAGGGATATGTTCTACAGGGACCACAGAGAAACCTGAAAAATCACAGTTGTGTTCGATGGATGCATGTTTCGATATGCTATAAGTTGGTATCCATTCTTCACGTTCGAGAGGTGTTTGTTCATTCTGGTGCTCATCATTTGTGTAGTTCTCCCAATGTACTGGTTGCCAAATGGGCATTGCATTACATACTAGGATTTGCAGGACATCCGACTCTTGATATTGTAGGATTCGCCTGTGGTCTTCGAGGTGACTTCTTTGAAGCAATTTCTTATGTTGTGCAACATTTGAAAGATCCCACTATTCCATCGCTCAAGGTGTTTGGTTTTTGGTAGTTTTCAGTTTGCTTGGAGCCAGGATGTTTTTCAGGGATTTGTTTCTCCTGAAAGTTAACTGGGGTCATGCAGGGGGGTATGTCTTTTAGAAAGGGGACCATAAGGAGGATGTTCCAGTCAGATTGTAGGATTGGTTTGATGGTCTTGTGGTAAGTGGAAAACGTGGTTAAGAAATTATAAGAGTATAGTTTCTCTTTTGCTGTATTATCATGGGTTTTTGCATGTTTAGGTTGTAGGCAACTTCTTTGGCCCAGACTGCTAGCTTTCTTTCTGCTGTTGCTGATGGGGGAATCTTTCTTCTAGAATCTTACTCTGAGTCTGGAAATCTTTAGTTGATGTGCAGTTTTGACATATTCGTTGTCCATAAGGGATATTCTAGGTCCACTTTTCTGAATGACAGCTGGTATAGTAAAGGTAACTAATCCCATCTACACTTTTGAAAAAGGTTTTTGTTCTGATCTTTATTTGACTGTCAAGTGAAACAACCACGTCCAGGAATTCAGCATCGTTTTGGTAGTGAGTATGTGTGAAATGGACATTCTAAGTGTTACTATTCAGGGAGGTAATGAATTTGTTGAGGTTTTCTCCACTGCTGTCCCATACAATAAACATATTGTTCATGTAATGTCTGTATGTTATGCAGTGATAGAATAGGGGATCGCGGTATAGTAGCTGCTCCTCAATGGCACCCATGAAAAATTTGCGAAACTGGGTGCGAAACGCATAACCATCACAGTCCCGCAGTCCTGGCAATAAATTCCACCATTACATTGGAAAAAATTGTGTTCCAGGATGAACTTGATGGCGTCCAGGGGAAAATTCTGTTGGAGTTTTGGCATCTGTTTGTCCTCTTGAAGGAAATGGGATACGGCGGATAGACCTAGGTCATGTTGCATGACAGTGTAGAGGGAGGAAATATCCATGGTTAGGAAGGAGTAGTGTTCTTCCCAAAATATCCCTTATGGTCCATATAAATGAATACGTCAAAACTGCACATCAACTAAAGATTTCCAGACTCTGAGTAAAATTCTATATGAAAGATTCAGAGCTAAAGGGTATCCCAAGTCCTTCATCAGTAACAGCAGAAAGAAAGCTAGCAGTCTGGACCAAAGAAGTTGCCTACAACCTAAAGATGCAAATAATCCTGATAATACAGCAAACGAGAAACCATACTCTTATAAATTCTTAACCACTTTTTCCACTGACCACAAGAACATCACACAAATCCTAGAATCTGACTGGAACATCCTCCTTTTGGTCCCCTTTCTGAAAGGCATACTTCCTGCCAGGGGTGGATCCAGAGTCGAGTCTCGGGAGGGGCACTATTAGAGTATTTTGTGTTGGCGGACAGAAAATAAGATGTTCCTCACGGAACTTACAATATTATTAAATGTATCATACAGTCCTAACCTTGTTTAAGACTCGTATGCCATGTTCACATGTCAGAATAATAATCAAATATACCAATTGCCACAGAATAGGAAAGTGCTAAAGAGGTTTTTACCATTTAAAACTACAGCTCCCAGTATGACCTAAGCAGTGGTAAGGGGATGCTGGGAGTTGTTGTTTCACCCATCATTACTGCAGAACTTACAAGTGACTCCAACTCTGATAGGACACAAAATTAGGAAAGATAGTGTAGCTCACTCAGTAATGAAGAGGATACTTGAACCTGAGGTTAACTGGTGTTGCCCTCACCCAAGGGCCTATGGAAAATAATAAATAGGTATAGTTGATAAACAACTAAGGACCAGTCCTCAAGGTGTATCAGAAATATTAGCATATGATCCAGATAATAAATATGGTAATTTTAATTATATAAGTCACAGGTATATATAAGTCACTAATACCTGTCCCTGCAGGGCCCTTGCAAAGGACATAGAAATTAGTGCATAGAACTCAGTGCATAAATATAGATAAAACAAATACTCATAAAAAGAATCAAATATATTAAAAACTTGCATCCATATGAAAATATTGTGCTAGCAGCAGTTCAATGTTATCGTAATAGAGTTCCAGTAGCTAAGTACACAGTTCAATTATTTGTGATCCTCGTGTGGAATAGACAGTAACAATCGTTGGTGGTACAGTATGTATCACATTTATAGAGTCTTGCTAAGAATAACGATACGAGGTCTGGTGCACGGCACCACTCACCACTCCTGAAGCCGTCTATGGGGCTGGTTGTACGGGCTGACACGGAGATGTCAGGTCTCTGGAGGTGCCCGGTGTCTTAGTAGCAGCACAGGTCTCCTTCTCCTGTGGTCCTCGGCTGGCACGGGTGGCATTGGCCTCTCTGGTATGCCGTGGATCGCTGGTTGGTCCAAGGAGACGACGGCAATGGCGATAGTTTAGCAGCAATGGTAGTGTAGTAGCAGCGGTGGAAGTAGGTGCGGCGTGCCTCGTGTGAACTGGGCGCTGTGCGCGCGTAGTAGAGCAGTGGTCCCGATAATGGGGACTTCCAGCAGTTGCAAATGGTAAGTTGGAATATCGCTATATTGAAGATGAATTCATATGTATGATAGTAGATGCAAGTCTATGATAAGTTTCTAGATGCGTTTCAAGGCCTCGGGCCTTTTCCTGAGTAGAAATGTATGAAAGGTTAGTGAATGGTGGAGCTGGAGCTTACAGCTTTGGCTCCACCATGCAAGGTGGAGGGGGGGTTCAGCAATCTCGGGGGGGGGGACGACAATTGCCCCGTTGCCCCCCCCCCCCCCCCCCCCCCGGATCCGCCACTGCTTCCTGCACAACCCCAGTTCACTTTCAGGAGAAACAAATCACTGAAAAACATCCTGGCTCCAAGCAAACTGAAATTATCAAAAACCAAACACCTTGAGCGATGGAATAGGGGGATCTTTCAAATGTTGCACAACAAACTGCAAGTGCTGCGACAACATAAGAAATTGAAGCAAAGAAGTCAACCCGAAGACCATAGGCGAATCCTACAAAATAAAGAATCAGATGTCCTGCAAATCCTCGTATGTAATCTATTTACTGGAATGCCCATTTGGCACTCAGTACATTGGGAGAACTACACAAATGATGAGCACCAGAATGAACAAACACCACTCAAACGTGAAGAATGGATACCAACTTCATAGCATATCGAGACATGCATCCATCGAACACAACTGTGACTTTTCAGGTTTCTCTGTGGTCCCTATAGAACACATCCCTCCAACCAGTAACAGGAGATACACGCAATTATGCCGAAGAGAAAATGGCTGGATCTTCAAAATGAAAACTTTAATCATTTTGGATTTCAATGAGTACATCGAACACACTGTTTAACTTTAACTCACCCTTTCCACACTCTACCAAACAGCCTTTCCAGTACCAGTCAATTTCAGTGAAACCACCTATAAATCGTAATCCTTGCCATACACAGCGATATGGTAGACAGCAATATGATTGTCCAAAGGACATCTTGGTAAGAAGCTGATTGGCTGTTGCCCATTCAAGTGCAAATACTGAGCATAAACCCCTTGTCTACACAGCGATATTGTAGGCGGCTTTCTGATTGGCCCACAAGAAATCAATAAGTTGACTGGTGGGCCTCCCCTCAAACAGTAATATCAGGTAAAAATCTCCTGCCGGCATTCTCCATTATTCCCAGCAGTACAGTAGGCAATGTTCTGATTGGTCCACACGAAATCCTAGAAATGACCGGATTGGTCACTACATTAGACCAATGACAAGTGGAAACTTATACGTCAAAAATTCAAATACAAATAAAAGCCCACAATGTTTTTCCATTGGTCGCTATTTCCACCATGTGCCTTGTACATCAACATGTAAATCTCCCCGGCTTTCCTGATACTACGTAGCGGCGGAGTGATTCTTTTTTAAACTGACCCTAGCAACCCGCAATTGGTCGCTCACACATCACGTGACCTGCATCACGAACATCACAACAAATGAGGTAACAACAATACAAAGATCTGATTGGTCGCACCTTTTATGAATGATTCAACTGGTCAGTCCCGATATAAGTATGTTTCCTTCATTATGAAATCTCAAAATAACCTCTCAGATGAAATTACAAAGTATGTGTGTGTTTTTTTTTTTTTATCTGTACGACACCGGTCCAAAGTGCCGCCCACCCTGACCCCCGTCCCCCGCAAAATTTTGGCACCTGGAATATATGTTATTTAAACCCGCACTATGATGTTTGTACACTTTATGCAATTTAGAAAGAGAGAACATACCCGCGAAACGTGTCTTGCACTTCCCTGTAACAGTTTCATATGTTAAATAAAAAACATTGTTACTTTTAACTCAGACTCGACTCTGCATGTGAATCAACCAAGGCAGCACCACTGCAGAATTCTTGTTTGAACTTGCCTGGCTCATTACCAACATCAAAGAGGAGACCAGTCATCCCTGTAGGCTGCAGCCCGTGATTCCACATTGGTACCCCGATTAAAGGGGTGATACACATGACACCAAGGTTCACATAAGGTGAGCATATTTCCTATTCAAGGGCTCTCAGGTCATTCAGACCACGGAATTACGTGAGGCGCAGTCCTCCATTTTTCTTTCCGTTTCTTATTCTCAATCCGAGCTAATGACATTGTCTGTCTAACCCATCTAGCTAAAGTTGCAGAAGAGACCAGAAGATCAGGTTTGGAGAATGAAATTAGCAATTGAGAAGAAAAGGGATTTCTGATGAGTTCAGTTCTTTGTTCATAAGATTTTAGACAGTGATCAACACAAAGTTTTCCTTGATGGGGGAAAGGTGGATAAAATATAGAAAGGAGGTTAGTTTTAGTACATCTATATATAGAAAACAAAACACCATGAGGAGAGAACTGTCTTCTGGATATATCTAGTGCTTTAAAATCTTATTCTCATTTAACCCCTTAAGGACTGATCCCTTTTTCACCTTAAGGACTTGGCCATTTTTTGCAAATCTGACCACTGTCACTTTAAACATTAATAACTCTGGAATGCTTTTAGTTATCATTCTGATTCCGAGATTGTTTTTTTGTGACATATTCTACTTTAACATAGTGGTAAAATTTTGTGGTAACTTGCATCCTTTCTTGGTGAAAAATCCCCAAATTTGATGAAAAATTTAAAAATTTTGCATTTTTCTAACTTTGAAGCTCTCTGCTTGTAAGGAAAATGAATATTCCCCCAAAAAAAAATTTCATTCACATATACAATATGTCTACTTTATGTTTGCATCATAAAATTGACATGTTTTTACTTTTGGAAGACACCAGAGGGCTTCAAAGTTCAGCAACAATTTTCCAATTTTTCACAAAATTTTGAAACTCGCTTTTTTTCAGGGACCAGTTCAGGTTTGAAGTGGATTTGAAGGGTCTTCATATTAGAAATACCCCAAAAATTACCCCATTATAAAAACTGCACCCCCCAAAGTATTCAAAACGACATTCAGTAAGCGTTTTAACCCTTTAAGGGTTTCACAGGAATAGCAGCAAAGTGAAGGAGAAAATTCACAATCTTCATTTTTTACACTCGCATGTTCTTGTAGACCCAATTTTTGAATTTTTGCAAGGGGTAAAAAGGAGAAAATTTTTATTTGTATTTGAAACCCAATTTCTCTCGAGTAAGCACATACCTCATATGTCTATGTTAATTGTTCGTCGGGCGCAGTAGAGGGCTTAGAATGGAAGGAGCGACAAATGGTTTTTGGGGAGCATGTCACCTCTAGGAAGCCCCTATGGTGCCAGAACAGCAAAAAACCCCACATGGCATACCATTTTGGAAACTAGACCCCTCGGGGAACATAACAAGGGGTAAAGTGAACCTTAATACCCCACAGGTGATTCACGAATTTTGCATATGTAAAAAAAAAAAAAATGTTTTACCTAAAATGCTTGGTTTCCCAAAAGTTTTACATTTTTAAAAAAGGTAATAGCAGAAAATACACCCCAAAATTTGAAGCCCAATTTCTCCTGATTCAGAAAACATCCCATATGGGGGGGTGAAAAGTGCTCTGCTGGCGCAAAAGCAAATTTTGCTCTGGGGGCATGCCGCATTTAGGAAGCCCCTATGGTGCCAGAACAGCAAAAAAAAAAAACACATGGCATACTATTTTGGAAACTAGACCCCTTGGGGAATGTAACAAGGGGTTAAGTAAACCTTAATACCATACAGGCGTTTCACTACTTTTGCATATGTAAAAAAAAAACTTTTTTTTTTACCTAAAATGCTTCTTTTCCCAAAAATTGTACATTTTTAAAAAGGGCAAAAGCAGAAAATACCCCCCAAAATTTGTAACACAATTTCTCCCGAGTACGGCGATACCCCATATGTGACCCTAAACTGTTACCTTGAAATACGACAGGGCTCCAAAGTGAGAGCACCATGCACATTTGAGGCCTAAATTAGGGATTGCATAGGGGTGGACATAGGGGAATTCTACTCCAGTGATTCCCAAACAGGGTACCTCCAGCTGTTGTAAAACTCCCAGCATGCCTGGACAGTCAGTGGCTGTCTGGTAATACTGGAAGTAGTTGTTTTGCAACAGCTGGAGGCTCCGTTTTGGAAACCGTGGCGTACCAGATGTTTTTCATTTTTATTGGGGAGGGGGGCTGTGTAGGGGTATGTGTATATGTAGTGTTTTTTACTTTTTATTTTTTGTTAGTGTAGTGTTTTTAGGGTACAGTCGCACGGGCGGGGGTTCACAGTAGTTTCTCGCTGACAGTTTGAGCTGCGGCAGAAAATTTGCCGCAGCTCAAACTTGCAGCCCGATACTTACTGTAAACCTCCGCCCATGTGAGTGTACCCTGTACATTCAGATGGGGGGGGGGGGGGCGAGAACATCCAGCTGTTGCAAAACTACAACTCCCAGCATGCGCTGACAGACTGTACATGCTGAGAGTTGTAGTTTTGCAACAGCTGTAGGCACACTGGTTATGTATCACTGAGTTTGTGACCTTACTCGGTGTTTCAAAACCAGTGTGCCTCCAGCTGTTGCAAAACTACAACTCCCAGCATGTACGGTGCATGATGTAAGGTGACTTCTGGGAGTTGTAGTTTGCAACAGCTGGAGGCACACCGTTCGTGAAACACTGAGTTAGGTAAAAAAAAACTGAGTTTCACAACCAGTGTGCCTTCAGCTGTTGCAAAACTACAACTCTCAGCAGTCACCGACAGCCAAAGGGCATGCTGGGAGTTGTAGTTATGCAACCAGCAGATGCACCACTACAACTCCCAGCATGCACTTTAGCTGTTTGTGCAAGCTGGGAGTTGTAGTTATACAACAGCTGAAGGTACACTTTTCCATAGAAAAAATGTGCCCCCAGCTGTTGCAAAACCATAAGTTTTACGCTCTAACTATTCACAGCATGCCCATAAAGGAATGCTGGGAGTTGTGGTGGTCTGCCTCCTGCTGTTGCATAACTACAGCCCATAAAGGAATGCTGGGAGTTGTGGTGGTCTGCCTCCTGCTGTTGCATAACTACAGCTCCCAGCATGCCCTTTTTGCATGCTGGGAGCTGTTGCTAAGCAACAGCAGGAGGCTGTCCCTCACCTCCTGCTGCTGCTCCGTCGCAGGACAGTCCCTCGCTGCCGCCGTCGCTCCTGGGGCCCCGATCCCAACAGGGATGCCGGGGATCGGGGTTCCCAGCACCCGGGGTCTTCTTCCCGCACCCGCTCACGTCCTCCGGAAGAGGGGCGGAGCGGGTGCGGGAGTGACACCCGCAGCAGGCGCCCTGATTGGTCGGCCGGTAAACCGGCCGACAAATCAGGGCGATTGTGATGGGGCACCAGGGCCACCTCACCCCTGCTGGCTCTGGCTGTTCGGGGCCATCAGAGACGGCCCCCATCAGCCAGTAATTCCGGGTCACCGGGTCACTGGAGACCCGATTGACCCGGAATCGCCGCAGATCGCTGGACTGAATTGTCCAGCGATCTGCGGCCATCGCCAACATGGGGGGGCATAATGACCCCCCTGGACGATATGCCGGGATGCCTGCTGAATGATTTCAGCAGGCATCCGGCTCCGGTCCCCAACCGGCTAGCGTCCTTAAGAGGTTAAAGGATTTAAGACATAATAAAACCATAAGTTTGAATGATAATGGTTTCAATGATAGAAGATCATTATCTTCCAAAAGGAGAAAATAAAGATAAAATGAAATTGACATCCCATGTAGATTGATATTTGGGTAAAGGCGGTCTCCTGAATTTTATACCTTTGAGTAACCTACAAATTAGTGGATGTTTACCTACGGGAATTGACTGATAAGGGGCATGGTAGAATGAGATGGCAGAATGGTTTATGTTGATAGTTCTATAGGCCTTACCTGAATCAAAAGAGGCGGATAGAAAATCTGAGTTATAGGTGCATGTATGGGAACCAGATCCCATTGAATGCACCAATCAGACCAAATTTTCCAGGCTGAACTGAAAGCAGATCTTGTGCCCGGGGCCCAAGCGTCCGAGAGAATATCTCTAGTTGATTGCGAAATTTCAGGATCTGATCCTGTTGTCCCGAAACAAGCCAGGCTATCAGGAAGAGAACTCCAGAATTTACAAGAGGATGTTGAGTCCCTGCAGGATCTTGAAGGATGAATTGATGAGATGGTAATATTTAAGGAAAGTCGATAATCATTCCTAATATTTGAGGGAACCATGATTGGGTCGGCCAACCCGGCGTTATTAATAGTGTTGCTCACGAATATTCGCAATTCGAATTTTATTCGCGAATATCGCATATTTGCGGATTCGCGAATATTCGCGAATATAGCGCTATATATTCGTAATTACGAATATTCGTTTTTTTTTTTTTCACAGTACACATCACAGTACTCATCCCTCTCTGCTTCCAGCTTGTGTGGTGTAAAGAAGGCTCTAATACTACTGTGTGAGACTGGTGTGCGAATATTCGCATATCGAAACTTTGCATATGATAATTTTCGCATATGCGAAGTTTTGCATATGTTAATTTTTGTATATACAAATTTTCGCATATGGTAATTTTCGCACGTGCGAATATTCGCATAAGCGAAAATAAAACGAGAATATTATGAATATGCGAATATTCGCGAATATGACGAATATTCGTCCATATATTCGCGAATATTCGCGAATTCGAATATGGCCTATGCCGCTCAACACTAGTTATTAATACCACTGTCGATCTCTGGGCTGTTATAAGATATAGGAGTCTTGGAATCAGAAAAAAAACGAGGAAAGGCATATAGAGTCTCTGGAGGCCAAATTTAGACTATACTATACATCTATGGCCTCTGCATCTGGTCGCCAACTGAAAAATCGAGGAATCTGTCAATTCAAATGGGAGGCAAACAAACCCAGATGAAGAGGACTCAAAGTGAATTGATTTGTTGAAAAACTAAGGGGTCTAGTCTCCAATCGCTTTAATCGAATAGAAAGCGGGAATTCCAATCTGCTACAGAGTTGGAGTGTCATGGAAGATATTCCGCTTTCAGGACAATATCCCTGTCCAAGCAGAAATGCCAAAATTCCTATTTGATATTGGCTAATAACTCCGGTTTGGTACCACCTAAGCGATTGATGTATTGCACTGCTGAAATGTTGACCAAGCATAATAGGATGCAACAGTGACATCTGTCCTTTGCGAAACTCTTGAGGGCAAAGGAACCAGCTAGGAGCTTCAAGCAATTGATATGAAGAACAGATTTTTCTTTGGACCATTTGCCTCCTGTGAAAAGATGGACGCATCAGGCACCCCAACCCAGATGATTAATTCAAACAAATCTTGAATGGAGTTGGGCTTTTCTGTTCCAGGCTTGAACATGTTCCAGCCACCATAAGAGTTCTTCCTTGGTATTGGAAGTAAGAGTTATTTAGTCTGAGTAACCCAATCCTTTTCTCAGATGATGGTCTTTCATATGCTGAAGGGCCCTGTAGTGTAAACGAGCTGGAAAAATTGCTTGAATAGGGGCTGAGAGGAGGCCTACTATTTGAGCAATGGAACAAAGAGATATTAGTTGTTTGTTTAGTATAGAATAAATTTCTTTCCTGATGGTTTTCAACCTCCTGGGTGGAAGACTGAGAAGAGCAGAAGATGTGTTGATTAGGAATCCTGAGAATTCTAAGGGTGGGTTCACACTACGTTTGTAGTGTACAGGTGCTTGATCCGGTTGGGACCCCAGACGGATCAGGCCCAAACCCCATTCATTTCAATGAGCCGACCGGAGTCAATCGCTGACTCCGGTTGGCTAATTTTTGCCCCGTATACGGTTTTCTGATCAGACCTAAAACCGTGGTATACGTAGTAAGGTGCATTTAGTGGGTGCAATCAGTCATAGGGAACACGGTCCTGGGTCCAATGAGGTAGGTACAAGAAGGTTGACTGCAGCACACCAGCGTATTTAATAAGAGATGTAGCTTTATTCCATGAATACAGTGATTTCTGATGTCTCACACCACCATTGTCAAGTCCCCAAGTCCAGACTTGACAATGATGGTGTATTAATGGAATAAAGCTACATCTCAAATTGAATAGGGTGGAGTGCTGCAGTCAACCTTCTTGTACCTAGAATATATATATAGATGCAAATCATAAAATGTTGCAGTTATACCTTTTTTTTATTGGACTAACAGAATTTTGTAGAGACAAGCTTTTGGGATTCCCCCCTTCATCAAGTCCAAAGCAAATCCAAGCTCACAAGCAGAATAGGCAGGTTACATCTCACAAATATGCAGGGGTTAAGACAATAGATGTGGAGAATTCACATTAAGATGGGCCATAAATTGTCCTGCTACAGGAACAATTTATGGCCAATCTTAGTGTGAATTCTCCTCTACTTTCTATTTTCATCTATGTAACCTGTGTCTTCTGTTCTGCTCATGAGCTTAGATTTGCTTTGGACTTGATAAAGGGAGGAATCCCGAAAGCTTGTCTCTACAAACTCACCGGACTAATACGGCTACTCAAATTTAATATATATATATATATATATATATATATATATATATATATATATATATATATATGTCTGTATCCCAATAAAGAATGGAGCTACAACAATCTCCAAAAACTTGCCAAATTTTATTATACATAATAGAAAAGATAAAAACATGAGGTATAACTCACAAAGACACACCAATAAAAACTTTTAGTGGGCTACAGAACATATGTAAATGCAAGTGCCAGTAATATAATATTGCACATAGACCATAGAAATAATTATTATAAACCTCGGACCAAATGTTATCTCTGAGGGAAACAACCTCCCGTCTAATAGTACCTTGCCCGAAGTTTAAGATGCAGTGTGTGCATAGGCGATGCACATAGCACACTGATGTTTATAATACTCAATTAGTGTTGAGCGGCATAGGCCATATTCGAATTCGCGAATATTCGCGAATATATGGACGAATATTCGTCATATATTTGCTAAATTCGCATATTCATAATATTTGCATTTTATTTTCGCGTATGCGAAAATTAGCATATGCTAATTTTCGCATGAGCAAAAATTTGCACGCCAGTCTCACACAGTAGTATTAGAGCCTTCTTTACACCACACAAGCTGGAAGCAGAGAGGGGGGATCACTGTGATGTGTACTGTGATAAAAAAAAAAAAAAAAACAATATTCGTAATTACGAATATATAGTGCTATATTCACGAATTCGCGAATATGCGATATTCGCAAATAAAATTCGCATTGCGAATATTCACGAGCAACACTATACTCAATCATATGCACTCACCCATAATGTAAAGATGTCTGTACGCCACCAAACCCCTACAGCCACTATTTCGTTCCTTCCTCAGGGTGCTTGAGTATTATAAACATCAGTGTGGTATGTGCATTGCCTATGCACACACTGTGTCTTAAACTTCGAGCAAGGTACTATTAGTCGAGAGGTTGTTTACCTCAGAGATAACAGGCAATTTGAATATGCAATTAACCAGAAATGAAAAAAATTAAAATAAATAAATATATATATATATATATATATATATAAGGAAAAGGATTAAGTAAGCAGAACACTGTATATACAGTGAAGTTTATAGGTGTGAGGTACTTATCTTGTTGAGGGAGCAGCAAGAAAAAGGAAGTAATTCACCTGTCACCTCTTTATATACCTTCTGTAAGATGTGCTGCTGATCGGTTATCTGTGATACCTAATTTACATATGGCAGTTTGTCAAAAACATATTTCTTTTTAACTGTTTGTATTATTAACCCTTAAGTTGCTGCTATTTGGAGTAGTAAAAAAAGAATACCATAATGCAAGCCTCCTCGTTATAAAATCTGAATTTTGCTTGTAAAATTCCCCTACGGTGACTTAGAAATTGTAAATAAAATATTAATTTAATTTAAAATACAAATAAGCCCCTACCCCAATAAATATTAAAATCCCCCCCCTTTTCTATTTTTAAATTAAAAAAAAAACTCCAAAAACATATTTGGTATCACAGCGTGCGGAAATTTCCAAACAATTATAAATGTTTGTAATCTGTGAGGTGAATGGTGTAAATATAAAAAAGAAAAGATTTAAAATTTCTGGATTTTGGTCACGTCCCATGCCATAAAAGTGTTATTTTATCAATCAAGCAAAGAGCACATAGATCAATGTGGTTCTATGGAACCACATTGATCTGTATGCAGAATCTAATGATCCTAAAAATCTACTAAGGGTGCTAAAATTGTAAAAAAAATAAAATAAAATAAAAAGTTGAATAAAAAGTTTAAAGAAACACCCATTAACCCCTTCCTTATTAAAAGTTTGAATCACCCCCCTTTTCCCAAATTCCATATAAAAAATATGTGCATAAATGTCCAAACTATAAAAATAGCGATCAAAAGGTCCCATCAAAACAAACATGGTCCTGATAAAAACTTCAGATCACGGCGCAAAAAATGAGCCCTCATACCGCCCCATATGTGGAAAAGTAAAAAAGTTATAGGGGTCAGAAGATGACAATTTTACACATACTAACTTTGGTGCATGTAGTTATAATTTTGTTTAAAGGGGTACTCCGGCACTTAGACATAGGCTTGCATTGAGGGGGCGGAGCGTGACATCACACGGGGTGGAGCCTTGACGTCACAACGCTCCTGCCCCGTGATCAACAGTAATCAGACCCGGAGCGAACACGCTCCGGGGACTGATTTTAACGGGGTGCTGTGTGCAAGATCACGGGGGTCCCCAGCGGCGTGACCCTCGCGATCAGGCATCTTATCTTTGGATAGGAGATTAGATGTCTAAGGGCTGGAGTACCCCTTTAAGTAGTAAAATAAAACCTATATAAATTAGGTATCCTTGTAATCGTATGGACCTACAATATAAAGATATGGTGTGATTTTTACTAAAAAGTGCACTGCATAGAAACGGAAGCCACCAAAATGTACAAAATGGCTTTTTTTTTTTTTTTTCAATTTTGCCTCACAAATATTTTTTTTCTGGTTTCAGCGTAAATTTTGCGATGTCATTATAAAGTACTTGGACTTCGATACAAATAAAGTATTTTCCTTTGCTAGGTCAATTAATAAATGTCCCCATTGAAAAAACAGGAACATACATCAGAGAACCGATTTTTGTACCACCGAGTCCAGCAGCTTGGAGGATAAAGGAAAAAAGAAAGGGAACAGTACAGAAAAACCCCAACAATCTGTGAATAGTGATGTAAGTGCTGCCCCTTTAGGCAAAAGACGAGAAGAGGGAGGACAAGGACTGGGAGAAAAAAGTCTGAGACAAAAACACAAAGCAGTGTCTTGGAAAATGTAAAGTCTGTATTGGACTTACCGAGTGACAGGAATCATAAATCTGTATGAAATAGATGAAGCAACTAAGTCTATTCTTTCTATGGGCTTGAATTCTTGTTTAGTGGAGGAATTCAATCAAGTGGCGTTTGAAATAGATTTATTCCAGGCTATATGGAAAATAGCCTTAAAAAGGTTTTTCTGCAATAAAGGTGATAATAAACAAATGAGATTAGAGGGTGAAACCCCAGTGAGCATTGGCCCGTTAGATTTCAGTGTTCTTAGTGAGGCCCTCCAGGTCAAATTAGACTGTTTATATACATTAATGGATTTGTTACAAAGTATTGCATATGATAGCTTGACCGCAACAGAAGTCCTGGAATTTACGGGAGGCACACAATCTACATTTTGCCCCCAAATCACGGCTGGCAGCGGACTCGATCTCTTCCAGAAAAAAATTCTGGAGGGGTCAAGGCACTGCGCCATCCTAAGGACCCTGACAACATCTCGAGGGAGGAAAAAGTGGCCTTGTAGAGACTGAAAAAAATGTGAAAATAAACTTATAAAAAAATTGGATAAAGGAGGGAATATAGTTCTTATGAGTAAAGATTACTATATAAAAGAGGCAAATCGCCAATTGAGTAATCCCCTCCATTATAAAAAATTGTCTAATAATCCCATTGTGGTTAAAAAAAAGTAGACTTCAGTCTCTCCTAAGAGTCCACTTTGAAAAAGGTGTTATATCTAAAAAGTTAGCAGAAAGACTCCTCCCAAAAGAACCTAGAGAAGCGGTGTGTTATTTCCTCCCTAAAGTTCATAAAACATTGGAGTCCCCACCTGGGAGACCTATCGTCTCTGGGGTGGGGACTCTAACGGAGTAGATATCACAATATATCGACTGGTTGTTGCATCCTTTACTCACAGAGATTCCAGCCCTTGGAAAAGACTCTAACGCTTTTCTCGAGTCACTCAAGGGTCTCCCGGTACCAGAGAATTGTATCCTTGTGTCAATCGACATTGAAAGTCTCTATACAAGTATATTACAAGCAAAAAGTATAGAGGTCATCAGGGGTTTTCTCGAGAGATCCAGGAAAAGCGAAAACTATATTGATTTCATTTGCGAGTCATTGAAATTTATCCTCTCTAGTAACTCATTCAAATTTGGCAACGACTGTTATACCCAAATAAGTGGGGTGGCATGGGGACCCCAGTGGCTTGTACTCCTGTAAAACCTGTATGTTGCGGGATTTGAGAAAAATTAAATTTTTTCGGATAACAATAATTATCTTAATTTATAGATGTAAAAGTAGGCATTATTAATGGAGAGGTAATCACTAAGGATTACCGTAAACCAACGGCCTGCAGCTCTTTCCTGCACTAGGGAAGCTACCATCGGAACACATTAAGAGGGCTGTCCCGTATGGACAGTTCCTCAGACTAAAGAGAATTAATAGCAGAGATGTAGACTTCCAAGTGCAAGCAAGAGAGTTGTATGCACGGTTAATTCAGCAAGGTGATCCCACCAATGTATTAGATGAAGCATTAAAAAGAGCTAATGGTATTCAACGAGGGACTCTTTTGAGAGGAAAGAGACTTTTGAATGAACCAGATAAACGTAATAAATATAAACAAAGGTTCTCTTTTTCATTTTCATATAGCCCAGTAGCCCAAAAGATAAAAAATGCCATTAATGATAACTGGTCCATTTTGCAGAATGATCTCGATTTGAGAGAATTTACGGTTAACAGACCCCTGGTCACCTTTAAAAAGTGCAGGAACTTTAAAAACATATTTTTTACACATGCTCTGATCTGTAGGGCCAGAGTCTGCACCTTTCAAGAGACTTCAACTTGTAAGGGCCCCCCTCTTTTCTTCTGTTTTACCTATTGATACAGTTGGAGTACTATAGGTGTTTGCTGATATGGGAAGCTGTTCGCACTTTGTGAAGACTTAATAGTCACCTGGATTTATTATCAACAGTGCCGATCGCTGTGTCTCATCTCTGCTCATTATAAAGTAAAATTGGTGGCGCAAAAAAAAAAAGCCCTCATATGGGTCTGAATGTGCAAAATTGAAGGGGTTAATACACACACACATATCTAGACAGGATTTAATTGCCACACATCACGCTAGTGGTATTACATGATGTCAGGCTGTGATGAACTCTGGATAGGCACTGGGGTAGACTATTACAAGCTCTGGACAGGATAATGGGAACCAGGTGAATCATAGACTGCGGTGCTGAGTTCATTTGAAATATAGAATCCAATACAAGTCCAAAATACAAGAAGACTGATCTATATAGTGCTCACCAGTTGTAGTTCGGCATAAATAACTGTACTTTATTCAAGCTTCAGTAGTCACATAAGAACGATTCACCTGGTTCAGTAAGGAAGAGAAAGCTGCCAAAACCACAAGCAGGAGCGTAGCTTAGGAACGACATAGTGTGATGCTTCATTTGGTTCATTTTTACCTTAATGACCAGGCCCCATTTTTCAAATCTGACCTGTGTCTCTTTAAGGGTGCGTTCCCACCTGGCGTATATGCAGCGTATTTCAAGCTGCGCAAAATTTGCTTCAGCAGCGGGAAATACGCTGTGTATCCCTCGCTCATTATACACACAGGGCTTTCCGGCGGCAGCCCTATGTGTGTAGTGAGTTTTGGAGGCGGGGCCGTGTGCCGGCGTGACTGTGATGCGTGGTCCGCCTGCAAAACTCACTGCACGCACAAGGCTGCCGCCGGAAAGCCCTGTGTGTATAGTTAGTAATACGCAGCGTATTTTTTGCTGCTGCCGCAAATTTTGCGCACCGTGAAATAATGCTATGTATACGCCAGGTGGGAACGCACCCTATGTGATAGTAATTTTGAAATGTTTTTTCTAAGCATTTTGTACTTTAAATTAGTGGCACATCTTTGTTGCTACAGGCAGCTTTTTTTTGTGAAAAACTCCAAAATATTGCGACATTTTCTAAATTTTTTAATGGCATTTACAGTACGGTAAAAATAATGTTGTCTTCATTCTGTCGGGCGTTATGATTATGGCATTTATTATGATTATGCAATACCCAATTTGGACAGCTTGTTTTTCCTTTTCACATACATTTTTTTTTTTTTGTATAGCGAAGTTCCGACAGCCATAACTTTATTTTCCGTCCGATTGCATTGTGTGAGGGCTTATTTTTTATGATGCATTACTAAGTCAGAAAAATGCATTATATGTATGGCAAAATATGTAATTGTGCAATTTTGTGGGGCAAAATTTTTTCAATGTTCCCAATACGGTAAAACTGAAATGATTACTTCAGTCTATGGGTCGTTATGATTCCATTGATACCAAACTTGGATGTTTTTTGTTTTGTTTCATTGACTTAAAAAAATTGAAAATGAAAAAACAAATACCATATTCTGACCCCTTTTACTTTTTTATTTTTTCATCTTCGGAGCTTTGTTAGAGTTTATTATTTGCGCCATGAGTTGTAGTTTTTAATGGTACCAGTGCAGTTCTGGCTTTTTGATCCCCTTTTTATTTCTTTTTTTCTTGTGATGTGATGTGACCATAAATCGTAAATTTTGATTTTTTTTACGTTTATTCAGTTCACCGCGTGGGATAATAAACGTTTTATTTTCAAAGATCGGACATTTATGCAGATGGTGATTCCAGATATGTAGTGTTGTTTTGTTTTTGTTTATTTTATTACAATTTTATTTTTCGTTAATGGGAAATGCTGATGATTTATATTGGGGGAGGGGGGTTATATATTTTTTAAATCTTTTTTTTTTCCCTTGCTGGTAAGCAAATAGAGGCAGGACCTAATGCATTTTTTACTTTTTAAACGCCTTAGGGACATGCAACATAAATGTACACTGCCGCAGCGAGTAAGTTCACAGACAGCACTGTACATTTACAGTGCCTATGACTCCCCAGCTGTTGCAAAACAACAAACTCAAGCATGTCCTCATTGTCATGGCATACTGGAAGTTGTAGTTGTGGTAGCCCTTGGGGGATGTATGGTAGTGGTGGTATGGTAACGGTATATGAGGGGTTAATATTAACCCTGTCACTCGTGACGCCAGGGTGAGGGCTGGTATTATTGAGGTATAGCTTCGGCCTATCGCAGCCCTTCCCAGAAGCAACAGGCGTATGCAAATAATGACTGAAGGTCCACATTGGAGTTAAACTTGAACTGAAGTAAACTTTACTTTACTTGCGGTACATTCAGAATACAGTAACAGTGTCTGTAATACATTTGTATAGACTTCACTGATTGACAGTTGCTGTGGACCTTGCGTCTTTTGCAGGTTAATAGAATCAAGGTAATTGGTGCGTGGATCCATCCGGATTTAGGGGTAGATTAGGTCCGGTAGTCACGTAGAGTGTTTGCGGATTGATACACTCTATAACTATAATTGTTCAGCCTTTGCCGCAAGGCTCAGGCCTAACTCACTGTGATTACTGCTGTACAGGTCTTCTCTCATCAAGAGCACAGGAGCAAGAGAGCTAAAATGGCTGTCGCGTCCCTTATATTGACAGGGGGCGGAGCCTAATTTGATAGGTCCAAGGTCAGCTGTCACTCACCGTCACACAGGCTTCTGGGTGATCATCTGACTTCCTATACACATAGTAAAACCAAAGCGAGGCTAGAAATACCAAAGTGAGGCCTGGAACGCATCCAGAGTGAGGCTTGGAACACATCACATGACCCGAAGGCCCTGCTATGCCATAGAAACAAGTAATTAACCATTTCTTTACATATATTATGCTATTTACATTAACCTATGCATAAATTACTAATTATATACTAGAATAGAGGCGACTAGGGGTAGATTGGATTAATAGGAATCCCTACGTCCTAGGGACTCTGGCTATGGGGACCCATAAATAAACAGGTACCGTATAGAATGCGGTACTGGGACACCACATAGTTTTGCTAATGCCAGGAAGTCAAAGGTAGGGGACTGCTTTGTTAGGGGAAAAACTACAACCCTCACTGTACAAGTCCCCACTATCAGGGCATGCTGGGACTTGGAGTTTTGCTAATGATAGTGGGTGGAGGAGGTGGTGGAGAGATGTGCGGCGGGGCTACATGAGCAGCAGAGAGATGTGGGCAATGTAAGCGGAGGGAGAAGTGTAGAGGGAGATGTGTGGTGTGGGGGCGACAGGGAGATGTGCGGCTGGCTGATGTGAGTGGCGGGAATTTAGTGGTGCAGGTGGTAGGGAGCATATTCCTTCTTTCTGCGCTCCACAGTCCGTCAGTGGAGGTGAGATGCTACTCTTCCACACTCCGTGCCAAGCCTGAAAGTCTGAAATCTTCTGAGACTGCTGCTAGGCATGGAGAGTGGGGCAACAGAGAGGCTGACAACTGACAATTGCATCTGGTGTGCCTAAGAACCGTATGCCACCACGTAACCTTAAAGATACCGTTGTCTTTACGTAGCGGTAGCAATGATTAAAAAAAACACAGAGGCAGCCTGAGATCTGGGGCAATGGGCCTTACATTGGTAGCCCCCCCTGGCAGTTTCACATGTAACATAGTTACATAGTTCAAGGTTGAAAAAAGACCGGAGTCCATCAAGTTCTACCTATAACCCTAATGAGTCCCTACTGAGTTGATCTAGAGGAATCTGGCAGAGAATTCCACAGTCTCACTGCTCTTACAGTAAAGAACTCCAGTCTGTGCTGGTGTAGAAACCTACTTTCCTCTAAATGTAGAGGATGCCCCCTTGTTATAGATACAGTCCTGGGTATAAATAGATCATGGGAGAAATCTCTGTACTGCCCCCTGATATATTTTTACATAGTTATTAGGTCTCCCTTAACCTTCTTTTTTCTAAACTAAATAACCCTAATTCTGATAATCTTTCTGGCTACTGTAGTCCTCCCATTCCCCGTATAACCTTGGTTGCCCGTCTTTGAACCCTCTCCAGCTCCACTATATCTTTCTTGTACACTGGTGCCCAGTACTATACACAGTATTCTATGTGTGGTCTGACTAGTGATTTGTACAGTGGTAGAATTATTTCCTTATCGTTGGCATCTGTGCCCCTATTGATGCACCCCATGATTTTATTTGCCTTGGCCGCAGCTGCCCGACATTGGTCACTACAGCTAAATTTACTGTTAACTAAAGTCCTTTCACATCATTCGTCCCAAGTGTGCTCCCGTTTAATACATAATCCGAGCCAGAATTTTTCCTCCCCATGTGCATTACCTTAGCTGCCACTTCTCAGCCCAAACCTCCAACTTATCCAGATCCAGATTGTAACAGTGCTCTATAGTGTTTACCGCTTTACAGAGTTTAGTATCATCTGCAAAGATTGCTACTTTACTATTCAACCCCTCTACAAGGTCGTTAATGAATATATTAAATAGGACAGGACCCAAGACTGACCCCTGTGGTACCACACTAGTAACAGTCACCCAATCAGAATAAGTACCATTAATAACTACCCTCTGTTTCCTATTGCTGAGCCAGTTACTTACCCACTTACACACATTCTCCCCCAGCCCAATCTTTCTCCTTTTATGCACCAATCTTTTATGTGGCACTGTATCAAATGCTTTGGAAAAATCCAGATGTACAACATTCAGCGATTGCCCCTGGTTAAGTCTGGAGCTCACCTCCTCATAAAAGCTGATCAGGTTAGTTTGACAGGACCGATCCCTCATAAAGCCATGCTGATATGGAGTCATTCATTTATTTTTATCAAGATATTCCAAAATAGCATCTCTTAGAAAACCCTCAAACAATTTACATAAAACAGAGGTTAAACTAACAGACCTATAATTCCCGGGGTCACCTTTTGTCCCCTTTTTAACCCCTTAAGGACCCATGAAGTACATGTGCGTCATGAGTCCACTCCCGTTCTATAACTCAGGGCCACGGCGTGGCCCCGCATCATAGCGGGTTGGGCCCAGCCTCTAACAACGCCCGTGGCCCGAGGCCAATAGCCTGCAGCACTGATCGCGGTGCCGCGCGCTATTAACCCTTTAGACGTGGCATTCAAAGTTGATCGCCACGTCTAAAGTGAAACTAAAACTTTGCCGGTTAGCTGAGGGAGCTGTTCGGGATCGCCGTGGCAAAATCACGGCATCCCGAACAGCTGTTAGACACGAGGAGGGTCTCCTACCTTGCCTCCTGGTGTCTGAATGCCGAATGACTGCTCAGTGCCTGAGATCCAGGTTTCCTATGAGAAACCATTGAACGATGTAAAAGATCAGTGTGTGCAGTGTTATAGCCCCCTATGGGAGCTATAACATTGCAAAAAAAAAAGTGAAGAAAAAAACCTTAAGGACCTGGCCATTTATTTGAACATCTGACCACTGTCACTTTAAACATTATTAAAGGTGTTATCCAGGAAAAAACTTTTTTTTATATATCAACTGGCTCCAGAAAGTTAAACAGATTTGTAAATTACTTCTATTAAAAAATCTTAATCCTTTCAGTACTTATGAGCTTCTAAAGTTTAGGTGGTTCTTTTCCGTCTAAGTAATCTCTGTTGACACGTGTCTCGGGAACCGCCCAGTTTAGAAGAGGTTTGCTATGGAAATTTGCTTCTAAACTGGGCGTTTCCCGAGACACGTGTCATCAGAGAGCACTTAGACAGAAAAGAACAACCTTAATTTCAGAAGCTCATAAGTACTGAAAGGATTAAGATTTTTTAATAGAAGTCATTTACAAATCTGTTTAACTTTCTGGAACCAGCTGATATATAAAAAAAAGTTTTTTCCTGGAATACCCCTTTAATTATGGGATGCTTTTACCTTTCATTCTGATTCCGAGATTGTTTTTTTCGTGACATATTCTAGTTTATGTTAGTGGTAAAATTTTGTCGATACTTTAATCATTTCTTGGTGAAAAATTCCAAAATTTGATGAAAAAATTGAAAATTTTGCATTTTTTTTTTACTTTGAAGCTCTCTGCTTATAAGGAAAATGGATATTTCAAATACATTTTATATTGATTCACATATATAATATGTCTACTTTATGTTTGCATCATAAAGTTGACATGTTTTTACTTTTGGAAGACACCAGAGGGCTTCAAAATTCAGCAGCAATTTTCCAATTTTTCACCAAATTTTTAAAATCGGAATTTTTCAGGGACCACTTCACTTTGGAAACTACACCCCTCACAGAATTTAATTAGGGGTGCAGTGAGTATTTACACCCCAGTGAGTATTTACACCCCATCTGTCAGACACCTGTGGGGCATAAATGCTCACTGTACCCCTTATTACATTACGTGAGGGGTGTAGTTTCCAAAATGGGGTCACATGTGGGGGGTCCATTGTTCTGGCACTATGGGGGCTTTGTAAACACACGTGGCCTTCAATTCCGGACAAATTTTCTCTTCAAAATCCCAATGGTGCTCCTTCTCTTCTGAGCATTGTAGTGCACCCGCAGAGCACTTTACATCCACATATGGGGTATGTTCTTACTCAGAAGAAATGGGATTACAAATTTTGGGGGGCTTTTTTCTGTTTTCCCTTGTAAAAATGAAAAATTTAGGGTAACACCAGCATTTTAGCAAAAAAAACTTTTCTTCTCATTTTCCCATCAAACTATTTTGTCAAAGACCTGTAGGGCGTAAATGCTCACTATACCCCTTGTTACGTTCCGTGAGGGGTGTACTTTCCAAAATGGGGTCACATATGGGTATTTATTTTTTTGTGTTTATGGCAGAACCGCTGTAAAATCAGCCACCCCTGTGCAAATCACCAATTTAGGCCTCAAATGTACATAGTGCGCTCTCACTCCTGAGCCTTGTTGTGCGTCCGCAGAAAATTTTACGCCCACATTTGGGGTATTTCCGTACTCAGGAGGAATTGCGTTACAAATTTTGGGGGTCTTTTTTTGCTTTTACTGCTTGTCAAAATAAAAAGTATGGGGCAAAACCAGCATGTTAGTTAAAAAAAAAAAAACATTTTTACACTAACAGGCTGGTGTAGACCCCAACTTTTCCTTTTCATAAGGGGTAAACAGAAAAAAGCCCCCCAACTTTGTAGTGCAATTTCTCCCGAGTTCGGAAATACCCCATATGTGACCCTAATCTGTTTCCTTGAAATACGACAGGGCTCTGAAGTGAGAGAGCGCCATGCGCATTTGAGGACTTCATGGGGATTGCATAGGGGTGGACATAGGGGTATTCTACGCCAGTGATTCCCAAACAGGGTGCTTCCAGCTGTTGCTAAACTCCCAGCATGCATGGACAGTCAGTGGCTGTCCAGAAATGCTGGCAGTTGGTGATTTGCAACAGCTGGAGGCTCCGTTTTGGAAACACTGCCGTACGATCCGTTTTTCATTTTTATTGGGGGGACAGTGTAAAGGGGTGTATATGTAGTGTTTTACTCTTTATTTTGTGTTAGTGTAGTGTAGTGTAGTGTTTTAAGAATACATTCACACTCGCTGGCTTTTACAGTGAGTTTACCGCAAGGAGTTTGTGCTGCGGCGAAAAATTTGCCGCAGCCCAAACTTGAAGCATAAAACTAACTGTAAACCTGCCTGTGTGAATGTACCCTGTACATTCACATGGGGGGGGGGGGACCTCCAGCTATTTCAAAACTACAACTCCCAGCATGTACAGACAGACCGTGCATGCTGGGAGTTGTACTTTTGCAACAGCTGGAGACACACTGGTTGGAAAACCTTCAGTTACCTAACTCAGTATTTTCCAACCAGTGTGCCTCCAGCTTTTGCAAAACTACAACTCCCAGCATGTACTGATCGCCGAAGGGCATGCTGGGAGTTGTAGTTATGCAACAGCTGGAGGTACACAACTACAACTCCCAGCATGCCGAGACAGCTGTTTGCTGTTTGGTCATGCTGTGATTTGCAGTTTTGCAATAGCTGGAGAGCTATAGTTTATAGAGACCACTGCACAGTGATCTACAAACTGTGGACCTCCAGATGTTGCAAAACTACAAATCCCAGCATGCTCAGACATCAAACTGCTATGTGGGCATGCTGGGAGTTGTAGTTTTGCAAGATCTGGAGAGCGACAGTATAGAGATCATTGTGCAGTGGTCTCAAACTGTAGCTCTCCAGCTGTTGCAAAACTACAAATCCCAGCATGCCTAAACAGCTCTCTGGGCATGCTGGGAGTTGGAGTTTTGCAACATCTGGAGGGCTACAGTTTTGAGACCACTCTATAGTGGTCTCAGACTGTAGCCCTCCAGATGTTGCTAAGCAACTCACTGGCTTCCGTATGACCCACGGATCTGCGTCGCCGTCCTCTTCTTCCGTCGATCGTCACCCGCTGCCGCCGTCGATCATCGCCCGCTGCCGTCGCCGATGGGTGAGTGGACTTCGGTGCCGGTCCTGTGTTGTTTCCCCGTTCTGCCCCGCCTATTGTGGGTGGACAGGATGGGGAAACCGAAAGTAAAGCCCACCGCCCCCGATCTGCTATTGGTCATCGCGTCTTGATGATCAATAGCAGGGATAGGAGGGGTGGCACCCCTGCCACCTCACTCCTATCGCTTCAGGGGAATCGTGGGTGTCTTGGACACCCGCGATCCCCCTTCTATTCCGTGTCATTGGGTCACCATAGACCTGAATCGGCGCAAATCGCAAGTGTGAATTCACTTGCGATTTGCGCTGATCGCCGACATGGGGGGCTCTGATGACCCCCCTGGGCATTTGCGCGGGGTGCCTGCTGATCCGGTTTAAGCACCAGAGAACCCCTTTAACTTCAGAAGCTCATAAGTACTGAAAGGATTAAGATTTTTTAATAGAAGTAATTTACAAATCTGTAGCAAAAATATTTACCCAAAACCTCAAGGAGAGTGTATGAATTTAAGATAATTAATAGAACAGACCGTGCTTCAATTAACAGTTGTGTTTATTACAATATCACATTAATAATAAAAATTGTGGTAATATTAAGAAGATCCCCTCACAGGGCCCTATGGGGGGATCTAAATGTACAATAAAAAATTTTATAAAATAATTACTGATGACACTAATGTTATAAAAAAAATGCATATACAATACAATAGGTCCGTTGCTGTTCGGACCAGCTGCCATCACCACCGGCAACATCCAATCTCCATATCTTTAGTCAGCGCTTGCCAGCTCAAAGCCTATAGACTTTCATTTGCTCTGCTGGAACTATTAATATTGCTTTATTCAGAGGATACCGCAACTCTGCCATACTTCTTATACTAGAGGACAATACTGTAACATTGTTTCTTATTAACTGCCATTGATTCTTATTGAGAAATAATCTTGATACTGATATTGATGAATTTGTATTATTCTATAGTGAACCATTTATTGTCAGATATATTTATATCTACGAAGTGAACGCACATTAGTGTCATCAGTAATTATTTTATAAAATTTTTTATTGTACATTTAGATCCCCCCATAGGGCCCTGTGAGGGGATCTTCTTAATATTACCACTATTTTTTATTATTAATGTGATATTGTAATAAACACAACTGTTAATTGAAGCACGGTCTGTTCTATTAATTATCTTAAATTCATACACTCTCCTTGAGGTTTTGGGTAAATATTTTTGCTACTGAATTCTTTCTTTATACACCTAGGGTATAGGTGCTCACCCAAATCTAACCTCGGACTAGTGTACTAATTGTGAGCTGCACTTACCTTTTTCTTTTCTATAATTTACAAATCTGTTTAACTTTCTGGAGCCAGTTGATGTATAAAAAAAAAACAAAGTTTTTTTTTCCTGGATAACCCCTTTAACTGCTCTTGAAACGATCTTATCTGAAACTGATCTAATCGAAATGAAGCTCCTGCCCATCTGACTATTCAGAGAAAAGTGCAGATAGTTAAATAGTAAAATCTCTATATATAGGGTAGAATGAAAATTCCCCAAAAATAAATATAGCAATGTAATCAGGGTACAAATTGTTATGAAAAAACAACAAATGTATTTTCTTCTATTGACCACAGGTCTTCTTTAAATAATTGTTTTCATTTTAAAATTGCTATATTTTGAAGTAGAACGGCAAACATTCAAACCTGTGGAAAATAGATAGAAAATAAATAAATGGCTGATCAAGAACAAAAAAAAAACAAACATTTCTTGTCTCTAATGACAATATATCACATACAGAAATAAGCTACATGTTTAAATGTCTGTACTAGTGACATCTAATTTCCGTGTTTAATGAATCATAACTGTAAACACATTTTCAGAATTGATTATAAAACTGTTGCAGAATAACATGAGGCAAATGGAAATAGAGACGTTCATTGTTGTGTTCATTAAAGGGGTACTCCGGCCTTGGATAGGGGATAAGATGTCTAGGACCGGAGAACCCCTTTCATAACAATTGTTACACAAATCAGCCATAGGTGGTAGGTAAATTGTTACTTGCATCATTATTAAAGTAAAGGTTCTGTTTCCTGTGTAAAGTTTATGAAATAACACATATACCCAGGAAGTGAATGCACTAACAGCATCAAGGCTGTAAGTGCCTCATACAATGTCAAGTTTGATCATATTGATTATTATAGTAATAATAGGGTAAACACTGAAAACGTAATTCTTGAAAATGCCGATTACAAACTATTGACTGGGCAATTATAAATAGCAACATATAGCAACAGGTTTTGTTTTTATCTCTGTAACAATGATTGAATCAGACCTAGATGTTTGTGACATGCATTCAGATTTCCCAAAACATGTCGCCCCATGTCGGCGATCGGCGCAAATCGCAAGTGAATTCACACTTGCAATTTGCGCCTATTCCGGGTTATACGGGTCTATAGTGACCCGGTGACCCGGAATATAAGTGGGATTGCGGTTGTCTAAGACACCTACGATCCCCCTGAAGGGATAGGAGTGAGGTGGCAGGGGTGCCACCCCTCCCATCCCTGCTATTGGTGGTCTAGAAGCGACCACCAATAGCGGATCGGGGGCGGGGGGGGGTAGACTTTTGTTTTTGCCGTCCTGCCCACCCACAATAGGCGGGGCAGAACAGGGAACCGAAGGGGACCGAACGTCGAAGATCCACTTACCCCTCCGGAGGCTGCGGGCGACGGTGATCGGCGGGCGGCATGTCATGCGGCAGAAGAGGACGGCTCACTGGATCCTACGGAAGCCGATAAGTTGATCTGGAGGGCTACAGTCTGAGACCACTATAAAGTGGTCTCTACACTGTAGCCCTCCAGATGTTGCAAAACTCCAACTCCCAGCATGCCCAGACAGCTGTTTGGGCATGCTGGAATATGTAGTTTTGCAACTGCTGGAGGGCTACAGTTTGAGACCACTATACAATGGTCTCTAAACTATATCCCTCCAGATCTTGCATAACTACAACTCCTAGCATGCCCACATAGCTGTTTGCTGTCTGGGCATGCTGAGATTTGTAGTTTTGCAACATCTGGAGGTCCACAGTTTGGAGATCACTGTGCACTGGTCTAGAAACTGTAGCCCTCCAGATACTGCAAAACTGCAAATCCCAGCATGCCCAAACAGCAAACAGCTGTCTCGGCATGCTGGGAGTTGCAGTTGTGTACCTCCAGCTGTTCCATAACTACATCTCCCAGCATGCCCTTCGGTGATCAGTACATGCTGGGAGTTGTAGTTTTGCAACAGCTGGAGGCACACTGGTTGGAAAATACTAAGTTAGGTAACAGAACCTAACTGAAGGTTTTCCAACCAGTGTGCCTCCAGCTGTTGCAAAAGTACAACTCCCAGCATGCACGGTCTGTCAGTGCATGCTGGTAGTTGTAGTTTTGAAACAGCTAGAGGTTTCCCCCCCCCCCCCATGTGAATGTACAGGGTACTACAGGTTTACTACAGGTTTACAGTAAATTTCCTGCTTCAAGTTTGGGCTGTGGCAAATGTTTCGCCGCAGCGCAAACTCCTAGCGGGAAACTCACCGTAACCTGCCAGTGCGAATGTACCCTAAAAACACTACACTACACTAACACAAAATAAAGGGTAAAACCCTACATATATACCCCCCTTACACTGTCCCTCCAATAAAAATGAAAAACGTATTGTATAGCAGTGTTTCCAAAACGGAGCCTCCAGCTGTTGCAAAACAACAACTCCCAGCATTTCTGGACAGCGACTGACTGTCCAGGCATGCTGGGAATTTAGCAACAGTTGGAGGCACCCTGTTTTGCAATCACTGGCGTAGAATACCCCTGTATCCACCCCTATGCAATCCCTAATTTAGTCCTCAAATGCTTCTTCCCTTCTGAGCCCTCTACTGCGCCCACCGAACACTAGACATACACATATGAGGTATTTCCTTACTCGAGAGAAAATGGGCTACAAATTTTGGGGGGCTTTTTCTCTTATAACCACTTGTAAAAAAAAAACTGGGTCTACAAGAACATGTGAGTGTAAAAAATGAAGATTTTGAATTTTCTCCTTCACTTTGCTGCTATTCCTGTGAAACACCTACAGGGTTAACACACTTACTGAATGCCATTTTGGATACTTTGAGGGGTGCAGTTTTTATAATTGGGTCATTTATGGGGTATTTCTAATATGAAGGCCCTTCAAATCCATTTCAAAACTGAACTGGTCCCTGAAAAATTCCGATTTTGAAAATTTTGTGAAAAATTTTAAAATTGCTGCTGAACTTTGAAGCCCTCTGATGTCTTCCAAAAGTAAAAACATGTCAACTTTATGATGCATACATAAAGTAGACATATTGTGTATGTGGATCAATGTATTATTTATTTGGAATATTCATTTTTCTTATAAGCAGAGAGCTTCAAAGTAAAAAAAAAATGCTAAATTTTAAATTTTTTCATCAAATTTTGAAATTTTTCACCAATTTTTCAACAAGTATTGACAAAATTTTACCACTAACATAAAGTAGATGTTACTCCGAGCGCTCCGGGTCCCTGCTCCTCCCCGGAGCGCTCGCAGCGTTCTCCTCTCTGCAGCGCCCCGGTCAGACCCGCCGACATTCACGATGGGGATGCGATTCGCATAGCGGGACGCGCCTGCTCGCGAATCGCATCCCAAGCCACTTACCCGTCCCGGTCCCCGGCTGTCACGTTCTGGCGTGCGCGGCTCCGCTCTCTAGGGCGCGCGCGCGCGCGCCAGCTCTCTGAGGTTTTAAGGGCCAGTGCACCAATGATTGGTGCCTGGCCCAATCAGTCTAATTAGCCTCCACCTGCTCCCTGCTTATTTAACCTCACTTCTCCTTTCCTTCCTTTCCGGATCTTGTTGCCTTGTGCCAGAGAAAGCGTTTAGTGTTGTCCAAAGCCTGTGTTCCAGATCTTCTGCTATCGTCATTGACTACAAACCTTGCCGCCTGCCCCGACCTTCTGCTACGTCTGACCTTGCCTCTGTCTAGTCCTTCTGTCCCACACCTTCTCAGCAATCAGCGAGGTTGAGCCGTTGCCGGTGGATAGGACCTGGTTGCTACCACCGCAGCAAGACCATCCCGCTTTGCGGCGGGCTCTGGTGAATACCAGTAGCAACCCTAGAACCGGTCCACTGACACGGTCCACGCCAATCCCTCGCTGACACAGAGGATCCACATCCAGCCTGCCGAATCCTAACAGTAGAATATGTCCTGAAAAAACTATCTCGGAATCAGAATGAAAGGTAAAAGCATCCCAGAGTTGAAGTGACAGTGGTGAGATGTTCAAAAAATGGCCGGGTCCTTAACCCCTTAACGACGAAGGAGGTAAATGTACGTCCTGGTGATGTGGTACTTAACGCACCAGGATGTACATTTACGTCCTAAGCATAACCGTGGGCATCGGAGCGATGCCCGGATCATGCGCGACAGGTCCCGGCTGTTGATCGCAGACAGGGACCCGACGGTAATGGCGGACACCCGCGATCCAGCGGATGTCGCCATTAACCCCTCAGATGCCGTGATCTGCAGCATTGCGGACACTACAATGGATGATAAGATCGCCCACAGCGCTGCCGCGGCGATCCAATCATCCTGCACGGCAGCCGGAGGTCCCCTCACCTGCCTCCACTGTCTACCGGGAGTCTTCTTCTCTTATCTGCCTTCCCGCAGACCAGAGCAGAAGATGACCGATAACCCTGATCAATGCTAAGTCCTATACATAGCACTGAATAGGATTAGCAATCGAATGATTGCTATAAATAGTCCCCTATGGGGACCATTAAAGTCTAAAAATAAAAGTAAAAAAATTAAGTAAAAAAATTTGAAAAACCCCCTCCCCCAATAAAAACATAAATTGTCCCATTTTCCCTATTTCACCCCCAAAAAGTGGTAAACAATATTTTATATACATATTTAGTATCGCCGCGTGCATAAATATCTGAACTATTAAAATAAAATGTTAATGATACCGTACGGTGAACAATGTGAACGTAAAAAAAAAAAGTCCAAAATAGCTGCTTTTTTATAACATTTTATTCCCAAAAAATTTATAAAAAATGTGTTAAAAGTTTTATATAAGCAAATATGATATCAATAAAAAGTAAAGATCATGGCGCAAAAAATGAGCGCTCATACCGCCGCTTATACGGAAAAATGAAAAAGTTATAGGTCTTCAAAATAGGGTAATTTTAAACGCACTAATTTGGTTAAAAAGTTTGTGATTTTTTTAAGCGCAACAGTAATAGAAAAGTATCTTATCATGAGTATCATTTTAATCGTATTGACCTGAAGAATAAATCACACATGTCATTTTTACCGTAAATTGTACAGCGTGAAAATGAAACCTTCCAAAATTAGCAAAATTGCGGTTTTCTTTTCAATTTTCCCACACAAATAGTATTTTTTTGGTTGCGCCATACATTTTATGGTACAGTGAGTGATGGCATTACAACAGACAACTGGTCGCGCAAAAAACAAGCCCTCATACTAGTCTGTGGATGAAAATATAAAAGAGTTATGATTTTTTGAAGGCGAGGAGGAAAAAAACGAAAATGTAAAAATAAAATTGTCTGCGTCCTTAAGGCCCAAATGGGCTACGTCCTTAAGGGGTTAAGGTATATTTGGGCTGGGTCCTTAAGAAGTTAAAGGGGTTATCTGGGATTAAAAAAATTATAAAATAAAACAAAGCTATTGTCTTCAAAAAAAGCGCCGCACCTATCCTCAGGCTGTGTGTGGTATTACAACTCAGTTTCATTCACCTCAATGTAACTGAGCTTGCAATAACACATACAGACTGAGGACAAGATTAGAGAGGTCTCATTTTTCTGATTCTAGCTAACCCCTTTAAATGTTTCAGGAAGATACCAGATAACAGGAAGGTCTATTAGTGGCATACCTAACCTTTTTTTGTGAGGTCTGGTGTGGTAAAAAATTGGAGAATCACTGGTAGAGAAGGATCTGGGTGTACTTGTAGATCATAGACTACAGAATAGCATGCAATGTAAATCAGCTGCTTCTAAGGCCAGTATGATATTATCATGTATCAAAAGAGGAATAGACTCCAGGGATAGGGACATAATACTACCCATTTATAAAGCATTGGTGCGGCCTCACCTGGAATATGCTGTCAAGTTTTGGGCACCAGTTCATAAAAGAGATTTCCTATAGCTGAAAAGAGTACAGAGATGTGCAACTAAACTAATAAGGGTCATTGAACATCTTAGCTAAAAGGAAATATTAAAAGAATTACATTTGTTTAGTCTTGAGAAGAGATGTTTAAGGAGGGATATGATCAACATAAATAAGTATATGAATGGCCCATACAAAAAATATGTGGGGAAAAACTGTATCAGGTAAAACCTCATCAAAAAACAAGGTGGCACTCCCTCTGTTTGGAGAAAAAAAGGTTAAAGGGGTACTCCAGCGAAAAACATCTTATCCCCAACTTAAGGATAGGGGATAAGATGTCTGATCGTGGGGGTCCCACCACTGGGGACAACCGCGATCTTGGCTGGGGCACCCCAGACAGTGGTGCATGGAGCGAACTTTGCTCCGTGCTGAATGACTGGTGATGTGGAGTGGAGGCTTGTGACATCACGGTCATGCCCTGATCGTGATATCGCGGCCACGCCCCTCGATGCAAGACTATGAGAGGGGGCGTGACGTCTGACCCCCGCAGTCTCTCCTTCAGCACCCCTGTTTCTCAGCTGCACAGAGCGAGGATCGCTTTGTGGCTGATGATGGGCGATGCAGGGGACGGAGTATCATGATGTCATGGCCCCGCTCCTCATGACATCATGCCCCACACCCTCAATGCAAGTCTATGGGAGGGGGCGTGACAGCCACCATGCCCCCTCCCATAGACTTGCATTGAGGGGACAGGAAGTGACATATGTATTTTGACGCCTTTACATTTTCTAACATTGCTATGTGTGTTTTCCATTTACAAAATTTCTTGTTGGTGAATTGCGTCAAAACAATCCTAAAGGCTGAAAATTGCACCAAAGATCGATTGGCGCAAATGATGAATTACTGACCGTGATCACACACAGGACCGTGCGATTTTGAGAAAGTTTAAAAAATGACAGTGGAGAGAATGCGCTAAACTTTGGAGCAAAAAGACACTGCGCCAAATAATTGCACCAAAGTTTCTAAAAAAAAAAACTCATTAATCTGTTGATAAATACCCCCCATAGTGTATACTCATTTCCAGTTACACTTTAGTAGTTGAATCATATTCTGCAGAACCTTCTAAATATGGCATCAGTTCCTAATTCTTTTACATGTTATGCTATTACACGTCCACTCACCTCTGAGTAGAAAGGATCTAATGTGACATTAGAAGGTATCATATGTAGAAAACTGTCATTCAATACTTTTCCTTGCCATTTGGTTGTATAGTCTAAAATGAGGGTCAATCATATCTTGGGGTGATATGACACATGTTCTCTAATACTGTATTGAAAACACAGTTCACTACACTTTTCTGCAAAAGAACAAAAAAAAACATATAAACAGTTATGTACATTTTGTTTTTGTTTACAATGGAAGTCAATGGTTTACATATGCAAGCACAGCCACTTGAATACACCTTGGGTAAACACAAAATAAGGTGTAAATAAAGCCTTTCTTTAACAGTGCAAGGCTTTGTTCACACTTTTTCCATTGGAATTCCCCATGGAGATTTCACAGCAGCATCCCATTGTATTCAATTTCCGCTCCAGATGTTTCTGGCATGAAAATTCTGATTCCACTGTCCGCAGAAAGAATTCACCTGTACATTCTTTCTGAGGACTCCACACAGAATGCATTGCCATCTATGAGACGGCACATTCCTGTGTGGTCTTAGCGCTGGCATGTTTTGCCGGTGCCTGCAGTCTGTGGAACGCCTGTTCGTCCGCAGTCTGTGGAATGTCCGAATTTTTGTATAAAAAACCGAAAGATATTAGTTCTGATTTACTTAGAGTCGAGTGTAGTTTTCTTTGTGGGTTTTGGTTTCATACAGGTATTTTTCCACAGTATTTACTAATGTTTCCCATGTTTTGCACTTTTCTACATTTTGCTTTTTTTACAACTGCTCTGAGCTGTGGGGTTTTCAGAGCTCAAATCCACCACATTTTCTGTGGAAACTGTCATAAAAGGGGGACAGGGGGATAGTGAGCTCTAACTGTCCCTACAACAGCTGTCCCTTGCCCATCCTCCCTAAACGACAGATCGACAACCAAGAGGATGGACCCTATACTACGCTAAAGTGCATGGGCATAAGAGTTGAACAAAACAAACCAACAGTACATGTCGGGGAACAAGTCAGGAACCCAACAGGAATACTACAAAGTTACAAACAAAATATGCCAGGCAGGATAAAGCATACTAACAAACAGTTCAAGAACCAGGATAGAGATTAATGGCAGATTTGATAATATGAACAAAACTAGATATGAGGATAAGTATACAGCAGACAAAACGAGGAGATGCAGGGGATGAACAGGTTAACTGAATGTCAGAACATTAAATGAGTGAAGAAATCAAGAGCACTGTTCACACTGGAGTTCGAACAAGGATTACACTAGACACACCACTAAAATCATACAGGGGCAACAATACTAAAGCCAAATAGGCTCCTAGCTAGCAGGCACACTGAACAGTGTGAACAGGATACTGGCCCAGGAGGAAACAAAAATGCTAAATACAAGCAAACACAGGAACAGACACAAGACGCAAGGCTCACAACAAGATTCTATCCTAGGAGATCCAGGATCAAACAAGGTCAAAACAGGACTGAGAAACGCACAATGTGAGCACGGCTTTGGAAACACAAAGCAGAACAAACAATACAAGAATACTAAAACCGGACAAAGGAACCAAAACAAAGCAGGCTAAAATCTTTGTTCACTATGTCTGTCTGAGCACATGTGAGTTTTTACCATGGTTATCTGTCCTGTTTGATACAACAGGACAGATAACCATGGTAAAACTCACATGTGCTCAGACAGACATAGTGAACATAATGCCAACATAGTCAGAGTACCAGGTGTTACCAGCCAAGAGCAGTACCTGAAGAGGCCTTATATATCCTCTGAGTAGCATTTCCCAAACCAGGGAGAATAAACACAGAAACTGTTTAGGCATAAACATAAAGTTTGAACAGGACCTAAAGCAGAAAAATGCTAAATACAGATAAACAGATATTACAGAAACCTTAGTAAATATGCATTTTTTTTTAAATGCGCCCCTTTTAAGCTACCATGCCCCCTTTTCCAGTGAGCATGCCCCTTTTTCCAGGTTTGGAAAAAGGGAGATTTGGTCAGGTTTTTACATTTTTTGGCGCAAATTCTGGTGCAGAAACAATTTGTGGCGCACAACCCAACAAAACAGGGCAGGTTTACAGTAGTAATTCAGGGCCATTATCTCTTTTTTAGCGATTATGTGTATGTGTAGGCCTGGCTAGCAGAAGTAGGAAGAATGGTGGCCTGGTGGTAGTTGTAGCCAGTGGACTGCAGGGGTGGTGCACTAGTGTTAGGAGGTAGTGGTGTACTAGGGATACTTGTTAACTCTCCCATAGAAGTCAATTAGTCTCATCTTGTTTATTGTTTACAATGTCAATGTAGCTGTAAAGCGTATCTCTAAATATTGTTAACAAAGCAGAGCAGATGTTCAGGTTATAGGACTACCTTCGCAATAACATACACAAATAAAATAATAAAAAAAACCACTATCAACAAATAGAAACTGATTAGAAAAAAAGAACATGTTGTACTATTTGGCTTGAAACAGTAATTTTAGGTGAAAAGTTCACATTCATTTACAAGTTAAAACAATATGTACACTAATATAATATAATTTAGTCATATTAATATAGAGAACACTGATGAACTTAGTATAATTGTGATAGTTGATTGTAGTTCAGGAGGATCTTTTTTTGCCAAGTTTTCCTCGGCAGCTTCTTTTCATCTTTCCTATAAGTTATTCTATTATCTATTATTCTTATTTCACACCGCTATATTACAGACAAGAGTTGTGCAGACCCATTATATGGTGAACCTAAACTGTGGCTGTGCTTCTTCAGGTATTTCTTCAAATATTTCGTCATACCACACCAGACGGATAACCCTAAGCAGGTACGAAAGCTCGCCATGTAATATCAATTCATTTATTTTTGTTAGCCATTGACCCTTTAACCCCTTAAGGACACAGCCCATTATGACCTTAAGGGTCAGAGCATTTTTTGCACATCTGACCACTGTCACTTTAAGTTTATTTTGAAACTCAACCAATAAGACATGGATATTTTAAAATATAACTTTTACTTGATTTTTGTAAAAAAAGACAAACAGCATCAAGAGTGACAAATACAATAAATGATCGAATAAATAACACCTAAGCATACATATCCTCAGCAGTTTTCTAATTTCGATACTTGTTACAAGGTGAAATCTTGATATAAGCCTGTTGGCTTATTATGGGGAGGGAAGAGGGGTACAGGTGAGTGCCCTAGACAATTAAATGTCCCTACCTATCCTAGACAACGTTCCCTAACTAATATAAGTGTGGATAGGGGAAGGATATATGTAAACCACAGTCAAATGGACATCAAAGTGGTAATGAAACGTGCAAAATTTCTCATACTTCTTATCCTACGCATTCCTCCCATCTCATATAAATGGGTTCATCAGGGTGGAAGGAGAAATTATGAACAAGAACCGGATAATGTTAAGCAATGTGCTGAAGAAAAGATAAAGGAAAGTGATAAAAAAAGATGGTCATTCACAGTCACCGTCACAAAGTCAGGTCAGTCACCAATGGTTCTGGAAGAATAGATGTGGTGGACGAGTCTATTATTCATATGCAAAATATCAGATACAATATTAGCAATATTTAGTCAAAACACCAACACTTTAAGATACTAAGATCAACACATATATATCAAGGTTGATGAATATGTCACTCTGGTGGCAACCTTATATAGTAGAAGTCAAATGGCTAAGAGATATACAATCAAGGTTGAAGATGGTTCAAGGACTACTTTATAGGTGACTACCCCACCAATAGGAGTCTTCGAAAGTCGGTGGATGTACACAACATATGACAACATTTTGGACAAGGATGCGGTGCAATTGCCTCTTAGAGGACCCAGATAGCTGGAATGCCTAAAAAAGGTATGGGCCAGTGTAATTTGAGTGCCCGGTGATGGATGGAGGGCAAGCGCTGATAATGTGGGTAGTGACCGGATCCTGTCACTTTCAGCATTAATAGCTCTGGGATGCTTTTCCTAATCATTCTGATTCTGAGAATGTTTTTTCGTGACATATTTTACTTTATGTAAGTGGTAAAAATGTCGATCCTTGCATCCTTTCTTGGTGGAAATTTTTTTAACTTTGAAGCTCTCTGCTTGTAAGGAAAATAGACATTCCAAATAAATTATCTATTGATTCACATATACAATAGGTCTACTTTATGTTTGCACCATAAAGTTGACATGTTTTTACTTTTGGAAGACATCAGAGGGCTTCAAAGTTCAGCATCAATTTTCAAATTTTTCACAAAATGTTCAAATCTAGATTTTTTTTCAGGGACCAGTTCAGTTTTGAAGTGAATTTGAAAGGCCATCATATTAGAAATACCCCATTAATGACCCCATTATAGAAATTGCACCCCTCAAAGTATTCAAAATGACATTCAGAAAGTTTATTAACCCTTTAGGTTAGCAGGAATAGCAGCAATATGAAGGAGAAAATTCTAAATCTTATTTTTTACCCTCACATGTAACCCAATTTCTCTTGAGTAAGGAAATACCTCATATGTGGATGTAAAGTGCTCTATGGGTGCACTAGGGGGCTAAGAAGGGAAGGAACGACTATTGGATTTTGGAAATTGAATTTTGCTAAAATGTTTTTGGGGGGCATGTGGCATTTAGGAAGCCTCTATGGTGCCATAACAGCAAAATAAAAAAATAAAAACACATTGCATACTGTTTTGGAAACTACACCCCTCATGGCACATAACAAGGGGTCCAGTATACCTTAACACCCAAGAGGTGTTTGATGATTTTTCGTTAAAGTCTGATGTCTTTTTTTCACTAAAGTGCAGTTTTTTCACCAAATTTACCATTTTTTACAAAGGGTAATGGGAGAAAACACCCCCCAAAATTTGTAACCCCATTTCTTCGGAGTATGGAAATACCCCATGTGTGGACGTAAAGTGCACTGCAGGCAAACTACAATGCTCAGAAGAGAAGGAGTCATATTTGGCTTTTGGAAAGCAAATTTAGCTGAAATGTTTTTTGGGGGCATGTCCCATTTAGGAAGCCCCTATGCTGCCAGGCCAGCAAAAAAAAAAAAAAAATTATAATCAACATGGCACACTATTTTGGAAACCACACCCCTCAAGGAATGTAACAAGGGGTGCAGTGAGCCTTAACACCCCAAAGGTGTTTGATGACTTTTCATTAAAGTCGGATGTGTAAATGAAAATTTTTTTTAAAATTTTTTTTAAACTAAAATGCTGGTTTCTGCTTTGCGGGCAAACTACAATGCTCAGAAGAGAAGGAGCGCCATTGAGCTTTTGGAGAGAATTTGTTTGGAATGGAAGTCGGGCACCATGTGCGTTTACAAAGCCCCCATGGTGCCAGAACAGTGGACCCCCCCACATGTGACCCCATTTTGGAAACTACACCCCTCACGAAATGTAATAAGGGGTGCAGTAGCATTTACACCCCACTGGCATTTGACAGATCTTTGGAACAGTGAGTTGTGCAAATTAAAAATTACATTTTTCATTTTCATGGACAACTGTTCCAAAAATCTGTCAGACAGCTGTGGGGCATAAATGCTCACTGTACCCCTTTGTAAACACACGTGGCCTTCAATTCCGGAAAAAGTTTCTCTCCAAACCCTGATGGTGCTCCTTCTCTTCTGAGCATTGTAGTTCGCCCGCAGAGCACTTTACATCCACATATGGGGTATATTCTTGCTCAGAAGAAATGGGGTTACAAACTTTGGGGGATTTTTTCCTATTTTACCTTGTGAAAATGAAAAATTTAGGGTAACACCAGCATTTTAGTGAAAAAAATTTTTTTTTTTTTCATTTTTCATTGTTAAGGCTCACTATACCCCTTGTTATGCTCTGTTAGGGGTGTAGTTTCCTAAATGGGGTCACACGTGGGTATTTATTTTTTGCATTTATGTCAGAACAGCTGTAAAATCAGCCACCCCTATGCAAATCACCAATTTAGGCCTGAAATGTACATAGTGCGCTTTCACTCCTGAGCCCTGTTGTTCGTCCGCAGAGCATTTTACAACTACATATGGGGTATTTCCGTGCTCTGGAGAAATTGCGTTGCAAATTTAGGGGTCTTTTTTTCCTTTTACCTCTTTTGAAAATGAAAAGTATTTGGCAACACCAGCATGTTAGTGGGAAAAAAAATATTTTTTCACACTTACATGCTGGTGTGGACCCCAACTTTTCATTTTCACCAGAGGTAAAGGTAGAAAAAGCCCCCCCAAATTTGTTAAGCAATTGCTTTCGAGTACTGAAATAACCCATATGTGGCCCTATACTTTTTCTTTGAAATACGACAGGGCCCTGAAATGAGAGAGCGCCATGCGCATTTGAGGCCTATATTAGGGATTTGCATAGGAGTGGACTCGGATGCAAGCACTACAATTGCCTCCCCTATCAAAAATATTCTACGCCAGTGATTCCCAAACAGGGTGCCTTCAGCTGTTGCTAAACTCCCAGTATGCCTGGACAGTCAATTGCTGTCCGGAAATGCTTGGAGTTGTTGTTTTGCAACAGTTGGAGACTCTGTATTGGAAACACTGCTGTACGAATCGTTTTTCATTTTTATTGGGGGGAAGGGGGGGACAGTGTAAGGGTGTGTATATGTAGTGTTTTACCCTTTATTTTGTGTTAGTGTAGTGTTTTTAGGGTACATTCACATGGGCGGGGATTTACGGTGAGTTTCCCGCTAGGAGTTTGAGCTGCGGCGGGAAATTTGCCACAGCTCAAATTTGAAGCAGGAAACTCACTGTAAACCCCCGCCCGTGTGATTGTACCCTGTTCATTCACATGGGGGGGGGGGCAAACCTCCAGCTGTTACAGCTGGGGGATGTAGTTATGTAACAGCTGGAAACATGCAACTACAACTCCCAACATACTCCCAATACACTGTTTGCTGTTCGTGCATGCTGGGAGTTGTAGTTTTGCAAGATTTAGAGGGCCGTGGTTTAGAAATCACCACACAGTGATCTCCAAACTGTGGCCCTCCAGATGTTACAAAACTACAAATCCCAGCATGTCCAGACAGCAAACTCGCTGTCTGGGAATGCTGTGAGTTGTAGTTTTGCATCATCTGGAAGGCTACAGTTTAGAGACCACTGTATAGTTGCTAGACAACAACTCACCGGCTTCCGTAGTCAGCAGGATTACCGCACCAGGGAGAAGATCGCTACCCGCCGACGGTAAGTGACCTCCGGTGCTGTTCCCAGCACAGTTCCCCCGCTCTGCGAGGACTACAGTGGGTAGGCAGAGTGGGGGAACTGAACTTTAACCTCCCCCGCCCCGATCTGCTATTGGTTGGTTGCTTCTGACCGACCAATAGCAGGGATAGGAGGGGTGGCACCACTGCCACCTCACCCCGGCCCCCTTCAGGGGGTGTCTTGGACAGCAATGATCCCTCTTATTTTTCGGGTCTCCGGAGAACCGTATGACCAGGAATCGCCGCAGATTTGACCAGCGATTTGCGGTGACATTGGGAGGTCTCAGGACCCCAATGCGTTGTCACGGGAGGCCTGCTAAATGATTTCAGCAGGCATCCTGGTCCAGTCCCCTCCCGGCGAGCGGCGGGGACCGTAATTCCCACAGGCATACAGGTATGCCCTGGGTCCTTAAGTCTCAGGGAGCCAGTGTGTAACTGTACGCCCTGTGTCCTAGACGGGTTAATTAAAGAACCTGTTTTGACCTTATTGACCAAACCCCATGCTTCTTTACGTGGTAATAACTTTGGAATGCTTTTACCAAGTCAAGCCATTCTAAGATAAATTTTTTCCCTTTTCACAAAAAATCAGGTGTTGTCATGTTCCAAGAGCCATAACTTTTTTATTTTTTGTCCAACCGCATTGTGTAAGGGCTTTGTATCTGTGGGATGAGCTATACTTTTTACTGGTATGTTTATGATACATGCTACCTTTTAATCATTTTTATTCCTCATCTTTGACCAAAAGTAAAAATTCCTGCACTTTTTTTTACAACGTTTAACATGTGCCATAAATAACATTAGTACAAGTTGTTACTAACATGACGATACCTATTATTATGTATGGCTGGACCTCACAGGCTTCTCTATTTGGCAGACCGGAGACCATTGTCTGCTATGACAGCCAATGAGATGCCGTAATCACATTGCAGGGTTGCTGATGGGGAAAAGGGGGAGCCCCTTCCTCTGTCAATCCTATAGATGCAGTGGTCATTACTGACCACAACATCTATGGGGTTAAAATTGCCAATCTCGGTCTCTGCATGTGCAACGTGTCCCACAAAGCTGAAATAGACAGAACATATGGGTACATCCTGTCGCGGGAGTGTACCTGCTGAAAGTATGTACCCATGCATGCATACGGTTTTATGGAGGTATTCTTTCCTAGAAGCAATGTTTTACCAGGGATCATATGTTGCTTCAGGGATAACGTATACTGGGCAAAGCAGTGCTTACAATTCTATTATAATTAACAGTCATCAATCAATGGGCAGACAATTTGAGGTACATGAACACAGCCTAAGGTATCACATAAATAAAATATTACATCCTGGTTATCATTTAAAAAGGTGTACTACTTATTGTGATATTAAGAGAACAGGGTCAGAATCTCATTATATTCTTATTAATTATACTATTTCATCACTGCTTTCTTATAGATCTTTTTTGGCTGTCAATGTTCCTATTTCTGACCATGTTTCAAGTAGTAATCATCATGTCTTCTTCTGATAATAGTGAAGTGGGTACTTGAATCAAGAGTTTGGTGTGTCATGGTCTTCGCAAGCAATTATGAAAATATATTGAAGTGGGTGAGAACATATTGAAGGCAGCCTGTAAAAGGTGATATTGTTTTGACAGAGGATGAGAAAATGGGCTAACTGTACAGCTGGTATAGTGATATTATATCTGTCAAAGGTTACACATTACTACGTAAGATGCAGAAAAGACTGAAATATATTAAATATGCTGAACGATCACATAAACAAGATAATCATGGTGCATGATAATTTGTACAGCCATGGGATCTGCCATTCATATCATTTAATTAGAAGTGAGAATGTTAGCACTTGTTTACCAATAACCGGTCTTAAATACTATCTGTCACCAGATACTCCTTTATGTACAAAAAGTTTTGCTTGTTTACATAGTGAAACTTTGTAAAGCTTGTAAAAACAGTAGGTTTGTCAGAAAGTATAAAAGTATCATCAAGAGTTTTGCTCCTTCATGGGCCAACTTTCCTTTGCAACTTGTCGACTGCCAAATGGCTAAAAACCTCGAATGCCCTTGCAAAATCTGCAGCTGCATAGAAATGATGCTGCTGCAGGAGAGGAGTGCCTACTTTCACTTTTCTCTTTTCTTTTCAGATTTTACATGCACCTAAAAAATTGTGTCAAGTAATGAACGGGGGAACTAGTTAGACAGTGTTGCAACTGTGCTAAAGGATAAATCACGACTATATCTGAGACTGTGATCTGGGAAGATTAAGAACAATGCACTGTAGAACACAACACTTAGTAATTATAAAAATAATGAAGGAGTGTTGGGTAAATAATGCCTTCTAGTCCTTGGAAATCATATAAAACAGATGCACAATGGAAACTATTAAAAATTAAATACTTTACCAATAGTACAAGATTTAATCAAAAGATTGTTGTTCTGCCGTCATTGTTCTGTCACTATTCAGAAATGGAGCAGTGAGTGGCACCTGTTGCCATTATTGGTGATATTGTGGAATGGTGTTTGACTTATGTTTTAATATTTTGCTTTTTAATATACAGAGTTAAATTGCTCGCTATTGGCTATTCATATTTACCATGACCAGTTGGTTCACATACTGAACATTAGACTGCAGGTCCATAATCTTAAAGGGGTTATGCACCATAAGGTAATTTTAGTACGTACATACCAGACAGTAATGGACATGCTTAGGAAGTATCTGCGCTTGTCTTGGGGCTAAATGGCCATGTTGTCAGATTACCATAACAATGTGGCTAGCTTTTTGTGAACTGGTATTTCCTGTTTGACACACATCAGCCACCCCACCCATTGAAACATAAATGAGCTGCATCCATTCAAAAGACCTGTGGTTTTCAATCAGCTGTTGCATTAGTTGCAGACTGATCTCTCTCCCACCAAGCAATCCCACCACCCATTGAAGCAGACAGGCTCCCTGTCATCAGCTGACTAGTAATTCAAGTCTCGGCCGCATTGCAACCTGGGAAAAATCTGAGACAACAGTCATTTTGTATGCTGGTAAAAATAAATATTGGAGTGAAAACCACAGAAGAATTGTGAGAAAACCGTCACACACAGGTACAGACACTATATTATGAACTACACTAACTTTACAGCCCCTGTAGCATAGTCAAATAAAAATAAAAAATCCTGGAATACCCCTTTAATAATAGTTACATGAATACACATATTAGAGCCATCAGGGTTGATATTGTAATATATTGTAAGTCTTGCCATAAGGGCCCTGTGGCTAGACTATTTGTTATGTATTTTCTATGCTATACTATGGTTAATTTTTCTTTTAATTAATTAAATAATCTTTTGATTAAATCTTGTACTATTGGTATAGTATTTTATTTTCAATAGTTTCCATTGTGCATCGATTTTATCTGGTGGCAGACTGAGGACTGGTAATTTTAGTTTTTTCTGTATTTTTTTCAGTATTTATTTACACTTTTTTTGGGGTATAAGTGTATATACAGTTAACCCCGTCTGATTTTTGTTGTGAGCTGCACAATCAATGAATTCCCTTGTAAACCATAAACCTGAATATGGAAGCCACAGTCGAAAGACAGCTGCAGTGGATGGGGGCAGTTGACTATGGTTTATCTTTTATTTTTACACCACATTTCAATAACAAAATCATTTGTGTAGTCAAGATAACCCTTTAACCTTTTTCCACTGAAGTCAGTTCTGACCTTTGTGGCAGAGCATTTTTGTTTGTTTTTTTCATCCCCATCTTCTGACAGCCATAGCATTTTTTTTGTCAGTGTATAACTTATTTTAGAGGGCATACTGTTGCACTGGTGTCTATCCAACAACCTCCTGCAGGAAATCAAACTTCTGTGTTCAGCATGGTAATGGGATCTTGTCTTTATCCATAACCTACCTTTAGATTTATGCCAGGCAGCATTCCACCCTTAACCATATGTTGATTCAGATCCTGATATAGTTTCCCATAGCCCTAGTAGTTTTTTAGTGTTGCTCGCGAATATTCGCAATTCAAATTTTATTTGCGAATTTGCGAATATTCGCGAATATAGCACTATATATTCAAAATGATGAATATTTTTTTTTTTCTTTTCACAGAACACATCACAGTGATCATCCCTCTCTGCATCCAGCTTGTGTGGTCTAAAGAAGGCTCTAATACTACTGTTTGAGACCGCCGGGCAAATATTTGCATATGCGAATATTCGCTTATGCGAATATTCGCGAATATTGATCATTCCCTTCTGCTGCTTCTATCAAGTTACACTGGTATACTTGCTATAAAGTTCATACATTTTCACATATGTAAATTTTTGCATATGCGAATTTCCACATATGCGCATTTTCGCATTTACGAATTTACGCATACGCAAAAAAAAATGCAAATATTACGAATATATGCGAATTTAGCGAATATATGATGAATATTCGTCCATATAGTCGCGAAATATTGCGAATTCGAATATAGCCTATGCCGCTCAACCCAATAGTTTCTGGACATTGCCTTCTTCTTTAGGGGTGAATGTCTGACATAACCCCAGCTCTTAGAGCACCTCTATTACCAGGCCTATGTGTTGTCTGCCCCTGTAATTTTCCCTTTTGAGGAAACTGAAACACACACTACTATAAGAGGAACCTGACTCATATTTTCCAATCTTTTACGAGGCCCACACAGTGCCCTGTTTAATCTTTTTTGCTGCATAACACCCGACCCCAACCCATCCTTTGTTACTCCAGAACTTCACCATCTTTTGTGAGTTTCTATCCAGTCTGTGGTCCAAAGGGGGAGAGAGGTAATATACCATTTCCTGACAGGTTATGCTGCATCATTCTTATCAGTTCAGGGACAACCTACATCATTCCATACAGGTGCCCTCTAACCTTCCTACCCACATGGTCAAGATGCTCCTCCTAGAGCTTACAGATTTGAGGTCATTTAATTATCCAACAAAGTAAATCTTGTTTCCCATAGTCATTTTGCTTATTATTGTCCATTTTTTACTTTCATGTTAACCCCTTAAAGACCCGGGCATTTTTTGCACATCTGACCACTGTCACTTTAAGCTGTCCGGAAATGCTGGGAGTTGTTGCTTTGCAACAGCTGGAGGCTCCATTTTGGAAACACTGCCGTACGATACGTTTTCATTTTTAATGGGGGAGGACAGTGTATGGGCATGTATATGTAGTGTTTTACCCTTCATTTTGTGTTAGTGTAGTGTTTTTAGGGTACATTCACACGGGGGGGGGGGGGGGGGGTTATGGTGAGTTTATCACTAGTGTTGCTCGCGAATATTCGCAATTCGAATTTTATTCGCGAATATCGCATATTCGCGAATTTGCGAATATTCGCGAATATAGCGCTATATATTCGTAATTACGAATATTCGTGTTTTTTTTTTTTATTATTTTTTTTTTTTCACAATACACATCACAGTGATCATCCCTCTCTGCTTCCAGCTTGTGTGGTGTAAAGAAGGCTCTAATACTACTGTGTGAGACCGGTGTGCGAATGTTCGCATATGCGAAAATTTGCATATGCTAATGTTCGCATATGCGAATTTTCGCTTATGTAAATTTTCGCATACGTTAATTTCCGCACATGTGAAAATTCGCATATGCGGAAATAAAACAAGAATATTACGAATATGCGAATATTCGCGAATATGACGAATATTCGTCCACATATTCGCGAATATTCGCGAATTCGAATATGGCCTATGCCGCTCAACACTATTTATCACTAGGAGTGTGCGCTACGGCGTTGAAGCAGGAAACTCACTGTAAACCCCCGTCCGTGTGATTGTACCCTGTACATTCACATGGGGGACAAACCTCCTGCTGTTGCAAAACTACAACTCCCAAAATGACAGGCAGACCGTGCATGCTGGGAGTTGTAGTTTTGCAACAGCTGGAGGCACACTGGTTGGGAAACCTTCAGTTAAGTTCTGTTATCTAACTCAGTATTTTCCAACCAATGTGCCTCCAACTGTGTAAAAACTACAACTCCCAGCATGTACTGATTGCCGAAGGGCATGCTGGGAGATGGAGTTATGCAATAGCTGAAAGTACGCAACTATAACTCCCAGCATGGCGAGAAAGCCGTTTGCTGTTCGTGCATGCTGGGAGTTGTAGTTTTGCAAGACTTAGAGGGCCACAGTTTAGAAACTACTGCACAGTGATCACCAAACTGTAGCCCTCCAGCTGTTGCAAAACTACAAATCCCAGCATGCCCAAACAGCAAATAGCTGTCTGGTCATGCTGAGAGTTGTAGTTTTGCAACATCTGGAGGGTTACAGTTTAGAGACCACTGTATAGTGGTCTCCAAACTGTAGCCCTCCAGATGTTGCTAGGTCGCACCAGGGAGCCAGCTGCACATCATTACCGCCCGCTGATCACCGCCACCGATCATCGCCTCCACCACCGATGGTAAGTAACCTCCCGCGCGGATCACCGACAGTTCCCCCGTTCTGCCCATACTACTGTGGGTGGGCAGAACGGGGAAACCAAACTTTAACCCCCCCGCCCCCGATCTGCTATTGGTCGGTCGCTTCTGACAACCAATAGCAGGGAAAGGAGGGGTGGCACCCCTGCCACCTCACTCCTATCCCTTCAGGGGGATCGTGGGTGTCTTGGACAACCCCGATCCCCCTTATTTTCCGGGTCACCAGAGACCCGTATGACTCGGAATCGCCGCAAATCGCGTGTGAATTCACCAGGGTCTCAAGACCCCCCTGGGCATTTGCACAGGATGCTTGCTGATAGATATCAGCAGTCATCCCGGTCTAGTCACCGCCAGACGCGCGGCAGGGACCGAAGTTCCCAGGTACGCCCTGGGTCCTTAAGTACCTGGGCGTTAGGGCGTACCTGTACGCCCTGGGTCCTTAAGTGGTTAAACTAGGTAAATTATTTACTTTAAAAAACATGTTTTATGCTTTTACTGACTGATGGCTATTTCAGTTTTACTATCAAAATTCTAAGATGTAAAAAAAATTGTCCTTTAAAATCTGCAAGTTTCAGAAAAATTCATTGCAAAGTAATATGACGGTAATAATAATATAAGTAATATAATATTTCATGGAAAGCAATAAAAAACAGACAGAATAAGATATGCAGTCTTCCTCCGACCTATCATATACGTACAAGTGCAGAGTCACCACTGTTTAATTTTCCTGCTTTCCTATAAAAGTGATACAGTATGTGTTAGATTGCTTCATATATAAGAATCATACTGAAATAGAGTAATGGCTTTCTAACGCTAGACTGCATAGCAACTGATTTCTCTAGTCCAGTTTTTCTCTTCAACACAAATATATTTGCACAGCATCGCGCTTTATAATCTTACTAACGTCAAAATAATTTTTTGCCCACCTAGTCACCTTTATTAAAAAAAAAAAAAGGAAAGAAATGTCATATAAGACTTAACTAGATTTCAGGGATTATATGCGTTCAGAGATGTACATCACAATGTTAAAATAAATCATCTACAGTGAATAATAGACTATGATTCAAATATCAAGCCTCACCTATACGCACGACTCCCAGGGCTGCAAACTTGATAGTCCAGATAACTCATCCAAATATCACAGCCAATGTTTTTATCGACAAATTAAAAAAACTAAAATCATAGCGATGACAAAGAATAAACTATGTGTACCATAAGGAACACATTAGAATCATATGCTGTAAACCATATATATATATATATATATAAATATATATATATATATATATATATATATATATATATATATACATACATATAGCGGAGACAAATTTGCAAGCTAAGTGCCTCACTATTTCATAGTTTCACATTTTCATCTATTACACCATAGCTGTATAGCTCTCCATGTTTTAACTGCATATTCCTGTTTCACCTATATCCTTGTGCTGGCAGTGTGCTGCTGCATTCTTCTGTTGCTGTATATCTAGCCTAGTAGAGTGCACCTGTAGGCCAGGTCCATTTAATAGTTTGGTATCAACTAAAGTGCTGGCTGACTTATTCTTTGTCTGTATTGCACATACGGGGGAGTGGCTACCTCCATGTTGGCCTTGCACCCCCCCCCCACCACCTCTATCAGGAGTGTATATAAGGTGTCTTGGATGTTCCAGACCCTGCCATGCTTACTGAACTGTTCACACAGAGGCATATTCACAGTGCAGGGTCCGTCCCAATGAGGCCACCTTATCGCGGTGGGACGGTCCAAGCTATTTGACTGCCGGCGGAGACAAATTTGCGAGCTAAGTGCCTCACTATTTCATAGTTTCACATTTGCATCTATTACACCATAGCTGTATAGCTCTCCATGTTTTAACTGCATATTCATGTTTCACCTATATCCTTGTGCTGGCAGTGTGCTGCTGCATTCTTCTGTTGCTGTATATCTAGCCTAGTAGAGTGCATCTGTAGGCCAGGTCCATTTAATAGTTTGGTATCAACTAAAGTGCTGGCTGACTTATTCTTTGTCTGTATTGCACATACGGGGAGTGGCTACCTCCATGTTGGCCTTGCACCCCACCCACCTCTATCAGGTGTGTATATAAGGTGTCTTGTATGTTCCAGACCCTGCCATGCTTACTGAACTGTTCACACAGAGGCATATTCACAGTGTAGGGTCCTTCCCAATGAGGCCACCTTATAGCGGTGGGACGGTCCAAGCTATTTGACTGCCGGCGGAGACAAATTTGCGAGCTAAGTGCCTCACTATTTCATAGTTTCACATTTGCATCTATTACACCATAGCTGTATAGCTCTCCATGTTTTAACTGCATATTCATGTTTCACCTATATCCTTGTGCTGGCAGTGTGCTGCTGCATTCTTCTGTTGCTGTATATCTAGCCTAGTAGAGTGCACCTGTAGGCCAGGTCCATTTAATAGTTTGGTATCAACTAAAGTGCTGGCTGACTTATTCTTTGTCTGTATTGCACATACGGGGGAGTGGCTACCTCCATGTTGGCCTTGCACCCCCCCCCCCCACCTCTATCAGGAGTGTATATAAGGTGTCTTGGATGTTCCAGACCCTGCCATGCTTACTGAACTGTTCACACAGAGGCATATTCACAGTGCAGGGTCCGTCCCAATGAGGCCACCTTATCGCGGTGGGACGGTCCAAGCTATTTGACTGCCGGCGGAGACAAATTTGCGAGCTAAGTGCCTCACTATTTCATAGTTTCACATTTGCATCTATTACACCATAGCTGTATAGCTCTCCATGTTTTAACTGCATATTCATGTTTCACCTATATCCTTGTGCTGGCAGTGTGCTGCTGCATTCTTCTGTTGCTGTATATCTAGCCTAGTAGAGTGCATCTGTAGGCCAGGTCCATTTAATAGTTTGGTATCAACTAAAGTGCTGGCTGACTTATTCTTTGTCTGTATTGCACATACGGGGAGTGGCTACCTCCATGTTGGCCTTGCACCCCACCCACCTCTATCAGGTGTGTATATAAGGTGTCTTGTATGTTCCAGACCCTGCCATGCTTACTGAACTGTTCACACAGAGGCATATTCACAGTGTAGGGTCCTTCCCAATGAGGCCACCTTATCGCGGTGGGACGGTCCAAGCTATTTGACCGCCGGCGGAGACAAATTTGCGAGCTAAGTGCCTCACTATTTCATAGTTTCACATTTGCATCTATTACACCATAGCTGTATAGCTCTCCATGTTTTAACTGCATATTCATGTTTCACCTATATCCTTGTGCTGGCAGTGTGCTGCTGCATTCTTCTGTTGCTGTATATCTAGCCTAGTAGCGTGCACCTGTAGGCCAGGTCCATTTAATAGTTTGGTATCAACTAAAGTGCTGGCTGACTTATTCTTTGTCTGTATTGCACATACGGGGGAGTGGCTACCTCCGTGTTGGCCTTGCACCCCCCCCCCCACCTCTATCAGGAGTGTATATAAGGTGTCTTGGATGTTCCAGACCCTGCCATGCTTACTGAACTGTTCACACAGAGGCATATTCACAGTGTAGGGTCTGTCCCAATGAGGCCACCTTATCGCGGTGGGACGGTCCAAGCTATTTGACTGCCGGCGGAGACAAATTTGCGAGCTAAGTGCCTCACTATTTCATAGTTTCACATTTGCATCTATTACACCATAGCTGTATAGCTCTCCATGTTTTAACTGCATATTCATGTTTCACCTATACCCTTGTGCTGGCAGTGTGCTGCTGCATTCTTCTGTTGCTGTATATCTAGCCTAGTAGCGTGCACCTGTAGGCTAGGTCCATATAATAGTTTGGTATCAACTAAAGTGCTGGCTGACTTATTCTTTGTCTGTATTGCACATACGGGGGAGTGGCTACCTCCGTGTTGGCCTTGCACCCCCCCCCCCACCTCTATCAGGAGTGTATATAAGGTGTCTTGGATGTTCCAGACCCTGCCATGCTTACTGAACTGTTCACACAGAGGCATATTCACAGTGTAGGGTCCATCCCAATGAGGCCACCTTATCGCGGTGGGACGGTCCAAGCTATTTGACTGCCGGCGGAGACAAATTTTCGAGCTAAGTGCCTCACTATTTCATAGTTTCACATTTGCATCTATTACACCATAGTTGTATAGCTCTCCATGTTTTAACTGCATATTCATGTTTCACCTTTATCCTTGTGCTGGCAGTGTGCTGCTGCATTCTTCTGTTGCTGTATATCTAGCCTAGTAGAGTGCATCTGTAGGCCAGGTCCATTTAATAGTTTGGTATCAACTAAAGTGCTGGCTGACTTATTCTTTGTCTGTATTGCACATACGGGGAGTGGCTACCTCCATGTTGGCCTTGCACCCCACCCACCTCTATCAGGTGTGTATATAAGGTGTCTTGTATGTTCCAGACCCTGCCATGCTTACTGAACTGTTCACACAGAGGCATATTCACAGTGTAGGGTCCTTCCCAATGAGGCCACCTTATAGCGGTGGGACGGTCCAAGCTATTTGACCGCCGGCGGAGACAAATTTGCGAGCTAAGTGCCTCACTATTTCATAGTTTCACATTTGCATCTATTACACCATAGCTGTATAGTTCTCCATGTTTTAACTGCATATTCATGTTTCACCTATATCCTTGTGCTGGCAGTGTGCTGCTGCATTCTTCTGTTGCTGTATATCTAGCCTAGTAGAGTGCATCTGTAGGCCAGGTCCATTTAATAGTTTGGTATCAACTAAAGTGCTGGCTGACTTATTCTTTGTCTGTATTGCACATACGGGGAGTGGCTACCTCCATGTTGGCCTTGCACCCCACCCACCTCTATTAGGTGTGTATATAAGGTGTCTTGTATGTTCCAGACCCTGCCATGCTTACTGAACTGTTCACACAGAGGCATATTCACAGTGTAGGGTCCTTCCCAATGAGGCCACCTTATCGCGGTGGGACGGTCCAAGCTATTTGACCGCCGGCGGAGACAAATTTGCGAGCTAAGTGCCTCACCATTTCATAGTTTCACATTTGAATCTATTACACCATAGCTGTATAGCTCTCCATGTTTTAACTGCATATTCATGTTTCACCTATATCCTTGTGCTGGCAGTGTGCTGCTGCATTCTTCTGTTGCTGTATATCTAGCCTAGTAGCGTGCACCTGTAGGCCAGGTCCATTTAATAGTTTGGTATCAACTAAAGTGCTGGCTGACTTATTCTTTGTCTGTATTGCACATACGGGGGAGTGGCTACCTCCATGTTGGCCTTGCACCCCCCCCCCACCTCTATCAGGAGTGTATATAAGGTGTCTTGGATGTTCCAGACCCTGCCATGCTTACTGAACTGTTCACACAGAGGCATATTTCCAGTGTAGGGTCCGTCCCAATGAGGCCACCTTATCGCGGTGGGACGGTCCAAGCTATTTGACTGCCGGCGGAGACAAATTTGCGAGCTAAGTGCCTCACTATTTCATAGTTTCACATTTGCATCTATTACACCATAGCTGTATAGCTCTCCATGTTTTAACTGCATATTCATGTTTCACCCATATCCTTGTGCTGGCAGTGTGCTGCTGCATTCTTCTGTTGCTGTATATCTAGCCTAGTAGCGTGCACCGTAGGCCAGGTCCATATAATAGTTTGATATCAACTAAAGTGCTGGCTGACTTATTCTTTGTCTGTATTGCACATACGGGGGAGTGGCTACCTCCATGTTGGCCTTGCACCCCACCCACCTCTATCAGGTGTGTATATAAGGTGTCTTGTATGTTCCAGACCCTGCCATGCTTACTGAACTGTTCACACAGAGGCATATTCACAGTGTAGGGTCCGTCCCAATGAGGCCACCTTATCGCGGTGGGACGGTCCAAGCTATTTGACTGCCGGCGGAGACAAATTTGCGAGCTAAGTGCCTCACTATTTCATAGTTTCACATTTGGATCTATTACACCATAGCTGTATAGCTCTCCATGTTTTAACTGCATATTCATGTTTCACCTATATCCTTGTGCTGGCACTGTGCTGCTGCATTCTTCTGTTGCTGTATATCTAGCCTAGTAGCATGCACATGTAGGCCAGGTCCATATAATAGTTTGGTATCAACTAAAGTGCTGGCTGACTTATTCTTTGTCTGTATTGCACATACGGGGGAGTGGCTACCTCCATGTCGGCCTTGCACCCCACCCACCTCTATCAGGAGTGTATATAAGGTGTCTTGGATGTTCCAGACCTGTATAGCTGTATAGCTCTCCATGTTTTAACTGCATATTCATGTTTCACCTATATCCTTGTGCTGGCAGTGTGCTGCTGCATTCTTCTGTTGCTGTATTTATATATATATATATATATATATATACACAGTACAGACCAAAAGTTTTGACACCTTTTCATTCAGAGTTTTCTTTATTTTCATGACTATGAAAATTGCAGATTCACACTGAAGGCATCAAAACTATGAATTAACACATGTGGAATTATAGACAGAACAAAAAAGTGTGAAACAACTGAAAATATGTCATATTCTAGGTTCTTCAAAGTAGCCACCTTTTGCTTTGATTACTGCTTTGCACAAAGAGTTAAAGGGGTAGTCACCTGAAATGGTTTTCACTTCACAGGTGTGCTGGTGTGGAGGAGGAGGTGTGATGGTGTGGGGGTGCTTTGCTGGTGACACTGTTGGGGATTTATTTAAAATTGAAGGCATACTGAACCAGCATGTCTACCACAGCATCTTGCAGCGGCATGCTATTCCATCCAGTTTGCGTTTAGTTGGACCATCTTTTATTTTTCAACAGGATAATGACCCCAAACATACCTCCTTTATGTATATAATTCCACATGTGTTAATTCATAGTTTTGATGCATTCAGTGTGAATCTACAATTTTCATAGTCATGAAAATAAAGAAAACTCTGAATGAGAAGGTGTGCCCAAACTTTTGGTCTGTACTGTATACCATAACTGATTTAATGAGCCATTCGCAGTTTCACTGTACCGGCCGGGTTTTGGTCAAGGATCCCAGTGTAGCAAATATCCACAGGAAAGGACGGCAGCACACAAAAAAAATTATTTCAAATCCACGTAGTTTATTTTATCCTCAGCACAATAAACAGGTGCTATTGTGGCCCCTGTTTATTGTGCTGAGGATGAAATAAACTATATGTGGATTTGAAGTGCACCTAGCTGCCCTAGGTGAGGAGGCTGATGACCCTGTTGACTCCATGCCTTGCTCCGAGGCTGATCTATTCACTGCCTACCAGACTACGGATTAAACAGTGCCTGACACCATGCTTAAACATATGCTACACAGCTCCCTGTAGGCAGATTTCACCAGGCTGTTAAAGCCCCTGCACTCCTTCACATCTCTACTTGAGCTAAAAATGTCCCATACCGAAACAAAACTGGTCTCCTTTGCCAAAGCACATAATGAATTGCAAAATGCACACAATGCCTTAGATCAGGGGTACTCAACTATTTTTAGTGAGGGTCTGCTTATCCAGGTCTGCTAATGGTAAAGGTCTGAGCAAAGCTCTGAGGCCTGGTTCACACTTAGTGGCCACAGTGCCATGAAGGAAATGGACAAAACGACTGGAGGATGTACGACTACTGTTTCCTGTATTTTCTGAATACTGGCGGAGACTGTACCCCTGAAAATAATACTTCCGCATACTGTACCCCTGAATAAAATACTGCTGTATTGTGTATCCCTGTATACAATACTGCCATATGCTGTACCCCTGAATATCATACTGCCACATGCTGTGCCCCTGATGATATCACTGCCGCATGCTGTGCCCCTGAATATAATACTGCTACACACTATACCCCCTGAATATAATACTGCCACATACTATACCCCTGAATATATTACTGCCACATGCTGTGCCCCTGGTATATTACTGCCGCACGCTATGCCCCTGAATATATTACTGCCACACACTGTTATCTGATATATATATATATATGTATATATAGCAGAAATGTCCCGAGTGACCGCACTGGACCACTCAGCTGTGCCCGTACCTATCCGGAGGGCCAATCCAGAGTCACAACAATCCAAGAAGAGATGTACAGCACAAGCCGAAGACTCCAATAGCAAAGGAAAGTGACTTTTATTGGTAGTTACCCAAATGCAACGTTTCGGCAAACAAACTGCCTTTTTCAAGCATGCTTGGTCTTACGCCCCAGCCTAGCACTCCTTCTTTTAAATCTTGATCAATTACCCGTGATATGACTGATTGCTAATATATTGATGTCTGCAAAACTGCTTATTACTAGAAGGTGGAGGTCAATGGAGAGTCCTAGTCTTATAGAACTTATGAATATGGTAAATTTTTCCTGTAGCTATGAATGGACGCATGCACTTGTCGCAAAAGATAATAGTTTCTCTTATACACAATACTAATGTCTTAGATTTATACTGTTTTAGTTTTTGAACTCTGTTTTTTTTTCTGTTGTATGTATGCCTGCACAGTGGGCTATTTGGTCCTATGCTCAACTTTGTTTCTAATGTATTGTTTACTAATGCTTACACAATGCTGTAAATTGTTGTACTTATTTTATTCTTCTTTAAAATAAAAATACTTTGAATAAAAAAAAGAAAGGAAATTCAAAAAGAAAAGAACTTCCTCATACAGCAGCTGATAAGTACCGCAAGGAGTAAGATTTTTAAATAAAAGTAATTTAGAAATCTGTTACATTTCTGGCACCAGTTGATTAAAAAAAAGTTTTTCAGGGGAGTACCCCTTTAACCCCTTAACGACCAGGGACGTAAATGTACGTCCTGGCTTGGCGGTACATCGCGCACCAAGATGTACATTTACGTCCTGTGTATGACCGCGAGCATCGGAGCGATGCTCGTGTCATACACGGCAGGTTCCGGCTGCTATCAGCCGGGTACCTGCCGGTAATAGCCGACATCCACGATCGCACCGATGTCTGCCATTAACCCCTCAGATTCCCTGATCAGTACAGATCATGGCATCTTCAGCAATGCGCACATTAAAATAGATGATCGGATTGCCCGCAGTGCTGCCGCGGCGATCCGATCATCTGTAATGGCGGGTGGAGGTCCCCTCACCTGCCTCCGTCCGTGTCCCGGCATCTCCTGCTCTGGTCTGAGATCGAGCAGACCAGAGCAGGCGATAGCCAATAATACTGATCAGTACTATATCCTATGCATAGCATTAAACAGTATTAGCAATCAAATGATTGCTATAGATAGTCTCCTATGGGGACATAAAAAGTGTAAAAAAAAAGTTGAAAAATTCCCTCCCCCAATAAAAATGAAAATTGTCAGTTTTGTACCCATTTTACCCCCAAAAAGCGTAATTTTTTTTAATAAACATATTTGGTATTGCAGTGTGCGTAAATGTCCGATATATCAAAATATAATGTTAATGATCTCGTACGGTGAACGGCATAAACGTAAAAAATAAAAAAAATGCTGTTTTTTTTGTCACATTTTATTCCAAAAAAAAAATGTATAAAAAAATTATCTAAAGGGACATTACCTATAAACATTTTATGGTAGCACTACCTACCATAAATCTTCAATTTCAATTTTAAAATTCATCTTTACCCCCAAAAAGCGTAATTTTTTTTAATAAACATATTTGGTATCGCAGTATGCGTAAATTATTATTTTTTTAAACATATTTGATATCGCAGTGTGCGTAAATGTCCGATCTATCAAAATATAATGTTAATGATCCCGTACGGGAACGGCGTAAACGTAAAAAAAAAATGCAGTTTTTTTTTTTTTTTTATGATAGCGCTACCTACCATAAATCTTCATAAGCCCTATTGTCTGCTCATGCTGCCACCAGCTCCAGGCTGTGTTATTGTGCCACCATATGTTCTCCTTATGCTGTTGGCACCTTAAATAAAAAAATGAAATATATCTTTTAATATATAGTAACAAACTCTGTGTTTTGCAACCAGTGTGCCTCCAGCTGTTGCATAACTTCAACTCCCAGCATTCACAGACAGCCAAAGGGCATGCTGGGAGTGTTAGTAGTGTGCCTCCAGCTGTTGCATAACAACAAGTCCCAACATGCCCTTCAGTTGTTACTGCATGCAGAGAGTTGTAGTTTTTGCAACAGCTGAAGGCACACTGGTTGCGAAACACTAAGAGTTTGTTACCTAACTCAGTGTTTCGCAACCAGTGTGCCTCCCGCTTTGGCAAACTACAACTCCCAGCATGCACTGATAGACCATACATGCTGGGAGTTGTAGTTTTGCAACAGCTGGAGGTCCCCCCTGCCCCCCTCCCCCGCCCTATGTGAATCTACAGGGTACATTCACACGGTTGGGTTTACAGAGATTTTCAAGTTTGAGATGCAGCAAATTTTCCACCACAGCTCAAACTCCCATTGGGAAACTCGCTGTGAACCCGCCCGTGTGAATGTATCCTAAAAACACTACACTACGCTTACACAAAATAAAAAGTAAAACACTACATATACACATACTGCTACACAGTCCCCCCTCCAAATAAAAAATGTCCTGCATGACACTGTTTCCAAAACAGAGCTTTTGCAAAACAACTCCCAGTATTGGCGGACAGCCATTGACTGTCCAGGCATACTGGAAGTTTTGCAACAGCTGGAGGCACTCTGTTTGGGAAACACTGCAGTATGGTAATTTTGGTATTGGAGGCAAGTCTAATTCTTGCATCCCGGTCCGTCCCTGTGCAAATCTCTAATTTAGGCCTCAAATGCACATGGCGCTCTCTCACTTCAGAGCCCTGTTGTATTTCAAGGCAACAGTTTAGGGCCACATATAAGGTATTTCTGTACTCGGGAGCAATTGCCTAACAAATTTTGGGGGGCATTTTCTCCTATTACCCCCTGTAAAAATGTTACATTTAGGGGAAAACCAACATTTTAGTGAAAAAAAATAAATTATTTACACATCCAACTTTAACGAAATGTTGTCAAAAACCTGTGGGGTGTTAAGGCTCACTGTACCCCTTTGTTACATTCCTTGAGGGGTGTAGTTTCCAAAATAGTATGCCATGTGTGTTTTTTTTCTGTCCAGGCACCATAGGGGCTTCCTAAATGTGACATGCCCCCCAAAAACCATTTCAGAAAAACTCACTTTCCAAAATCCCAATGTCGCTCCTTCCCTCCTGAGCCCTCTACTGCGTCCGCCAAAGCAGAAAGTTTAAAAGTTAGAAAAATGCTAAATTTTCAAATTTTTCATGACATTTTTGAATTTTTCATCAAGAAATGATGAAAGTTTCGAACATTTTTTACCACTATGTTAAAGTAGAATATGTCACGAAAAACAATCTGGAATCAAATACATATGTAAAAGCATCCCAGAGTTATTACTGCTTAAAGTGACAGTGGTCAGATGTGCAAAAAACGCTCTGATCCTTAAGGTCAAAATGGGCTGTGTCCTTAAGGGGTTAAAGTAAACACTGGGACATTTAACTTGGGAATCTAATATAAATCTTAACTTTAAATTTAAAAAAAATTATGTAATCATTTCAAGACTGGGGCCCTATGCTCATCTACGTCATATTACCTGTGGAATTATCACAAGAATCCAATAAAACAGCTTGGAGCTATAACAATCAACCATAACTGATTAAATGAAACATTCGCACTTTCATAGTTAGGGGGGTGCTGAGAGGCAGGGGCTGGAACAGGTGGTATATTGCCTGGCAGAGGACCGCCAGCTCGATGCTCACCAGAATTGATACTCAAAACATTTTAAGAAATTAAAATTAAATTAAAATTACATAAAAAATCTCTTTATTCTCTTCAATTTTGACATTATATGGTCTCCCTGCTGCCACATCGACGCTCTGCAGCAGTGATTCTAATAGCAATGCCTGTAATCTGCATGTCATACTGAATAGCAGTATTATTTCACTGCACACTCCCTATGCATGTGAGGACAAGGCAAAGTGCTCTACACCCCTATTGAGGCTCTCTGTAGGCCAGAAATAGTGATTTTTGATAGTGTTCACCACAAATAAATTCGGTCTGAAATTATTTTTTTTCGAAAAATTGGGCGAATTGACCAAAGCAAATTTTTCAAAAGTTCGCTCATCTCTATTGTTGATCACACCAGATCTCACTGCTGAGACCCATTGCATTTGTAAGATATAAACCAAAGAAATGGGTGGTATTACTCTCCACTCTCCAGCAGACCTGCAAATCCAACCTGCCCGGGGAGTGAAGCACAATGCCCCTTGCTTCCTTGGCTTATATTTTACGATGGCAGTGAATATTAGGATCTGATGCGATCAACAACTTTTGCCATGTCTGAGCAACATGTCAAAGGTTGTTTTTAATGGCAGCAAGTAACCCTTTGAAACTGCTGCTATTTAGATGTATTTTTCTGCAGTATTTTTTTCATGTATTTTTTTTCTGTTTCAATCTTTTTACTTAATTTTTCAAATAGAAACATGTGGGAACAATACATCAAGTAACACTAAATATGCAGTTATCAGGGCCAATCATTAAAGATGGAAGCATGGCGTGATGCCTTATACAAGAAGTTGCATCTCCAATAGTAAGGAAAAAGGAAAGCATGAGAAGAGAAAGGAAGGAGAGAGAATGAAAGGAAAGGTTGGATTCCCAAGGAGGTTGTTTGTATTGTTAGGTGTTGTTGAGAGTGCTACTAGGTTTGAGTAGCAGCCATGGTTGCCACAGCTTATGTAGCGAGGAAATTCTGTCCGTATTGCATGCTACTGCTCTTTCACAGCTGTATGATTGGTTCAATGATGAAATACGTTCTTCAATCATCAGAGGGGTTAGGGATTTCCAATGTATTGTGATGATTAGTTTGGCGAGGACGAGGACCTTACAGATTACGAGTCTAGTATTAGGAGGGTATTGATCTATATTGAGCAATAGTATGGCAACAGAGGGGGTCAGGGCGAGTGTAGTATAAGATAGGGTCTGGATAATCCGTTCCACTTCAGCCCAATAATTATGTAGGAGTGGACAAGACCATAAAATGTGTAGCAGTGTACCTTTGCAACCACATGCACGCCAACACCATTGTGATGAAGTGGGGAAGATAGAGTGTAGTCTGCCCCCATGGAAGAATGACTGTGGTAGACCAATAGGTAATGTTCTGTCTAGATACAATTATTTTGGTAGTACCATCATTTTAAAGGAGGCAATACGCCCCAAACATGAGGTTTCAATTTTCCCCCAAATTTCCAATTCTGTTTTGTAACTAGCAAGGATTGGGAGATAATTCATGATGTATAGTTTTGAATATGAGGAAGGCACCTGTGTACCTAAATAGGAAACAGAAGACTCTTGCCAGTCTAGGGTGTAACGATGTTTAAGAGCAGCAGATAGTCGTGAATCAAGGTGGATTGGTAAAATTTGCGACTTTGTGGTGTTTAATTTATAATAGGATACTCGACTGAATGTATCTAATACTCTCAAGGCTCCAGCCAGGGACTGCTCAGGTTTGGTCAGAGTTAAGAGAACATAGTCTGCGTACAAGGAGATAATGTGGTTTTTCGGATCAATCTGTACACCTGTAATATCTTTCTGTGATCTCAGAAATCCGGCTAGTAGTTCTGTGCATAGCACGAATATGAGAGGAAAGAGGGGGCAGACCTGGCGTGTGCCATTGGATATGGAGAATTTAGAGGACAATGTACCATTAGAGAATGCCCTTGCACCAGGGGCGGAGTATAAGGCTTTAATTGCCAATAGAATTTGACCCTCAAAACCCATATTTCTAAGTACAGAGAAGGTGAAGGACCAATGGATGCGGTCGAACGCCTTCTCGACATCTAATGACAACAACAAAGATGGGGTCCCACTATTTTCTAAATGATGCAAGAGGCCTACTACTATCCGTGTATCATCATAAGCCTGTCTGTGTCTAATGAAACCTACTTGATTAGGGGCTACCAATTTTGTCATCAAAGGCGCTATTCTATTTGCCAAGAACTTAGCATAAAGTTTAAGATCTAAATTTAAAAGGGATATGGATATAAAGCTGGGGGCTTCCCTGGTTTCGGCAATGTGACAATAAGGGCTTCTTGGTTTTTGCTCCTGTTTTTTGTTAAAAAATACTAAGCAAAATCCTTACCAAAATACTATATGTAAACATAGGCTTACTGTAATACACTTTTCTGCCCATAAAGTCACTGTAGTCAAACCGCAGCACATAAAATTTGTCCAGATGTAAGAACTACCTCATTTTTCTTTTGAGTACATTGTAACCTATTTCAGAGATTGTGACTTTTCAATTGTCAAATGACATGCTCTTATTCAGAGCAGCTTTTGCAGATTACTTTGTGAGTCATGACACTTGTCACACTTGTCAATTGGACTATTGTGTAACTGATTTTAATAAAAAAAAAAAAAAGGAAAATGATAGTATGATAGTAGCAATGGGCTTAAAACCCATTGTTGTATAACAAAAGTTTATATATATATACATATATATATATATATATATATATATATATATATAAATATAACTTTTAGATATTTAACCCCTTAGGCTAAGTCTCCACTTGGTTTTTTTCTGGCAGTTCTTGGAATACTGCCACTGCAGTTTTTGAGCCAAAGCCAGAAGTGTACTCAAAAGGGATAGGACATATAAAGGAAGAACTTACACTTCTCCTTCCTTATGGATCCACTTCTGAATTTGGCTCAGAAACTGCAGTGGCAGTTTTCCAAAAACTGCCAGAAAAAAAACAAGTGGAAACTTAGCCTTAAAGTGAACCTGGCAAGTAATTCATGCTACCCAAACCACAAGATGTGTGAAATCCCTACAGACTCCCTCGTTGCAGACATCAACAGTTTGATTGCATAGGAAGAGACCAGTCTATCAAGCGGAGCCAAGCAGAGAGAAGCCACTGGGGAGCTGTCTCCATGACTATTCTCTCTATTCCCAGTTCATTTCTGAACTATTTTTTCAGAAACATTACAGAGTTATACATAGCTGTTTTTAATGAAGGAACCTGCCAGGATTTCACCCTGCCAGTGGTTCGGGCACCATGAATCACCTAATAGGTTTGCTTTATTGACACAGCTTAGTTTGGAACATTTCTGTCATTTATAAAAGCTTTTGACATGTCAGGCAGTCAGCAGACATTTAAAAAAACTCACAGCAAACTATAGATCAATCTTATAGTGTTTCACCAATTCATTATTAACTACAATTTTAACCTAATTTCTTTTAAACAAAAGTTATTAAAAATTTTTTCAAACCAGAAAATAAAAACAGTTCACATCAAATGTTACCACTTATAAAAATTACAACCCGTGTCCAATGGGGTAGGACTATGTAACTGCTGCACTGCTATCACGGGTGGTTATGATATGCAGCATGTCCTACCCTTTGCCTAACTCTGCCTATGTTTCTGCTTTGTCTTTCCATTACCTTGCCTTGAACTTGTGGGTCTTTCCTGTTTACTGACTCTTTAATGCTATGATCATGCAGTGTGTGGAATTCCGTGCAAGAATGCCACATTAAATTCCGCCATAATTCCATTCAGACAGCAGAATTTCCGTGGTGGGCATTCCGCTGCAAAAATTCTGCTTTCCGAAGAAATATTACATTTTGCAGAATTCTGTGATGGAATTCCATTGAAATCAATGGGGCTTGAATTAACACAAATTTCTGCACAATCGCAGACATTTTGCTGTGTGAACATAACCTTACTCTCTTGTCCTGTGGCTCAGTTCTAGTCCTATCATCTAGTCCTTAAACTGTTGATGATACAGCGTCTGGCTCTGACCTGCTGACTACTTTGTGGTCTGCAACCTGAGAAAACACTTCAGCCAATTCCAAAACTCTTCACAGGGGCTAAGGGTGAAAACAAGGGCTTCCTTGGACTCTGCACCCTAGTTTAGCCAGTTTGAGAACAGTTGTTGCCTTAGGTCCACAACTTCAGTCTTGAGAATTGTGACAACCATATATTGTTGTGGGCCCATACTGTACCATGGTTTAATATGGAAGCACACAGAGGTTTGTCCTCATGAGACATGCAGCATTTCCTATTGTATTATGCATATATTCTCCCCTAGAAGCACATGTTAGAGAAGCACAAGTTAGAGGCTATATTCACACATTGTTTTTTCATAGCAGACATAAAAAGCAATTTTATGCATATTGTAAAATTTAAAAAAAAGCTATTTTATTTCTTTGAATATTTTTCAGATTTTTTTTTTATTTCTGCCATTTTTTTTCACATAAAATTTTTCTCTTCATGTTTATCCGTAAAAACTATGTGTAAACATGCCTAAACTGTGTCCACTGACTGGACTTGAAATCACCTTTTGTTACATAAAATCTATTTTCTGAAACATCTGCTGGTGTGTAGTATAATGCAGATAAATCTTTCTTTTCTGCATTTGGGGACAAAATAGCTAACAGAGTGGCTCTCCGTGCTCCGTGCAACAGTACAGGTATGATAGCAAAAGGGCTGGCTATGCATACACCTTAGCGTGTGGACATTTTTCTTTTGTATGGTTGCTGCTTCCAATTACTATTGTACTTCTGGATGTTTTCCTAACAGCTGCTCCCATATGTTTTCTTGCTACCCCTCTGGTCAGCCATGTCTTCTGCTATTGCTTAAATTATGCCATTTTATCTCCATGCTTACGCCAAACAGCTGCCACTCCGAAGTTATTCTGCAGACATCTACAAGAAGGGAAATAGAATTCCATGAGTCCCATAAGAACCATTCAATTCTGCATGAATTAGTCAAAAAAACTCCCAGTGAGCACTGATCTGAGATTAATATCAATGCAGTGTGCTGTAAAACAACTCAATGCATATTAAAGATTAAAAGACATTAGGACCCTTTGTCACAGTATTAACCTGGGAACACGGACAATTTTATTAATTTTCTTTCCTTCGCTCAAGACACCATCAGAGAATCCTGCTAAGTGTCGGCTGTTATCCAGAATATCACCTGGTTCTAAATCAGACCAGGGAATAATGTGTAATATTTAGGTATACTTTCTACAGTATAGTGACTAAATCCTTTTTCATTTATATTCAAGCAAAGGTATTACCAGCCAAGATTTTACTGTACAGTCGATGAGCTGATAAAGTATCAAATTAAATTTACAATACAATGCATTTTTAATCTTGATACATGAGCGACTGACTGCTTTTGCTACTGAAATCTGTCAATTCATATTCTAAGATAAATTAATTTATACTACCTCAAAAATTCACCTAAATCCCCAATGCGTTTCACTGCGGCAGCCTAAGCATTCATTGATAATGGAACAATGGCCACATTTAGGAGTCACCACAGCAAAAACTCTAAGGCTAAGTTCCTACTTGTTTTTTGTCCTGCATTTTTTGGGTTGAAAAAAATGCATGAAAAAATGCCTGGCGTTTTTTCATTTGTGTGGAAATAGCATTTTTGGCATTTTATTTTTTTTTGGTACCCAAAATTTTTTGGGTACCAAAAAATAAAAAGGATGCAGTAGTGATGGAAAAAAATGTATTTAATGAAATATACATTTTTTTTAAACTAATTTTCATCTCTACTGAGGAAAGGGTCATTTTATAAGTACCCTGAAACGCGTCTAGAGGAGAGAAATAACCGCACGACAACTGCATGATTGCCGCAGTCCAACAATCGCAGCTTCATCACCGTAAAAGACAGCAATAACCTGATGTTATACTGTCAAGCGCTGTAACCTTGCATACATCTTTAAGCACTGCAAACCTTGCAAATCCAGTCTTCCAATTGCCACATCTTACTTACCTACCTGACTGACTTCAGACGCCGAGGGGCTCTCCACGAGGCTGCTCCCTGTCATCGGAGCAGGTGCTTCTATTTCCAAGACAAGCGACTTCCCATAAGCCTGTGGCAACCGGGCCAGTCACTGCAGTGCACACCAGCACTGTAACGCAACCTCCATGGTATATACCATCTGCCTCCCGGACGTCCAGTTATACGGCATTACACCGCGAATCATCTCCCTGCCGGAGCTGGTAACTATAAATGGTGTCCTCTACTATTGATTGAATTCTATATCACACATTGATACGGACTATAATTAATACAGCACAAGAAGCTAACTATGCCGTTGCAACCAATGTCGGATTAGCGGAATATAGCGGTTATATTTGTATTTTAACATTAATGTTTATTATTCTGTTTATTTTATTTTATATTACCGTATATACTCGAGTATAAGCCGACCCGAGTATAAGCCGAGACCCCTAATTTCAACCCAAAATCCCAGGAAAAGTTATTGACTCGAGTATAAGCCTAGGGTGGGAAATACATCATCCCCCCCTGTCATCATCCAGACCCGTCATTAACATCCTCATCATCATCCCCTTGTCATCATCCCACCCATCCCCCCTTCATCATCCCCTTGTCATCATCCCACACATCCCCCCCTTCATCATCCCCTTGTCATCATCCCACACATCCCCCCTTCATCATCCCCTTGTCATCATCCCACACATCCCCCCTTCATCATCCCCTTCATCATCCCACACATCCCCCCTTCATCATCCCCTTGTCATCATCCCACACATCCCCCCTTCATCATCCCCTTGTCATCATCCCACACATCCCCCCCCTTCATCATCCCCTTGTCATCATCCCACACATCCCCCCTTCATCATCCCCTTGTCATCATCCCACACATCCCCCCCTTCATCATCCCCCCCTTCATCATCCTCTTGTCATCATCCCACACACCCCCCCTTGATCATCCTCTTCTCATCATTCGCCCTCAGTGGTCTTCAACCTGCGGACCTCCAGAGGTTTCAAAACTACAACTCCCAGCAAGCCCGGGCAGCCATCGGCTGTCCGGGCTTGCTGGGAGTTGTAGTTTTGAAACCTCCGGAGGTCCGCAGGTTGAAGACCACTGCGGCCTTCGACATCATCCAGCCCCCTCTCACCCCCCTTTAGTTCTGAGTACTCACCTCCGCTCGGCGCTGGTCCGGTCCTGCAGGGCTGTCCGGAGAGGAGGTGGTCCGGTGGGATAGTGGTTCCGGGCTGCTATCTTCACCGGGGGCGCCTCTTCTCCGCGCTTCCGGCCCGGTATAGAGGCGTTGCCTTGACAATGACGCAGAAGTACGTTGGCAATGAACGCACCTCTGCGTCGTTGTCAAGGCAACGTGACTATTCTGAGGCCGGGCCCGAAGCGCTTAGAAGAGGCCTCCCCGGTGAAGATAGCAGCCCGGAACCACTATCCCACCGGACCACCTCCTCACCGGACAGTCCTGCAGGACCGGACCAGCGCCGAGCGGAGGTGAGTACTGTACAGAACTAAAGGGGGGTGAGAGGGGGCTGGATGATGTCGAAGACCGCAGTGGTCTTCAACCTGCGGACCTCCGGAGGTTTCAAAACTACAACTCCCAGCAAGCCCGGGCAGCCACCGGCTGAAGACCACTGCGGGTGGGGGAGTTCACTCGAGTATAAGCCGAGGGGGGGTGTTTTCAGCACGAAAAATCGTGCTGAATAACTCGGCTTATACTCGAGTATATACGGTACCTCCCCACAAGGGCCCTGTGTAAGGAGGTTGTTATTAATGTTACTCATAATATTTTAGAAATAAAATCTTTCATTATCAAAAGTGAAGCACAGTTCCATTAAATTCATTCATCATGTACCATTTATGGTATTAGTCTAGATGCTTATGGTACCTTTCTCTTTTTATAGTTTTTTACTCTTTGTACTTTTTTAGGTGTAAGTACTTTTTCCATTTAGCCTCGACTAATAAATTTTGTGAGCTGCACAATATCTATTTTTCTTCGAAATTTTAAATAATGTTTAACAAAGTGTGTGTGTCTCACTTTTTTCTCTCTATTTTTTAGGTAGCACTACTACTCCCAGCATGGAACAGACTGTTCCTTGATGGGAGTAGTAGTACCTGTACTAATAGACATATCACCCCGGGTGTCAGTCTGACACCTGATGCGATCGTCCATAATATAGCAGAGATGCGAGCGGCTCTATACAGCACTCGCAGTTCTGTACTCCGGCCAGTGATGTGAATAGAACATCACTCATTCATATTTTCCGCCCAGAGTGGGGATTGGCTGGATGGTTGAGCCAATCACCACTCTCTGAGGGAAATATGAATGAGTGAGTGGCCGGCTGGAGTATAGTGCAGAGATGCGTCACCACGTGACCATGCGACCAAAAATGGTACACCACGTAGATGTACATACGTGGTATGCACTTATGAGGGGAGTACAATACGCTCCACTACGCATAAAACAGTATTTGTCTAGAATAGCAGCAGGTGTGTACTTTTGGCTGGCCATTCATAGTAACTAGGTCTTTAAGACTTTAACAGGAACAAAATGGTACACCACCTATGTACGCACAGGTTACACTTATTAGAGGACATTATGCTCCGCTATGCAACCTGTATTGGGCAGGCACTATTAGCAGGTGATTATAGCTTTTAGTGCTCTGCTAACCTAACTGGCTGGCTACTATTAGCTTTTCAGTTGTTGTACACAGCAGTGCTGCAGCACACAGTCGCTGTGTACTACACCCAAACTTGCACTTTCTCTCTCAATCTCTCTCCCTTCCCTATCAGTGCTTCTAGGCTGGATTTGGGCACGAGGTGAATCGCTTCTGTAAAAATGCCTTTCTGTGCATCACACACTGTTCTCTGTCCCTCTCTCTCTCTCTCTGCAATAGAATGCTGATGTAACTGGCTGCAAGATGGCTGCTGATTATATAGGGCTGTGACATCACAGGGGTGGCTGGCTGGGATAGGCTGCATACTGCATGTGATTCAGGGCCTACTCGTGTTCCCGCCTTCCCAGCGTTCCTTGCCCCATGTCCTGACATGTGGAGCAGCCATCTTAGATGCCCTGGAGCCTGGAACACACTAGCAATTTGTGCAATCGAATCGCGGCGATATTCGAATTCGTTGCAAAGCTAATTTTTCCTTAAATTCTTAATTAATTCGGATTCATCAGATTTGATTCGCTCATCCCTACACAGAATATGTAGAATATGTAGAAGATATCCGCCCACACTGTATACAGTATACAGCCATCCATGTATATGGCTGTATACTTTTTACCCCCCAAGGAGTTAACAAAAAGGGTTGTAACCTGAAGGCAGCATTAAACTGACACAGGGACAAAAAAAAATTTCACTGCAAAGAACAGTGGCAGTTTTTCTGTGGATTTTCCAGGTGAAAAAATGGCAGGAAAAAAAAAATTGCAGTTGTATGTGATTCTCACCACGCACATACAACTGCAGGCTCAATCTGTTCCTTCTCCTGGATGTGGTAAGAAGAGCACGATCTAATCATGTACCTAACACAACAGAGTGAAAACAATGGGTAATGTTAATGTGTTCTTCTCTTATCCAGGTTACCCTTCACTTATTACTTTTTTTTAAATAGTTTTTTATTAAGAAAAAAATTCAGTTTTACAACATAAAAACATAGGACTGTGTACCTACGAGAAGGATGCGCAATATTATACATAATTAAACTTATCGTACATACGTGGAATATATGCACAGGAAGGCACAATTGTATACGCATCGTAGTCAACACAATCCTGAAACAAGGACAATGAAGTCCGACATTAGGAACAAAAACCAAACAGGAGAACACCGTTATTACAACGCCATAGAAATGTTAGGTAGTCAGCATTAACAAATAATAGAGAAAAACAACCATATCATCAAGCACATACATCACATGAACGAGATCGATCTTAAATAGAACTAAGGCCTGTATATGTAGCAAACAGTGAATAGACTAGGAGCATTCGCCTCGGAGAGTTATCACCACTATTTATCAGGTACTCCCGGTATCACACTTCTTGGCAATGTTGGGATAGTGCCCATTGGTGCCAACATAAAGAGAAAAAAGGCAATCTACCTGATCCTAGTGCTATAATTTTTTGATAAGCGTAGGTTAGTTGTATTTTGTGAATTAATGTTTCTATTGTAGGAATGGCAGCGGATTTCCAATGGCTCACAATTGCTATCTTAGCTAATATACACACTATGCAATATAGATCCTGGTAATCTTTAGGGAGATCATGGAGCTCCAGAAAGAGCAGTACCGACTGGGGAGACCAGGGGACAAGATTACCAAAGAGTTCTCGCACTAATTGCGAGCACACTGACCAGAAAGGTTGCAACCTAGGACAGAACCATAGAATGTGAGCAAGGGTCCCTCTAGATCCACAGCCCCTCCAACACCGTAAATATAGTTTAAGCGGTCTGGTGTATAGTACGTATAACCAAAATACCTCCTAAAGGGTCTACGGGCACTTTAATGAGAGACAAAAAACCTTGGGGATGCAACCCCCCTCAGGGTAAACCCTGAATAGAGACCCTCTCTGGTCTAAAACTTAACTTTTAATTTTACAAATAATAACTATATTATCGTGCTCAAAATTGCCCACTAGGTGGCAGTGTGTGATTAAAATTACAATCCTGTATTCATTTGTGTTAGTTTTATGGCATATTTATGCTTGGATGTATCCGACCATGGGGCTCTGTATGCAGTGCTCTGCTCAAATGCCGTCTATGGACTTAGCATCTTAGAGCTCCGTGGTCAATCCATATATTACTGCCGGGATTGAGCTAAAATCTGTTCTCCTCTAAATCAACGTTTCGCCGGTGAGACCCGGCTTTTTCAAGAGTCTGAGGTACACTGCGTTATGGCCGCTTTCTTATTTATGCCCTCGCTACTAACGCGCTAATTGCTCGGCGTTCGCTTCTACCAATAGCACTTCGTACTTTTACTTACATCATCCTCCGTCACTCATTCCGCTCATATTCATTGGAGGTTGTCATTTTTATGTTGGCCAATGTGAATTGTTCCTCTGCGCATGGCAAGGAACTTAGTTCTGCCGACTAACTTTGCTTGCTTGTCGTACTTGTTTCTGCGCATGTCTTTGAACTTATACTATTTTCCGATGCCGAATTATCTCTGCGCATGTCTTTGGACTTAGTTTTTCTTCTTGCATGTCATTTCTCCCTTGCACATATCTTTAGACTTAGTTCCTCTTCTGTCATGTCTTTGTTTATCTGCGCATGTTTTGGGACTTAGTTTTTCTTCTATCATATCATTGCTGCTATTTTTCTCCGTTCACTGTCCTTATCCTTCTTGAGTCTTAGTTTTCTAAAGTGTAACACGTTTATATGATCTTATATAGGTGAGATATACCTATATCTCATTATTGATTAACTCCTTAATTTTCAGATTATGTATAAGTTCATTCACATGCTAACATAAGTACTATCAGAATTTCATATATAACTTGTTCTGTCAGTTTTGTTACTTACTCATTTACTTACTAAATGTTTTGTATTTTAATACATTTCACTATCGACGAGCAGTTTTGCCAAAAATTACAGGAGTCACAGTTGTTACTGTTTCTATGTATTAGGAACATTGAATCTATCAATGTGCATCGGCCACAAAACTCCATCATTCTCCATTGTGGTGGATACTAAGTGACTTGTTATATTTTCCTGTGGCTTTTAGTTCTTACTATTAGTTTTTTATATATGTATTTTATCCTTATATATTACTCTATGTTCTTTTAGGGCCAGTTCTTACCTTTTATGGAATGATAGCACTTTTTGTATCATTTGTGTCCTAAGGAGTGCTTGATGTTATTAATCACTTTATTACTTAATACCTCAAATACTATGTTATTTTATATTTATGTTGTCCATATAGGAGTTGTCCTTTGTTTTTCTAAGGTACCAAATGTCTCTTTTAGCTTTTCACATAGAGTTATATAATATATATACATTTGTGCCAACAAGAAATATAGCCGCTGTCTTTCTTTATTTATGTAGTGGATTGTCTAATTCCCTGAACTCTCCTCCCTCCATTCTCCACACGTCCACCCAACTTCCAAACTCCAACTCCTCTTCCTCTCAGCATAGGTAAGTATCTTGTGGGAATTGTTTGGCGTGTGGGTGATTTGGAATAAGGATGTGCTAATTGGTGTATAACATTAGGGCAAATGTTCTCCTTTTACCGCCTAACTTGGTGTATCCACTGTTCCCTAGTGATATTATCTTTTACTATATTGTGTCTTCCCTCTGTTAAGTTAGCTCTCCATTAATGGCATAATAACCAACATAGAATAGACAGATCACAAGAAGTACAAGATAGACATGTTGTGGACAGATTAAATTCATTATTGATGGAAACTGATGAGGAAAACACCATTGGTAGAGTAGCTCCCATGACAGACCTTAAACCAAGCTCCAAGATGTACCCAACAATTTCCCAATATGCAGAAATAGAAACGTTCGTGAACTTAGTAACAAAAGAAATACAACAAATACATCCACAAAGTTCGAGAATAGGTAATAATCTTAATAAAGATGAAAGAGAGGCACTTGAAATACTGAAAAAGAAAAAAGAAATAACAATCAAACAGTCCGATAAAGGTGGGAACGTTGTTCTCCTGGATACCCCTGATTACAGCAAAATGGTACGCACAATTCTAGAAGACACTGAAACATATCAGATCATTTCTAATGACCCTACCAGTACTTACCTACAGGAATTAAAGACTTTACTTAGCTCAGCAGTCTCAGAGGGCTTAATCTCTGAAAACGAGATGAAGTACATCTATAACCCGAAACCAACTATCTCTACTTTTTATGCCCTGCCGAAGACGCATAAAGGGACAAGTCCTTTAAAAGGACGACCAATCGTCTCCGGCAACAATAACCTAACACAGGGGGCAAGTAGTTATATTGATCAAATATTGCCACCTTTTGTACCTTCCCTAACCTCATATTTAAAGGACACCAAAGACACAGTCACAAAGATAAATGACCTTGAAGTCACAAGCACGACCTTACTAATGAGTTTAGATGTTGAAAATCTTTATAGCAACATCCAACACCGCTTAGGAATCACGACAGTAAAAACTTACTTAGACACTAAAAGTACACTTTTTCTAAAACACAATTGTTTTGTCACAGAACTATTATTATTTGTACTTACACACAACTATTTTTTATTTGATGGGGTCTTCTACAATCAAATAAAGGGCACAGCTATGGGGACGATTTGTGCACCCACTTTTGCTAACCTTTTTTTAGGGTGGTGGGAAAGCACGTTAGTTTTTGGTGAAGATTATAGTTTGTACACGGAGCACATTTCATTTTGGGGAAGGTATATAGATGATATTTAAATTTTTTGGGATGGGCCACTTTCCTTGTTTATGGAGTTTGTGAATAAACTTAATGAAAATCAGATAGGTATGAAATTTACCTCTGAGATAGGAGGCAAACAACTGAACTTTTTGGATATAACAATCTATATAGACAACCACAACAAAATACAGACAAATATCTATAGAAAACCAACGAAAACCATTCCTGTAGGTCAGTATCTCAGAGCAAAGAGAAATTGTTCAGAAGAACAAAATTTTGAGATAGAAAGTCGGAACCTTTTTAGGAGATTCAGGCAAAGGGGGTATCCTCCTAAATACTTGAGAAAAGCATATAATAGAGCCAAAAGACTTGAGAGACCAGAACTTTTGAGAGACAAAAAGAGAGAGATCTCTAATGATAAAAAAGAACCGATAAGATGCATTGGTACCTACGATGCCTATTCGGAGAGAGTTTATGAAATCATGAAGAGACACTGGCACATACTCCTATCAGATGAGGATCTGCAGGAAAGGTTAAGCATGAGACCAGCACTTACATGTCGTAGGGGAAAAAACCTACGAGACCTCTTAGTGCATAGTCACTACTCAAGCAAAGCCGAAAATTCCACTACCTGGCTAAGTACATCATTAAAAGGCTCTTACTCCTGTGGACACTGTGTTAATTGTAAATTCATACTGAGAATGAAAAGTTTCATCAACCCAGCAGATGGGAAAAATTATGAAATATGGGACTACATAAATTGTAGCACCAGAAACATAATTTATGTAGCACAGTGTCCTTGCCAAAAGATATATGTAGGCAAAACAAGTCAAGAATTTCGCAAAAGGGTAGGTAAACATATAAGTACAATTCGCACGGGAGCAGATACCCCCATTGCGAAACACATGAATACAGTCCACAAAAATGAAAGATTTGCCATCAAATTTTGGGGACTTGGGAAAATACAAATAGGTGAAAGGAAAGGAGATATAGACAGAACACTACTGAAAGAAGAAACGAGGTGGATATACCGCCTGAAAAGTAGGTATCCAATAGGACTAAATGAGGACTTCACTTACCTGGCATTCATGGACCATTAACAGAGGGAAGACACAATATAGCAAAAGATAATATCACTAGGGAACAGTGGATACACCAAGTTAGGCGGTAAAAGGAGAACATTTGCCCTAATGTTATACACCAATTAGCACATCCTTATTCCAAATCACCCACATGCCAAACAATTCCCACAAGATACTTACCTATGCTGAGAGGAAGAGGAGATGGAGTTTGGAAGTTGGGTGGACGCGTGGAGTATGGAGGGAGGAGAGTTCAGGGAATTAGACAATCCACTACATAAATAAAGAAAGACAGTGGCTATATTTCTTGTTGGCACAAATGTATATATATTATATAACTCTATGTGAAAAGCTAAAAGAGACATTTGGTACCTTAGAAAAACAAAGGACAACTCCTATATGGACAACATAAATATAAAATAACATAGTATTTGAGGTATTAAGTAATAAAGTGATTAATAACATCAAGCACTCCTTAGGACACAAATGATACAAAAAGTGCTATCATTCCATAAAAGGTAAGAACTGGCCCTAAAAGAACATAGAGTAATATATAAGGATAAAATACATATATAAAAAACTAATAGTAAGAACTAAAAGCCACAGGAAAATATAACAAGTCACTTAGTATCCACCACAATGGAGAATGATGGAGTTTTGTGGCCGATGCACATTGATAGATTCAATGTTCCTAATACATAGAAACAGTAACAACTGTGACTCCTGTAATTTTTGGCAAAACTGCTCGTCGATAGTGAAATGTATTAAAATACAAAACATTTAGTAAGTAAATGAGTAAGTAACAAAACTGACAGAACTAGTTATATATGAAATTCTGATAGTACTTATGTTAGCATGTGAATGAACTTATACATAATCTGAAAATTAAGGAGTTAATCAATAATGAGATATAGGTATATCTCACCTATATAAGATCATGTAAACGTGTTACACTTTAGAAAACTAAGACTCAAGAAGGATAAGAACAGTGAATGGAGAAAAATAGCAGCAATGATATGATAGAAGAAAAACTAAGTCCCAAAACATGCGCAGATAAACAAAGACATGACAGAAGAGGAACTAAGTCTAAAGATATGTGCAAGGGAGAAATGACATGCAAGAAGAAAAACTAAGTCCAAAGACATGCGCAGAGATAATTCGGCATCGGAAAATAGTATAAGTTCAAAGACATGCGCAGACATGAGCGGAATGAGTGACGGAGGATGATGTAAGTAAAAGTACGAAGTGCTATTGGTAGAAGCGAACGCCGAGCAATTAGCGCGTTAGTAGCGAGGGCATAAATAAGAAAGCGGCCATAACGCAGTTTACCTCAGACTCTTGAAAAAGCCGGGTCTCACCAGCGAAACGTTGATTTAGAGGAGAACAGATTTTAGCTCAATCCCGGCAGTAATATATGGATGGACCACGGAGCTCTGAGATGCTAAGTCCATAGACGGCATTTGAGCAGAGCACTGCATACAGAGCCCCATGGTCGGATACATCCAAGCATAAAAATGCCATAAAACTAACACAAATGAATACGGGATTGTAATTTTAATCACACACTGCCACCTAGTGGGCAATTTTGAGCACGATAATATAGTTATTATTTGTAAAATTAAAAGTTAAGTTTTAGACCAGAGAGGGTCTCTATTCAGGGTTTACCCTGAGGGGAGTTGCATCCCCAAGGTTTTTTGTCTCTGGTGTATAGTACCACCTAAGGACTGTTTTGAAAGCTGATTCCATATGTGCGGAGCACTGGAAAGCTTTATGTATAGTCTTGAAAACTCTCTGCCAGTTCTCAAGTGAGGGTGTTATTCCCAGGTCTCTCTCCCATAATCGCAAGGGATAGGTCTTAGAAAAAACCTCCGTGTGTAACAAACTTTGATAAAATGGTTTAAGACCTGGGGCCAGAGAGGATAACAACCTAAGAGCCCAATAATCCAGAGGGGTCACTGATGGCTGCATATTATTCAATAAATGACGGTTTCATGGATAGAACATACAAGAGTGGCAACAGGGGGCAGCCCTGCCGAGTCCCATTTGTGATGTGAAAGGTGTCAGATAAGGAACCATTCACTAGCACTCTGGCAGTTGGGCAAGAGTAGAAAGAAGCTATAGCCAAAAATTCCCGACCTATAAAACCCATACGGGAGAGGACCTAAAATGCGTAAGACCATCAGAGGCGGTCAAACGCCTTCTCAGCATCTAATGCTAATACAATTGCCAGGGAGTCAGAACGCTTGAGAAAGGCAAAGACATTAACTAACCGTCTGGTGTTGTCTGAGGCCTGTCGGCTCGCAACAAAACCTGCTTGGTCTGCAGATAGGAGGTGAGGTAGTACCACTGATATGCGTGTAGCTAAAACTTTGGCGTAAATTTTGACATCTTGGTTTAAGAGTGAAATGGGACGGAAATTTTGGGGATAATCCGGAGTCTTGCCCGGTTTAGGCAACGTTGTGATGGTGGCTTGTAAATCTTCCGCGGGTAGTTGACCAGTTGACATTGCGGCATTACAAAACTTAGTCAAATGGGGGGATAATAGGGCTTGGAACTTTTTGTAATAGGCATTAATAAAGCCATCAGGGCCGGGAGCTTTTTCAGACGGGAGGGATTTAATAGTTTTAAGGAGTTCGTGTTACGCCGAGCGCTCCGGGTCCCTGCTCCTCCCCGGAGCGCTCACGGCGTCTCTCTCCCTGCAGCGCCCCGGTCGGTCCCGCTGACCGGGAGCGCTGCACTGACATGGCCGTCGGGGATGCGATTCGCACAGCGGGACGCGCCCGCTCGCGAATCGCATCCCAAGTCACTTACCCGTCCCGGTCCCCTGCTGTCATGTGCTGGCGCGCGCGGCTCCGCTCTCTAGGGCGCGCGCGCGCCAGCTCTCTGAGACTTAAAGGGCCAGTGCACCAATGATTGGTGCTTGGCCCAATTAGCTTAATTGGCTTCCACCTGCTCCCTGGCTATATCTGCTCACTGCCCCTGCACTCCCTTGCCGGATCTTGTTGCCTTGTGCCAGTGAAAGCGTTTAGTGTTGTCCAAGCCTGTGTTACCTGAACTCTTGCTATCCATCTTGACTACGAACCTTGCCGCCTGCCCCGACCTTCTGCTACGTCTGACCTTGCCTCTGCCTAGTCCTTCTGTCCCACGCCTTCTCAGCAGTCAGCGAGGTTGAGCCGTTGCTAGTGGATACGACCTGGTTGCTACTGCCGCAGCAAGACCATCCCGCTTTGCGGCGGGCTCTGGTGAACACCAGTAGCCTCTTAGAACCGGTCCACCAGCACGGTCCACACCAATCCCTCGCTGACACAGTGGATCCACAACCTGTAAGCCGAATCGTGACAGTAGATCCGGCCATGGATCCCGCTGAGGTGCCGCTGCCAAGTCTCGCTGACCTTCCCACGGTGGTCGCTCAGCAATCGCAGCAGATTGCCCAACAAGGACAGCAGCTGTCGCAGTTGACCGCCATGTTACAGCAACTTCTGCCTCTGCTACAGCAGCAACCATCTCCTCCGCCAGCTCCTGCACCTCCTCCGCAGCGAGTGGTCGCTCCTAGCCTCCGCTTGTCCCTGCCGGACAAATTTGATGGGGACTCTAGACTCTGCCGTGGATTTCTGTCTCAGTGTTCCCTGCATATGGAGATGTTGTCGGACTTGTTTCCTACAGAACGGTCTAAGGTGGCGTTCGTAGTGAGCCTTCTTTCAGGAAAGGCCTTGTCTTGGGCCACACCGCTCTGGGACCGCAATGATCCTGCCACAGCCACAGTCCAGTCCTTCTTCGCTGAGGTCCGTAGTGTCTTCGAGGAGCCAGCCCGAGCTTCTTCTGCCGAGACTGCCCTGCTGAACCTGGTCCAGGGTAATTCTTCAGTGGGCGAGTACGCCATCCAATTTCGTACTCTTGCTTCCGAATTATCATGGAATAACGAGGCTCTCTGTGCGACCTTTAAAAAAGGCCTATCCAGTCGCATCAAGGATGTGCTGGCCGCACGAGAGATTCCTGCCAACCTGCAAGAACTTATCCATTTGGCCACCCGCATTGACATGCGTTTTTCTGAGCGACATCAAGAGCTCCGCCAGGAAAAAGACTTAGATCTCTGGGCACCTCTCCCACAGTATCCGTTGCAATCTACGCCTGGGCCTCCCGCCGAGGAGGCCATGCAAGTGGATCGGTCTCGCCTGACCCAGGAAGAGAGGAATCGCCGTAGGGAAGAAAATCTTTGTCTGTACTGTGCCAGTACCGAGCATTTCTTGGTGGATTGCCCTATTCGTCCTCCACGTCTGGGAAACGCACGCACCCAGCTCACGTGGGTGTGGCGTCTCTTGGTTCAAAGTCTGCTTCTCCACGTCTCACGGTGCCCGTGCGGATTTCTCCTTCAGCCAACTCCTCCCTCTCAGCCGTGGCCTGCTTGGACTCTGGTGCCTCTGGGAATTTTATTCTGGATTCTTTTGTGAATAAATTCCGCATCCCGGTGACCCGTCTCGTCAAGCCGCTCTACATTTCCGCGGTCAACGGAGTCAGATTGGATTGCACCGTGCGTTACCGCACAGAACCCCTCTTGATGTGTATTGGACCCCATCACGAAGTGATTGAGTTCTTCGTCCTTCCCAACTGTACCTCTGAGGTCCTCCTCGGTCTGCCATGGCTCCGGCTTCATTCTCCCACCCTTGACTGGACCACCGGGGAGATCAAGAACTGGGACTCTGCTTGCCATAGGAAGTGCCTCTCCCTCCCTCCCAGTCCCGTCAGGCAAGCCTCAGTGCCTCCTCATGGCCCCCGTCCTGGTGACACACTGCCCCGTGCCAGGCTTCGCCCTCTGCCCTCCCTCCCCATTCCCACTCCTGCTGTACTGCCTGCCGTTGAGGAAACCCTCCATTCTTTCCCGGTGTCCTCGTCCCAGGTAAAGCAGTTGTCGGACAAAAAAAGGGGGAGACCTAAGGGGGGGGGGTACTGTTACGCCGAGCGCTCCGGGTCCCTGCTCCTCCCCGGAGCGCTCACGGCGTCTCTCTCCCTGCAGCGCCCCGGTCGGTCCCGCTGACCGGGAGCGCTGCACTGACATGGCCGTCGGGGATGCGATTCGCACAGCGGGACGCGCCCGCTCGCGAATCGCATCCCAAGTCACTTACCCGTCCCGGTCCCCTGCTGTCATGTGCTGGCGCGCGCGGCTCCGCTCCCTAGGGCGCGCGCGCGCCAGCTCTCTGAGACTTAAAGGGCCAGTGCACCAATGATTGGTGCCTGGCCCAATTAGCTTAATTGGCTTCCACCTGCTCCCTGGCTATATCTGCTCACTGCCCCTGCACTCCCTTGCCGGATCTTGTTGCCTTGTGCCAGTGAAAGCGTTTAGTGTTGTCCAAGCCTGTGTTACCTGAACTCTTGCTATCCATCTTGACTACGAACCTTGCCGCCTGCCCCGACCTTCTGCTACGTCTGACCTTGCCTCTGCCTAGTCCTTCTGTCCCACGCCTTCTCAGCAGTCAGCGAGGTTGAGCCGTTGCTAGTGGATACGACCTGGTTGCTACTGCCGCAGCAAGACCATCCCGCTTTGCGGCGGGCTCTGGTGAACACCAGTAGCCTCTTAGAACCGGTCCACCAGCACGGTCCACACCAATCCCTCGCTGACACAGTGGATCCACAACCTGTAAGCCGAATCGTGACAGTTCGTCTACAGTAATTCTGGAGTTCAGGGCATCTAGTTGGGAAGGTGTTAATGATTGTAGATGTAAGGAGTTTTAAAACTTGGCGGTAATAGAGAATAAGTCTGGAGAAGAAGATATAGAATCTTTCAGGTTGTATAGCTGAGCATAATAAGAAAGAAAGCTGTTAGCGATTTGCAAAGGGGTGTTTAGTTTAATACCGGTATCTTGGTGTAGGAAGTATGGGATGCGGGATTTAGCCTGTCGTTTTTTAAGTCGATGAGCAAGTAGCTTGCCAACTTTGTCATTTTGGGAGTAGTAGGTTGCACGCAACTTGCGATATGATTTTTCTTAAGTCGTCAATAAAATGCAACGAAGGTCTCTACGCAGAGAAGTAATCTCAGTCGCCAACTCCGCAAATGGGGCAGTTTTATTTGCTCGGTCCGCTATTTGTAAGCTTTGCATTATGTCATGCAGCTTTTGATCTCGTTGCTTTTTTTTTTATTAAGGACCCATATTTGATACAAAAACCACGAATGACAGCTTTATGGCAATTTCAAATTGTAATGGGGTCAGCGACCGATTCTGAGTTAAGGGAAAAATATTCTGCAATGTGTTTTTGTAAACACTCCGCATATTTGGGGTGGGACCAAATGAAAGGGTTACTTCTCCACGTATAGGTCTGAGGAGAAGAGACCATGTCGGATAGTGTCAGTGTTATGGCTGCATGATCTGTCCAGGATATGGGTTGTATGGTAGATTTGAGAGATGTAGTGAGGAGGGACCTGTCGACTAAAAACAAATCTATACGAGAATAGGAATTATGAACTGTGGACAAAAAGGTTTAATCCCTCTCAGTATCATGGTGCACTCTCCAGATGTCGTACAGTTCTTCCTTATATAGGAGTGGGGAAAGGGTGGTTGAGATGGAACGAGAGAGGGAGGTAGTGTCCACAGAGATTTCAGGGATAGCGTTAAAATCACCACAGAATAAGAGAGACCCCCAAGGGGATCTGCGCACCACTCTCAGCAATTTGTTGAGAAAACGTACTTGGCCAGCATTTGCAGCGTACACGGCTACTATAGTCAAGGGGGCAGAATTTATAGTACAGCGCAGGATTACATACCATCCCTTTGTGTCCGAAACAGCCTCCTTCAAGGTGTATGCTATGGTGTTTTTGACAGCAATCGCGACCCCTCTGCATTTGGCGCTGTAATGGGAGTGAAAAAAATAAGGAAACAGTGGGTGAGTAAGACATGACGCATCTCTAGAAAGTAAATGTGTTTGCTCTAAGCATAGCACATCACATTTAAGAAATCTAGCCTCTTTCCATAAATACGACCTCTTATTCGGGGCATTGAGCCCATTCACATTTAAGCTAGCTATGTTAATAACTATGTTAAATAGCCAGAAGTAAGAGCTAGAACAGTCGTTAAGACCTGTAAATTATAGCGGCAGTGCACACCTCCCAGCCAGCGTGTGCCTGCCTGCCTAGAGTGGGGTATACGCCATAGACTACATATGTTGGTGGTCCTGAAAGGACAAACAACATAAAAACAAAGCAGTACGAACAAACATAAGACAACTAGAAAGTTCTTCAGGAACATGTTCGCCAGACACTGTTCCACCTTGGGGGAGGGTCAAAGTCCACACTGAAACCGTGGGTCATGGGTGACACACGAGAGTCCGCCAACTTGAAAAGAGCATTGCATATACACCAAAGTTTTAAGCAACATCCCAGTCCCTTGAGACCGTAGTGGCCTTTTTGTAAGAGCGAGGCGGTTGCGAGGCAGTAGTGTAGAGGTTCCAAGTTGCTAGGAGAGATTCACCTTCAGCCAAGCTTTTGACAGAGTGTACAGTTCCATCTTTCTTAATGAGCAGACAGGTCGGGAAACCTCAGCGATAAGGCACATTTGCAGCTCGTAGGATGGAAGTTACGGGTAGGAGGGCACGTCTGGCCTGTAACGTGGCCACAGACAGATCCGTGTATATATAGAGACATTGTGGTATGGGGCTGGTAAGCCATTGTGCCTCCGCGCTGTTTCCACCAGTCTTTCCTTGATATGGAAGAAATGTATGCGGGCCAAAATGTCTCTGGGTACTGTTTCGTCCAGATGACGTGGACGGGGAACTCTGTGGGCTCTGTCCACCACTAATTCCTGGGGTGAGCAATCAGGCAAGACAGTCTGTAGAAGAGTGCGTACACATGTTGGTATGTCCGCGGGAGCCACCTTCTCCGGAACTCCACGCAATTTGACATTGTTTCTGCGATTGTGGTCCTCCAGATTCGCCACCTTAGCTCTCAGAGCCGCTATCTCATCTTCGGCTTCATAATGCATATCTATAAGAGAGTTATGAGACTCTGCAAACTCTCCAATTTTTTTCTTCAAATGATCCACTCTGCCCCCCAATGAGTGAAGGTTTGCTTGCATAGGACATATTAGCTTATTAATGTCCTGCAAAAAGGTGGTGCAGAGCAGCACTAACATGTTGTGCATGGAGGTATCTGTGAGGGAAGCATTTAAGACAGGGAGTTCTGCTAGGGGGTCTGAAGTACTCACAGTCCCAGAAAGTATAGCGTTCCCATCCTCCACAGCCTGCATCGATGGGGACAGCATCTTAGTGCACTCAGCCTCCGCTGCTGGAGGCCAGACGTGCAGTCCTGGTGAGGAGCTGCAGCTGCGATGGACCGGGCGGCCATTATGCTCTGGAGGCAGCAGAGGCAATCAAGCTGCCGAGCTTCTGCTGATCCGAGGAGCCCGCAATTACATGCAGTGCCGTATGAGAGGTGGAGCGCCGTCTCAGGGGTGAGAGCGAGACGGAGCTGCGCTGGTCTGGAGAGCAGGAGGCTCAGACCGGGAGGACAATGCGCACCTCCATCTTGGGTAGCGTGGTCTCTCGGTGTGAAAGTTAATTTGGCCAGTGAGCGGCTTCTTCTTGCGGGCTGGCATCACTGATAGAGTCTCGGGACAGCTGGGGATATAGTCGGGTGGATGAGAGAGGTGTAATGCTGTTTAAATAGTTGCTTTAGCAGATCTGTGCACGGAGCTCTGCTAGAGTGCGACCATGCACCACGGCAGCCAGGCCACGCCCCTCCTTCACTTATTACTTATCACTATTGTGAATCTTTAATAAACAATGGTTAAGCTAAGAGTGTGGGGGTGGGGGGGCACTCTCTTCTAAAAAATTAGTCTGTGTATGTTACCCATTGTTCCTTTGGATAGGGGATAAGATGTCTTAGCGCCGGAGTACCCCTTTAATGGTGCTCTCTTTACTTTTTTCCTTTGCAGTGGGAAACTCAGGAACTGTCCAGAGCAAGAGAGGTTTGTTATGCAGATTTGCTCGTGCCCTGGACAGTTCCAGACATGGACAGATGTGGCAGCAGAGAGCATTGTGTCTTACTGTAACGATTACATGATTTTCTCCAGAATCTATAATTGTAAATTGTATAATTTACTGGCACCACAGTACCCTTTTAAATGATCAAAATCCATAATTCTATTATATTTTTGAAGAATAAGAAAGACCTAAATAAATGTAAAAAAAAATAGCATTCTGGTTGAAATGGGGTATCATAAATCCCTCTAAAAGCATCACTAAAGTACATTTTTATGACAAAGATATGATTACTATCTGTAAGGGATGTACTATTCAGTAGCAAGTCAGTTTTTCTTTGTACTTTTGCAGATCAAAAGCCAAGTTACTGTTTGTAGGGGAAATATACTTATGTTATCTTGGTAATAAGTTGTTTTGGCAGAGTATCAACGTCTATGTTTTTCCATGGGTTTATCCTGGAGATTCATGCAGTTTCCTTTATGCATGCTAAAATCTATCCCTAATAAGATTATATAAAATCAGACCTCTTGGGATTGTTCATTATATTTTCCCCCTGGTATAAAAACACACACACACAAAAGAAAACAGGACACAGTTGTGCTTTGGTTAAAAAGTTGTCTCAATATTAATAAGATACACTATTATTCTTATATAGGCCTGGACACATAGGCCCAGATTTATCAAACTGCATGAGAGTAAAACTTGAGTGATTTTTTCACAGCAACCAATCACAGCTCAGCTAACGAGCTCTGGTAAAGTGAAAGCTGAACTGTGATTGGTTGCTCTGGGAAAATCACTTCACTTTTTCTCTCACGCAGTTTGATAAATCTGGGCCATAGGGCCTAGGATAACAGAGATGACCTAGCACTAACATATGTTTGTTTGTTTTTTTTTTCAAATATATTTTCATTATACAAATTTTGCTAAATACAAAATGTAAGAAACAATTGAGAAGAAATAAATGGAATAACGAAAATTCAGTCCCTCACTCAACTATAGGAAGCATATATTCAAAGCAGTAATACACCCTCCCAACTTGTGACAAATAAGTCCCAATCATAAGATGAGAAAATAGCTGCAGAGAGGAAATATCAGGAACCCAGCAGTCCCTCATACCTCCCCACTGCTCCTTTGTCATCATTAACACAAAGCATAAAAGCGTGCGGGTGCAACCCATGAACTTCTCTCCTTGGTTCTCAAGGGATACAGCAGAAACAACTAAATGCTCGAAGGTCCCAAGCGACTACTGACGTACGTCATCCCACGTAGTTATACTCACCTATCCTGGTCACCCAACGCTTCTGGTCTCTATTCATCACTGCTACTTCTTGTTGAAGCATCATCCCTGCAGGAACTGCCTGCTCAGCCATATACTAACTGAGACAAGACATCGCTGCAAACATTGATTTGTAGAGCAGGGAAGTTTCTGTGGGGACAACACTTTCACCAGGTGATGAAAGGCATGGCAAATACTGGGGTTAAGGGTAGGCTATTTCACTTTTACACCACCCCAAGTCATATATTAAATGTAGTTATCCTAGGAAAACCCCTTTAAGACTTGTAAACACTATTATTAGATTATTGAACCGTCATTTCATCATTGGTGTAAGCTGGAGGTTGGCAGCCACCAGCGTGCAGTGCGTCCAGCTGCTTACCCCAGCTGAGCTGTATGTTTTGCTCCTCCAAACCCCCCCCCCCCCCCCATGCAGACACTGAACATTCTCTGTACTGTCGCAGGCGGTAACTGTTTCTGGCACAACCCCTAGGGCCCACATGTGTAAACAGGTTGTTTTTTTTTTTTTAATGGGATACTCCTGTGGAAGACTATTTGTATTTTTTTTAATCAACTGGTGCCAGAAAGTTAAAACAGATTTTTAAATTAATTCTATTTAAAAATTTTCCAGTACTTATCAGCTGCTGTATACTACATAGGAGGTTCTTTTCTTTTTGATTTTCTTTTCTGTTGGACCATAGTGCTCTCTGCTGACCCCTTTTGACCATGTCAGGAACTGTCCAGAGCAGGAGAGGATTGCTATGGGGATTTTCTCCTTCTCTGGACAGTTCCTGACATGGACAGAGGTGTCAGCAGAGAGCACTGTGGTCAGACAGAAAATAAATGTAAAAATATAAGAACTTCCGCTGCAGTATACAGCAGCTTATAAGTACTGGAAAGATTGAGATTTTTAAATAGAATTAATAAAAAAATCTGTTTAACTTTCTGGCACCAGTTGATTCTATAAAAAAAATTGTTTTCCACCGAATTACCCCTTTAATCCCTTGCCGCATATGGACGTTTGTAAACGTCCATATGCGGCTCATGAGGTATGACGCATGCTCAGCAGGTGAGCACGCATCATACCTGGTGTGTCCCAGTTGCTATAAGCAACCAGGACCCAAGGCTAATGATGGACATCACGGATCAGGCTAATATATGGCATTAACTCTTTCGACACGGCGCAACTTTGTCTACAGTGAAAGTAAAAGCTTCCCTACAGCTCAGTCAGGCTGATCGGGACCATCGCGGTAAAATATCGATGTCCCGATCAGTTAGAACGCAACAGGGGGGTGCCTTACCTGCCTCCTACGCATCTTATCAGCGATTGATTGCTCCAAGCCTGCAATTCAGACTTGAGCAATCAACTGCACATAACACTGATCAATGCATTGCAATGCAATGGCAGTGATCAGTGTATTGAATTAATGTACTGCATGTTATAGTCCCCCTATGGGGACTATAACATTGCAAAAAAAAATTTAAAAAATAAAGTTAATAAAGATGATTTAACCCCTCCCCTAATAAAAGTTTGAATCACCCCCCTTTTCCCATAAAAAAACAACTGTGTAAATAAAATTATAAACATATGTGATATCACCGCGTGCGTAAATGTCCGAACTATAAACCTATATAGTTAATTAAACCACATTGTTAACGGCGTATGCGAGAAAAAATTCCAAATGTCCAAAATAGCTTATTTTGGTCACTTTTTATACCATATAAAAAGGAAACAAAAGTGATCAAAAAGTCCAATCAAAACAAAAATGGTACAGATAAAAACTTCAGATCACAGCGCAAAAAATTAGTCCTCATACCACCCCATACATGGAAAAATAAAAAAAACATAGGGGTCAGAAGAGGACAATTTCAAACATAAAAATTTTCCTGCATGTAGTTATGATTTTTTTCAGAAGTAATACAAATTCAAACCTATATAAGTAGGGTATTGTTTTAATTGTATGGACCTACAGAATAAAGATAAAGTCTCATTGTTACCAGAAAAAGTGCTACGTAGAAAAGGAAGCCCCCAAAAGTTACAAAATGGCGTTTTGTCTTCCATTTTGTTGCACAATGATTTTTTTTTCTGTTTCGCCGTAGATTTTTGGGTAAAATGACTGATGTCATTACAAAGTGGAATTGGTGCGGCAAAAAATAAGCCATCATTTGTTAGGTACAAAATTGAAAGGGTTATGATTTTTAAAAGGTAAGGAGGAAAAATATAAAAGTGCAAAAATTTTAAATAGCCAAAGAGGAAAGGGGTTAAGGGTCCGTGCACATCCCTGATTCCTGTCTTCTTCCAATTTTTACCAGGTACCACCTATATGAGAGCACTCATCCCTTCCTATGGTGCCTGAGCTGTAGTGTACTTTGACTACTAGCGAGGGTATCTGCTGCTGTTCTGATTTTCTGTGTTCCTGTGTTCCAGACACAAGCCCCGTAACTGACCTTGTCTCTGTGTGATCCTGCTTGTACCTTCTTGATACTGCATACTGAGCTAAAAATCACACAAAATCTGCTAGTGCATACTTTTTTTAAACATGCTGTTAGTTACCATGGGGCCACATGTCGCTGTAACCTTGACATTAACTTTACACTTTTAGACCACTTTTAAACTACTTGATTACATTTTTAGGTGACCCTAGCATTGTTAAATGGGTACTCCGGCGCTTAGACATCTTATCCCCTATCCAAAGGATAAGGGATAAGATGCCTGATTGCGGGGGTCTCGCCGCTGGGCACGCCGCACCCCGTTTAAAATCAGTCCCCAGAACGTGTTCACTCCGGGTCTGATTACTGTGGATCAGCTGTCACGCCCCCTCCCATAGGCTTGCATTGAGGGGACTGATTTTAAATGGGGTGCAGCATGCAAGATCACGGGGGTCCCCAGCAGCAGGACCCCCGCGATCAGGCATCTTATCCCCTCTCCTTTGGATAGGGGATAAGATGTCTAAGCGCCGGAGTACCCCTTTAAACAGGGCTTTGGAACTATTTAGCAGTGTTGTACATTAGGTTTGAAACAAACGCAAACCAAACTTTTTTTTTAAAGTTCTGTGAGCCCAGTGAACTGAATGTTGGGGATTTATTAAAATCGTTCTCTGAAGATTACAGCTGTTGCTGAAATTCTTCATGTGCTATAAAATTTCGATTAAGCAGATTCCTCAATGGATTACTATGTACCGTTGAAAAAGCCCCCCTCGACTTATATTCAAGTGAGGCTCCACCGCCAGGCTTCTGTTTGCCAGCTGCGGCGAGATAAAGCAATAAATCTGCTGATCAGGTAGGACCGTAAACAGCCCCCCCCCCAGTTACTTGCTCGTTCAAATTTGCGATATTTTGTGAATATATGGATGAATATTCATCCCGTATTCGCAAATTGCGCATATTCATTAACTTTTGTTTTCCATGCAAAAATTCGTAATGAAATTAGCAAAATGCGCATGCACGATTATATCTTTCAACCAATTACTTTCCTATTGGTTGCTAGGGATGTTGCTAACCTCTGACAACGGTATTTGCATCCTTCTCATTGGCCCAAAAGTTAAAGAAGGGAGGGATCAGTGTCCTCTGGAAGTGCCGATATTCACAAATTTTCACATATTCGCCTTCTTTTGACCACAAGCTGGAAGCAGGGAGGGATGATCACTTTTTGTTTAAACAGTACACATCATTGTGATGTGTACTGTGAAAAAAAAAATGTAATATTCGCCATAATCTAAATATTCGCAAAATCGCTAAGTGCCGATATTCGCGATAAAAATTCGCTATTCGAATATTCGCGCTCAACACTACTCGTTCACTCCATGCATTGTGTAGGGCCCTTAACCATAACAGGGCCTGCTGGTAACAGAGGTAACAGAGGAAGATGTCAGTGATGTCACAAGCCCCACCGGAGAGCAGCGTTGCAGAGTCCCAGACTGCCGCAGCCACCACACAGTGCCATTTCAGAGTAAGGCTAAAATCAAAGAAAATGTTTAATTTAAAAATATTAATATGTTACAACATGAGTTTTAGGTTTGGGCCAGCTGCATAGGCCAATTAGGGCATGCTGGGCGCTGTAGTTAGTAACTGCAAGGCCCATCATACCCTGATACAGCCTATAGCTCTGCAGGTGACCTAAAACTACAACTCCCAGCATGCACCACAACCTATACTGTAATACTGTATAGTGCAATATGCTGGAGTTGTAGTTTTGCGTCAGCTGCAGAGCCATAGGCTGTATCAGGGCATACTGGTTGTTGCAGTTAGTAAATCGAATACCCAGCATGCCCTGATTCAGCCTATGCAGCTGACCCAAACCGTTTGGGTCAGCTGTATAAGGGCATGCTGGGCATTGTAGTTAGTAACTGCAACAACCAGAATGCCCTGATACAGCTTATACCTGCATTTCCCACCCTAGGCTTATACTCGAGTCAATACGGTTTCCCAGTTTTTTGTGGTAAAATTAGGTGCCTTGGCTTATATTTGGGTCAACTTATAATTGAGTATATATGGTAAAAATTGTATCTATTTATTTAAAATGTTTGATTGATAATGGACACATCCATGATTATATTCTCTGGTTGTTTTTGTAGAATATTCATCTCTGACGTCGTCCTAAGAAGCACATTTGTTATCGTCAATGTGCACATATGAGGTAATGCTATCTGGAAATGGCTGGATAAACCACTATACTCTTATATGCACATTTAATTCATGCCAATAAGTTTCCTTACATCACAGTGCAGAAATTAAGGCTAGATTATTTTCTTTACATAAAATATGTTGGGATGCATTTAATATTGTAGCTTGTGATCAGAGAAGAAATAATCAGTTTCAAACTAATCAGGTTAGTTCCAGATTCTACAAAAACGTTAGATTTGTCCAAATCCAATCTATGTGTGCGGGCAGGGCACAAAAAATGTAGCCAGCAATAATAAAAATGCAGTGTGTGTGTGTTTTTCACTTTTTTTTTTTGTTTATATTTTTTAGGTAGTACTACTACTCCCAGCATGGGACACACTGTTCCATGATGAGAGTAGTAGTACCTGTACTAATTGACAGATCACCCCGGGTCTGTTGCGATCCTTCTGTGTCATTTATAGATGCTGCCGGCTGCTCTTCTATGGTCCCCTGCACTTCCGTATATCTACATCTATTCATATTTACCGCAGAGAGCTGTGATTGGCCAGATGGTTCCAGCCAATCACAACTCTCTGGGATATATGAATAGGTGTATATATATGTCAGTGCAGGGGACCAGAAGAGTGCTGGCCTCATCTATACATTATACAGAAAGATCGCATCGGGTGTCAGAAGTGAGACTTGCTGCGATCTGTCTATTAATGCAGGTACTACAGCTCCCAGCATGGAGCAGAGTGTGCTCCATGTTCGGAATAGTAGTACCTGCAGTTAAGGACAGATCACAGCAGGTGTCACTCCTGACACCCGATGCGATCGTACTATCTATTGCAGAGATGCGGAGCGGTTCTGTACAGCGCTCGCAGCTCTGCACTGTACTCTGGCCGGCCAGTGATATGAATAGAACATCACTGATTCATATTTCCCGCTGAGAGCAGTGATTGGCTGCAACCATCCAGCCAATCCCCACTCTGGGCGTAAAATATGAATGAGTGAGGTGAATATTCACATCACTGGCCGGAGTACAAAGCAGAGATGTGAGGGCTGTACAGAGCCGCTCTGCATCTCTGCAATAGATAGGATTATCGCAGGAATGACACCCGGGGCAATCTTTCTATTAGTAAAAGTACTACTACTCCCATCATAGCACAGTCTGTTCCCTGCTGGGAGTAGTAGTACTACCTAAAATTTTTACAAAATAGAGAAAGAAAAAGTGAAACACACACAATTTATTAAAAATTAATGAAAATGTTGCTATAAAAAAATAAATATTTTGTTAAATGAATTGTTTCCCATCCCTACTGCAAAAATATTTTCCTATAACAGACACCATTTGTGAGGAAAAATGTTTTCCATCCATCTTTTTTAATAGTGAAATTGATGGGAATGATGGAAAAACTCATGTTATAGTAAAAGAAGCATGGATCCAAATAATAAGAGCATTTAGAGATATCCTTCCTTACCTTTCCTTATGACTCAACATGTGTGTCACAAATAAATACCTTAGAAAAATATGATTTTATTATATTCTGCTGGGAGCTGTCATTGCTATATACATCCTTTAGAGTTGAGGGAATCGATACCAGCGAACCCAGTTTTTTGGTACACTCAGGGGAAAAAACAGGGAAATCAAGGGTTTTCTGTGACTTTGGCACACAGTTGCACAAATTCAAGAATGCCATTTTTTTGTGGTATGCGTATTGGTGGGAAAAAGCTGTGAAAACAAGGGTTTTGTTTTACTTTTACAAATACACTATTTCATCACATGTTCAAGTATGCCACTTTTTAGTAGTGGCACATGAATAGGTGGGGGAAAGCATTTTATGGACTTCCAGAGATTGGTTGATGATTGGTTAACCCACAGAGATGACTTAGAGTCAGTCAGTCCACAATGGCTATATCCTCAGACATGATACACCCACCAAAGGAGATGGACAACTCTGGCACGCTGATGCTGCTACTACTACCAGGCACATCACTTGTGCTACTACAAGGACTATGCCTGGGCACAAGTCTGCTGCTGTTACTAGGCCTGGCACAAACATGTTGACTTTCAGAGCTGGAAGAAGCACATCATGTGTAAAATGTTTGTTGCTCGTCCTTAGTGGAGTGTGCCTGCTCCATTTCCTTCCCTTCCTGGTGGCTGAAGAAAAGAAGCTGATTGGCAATATGGTGAGTGCCCTCAATTTGTTTCTCGTATTGTGATCTGTGATCTATGATCTTTTTTAGAAATCATCTTCTGCAGCATAGCCACAGCCACAACACTATTGAGGCAATCCCCAAGCTGCAAAGTAGATACCACGTCTGTATATGTTGGAAGTCTGGTAGTGTAGTGCTAACCTAGAATACTCTCTTGACTATGTGAAATAGTTTTGCCCATGCATTGAGCCAAGATACACCATAAAAAGTCTCCTCTACACACCTATAGTAACTGTGTGGGTGGATCACCTAGCCCCAATTCACATTTCACATTCTTTTACATGCACTTGAAACGTGTCCAGAGGTACGACTTTCTTGGCATTGGTGTCATGTAACTTTTAATTTCGTGAAATAAAGAAGGAATCATTTTAAAAAGACTGCTTGATGGGACTGCTTTCTTCTTCCAGATATCATCCTCTTTTGCTCACACAGAACTGTAGAATTTACATGCGCAATGATATCACCATACATAATGCATAATCTCAGTTAACTTATTTAAAATGACTGTATCAAGTTATATCCTGCAGTATAGTATACACTTTAGTCCACAGGATAGTTGACAACTACACATAACACTTACGAAGCACATTCATTTTAATAGATAATAATTTTGTCTAACATTCAGATAGCAATCCTGAGAATAACTAATGCCATTAATGGATGCGGAGTCCGATCAGGACAGAAAGTCAGTATTAATGTCATAAATTAGCATTCTCAACTGGGAAAATACTTTTTTTTGGGTTGTGCTACTCAATTAAACTAAAGCAATTTACATATCAGCTAAAAGCTTTGAGTCTTGTCACGATGCCGGCTGGCAGGTAGTGGATCCTCTGTGCCAGAGAGGGATTGGCGTGGACCGTGCTAGAGGATCGGTTCTAAGTCACTACTGGTTTTCACCAGAGCCCGCCGCAAAGCGGGATGGTCTTGCTGCGGCGGTAGTGACCAGGTCGTATCCCCTAGCAACGGCTCAACCTCTCTGGCTGCTGAAGATGGCGCGGTACAAGGGAGTAGACAGAAGCAAGGTCGGACGTAGCAGAAGGTCGGGGCAGGCAGCAAGGATCGTAGTCAGGGGCAACGGCAGAAGGTCTGGAATCACAGGCAAGGAACACACAAGGAACGCTTTCACTGGCACTAGGGCAACAAGATCCGGCGAGGGAGTGAAGGGGAAGTGAGGTGATATAGGGAAGTGCACAGGTGTAAACACTAATTGGAACCACTGCACCAATCAGCGGTGCAGTGGCCCTTTAAATCGCAAAGACCCGGCGCGCGCGCGCCCTAGGGAGCGGGGCCGCGCGCGCCGGGACAGAACTGACGGGGAGCGAGTAAGGTACGGGAGCCGGGGTGCGCATCGCGAGCGGGCGCTACCCGCATCGCGAATCGCATCCCGGCCGGAGGTAGTAACGCAGCGCCCCGGGTCCGTGGAACCGACCGGGGCGCTGCAGTGAGGGAAGTGTAGCGAGCGCTCCGGGGAGGAGCGGGGACCCGGAGCGCTCGGCGTAACAGTACCCCCCCCCTTGGGTCTCCCCCTCTTCTTGGGGCCTGAGAACCTGAGGATCAGACTTTTGTCCAGGATATTGTCCTCAGGTTCCCAGGACCTCTCTTCTGGACCACAACCCTCCCAATCCACTAAAAAAAAAGTTCTTCCCCTGACCTTTTTAGAGGCCAAAATCTCTTTGACAGAGAAGATGTCCGAGGAGCCGGAAACAGGAGTGGGAGGAACAGATTTAGGAGAAAAACGGTTGAGGATGAGAGGTTTAAGAAGAGAGACGTGAAAGGCATTAGGGATACGAAGAGAAGGAGGAAGAAGAAGTTTGTAAGAGACAGGATTAATTTGACACAAAACTTTAAAAGGACCAAGATAGCGTGGTCCCAACTTATAGCTCGGGACACGGAAACGGACATATTTAGCGGAGAGCCATACCTTGTCTCCAGGGGAAAAAATGGGAGGAGCTCTTCTTTTCTTATCTGCGAATCTCTTCATGCGAGAAGAAGCCTGTAAGAGAGAATTTTGGGTCTCTTTCCATATGGTGGAAAGATCACGAGAAATTTCATCCACAGCGGGCAGACCAGAGGGCAAGGGGGTAGGGAGGGGGGGAAGAGGGTGACGGCCGTACACCACGAAAAACGGAGATTTGGAGGAAGATTCAGAGATTCTGAAATTATACGAGAATTCGGCCCAAGGTAGAAGATCTGCCCAGTCATCCTGGCGGGAGGAAACAAAATGTCGTAAATAGTCACCCAAGATCTGGTTAATTCTCTCTACTTGTCCATTGGATTGAGGATGGTATGCAGAAGAAAAATTTAATTTAATCTTGAGTTGTTTACAGAGAGCCCTCCAGAATTTAGACACAAATTGGACGCCTCTATCCGAGACGATCTGTGTAGGCAACCCGTGAAGACGAAAAATGTGTACAAAAAATTGTTTAGCCAACTGAGGCGCTGAAGGAAGACCAGGAAGAGGGATGAAATGTGCCATTTTGGAGAATCGATCAACGACCACCCAAATAACAGTGTTGCCATGGGATGGGGGTAAGTCAGTAATAAAATCCATACCAATCAGAGACCAAGGTTGTTCGGGGACAGGTAGAGGATGAAGAAAACCAGCGGGCTTCTGGCGAGGAGTCTTATCCCGGGCACAGATAGTGCAGGCTCGCACAAAGTCCACCACATCAGTCTCTAGAGTCGGCCACCAATAGAAGCGAGAGATGAGTTGCACAGATTTCTTGATGCCCGCATGACCTGCGAGATGGGAGGAGTGACCCCATTTGAGGATCCCAAGGCGTTGGCGTGGAGAAACAAAGGTCTTTCCTGGAGGAGTTTGCCTGATGGAGGCTGGAGAAGTGGAAATCAGGCAGTCAGGAGGAATGATGTGTTGAGGAGAGAGTTCAATTTCAGAGGCATCTGAGGAACGAGAGAGAGCATCGGCCCTAATGTTTTTATCAGCAGGCCGAAAGTGAATTTCAAAATTAAATCGGGCAAAGAACAGAGACCACCTGGCCTGACGAGGATTCAGCCGTTGGGCAGACTGGAGGTAGGAGAGGTTCTTGTGATCGGTGTAAATAATAACTGGAAATCTTGATCCCTCCAGCAGATGCCTCCATTCCTCAAGTGCTAATTTAATGGCTAGAAGCTCTCGATCCCCGATGGAGTAGTTCCTCTCCGCCGGAGAGAAGGTCCTGGAAAAAAAACCACAAGTAACAGCATGCCCGGAAGAGTTTTTTTGTAGAAGGACAGCTCCAGCTCCCACTGAGGAGGCATCAACCTCCAATAGGAAGGGTTTAGATGGGTCAGGTCTGGAGAGCACGGGAGCCGAAGAAAAGGCAGACTTGAGTCGTTTAAAGGCGTCTTCCGCTTGAGGAGGCCAAGACTTGGGATCGGCATTTTTTTTTGTTAAAGCCACAATAGGAGCCACAATGGTAGAAAAATGTGGAATAAATTGCCTGTAATAATTGGCGAACCCCAAAAAACGTTGGATGGCACGGAGTCCGGAGGGGCGTGGCCAATCTAAGACGGCAGAGAGTTTATCTGGGTCCATTTGTAGTCCCTGGCCAGAGACCAAGTATCCTAGAAAAGGAAGAGATTGGCATTCAAACAGACATTTCTCTATTTTGGCATAGAGTTGATTATCACGAAGTCTCTGAAGAACCATACGGACATGCTGGCGGTGTTCTTCAAGATTGGCAGAAAAAATCAGGATATCGTCCAGATATACAACAACACAGGAGTATAGTAGATCACGAAAAATTTCATTAACAAAGTCTTGGAAGACGGCAGGGGCGTTGCATAGACCAAAGGGCATGACCAGATACTCAAAGTGTCCATCTCTGGTGTTAAATGCCGTTTTCCATTCATCCCCCTCTCTGATGCGGATGAGATTATAAGCACCTCTTAAGTCCAGTTTGGTAAAAATATGGGCACCTTGGAGACGATCAAAGAGTTCAGAGATGAGGGGTAGGGGGTAGCGGTTCTTAACCGTGATTTTATTAAGACCGCGGTAGTCAATGCAAGGACGTAGAGAGCCATCTTTTTTGGACACAAAGAAAAATCCGGCTCCGGCAGGAGAGGAGGATTTACGGATAAAGCCCTTTTTTAAATTTTCTTGGACGTATTCAGACATGGCAAGAGTCTCTGGGACGGACAGAGGATAGATTCTGCCCCGGGGTGGAGTAGTACCCGGGAGGAGGTCAATGGGACAATCATAAGGCCTGTGAGGAGGTAGAGTCTCAGCTTGTTTTTTGCAAAAAACGTCCGCAAAGTCCATATAGGCCTTAGGGAGACCGGTTACATGAGGAAGCACAGGGACACGGCAAGGTTTACTGGAAACCGGTTTTAAGCAGTCCTTGGAACAAGAGGGCCCCCAACTCTTGATCTCCCCAGTGGACCAATCCAGGATTGGGGAATGGAGTTGAAGCCAGGGAAGTCCAAGAAGGATTTCAGAAGTGCAATTGGGGAGGACCAACAGTTCAATCCTCTCGTGATGAGATCCGATGCACATTAGAAGGGGCTCCGTGCGGAAACGTATAGTACAGTCCAATCTTTCATTGTTTACACAATTGATGTAGAGGGGTCTGGCGAGACTGGTCACCGGGATGTTGAACCTGTTGACGAGAGAGGCTAAGATGAAATTTCCTGCAGATCCAGAGTCCAAGAAGGCCACAGCAGAGAAGGAGAAGGCAGAGGCAGACATCCGCACAGGCACAGTAAGACGTGGAGAAGCAGAGTAGACATCAAGGACTGTCTCACCTTTGTGCGGAGTCAGCGGACGTCTTTCCAGGCGGGGAGGACGGATAGGACAATCCTTCAGGAAGTGTTCGGTACTAGCACAGTACAGGCAGAGATTCTCCATGCGGCGTCGTGTCCTCTCTTGGGGTGTCAGGCGAGACCGGTCGACCTGCATAGCCTCCACGGCGGGAGGCACAGGAACAGATTGCAGGGGACCAGAGGAGAGAGGAGCCGGGGAGAAGAAACGCCTCGTGCGAACAGAGTCCATATCCTGGCGGAGCTCCTGACGCCGTTCGGAAAAACGCATGTCAATGCGAGTGGCAAGATGGATGAGTTCATGTAGGTTAGCAGGGATTTCTCGTGCGGCCAGAACATCTTTAATGTTGCTGGATAGGCCTTTTTTAAAGGTCGCGCAGAGTGCCTCATTATTCCAGGATAATTCTGAAGCAAGGGTACGGAACTGTACGGCATACTCGCCAACGGAAGAATTACCCTGGACCAGGTTCAACAGGGCAGTCTCAGCAGAAGAGGCTCGGGCAGGTTCCTCAAAGACACTTCGAATTTCCGAGAAGAAGGAGTGTACAGAGGCAGTGACGGGGTCATTGCGGTCCCAGAGCGGTGTGGCCCAAGCCAGGGCTTTTCCAGACAGCAGGCTGACTACGAAAGCCACCTTAGACCTTTCAGTGGGGAACTGGTCCGACATCATCTCCAAGTGTAATGAACATTGGGAAAGAAAGCCACGGCAAAACTTAGAGTCCCCATCAAATTTATCCGGCAAGGATAGTCGTATTCCAGAAGCGGCCACTCGCTGCGGAGGAGGTACAGGAGCTGGCGGAGGAGATGATTGCTGGAGCTGTGGTAGTAACTGTTGTAGCATAACAGTCAGTTGAGACAGCTGTTGGCCTTGTTGCGCAATCTGTTGTGACTGCTGGGCGACCACCGTGGTGAGGTCAGCGACAACTGGCAGAGGAACTTCAGCGGGATCCATGGCCGGATCTACTGTCACGATGCCGGCTGGCAGGTAGTGGATCCTCTGTGCCAGAGAGGGATTGGCGTGGACCGTGCTAGAGGATCGGTTCTAAGTCACTACTGGTTTTCACCAGAGCCCGCCGCAAAGCGGGATGGTCTTGCTGCGGCGGTAGTGACCAGGTCGTATCCCCTAGCAACGGCTCAACCTCTCTGGCTGCTGAAGATGGCGCGGTACAAGGGAGTAGACAGAAGCAAGGTCGGACGTAGCAGAAGGTCGGGGCAGGCAGCAAGGATCGTAGTCAGGGGCAACGGCAGAAGGTCTGGAATCACAGGCAAGGAACACACAAGGAACGCTTTCACTGGCACTAGGGCAACAAGATCCGGCGAGGGAGTGAAGGGGAAGTGAGGTGATATAGGGAAGTGCACAGGTGTAAACACTAATTGGAACCACTGCACCAATCAGCGGTGCAGTGGCCCTTTAAATCGCAAAGACCCGGCGCGCGCGCGCCCTAGGGAGCGGGGCCGCGCGCGCCGGGACAGAACTGACGGGGAGCGAGTAAGGTACGGGAGCCGGGGTGCGCATCGCGAGCGGGCGCTACCCGCATCGCGAATCGCATCCCGGCCGGAGGTAGTAACGCAGCGCCCCGGGTCCGTGGAACCGACCGGGGCGCTGCAGTGAGGGAAGTGTAGCGAGCGCTCCGGGGAGGAGCGGGGACCCGGAGCGCTCGGCGTAACAAGTCTGTACACTACACACCAGTGTTTTACTATGCAATTACTCCCGAATATATTAAAATACAAATACAAATACTGGAACATGGGACATGTGCAGACAGTCAGACACTAATAGGAAGATTTAGCAAAACCTGTGCAAAGAAAAAGTTGACTAGTTGCCCATAGCAACCAATAAGATTGCTTCTTTTATTTTCTAAAAGACCTCTAAAAAAGAAAAGTAATCTTGGTTTTGGCAACTGGTCAATTTTTACTCTAAACAGGTTTTGATAAATCCCCCATATAAGACTAATCTATAAGAATGAATGAAAAGAATTCAATAATTTAGTATGATAATTTATATAGAAGTAGACATACTGGTTCTGATTTACTAAGAGTGGATTGTAGTGTAGTTTTCTTTGTGGGTTTTAATTCCCTACAATATTTTTTCCACAGTATTTACTAAGGTTTCCCTACATTTTGCACTTTTCCCTGCGTTTTGCTTTTTTACACATGCTCTGAGTTGTGGGGTTTTCAGCTTCCACTGCATTTTCTGTGGAAACCTTAGTAAATATGTATGGTTTTTGTGAAAATGTCAGGGACACGCCCCCTTTTCCAGATGGTTACACCCCTCTTTCGGGTTTTCTCAGTAAAATGGAGAGTTGGTCCTTTTTTTTTTTCTTTAATTCTGGCACAAATTCTGGCACAATGAATCTAGCGCACTAACCGAAAAAACATGTCGGGCGTATAATAGCAAATCAGGGCCACTGTGTATACTGTGACATAATTCTGGCAATATCCATCCAAGCAACAAACAGTACTGCATAATAATACAGAATTACTAAAACTGTCTAATTCAGAGACAGTGTAATTTTTTGGGGCAACTTATCAAACTCTGCGCGGAGAAAAATTTGAACAGTTGCCCATAACAACCAAAAAGATTGCTTACTTTATTTTTGAAAGGCCTCTGAAAAATGAAAGAAGCAAGCAGATTGGTCACTATAGGCATCTGATCGACCTTTTCTTAGTACAGGTTTTGATAAATCTCCTCCATTTAGATTTCTTTGATTTTTAATAAAGGCCTCTGAAAACTGACTGCCCCTTTACCATTGACTTTCGTACACATTATTAAATTAAAAATATGAACGTATTTTATTCCTATTTTACGGATGTTTTTTTGCTATTCATTTTGAACGTAGCCTAAACATAAAACAGTTTTTGAGAATGCAAGAAGGCACTAAAAAAAATTAAAAATTAAAAAAAGATATCTTTGTGTTCTTAATGCCAAAACTGGCTAGCTTGGTTCAGTCTAGTGGCAGATATATTATGTTTTTTTGAACTTCTATTATATGACATATGTTTTTCTTTTTATCATTCTTTATAAATTAAAATAGGCCTGGTTTATCAGCTGCAGCGGGAAGTAAAACTAGATTTACTTCTATCAATATTTTAATTTAGGAAGATAACCATTTTGGAACTGCAGTTTAATTGTAAAATTTCTCTACAATGATCTTATTCTCTGCATGTTTATTATCAGAACTCTTATAAGGAAAAGACTTAAATAGTAATCGCTAAATGTATTCCATGAGTAGAATAAATCTGGAAGCAACAATTTAGTAAGCTGAGTGAAATCGCTCACAAATGCTGAAATTAATAAAAAAACAATCTTCAGAAAGTTCAGTTATAGTACAATAGTCATATGAATTCATCAGAGCTGCATTATTTTCATTTAAATGTCTTCTACAATAATATATCATTTTAGTAGCAAATACTTTTCCGTGTAGCTGGTAGACATTCTATCAAAGTCAGAATTTAAGATAAATGTGCTATTTAAGATAAAGTGTTCACATTGAAAGAGTTTCCAAAGAGAAATAGGTTCTCTCCTGAAATATGTGCAGCTTGAAAAAATTGATTCAGGCCACTATTTGAAAATATCTCTATTCTTATCCCTCAAAATATCCCGAATCAGAAAGTGTTTTATTTCTCACTGAATCAACATTTATAATGTGTAAATAACAACTTTTATATACAAAACACAAAACTAGCATAAAGCAAGTTTTTTAAGGCCTGAGGGTAACTCCACATGGAATTTTTTTTTAAAACAGCAGTTTTTGTTGGTGTTCTTTGTGGAAAAGCCAAAAGTAGATCCAGCAGGAAGGATACATACATTATAAGTCCTTCTTTTATACTTCCAATTCCTTTTGAATCCATTCTTTTCTTTGGCTCAAAAAACTGTATCAAAACCAAAATGGTGTTTTTTCTTTGTTTGAAACCACCTTTAAAGGGGTACTCCGGTGCTAAGACATCTTATCCCCTATCCAAAGGATAGGGGATAAGATGCCTGATCGCGGGGGTCCCGCCACTGGGGACCCCCGTGATCTTCCATGCCGCAACCTGTTAGAATCAGCCTCCGGAGTGTACTCGCTCTTAATCTTATTACTAGCGATCACGGGGACGACGGAGCATAGTGACGTCACGGATCCGCCCCCGTGTGATGTCACGCCCCGCCCCCTCAATGCAAGCCTATGGAGGGGGTGTGACAGCTGTCACACCCCCTCCATAGGGTTGCATTGAGGGGGCGTAGCGTGATGTCACATGGGGTGGAGCCGTGACATCACTATGCTCCGTCCCCGTGATCGCTAGTAATTAGACCCGGAGCCCCGTGATCTTCCACGCCGCACCCCGTTAGAATCAGCCCCGGAGCGTGCTCGCTCCGGGTCTGATTACTAGCGATCACGGGGACGACGGAGCATAGTGCAAGCCTATGGAGGGGGCGTGACAGCTGTAGGCTTGCATTGAGGGGGTGGAGCGTGATGTCACACGGGGCGGAGACACGGGTCCCCCGTGATCAGGCATCTTATCCCCTATCCTTTGGATAGGGGATAAGATGACTTAGCGCCGGAGTACCCCTTTAAAGACAACTGGCGGTGAAAAGTCCAAAGTTTAACCCCATGTCATAAGTGATAAATGTGACAAAACGTTGTCCAAACACTGAATGGAACTTTTCAAGGCTACTGATCAGAGTTTAGAAATGATTCATGAGGGGGTTAACTTAGACCAGCATTTTATACGCCAGTCTTACGTAAAACCTAGCCAGTGCACAATCACACTGGATTTATCAAGAGAAATATAACAGACATCAAATGTAGTAATTTCGACACACAGAGATGCCCTTATCCCACGAGTGCAGACACAGACTTCAATAAATTCCCCTAGGTTTTTTATCCTGCATGCTATTGTCATTACCTTCTATCTGGGTCCTGTTTTTTTCTCTCTCCTGTCCAAAAGAATCTAAATGAATATGCATGTGTGTGAGTATATACAGTACAGACCAAAAGTTTGGAAACACCTTCTCATTCAGAGTTTTCTTTATTTTCATGACTATGAAAATTGTAGATTCACATTGAAGGCATCAAAACTATGAATTAACACATGTGGAATTATATACATAACAAAAAAGAGTGAAACAACTGAAAATATGTCATGTTCTAGGTTCTTCAAAGTAGCCACCTTTTGCTTTGATTACTGCTTTGCACACTCATTCTCTTGATGAGCTTCAAGAGGTAGTCACCTGAAATGGCCTTCCAACAGTCTTGAAGGAGTTCCCATAGATGCTAAGCACTTGTTGGCCCATTTGCCTTAACTCTGCGGTCCAGCTCACCCCAAACCATCTCTATTAGGTTCAGGTCCGGTGACTGTGGTGGCTATGTCATCTGGCACAGCACCCCATCACTCTCCTTCTTGATCAAATAGCCATTACAAAGCCTGGAGGTATCCTGTTGAAAAATAAATGATGGTCCAACTAAACACAAACCGGATGGAATAGCATGCCGCTGCAAGATGCTGTGGTAGACATGCTGGTTCAGTATGCCTTCAATTTTGAATAAATCCCCAACAGTGTCACCAGCAAAGCACCCCCCCCCCCCCCCACACCATCACACATTCTCCTCCACACCAGCACACCTGTGAAGTGAAAACCATTTCAGGTGACTATCTCTTGAAGCTCAATAAGAGAATGCCAAGAGTGTGCAAAGCAGTAATCAAAGCAAAAGGTGCTATTTTGAAGAACCTATAATATGACATATTTTCAGTTGTTTCACACTTTTTTGTTATGTATATAATTCCACATGTGTTAATTCATAGTTTTGATGCCTTCAGTGTGAATATAAAATGTTCCTAGTCATGAAAATAAAGAAAACTCTGAATGAGGTGTGTCCAAACTTTTGATCTGCACTGTATATTATTATTATTTACAGTGGCTACAATGTAAACATGAATAGGCATCATATGCTTTAGGATCAACAGCATTTCTCAGAATTAGGGGGCTTATTCATTGTTAGAAACAAGACATGCACCACTCAGTGAAACCAGTAGCCAGTAAGGGAGGTTTTCTGGGCATAATTTATAGATGACCTATCCATGAAGATACTGTATGTCATCAATATATTTTGTCTAGAAAACCCCTTTACGATATGGCAAAGGGCTATGTTTTCATACTGTTTCAAAATAAAGTTAATAATTTTTTAAAACATTTTATCAGTCCTATTGTATTCTGGTGACATTGACATTGAAAGAAGCTAGATTCATTTGCAGTCCAATACTTATTAGGACAAAAACAGGCTGTGTTATTAAACAATTGGTGTAATGAATGAAAAGATACATAAGACCAATCACTTCCAATGTATCACTAAAGTACTATGCAAGTTTAGAATAAAACTTTCCAAAAGTAACAAAGTGTCTTTGATTGTCTCTGTTAAAATAATTTTCTCCCCACCAACATGCTCTTCCCTTACGTCCTAACCAGTAGCACAGATGGGGTATTCCACCCCCCGCGAACTGGTAGGACAGATGGAAGTTTTATTGAACCTAATTAAACAATCAGTAAAGACACACCCACAACCCCCTGTATAAGTAAGAGGGTCATCCTCTGCCCCATTGTGTTTTTTTCTGTCCTCCCGGACAGTGGGACAGATGGTGACCCCCTTACTCCTGTTATATGAGTAGGAGGGGGGGGGTTTTCTTACTTGCAAATTTGGGCATAGTTTGCGCCCATCTGCTTCTATTCCTCGGAGCCGCGACTCCAATCGCGGCCCCGGCCGGAAGTGCGTCAGCGGCGTCTGACGTCACTTCCTGTTTCTCTCTTCGCTCCCGGCTCGGTTTTTTGCGCCGTTTTTGCTAATAATGCGGCGAAACCGAGCGAGGAGCCTCTTCCATAACCCTCTAACTAATAGGGTTCCTTTTTTTTTTCCTGTTTTTCTCCTGTTTTTTAAGACAGGATTTCTTTATCTGTAACTCCGCCTTGTGGGCGGAGTCTTGTTTTGGCGCCAGCCAGGAGGATATTTAAACTCCCCCTAGGCTGTCATTCAGCCTCCTAGAGCGCAGAGCTGTTGGTACTTCCACAGTCCTGTCTTTTTGAGTCTAGTAGTGCATCCTTGCGGATACTACTGTTTCCCTATCTCTCTATCTTACCTGGTCTCTTGCTGAGAACTTTGGATATGTCGACCGAGGGCTCAGGGGATCGTGAAGGCTTGGCAAAAAGATCCGCCAAGCGCAAGCACCTCTCTTGCCATGACTGCAATACTCCCCTTGAGGATAATTATGAATTTTCCAGGTGCCCTCCTTGTAGGGCTAAGTCTCTACCTTCCCACCAGACTGAGCCTACAGTCCAAGATATGTATGTGTGGGTCTCCTCTAACATGTCGGCTCTGCAAGCCTCTATTGAGGAGCTGAAACACGTTGTCTCTCAGAAACGCGCCAGACCTTCTTCACCTCCCAGAATGGAGACGTCTGTGGATCAGGAGAGAGAAGATTCCAAGTCCTCCTCTTCGGATGAGGAGGTCACTGCATCCTATTTCTTTCCGCTGGAAAAGACCCAGCGTCTTCTGAGATCCATCCGGTCGGGGGACCAGGATGTTGATCCCGGGGAAGCCTCTACCTCCGCCTCTAAGGGACCTAGGGTCTTTAAAGCGGATGATACCCTTCTGTCCGTGCTTAGAACGGAATGGAAAAAAACAGAAAAGGGTCCGGTCTTAACTAAAAGATTTAAGACCATGTTTCCTATACAGGAATCTCAGCTTTCCTCCTGGGGCCCTGTCCCTAAGGTTGACATGGCAGTTGCCAAACTGTCCAAGAGGACAGTGGTCCCTGCTGAGGATGGGTCTTCCTTGCAGGATCCAATGGATCGGAAGGCTGACTGTGCCATGAGGCGCTCCTACTCCACTGCTTCTGCATCTGCATCAGTGGCGATAGCTTGCTCTGAGGTAGCAAACTTTTTGAAGACCCGTCTTTCTAACATCCAGTCGGATTTGGACCAGGGGGTTCCTAGAGATGAAATTCTTTCATCCTTCAAGACGTCCAATCTGGCCGTTGATTTTTTGTGCGATGCTTCCACCCATCATCTTAAATTGGCCTCCAAGTCTATGGCCCTGGCTTCCGCTGGACGACGTCCTCTATGGTTAAAACCTTGGAAGGTTGACAACTCTTCCAAGAACACCTTATGTGCTATGCCTTACGAACCCGGCATTCTTTTCGGAGCTGAGCTGGACCGCATTATGGAGGGACTTTCTGACAAGAAAGGCAAGTCCCTTCCTTATTCCTCCTTTCGTGGTCGAGGGCGGCGTTCTGGGGGCGGATCAGCCCCCCAGCCTAAGCCTCAGAGAGACTGGGGTAATCAACGCCGGGGCGGAAAACGCTCCCGTGGCCCCAAAGACAACAGAAAGCTCTGACTGCGGGCTTCTACGAAGCTCTGGGTTCCTTGCCGAGGTGACCTTTCCAGTTTCCCATCCTGCCCCCCAGATTCCAGTTGGTGGTCGTCTTCACCACTTTTCAAGCGCCTGGTCCCTCCACATTCAGGATCCTTGGGTCCTGAGATTAATCTCGGATGGTTATTCGATAGACCTCGAATCAATTCCCCCATCCAATTATGTGGAGACAAGAGTTCTTTCACCAATCAAACAGGGGGCGCTAGAAACCTACATTCTGGAATACATCCAGAAGAATGCCTTAGAGGAATTTCCTCTTGCAGAGCGGGGGTCAGGAATTTATTCTCCAGTCTTCCTAGTTCCCAAAGTAACAGGAGACTGGCGGATGATTATAGATCTGAGATATCTCAATCAGTATGTAAAGCACAAACGCTTTCGTATGGAAACTATTCAATCTGTGGTCAACCTCATCTCGCCAGGGGATTACCTGGCTACTCTGGATCTAAAGGATGCTTACCTTCATATTCCTATTCATCCGGTATCCAGAAAGTATCTAAGGATCGCAGTTCAGGTAGGGGGAGTTCTAAAACACCTCCAGTTTGTAGCCCTCCCGTTTGGAATTTCTTCGGCCCCACACACATTTACCAAAGTGGTGGTAGCGGTAGTTGCTGCTCTAAGGCTCCAGGGGCTCAGCATCGTTCCCTACCTAGACGATTGGCTCCTCAGAGCTCCTTCTTCTGCGATCCTGTCCCAACATCTACAACTAGCAGTATCCTTCTTTCACCAGTTAGGGTGGATAGTCAATTGGGCCAAATCCAATTTCCTCCCAACGACCTCAGTGCGGTTCCTCGGCTTCATAGTCGACTCAATCTCCATGACACTTTACCTCTCTCTCGAGTGGAAATCTCGGGTTCAGGAATCGGCCCTTTTTCTCTCTGTACCCCGGAGAGTTTCCATTCGCACTCTCATGCGGATGTTGGGACTTATGTCCGCTACCGTGGATGCGGTTCCTTGGGCTCTTTGGCATCTATGCCCTCTTCAATCAGAGGTGCTTGCCACTTGGAATCTCAGGCCCTCGGGCCTAAACAAGTGCCACTCCCTGTCTTATCGAGTCCAGTCCTCTCTCAGATGGTGGTCTCACCTCGAGGACGGCAAGTCAATGATCCAACCCCCTTGGATCATACTTACTACCGACGCGTCCCTTGTAGGTTGGGGAGCGCATCTCTTGGATCTGTTAGTGCGGGGATCTTGGTCTCCACAGGAGAGAGGGTTAACCTCCAATCTCCTCGAGATTCGAGCCATCAGATTAGCACTCCTCCACTTTGCTTCTCTTCTTCAAGGGAAAGCAGTAAAGATCCAATCCGACAGCATGACGGCTGTATTGTACATCAACAAGCAGGGAGGCACTCGATCACAAAGCCTCCTCAGAGAGGTGGGTGTGATCTTGGATTGGGCAGAGAGGAACCTAACCCACCTGTCGGCAGTTCACATTCGGGGATCTCTCAATGTGATCGCTGACCGCCTGAGCAGAGGACTTTCAACTGGAGAATGGTCTCTCCATCCAGAGATGTTCAAACAAATAACACTCAGGTGGGGTATGCCAGAAGTGTGAAGCCTAATTAGGCTGTATTTGTGGGAGGGGCGTGAGGTATATAACGCACCACGCCCCGCATCCAGGTGCGTGTGTTGCGTTTGGCGGTTGTACTTGTGCACCGCTGTGAGCTCCCACGTCTTCCAAGCTGAAGCTGTTTCTACCATCTCGGAGAAGAAGCGCCATCTCGGTAGGGTAAGCCGCCGCAAGGCATGCGTTATGGGGTTGTCAATGTCTGCACTATGAGGTCTCACGTGTCCCCGGGCTCCAGTGGCCGGCCCACGTGTCACGTTAGCGAATGTTTTCCCCATTCCAGGGCAGCAGGGAGGGAACAGGGGAGGGATCCCGCACTATTCAGCGCAGGGAGCCGGTACTCACGCGGGGATCCGGGCGGGTACCGGAGCGTCTGTCTCGTTTTTCTGGTTGTCTGGCGGGGATCTCGGGGGGGGGGGGGAGGGGGGTTGCGGGGGATTCCGGTGTCTGGCATGCTCCCGGTCAAAGACCACCCGGCGGTCGGGGGCAGTTTCCCTAGTGTCAGGCGCAGGGGAGGCGTGACTATCCAGAGGAGGGGAGGGGCCAGCGCCGTACCACGTGGTCTGCGGCACCATCCACACGCACCTCTCGGCACCCGGGCGGTGCGGACAGGGAGTCTTGTCATTCCTGTCGGTCTAGTGTCCAGCGGGGGTGTCGGGGCGCCCCGTTTGCATCTCCCTCGCCGGGCTGGGGCGAACCCCAGCAAGCTGGGAATTCCGCCCACCTGTTTTCTCCTCACAACTGGAGGGGGGCGCAGTTTGTCGGCCGAGTGCCGTGCGGGGCCGGCGTCGATTCCATGGGGACTCACATGGGGCGCCGCCGTCCAAGTACGGCTACGATCGGCAGTTGGTCGGACGGAGAATCGCGGTATCCCTGTCGGTCTGGCATGTTGCCAGGTCCGGCGAGGATGCCGGCAGGGGCTAAATTTCCGCGTTTTTCCTTTGTGGGGCCCGGGGAGTCAGCGTCCCCCATGCCGGTCGGGGGGGGGGGGGTCGGGGGATCCCCGGCAGGCACCTGAGTGGGTGGGGCCAGCACTGTACCACAGGGGGGCTACAGGTCCAACACTAGTTATTGCGGGGCATTTTCGCTCCACCCGGAGGGAGGGGGGGTCCGGTGGGGCATCAGCGGCGGGGCCATTCACCCGCCCGCCGCGGGTGTCCCGCAGGGCGCCGGCAGATCTGGGGGGGGGCAGCGGTCAGGGACGGTCCGAGGCAATAAACGTTGTTGCCGGTGGCCGGTTTGGCAGTCAACCATTTCCCCAGCATGTCAGCTTACACAACCACTCTCAGAGTCAGATGCGCGCAAGCTCCCGATTCACAACTGGGTCACGAGTCATGCTACCCGAATCACTATAGGTTCCCCAAAACAATCAGGCACTCGTATCATACTGTCACAACCACAATGTGTAGATATGAGACAATTAAATGATGATGATGATAAGTATGATTGGATACATCCCAGTCACAGGCACGTTGATAGAATCTGATGCAGTTGTTTTAAATTTGTTTGTCACACAGCACGGGTTGTTAGTTTCAAGCAAGTTACAGCACGGTCCGTGTCCTTGCAGTGGACAGTTGTCATCAGGTCAGATCAGGTGGGTTGAATACCAGATAGGTAACAGGTCATCGGTAGTCATGAGGCTTAGGTTGCCAGGCTCGTTGTCACAAATCACACTGCTACGTGTGTCACAATGATCAAGGATAGGCAGTAGTTGTTACCGATATCCTGGCTCGCCTTCCAGGGGAGATTACTGTAGATTTATTGTTACTGACACGTCTTCAGAGCAATCAATAAATCTTACATCGGACTACTGATACATCCTGACTCATCTTCAGGAGCAACCGCCTCAATACTGTTACTGACACGCCTTCGGAGCAGTATGAGTTCCGTCACAATCACGGTTATCGTCACGCTCAACATCTCGGCCCACAGCACACAAGCTCTCACATAGGCAGTCGGTCTTACCATTGACTCTGACACGTCTTCAGAGCCAGGGACCTCTGCACAGGACCGCCGCCAGGTTCTGGGTCACGTCGTTTTGTTACACATAGACCGTGGTTTTACCGCGATACCTGACACGTTCTTCAGGGGAAGCCACGGTTGCTATTGTTACCGACACGTCTTCGGAGCAATAGTCTTGTTACATGCTGCATCCTAATCCTTATGACATGCGCACCGGCCCATAAACACACGGAGGCACAGGCCTCAACACCGTCACATAACCACACTCGGCTATGGCACCATACAACAACACCTGTACGCTTCCCCCTTCTTAAGAGCCATCAGGCTCAATTCACAGTTGTCTCTACGGGGCACCTGCCGTTCTAGCAAGTTTCCATGTTTTGGGGGTCAGGTCAAAATTACATGTCTTCTGTTGTCTTAGGTTTCGGTCATTGGACGTTTATTGGTTGTATCAGCTAGGGAGTGGCAGGTCAGTATTGTTATCAAAGGTGGCAGGGGCATCAGTAGGGTCATTGTTTTCTCACAGTGTTCGCTTCTTTCTCCCCGGCACCCACTTGGACCGGACAGGTCAGAGTGTGGCAATATGTCTCACGGATCAGATATCGAAGATCCTTTATCGGTGCCAGATACCCCTGCCAGAAGCTCCGAACGCGGAGTCACGTCCTCCAAGTACCGCTCATGGACTATACCGAAATTGATGGAGGAACTCCGTAGGAGGAACGTTCCTTTTCCGGCATCAGCCCGCAAATCTGAACTATTCAAGTTATTGATGGCTGACCCAGGGGCAGGGAGTAGTGGGGAAACAGGCCCAGGGCAGTCTTCATCAGCTACCCTTGACGAACTGCATACCATGATGACCTCCGTGATGTCATCAATTGCAGCGTTCAACTCCAGACTGGATTCACTGGAGCAGGGCAGTACCCGGGATCCGGCGATCCCCGACAGGGGGGCTACCCTTTCAACCCCACAAGCCGCAGTGTCAGGTACGCACGAGGGAGCCCCCAAAATTGCCCCGGCTCATTTCGTGCCTGCCTCTATCCGCAAGGACATATTAGAGGGGAAAGACATAAACTTAGCATCATTGCTTATCACGTCTCAAGACCTCACGGAGACAAAGACAGTCGCCTGCGGTGAGCTGTCAGTAGTACTAAAGAGCAAGGATGCCAGGCTAAGTCGCAAATTGACTTTCCAAGAATTCGTCCTGGCATTCAGTATGTACAGGGACATAATATGCTCGGCAAAGCCAGAACGTAGGGAGGAGCTGGATCTATACCTCTATCAAATCACGGAATTTTCATATAAGTACGGGGGAAGTCATTTCTACGACTACCACCGATCTTTCTCCGCCAAGGCGGCAGCAGTGCACAGCCAATTCGGTTACATGACCGACTGGAGCCTGGTGGACACAGTGCTGTTCTGCAAGCACTTCGCAGGCCTGAAATCACCGGCCTGTGCGACTTGCCAATCCATCTTCCATTCCACAGCCTGGTGCAGTAACCACCAGCCCGAGGCCAGCACTAGCAGAGGTGGCACGTCCGGGTCAGGCTCCAATCCAAAGGTCACTCCTACAGTTGACAAACTAGGGCGGCCGGTCCGATATTTAGGACGCAGTCAAATCTGCAACAATTACAATTTGACCACGTGTAATTACAACAATTGCAGATTGTTACATGTATGTTTCCTATGCTATAGGGCCCACCCAAGTACAATGTGCTCGGTAAAAGGGCTAGCATGACTAGGCGGGGTCAGGATACAGGCTCTGGCACAAGTACTAATAGATCATCCCGACCAAAGCTGGGTCAAGTGGTTGATCAATGGTTCACCCAGGGGTTCCACACTGGTCTAGTGGCTTTACCCCAGTGCACTTTCGAGTGCAAAAATTTGCGTTCAGCTATCCAGGAACCCCATGTAGTATCAGATCTGCTCAAGGTGGAGCTCGACCGGGGTTATATCATTGGGCCTTTTCTGCAACCCCCTTTTGAAAGTTGGCGGGTAAGCCCGGTGGGCGTAGTGACGGGCAAATTCAGTAATAAAAAATGAATGATCTACGATTTGTCCGCGCCCCATTCTTCGGCAATTCCTAGCTTAAATTCACTGATTCCATCAAACGAGGTGTCGATGAAATACACGTCTGTCGATCAGGCCATCCAGCTGGTACTACACCTAGGTCCGGCAGCATGGTTGTCCAAGGCGGACATCACAGATGCCTTCAAATTACTACCGATACACCCCGATCTCTGGAAATGGCATGGCATTAAGTGGCAAGAAACATACTATTTCGCGACCAAACTAACATTCGGATCAAAGAGCAGCCCATGGCTTTTCGACCAACTCGCACAAGCATTACACTGGGCTTTAGTAAATATTAGGAACTGTCACCACGTTCTACACTACTTAGATGACTTCCTGCTTCTTGAACCTTCCACCTCTCACCCTGCGGATCTATCCAGCCTCTTACAGCTGTTTTCTCTTCTTGGTGTTCCAGTGTCCCCCAACAAGACGGAGGGCCCCACCACAAGGTTAACCTTCTTGGGTATTGTCCTAGACTCAGTTTCACTACAGGCCAGCCTCCCTCCCGAGAAGCTAAACAGGATACAAGAAATGGTACACAAATTCACAGTCACTAGGGTCACCACAAAGGCAGAGCTCCAGAGCCTACTGGGCATGTTAGCCTTCGCCATGCGGATCATACCACAGGGCAGAGCTTTCACTTCCCGTCTACTTGCCTTACTTCCAACAGGTATTACCCAAGATAGTCCCATCCATCTCGACCCCCAGGCCATGGCCGACTTGGTGATGTGGGACAGTTACATCTCACAATGGAACGGGATCTCCATGTTCATCCCTGCCGTCTCGGATGATTCACCCAGAATCATCTCGGACGCATCAGCATCTGTTGGTTTCGCTGCAATATTTGGAAGTCACTGGTTGGCAGATCGCTGGCCAGTAGAGGTGCTATCCATAGCCAGCTTCCTCAAGACATCAGCACTTTTCGAAATTTACCCCATAGTAGCAGCGGCCCAGACATGGGGGCACAGTTGGACAGGACAGACGGTCCAGTTCTCCTGTGACAATGTGTCCACAGTCGAGATCATAAACAAAGGGAGATCTAAGTCACCTGAAATCATGAAATTTATGAGGAGATTGGTATGGCTTTCGCTGCAACATAAGTTCAATTTTGTCTGTAAACATGTGGCGGGTGTTGTGAATCTGGCAGCTGATGCCTTGTCTAGATCTAAAGTAGATGTTTTCTTCCAGGTGATGCCCGAGGCGGATCTCGCGGGTTATCCGGCACCACCATGTGCCACGTTAAGGATGGATTAGCTCATTATTCAAATGTCACGCTTAAACTTATAAAGAAATCTCTCGCTCCTAGCACCAAGAAGTCATACGACGCCGCTCTGTCTTCATACAAATATTTCCTCACCACATTCAACATTCCGTTTTCTTACGATACACAAACCATACTATCATACATTGGCTTCTGCCATTCAGCCCGCAATCTATCACCCTCCACTATCAAACAACATTTAGCCGGCATCCAACATTTCATCTCCCTCTCTCACCCTGACAAACCGTCCATCATGTCAGTACACTCAATCAAGGCAGCACTCAAAGGGGCTCAGCTCAGCAGAACACCTGCCAGCCCAGGCCGCCTTCCCATTTCAGCAGAATTGTTCCGTTCCATGTCAGACCTTCTGGACAAGAGATCGTTTGGGTTCATGCCCAGTTTAGTTTTAAAAGCCGCAATTTACTTAGCCTTCTACGGTTTTCTCCGGCCAGGGGAATTCACGTGCAGGTCAGTACACTCACCAGCCTTGGCCATATCACAATTGATAAGGGTAGAGGGCCAGTTTGAGCTAAGCCTTAAGGTCACGAAGACGGCCAGGGGCGGGGCTATTATCAAATATTTTCCCTCAGAAAATCCCTGGTGCCCCGTGGCTGTACTATCAAGTCTAACGCAAGCTTTGGGAACAAAACCTGGCAATTCACCTTTGCTGCCATTCAATTCAGCCGCACTCACCACGTCACAGTTCTGTAACCACGTCCGTATCCTGATCAATACCCTGGGTCTGGAGGCAAATAAGTTTTCGGGCCATTCATTCCGCATTGGCGCAGCTTCCTCAGCTTCTGCACATAAGGTTCCACCTCATATCATTAGGAAGTTAGGGCGTTGGAGTTCAGGCTGCTTTGCCACATATATTCCAGATCCCCGAGTAGAGATGGCTGACGTGTTTAAACATTTGGCTCTTTAATTCAATAAACCATTTTTCTTATACCCTACTTAACTCTCTTTCATTTTTGCCCACTTAAGGCTGATCCTCGGTCACGGTTTCCAGGCACAAGTTCAACCGTATATACATGAGTATTGGTATTTAATGTTTATTACAGGTGAAGGCGAGTTCACTACATACAGGTAAGTCATTCTTACTCCTTCCCAGACCTTAGCACGCGGTTAGCACTGACCACAAGTGTGAAGCCTAATTAGGCTGTATTTGTGGGAGGGGCGTGAGGTATATAACGCACCACGCCCCGCATCCAGGTGCGTGTGTTGCGTTTGGCGAAACCCACCCTTTCCCCCCCTCTCTTTTTCATAAATCCTTACATAGGGGATGCCCACTTAAGGCTGATCCTCGGTCACGGTTTCCAGGCACAAGTTCAACCGTATATACATGAGTATTGGTATTTAATGTTTATTACAGGTGAAGGCGAGTTCACTACATACAGGTAAGTCATTCTTACTCCTTCCCAGACCTTAGCACGCGGTTAGCACTGACCACAAATAGATCTTATGGCAACAAGGTTCAACACTAAAGTGGTGAGATTTTGTTCCCTGTACAGGGAAGACAACCCAGTAGCAATCGATGCTCTCTCAATCCCATGGAGGTTCAGGCTGGCCTACATCTTCCCTCCAATTTCCTTGATCCCAAGGGTATTGATGAAAATCAGGCAGGACCAAGCCTCTGTCATAGCCATAATTCCATTTTGGCCCAAGAGAGCTTGGTTTACCCAACTCTTGCAAATGAGTCGGGGACAATTCTGGAGGCTTCCCCCAGAGCAAGCACTAGTGTCGGGGGACACTCACAGCTGCTCAAATCTTCAAATGTTCAACCTGACAGCCTGGAGGTTGACCAGTCCCTTCCACATCTAGAAGGGCTTTCTAGTGCGGTCTTGAATACCCTCTCGCATTCCAGAGCGGAGTCCACTAACAGAGCCTATAAAAGAATTTGGACAACTTTTCAGTCTTGGTGCTCCAAGAAAGAACTACCTGGACAGAATCCAGCTGTTGCCACAATCGTCAACTTTCTCCAGGAGGGATTAGACAAGAATCTATCTCCTTCCACACTCAGAGTTCAGGTATCAGCCATCTCTGCCTTTCTCAATAAACCATTGTCTCAAGACCCACTAGTCAAAATATTCTTGAGGGGATCCTCAAGGTTAAAACCTACAATTATACAACCTGTCCCAGCATGGGACTTATCGATGGTGCTCAAGGGGTTAGCATCTCCCCCCTTTGAGCCCTTGGAGGAGGTGGACATGAAGTTTGTTACCATTAAAATAACTTTTTTACTGGCAATCACTTCAGCCAAAAGGATTGGGGAACTTCAAGCGCTCTCGGCACTTGAACCATATACTAAATTTTTGCCGGATCGAGTGTTACTCAGATTCATGCCATCCTTTATACCTAAAGTTCCATCATTCCAAAATATAAATCAAGTTATATCTCTGCCAGTATTTTCTCCTCCTCCATCCTCCAATGAAGATAGGGCTCTTCATTGCCTAGATATCTCGAGATGTCTCCAGATCTATATAAAAAGATCTTTGGAGTTTCGGAAGGATGAAAATCTGCTAATTCTCTTTTCAGGACCCAAGAGAGGTCTTAAAGCTTCAAAGCCCTCCATCAGTAGATGGGTAAAAGATGCCATTCGTATTGCCATGGTATCCCAAGGTAAGGAGCCTCCTGAGTTTGTAAAAGCTCATTCCACCAGGTCTGTATCTACCTCCTTTGCGGAAAGGAGTCTTGTTCCCTTGGAACATATATGCAAAGCTGATTCCTGGAGTTCACTCTCCACATTTATCACCCACTACAGACTTGACAGTAGATTGGCCGATTTTTCCTCATTTGGACAGACAGTATTATCTGCCGTCAGGCATGAGAGCCCTCCCTCATAGGGTTTCTGCTTGCCATTTCCCCATCTGTGCTACTGGTTAGGATGTAAGGGAATCGTTAATTTCTAACGATAATTTGTTTTCCCTTAGTCCTAACAGTAGCACAACTTTCCCTCCCTAGTTAAGTTATTTTCTTCTATTATTTGCCTTTAGTTCTTCTTGTTACTACACAATGGGGCAGAGGATGACCCTCTTACTTATACAGGGGGTTGTGGGTGTGTCTTTACTGATTGTTTAATTAGGTTCAATAAAACTTCCATCTGTCCTACCAGTTCGCGGGGGGTGGAATACCCCATCTGTGCTACTGTTAGGACTAAGGGAAAACAAATTATCGTTAGAAATTAACGATTGTTACTGCTTTTTACATCACAAAAAAGCAAGAAAAGTAAAATAATAATTTCTAAATAACTGTCATTCAATCTAAAAAAAAAAAAAAAAATTACAGTACTCAAGAACAGGTTTTTTATTTTACAGATAGTGCCTTTTAACTTGTCTTGGCAAATTAAATAAACTGTCACTTAGATCACACGGCTTAAAGGGGTACTCCCGTGGAAAACTTTTTTTTTTTTTTAATCAACTGGTGCCAGAAAGTTAAACAGATTTGTAAATCACTTCTATTAATTGTCACGATTCGGCTTACAGGTTGTGGATCCACTGTGTCAGCGAGGGATTGGCGTGGACTGTGCCGGTGGACCGGTTCTAAGTGGCTACTGGTGTTCACCAGAGCCCGCCGCAAAGCGGGATGGTCTTGCTGCGGCGGTAGCAACCAGGTCGTATCCACTAGCAACGGCTCAACCTCGCTGACTGCTGAGAAGGCGTGGGACAGAAGGACTAGGCAGAGGCAAGGTAAGACGTAGCAGAAGGTCGTGGCAGGCGGCAAGGTTCGTAGTCAATATGGATAGCAGGAGATCAGGTAACACAGGCTTGGACAACACTAAACGCTTTCACTGGCACAAGGCAACAAGATCCGGCAAGGGAAGTGAGGTATTATAGCCAGGGAGCAGGTGGAAGCTAATTAGGCTAATTGGACCAGGCACCAATCATTGGTGCACTGGCCCTTTAAGTCTCAGAGAGCTGGCGCGCGGGCGCCCTAGAGAGCGGAGCCGCGCACTCCAGCACATGACGGGACGGGTAAGTGACTTGGGATGCGATTCGCGAGCGGGCGCGTCCCGCTATGCGAATCGCATCCCCGCCGGCAATGTCAGTGCAGCGCTCCCGGTCAGCAGGTCTGACCGGGGCACTGCAGGGAGAGAGACGCCGTGAGCGCTCCGGGGAGGAGCAGGGACCCGGAGCGCTCGGCGTAACAGTACCCCCCCCCCTTAGGTCTCCCCCTTTCTTTGTCCGGCAACTGCTTCACATGGGACGAGGACACCGGGAGTGATTGTAGAGTTTCCTCAAAGGCAGGCAGTACAGCAGGGGTGGGAATGGGGAGGGAGGGCAGAGGGTAAAGCTTGGCACGGGGCAGGGTGTCACCAGGACGGGGGCCATGAGGAGGCAAGGCACAGTCCTGATAAGCCTTGGAGGGACCAGGTGTAGGAGGAGGCACTGAGGCTTGCCTGACGGGACTGGGAGGGGAGGAGAGGCATTTCTTGTGGCAACCAGAGCCCCAGTTCTTGATCTCCCCGGTGGTCCAGTCAAGGGTGGGAGAATGAAGCTGGAGCCATGGCAGACCGAGGAGGACTTCAGAGGTGCAGTTGGGAAGGATGAAAAATTCAATCTTTTCGTGATGGGGTCCAATGCACATTAAGAGGGGTTTTGTGGGGTAACGCACGGTGCAATCCAATCTAACTCCGTTGACCGCGGAAATGTAGAGCGGCTTGACGAGACGGGTCACCGGGATGCAGAACTGATTCACCAAAGAATCCAGAATAAAATTCCCAGAGGCACCAGAGTCCAAGCAGGCCACGGCTGAGAGGGAGGAGTTGGCAGAAGGAGAAATCCGCACGGGCACCGTGAGACGTGGAGAAGCAGACTTCGTACCAAGAGACGCCACACCCAAGTGAGCTGGGTGCGTGCGTGCGTTTCCTAGACGTGGAAGACGAATAGGGCAATCCACCAAGAAATGTTCGGTACTGGCAGAGTACAGACAAAGATTTTCTTCCCTACGGCGATTCCTCTCTTCCTGGGTCAGGCGAGACCGATCCACTTGCATGGCCTCCTTGGCGGGAGGCACAGGGGTAGATTGCAAGGGATACTGTGGGAGAGGTGCCCAGAGATCTAGGTCTTTTTTCCTGGCGGAGCTCCTGGTGTCTCTCAGAAAAACGGATGTCAATGCGGGTGGCCAAATGGATAAGTTCTTGCAGGTTGGCAGGAATCTCTCGTGCGGCCACCACATCCTTGATGTTACTGGATAGGCCTTTTTTAAAGGTCGCGCAGAGAGCCTCGTTATTCCAAGATAATTCGGAAGCGAGAGTACGAAATTGGATGGCGTACTCGCCTACTGAAGAATTACCCTGGACCAGATTCAGCAGGGCAGTCTCGGCAGAAGAAGCTCGGGCTGGTTCCTCGAAGACACTACGGACTTCAGCGAAGAAGGACTGGACTGTGGCTGTGGCAGGATCATTGCGGTCCCAGAGCGGTGTGGCCCAAGACAAGGCCTTTCCAGAAAGAAGGCTCACTATGAACGCCACCTTAGACCGTTCTGTAGAAAATAGGTCCGACAACATCTCCATATGCAGGGAACATTGAGACAAAAATCCACGGCAGAGTCTAGAGTCCCCATCAAATTTGTCCGGCAGGGACAAGCGGAGGCTAGGAGCGGCCACTCGCTGCGGAGGAGGTGTAGGAGCTGGCGGAGGAGATGGTTGCTGCTGTAGCAGTGGCAGAAGTTGCTGTAACGTGGCGGTCAACTGCGACAGCTGCTGTCCTTGTTGGGCAATTTGCTGCGATTGCTGAGCGACCACCGTGGTAAGGTCAGCGAGACTTGGCAGCGGCACCTCAGCGGGATCCATGGCCGGATCTACTGTCACGATTCGGCTTACAGGTTGTGGATCCACTGTGTCAGCAAGGGATTGGCGTGAACCGTGCCGGTGGACCGGTTCTAAGTGGCTACTGGTGTTCACCAGAGCCCGCCGCAAAGCGGGATGGTCTTGCTGCGGCGGTAGCAACCAGGTCGTATCCACTAGCAATGGCTCAACCTCGCTGACTGCTGAGAAGGCGTGGGACAGAAGGACTAGGAAGAGGCAAGGTCAGACGTAGCAGAAGGTCGGGGCAGGCGGCAAGGTTCGTAGTCAATATGGATAGCAGGAGATCAGGTAACACAGGCTTGGACAACACTAAACGCTTTCACTGGCACAAGGCAACAAGATCCGGCAAGGGAGTGCAGGGGAAGTGAGGTATTATAGCCAGGGAGCAGGTGGAAGCTAAGTAGGCTAATTGGGCAAGGCACCAATCATTGGTGCACTGGCCCTTTAAGTCTCAGAGAGCTGGCGCGCGCGCGCCCTAGAGAGTGGAGCCGCGCGCGCCAGCACATGACAGCCGGGGACCGGGACGGGTAAGTGACTTGGGATGCGATTCGCGAGCGGGCGCGTCCCGCTATACGAATCGCATCCCCGCCGGCAATGTCAGTGCAGCGCTCCCGGTCAGCAGGTCTGACCGGGGCGCTGCAGGGAGAGAGACGCCGTGAGCGCTCCGAGGAGGAGCAGGGACCCGGAGCGCTCGGCGTAACATTAATATATATAATTTTTTTTAATCCTTCCAGTACTTTTTAGGGGCTTTATACTAAAGAGAAATCCAAAAAGGAAATGCATTTCCTCTGATGTCCTGACCACAGTGCTCTCTGCTGACCTCTGTTGTCCATTTTAGGAACTATCCAGAGCAGCATATCTTTGCTATGGGGATTTTCTCCTGCTCTGGACAGTTCCTAAAATGGACAGCAGAGGTCAGCAGAGAGCACTGTGGTCATGACATACATTTAAAAATACATTTCTTTTTTGAATTTTTCTTTAGTATACAGCCCCTAAAAAGTACTGGAAGGATTAAGATTTTTTAATAGAAGGGATTTACAAATCTGTTTAACTTTCTGGCACCAGTTGATTTAAAAAAAAAAGTTTTCCACGGGAGTACCCCTTTAATGTCCCTGTTCAGCTACAGTGCTCTTCAAGTTAGTATGGATAAAAGTTTTAATATTTTCAGCTTACAATGGTGATTCCCTGGCTATTGTAATTTAAAGCCACATGAAGCTTACTATGCCAAAGACAAGCAGATTTGGAACAATTTTGTTTGGCTACGCGATAACCCCAGCAAGGAGCTGTATTAGGGCCCATTCACACTTCAAAATTTCATGCTATGTGCTGTGTTCTTGGGAAAGTGGTGCATAGTCACTCCTGGTCCTGGACTGTACACGATGACGTAGAGACAACATATATCGGTGATGTGCTGGGCGGTCAGAACAATGCACCAAGAGGTTGGGAAGCCCCCAGTGCCCCCAAAGCATCACTTGTGCATTCAGATTTTTCTATTCTTCTCTGGAATGGCACAACAGATAAAAAGAAAAAAAAAGAAAAAAGAAAACTGCATTACAATCAACATCACGTGCACAAAAACACACCTGAGACATAAAATGCAGTGTGAACCCACTCTAAGGGTGTTTTACCATCATGGACACTGCTTGGCTATGTTTGGCATCTCCTTGGACAATAAGAGCGTATTCAAACTACAGAATTTCAAAGCGGAGATACGTTCAGAAATGTCATTGTTCTCAAGAGGATTCTGCTGCACCGTGCACACTACTGAAATTTAAATTCAAATTATTCTGCAAATTCCGCTCAGATATGCATTGCCGTCAATGGTGTCTGCCCATGTTCGAGAGGTCCTAGCTCTGACTAATTCTGAATGACTTAGTCATTGCCTGATGTGCACGGAATGTCTACCCAGAATTTATCTGCGTGGACATTCCGTAGTATGAATGAAACCTCTAATTAGACACTTATCTCTAATGTGGTGGTAAGTCCTTTTACCCCTTAAGGACGCAGGACGTAAATGTACGTCCTGGTGAGGTGGTACTTAACGCACCAGGACGTAAATTTACGTCCTGTGCATAACCGCGGGCATCGGAGCGATGCCCGTGTCATGCGCGGCTGATCCCGGCTGCTGATCGCAGCCAGGGACCCGCCGCCATTAACCCCTCAGGTGCCGGGATCAATACAGATCCCGGCATCTGCGGCAGTGCGCGATTTGAATGAATGATCGGATCGCCCGCAGCGCTGCTGCGGGGATCCGATCATTCATAACGCCGCACGGAGGTCCCCTCTCCTTCCTCCGTCCAGCTCCCGGCGTCTCCTGCTCTGGTCTGTGATCGAGCAGACCAGAGCAGAAGATCACCGAAAACACTGATCTGTTCTATGTCCTATACATAGAACAGATCAGTATTAGCAATCATGGTATTGCTATGAATATTCCCCTATGGGGACTATTCAAGTGTAAAAAAAAATGTTAAAGTAAAAGTAAAAAAAAAAGTGAAAAATCCCCTCCCCCAATAAAAAAGTAAAACGTCCGTTTTTTCCTATTTTACCCCCAAAAAGCGTAAAAAATATTTTTTATAGACATATTTGGTATCGCCGCGTGCGTAAATGTCCAAACTATTAAAATAAAATGTTAATGATCCCGTACGGTGAACGAAAAAAAAAAAAGTCCAAAATTCCTACTTTTTTAATACATTTTATTTAAAAAAAATTATAAAAAATGTATTAAAAGTTTTTTATATGCAAATGTGGTATCAAAAAAAAGTACAGATCATGGCACAAAAAATGAGCCCCCATACCGCCGCTTATACGGAAAAATAAAAAAGTTAGAGGTCATCAAAATGAAGGGATTATAAACGTACTAATTTGGTTAAAAAGTTTGTGATTTTTTTTAAGCGCAACAATAATATAAAGGTATGTAATAATGGGTATCATTTTAATTGTATTGACCCTCAGAATAAAGAACACATGTCATTTTTACCATAAATTGTACGGTGTGAAAACGAAACCTTCCAAAATTAGCAAAATTGCGTTTTTCGTTTTAATTTCCCCACAAAAATAGTGTTTTGCGGTTGCGCCATACATTTTATGATATAATGAGTTATGTCATTACAAAGGACAACTGGTCGCGCAAAAAACAAGCCTTAATACTAGTCTGTGGATGAAAATATAAAAGAGTTATGATTTTTAGAAGGCGAGGAGGAAAAAATGAAAAGGTAAAAATTAAATTGTCTGAGTCCTTAAGGCCAAAATGGGCTGAGTCCTTAAGGGGTTAAGGACTGCACAGTCATTCTGTTGCAACTTAACATGAAGTTCATAACAGTAATAGTAGAAGACTTGCCAGATAAACAATTTTGTCAAAATGCTATTAAACAAGGTCCTACAGCTTCCAAAAGTCACTTTGGCACAAATTGTTGTGCAGCCCTTTTCTAAACACAATGCCACTCACAACACTCTTAGAATGCACCTGATAAGCTATGGTTTGTAGATCATAGCAACCAAAGACAAATCTATAAATTTTTTTAAATTGTGACTAAGGCACAAAATGTGGAAGCAATTTGTATGGGGATTGAATCCTGTTCACACACGCACACAACGTCTCTCTTTTTAATCACTAACTGTCCCTATTTCTTTTCTCTTTGTAATCAGTATGCCAGTCTCTATCTTTCCAACCACAAATTGTCCCTATATCTGGCTCTCTCCCTCTCTCTCTCTTTCTTTGTCTTAGCTTTGCAGAAGTTCCCATCGCTCTGAACGCTGTGGGTGACATCACTGCCCTTTTATCTGTGTACCTTGCTGTGTCCTATTGGCCTTTGTGCTGATTGACACAGTAAGCAGCAAATCACGATAGACCTGGATGATCCGCTGATGTCCCTATGTCATCTCACCACCCCCTGCCCGCCCTGCTTTTTCTGTCCGCAAAAAACATGCTTTCAGTTTTTTTGCGCTATTTACCGGCTCGCGCAAGCTGAACCAGTAATAGCTTGAGTGTTCGCCGAGCTGGAAAAATCCTAAAGTTCAGGTTGAATCCAAGTTCCCGGATTCGGCTCGCTCATGTCTACTCCTGAATGTCACACTTGTTCAGTGCTCACCAAGATCTTACCCAGATCTGACTCAGGTTAGATTCTAGCAACATTAAAATATTGAGAAAATAACAGATTATGCATGTTTAACCCACAATACAGACACAAACAGAAATTATTTCTCAGACATCCGAAGAATATACACCTTAGCAGCTTGAAGATGGTACTGCAACTTTTTTTTTAATTGTATACTATTTGTACCACACAGGACACTATGTCCAAAATATATTTAAGCAGAACTGCATCACTTTTTAACATGGATTTGAATCAACTATACTGATTATCTTCTATTTTGTTCACCGTCCTTATTTAGGGATAACAGTTGGGGCTTTAGGCTAAGTTTCTACTTGTTTTTTAGTCCTGCGTTTTTTGGTGTGAAAAAAAAACGCCTGAAAAAATATCAGTGCAATTTCCCGTGTCTGGTGTTTTTCCTGGCGTTTTTTCTGGCTTTTTCATTTGTGGAAATTGCATTTTTGGCCCCTTTGGCAATTTTTTTTTTTTTTGGGTACCAAAAAAAAAAAAGGATGCAGTAATGATGGAAAATAAATGTATTTAACGAAATGTATATATTTTTTAACAACATTTTTATTAATTGTTTATAAAGTGTGTGTGTTTCACTTTTTTTCTCCATTTTTTGACATTTTTTATGTAGTACTACTACTCCCAGCATGGAACAGACTGTTCCATGATGGGAGTAGTAGTACCTGTACTAATAGACTTATCGCCCAATGCGATCGTCCATAATATAGCAGAGATGCAGAGCGGCTCTATACAGCACTCGCAACTCTGGCCGGATGGTTGTAGCCAATCACAGCTCTCAGAGGGAAACAAGAATCAGTGATGTTCTATTTAGAGATGAGCGAACTTACAGTAAATTCGATTCGTCACGAACTTCTCGGCACTTGATGACTTATCCTGCATAAATTAGTTCAGCCTTCAGGTGCTCCGGTGGGCTGGAAGAGGTGGATACAATCCTAGGACTGTCTCTTAGGACTGTATCCACCTTTTCTAGCCCACCGGAGCACCTGAAAGCTGAACTAATTTATGCAGGAAAAGTCATCGACTGCCGAGCGGAGAAGTTCGTGACGAATCGAATTTACTGTAAGTTCGCTCATCTCTAGTTCTATTCATAGTACTGGCCGGAGTATAGTGCAGAGATGTGAGCGCTGTATAGAGCCGCTCCACATCTCTGCAAAAGATAGGACAATCACAGGGGATGTCAGGAGTGACATCTGTGATCTGTCCTTAATTGCAGGTACTACTACTCCCATCATGGATCACGCTCTGCTCCATGTTCTGAGCTGTAGTTCCTGCAGTTAAGGAAAGATCACAGCGGATGTCACTTCTCACACCCGCTGTGATCCTACTGTATAATGTATAATAGATGCAGCCAGCTGCTCTTCTATGGTCCTGTGCACTGCTGTATATATACACGTGAGCTGTGATTGGCTGGAACCATCTTGCCAATCACAGCTCTCTGCAGGAAATATGAATAGGTGATTATATAAGTCAGTACAGGGGACCATAGAAGAGCGGCCGGCCACATCTATAAATTATACAGAAGGATCACAATGGACCCGGGGCAATTTGTCAATTAGTACAGGTACTACTACTCCCATCATGGAACAGTGTGTGTTCCATGCTGGGACTAGTAGTACCACCTAAAAAATAAAGAATAAAAAGTGGAAAAACACACACACACACACTACATTTTTATTATTGTCGGCTATATTTTTTGTGCCCTGCCCGCACACATAAATTGATCCTTGTTTAAAAATTAATAAAAATTTTGTTATAAAAAAGATAAATTTCATTAAATACAATTTTTTTCATCAATACTGTATCTTTTTTATTATTTTTTTTAATGGTACCCTACGAAATTTTATTAAAAAAGGTATCTCCATCACTTTTTTGGATCGCTGAAGTCAAAGAGAATAAAAACCACCTGAAAAAACACCAAAGTTAAAACCCACATGGCGTTTTTCTTGGCATTTGTTTACTCCCATAGACTTCTATGGGAGAAAAAGCCACGATTTCAGGGCCAAAAATGCCAGTGGCACAACATGCTGCAAATTTGCAAAACTCCCAAGGAGCTGAAACGCCAAAAAAAGAGTCAAAACATTCCAAAAGGATTAAAAAAATGCCAAATTGAAAAATTATTTTGCGATTTCTCATTGATTTACAGCTAACATCTGGCCGCAGCGTTTTCTGGCCGAAAAAACGGCATGCGGCAGAATTGGCGTTTTTTCTTTGCGTTTCTCCCCCCCAAAAAAACAAGTAAAAACTTAGCCTTAGAGACAGTTTTCAAGTTCATCCATGAACAGGTTAACCTTTTAACACCTTAAGAACTAAGCCCATTAACCCCTTAAGGACTCAGGGTTTTTCCGTTTTTGCACTTTCGTTTTTTCCTCCTTACCTTTTAAAAATCATAACCCTTTCAATTTTCCACCTAAAAATCCATATTATGGCTTATTTTTTGCGTCGCCAATTCTACTTTGCAGTGACATTAGTCATTTTACCCAAAAATGCACGGCGAAACGGAAAAAAAAATCATTGTGCGACAAAATTGAAAAAAACCCGCCATTTTGTAACTTTTGGGGGCTTCCGTTTCTACGCAGTGCATATTTTGGTAGAAATTACACCTTATAATTATTCTGTAGGTCCATACGGTTAAAATGATATCCTACTTATATAGGTTTGATTTTGTCGCACTTCTGGAAAAAATCATAACTACATGCAGGAAAATATATACGTTTAAAAATGTCATCTTCTGACCCCTATAACTTTTTTATTTTTCCACGTACGGGGCGGTATGAGGACTCATTTTTTGCGCCGTGATCTGAAGTTTTTATTGGTATGATTTTTGTTTGATCTGACTTTTTGATCACTTTTTATTCATTTTTTTATGTTATAAAAAGTTACCAAAATACGCTTTTTTGGACTTTTGAATTTTTTTGCGCGTACGCCATTGACCATACGGCTTAATTAATGATATATTTTTATAGTTCGGACATTTACGCACGCGGCGATACCACATATGTTTATTTTTATTTTTTTTTACACTGTTTTATTTATTTTTATGGGAAAAGGAAGGGGGGTGATTCAAACTTTTATTAGGGAAGGGGTTAAATGACCTTTATTAACACTTTTTTTTTACTTTTTTTTTGCAGTGTTATAGGTCCCATAGGGACCTATAACACTGCACACACTGATCTCTCATCCTGATCACAGGCGTGTATTAACACGCCTGTGATCAGCATTATCGGCGCTTGACTGCTCCTGCCTGGATCTCAGGCACGGAGCAGTCATTCGTCGATCGGACACCGAGGAGGCAGGTAAGAGCCCTCCCGGTGTCCGATCAGCTGTTTCACCGCGGCGGTCCCGAACAGCCCGACTGAGCAGCCGGGATACTTTCAGTTTCACTTTAGAAGCGGCGGTCAGCTTTGACCGCCGCTTCTAAAGGGTTAATACCGCACATCGCCGCGATCGGCGATGTGTGGTATTAGCAGCGGGTCCCGGCCGTTGATTAGCGCCGGGACCCACGCGATATGATGCGGGATCGCGGCGCGATCCCGCTTCATGTCGCGGGAGCCGGCGCAGGACGTAAATATACGTCCTGCGTCGTTAAGGTGTTAAGGACTCAGGCCATTTTATTTTTACTTTTTTGTTTTTTCCTCCTCGCATTCAAAAAATCATACCTATTTTATATTTTCATCCTTAGGCTGAGTCTCTACTTGTTTTTTTGTCCTGCATTTTTTGGGTTGAAAAAAAAAACGCCTGAAAAAATGCCAGTGCAATGTCCTGGGTCTGGCGTTTTTTCTGGTGTTTTTTTCTGGCATTTTTTTCATTTGTGTGGAAATTGCATTTTTGGCACCTTTTGGTGTATTTTTTTGTTGGGTACTGAAAAAAAAGGATGCAGTAGTGATGGCAAAAAATTTCTTTAACGAAATCTAAATTTTTTAAAACAAAATTTTAAATAATGTTTAATAAAGTGTGTGTGTTTGACTTTTTTTCTCAAAATTTTAAATTTTTTAGGTAGTACTACTACTCGCAGCATGGAACAGACTGTTCCATGATGAGAGCAGTAGTACCTGTACTAATAGACATATCGCCCCAAGTCAGTCCTGACACGCGATGCGATCGTCCTATATATAGCAGAGATGCAGCTCTATACAGCGCTTGCATCTCTGCCCTGTACTTCGGCCAGTGATGTAAATAGAACACTCATTCATATTTCCCACCCAGAGTGGTGATTGGGCGGATGGTTGCAGCCAATCACCGCTCTCAGATGGAAATATAAATGAGTGGCCGGCCGGAGTACAGAGCAGAGATGGAGCGCTGTATACAGTCGCTCCATCTCTGCTATAGACAGGACGATCACAGTGGGTGTCACTGTGATGTGTCAACTGCAAGTACTACTACTCCCCACATGGAGAACACTCTGCTCCATGCTGGGAGCTGTAGTACCTGCATTAATAGACAGATCGCAGCAAGTGTAACTTCTGACACTCGCTGCAATCTGTCTATTAATGCAGGTACTACTTCTCCCAGAATTGAGCAGAGTGTGCTCCATGTTGGGAGTAGTAGTACCTGCAGTTAAGGAAAGATCACAGCGGGTATCACTACTGACACCCGCTGTGATCCTCCTGTATAATGTATAGACGTGGCGGCCGCTCTCCTATGGTCCCCTGCACTGCTGTATATATACACATATTCCTATTTCCCACAGAGAGCTGTGATTGGCTGGAACAATCTGACCAATCACAGGTCTCTGCGGGAAATATGAATAGGTGTATATATACGGCAGTGCAGGGGACCATAGAAGAGCGACAGCTGCATCTATAAATTATACAGGAGTATTGCAATGGCGTTCTGTCAATTAGTACAGGTACTACTACTTCCATCATGGAACAGTGTAAAAATGTAAAAAATGTAAAATGTAAAAAATAAAGAAAAAAGTAAAACACACACACACTACATTTTTATTATTGCCAGCTACATTTTTAGGTCCCCGCCCACCCACATAAATTGATCCCTGTTTAAAAATTAATAAAAATTTTGTAATAAAAAATATAAATTTCGTTAGATACAATTTTTTCCTTCACTACTGTATCTTTTTTTTTTTTATGGTACACTATGAAATTTTATTAAAAAAGGGATCTCCCTCACTTTTTTGGATCGCTTAAGTCCAAAAAGGAATAAAAAACGCCTGAAAAAACGTCAAAGTTAAAACCCACATATGGTTTTTCTTGGCGTTTTTTCACTCCCATAGACTTCTATGGAAGAAAAACGCCACGATTTTGACTAAAAAATCGCCAGTGGCTCAACATGCTGCGATTTTGGAAAACCGCCAAGGAGCTGAAAAACGCCAAAAAAGAGTGAAAAAGCACCAAAAGGAATAAAAAAACGCCAAAGTGAAAAACGCCAAGTGGAATAAGAATTTTGTGATTTATCATTGATTTACAGCTAACATCTGTCCGCAGCATTTTTTGGCCCAAAAAACACCATGCGGCAGAATTGGCGTTTTTCTTGGCGTTTTTCTTGGCCTTTAAAAAACAAACAAACAAGTAGAGACTTTAGCCTTAGACTAGTATGAGGGTTTGCTTTTGCGCGACTAGTTGTCTGTTGAAATGCCATAACTCACTTTACCATAAAATGTTTTGCGCAACCCAAAAAATACAATTTGTGTGGGGAAATTAAAAGAAAACCTGCAATTTTGCAAATTTTGGAAAGTTTTGTTTTAATGCTGTACAATTTACAGTAAAAATGACATGTGTTCTTTATTCTTTGGGTCAATACAATTAAAATGATACCCATGGCTAGATTCTTTTCTATTACTGTTGCGCTGAAAAAAAATTGCAAACTTTTTAACCAAATTAGTACGTTTAAAATCCCCCTAGAACTTTTTCATTTTTCCATAAAAGCGGCGGTATGAGGGCTCATTTTTTGCGCCTTGATCTGTACTTTTTATTGTGTACATATTTGCTTATATAAAACTTTTAATACAATTTTGAATAACATGTTATAAAAAAGCATCAATTTTTACAAAATTTTTACACTTTCTGGGGGTGAAATAGGGAAAATGGGACAATTTACATTTTTTATTAGGGGAGGGGGTTTTAACATTTTTTTTAACTTAAAAAAAAACTGTTTTACTTTTATTTTTACACTTTAATAGTCCCCGTAGGGGACTTTTTATAGCAATTATACTCTTCAGTATGGGACATAGCACTGATCAGTGTTATCGGTCATCTTCTGCTCTGGTCTGCTTGATCGCAGACCAGAGGAGAAGACCCGTGGAAGGCTGCTGAGGCAGGTGAAGGGACTTCCATCTGCCGTTCTGGTAGATCGAAGCCCCGCGGCAGCGCTGCTGGCGATCCGATCATCCATTCTAGCGACCGCAATGCTGCAGATGCCGTGGTTAGTGACGGACATCTGCGCCATCGCGGATGTCGGCCATTACCGGCGGTTCCTTAGCGGCCTTCGCTCTGATGCTAGCGGTTCTGTATGGGACGTAAATGCACGTCCTGGTGCGTTAATTACCAGCTCACCAGGACGTACATTTATGTACTGCATCATTAAGGGGTTAAGGACATAGCCCATTTTAGTCTTAAAAACACAGCAAATTAAACATTTATCTTTTTATTTCCTCCTTGCCGTTTAAGAGGCAGAACTCTAATATTTTCTCACCTCTAGACCTATGAGGGCTTGTTTTTTGTGCAACCAATTGTAATTTGTAATGACATATTTTATTTTAGCATAACATGTACAGTGTAACAAAAGCTTTTGTGTGGGGTTGTTTCAACGCAGTGCCCTTGTTCTCATTATTCTGCAGATAATACAATTAAAACAATACCCATGTTCACATACTTGACTGTTATTGAACTACTTTAAAAAAATGTCAACTTTTTGTAAGAAAATAAGTATGCTAAAATAAGAGTTTTAAATTGTCCTATTCTGGCCCCTATAACTTACTCACACAGGGCTGTATGAGGGCTCATTTTTAGCCTCATGATATGTAGTGTTTTTTAGTACTACTCTTGTGTATATGTGACTATTCGATCATTTGTTATTCAATTTTGTTGAATTGTGGACTTTGGTATTTTTTGGGTTACCCTGTTTACTTTACAGGATCACAAACTTATTTTAATAGTCTAAACATTTCTGCACGCAGCGATACCAAATATACTATTTATAGCAATCTTTTGATTGCTATTACTGTTTAGTTATGTGCAGTGGCATAGCACTGATCATTAATATTGGCGGTCCACTTGTACAACCTGCCAGAAGGTGGACCATACATGTGTGGTGTCCTGGTACCCCACGTTGTACCGTACCTTTTGTGGTAAGTCCCCAAAGTCAGAGTTCCTGCGTACCGGTGGGATCCACCTGGTGAGAAAACCCCTTGTCACCTCTTCCTTCTTTAATTTTATGTGTTTAATAAATATAATTTGTATATAGTTCATATTTATGTGTGGTACTTCCGGGACCTTAGGTCACATGACTGTTGAGTCTACTGTTGGGTTGAGCTTGGCGACCTTTCAGGTCACGTGAGTGGGTCACATGATGTACCACAATGCTTTGTGAAGGGACTGACAGTTGGTGGAACCAATAAGCTATGAGTCTGCCCCTTGCCATATAAGGGCGCTGTTACCCAATCATCGCGCTCTTTCCCCCGGGATAGGACAGCGAGCGGAGCTCTGCGCAAGACTAAAGACAAATCTAGACCTGAAGCCTATTTCTTCAACATCTTACTAACCGTGAGTCTACTAAACTCAATTCAGCTAAATCTATCTGACTACTGAACCTAAAACAAAACCCTAAATTCAGTGGAACAGCGTAAAGCAAGCCTCAGAGCTTATTCCCTACAAGGTCCCAACCAACTGTGAGGAACTTAAAGTCCGGTCCTCTGTAAAGACTGTTACTACTGTTAACCAGCATAAACGTTGCAGTAAAGTTATTTCCAGTTTACTAAACCTCCGGTTGTGGACAATCTTTTATTCCTCCCTATCGTTCCTGGGACGGGTGGCGGTAGGATATATATATAGAGAGGAAGAACCCGCACCCTGGCGTTTAGAGGAAATATTGTGTCTGGTGATACTGCAGAGTGCTTAGGGGATGATACACTCTATAATTTAGATCATTCAACCGTTGCCGCAAGGCTCAGGCCTAACTCACTGCGATTACTGAGATATAGGTCTTCTCTCATCAAGAGCCAGGAGAAAGAAGGCGATAAGATGGCCGCCGCTCCCTTATATGGGCAGGGGGCATGGCGATTTTGATTGGTCTGAACGTCTGCCATTCACTTTACATGGTATCATGGGTTTGCTTACATCACAGGATCTATATACATTGCAAAACCCAAAATGAGGCCTGGAACGCATCCAGAATGAGGCTTGGAACGCATCACATGACCCGAAGGCCCTGCGACACCATGAAAACCAGTAATTAACCATTTATATGCAGAAATAATACTATATTAATACTATATACATTATTCTATGGATAAATTAGGAATCTATACACTATAATAGAGGCGACTAGGGGCGGACTGACTAACAGAGATTACTAAGTCCTAGGGACTCTGGCTAGGGGGAACCATAGATAAATAAGTACCGTATGAAATGCGGTACTGGAACACCACATATGTAATCCCGTAGAAGTCCTTCAAACAATTTACCCACAATGCACGTTAAACTTACCGGTCTATAATTGCCTGGCGAAGACCTAGAGTCCTTCTTGAAGATTGGTACCACATTCGCCTTGCGCCAGTCACTTGGCACAATACCAGACACCAGAGAATCTCTAAATATCATGAACAAGGGTACAGATATTACTGAACTTACCTCTCTAAGAACTCTTGGGTGCAGTCCATCCGGTCCTGGAGATTTGCTTACATTTACCGTATATACTCGAGTATAAGCCGACCCGAGTATAAGCCGAGACCCCTAATTTCAACCCAAAATCCCAGGAAAAGTTATTGACTCGAGTATAAGCCTAGGGTGGGAAATACCTCATCCCCCCCTGTCATCATCCAGACCCGTCATTAACATCCTCATCATCATCCCCTTGTCATCATCCCACACATCCCCCCTTCATCATCCCCTTATCATCCCACACATCCCCCCTTCATCATCCCCTTGTCATCATCCCACACATCCCCCCTTCATCATCCCCTTATCATCCCGCACATCCCCCCTTCATCATCCCCTTATCATCCCGCACATCCCCCCTTCATCATCCCCTTATCATCCCACACATCCCCCCTTCATCATCCCCTTGTCATCATCCCACACATCCCCCCTTCATCATCCCCTTATCATCCCGCACATCCCCCCCTTCATCATCCCCTTATCCCACACATCCCCCCTTCATCATCCCCTTGTAATCATCCCACACCCCCCCCCCTTCATCATCCCCACCCCCCTTCATCATCCCCACACCCCCCCCCCCCTTCATCATCCTCTTCTCATCATTCGCCCTCAGTGGTCTTCAACCTGCGGACCTCCAGAGGTTTCAAAACTACAACTCCCAGCAAGCCCGGGCAGCCATCGGCTGTCCGGGCTTGCTGGGAGTTGTAGTTTTGAAACCTCCGGAGGTCCGCAGGTTGAAGACCACTGCGGCCTTCAACATCATCCAGCCCCCTCTCACCCCCTTTAGTTCTGAGTACTCACCTCAGGTCCGGTCCTGCAGGGCTGTCCGGTGAGGAGGTGGTCCGGTGAGGAGGTGGTCCGGGCTGCTATCTTCACCGGGGGGCGCCTCTTCTCCGCGCTTCCGGCCCGGAATAGAGGCGTTGCCTTGACAATGACGCAGAAGTACGTTGGCAATGAACGCACCTCTGCGTCGTTGTCACGGCAACGTGACTATTCTGAGGCCGGGCCCGAAGCGCTTAGAAGAGGCGCCCCCGGTGAAGATAGCAGCCCGGAACCACTATGCCACCGGACCACCTCCTCTCCGGACAGCCCTGCAGGACCGGACCAGCGCCGAGCGGAGGTGAGTACTCAGAACTAAAGGGGGTGAGAGGGGGCTGGATGATGTTGAAGGCTGCAGTGGTCTTCAACCTGCGGACCTCCGGAGGTTTCAAAACTACAACTCCCAGCAAGCCCGGACAGCCGATGGCTGCCCGGGCTTGCTGGGAGTTGTAGTTTTGAAACCTCTGGAGGTCCGCAGGTTGAAGACCACTGCGGGTGGGGGAGTTCACTCGAGTATAAGCCGAGGGGGGTGTTTTCAGCACGAAAAATCGTGCTGAAAAACTCGGCTTATACTCGAGTATATACGGTACTTTACTTAACTTACCTTGTACCATTTCTACATTAAGCCAGTTCAGTACATTACATGATGTGTTACCAGCACTGACCTGTCCAATGTCAGCTCCTCCTTCCTCCATAGTATATACAGAACTAAAGAACCCATTCAGTAGCTCCGCCTTCTCTTGATCGCCCGTGACAACCTCCCCATTATCATTATTAAGGGGTCCTACATGCTCTGTCCTTGGTTTTTTTGTATTTATATATCTAAAAAAATATTTAGGATTAGCTTTGCTTTCTTTGGCCACCTGTCTCTCATTTTGAATTTTTGCTGTTTTTATTACATTTTTACAGATTTTATTAAGCTCCTTGTACTGTTTAAATGTTATAGCTGACCCATCAGATTTGTATTTTTTGAAGGCTATTTTTTTGTTGTTTATTGCTCTTTTAACATCATTTGTCAGCCATGTAGGATTTAGTTTTAATCGTTTATATTTGTTCCCCTTTGGTATATATTTAGCTGTGTAGTTATTTAGAGCTGATTTTTTTTGTTTTTAAAGTTATATGTTTTTTGCCTTCCCAGTCTGTCTTTGTTTTCTACATTTTAAGTCAAAAGTAACTATATTGTGGTCGCTATTACCAAGGTTTTCCCACACAGTTACATTACCAACCAGCTCTGCGTTGTTGGAAATGATCAGATCCAACAAGGCATCACTTCTTGTTGGGTCCTCCACAAACTGGCCCATAAAATTATCCTGCAATAAATTTAGGAATTTTCTCCCCTTTGTAGTTTTAGCCAGCCCCCGACCCCAATCTATATCTGGATAGTTAAAATCTCTCATTATTACCACTGTACCTGCCCGGGCAGCCCTCTCTATTTGTTTATGCAGCCGACCTTCTATCTCTTCAGTGATATTAGGGGGTCTGTAGATTACACCAAATATTATTTTTTCAGTATTTCCCTCCTTTTGTAATTCTACCCACAATGATTCCACCTCCTCAGAATAATCACACACTATGGCATCGTTCACACTGACTTTCATACCACTTCTAACATACAGACAGACTCCACCACCTTTTCTGTTCATTCTGTCCTTGTGAAACAATGTAAACCTCTGCAGATTGACAGCCCAGTCATGCGAGGTGTCCAGCCATGTCTCAGTGACCCCAACTATATCAATATGTTCCTCCAGTATCAAGGCCTCAAGCTCCCCCATTTTATTTGCTAGGCTTTTGGCATTTGTGAATATACATTTTGCATTTCCATTAAGTTTTACGCATATAGTCTCACTAATGGGATTTTCTGAGTTATTGGGGTTAATGTTATTATTTGAGTTATAAGGGCTAATTGTACTATTTAACCCCTTCCCGCAGAATGTCATATATAAACGCCGGGTTGTGCAGTGCGTTCGCGCATCCCGGCGTTTATAAATGACATGCAGTTAACCCGGCGATGCGCAGCATCGCATGGGTTAACTGGCAGAAGTCCCGCTGTTTCCAGCAGGGGACAACTTCTGCTTCACCCCCAGGACCATCCATTGATGGTCCTGGTCAGCGATCACTGTGATTGGTCCCTGTGGACCAATCACAGTGATCTGGGGTGAAAGTTCAGATCCCCCGCACTGCCCGCCCCTGGAAGTCGGGCAGAACGGGGGACGAAGGCTGCAGGGGCTCGCGGGGACCTGCGGCTTATGGGGGGAACACGTGGGGACCGGCGGATTTACCTGATCCAGCGGCGGGACCGAGGAGCAGCGCGGGACCGGCCACGTGGACGAGCAGCGACGGGTAAGTATGTGGTCCTCAGAGGCAGCAGTGAAGATCTTCACTGCTGCTTCTAGGAGTCTGAAAACTACAACTCCCAGCATGCCTAGACAGCCTTTGGCTGTCTGGGCATGCTGGGAGTTGTAGTTTTGCAACATCTGGAGGGCCCCAGTTTGGAGACCATTGTATAATGGTCTCCAATCTGTGCTCTTCCAGCTGTTGCAAAACTACAACTCCCAGTATGCACTGACTGTCCAGGCATGCTGGGAGTTTTAGTTCAGCAACATCTGGCCCTTCAGATGTTGCCGAACTACAACTCCCAGCATGCCCTTCAGCTGTCTGGGCATGCTGGGAGTTGTAGTTTTGCAACAACTGGAGACACACTGGTTGGGAAACATTCTCTGTTTCTAACTCAGTGTTTCCTAACCTGTGTGCCTCCAGCTGTTGCAAAACTATAACTCCAAGCATGCACTAACAGACCATGCATGCTGGGAGTTGTGGTTTTGCAACAGCTGGTGCACCCCCCCCCCCTGTGAATGTACAGGGTACATTCACATGGGCGAGGCTTTGACAGTGGGTTTCTCGCATCTTGAGATGCAGCAAATTTTGCGCTGGGAAACTCGCTGTAATCCCCCGCCCATGTGACTGTACCCTAAAAACACTACACTACACTAACACAAAATAAAATAAAAAGTTAAAAACACTACATATACACATACCCCTACACAGCCCCCCTCCCCCAATAAGAACGTCCGGTACACCACTGTTTCCAAAGCAGAGCCTCCAGCTGTTGAAAAACAACAACTCCCAGTATTGCCGGACAGCCGTTGACTGTCCACGCATGCTGGGAGTTTTGCAACAGCTGGAGGCACCCTGTTTGGGAATCACTGGCGTAGAATACCCCTATGTCCACCCCTATGCAAATCCCTAATTTAGGCCTCAAATGCGCACGGCGCTCTCACTTTGGAGCCCTGTCGTATTTCAAGGCAACAGTTTAGGGCGACATATGGGGTATCGCCGTACTCGGGAGAAATTGCGTTACAAGGTTTGGGGGGCTTTTTCTTCTTTAACCCTTCATGAAAAGGAAATGTTGGGGTCTACACCAGAATGTTAGTGTAAAAAAATTAAATTTTTTACACTAACATGCTGATGTTGCCCTATACTTTACATTTTCACAAGAGGTAAAAGGGAAAAAAGCTCTCCAAAATTTGTAACGCAATTTCTCCCGACTACGGAGATACCCCATATGTGAGCGAAAAGTGCTCTGGGGGCGCACAACAAGGCCCAGAAGGGAGAGTGCGCCATGTACATTTGAGGTGATTTGCACAGGGGTGGCTGATTGTTACAGCGGTTTTGACAAACGCAAAAAAAACAAAACCCCACATGTGACCCCATTTCGGAAACTACACCCCTCACGGAATGTAATGAGGGGTGCAGTGAGAATTTACCCCCCACAGGTGTCTGACGGATCTTTGGAACAGTGGTCCGTGAAAATGAAAACTCGTACAGCCCACTGTTCCAAAGATCTGTCAGACACCAGTGGGGGGCAAATGCTCACTGTATCCCTTGTTACGTTCCTCAAGGGGTCTCGTTTCCAAAATGGTATGCCATGTGTTTTTTTTTTTGCTGTTCTGGCACCATAGGGGCTTCCTAAATGCGATATGCCCCCTGAGCAAAATTTGCTCTCAAAAAGCCAAATATGACTCCTTCTCTTCTGAGCATTGTAGTTCGCCCATAGTGCACTTCAGGTCCACTTATGGGGTACCTTCATACTCAGAAGAGAAGGGGTTACAAATATTGGGGAGTATTTCCTGCTATTAACCCTTGCAAAAATGTGAAATTTGGGGGGAAACACATTTTTGTGGACATTTTTTTTTTTTTTTTTTTTACATATGCAAAAGTCGTGAAACACCTGTGGGGTAATAAGGATCACTTTATTCCTTGTTACATTCCTCAAGGGGTCTAGTTTCCAAAATGGTATGCCATGTGTTTTTTTTTTTGCTGTTCTGGCACCATAGGGGCTTCCTAAATGCGACATGCCCCCCGAGCAAAATTTGCTCTCAAAAAGCCAAATATGACTCCTTCTCTTCTGAGCATTGTAGTTCGCCCATAGTGCACTTCAGGTCAACTTATGGGGTACCTCCATACTCAGAAGAGAAGGGGTTACAAATATTGGGGGGTATTTCCTGCTATTAACCCTTGGAAAATGTGAAATTTGGGGGGAAACACACATTTTAGTGAAAAAAAATAATTTTTTTTTACATATGCCAAAGTCGTGAAACACCTGTGGGGTATTAAGGCTCACTTTATTCCTTGTTATGTTCCTTAAGGGGTCTAGTTTCCAAAATGGTATGCCATGTGAGGGTTTTTTGCTGTTCTGGCACCATAGGGGCTTCCTAAATGCAACATGCCCCCCAAAAACCATTTCAGAAAAACGTACTCTCCAAAATCCCCTTGTCGCTCTTTCCCTTCTGAGCCCTCTACTGCGCCCGCCGAACAATTTACATAGACATATGAGGTATGTGCTTACTCGAGAGAAATTGGGCTTCAAATATAAGTATACATTTTCTCCTTTTACCCCTTGTAAAAATTCAAAAATTGGGTCTACAAGAACATGCGAGTGTAAAAAATGAAGATTGTGAATTTTCTCCTTCACTTTGCTTCTATTCCTGTGAAACACCTAAAGGGTTAAAATGATGACTGAATGTCATTTTGAATACTTTGGGGGGTGCAGTTTTTATAATGGGGTCTTTTGTGGGGTATTTCTAATATGAAGACCCTTCAAATCCACTTCAAACCTGAACTGGTCCCTGAAAAATAGTGAGTTTGAAAATTTTGTGAAAAATTGGAAAATTGCTGCTGAACTTTGAAGCCCTCTGGTGTCTTCCAAAAGTAAAAACTCGTCACTTTTATGATGCAAACAAAGTAGACATATTGTATATGTGAATAAAAAATTTTTTTATTTGTAATATACATTTTCCTTACAAGCAGAGAGCTTCAAAATTAGAAAAATGCAAAATTTTCTTATTTTTCATCAAATTTTAGGATTTTTCACAAGGAAAGGATGCAAGTTACCACAAAAATTTACCACCATGTTAAAGTAGAATATGTCACGAAAAAACAATCTCGGAATCAGAATGATAACTAAAAGCATTCCAGAGTTATTAATGTTTAAAGTGACAGTGGTCAGATGTGCAAAAAACGCTCTGGTCCTTAAGGTCAAAATGGGCTTGGTCCTGAAGGGGTTAAGTTATTGGGGCTAATGGGATTTTTTGAGTTATCGGGTCTAACATTATTATTTAAGTTATTGGGGCTAATGGGATTTTTTGCGTTATTGGGTCTAACTTTATTATATAAGTTATTGGGGCTAATGGTATTTTTTTAGTTAATGGGGCTTATTGTAGTTATTGAGTTATTGGGGCTAATGGAATTTTTTGAATTATTGGGGTTACAATTTTTCGGGCTACATTTATTTTTACGCCTGGTTTGTAACCCATGGATCTCCTTATCCACTGCTCTTAACCTCCCCACACAGGACTCCTCTCCACCAACCATTATGTCCTGACCCCTCTCTAACCTATCCATCCCACTGTCTGCTTTCTTTGCTTTATTATCCTCCCCCCACTCACCTAGTTTAAATACTCTGCCACCCCTTCCAGGATTCTCTCCCCCAGCACAGCGGACCCCCTTCCATTCAGGTGCAAATTATCCGTAGAATAGAATTTGTACCCCAATGAAAAGTCAGCCCAGTGCTCTAAAAACCCAAACCCTTCCCCCTTACACCACGACTTAAGCCATGCATTTAACTCGCTAAGCTCCCGCTGTCTTTCCTGCGATGCGCATGGCACAGGAAGTATTCCAGAGAACACAACCTTGGAGGTCCTTCCCTTCAGCTTGGCACCTAGTTCCTTGCAATTATTCTTCAAGGACCTCCACCTACCATGTATTCTGTTGTTGGTTCCCACATGGACCATGACAGCTGGGTCATCCCCAGCCCCCCCCCCTAGTAATTTGTCCACCCTTTCCACCACATGCCGAACCCTGGCACCAAGGAGACAGTAAACCATTCGGTTGAGGGGGTCTTGGTGATTAATTATTCTATCCGTCTTCCTGATTATAGAATCCCCTACCACAACTAACTTTCTTGGCCTACTTGCGTTACCATCCCCCACACTACTAGTTGAGCTGTTCCCCCGGCTGTTAGGGAGACCAGTATCCACTAGGGTTACCATCTCTGTTACTGAGGCCCTCGCATCATCGCCCAACTTGGCAATTTTACTTGGGAGATCAGAAGCAGAAGTGGCCTTCCTTTTCCTTGCCCCCTTTCCAGTCCCTCTAACTACATTAACCCAGCTCCCTACTTGGGCCTCCTGGCTAGTTTCTCCAACCTCCATTTCTACCCCACTAACTGCTTGCTCTGTAAGCAGTATGCTCCCTTCAAGATTGTCAATCACCCTCAATGTTGCATTTTGCTCCTCTAGATCTCTAATACGAGCTTCCAGGTGGGCAACATGCTCACATTTGTCACAGCGGTATTCACCCAGAAGCTGCTGCTCCAGAGATGTATACATGTGGCAAAATGTGCACTGAAGAAAACCTCCAATCCTGCTGTCCATATCCTTGGTGACAAACAGCTGTTATTAACTATTAAGAAAAACTACTTTTATCAAGGGAGTGTAATACTTACAGTGGGTCCTGCTTACAACTCCTGCTTTTTAAACTTCTGCGTATAAAACTTCTCAGATTTTCACACTCAAGAATACAACACTTTAGAATACAAACCAAAGCTTCAGAGAGACTCAGCCAGAGCAAGGCTCACAGAGTATCCAAGTTAGTTTTATACACCTGAGAGCAGTTAATCAATTAACCCCTCCCCCAGGTGTGCTACAGACCAGAGAAAAAAATGCAAGGGTTATGCAACTGCTGGAGACACCCTGGTTGGAAAAAATGATCTACAGTATCTGCACCAAGCCAAACTTGTTTTAGACTAAATTCAAACACTCCCAGCTTACAGGCTTACACTCAGCACATGTACTTCTGCACATAAAACTTCTCAGATGTTCACACTTAAGAATACAACACTTTAGAATACAAACCAAAACTTCAGAGAGACTCTGCCAGAGCAAGGCTCACAGAGTATCCCAGTGTGAAATTACCCTTAGAAAGCAAGAGGGAAAAGACAAAAATTTAAAAATGAAATTGTGATAATGGGCTGAGTCCTTAACCCCTTAAGGACCACAGTTTTTTTTAATTTTTGCACTTTCTTTTTTCCTCCTCACCTTCAAAAAATCATAACGCCTTAAATTTTCCACCTACAGACCCATATGAGGGCTTGTTTTTTGCACCACCAATTTTACTTTGTAATGGCATTAATCATTTCACCACAAAATCTACAGAAAAAAAATGTTGGGGCTAAATTGAAAAAAAAAACAAAAAAACTGCATTTTGTAACTTTGGGGGCTTCCAATTCTACACAGAGCACTTTTTTTTTTGCTAAATTACACCTTACCCTAGTTCTGTAGGTTCATGTGAATAAAATGATACCCAACTTATATAGGTTTGATTTTGTTTTGCTTCTGTTAAACAATTATAACTTTATGCACAAAAATCAGTAGGTTAAACATTTCCTCTTCTGACCCCTATAACTTTTTTATTTTTCCATGTAAGGGGATATGTGAGGGCTCATCTTTTGTGCCATGATCTGAAGTTTTTATCGGTACAATTTTTGTTTTGATAGGACTTTTTGATCGGTTTTCATAAAATTTTTTAGGGTATACAAAAAGACTAAAAATACAAAATTTTTGACTTTGGTTATTATTACGTACACGCCATTAACCATGCGGTTTAATTAATATTATATTTTTATAGTTCGGACATTTATGCACACGACGATACCACATGTAATTATTTTTATTATATCTATATATTTTTTATATGGAATTTGAGAAAAGGGGGTGATTTAAACTTTTAATTAGGAAGGGGTTAATGTGTTTTTTTTTTTTTTTACTTTTATTAATCTTTTTTTTTTTACACTTTATTAGTCCCCTTAGAGGACTTTCAGGAGGAATCAATAGATTCCTCATACAGATCAATGTAGTTCCATAGAACTACATTGATTTGTGTGCTCTGCACACTGGCCTAGCAAGGCTTTATCAATTACAGAGCACAGCAGCCACGAAGAAGAGAGGCCTACCTCAGCAGTGCCTTTCCACTAAAAAATAATTCATTATGAGAAAAAAAAACTACAAAATTAGTATGCCTGCATCTACAAAAAAACATTTATGTTTAAATAGAAAAGGAAAGCGAGAAATAATAACAATCTTTAGAAAATTTAAGCATTTGATTATAGATAAATATTGTTCGTAATGTTAATGAATTTTATGTACAGTACTTGAATGTTAATGGTAAAAATCATCAGATTATCTTTTAGTTGAATGGATTTTTGCTGCTGTAAGTTTATATACTTTTCACATTCTACCAAGTGCTGCAGATCCCACTCTTACCTGTGGCAATTCATTAACTCTTTGTGTCAGATGTTTCATTCACTGAAATTTAACAGAATGATCAATGCTGCACATATTTTAGTGAGCTTACGAGTGAGTAGTGTCAGACTCTCATAATATAAAACTGGGAGATACTTTGTTCATCTACCCAAATAAATCAATCCCTTTGCAACCAATTATATATATATCTACAGCAACCAGAGAAAAGCACAGAAGCAAAAAAGATAGTGACAAAAGTCGGCACCGGCAATAAATCCTTATGTATCCAAGTGGATGGTTAGGAGGTCAATGACCCAGCATGCATATCTTAATGGTGCATCACGTATGTAAGTACAGGTAATGACGCAACAAGAAAAAAGGAAAAACGGAGCACTCACACTGCTGATGGTGGTCTTCAAACTGTATTCACGGAGGGCTCGGCTGAGCCCTCTGTGAATACAGTTTGAAGACCACCATCAGCAGTGTGAGTGCTCTATTTTTCCCTTTTTCTTGTTGCTTCAATTATATATATAGTTTTCACATATATAAATCCTATATTCTATCTTGTCCTTAGTTTTTATAGTCTAGAGGCCTTGTTAAACAAAGCTTGAACTTTATCTTTACATAGTTACATAGTTTTTATGGTTGAAAAAAGACGTACGTTCATCAAGTTCAACATAAGAATTGAAGGCAAGGGGTATGGTGGGATGAAGAGGAAGGGATGTGATTTTATATTTCTGCATAAGCATTAATGTCATATTGTTCTAGGAATGTATCTAACCCTGTTTTAAAGCTTTCAACTGTTTCTGCCACCAGTTCCTGAGGTAGACTGTTCCATAAATTCACAGTTCTGATGGTAAAGAAGGCGTGTCGCCCCTTGAGACTAAACCTTTTCTTCTCAAGATGGAGGGAGTGCCTCCTTGTCCTTTGAGGGGGTTTAACCTGGAACAGTTTTTCCCCATATTTTTTGTATTGGCCATTTATATACTTATATACGTTGATCATATCCCCCCTTAAATGTCTGTTCTCAAGATTAAAAAATGTGATGTCATTCTTTTAATCTTTCCTCATAGCTGAGATGTTCCATACCCCTTATTAGTTTAGTCGTGCGTCTCTGCACCGTTTCCAGCTCCACAATATTCCTTTAATGAACTGGTGCCCAAAACTGAACAGCATATTCCAGGTGAGGCCATACCAATGCTTTATAAATGGGTAGTATTATGTCCCTGTCCCTTAAGTCCATGCCTCTTCTATACAGGACAATATCCTGCTGCAGGGGCGGACGCAGACAGCAGAGGGCCCCTGTGCAATGAATGTGCCTGTCCACAACCCCTCCCCCCAATATGCCGCAGCTCATTCAGGCCCCCACACAGGGCCAGATTAAGGCTGCCTGGAAGACGAGGCACTTCATTATGATGCCCCCCCCCGACAGTTCCCCCACATTAGGTGCAGTATAGTTCCCCCACATTACATGCAGTATAGTTCCCCCAAATTAGGTTGGCAGTATAGTTCCCTCACATTAGGTTGTAGTTCCCCCACATTAGGTGCAGTATAATTCCCCATATTAGGTGCAGTATAAGTCCCTGCAAATTAGGTTGGCAGTACAGTTCCCCCACGTTAGGTTGGCAGTACAGTTCCCCCACATTAGGTGTGCAGTACAGTTCCCCCACATTAGGTGTGCAGTACAGTTCCCCCATGTTAGGTTGGCAGTACAGTTCCCCCACGTTAGGTTGGCAGTACAGTTCCCCCACATTAGGTGTGCAGTACAGTTCCCCCACATTAGGTGTACAGTACAGTTCCCCCACATTAGGTGTGCAGTACAGTTCCCCCATGTTAGGTTGGCAGTACAGTTCCCCCACGTTAGGTTGGCAGTACAGTTCCCCCACATTAGGTGTGCAGTACAGTTCCCCCACATTAGGTGTGCAGTACAGTTCCCCCACATTAGGTGTGCAGTTCAGGTCCCCCACATTAAGTGTGCAGTACATTTCCCCCGCATTAGGGGTGCAGTACATTTCCCCCGCATTAGTGGTGCTGTACAGTTCCCCCTCATTAGGGGTGCAGTACAGTTCCCACACATTAGGGGTGCAGTACATTTCCCCCACATTAGGGGTGCAGTACAGTTCCCCCACATTAGGTTGGCAGTACAGTTCCCCCACATTAGGTTGGCAGTACAGTTCCCCCTCATCAGGGGTGCAGTACAGTTCCCACACATTAGGGGTGCAGTACAGTTACCCCACATTAGGGGTGCAGTACAGTTCCCCCACTTTAGGGGTGCATTACAGTTCCCCCACATTAGGGGTGCAGTACAGTTCCCCCACATTAGGTGTAGTACAGTTCCCCACATTAGGTGCAGTACAGTTCCCGCACATTAGGTGCAGTACAGTTCCCCACATTAGGTAGCATAGATCCCCAACATTAGTTATATAAAAAGACAGACCAATATAGAAGGAAGAAAGTAGGTGAGTGGTACAAAACGTAAAGACACCAGTCTACCTAGTAACAGCATAATAATTGGAGAATATAGAAAGTGCAAAGTACAGACTAAATAAGGTGCTGTATATTGGTATGTATAAAACTATATGCCAGCAATAAAGTGCATGATGTGAAAAAATTGCTAATACATGATACCCACACAGGTCTCAAGGATCACAAGAAAACTGCAGGGACCGGGATGCCGCCACTCCAACGCGCATTTCGGCACGCTGACCTTCGTCCGGCAGTATAGTTCCCCCACATTAGGTGCAGTATAGTTCCCCCCACATTAGGTGCAGTACAGTTCCCCAACATTAGGTGCAGTATAGTTCCCCCACATTAGGTGCAGTATAGTTCCCCCACATTAGGTGTAGTACAGTTCCCCACATTAGTTGCAGTACAGTTCCCCACATTAGGTGCAGTACAGTTCCCCACATTAGGTCCAGTATAGTTCCCCCACATTAGGTGCAGTATAGTTCCCCCTATTAGGTGCAGTATAGTTCCTCCACATTAGGTGCAGTACAGTTCCCCCACAGACATACAGCCTTCAGCCATATAAAGTGTATGGCTAGAGGCTGTATGCCTGCTTACTGCCCCAGTGTTCTGACCACCGCTCGTCCGGGTTCCCAATCTACTGCTATGGCCTATGGGGCATAGCAGTAGGTCCCGGGAACGGAGAGGAGCAGTGGTTGGAACACTGAAGATTACGTGCCCCTTGTGACTTACCATTTGCATGTCCTCCTCACTTCTCCAATCCGCTCTGCTCTTCTATGGGCGCACGCGGGGCCGCAGAGAGGTAAAAGGGACATCCTTGTATCCTGAAAAGATTTTTCGGGACACAGGGATGTCCCGAATGTGACAGGGCCCCTGCGGGCATGGGGCCCAGAGCAGGTGTCTCAGGAGCGCCAATGATGATATGGCCCTGCCCCCACATTAGCTAGCATAGTTTCCCCAAATTAGGTAGCAGAGATCCCCCACATTAGTTATATAAAAAGACAGACCAATATAGAAGGGAGAAAGTAGGTGAGTGGTTCAAAAAGTAAAGACCACTGTAGCACCCTTCCTATTAGTATTTAACCCCTTAGTATGACTCCAAAATTAAACATAAACAAATAAGCAAAGAAGCCCAAAGAGTCACTTGTACAAATAAAATAAATAGATTTTATTGATATGCACTAAAATTAGATACACACATAAAGAGGAAAACAATGCATCACAAAGAGCGGCAACTGGATACCTTGCAGCAAAGATGGCAGTATTGGGGTATTGCACATAAAATAGTAATCAGGCAACATATGCGAATACGGACACCAGTCTACATAGTAACAGCACAATAATTGGAGAATATAGAAAGTGCAAAGTACAGACTTAATAAGGTGCTGTATACTGGTATGAATAAAACTATATGCCAGCAATAAAGTGCATGATGTGAAAAAATTGGTAATACATGATACCCATACAGGACTCAAGGATCACAAGAAAACTGCAGGGACCTGGATGTCACCACTCCAATGCGCATTTCGGCACGCTGAACTTTGTCCGGCAGTATAGTTCCCCCACATTAGGTGGAGTATAGTTCCCCCCCACATTAAGTGCAGTACAGTTCCCCCACATTAGGTGCAGTATAGTTCCCCCATATTAGGTGTAGTATAGTTCCCCCACATTAGGTGCAGTATAGTTCCCCCACATTAGGTGTAGTACAGTTCCCCACATTAGGTGCAGTACAGTTCCCCACATTAGGTGCAGTACAGTTCCCCATATTAGGTGCAGTATAGTTTCCCCCATTAGGTGCAGTATAGTTCCCCCACATTAGGTGCAGTATAGTTCCCCCTATTAGGTGCAGTACAGTTCCCCCACAGACATACATAGTGCGTCCTCCTCACTGCTCCGCTCTGCTCTTCTATGGGCGCTCGCACGTCAGTGACGTCCCTGTGTGCGCTACCTCCCGGCGGCCCCTTCATTTTTAAAGTTTACGCGGGGCCACAGAGAGGTAACAGGGACATCCTTGTATCCTGAAAAGATTTTTCGGGCCACAGGGATGTTCCAAATGTGACGGGGGCCCCCTGCGGGCATGGTGCCTGGAGCAGGCGCTCAAGGAGCACCAATAATGATATGGCCCTGCCCCCACATTAGGTAGCATAGTTTCCCCACATTAGGTAGCATAGTTTCCCCACATTAGGTAGCATAGATTCCCCACATTAGGTAGTTTTTATCCTGTTGATAATATCCCTGTAGTTAGCTTCCCCCCTGTAGATAGAACCCTACTGTAGGTAATTCACATTGATTCCACCCAGTCAACACTGAGTTTTCCCACTTGTATGCTTCTTCCTGTAGCCACTTGAGGCCTGTTTGGGAACCACTGGCTTAGCCAATGACAGATGTTGTATCTCAGGCACTGAGCAGTCATTCGGCGATCGGACAGCGAGGAGGCAGGTAGGGATCCTCCAGCTGTCATGTAAGCTCTTCGGGATGCTGCAATTTCACCGCAGCTATCCCGAACAGCTCCCTGAGCTAACCAACATGGTTTCACTTTCATTTTAGACGCGGCGTTCAACTTTGAACGCCGCGTCTAAAGGGTTAATAGCGTGCGGCACCATGATCAATGCCGCTCGCTATTAGCCATGGGCCCGGGCCCTACCCGCTATGACGTGGGGCCACACCGTGGCCCTGCATTATAGATCAGGAGCGGACCCAGGACGTACAGGTACGCCCTGGGTCCTTAACAGGTTAAGAGTCTCCTCTGTCCTCCACTCATTAACTGTATTAATGGCACCTGTTTGAACTTGTTATCAGTATAAAAGACACCTGTCCACAACCTCAAACAGTCACAATCCAAACTCCACCATGGTCAAGACCAAAGCGCTGTCGAAGGACACCAGAAACAAAACTGGAGACTTGCACCAGGCTGGGAAGACTGAATCTGCCATAGGCAAGCAGCTTGGTGTGAAGAAATCAACTGTGGGAGCAATTATTAGAAAATTAGAGAACACATACATGACTATACCAGCAACAGTGTGTGAAAGCCTTTTGAAGACTTACAGAAAACATTTTACCTCTGTCATTGCCAACAAAGAGTATATAACAAAGTATTGAGATTAACTTTTGTTATTGACCAAATACTTATTTTCCACCATAAATTTTGAATAAATTCTTTAACCCCTTAACGACAATGGACATAAATGTACGTCATGGGGGCGTGGTACTTAATGCACCACGACGTACATTTAGCCGTGCTCGCGTCATGCGTGGCAGGTCTTGGCTTCTATCAGCAGTGAGGGACCCGCCGGTAATGGGGGACATCCGCAATTGCAGATCAATACAGATCAATACAGATCACGGCATCTGCGGCAGTGATGTACTTTGAATGGATGATCGGATCGCCCGCATCGCTGCCGCGGGGATCCGATCATCCAGCATGCAAGCCGGAGGTCCCCTCACCAGGCTCCGGCTGTCTCCCGGGGTCTTTTGCTCTGGTCTGAGATCGAGCAGACCAGAGCAGAAGATCACCGATAATACTGATCAGTGCTATGTCCTATACATAGCACTGAGCAGTATTAGTAATCAAATGATTGCTATAGATAGTCCCCTAGGGGGACAAAGAAAGTGTAAATAAAAAATAAAAAAGAAGTAAAAAAATTTGAAAAATCCCCTCCCCCAATAAAAAGTAAAACGTCAGTTTTTCCCATTTTACCCCCAAAAAAGTGTAAAAAAAAATAAATTAATACACATATTTAGTATCGCTGTGTGCGTAAAAGTCTGAACTATTAAAATATATTGTTAATTATCCCGTACAGTGAACGGCGTAAACGTAAAAAAAATTCCAAAAATTCCAAAAATGCTGCCTTTTGTCACATTTTATTCCAAAAAATAAATTATAAAAAATTTATAAAGAGTAAAACCTAAACAAAAATAGGGTAATTTCATATTAATTTTGTTAAAATGGTTTGAGATTTTTTTTAAAGCTGTACAATTATAGAAATGCATATAACATGGGTATCATTTTAATTGTATTGACCCACAGAATAAAGAAAACATGTCATTTCTACCAGAAAGTGTACAGCGTGAAAACAAAAGCTTCCAAAATTTGCTAAATTGCAGTTTTCTTTTCAATTTTCCCACATAAATAATATTTGCTTGGTTGTGCCGTACATTTTATGGTAAAATAAGTGATGTAATTACAAAGTACAATTGGTGACACAAAAAAACAAGCCCTCATATGGGTCTGCGGATGGAAATATAAGAGAGTTATGATTTTTAGAAGGCGAGGAGGAAAAAAACAAAAATGCAAAAATAAAATTGGTCTGGTCCTTAAGGCCAAAATGGGCCTTAAGGGGTTAAAAATCAGACAATGCGATTTTATGGATTTTTTTTTCTCATTATGTCTCTCATAGTTGAGGTATACCTGTGTATTTGGGGTTTTGCAGTAAAGTGGGTGGAGTCATCACAGCCCCCCACATTAACTACAATTCACACCAGTAACCGATGTAAATTAAAATAGAGAAGTATGTCACCTTAAATGGGCACTTTCAGATTCAAAAACTTTTTATATGTTGTACATCTTGGCAAAACATTAATCTTTCTATTATACTTCATAATAAATTTTTATTTTGTTTTTATAGAAATCATGGCTTATAAAATCGTGGCTTTGTCCAAGCTGAAGCACAGGCATGGACAAAGTCCAGTAAGTGAGGGTGGGCTAGAACTACTCTGTGCTCTCTCCTGTCTGACAGTACTCCTCTTTGCTCTCTCCTGTCTCATAGCACTCCTCTGTGGTCTCTCCTGTCTGATAGGATGCTTCTGTGCTCTCTCCTGTCTAATAGCACTCCTCTGTGCTCTATCCTGTCTGATGGGACTTCTCTGGGCTGAAACTGCAGGTGATGGAGAAGTGGATCCACTGGACCTGTGTAGAAGATGACATGGGCTGTGCCAAGGAGCGGAGTCTAAGGTGCCATTGGTTTTCACCAGAGCCCGCCGCAAAGCGGAATGGACTTGCTGTGGCAGGCGGCACCCAGGTCATTACCCCTGATATGACTCGTCCACACAGGCTGCCTGTAAATGCTCACTGCACCCCTTATTAAATTCTGTGAGATGTGCAGTTTCCAAAATGGGGTCACATGTGGGGGGTTCACTGTGCTGGCATCACAGGGGGCTTTGTAAATGCACATGGCCCCTGACTTCTATTCCAAACAAATGCTCTCTCTAAAAGCTCAATGGCACTCCTCCGCTTCTGAGCATTGTAGTGCGCCAGCAGAGCACTTGATGTCCACACATGGGGTATTTCCATACTCAGAAGAAATGGGGTTACAAATTTTGGGGGCCATTTTCTCCTGTTATCCCTTGTAAAAATGTAAAATTTGGGGGGAAAATGCATTTTTGTGAAAAATTTATTTTTTTCACTTACACATCCGACTTTAACAAAAAGTCGTCAAACACCTGTGGGGTGTTAAGGCTCACTGTACCCCTTGTTATGTTCCTTGAGTGGTGTAGTTTCCAAAATAGTATGCAACATGGGCTTTTTTGATGTTCTGGCACCATAGGGGCTTCCTTAATGCGACATTCCCCCCAAAAACAATTTCAGCAAAATTTGCTTTCCAAAAGCCAAAGTGACATGTTCTCTTCTGAGCATTGTAGTGCGCCAGCAGAGCACTTGACGTCCACCCATGGGGTATTTCCATACTCAGAAGAAATGGGGTTACACATTTGGGGGGGGGGGGTATTTTCTTTTATTACCCCTTGTAAAAATGTAAAATTTGGGTGAAATCCAGCATTTTAGTGAAAAAAAATTTAAAAATTATTTACACATCCAACTGTAACGAAAAGTCGTCAAACACCTGTGGGGTGTTAAGGCTCACTGGACCCCTTGTTACGTTCCCTGAGGGGTGTAATTTCCAAAATAGCATGCCATGTGTTTTTTTTTTTGCTGTTCTGGCACCATAGGGGCTTCCTAAATGTGACATGCCCCTCAAAAACCATTTCAGAAAAACTCACTCTCCAAAATCCCATTGTCGCTCCTTCCCTTCTGAGCACTCTACTGCACTCACCGAGCACTTCACATACACATGAGGTATTTCCTTACTCGAGAGAATTTGGGTTACAAATTTTGGGGGGCTTTTTCTCCTATTACCCCTTGTTAAAATTCAAAAACTGGGTTTACAAGAACATGCGAGTGTAAAAAATGAAGATTTTGAATTTTCTCCTTCACTTTGCTGCTATTCCTGTGAAACACCTAAAGGGTTAGCAAACTTTCTGAATGTCATTTTGAATACTTTGAGGGGAGCAGTTTTTATAATGGGGTCATTTATGGGGTATTTCTAATATGAAGGCGCTTCAAATCCACTTCAAACTGAACTGATCCCTGAACAATTCAGATTTTTTTTTTTTTTTTTGAAAATTGCTGCTGAGTTTTGAGGCCCTGTGATGTCTTCCAAAAGTAAAATCATGTCAACTTTATGATGCTGACATAAAGTAGACATATTGTATATGTGAATCAATATATCATTTATTTGGAATGTCTGTTTTCCTTTCAAGCAGAGAGCTTCAAAGTTAGAAAAATGCAAAATTTTCAATTATTTCATAACATTTTGGAATTTTTCACCAAGAAATGATGCAAGTATCAACGCAAATTTACCACTAACATAACGTAGTATATGTCAAGAAAACACTTTCTCAGAATCAAATTTATAAGTAAAAGCATCCCAAAGTTATTAATGCTTAAAGTGACTGTGGTTAGATGTGCAAAAAATGCTCCCGTCCTTAGGATCAAAATGGGCTCCGTCCCCAAGGGGTTAAAAGTCGTCTTCCACTCTTCACCTTCCTGAATTCTAATAAGGTTATACGCCCCTCGCAAGTCCAACTTGGTGAAGATCTTAAAGTCCAAAAGGGATGCTTCAGTTGAATTATTAACAGACAGCGATTCTGGCAGTCGAGGCCACAACGTGAGACTTCTCGGGGACGCGAATCAAGCACTAGGGTGTGGCATTGCAGCCAAGGCAGACCAAGGAGTACTGAAGAAGAACAGTGAGGAAGCATGTAGAACCTGATCCATTCCTATGCGTTAACACCCACTTGCATCCTCAGAGGTTCCGTGATGAACTTCACCTCGGAATTCAGACACTCTCCGTTGACAGAGGAGATGTACAGTGGTTTTGCGAGTTGTGTGACTGGAAAATGATATTTGTAGACCAGAGTGGCATCTACGAAGTTCCCTGAAGAACCAGAGTCCACAAAGGCAGAAACGTGGAGCGAGAATCCGGTAGAGGAGAAGAGCTGGACAGGCATGTATAAACGAGGAGAGGAAGTATTCACACCTAGAGATACCTCTCCCACGTGCCCTAGGTGCGTGCGTTTCTCAGACGTTGAGGCCGAAGAGGGCAATTAATACGAAAATGCTCCAGACAGGAACAGATTCTCTTCCCGTCGGCGCAACCTCTTTTTTGGGGACAGGTTAGCACGATCCACCTGCATGGGCTCTTCGGCAGGAGAAAAGGAAGTAGGCTGAGGCGGCCGCTGAAACACCAGAGCCAAATGGGGAAGGCGACAAGAACGGGCAGGTGCGCACTCTTGTCGGAGCTCTTCTTGCCTCTCGGCAAAACGCACATCTATGCTGGTTGCCAGCAGAATCAATTCACTCAAGGAAGATGGTGAGTCCTTTGTGGCTACAGAATCCATTACCCTACTAGAAAGTCCTTTCTTGAAGGTAGCACACAGGGCTGGATCATTCCAATCAAACTCAGATGCTAGAGAATGGAATTGGAGTAGTTGCCCACAGAAGAGTCCCGTTGACGGAGGTCCAGGAGGGCTGTTTGCCCGTGCTGGCTCCTTGAAGACACTTCGGAATTCAGTGAAGGCTTGTAGGTTTGATGTCACAGTGGCCCAGGCCAGAGCCTTACCTGAAAGAAGGCTTACAACAAAAGCCACTTTAGCACATTCAGATGGAAACTGATCGGCCATGAGTTCCACATGAATGGAGCATTGGGTAACAAATTCCCTGCACAATTTAGGGTCCCCTTCATAATTGGTAGGCATAGACAGATGAAGTTTGGGACCTAGGGATGCCAAGGAAGGAGCGGTCCCTGAGTGAGACTCAGGAGCAGGTTGTCGCTGTTGTAGCTGCTGCTGCTGCTGCATAGAGAGGAGCTGCTCCATCATGGCAGATAACTGGTTCAGGGCCTGCTGAGCCAACTGTTGCAACTGCTGAGCCACAATTGTAGAGAAGTCTTCGACACTAGGCAAAGGCACCTTGGTGGGATCCATGTCCGGATCTTACTGTAATGACTGGTGAGGGAGAAGTGGATCCGCTGGACCTGTGTGGAAGATGACATAGCCCGTACCAGGGAGCTGAGTCTAAGGTGCCACTGGTTTTCCCCAGAGCCTGCCAAAAACAGGATGGACCACCCAGGTCTCTACCCCTGTTATAACTCCACACAGGCTGTGAGGTGTAGCGTGGCACAGGAAGGATAAAGCAAGCTCGTAGTCAGGTCAGGCAAAAGGTCAGGGCTGGCATACAGGAGCGTGGTCAGGAACGCAACAAGGTGGTCAGAGGCTGGCGGCACAGAAGCAAGATCAGGAACTTAGCAGGAAGGTACAGTACATGGATAATCAGAACACCCAGAAAATGCTTTCTCTAAGGTTCTAGGAGACACAAAGATCCGGCAGGGGTCAAGGGGAAGTCAGTCCCCTTTATAGGGTCAGCACCAGGCAATTACAAATTACTGGCATGCTGGCACTATAAATCTTAGAGCGCCGGCGCGTGCACCAGAGGGGGCAGAGGCATTCGCCTGCGGCCGGGACACCGGTCCGCAGGAGCGCCCATAACAGCAGGGGAGCACGTGCGTCCGGGACACTGGACCGCAGGAGCACTTGTAACATGTGCTCTCTCCTGTCTGATAGTACTCCTCTGTGCTCTCTCCTGTCTGATAGGACTCCTCTGTGCTCTCTCCTGTCTGATAGGACTCCTTTGTGCTCTCTCCTGTCTGATAGGACTCCTCTGTGCTCTCTCCTGTCTGATAGTACTCCTCTCTACTCTCTCCTATCTAATAGGAATCTTCTGTGCTCTCTCCTGTCTGATAGTACACCTCTGTGCTCTCTCCTGTCTGATAGTACTCCTCTGTGCTCTCTCCTGTCTGATAGGACTCCTCTGTGTTCTCTCTTGTCTGAAAGTACTCCTCTGTGTTCTCTCCTGTCCTATCAGACAAAGAAGAGTCCTTTCAGACATAGGGCCCCCGTCACATTCGGAACGTCCTTGTGTCCCGAAAAATCTTTTCAGGACACAGGGATGTTACCTCTCTGTGGCCCCACGTTAACTTTAAAAACGCAGGGGCCGCCGGAAGGTAGCGCACGCAGGGACGTCACTGACTTTAAATCTCAGAGAGCCGGCGCGTGCACCAGAGGGGGCAGAGGCAAATAAGTCAGTTTCCATTCTACCTGTGTGTTTGTGTCAGCGCCTTGCTATCCCGTCAAATCTTGGAGGCTCCTTCTATGAACTACTACCAGACGAGGAAAGGCTGCAGTCATTGTATATCCTTTCACTTCTAACCATCGTTGCACTTGGTGGAGTGTAACCTCCTGGGGTAAGCATGCAATTTACCTTTCCCTCTCCCCTTGTGCATCTCTGGGTTAATATACTACGGAGCGCTGTCTGTCTTTTGTTTCTGCACCTAATGTGGGGGAACTATACTGCACCTAATGTGGGGAACTATACTGCACCTAATGCGGGGGAACTACAACCTAATGCGAGGGAACTAAACTGCCAACCTAATGCGGGGGAACTATACTGCCAACCTAATGTGGGGGAACTGTCGGGGGGGGGGGGCATCATAATGAAGTGCTTCGTCTTCCAGGCAGCCTTAATCTGGCAGTGGACAGGAGAGAACACATAGGAGCCCTATAAGACAGGAGAGAGAGCACAGAGGAGTGCTATCAGACAGAATAGAGCACAGAGGAGTACTATCAGGCAGGGGAGAGCACAGAGGAGTGCTATCAGACAGGAGAGGTTACTGTGTGGTACAATTATTTGTTCCCTGTATAGCGGTGTTATTGGTCTCTGTATAGTGGGTTTTATATAGTAACAGTATGACGACATTAGTCACTGCAGTGGTAATATGTTGTCCTTGTGTGGAGGTACAATTTTATATTTCTAAACCCTAACCCTTGAGAAAATCCTGCAATGAATGCACTGTATACATCACTATTCTTTTAAATTTGCATGCTGGGGGTGGGGGGGGGCATCATGATTGATTTTCACGCCTAAGGCCTCACAAAGTCTAGAGCCGCCTCTGGTGTGGAGCCTATCATTATGGCAGATAGGCCCTCTCTGGTAGGGGGGGCATCTCAATAGGGTGGGTGGAGCCTCTCACTATGATGGGAAGATCCAATTACTCTGTTGGTGAAGCCTCTTCTGTAAAGCTCCTCTTCTTTATGTGAAGTCTCTGACTCTGCAATAACCACAGTTATCTGACTACCTCACAGTCTAACCTTTATTATTTACTGTAAAAAAAAGCATTTCTAATAGCCAACAAAAGTTATAAAAGAGCAATTATATATATTTTTCTTTCTTTTAAAAAAAATAATAATTTATTGATATATTTTTTTACGTTTTACATTTTATATCCTGTAGTTCAGATCAATAAATAATATTATAGAACAATCCAGAATATAAAATCTTTAAAATCTAATAAATTGTATAAATTATGAGAATTGGGATTATTCTTATACAAACTCTTGCAATTCAATTATATACAATGAGTATTGATGTCATTACTTTGGAGATCACAGGAAATTTTCTCAAAGACATTTGCAATTTTCTTGGATTTGACCTTGCCTCTGGCATGTTGCCTTAAGATGTCACAGAAATTTATGCTGAGATCTTAAACCTATATACTAATTTGCAGCATTATATAAAGTGTAGTGTATTTGTACTGTATGTAGGTCATGTCAACGCATTTCCACAGGTACATAACAATATATAAAATGTAGCAAATCGAAATGTAAAATGTGATTGGGAGTGCTGAAAATCACCATGAAAAATTATGTGTGAAGGAGGCCGTAGAAGGGCGATTTAGTATCATAAATAATTTATATATAAACATTTATGTTCTGCTAATTTTGTAACTTTAAGCTAAAACTGATCTGTGTTTTTCAAACCGAATGCAATATTTCTGTAACTATGAAATAAAATCATGACAATACAGTAAGGCATCAGCCCTCATTTCTTTATATTCTCTATAATATTTTTTGTTTCATGGTCCCATGAGCAGCCTGTGAATACCTCTTTAATGACCCCACAGATGTGACCAGCTCTTGTTGCTATTGTGTCATTGTTGGAGCAAAATGACTCATAAAATGCCCACTGGCACAGTGCAATTCTTCTGTACGTCATTGAGCAGTGATGGACTTGTGTGGAGCTCAAAGATACATACAGAAAGTTCACAAAAAGTGATAGAAATAAAACTAATGCAATAAACAAATATTTGATATATAGTGGAAAATGTGTACGCAATGTATTGTTCACAGATGTTTAACTTAGTTCCAAACAATGCATTGAAAAAATATATAAAAAAAAAATTAAGCTAAAACATTGTTAAATAAAATGTGTGTTTAAAGCATAATTATCATTTACAAAAATGACATGCAGTAATGTAAATTTTTTTTTACAAATCTCTTTTTATTGAAAGTCATAAGAAATCAAGTAAAACAATAACAGTGCGATCTAAGAATTCAGCGTTCATGTCTCCATACAAAGCGGAATCTACACAGTATGGTCATCAGATAGAGGCCTGCCAATACAGATATAGGTGTAAGCAGCATCGCCAACAGGTTAAACAAAACATAACCAACACATAACTAACGAACAATGAAGCCCAAACCTGTCTATATCAGCAAAAAACCTAGGTGTATAAGTGGCTACTAAGACATGTGTGGAGATGCAAAAGGGTTTAACCATAGGGAGAGGAACTTGGTTAATAAGTATGGAGGAAAGTGTTGTTGAGTAGGATAATGTACCGCCCGGCCGGGCAAATGTCTGTTCGGGGCATATAGCCAGAAACTGGAGGGGGGGGGGGGATTAAACTGCTGAGGTCATGAGCACCAACCTTAAAGTTAGGTGAGAAGAAAGGTTACATGTAAGCAGTAAAGGGCCTATCCAGATGGGGCGGTGAGTCGGAGTTTATGTGAGAGCCACAGCTGCCACAGAGTTTTAAATTTATCATGCGTGTGTGAGTGCCAGCAAGTCATTTCCTCCATATGGCAAATTTGATGAATTTTTTCAACCCACTGGGACTTGGAGGGAGAGGAAGCTTGTCTCCACAGCAGTGGAACCAACAACTTAGCAGCTGCCAGCATATGTGTGGGTAGAGAATGAACTGATGGTTTGAACGAAGAAGTGGGTATCGCTAGTGTGATAGTGGCCATATTAAGGGAGATGGAGCTCTTACAGACTGAATTAATTGTGGCCTCGACCTCTCTTCAAAAGGGATGGATAATAGGGCATGACCACCATGTGTGTTCAAATGTGCCCACTGCACCATTGCATCTCCAGCACATCTTGTTGGGGGATAGCCCAAACCTGAATAGAGCCTCTGGGGTTTTGTACCACCTAGTTAGCAGTTTGAAATGATTTTCCTGGAGTTTGATACAACGAGAGAAGCCGTGGGAATACCGGAGCACACAGCGGCGCAGGTCATCAGTTAAAGTAATGCCTAGTTCCTTTTCCCAGGATTGGAGGTAGAGAGAGTATGAAGAGCTGTCATTTTGAATAAGATTTTTAGAAAACATTGAGTTTCAACTTGCCCTGTGCACCATGAATGTAGAGCTCGTCTATCCGCGTAAGGGACTTGGCAATGGAAAATGTTTTCAAAAAGGATGAGCACGCTTGTCTAGCTGCATGAGCATGGAGTGGAGAGAAATGTCAAATGTTTTGATCAGTCAAAGTCTCAGTGCTGAGATCCCCATGGATTCCTAGATGCAACTGTGTTGTAACGCCAAAATGGATATTACATTTTATCCCGCCCCAGAATGCAGAAGCTAGACTTTAGCTGCAGGGGAGATATCAGGTCCTGGTTAAGTGGTTGCTGGCAAGGCAGGCCAGAATGCCCCAGTGCCAGGCACCAGCAATATAGGTAGAAGGGGAGAGCTGATGCTGGAGATAGTAATAGCACAGTAAAGAGAGCCCGATGTAGCAGGTTGTGTTAGCTAGCTCACAATACAGAGGCGTGATTGACAGTCCAGGTCATCCACAGGAGGCTAGCAAGCTACCAGAGGATCATTCAGGAAACAGACATAGGTCAGGAACAAAGGAACAACTCAGACAAACACCTTTGCTGTACTAAACTATATTATTGCTCAGGCATTAGGCAACGGGATAAGCAGTGTTAAATAGGCAATGTCTGGCAGGGATTGGAAGAGGACTGGAATCAGGGACATGCACTTATCCTTAAAGAAATGGTATGTGCACACCTGCTGCCTCAACAGGGTACCTCAGAAACTGTCATCACCTGTGATAGTACAGAAGAGTAAGTCCAAAACCTGCATCTGGGAGGGGGAACTGAATGAGTAAGCAACTGGAAACAGTACATTCTGGTGACTGCCAATGCTTCACCTGGCTCAGTGCTCATTGTAGAAGACGGGCTCTATTATAGTCTATGGAGCCTGTCACTTGCAACATAGATTAAACCCTGAGCCCAGTTCTAAAGATAGGTGGAGGACTTAGCATGGAAACACCAACAAATCTAAACTTTTGACATATCTACATAATGCGTCAAAAGTCATTTTTAATGAAAGGCCCTCTTTTAAATATCTTTCAAATATCTTTGCTTTTTGCCAGTGAACATGAATATCTCACATTCATATTGACATCCAGTGGCTTGAAGGAGTAAGTGATGCTTTCAAAATCTATTCTTAAGTGTCTTATGAGCTAATTTTGAGTTAAACAGGATTTTTAACTTTACTTATAAAATGACCCAGACAGCAAACTCCCTTCAAGCACTTTACCAACAAAGGCAGGGAATGACCTCTGGCTGTATCATAACAAATGCAGAGAAAGAGGTACAAGGACCACAAAATTTGATCTGGTAATGAGGCATCTTTGGTCTTCCATTTGTTCAGGCCTTTCAACTAGAACATGAATCATCTACAAAGGAATCATCTAGTCTGTCTGGAGAAACAAGCATTTCTGTGCCTTTCCTGCTTTGATTCCAATGGGAATCGTTTAATGTTTCCTTTCAGGTGTTAACCAGGGCTCTATCAAAGGAATCCTCTTTAATGAGCTAATTTTTGGGAGCGGCTTCTGATATTCCCTTTAAAACCCACAAATACCAAATACGTCTCACTGCTCATAGCAGGTATTTCCATTGGGGCTCCCTGAAACATCTTAGTCATGTTGCTATGCTGTCTCGAAACATAGAGTTCCGAGGTAACAAAGGCTAACCAGTGAGCCACTTTTCTTTCCATTATTACTGTATTAAATTTCAACCACATCGCTCACATAAAAAATCCCTTTAGAATACTTTAGCCATGATCTTCTATTTGTATATTATGATTAAAATAGTTTAGTAAATGACAAAAACTGTATGGCACTTGGAGTTTATAATATGTGGTTAAGATGTTGGACTATGTGAAGGGAACTATCAGAATCCATCACAACTAATAATGCAAAAAGTTCCAAACGTTTATAAAACTGGTGCAAACTATGAGCAGAATTTAAAAATGTCTTGACAAGTGCAGTCTTGGCAACACACAGTATGTGGAAACCATATGACATGGAATTGAAATAGATTTCTATAGTCAAAGCATGTTTTAACTTCAAGCAATATAAATCTAAAACTGAATCTTTAAAGTACTCAAGTCAACGTATTGTAGCAAAATCAATAGCCATAAGACTGAGGGTCAGATCCTGTATAACAACTCTAAGATTGTGAAGAAGATGTCAAAGAAGAAATCTAGGTGCCCCTTTAGCTTTCACTTCATGTTGCAAGACATAAGAGCATCTGTATTCAAAACTATAAAAATATAACATTAAGGGAGATTTGTATTATTATAACACAATATTAGATGGCTGGAAAGCATATGTTGTGATCGCCAAATGACTTATCGTTTACTTAAAAAATTGACTCTTGTGTATAGACCATGTATTGCATCACTCCAAGAAATTAGCTTAAAGCTTTATTCCAATATATAATAAAGCAAACTGCAGAATCTTAGGGTTGTAAAATAATAAAATAGAGTATAATCGCCTCGAACAGTCTAGTGTTGGCACTCCTGTTGGCCCCGTTCTCTGTATACTTCCCCTAATGACGTGCTTTCCCTGCTCTTCTGAGGAGGTTCTGAACACATTGCAGTTTTACTGTTTCATTTCAGTGGGTTCGATACCTCCTCAGCAGAGCAGAGACAGTGCATTATAAAGGAAAAAAAACGGAGGCACTAGGGAAGACAAAAATGCCAGCACTAGACTGGGCGAGGTGAGTACACTCCATTGCATTATTCAGTCGAATTACCACTTTGGGGTCTATTCACATGTAAAGTATCCATCACATTTTTAGAGATGAGCGAATTAAAGGTAAGGAATCCGAATTTGTTACGAATTTCATGAAAAATTTGATAGACCATAGCCATATTCCGGATCGTCATTTCATCCTTTCACTGCAGAGAGATAGGATGTGTCACACAGAAAAGCTTTTTCCAGCAGCGTTTCACCTGCTAGTCACATCAGCATTCTGGTGGACAGACAGCAATGCATTTTTGCACAGAAAAGATTTTTACTGCAGCCATTAACCTCCCAGTTACTTTCTTCAGCATTGTATTACAAAGAGGGGCAGAGAGCTGTGTGTTGCCTCATACATTTCAACAAGTTGGCTCATCTTGATGAACCTTGAGAGGATGGAGGAATAATTTTTAAGGGCAATTCTGTGTCTTTTCTTCCACAACAAATGGTCTGCTGGTTATACTAGTCTGTAGACGGTATAATACCCAGCAGACCTTTCCCAATAGTCATTGAGAGAGTGCAATTTTGGGTTTAGCACACAGCGACTGTGTACTGCTGGTGTTGTGCAAAAATATTTTTTTTTTAAAAGCGCACTGTAGTGCATTTTTCTGCCCTCATAAGTACATACCACATACCTACATCTAAGTAGTGTACAATTTTGTACCTGTGAATCTGTCAAGGGCCTACATACTGTAAAAGTCAAGGCAAAAGCAATCACCGGCTGGTGTTTTACTTCAATATGTTTTTTTAAAGCGTACTGTAGTGCATTTTTTCTGCCCTCATAAGTGCATACCCCATACCTACATCTAAGTAGTGTAAAATGTTGTACCTGTTAATCTGTCAAGGGCCTACATACTGTGAAAGTCCAGGCAAAAGTAATCCCTGGTTGTAGCGTATTTTTCTACCCTCATAAGTGCAAAGCACTGAGGAGGACATCAGTGACGTGCAGACATTTGTTGATGATGATAAAGCCAATCGCAATTGGGAGCTGGGTGCAGACGGGGCTTCATCATCATCAGGAGAAGAGGGTTGCAGGTTGCCTGTGAGGTAGTAACTGAGCCAGCAAGGTGGTAGCATGGTTGGCAGTCAGCATGGTGGCAGAAGTGGAAATTCTGGAGCCAAATGTGCCTGGGGGAGACCACCTGCTTCACTGCAGCCTACATTCCCGTGAGGTAGTCGAACAGGGGTTCCTAGAGACGGCCACAGTAGCAGTCAATTAGTGCGGACTGTTGGTGGGAAAATCAGCTACTCAGCGGTGTGTCAGTTTTTCATGAAGCATCCGGAGGAGGTTAACATAGCCACATGCAGGATATGTTGGCAGAAGGTGAAGCGTGGCCAGGGTCCCAATGTTGGCACTACGGCGCTGCGTTAACATATGCTGCACCACCAAAAAGCGGCCTGGGAGAACCGTGGATCTGATGTAGGGGTCTGGCCTGCTGCATCACCTAGTGGCACGCCACTCCCTATTTCAGCCAACCAAGGCTCCACCACCTCAGCCGAAGGGAGCTGTGTGTCATACCCTCCTTCTGTCACTTCAAATGCTCCTGCTCCTCCTACTTTTAGTCAGTCATTCCGCCAACAATCCATCGGCGAACCCATGTCCAAGAGGCAACAGTATGCGCACACTCATCCAACGGCGCAGAAGCTGAATATGCTCCTGTCCAAGTTGCTGGTGCTGCAGTCCCTCCCTTTTCAAGTGGTGGACTCTGCACCTTTCAGAGAACTGATGGCTTGTGCCGTGGGGAGGTGGTGAGTACCAAGCCGTCATTTCTTTGCAAAGAAGGCAGTACCCGCCCTGAACAATTTTGTGGAAGAGAAGGTGGGCCAGTCCTTGAGCCTGTCGGTGTGTACCAAAGTGCACAGCAGTGCTGCCATCTGGAGCTGTAACTATGGTCAGGGACAATACATGTCCTTTACGGCTCACTGGGTGAATGTGGTTCCTGCACAGCCACAACACCAACTTGGACAGATCACGCTGCTTCCTCCTCCACGCTCTCAGACCGTTGGTCCTGTGACAGTGTGCGACACCACCTCCTCATCCTCCACCTTGTCCTTAGCCTCCACTGTCCAGACAAGTCTCAATACCATGTGTGCAGGGCACGGCGGTGTCACACTGTTCTTCACATGGTTTGCCTTGGCGAATGGAGTCCCACAGGGAAGGAACTGCTAAAAGTCATTCATAAAGAAATTGGAGCATTGCTTACTCCACGAAAACTGGAAATGGGAACCATGGTGACTGACAACATCTTGTCTGCGATGCGACAGGGAAGGCTGAGCCATGTGCCCTGCATGGCACACATGCTACATCCAATCTGGTTGTCAAGCGGTTCCTAAAGTGTTCCCCCCATTTGCAAGACATCCTAAGAATGGGAAGGAAACTTTGCATGCACTTCAGCCACTTGTACACCGCAAAGCACACCCTCCTTGAGCTGCAGCGTCAGAATGGTATCCCCTAACATAGTCTGATTTGTGACGTTGCCACTTGTTGGAATTCCATCCTCCATATGTTGGACCGACTTTACAAACAGAGAAAAGCCATCACCGGTTTCTTGATGATCCAAGCGGAGAGGAATACTCCCCTGTGTAACTTCAATGTGAACCAGTGGCAGCTCATACGTGACACTAGCCATTTTCTCAGGGTTTGTGAGGAAGCCACATTATTAGTAAGTCACCAGGATTTCAGGATGAACAACGTAATTCCGCTGCTTCATTTCCTACAACATGTTTTGGAAATGATGGCTGATCAGGGAAATGGAGACGTGGCGCCTACATCTCAGAGGAGGAGGAGGGCCACAGTGGAGAACCGTTTAGGTTTCGCCAAATGGGCGGTATCAATAGTCATCTGTCAGGAGAGGAGGAGCAGCCAAAGGAGCTAGAGGGTTATGAGGAAGGCGAGACAGAGGACACTGACCCATCGTGGCAGTATGCAGTGGAGACGGAGGCAGGGAGTCCCTCCGAGTCACTTGCACAAATGGCACGATGCATGCTCACTAGTGTTGCTCGCGAATATTCGCAATTCGAATATTATTCGCGAATATCGCATATTCGCGAATTCGCGAATTTCGCGAATATAGCGCTATATATTCGTAATTACGAATATTCGTTTTTTTTTTTTTTTCTTCACAGTACACATCACAGTGATCTCCCCTCTCTGCTTCCAGCTTGTGTGGTGTAAAGAAGGCTCTAATACTACTTTGTGAGACTGGCGTGCGAAAATTCGCATATGCGAAAATTCGCATATGCGCATTTTCGCACATGCTAATTTTGTATATGCAAATTTTCACATATGTTAATTTTCGCATACGCGAATTTTCGCATATGCGAAAATAAAACTAGGAGATAACGAATATGCGAATATTCGCGAATATATGACGAATATTCGTCCATATATTCGCGAATATTCGCGAATTCGAATATGGCCTATGCCGCTCAACACTAATGCTCACTTACTTGCGTAGTGACCGCTGAATTGTCACCATTCGGCAGCATGATGACTATTGGCTCTCCACCTTATTGAACCCTCACTGCCACCACAAAATGGGGGCTTTTTTTACACCCACTGAGAGGGAGGACAAATTGACCTACTACTGAGACATCCTACATAGTCAGTTGGCCGATGCTTATTGGTGCCATTGTCCATCCTCGCGCAGGTCTGACTCAGGGGCCCTCTGCGCTCACCTTCCACTGCCATGGTTGCTGGGGAGGGGTGGGGGTGGCAGGAGCAGTACTAGCTCCATTAGCAGCAGCCTGAGTCTACAGTCACTGATGAGTACCTTTCTTCACCTGCATAGTGAAGCAACTCATCAGCAGCAGGTAGACCTGGAGCAGGACCTGAAACAGCAGGTGGTGGCATACCTTGACATGGGCATGCCAACATACCTTGAAAATCCGTTGGACTTTTGGGCAGCCAAACTTGATTTGTGGCCGCAACTAGCAGAGTTTGCCTGGAAAAGCTGGCCTGCCCGGCCAGTAGTGTGTCATCAGATCAGGTGTTTAGTGCAGAGTAGACCATAGTCACCCAAGGAGTGAGTCAAGAAAAAATGTGGAGAGGCTGACCTTTGTGAAGAGGAATCATGCATGGATCAGCCAGGATTTCCACCCACCAAATCCTGATGCATTAGAGTAGATTGACCATGGTACCACACCAACACTTCACAAATATGGATAGTGCCAAACAGATTTTAGGCGCTGTTCCCCAGTTACAAAAATTCCTCTGCATCATACCTTTTTTTCACCCACCTTCGTCACCAGGTACTGGTATTGCCACCCAGGGCACCACTCTCTCACTGGGTCACTTTCAGGACTCCTGATGCTGATGCTGCCACCTCAAGGCTGTGCCATTCAGCCACTATATGTTCTCCTCATGCTTTAGCTAACTCCAGGCTGTGCCATTCAGCCACTATATGGTCTCCACATGCTTCAGCCAACTCCAGGCTGTGCCATTCAGCCACTCTATGGTCTCCTCATGCATCAGCCACCTTCAGGCTGTGCCATTCAGCCACTAGTGTTGAGCGGCATAGGCCATATTCGAATTTGCGATATTTAGCGAATATATGGACGAATATTCGTCATATATTCGCTAAATACGCATATTCGTAATATTCGTGTTATATTTTCACAAATGCAAAAATTTGCATATGCGAAAATTTGTATATGCAAAAACTAACATAAAAGAAAATTTGCATATGCGGAAAATTAGCATAAGCGAAAATTTGCATGTACGAAAATTAGCATATGCAAATTTTCACATATGCCAAAATTTGTACTCCAGTCTCACACAGTAGAATTAAAGCCTTCATTATACCACACAAGCTGGAAGCAGAGAGGGATGATCACTGTGATGTGTACGGTAAAAAAAAAAAAAGGAAAAAAAATTAATAAAAAGAATATTCGTAATTGCAAATATATAGTGCTATATTCGCGAATATTCGCGAATTCGCGAATATGGGATATTCGCAAATAAAATTTGCATTGCGAATATTCGCGAGCAACACTATCAGCCACTATATGGTCTCCTCATGCTTCAGCCAATTCCAGGCTGTGCCATTCAGTCACTATATGGTCTCCTCATGCTTCAGACAATTCCAGGCTGTGCCATTCAGCCACTATAGGATCTCTTCATGCTTCAGTTACCTCCAGGCTGTGCCATTCAGCCGCTATATGGTCTCCTCATGCTTCAGTTACCTCCAGGCTGTGCTATTCAGCCACTATATGGTTTTCTCATGCTTCAGCCAATTCCAGGCTGTGCCATTCATCAACTATATGGTCTCCTCATGCTTCAGCCAACTCCAGGCTGTGCCATTCAGCCACTATATGGTCTTCTCATGCTTCAGCCAATTTCAGGCTGTGCCATTCAGCCACTATATGGTCCCCTCATGCTTCAGCCAATTCCAGGTTGTGCCATTCAGCCACTATATGATCTCCTCATGCTTCAGTTACCTCCAGGCTGTGCCATTCAGCCGCTATATGGTCTCCTCATGCTTCAGTTACCTCCACTGTGCCATTCAGCCGCTATATTGTCTCCTCATGCCTCAGCCAATTCCAGGCTGTTCCATTCAGCCACTATATGGTCTCCTCATGCTTCAGCCAATTCAAGGCTGTGCCATTCAGCCACTATATGGTCTCCTCATGCTTCAGCCAATTACAGGCTGTGCCATTCAGACACTATATGTTCTCCTCATGCTTCAGTTACCTCCAGGCTGTGCCATTCAGCTGCTATATGGTCTCCTCATGCTTCAGTTACCTCCAGGCTGTGCAATTCAGCCACTATATGGTTTTCTCATGCTTCAGCCAATTCCAGGCTCTGCCATTCATCAACTATATGGTCTCCTCATGCTTCAGTCAACTCCAGGCTGTGCCATTCAGCCACTATATGGTCTTCTTATGCTTCAGCTACCTCCAGGTTGTGGCATTCAGCCACTATATGGTCTCCTCATGCTTCAGCCACCTCCAGGCTTGGGCCATTACCTAAAAATATTTTATGGTAGCACTAGCTACCGTAAATCTTCGATTCAAATTTTAAAATTTATCTTTTATCCTTAGGGATTGTGAAGCCCTATTGTCCACTCATTCTGGCGCCAGGTCCAGGCTGTGCCATTCAGCCACTATATCGTTTACTGATGCAGCAGGGCCTGGTACATTACCTAAAAATATGTTATGGTAGCACTAGCTACGAAAAATCTTCAATTTCAATTTTAAAATTTATCTTTTAATCTTAGGGATTGCAAAGCCCTATAGTCTACTCATGCTTCCAATAGCTCCAGGCTGTTCCATTCAGCCACTATATGGTTTACCGATGCTGCAGGGCCTGGTACATTACCTAATATATATGTTATGGTAGCACGAGCTACAAAAAATCTTCAATTTAAAATTTAAAATTAATCTTTTAACCCCTTGGGGACCAAGCCCATTTTGACCTTAAGGACCAGAGCATTTTTTGCAATTCAGACCACTGACACTTTAAGCATTAACAACTCTGGGATGCTTGTACTTATGAATTTGATTTCGTAGATTTTCGTCGATACTTGCATAATTTCTTGGTTAAAAATTAAAAAATTTGATCAAAAATGTAAAAATTTTGCTTTTTTTTACTTTGAAACTCTCAGCTTTATAAGGAAAATGGACTTCCCAAATACATTATATTTTGATTCCCATATACAATATGTCTACTTTATGTTTGAATCATAAAGTTGACATGTTTTTTTTTACTTGTGGAAGACATTAGAGGGCTTCAAAGTTCATCAGCAATTTTCCAATTTTTCCCAAAATTTTCAAAATCAGAATTAAGGGACCAGTTCAGTTTGAAGTGGATTTGAAGGGCCTTTATATTAGAAATACCCAATAAATGATAAAAACCCCATTATAACCCCATTATAAAAACTGCACCCCTCAAAGTATTCAAAATGACATTCAGAAAGTTTGTTAACCCTTTAGGTGTTTCACAGGAATAGCAGCAAAGTGAAGAAGAAAATTCCAAATCTTCATTTTTTAGACTCGCATGTTCTTGTAAGACCCAGTTTTTGAATTTTTACAAGTGGTAAAAAGTAAAAGGAGAGAAATCCCATCTCTCTTGAGTAAGGAAATACCTCATATGTGGATATCAAGTGCTCTGGGGGTGCACTAGAGAGCTCAGAAGGGAAGGAGCGACAATGGGATTTTGGAGTGTGAGTTTTCTGAAATGGTTTAGGAAGCCCACATTTAGGAAGCCGCTATGGTGCCACAACAGCAAAAAAAAAAAACACACATGGCATACTATTATGGAAACTACACCCCTCAAGGAACGTAACAAGGGGTACAGTGAGCCTTAACACTCCATGTGTAAATGACATTTTCTTTTCACTAAAATGCATTTTTTTCCCCAAATTTTACATTTTTACAAAGGGTAATAGGAGAAAATGCCCCCTAAAATTTGTAACCTCATCTCTTCTGAGTATGGAAATACCCCATGTGTGGACATCAAGTGCACTATAATGCTCAGGAGAGGAGTCACATTTGGCTTTTGGAAAGCAAATTTTGTTGAAATGGTTTTTGGGGGGCGTGTAGCATTTAGGAAGCCGTAGGGGCCAGAACAACAACAAAAAAAACACATGGCATACTATTTTGGAAACTACATCCCTCAAGGAATGTAACAAGGCGTACAGTGAGCCTTAACACCCCACAGGTGTTTGACAAATTTCCACTAATTGTGGACATGAAAATAAAAAATAAAAAAAATTCACAAAAATGTTGGTGTTCACCAAATCTTTTTATTTTCACAAGGGGTAATAGGTGAAAAAGCATCCCAAAATTTGTAACCCTGTTTCTTCTGAGTAGGGAAATACTCCATATGTGGATATAAAGTGCTCTGTGGGCAAACTACAAAAAGGCTCAGAAGAGAAGCAGCACCATTGCACTTTTGGTGAGAGAATTTGGTTGGAAAAGAAGTCGGGGTCTTGTGCGTTTACAAAGCCCCCAGTGGTGCCAGGACAGTGGACCCCCCCCCCCACATGTGACCCAATTTTGGAAACTACACCCCTCACAGAATTTAATAAGGGGTGCAGTGAGCATTTACAACTCACTGGCGTTTGACAGATCTTTGGAACAGTGGGTTGTGAAAATGAAAAATTGAAAAATTTCATTTTTCATTTTCATGGACCACTGTTCAAAAAAATCTGTCAGACACATTGAGGAGTAAATGCTCACTGCTCCCCTTGTTACGTTCCATGTGGGGTGTAGTTTCCAAAATGGGGTCACATGTGGAAGGGTCCACTGTTCTGGCACCATGGGGGCTTTGTAAATGCACATGGCCTTCAATTGCGTAAAAAGTTTTGGGGTTCTTTTTTTCCTTTTACTTCTTGTGAAAATGAAAATAAAAAAGTAAAAAAGGTCCCCCCAAAAATTTGTTAGGCAATTTTTCCCGAGTACAGAAATACCCCATATGTGGCTCTAAACTGTTGCCTTGAAATACGACAGGGCTCCGAAGTGAGAGAGCGTCATGCGCATTTGAGGCCTAAGTTAGGGATTTGCATAGGGATGGACCTGGATGTAGGAATTACACTTGCCTCCGATATCAAAATTACCCTACATCAGTGTTCCCCAAACAGGGTGCCTCCAGCTGTTGCAAAACTCTCAGCATGCCTGGACAGTCAATGGCTGTCCGGCAATACTGGGAGTTGTTGTTTTGGAAACACTGCCGTACCAGACGTTCCTCATTTTTATTTGGGGGGAGGAGGTAACTGTGTAGGGGTATGTGTATATGTAGTGTTTTACTTTTTATTTTGTGTTAGTGTAGTGTTTTTAGGGTACATTCACACGGGCGGGGGTTCACAGCGAGTTTCCCGTTAGGAGTTTGAGCTGCAGAGGAAAATCTGCCGCATCTCAAACTTGCTGCGAGAATCTCACTGTGAACCCACCCATGTGAATGTACCCTGTACATTCACTTGGGGGGGGGCAATAGCTGGAGGTACACTGGTTGCAAAACACAGAGTTTGTATCTTAGCTCAGCGTTTTGCAACCAGTGTGCCTCCAGCTATTGCAAAAGTACAACTCCTAGCATGTACGCCCAGCCAAAGGGCATGATGGGAGTTGTAGTTTGCAATATCTAGAGGCACACTGGTTGCAAAACACAGAGTGTGTTACTTAACTCATGGTTTCCCAACCTGTGTGCCTCCAGCTGATGCATGCATGGTCTGTCAGTGAATGCTGGGAGTTATAGTTTTTCCAACAGCTGGAGGCACACGGGTTGGGAAACACTGAGTTACGAAACAGACAATGTTTCTCAACCAGTGTGCCTCCAGTTGTTGCAAAACTACAACTCCCTGCATGCCCAGACAGATGAAGGGCATGTTGGGAGTTGTAGTTGTGAAACTGGAGGAAAACAGTTTGTGTAGTGGTGTCCAAACTGTAGCCCTCCAGATGTTGCAAAACTACAACTACCAGCATGCTTAGATGCTACAACTTGTAGTTCTGCAAAAACTGAAGGGCCAGATGTTACAGAACTACAACTCCCAGCATGCCTGGGCAGTCTGGGCATGCTTGGAGTTGTAGTTTTGTAACATCAGGAGGGCTACAGCCAGGTCACTACTGTATAGTGTTCTCCAAACTGTGGCCCTCCAGATGTTGCAAAACAACAACTACCAGAAGTCTGGGCATTCTGGGAGTTGTAGTCTGGCAATTCCTAGAAGGCAGCGGTGGAGGCGATCTTCACTGCTGCCTCCACCGTTGTCTCTGCCGCCGCCTGCTTACCGCAGGTCCCGCCGCCAATACCGCAGGTCCCTTCCGCCGATGCCGCAGGTCCCCGCTGCCACCTACTTGCCGCAGGTCCCCGCTTCCGATGCTGCAGGTCCCTGCCACAATCTTCCCCCTGCTCTGCCCCGACATCCAGGGGTGGGCAGAGCAGGGATTTGAACTGTAACCCCCACCCCGACTGCCATTGGTCAGTTAGTCCTATCTGATCAATGGCAGGGGATAGGAGGAGGTGGCACCCCTGCCACCTCGCTCCTATTCTTCAGGATGTTCTGAGCGGTCTCTGAATCCCGGAATCGCCGCAAATTGCTGAACTGAATTGATTGGCGATTTGAGGCGATGTCCGACATGGGGGGGTCTTAGGACCCCCACAGGGGTTTGCACGGGGTGCCTGCTGAATTATTTCATCAGCCACCCTGGTCAGGTCCCCGACCGGCTAGCGTCGGGGACGAAATTCCCACGGGCGTACAAGTACGCCCTTGGTCCTTGAGTACCAGGACGCAAGGGCGTATCCATACACCCGTGGTCCCCAAGAGGTTAATCTTAGGGATTGTGAAGCCCTATTGTCTACTCATGCTGCCGCCAGCTCCAGGCTGTGCCATTCAGCCACTATATGGTTTACTGATGCTGCAGGGCCTGGTACATTACCTAAAAATATGTTATGGTAGCACTAGCTACAAAAAGTATTCAATTTAAATTTTAAAATTAATCTTTTAATCTTAGGGATTGTGAATCCATATTGTCTATTCATGCTGCTGCCAGCTCCAGGCTGTGCCATTCAGCCACTATATGGTCTCCTCATGCTGCCACCAGCTCCAGGCTGTGCCATTCAGCCACTATATGGTCTCCTCATGCTGCCGCCAGCTCCAGGCTGTGCCATTCAGCCACTATATGGTTTACTGATGCTGCAGGGCCTGGTACATTACCTAAAATATATGTTATGGTAGCACTAGTTATGAAAAATCTTCAATTTAAATTTAAAAATTCATCTTTTAATCTTAGGGATTGTGAAACCTTAGTGTCTACTCATGCTGCCGCCAGCTCCAGGCTGTGCCATTCAGCCACTATATGGTTTACTGATGATGCTGGGCCTGGGACATTACCTAAAAATATTTTATGGTAGCACTAGCTACCATAAATCTTCAATTTCAATTTTCAAAAATATCTTTAATCTTCTCTATTGTGAGGCCCTGTGGTCTTGTCAGGCTGTTGCCACCTCCAGACTTGGTCGTTCTGCCACTATATGGTCTCCTCGTGCTGCCGCTAATTCCAGGCTGTGTTCTGACAGATTATGGTCTCCTCATGCTGCTGCCACCTCTAGGCTCTGTCATTGTGCCGCCATGTTAGATTGGGTTTTGTGGTCATACAGTATTATGACTCCTTGTTAGATTGGGTTTTGTGGTCATACAGTATTACTTCAAAGTAAACACCAGGACATTAAACTTGGGAATCTATTATAAATCTTAAATTTAAATGTAAAGAAATCAATGTAATTTTTTCGAGACTGAGGTCCTATGGTCATCTACATCATATTACCTGAGGAATTATCACAAGAATCCAATGAAACAGCTTGGAGTGAGAACAATGAACCATAACTGATTAAATTACACATTTGCACTTTCATAGTCAGGGGGGGGGGCGATGAGAGGCAGGGGCTGGAACAGGTAATATTTCACCTGGAGGAGGACCACCAGCTCAATGCTCGCCAGAATGGGTACTCAAAAAATTAAAATAAATTCAAATTAAATTAAAATGACATAAAAAATCTCTTTACTCTCTTCAATTTTTACACGATATGGTCTCCATGCTGCCACATCGACGCTCTGCAGCAGTGAATCTAATAGCAATGCCTGTAATCTGCATGTCATACTGAATAACGTTATTCTTTCACTAACACAGCACACTCCCTATGCATGTTAGGAGAAGGCATAGTGTTCTACACACCTATTGAGGCTTTCAGTAGGCCAGAAATAGCCGCTTTTAATAGCGAGTCGCCGTGAAAATATTCGACCCGAACCAAATTTTTTTTGTTTTTTCAAATTTTTCAAAAGTTTGCTCATCTCTACTAATTTTGTATATTCAGGGTTAAACATAATTTACTATGTAAATACACCATGGTCTTTGCGTAATACCACCTGCCCCCAGAGAAGAGATAAAGAGTTGATATATAGTGGCCCTCATTTACTAAGAGTGGAGTGTAGGTTTCTATGTGGGTTTTAATACCCTACAATGTATTTTCCACGGTATTTACTAAGGTTTCCCTACATTTTACACTTTCCCTACACTTCGCTTTTTTTTTACACAAGCTCTGATCTGTTTGGTTTTCCTCAGCTCAAATCCACCACATTTTATGTGGAAACCTTAGTAAATATGTTGGGTTTTTGTAAAAATGTCAGGAACACGCCCCTTTTCAGAGACCACACCCCCTTTTCCTGACAACTACGCCCCTTTTCAGGTTTTCTTAGCAAAATGGAGAGTTAGTCTGTCTTTTTTTTTATTCTGGCGCAAAATCTGGCACAGATGGAATTTCTGGCGCAATGAAACATGTCGGGTTTGCAATAGTAAATGAGGGCCTGTCTCCAAGAATAGTCTTGCTGTATTAAGATGTGGTAGGCCTCTGGGGTAGTGGTAGTGTAGTCAGGGTTTTGCTTCAGTATATCAGGGGTTAAATGGGCACTGTCACCAACTTTATTTTTTGATATGTTGTAGTACTTATGTACTACAACATATCTCTAATATACTTAATTTTTTTTTTCATTAAAAAGGTTGAATTTACATTTTAAAACCGGCCACTGAAAAAGGACTGATTTTGGAGTGGCAATCAGTCCTTTTTCAGTTAGGCTGCACTCGCTCCCTTCCTGTCAATCAGACAGGCGGGAGGGAGCGCATTGGCTCCCCAGCCACTCCTCCCGCACATCGCCGCCGGCGTCTCGTTGCCGCCGCTGTCCCTGCACGCCCGCTGCCGGACTCTGCAGTAACTGCAAGTGTAATGAGGGAACGGGGTATGCGGGGCGGGGGGTGGGGAGGAGGGAACGGGCTAGTGCCGTAGCGGGGGGGGGGGGTGAACGGGCTAGCAAAAAAAAAATCAGGATGGTGGGAGCTACCCTTTAAGGTTAACCCTGTAGTTCGTGGGCTAGTATGCTGAGGTAATTCTCCGGCCTATCGCCGCCCTTCCCAGTAACGATAGGTGCATGCATGAAGGTCCACAAGGTAGCTGAACTTGAACTTGGATAAACTTTACTTAAAGGCTTGCGGTACATCCAATGAACAGTAACAGTCTCATCAATACAGTCTCTATACACTTCAGTGACTGGCAGTTGTTGCGGACCTTGACTTGTTTTATAAGTCTCTGAATTTAGGGTTAATTGTGAAGATCCGTCCGGATTTAGGGGATAGATAAGGAACGGTGATCTTGCAGAGTGCATAGGGATTGATACACTCACGGTTAATTAATGATCAGCTGTTGCATCAAGGCTCAGGCCTAAACTCACTGATGACAGCAGCACAGATCCTTCTCTCATCAAAGCCCGGGAACAAGAGCTGCTGCTTGCTTGGCAGCCCAGGAACCAGAGAGCGAGCTATGGCCGCCACTCCCTTATATGGGCAGCGGCAGGGCCGCTCTAATTGGTCCGAATATCGGTCCCTCACTGTTACAAGGAATTGTGGGAGCAATACGTCATAGGGACCTCCAAACCTCCAAAGGTCCTTAAGCAAAAACCATAGAGTTTACCTGATCCCGTGACCCGCAGGTCCTGCTATGCTCCGTACAGGTAATTAACCACTTATATACATTTGTACAATTACATTTATAGAAATTCTAAGTAAACTGTAAGATAACTAATATCTAGATGAGAGGTGACAAGGGGTGGACTAAATAAGAAGGACCCGACGTCCTAGGGAGTCTGGCTATGGGGACCTATATACAGGTACCGTATAGGATGCGGTAACGGACACCACAGAGACATTACCCAATAAGCTGTGTTCTGTTCCCTTCCCAAAAGAGAAGATGCTATACATATATTGTCTGTCCTTAGATGGTTTTGTCTAAACTGCCTACTCTGTCGTATTGTAAATGGAAACACATCATCCCCTAGGTTGACAGTGTACTGTGGACATAAACAAAAAGCATATCACAGTCAAGTGAGGACTGGGGGGCTGCTACAATGAAGTAGAATGAGCTGCATGTCTTTTCTTTGTATGAATGTGAAGCTCACAGACAGATGGAGGGCCTGATAGGGTACACAGGGAGTACCACGAAACCTGCATATATTTGATGTGCAGGATATAAAGATGCACATTTTATGCTGTGTTTAGTCATGTTGTGTACATTGAACTCTGCAGCCTAAAATATGCAGCTTAAAATCCTGCACATCAAATATGCGCAGGATTCTGTACGTGTGAATACACCCTTAATGGTACATAGTGGGCAACACATACCTATGGAAAATTTGTCTGAAATGATGACATTTTTTTTTTTCCTACTTTGTACCTGCCTAAGACTTAGGAAGATAAATAAAAAATGCATATATAATTTGTGTCCATCAACTTATAACAAAAGTCTCATGACAATGTGTAAAAGAAAAATTCTATAACTGGGCATTGCCTATTTGTCTGTGTTTCACACAAATCGGTGCCTGGCAAGCGGAGAGAGAGGACAGGCAGCTATGAATGCCAGAACAGTTCTCTGTGATTGGGCACAGGGCTTTTTGAGTATCCTGCCTGATCACTTGGGAAATTGTCAAAGCGTTCTGACATTGTTGAACTGCTCTGTCTGCAGACTGTAGGATGCAGGCACGTTTTACCAAATTGTTTTCTAGCTAAAAAGTGCTGGAGGGTCTGAGTTACGACTACGGGAACGGAAGTCCGTGACGTCAGGACTCCGCCCCCGTGTGACGTCACGCCCGTCCCCTCAATGCAAGTCTATGGTCCCTCCCATAGACGTGCATTGAGAGGACTGGCGTGACATCACACGGGGGCGGAGTCCTGGCATCACAGACTTCCGTTCCCGTAGTCGCGACTCAGACCCTCCAGCGCTTCCGCACAAAAATAGGTGGGTGCCGCATTCAATACTGCGGGGGTCCCCATCGGCAGGACCCCAGAGATCAGACATCTTATCCCCTATGCTTTGGATAGGGGATAAGATGTCTAGGGTGGGAGTACTCCTTTAATGCTACTCTATTGTAAATGACAGAATTGCGGCATGCTCATGAAGACAGCTGGTGCTCAAGTAGGTTCCTAATCCTTCATACACTGTACAAATTACTTGGCACTCAAAGCAGCAGTATGCTTGAAAAATATATAGTTCCAGTCAGAGATGACCTTCATCAGATATCAGATTGCTGCAGATGTCAGGAAAGTAGCAGATAAGTGGCTTGTTGCCAATGAGAAGGAATCAATAGTATGTGACCTATACCACACTTAAGCTATAGGTTGCATACCATTGATTCCTTTTCCTCTTATCTACTACTTTCCTGACCTCCTTAGCAATCTGAAAGAGCGCATAGCAAACATCCCACAAATGATGCATTTATTTGCTGTTTTTTCCGCACTCACTCAATGGGTGTGGATTTTCACACAAGCGTAAACAGCACTTGATAACTCTGCCAGCTTGGGGCTGGCATGGATTTCAGGGAGGGCACACAGGCTCGCTGAAGTTAAAGAGGCACTGTAATTGTTAAAAACTTTTCATATATTGCAGGACTCATTATAACATGACATTTCACAATATACACCTGTTAAAAAAATTTTACATTTTCACCTGAAATTCAAGCTCAAAATAGCCACCACTAGGGGTCGTCTGTCTTTTAGCCAGACAGACTAGTCTAGATTTTACAGCATACTGGATATCGGCCATAAAGCATACCGGTATCCAGTATAGGAGATTTCTATTGCGTATGCAAAACTACAGATAAAGGATGTGTGGACATGCTGGGAGCTGTAGTTTTGAAACAGCTGGAGGGAACACTGCTCTAACACAGTTATTTACAAACATTGCAGCTTCAGTTGTTACTAAACTACAACTCCCAGCATGCTTAAATAGTCAAAGCTTTCTCGGACTCCTGAATGACAAAGAAGTTGATCAGACATTCAGGAGCCTGTGAAAGATGAATGACACACATAGTGACAGCTATGCTGATTAGCATCCAGCTTTACTAGGAGAAGATAAAACAGATAGAACATGTATTCATAAAAATGCTGTACTTTTATCTAAAAAATCCTTGCACTAATTTTATAAAGATCTATTCTTATATTTATACATTTTATCCTGTTATGAATTCACCATAATGTCTTCTGATAACTGCAGGCAATCTCCAAGTATGTTCCTCTGACACATGACACAGCATAAAACCAGAGAGGAAAGGGTTACAGATTAGAGAGTACTGATTGGCTGACTGCACAGGCTTGCTCCTGTGAGGGAGACAGACTGACACGCCCCCTCCAGCCTGCACAATGAAAAAGTAACTCACCAGCAGATAAATGCTTATATCTCTGGATATATAGGTCCGAGACACATAGAAATTATATGCATATGATCAGGATTGGGTCCTGAGTAACATATCACTTTTTTTTTTTTTTGCACTATGACAGGTACGCTTTAAGTACATAAATCCAGGGAACATGTGTGCTGGCAGAGGATTTAATTAGACCAGCGTATAAGTTGTTGTTCTTGATGAATCCCCCCTTGCTTGTATTTCAGCTCAGCTCCATTCACATCCATGCATGACTTGTTCTCTCACTTAGAACCACAGAGGTTAAATAATGATTCTGAAGCAATGAAAAGTTGCCATGAAGTTCTAATCTTATTCTTCTGTAAAGTTATGCATTATAATTTGTAATTTATAGTTTTTGTGCCCATTTTATGCACATGGCGTATACAGTATGAGATGTCAAACTATAACTTTTATCATATAAAAAGTAATCTTTTCACTTATCACACGCAGAGGATGAAATAGATAGAACACTACATACACTACAATATACACTCACTGGCCACTTTATTGGGTACACCTTTATAGTACCCCTTTTGCCTTCATTCTTCGTGGCATACTTTCTAAAAGGTGCTAAAAACATTCCTCAGAGATTTGGGTCATTATGGACATGATGGTATCACACAGTAGCTGCAGATTTGTCAGCTGCATATCCATGATGGGAGTTTACTATTCCACCACATACCAAAGGTGATCTATTGAATTGAGATCTGATAAATGTAGGGATCACTGGAATACGTGCAATTCATTGTCATTTTCAAGAAACCAGTTTGAGTTGATGTTAGCTTCATGGTGCATTATCCTGCTGGAAATAACCATCATAAGATGAGTCAACTGTGGTCATAAAGGGATGGACATGGTCAGCAACAACACTCAGGTAGACTGTTGTGTTTAAACCATTCTCAGTTTGGTACTAAGGGGCTCAAAGAATGCCTAGAAAATGTCCTCCACACTATTATATAACCAGTCTGAACCTTTGATACAAGGAAGGATGGATCCAAACTTTTATGTTGTTCACGACAATTTCTGACGCTGCCATCTGAATGTCACAGCTGGAATTGAAACTCATCAGACCAGGAAACGTTACTTCCAGTCTCCATTCCTACAATTTTGGTGCCTGTGCAAACTGTAGTCTCAGTTTGATGCTCAGTATGAACTTTTGTAAGTTGTCTTGACCTTGTGACTGCCTAAGTGCATTGAGTTGCTGCTATGTTATTGTCTGTTTAGCTATTTGTGTTCACAAGCAATTGAACAGGTGTACCTAATAAAGTGACCAGAGTGTGTACATACAGGATGGTTTTCTTGACTGTATGATTTTATAAACTAATCATTTTCTTGTACTTTATCATACTTTTGTTTGTTCCTATAGTATATTTTGCTTCCATTGAGTCATTTCTATATGGATATTACAGTAAATATGGAAATGTATTATAACTAAATTCCTATGTATTTGGTAGATGGATTATGGTAGTTATATATTATACATAGAGAGCTGTATAATAGCACTTATTTTCTTAAAAATATGAGACAGTATGGTGGTATTTATATATTTGTCACTACTGATCTCCTCTACCTGATACCTGGCTTCAACACAAATGAAATGTCCACTCAGCCAAACACTGGGTAGAGTGGTGACCAGAGTGAGTGTGGTGCACAGAAGGAGGAATTACATGGTATTAGGGCTAGGTTGAGGTATTATTCCCTTTTGAATAGACGAGTGGGGAGTTGGTCAATATGCTTTTAAGAATAGCAGATATGATGATTAACAATCTGTATTGTGTACATTGGTGGTGTTGCTAGTGGTGATGCAGATGAAGATAGAAATACAGGCACAGTTCAATACAATTCTCTCTACTATGGAGGGCCTACACAGTTTGGCTCACTGTGATAAAGATTCTTGATCCTTACTCACAGTTTTGTGGCGCAATAATCTATGTGTAGGATGTACAGTGAAGAAACTTTTTTGGGCATGTTTAGCCAAGCAGCAATAACTATGACTAGAAGGTTCCTTGCTCAGCTGGTTCTCTACTTTCTGCTAGTGGGCTCTTCTTATTAGAGCTGGAAACAAGATACTTGAAGAATGACACCCTCACAGCATGGACTAGAGATGACCTTTTAGGTAAAATCTTTCAGAACTCAGTTCTAGAGTTGAGGGAATTGTTCAAAAGTTTGGTTCAAGTGACCTCACAGAACTTTCTGAAAAGTTTGTTTTGTGGTGAACAGATTCTCCATAAAAAGCCAATGAAATAAGTCTCAAAAGTCTCCCCACCTAGACCTACTGCTAGTGGGTATTCAAACGCTTCCCCTAAATCTGATATGTATCACTTGAATTATAACGAAGACAACCCTGACTTGTCATTCCACTATCATTAACAAGATCAACACTACTTGCTTATGAGAATAGACCATTGCCTTGGGCAACGGCTTCTACTCCAAATTCCAGGACTGTTGGCACTACTGACTCTCATTCAAATTCCAGTCCCTAGACAACAAGCTTGCCCCCTCACTCCCCATCATTGCCACCATTCCCATGGTTCCGTTGTTGTATTACTGTTACTCAGTTCTTGTTGTATCCTTTGTATTCCTGGTGTACACTACTGAAGCGTGAAGCTCCCAAATTATCTTTAGTGTATGCCATTTTATTATGAAAAAATGTTCCAATAAAATCAATTAAAACAGAAATAAGCCTCAAAACATGTCTATAACACTTCCTAGGATCGATAAAGCCCTGTACATCACTACTCGCTCAACTAGGAATGTTTTTAAGTGGACATAAAATGGTTTAAATGCTAATTTAATGTCAAAATTACGGCAACATGTGGTAACCCATGGTGACTTACAGCTTGTTTAAAAACACATTGCACTAGCGGATTTTGTATGCTATCTAACACTAAAATAAAGGTTCATAAAGTATCCCAATTGGTTGGTAGATTCCTGCCCATGTTGAAAAACACACAGAGGTATTAGACACAATCGGGTATATTTATCAAAGGTGTCTATGTCCCGCATCAATATAGACCAAACTACAGAGGGTTAGGCTAGTCTATTGTGTGCCTAATTTATCAAAAGGCGCATGGCTCTTGATTAATTCTGTGCTCAGACTTCGTGACCTATGCTTTAGATTGTATTTAAACCTGCTCCAACATGGTCTGACATTTCGGCGTACTTTCAGCTAATGCGAATTGTCGCTGAAAAGTCGCTTTTGATAAATTCAGCACCAATGCATTTTCCAATGCATTTCCGTCTAAAATAGACTAGCATGCATAATGTTCTAAAAATCCTCTAAAGCAAAAGTCGCAAAAAATTTGCACATGTTTAGTCTGCGATTTTCTGTGCGACAAATTTAGACTGGAAAAAACAGTCTAGATCCTTTGATAAATATCCCCCAATGGCTATTTCCAAGCTTTCCAACAATTCTCCTGTTTTGGCAATTGCAACAGGATTGGTTAAGGTGTTTCAAAATAGTGAAGAACTTGTAGATAGTAAAGAAATAGCTTTTGTAAATATTAAAAAGTTTATTTTTTTTATTCTTCCTGGAATGGAGTTTGTTCATATTACAGAACATGAAAATAGCAATCCTATGATTTGCCTAACATAGATATAGACTAAAGTACATTTTAATTACTTTTTCACTTTTTTTTCCCTTAAATTACATAAATAGATATTTATTTTTACACAAAGATATGTCATTTTCTATTTTTTTTATGTGTTCACAAAGCTTTGTTGTACAGGGTCAACTATAATTCCAATTGTAGCCCTATGTACTACAACACAGCCTTTAAATTGAAGTAGATATGTAACTATTGTACTTTATTTGGCTGTACATTATTCTAAAGATAAAAACTTGCATAAACATATCCAAGGAACCAAACGTTACTGATCCAGCAAACACTTAATGGTGGAATAAGGTTAATGTTCATGATAAACATTTATGAAAAATGCTCAAGTGAAATATAAGTAGGTGTGAAGGCGCCTTGTGTTATTTCATTTATGATAGATAACACAAAATATTTTCCTGTAATATATATTTCGTGTAACACATATTACATTCTCTGTTCTATGTGCTAGGATTAGAAATAAAACAATCACAATGTAATACAAAAGATAGAAACAAAAATGCTGCTTAGAGCTGTATTTATGACATGACAATCATATGCCACTGCCACAATTGTCCTGTCCTTATTTTTTATGTTTATATTTTTTTAATTGTTCTTTGATTGGAGGCTGGACAGGGACATGAGTGTGGGCATATGTACCTCCAGTTGTAATAGGTTCTTGCTACTTGAAATCTAGGGACCTTTTAGGAAAACCTTCCAATATTTTAAGGTTGTGTAGAATTAATGGGGTTGTCTTTCAAAGACCTCTCCCTGTCTAACTATGGTCCATGCTATTTCTAAAATAGCCTGAGGACTTATTTAAAAGGCTATTGCTGTCTTATCGCTAAGATATGCCGTCACTTTGTGATTGGTGGGGGTCTAACTTTCAGGCCCCCGACTGATCCTTAAAATGAAGGGGTCACAGCTCTACTGGAACAGTCAGAAGTGCCACTGTGCAAGGAAAAACAGCAAAGAGGATACAGCACTATTGCAGCATACTGGGCCCTATATAAAAGTGCTGCTACTTACACTTTAGAACAAAATTGTATATTAGAACGAAAATTTTATTAAAGCCACACAGCCCACTGAAGAAAACCTGTATGTTATTATTTAGTAATACAGAGTCCCTTCAGCTCTATACTACAGTCTCAGGGTCTCCTACGGCCTCCATTAAGGAGATTTATCAAAACCTGTGTAGAGGAAAAGTTGCCCAGTTGCCCATAGCAACCAATCAGATTGCCTCTTTCATTTTTGTAAAGGCCTCAAGAAAATTAAAAGAAGCCATCTGATTGGTTGTTATGGGCAACTGGTCAAATTTTCCTCTGCACAGGTTTTGATAAGTCTTAGGGTTCATCATTGGAACAATACAATTGAGAAACCTGGTTGATAGATATGATAATACCTACTCATACATACAAGATATAATGTTGCTCTATGCTTCCTGTATATTCAATAGCTGCCACAAGACAAAAATTCAAAACTACATTTCTAATTAAAAGAACCATCAGATTTAAACCTTTTAACTGTTTGTCATAGTGGGGTCAAGACTGGTTTTAGGGGTTAGCAAACAAGTTAGGTATCCAGGGCCCCTGTTTACTTTTGTAGATTTTTTTACGTGGATTTTTTTAATCTGCTATGTGACTACAAGCAAACCAATCAAGTAGACCTATGCCCCCCACATACACTTCTATCCTATTCCAGTTTTATATCCAATTATATCCTGTTGTAGAAACCGGTTTGATAGATATGATAATACCCACTCATACATACAAGACAATGCGTTGATCTATTCTTCCTGTATATTCAACTGGCTGTTACGCTTTCAATGTGTTTTTTTTTTTTTTTAAAACCTTCACAATATTGTTGTATTATCTGTTAGTCTACCTTTATTTTCTCAATAAAAGCAGATTTCCAAAGAGAAGAAAAGAAAACAGGCAGAGACCTGACCTGGATTTAACAAGTTATCACCAGGTATTATGGGGATTTTCTCACCATCTGCTTAGAATTTTTTGACTGATTTTTTTTTCATTTCAGAAATGGTGATATACAGTAATAACAATTTAACTTTTTATTTAAGTATTGTAAAAACTTTTGCTTGTTCACCTAATGAAGTACTAATGTGAAAAATGTTTAGCTTATTATGTGCTGAAACAATGTATTGATGGTTGGTTTTAATGTGAATGGTGAAGATGGAGATAGTGGCCATCAGACTTTGTCTTATTAGCATCCATAATGCTCGGTTACAAGCATGAAATAAAAAAGGTAAAAAGAAGAAAACAATCAATGAAATCAAATAATAGTAATATTTTAACAGGGATGCACAGCTAAAGAGGTGGGAGCCCTCCTTTTATTGTTTTACTTGCACTTTTGTTTTTTTATGGCCAGATCCTATAGCAAAGATTTTGTTTGAGAGAGGGGGTCATAAGAAACAGTGTGTGAGAAAGAGGGGGCATGGTAAAGTGAGTTTGTAGGTAAAGCAGTCCGTATAACAGAGGGCATGTGGAGAACTGGGAGATGTGTAGAAATCTGTAAATGATTGCAGCAGATGGTTTTAAAGAGAAACTGACAGGCTGTTTACCTGCACTAAACCTAATACACTAGGTTATAGTGTGAGTGAACACTAGTAAAATTATGTATTACTTACTTAAATTGGGCCTGTTGTTTTTAAGACATGGCCTCCGTTGCTAGAATGCTAATGAGGTTCAGTGCGCAATGGAGGTGGGAGATGGCTTGCTGAGCTTCTCTACCTCCGTCCTGTATGCCACACTATGCTCGCCTCCATCTTCTGCATATTCATTACTCTTCACTCTCAAGTCCCAATGGGCAGTCTGAGTAACCTTAAATGTAATATGGGAGCAGTGAAGGACTGCAATCAGGGAAGACATAACTTGTGAGTCACAGGATTTAACCATACTGTATATTCATCTGGAACAAACACTCACAGTGATGACTGAACAAGGAGGGATGGCTTACAGCAGGATGGATGTTCTTCTTGAGAAGGCATTGGATGAGGAAGTAGGACCTGAGAAAGATCTGGAGATGGAATCTGTCAAAGGGATAGGGATAGGGGACGAGAAACCTACACAAGGTTACAGTGATAGTGATGATGACAGCAATGATGACCAACCTTGGCAGTATGGGACAGAGGTGGAGCCATCCAGGCCCTTGAAAAATCTGGTAAGGATAGCTAGATGTATGCTTTCTTGCTTGTGCACTGAAGTAAAAAGGCATATTATGAATTTGAAGGGAATAGAGGATGACTATATAGCCAAACTCCTAGACCCTCAGTTTAAAGCCAGAATGGGGGCATTTTTTTCACTTTAAGAGGATGATAAATTGGATGTTTATAGGGAGAAGCTACGCATCCAGCTGGCCACAGCTTTCCAGCAGCAAACGCCTGCCGAATGCAGGTCTATTCTCCACTCCTCACTGAGTCAACGCTCTGCTCTCTCTGCCAGCACTACCCCTGCAGGAGCAGCAGCAGCATCTTCACACTGGGGTACATAATGACAAGTTTTTTACACTTGGTATTCCATCCTTACATAATTCATCATCAAAGAACTGTACGTCACCTGTACAACCAGGTTGATGCATACCTAAGCTGTGCCCTTTCTCTGACAGACGCCAAGAGCCTAGACCCCCTGGACTTCTGGGTCACCTGATCATACCACTGGCCAGAACTTGCCCAGTTTTCCATGGGTGTTCTGTCTTGTTCACCACCCAGTGTAGCATCATAGAGAGTGTTCAGTGCAGCAGTCGGCATCACACCTAAGTGAACATGACTGTCTGCCAGCAACAAGGAAAAACTCACATTTGTTAAAAAGAATATGGCATGGATCAGTCAGGAATTTAAACCTACTGTGCCTTATAAATCCAACTTGATTGATCTATTCCTATAGAGAGTCCTTCCAGTCACAGTGGGAAAGGGAAATGCCATCAAGGACTGCCCTGGTAACTCAGAGCACCATTTACGAATATCTATGAAACTATCATTTCTCTGAAATACTTGACCTTTGCAGAATAATTCATAAAAAGTGTAATAATGGAGCCTGACTCTGTTTTATGCTCCCTGCTGTTTTGGCAGCATTAAGTGTTGATAGGTTCTCTTTCAAGGAAATCTGTCATCTGTGTCACCTGCACTAACCTGTCCGTACAGAAAGGTAGTTCAGATGATAACTATACTTACCTGTCCCCATTCCATGCTCTGGTTCTCTCACTATCTTCCTCTGTATCTTCCATTCTGGGACCGACTTGGACCATGGGCATAGCTTCCTGATGTCAATGCTGCTGTTTGCTAGCAGCTGGACCCAGCAGAGAAGCAGCAGCTGTGAGATCAGGAAGCTCCGCCCATGTTCTAGGTCAGCTCAAAATGTAAGATACAGAGGAAGATAGCAGTCACTTATTAGAAAGTACTATCATCACTCCTGCTGTAAGTTGGCTACCTCAACTATCACTAGGCCACCCACCACTGCCTTATGTTCGTTGGCTACAACTGTCACTAATCCACACACCATTGCCTGCTGGCCTGTTGTCCACTGGCTACAACTATCACTTGTCCCCACTGCCTGCTGCCTGCTAGCTACATCACCTACTACCAGTCCACCCACGACTGCCTGCTGTCCTGTCCCCCGGCTTCAACTTTCCCTAGTTCATCACTGCCCGCTGTCCACTGGCTACGAAAACTATCACTAGTCCACCCACCACTGCCTGCTGTCTGCTGGCTACAACTATAACTAGTTCTGCACTGCCAGCTGTCCGCTGGCTACTACTACTACCACCAGTCCTCCAGTCTTGCTGCTGCTACTACTAGCCAGACTTACACATAGACAACCCATAATTGGGATAATGATTTTTGCCTTTTCTTTCAAAGCAATTTTTTCTTCACTATTTTTGGCACCAATCCTGTTGCAACTTCCAAAGGGAGAACTTTTGGAATGCTTAGAAATGGCCATTGCGTCTTTCAATACTTCCTTGTGCATTTTAACATCAGTAAGCATCTGCCGACAGAAAAGAGATATTTTATGCAGCTTGATGTTAAAAAGCATACAAAATCCGCTAGTGTAGTGTCCTTTTGAACAAGCTGTTAATTACCATACTGATGTTGCAGTAACTTTGACACTAAAGGGGTTAACCAGTAATAGAAAATCAGGGCTGCTTCTTCCAAAAATAGCATTACCCCTGTCCTCAGGCTGTTTTCCTATTCCTGGATAACTCCTTTAACTTAGTCTTTATTTTTATTTTTCAAAGTAATTACTTTCTTTACATAAATAACTTTTCAAAATGTATATTCAGGGCAGGTTCACAGGTCTAAATGTGAAAATGTTTTTATCTTAAATAAGCTGTACCTGTCACATTGAATATCATGGTGAACTGCAGGTAGAATGTTACAGAGCTGGATGAGCTGTAAATATATTATTTTCGTCTTTGCTAACTGCCAGCATTACTTTATTTTTTTATTTATTATTAACAAAATCATATATAACAATAATTACATTCCATATAATTAAACCCTTATAGCCCTTTGTTTATCCCCCCCCCCAATTTCCAATTTAGCATTTTAGTTTTTTCCTCCTTACCTTTAAAAAAAATCATAACTCTTTCAATTTTGCACCTAAAAATCCATATGATTGCTTATTTTGTGCCACCAATTCTACTTTGTAATGATGTCAGTCATTTTACCCGAATATGTACGGCAAAATGCGAAGAAAAATCATTGTGAAACAAAATAGAAAAAAAACACCATTTTGTTACTTTTGGGGCTCCCGTTTCTACTAAGTACATTTTTCGGTAAACATGACACATTTTCTTTATTCTGTAGGTCCATACGATTAAAATGATACCCTACTTATATAGGTTTGATTTTGTTGTACTGGAAAAAATCATAACTACATGCAGGAAAATGTATACGTTTATGTATACTGACCCCTATAACTTTTTTATTGATAGGACTTATTGATCACTTTTTATTCATTTTTTATGATATAAAAAGTGACCAAAAATGCACTATTTTGGACTTTGGAATTTTTTTGGGCGTACACCATTGACCGTGCGGTTTAATTAACTATATATTTTTATAATTCGGAAATTTCCGCACGCGGCGATACCACATATGTTTATTTTTATTTACACTGTTTTTTTTATGGGAAAAGGGGGGTGATTCAAACTTTTATTAGGGAAGGGGGTTAAATGATCTTTATTCACTTTTTTTTTCACTTTTCTTTGCAGTGTTATAGCTCCCATAGGGAGCATTGTTCAATATTCAGCATTACATTGTTCAATGGTTTCTCATAGGAAACCATTGATCAATGATTCTGCCGCTTGACTGCTCATGCCTGGATGTCAGGCACTGAGCAGTCATTCGCGATCGGACAGCATGGAGGCAGGTAGGGACCCTCCGGCTGTCCTGTAAGCTGTTCAGGATGCTGCAATTTCATCGCGGCGATCCCGAACAGCTCCCTGAGCTAACCGGCATTAGTTTAATTTCATTTTAGACGCAGCGTTCAACTTTGAACGCCGCATCTAAAGGGTTAATAGCGCCCGGCACCGCAATCAGTGATTGCGGATCCACGTGCTATTATTCACGGGTCCCATGCCGTGGCCCCGCGTTATAGAATGGGAGCGGACTCATGACGTACCTGTACGTCATGGGTCCTGTAGGGGTTAAACCTTCAAGACGGCCAAATCTCTCAAATGTTTTAATAATTTCTGGGATCCCCTTTTGGGGATTCCTGACAAACAGCATTGTATTGTCGGCATATAATGAGATTTTATCCATTTCATCCCGTACTCCAAATCCCTCAATCTCCGGGTTGCCCCTTATCGCCACTGCCAAAGGCTCCATATACAGAGCGTATAGCAGTGGCGACAAGGGGCAACCCTGTCTAGTGCCTCTTGTCAATTCAATGCACTATAGAGACAAAAAGAAGAGGAGCGCGATCCTAGTGTAATACCATTAAAGATGCAGGCAGTGTTTGCAATTAAATTATGCTCACCAGAGTTGGTTATGCTTAGAGCATAACATCTATATCAGCTCATCAATAGGGGGTCAGCAGCCATGGAGCACCCGATCATCCAGGGAAATCGGCAGTCAATAGTAGAACTTGGTAGCAAAGAAAGAATTTGTCCACAAACATGCGCTTCTCTTAATAAAAGGTTTGCTTTATTCCATCGAAGTAGACATAAAAGGTTTGATCAAAAAGCACTTTCAACGCGTTTCTAGCTCGGACCGAGCTCTTTATCAAGACGTGCACGTCTTGATAAAGAGCTCGGTCCGAGCTAGAAACGCGTTGAAAGTGCTTTTTAATCAAACCTTTTATGTCTACTTCGATGGAATATAGCAAACCTTTTATTGGGAGAAGTGCCTGTTTGTGGAGAAATTCTTTCTTTGCTACCAAGTTCTACTCTTGTCAATACAAAGCCACCAGTCAATTCTCCTTGAAATCTGACTCTAGATCTGGGTTGTTGATAAAGCAACCTAATCCATTCCGAATACCTTTTATCAAACCTAAAAATCTCCAATAGCTTCCATAGGAACCCCCACTCCACCCTGTCAAACGCATGAACTGCATTTAAAGGGATTCTCCGGTGCTTACACATCTTTTCCCCTATCCAAAGGATAGGGGATAAGAAGCCTAATCGCGGGAGTCCCGCCGCTGGGGACCCCCGGGATCATGCACGTGGCACCCCGTTTGTAATCAGTCCCGGAGCGTGTCCGCCCCCGTGTGACGTCACGCTCCACCCCTCAATGCAAGCCTATGGGAGGGGGCGTGACAGCTATCACGCCCCCTCCTGTAGACTTGCATTGAGGGGAAAAAGATGTGGATAGGGGAAAAGATGTGTAAGCACAGGAGAACCCCTTTAAGGACAGGGTGGCGTGAAGTCCCTCTCCTAAGAATTGCCTGTCCAGCTCCCCGTAACAAATCCGGTCTGATCTTCATGGATGATTGAGGCCACTTTTTTCAATCTCTCTGCCAATATTTTTGAATACATTTTTGCATCAGAATTTAACAGTGACATTGGTCCAATGAACAACCTTGTTCCCCTCTTCACACGTAATCTTTTTACCTAATTCAAAGTTCTGATACCGGCTTAGTTTAGGAATATCTTGGTCCTTCAAAAACCGGTCAATTTCTTCCGGTTGAGCAGTACTGTCCAATCTGTACAGTTCAGAATAAAATTTTATAATTTCCAAAGCTATGATTTCATGATCTGTGGATTTCACCCCTGATTCCCAAAAATGTCCTCAATATCTTTCCTAGCACTCTGGACCTTGGTAAAATTGACTAGGTATCTTGTGGGTCTACCGTTCTCCACATGCCTCGCCCCCTGAAAGAAAACTTTATGCTGCAATTTTAACAGTAAGTAAGGGTGGTGAGTGAGGGCGTTTTTCAATTTTTCAAAAACTGTAGGTGAACCCTCTATTGCAAAATTATCTTCCTCTTCCAAAACCCTATAAGTCAGATCTCTCTCAGGACCCCTCTAATAAATGCCTTTAAGGCATCCCAAGCTATATTAATTGTAGTCGAATTTTTATTTATATCCCAAAAATCCCCAATTTCTGACTTTATAAACTCATCTTTATTAATTACTCCTAACCAATGCGGGTTAAGAGAAAAACCTACTTTACATCCCAACCCCCTTTTATCTGCATTAAAAACAATATTTAATGTGACATGGTCCGATATGGACCTCACCCCATATTTCATATTATAAATGAGATTCAAAGCTTGGGTATTAGACAAGCATAGATCTATTCTAGACGCTGTGTTAAATGAGTTACTATAGCAGGAGAAGGCTGATTTATTTCCATATTTCTTCTGCTAGATATCAAACCAGCCCAACTCTGCAGAAAACCTTGCGGGCAAAGTTGGCCCAGGGTTTCTATCAACTCTACCTCCCCTCCTATCCAAACTATTATCCATTGTTAAATTAAAATCCCTGATAATTAGGAGTGGAAGATGAGCAACATCTTCACTGAATTTTATCACTTTAACCAAGATTTCGTCTGAAACCAGTTCCTCTATTTTAGCATGGATAAACACAAACCTCCCTCTATCATCTATTTTAATTCTATTTGGAGTGAATTGGAGTGAATCTTATTTTTTGGTGAATATACACCGTGACTCCCGCGGAATAGGATGAAAAAACTGAATGATACTCCCACCCAGCCCATCTACATTTACCTCTACTTACTGTATGAGTTTCTCATAATATCACTATTGCCGGGAGACGACATTTAATCTGATCATATACCAAACAACGTTTACATTTATCACCTAATCCCCTTTTATTCCACACATGAATTCTAACCATCCTAATTTCTTTTTTTTTAAACACCTCTTCCCCCCTCAGTCTCTCCGTCCCCCCATCCCCTCCTATGAACCTAATGAAAATACCTCAAGTTCTCTAACTTTACACCTATCTCATTCCATCTCCTCCCCTCTCCACCAAGACATATGTATTCCAAACCCAAAGAATCCTGCCACTGCATTACAGATTTAGAGTCTAAGAAAATGTTTTATTTCTATTGATAAACCACCCTTAGTTTTGCGGGAAAAAGCAGCGAATACTGGATTTTTGCCAGCACCAGTCGCTTTTTACACTCCCTAAATCCCATTCTAGCTTGCTGAGTCTGCTTGGAAAAGTCAAGATACATTGCTACTCTAGAAGAATTGTACTGCAAGTCTCTCATTTCTCTTGCTCTTCTAAGAATTGAGTCTCTGTCAATCGAAGAGATCAATTTCACCAAAACTGTTTTAGGTGGATATCCCGGAGGGGGTTTATGGGCAGGTACTTGATGTGCCCGTTCAATGCCAAAATTCCCTAATAGACGGTCTCCTGTAAAGAGTTCCTTGAACCATTGTAAACAAAATGGGATCATATCATTCCCTTCTGAACCTTCCGGTAACCCCAAAATACAAATGTTCGATCTTCTCGAGTGATCGTCCAGATCTGACAATTTTGTTTAAAAAAATTGATTTTCTTTAAGTAACTGGTCTACATTTGATTGTAATTTAGATTTTAGGTCTAGCATTTCTTTCTCAATTTGTCCCACTCTTTGCCTAACCTTTGAGAGATCGTCTCTTACAAGGCTAATCTCAGTGGAAATAGATTCAACTTATACAGATAGATCTTTTAAAACCACTTTAAAACTACTTGAATACATTTCTAGGTGAACCTAGTAGTGTTATAAAGGGCTTCAGAGCTCTAAGGCAATATTAACTCCTTAAGGACTTAGGGCGTACCTATACGCCTTGAGTCCGCTCCGCGTCATAGCGTCTAACAACGTCCGGGACCCGTGGCTAACAGCGCACAGCACTGATCGCGGCACCACGCTCTATTAACCCTTTAGAAGCGGCGTTCAAAGTTGATTGCCGCATCTAAAGTGAAACTAAAACGTTGCAGGTTCGGGATCGCCACAGCGAAATCGCGGAATCCCGAACAGCTGTAGGACAGCTGGAGGGTCCCCTACCTTCCTCCTCACTGTCCAATCATCGAATGACTGCTCAGTGCCTGAGATCCAGGCATGAGCAGTTAAGCGGCAGAATCATTGATCAATGTAAAAGATCAGTGTGTGCAGTGTTATAGACCCCTGTGGGACCCCTATAACATTGCAAACAAAAAGTGAAAAAAAGTGAATAAAGATCATTTAACCCCTTCCCTAATAAAAGTTTGAATCACCCCCCTTTTCCGCATGCGGAAATGTCCAAACTATAAAAATATATCACTAATTAAACCGCACTTTCAATGGTGTATGCGTAAAAAATTCCAACGTCCAAAATAGCGTATTTTTGGTCACTTTTATATCATGAAAGTATTAATAAAAAGGGATCAAAAAGTCTGATCAATGCAAATGGTATTGCTAAAAACTTCAGATCACGGCACAAAAAATGACTCCTCATACCACCCCGTACGCAGAAAAATAAAAAAGTTATAGAGGTCAGAAGATTTCCTGCATGTAGCTATGATTTTTTCCAGAAGTATGACTAAATCAAACCTATATAAGTAGGGTATCATTTTAATCGTATGGAACTACAGAATAAAGATAAGGTGTCATTTTTACCAAAACTATTTACTGCGCAGGAACGGAAGCCCCCAAAACTTACAAAGTGGCATTTTTTCTTCAATTTTGTCGCACAATGATCTTTTTTTCCCTTTTGCCGTAGATTTTTGGGTAAAATTACTGATGTCATTACAAAGTAGAATTGGTGACACAAAAAAATAAGCCATCATATGGATTTTTAGGTGCAAATTTGAAAGGGATATGATTTTTTAAAGGTAAGGAGGAAAAAACGAAAGTGCAAAAATGGAAAGACGCTCAGGTTCAAAGTCCTGAGAGCCTGATAATTATGTCCCTTTTTAAAGCATTGTAGTGTTAAACAATGACCAATTTTTGGAGAAACAAAGCTCTTAAATCCTGTGGAGGGGGTCCATTGCCTTCACCCACATTACACGCGAGGGAGAGTGAACAACCTCCAGAGTCAGTGTGTGATCTGCCCGATGGCTATGAAAAAATGTCTAATGAGTACTTTCTTGCTACGTCCAATAGAGCCAGGGAATACTGACAACAGTGTAATAGAAAGAGCAGGCATAATGGCATTCCCATATAAGTGGTTATAAAGAGCAATGACCTCCCACCAGAGTTCTGACATATCCCTACAACTCCACCCGAGATAGAGCATTAATCCCAAAACCACTGAGCAATGCCAGCACAGTGGGGACACTGACAGATAGAGTTTATGCAGTTTCATTGGAATACAGCCCCATTGTGTAAGAATCTTGCAATTAAGCTCCTATATCCTACAGATTCAAGTAATGGAGAGGTATGTACCTTTCCTTGGTCTCAGACCTGACGAAGCAAGGGGATCCTTGCGAAATGCGTTGTCACTGTACCTGTTTTTATTTTATTTTATACCTATCAATAAACCTGTTTGGTTTTACTACTGCTGTTCCTGTGCATAATTGACAAGACAGCCTCCTGCTAGCGCCGCTGTGCAATCCTCACCAAGGAAAGGTACATACCTCTCCATTACTTGAATCTGCGCGACCGCCATCACTGATGTTCGGGACCAGGACGCAAGGCTGCTACAAGGATCGTTTTTGAGTATACATACTCACACATGTGCTTCACAGTGTTGTGCCTGCTGCGCAACACTGAAAGGTGAGTGAGCAATCCCACCTGTGTTTTCTATATACCCTTTTATTTTATTTACTGGGAAACTGCTGCATTTAGAGAGTGCCTTTCTTGTTCTGTTCCCTTCCACCTACATGCTCCTATATCCTACAGGACAGTGATAGCCTATGCATAAGGAGATAGGATTTGCCCCAGTGTAAAGCCAGGATCTCCCCACCTATTCTGGTTCCCAATAAGTCATAAATCAGGCTTAAAATCCCTGGTCTCACACTGCATAATTACACCATATATTGAGAAAATGGCATGGCTAGGAGAAACCACACAATTCTACTTAAATGGAGTAAGAGCTTTAAGAAGATTGAACTTGGGTGATAGAAAACAAATATAAATACATACAGTAATTTGAGATTCTGCATCCTAGCACTCTGGGTCTTGGGGACCACTCAGACATGTCTGCAAGAACCTTCAGCCAGTAAGGGCTCATCACATCCCAAACTCAGGGTAGATACAGTAGGGAGTTATAAGAGGGGGGACCAACAAGGGAAGATCATCAGGAGTGTCAGAGGGCCTTGCTAGAAAACCAACCCATAATACCCATAAAATGATACCAAGACCTTAAAATAGTGGGGAGAGGCATGATAAACATTGCATTACAATACCTTAGGCAACCAAAAAGCCCCTTGTGCTAGAGGTTTGAAGAAAGTGTGTTCCATTTCCACCCATAACTTGGAACTCCCTGATGCATAAGGTCAATAACACAATTACTCATACAGAAGGCATAATACATATAGAAATTAGGGAGGTCAGCACTCCCTAATAGTTTCAATCTAGTGAGAAGGCAAAAGCTCAAATGGGAGCGAGAGCTGGCACCAGACAAAGTCCCACACTTGCTTTCACAGTTTACGGAAGAGCGAGGAGGAGGTATCTCAAGAGACAGTCTGGGAGAAATAAAGACATTTTGGAAGGGTGTCCATTTTGAGAACGTTGAGCCCCCCAAATTAATACAACTTGTGCAGGTCTAACTCAATAGAGAAGGGGTAAATAATTAAAGGGGTATTCCAGGAATTTCTTTTATTTGACTATGCTACAGGGGCTGTAAAGTTAGTGTAGTTCATAATATAGTATCTGTACCTGTGTGTGACAGTTTTCTCACAATTCTTCTGTGATTTTCACTCCAATATTTATTTTTACCAGCATACAAAATTACTGTTGTCTCAGATTTTTCCCAGTTTGCATTGCGGCCGAGACCTGATTCACTAGTCAGCTGATGACAGGAAGCCTGTCAGCTTCAATGGGTGGAGCGATTGCTTGGTGGGAGAGAGATCAATCTGCAACTAATGCAACAGATGTAGGCACCCTGATTGAAAACCACAAGTCTTTTGATGGATGCAGCTCATTTATGTTGGGTGGGGTGGCTGATGTGTGGGAGGGAGGAAAATGGAATTGTGGGATTTGTAGTAAAAAAAAAGAAAAGTCAAACAGGACATAGCAGTTAACAAAAAGCTAGCCACAGTGTTATGGTAATCTTATGACATAGCCATTTAGCCCCAAGACAAGCGCAGATCCTTCCTAAGCATGTCCATTACTGTCTCCCAGGTACGTACTAAAATCACCCTATGGTGGATAACCCTTTTAAGCCCAAACACCTTGGTTAGATGCAAGGGAAGGGAAATAACCAAGTACCTGATGGCTGAGTCTTCCCAGAGGAATGAAAATAAGCTCCTGAGAATAATGACCTATCCCTGGGGCAGATTAACCTTCAGAAGTTCACACTTCTGTCCATTGACTTTACTAAACATGCCAAACATGGCCAACTCCTTCAAAACATTCGGAAGACTAAAACTGGGGGAGGAATCATAGATCAGTAGATCATCAGCAAATAAAGCCAACTTGTAGACAAGAGGAACCACCTTTTCATCCTGTATAGAGTCATTAACAGGCAGCCCATTAGCCAATGACTCCATCACTAAGATGTAGAGGAATGGGGAGAGGGTAAAATCCTACCAAGTCCCATTCCTGATAGGAAACAAAGATGAAAGAATGCCGTTCACCCTGACCTGTACAGCAGGGTCCCTGTAAAGAGCCAGGATCCATTTCTTCAGCCTCCATCCAAACCCAACCTGGGTCCTACAGCTTCTTCAATGTTTTTCCATGCACATTAGTTCTTTGGTCCCAGAGGCGTAGTTTGTAGCTTCTGGGCCCTGATGCCAAATCTGCAACATGGCCCCATATGCCAAATATACTACTGGTCTTTTATGGGGGAAATGTGTTTTGAGGCCACCTTAGGCACCAGGGCCCCGGTGCGACTGCTAACTCTGCTACCTCTGTAGCTACGCCCCTGTTTGGTCCCTTCAGTGAAGCCAGGAGGCCATTCCCTGTATAGCAGATAGATGAAGGGTACAAAAGGGACCGGGACTTAATTCTCTAGATCAGCTGAGCTCTTGGAGTATGGACCTCACCAATAATAAAATAATGGTATCTATGAGATATTTAACAATTATTATAAAATGGTAGTACCGCTTTGAGCATATTTTATTCTCATACACTATAGTAGATTGCATTACTCTGAGTTGAGCACAGGTCACTTAACATTACACACGTAACAGAGCATGGATAGAAAAAATATATAACTTTAAAAACAGATAAAAATGTAGGTGCAGAACTGTGGTAAAGAATTTGGTTTTCAGTTAGTTCATTATTAATTACGATTTTAAAATTTCAGATGCACTTTTAGTTCCACAAGCCAGTGCAGTACATAGGACAGGGATAATTTTAACCAGACAACTTGAATAATTCAGAGAATTATCAACAGTTGAATTAAAATTCCATTAATTATTTCCCTAGAGATAAAGCATTAAGGGACTTGTTAAATTGTGTATAGAGCTTTCAAAACATGCAGAGGTCCTTCTGTCAGCAATGTGAGCTATCAGGGAACTAGGCTGGTGCTTTACAAACAGAGGAAGAAGTTTTGCTCTGCACGTTTGCTTTCTGATTGCTTTTCATTATATGCACATTATTTCTTCTTAGGCCAAGGCTACACTGCCAATTGTTAAAGCACTTCTAATGTATTTATCATGCTGCCGTCCAAAGCAAGCTTTAAAGGAGAACTCCAGAATATAAAAATTGTCTCCCATACTGCCGGCAGTAAAAAAAATAAAGATGTACATATCTTCCTCCGCTCCCGCGGGGCCTCCGGTAACCATCTCCGGTCTCTGCAGTGATCCTCTTCCTGGTTGCTGGTGGTCGGCGAGTCATACTGCGCTCAGCCAATCACCGGCCGCAGTGAAGTTCGGCGACAGGCTGAGCGGCAGTGTGAGAAAGCTTCAGGATACAAAATTCTTCACTACATCGGCACCTGCTGCCGGGGCCGAAAACGTCACACTGCCGCTCAGCCTATCACCGGCCGAGCCAGGGTTTCATTGCCGCCGGTGATTGGCAGTATGACTCCCCGACCACAGGCAACCAGGAAGAGGATCTCGACGGAGACCGGAGGCCCCGGGGGAGCGGAGGAAGGTATGTACATCTTTATTTTTTTACTGCTGGCAGTATGGGAGACAATTTTTATATTCTGGAGTTCCTTTAACTTCTTAGCTTCTAAACCTATTTTTCTTCCTACATAGGGAGTGCCCCCTTGTCATTCCTTTAATCTTTCCTTATAGCTAAGATGTTCCATGCCCCTTATTAGTTAAGTTGCGCGTCTCTGCACCCTTTCTAGCTCCATAATGTCCCTTTCATGAACTGGTGCCCAAAATTAAACAGCATTTTCTAGGTGGAGCCGCACCAATGCTTTATAAAACTGTAGTATTATGTCCCTGTCCAACGAGTCAATGCCTCTTTTAATACATCAACCACAATAAAAGAGAAATACAGCGCTCCATGGTGTGATATAGTTAAATACCAAGGATTATATTTTCAATACGGTAACTTTTCACCGATGTGGGTAGTACCAACCAAGTACAACATTGGAAATAGCATGTAAGCCGTAGCCAGGACCCTGCAGCCACTCCAAGCCTTGTGTGCAGCATACAAACAAAGAACCTCGGGATAAAAGGGCTGGATTACAAAGGGCGCCAGGAGTCAGGTAAGAGTATTGCACATTAATTACCCACAATAAAGGCCCATTGTGGGTAATAAATGTGCAATACTCTTACCTGACTCCCAGTGCCATTTGTAATCCAGCCCTTTTCTCTGGAGGTTCTTTGTTTGTCTTTTAATACATAAAATGCTGTTTTGTAGTCTATGATCTACAAGTTCAACCAGATCCTACAGTGACTCTCCAGGTTTTACCCCATCAAAGACAGATGATGCTTGCAATTTTTTTCTACTCAGATGCATAACTTTACATTTATCCACATTGAACCAAATTTGCCAAGTGGATGCCCAGGCACTCCTTAATAAACCCATGCTGGCTATCACCTTATAAGACTATTAACCCCTATGTATTCCTCATGTGCCTTTCAAAGAATTTTCCCACAATGGGCGTTAAGCTAACGGGTCTGTAATTACCTGGGGAAGATCTAGAGCCCCTTTGGAAGATTGGTAACACATGTGCCTTGTGCCAGTCCTGCTGCACAATACCAGATACAAGAAAATCTCTGACTATTATGAACAAGGGTACACCAATGAGGAGGCTGATGCTGGCAGAGGTGTCTGTCTCCTCATTGGCTGATGCTGGCGGCAGGGAACCTCAAGATCTGACCTGTGAAGGTGAGACTGGTTCTCACCAAATCGGAGACCTTAGGGAAGTTCGAAGGGGTATGTGGCCTTGGCTGTCCATTAGACTCTCATGGACACTGTTGTCATGATTAACCCCTTGAGGATGCAGTCAGTTTTCACATTTGATCCAAAACGTAAGGCTCTCCCACCTGTTGCTAAACTATAACTCCCAACATGTTGCACTATATAGTAGTATAGGTTATGATGCAACATGCTGGGATTTGTAGTAATGGGTCAGCTGCAAAGCCATTGCTTGTGTTAAGGAATGCTGGGAGTTGAAGTTACTAACAACAACACCCAGCATGCCCTGATTCAGTCTATGACTCTGCAGCTGACCCAAAACTACAACTCCCAGGATATTGCGGGGGTGGTGCTGGTGGGAGGGACGTTGTTGATGTGTGTGCTCGGGGGGGGGGGGGAGGGGGAAGGGGGTAGGCTAGTTGTTAAAAAAAAATGTAAGTATGCGTAGAGCTTATTTCTCTTCCTCAGGCTCTACCAAATGATTGCAAAGCACACAGATCAGTGAAGTTCTATGGAATTGATCTGTATGAGGAATCTATTCATTCTTCTTAAAAGTCCCCTAAGGAACCAATAAAGTATAGGAAAAAAACACACACACACAATAACCCCTTCCGTATTAAAAGTTCGAATCACCCACCTTTTCCCATTTTCCATACAAAAAACATGCAAACATAATAAAAATATACATGAGGTATTGCCGCATGTGTGGTTGTCCAAACTATTAAAATACCATATTTATCGGGGCATAACACAGCCTATAACACGCACCCTCATTTTTCCAAGGAAATTTGGGTAAAAAAGGTTTTTGTGCATGTAAATGTGTGTATACCCCAAAAAACTCTTTCTGGCCCCGCAGAAGCCGCTGCGGTTCAAAACGACGTCACTCACCAGTGCGCAGTGCACAGCTACAGTGCAGGACATTGATGATGCCAGTGATGGGAAGGGACACGAGGATCAGGTGGCGGCGGGACTCTGGTCCCACAGAAGCCGCTGCAGTTACATGATCTAAAGGGGCCAGAAAGAGTTTATCGGCGTATAACACGCAGATAGACTTTAAGCTTGAATTTTTTTTTGAAAAATGGGGGTTATACACCGATAAATATGATATATCATTATTAATCCTGTACGGTAAATGGAATAAAAGTTCATTAACTTATCATGTCCTCCTGATGTGTTTTTTTGTTTTTTTTCCTTTAATTTATCATTGGACCATATTGCATTAAACCAGTTCAATACATTTTATGAAGTGTTACCAGCACTGGCCCCACCTGCCTCAGCTCCTCTCTCTTCCTTTGTATATACAGAACTAAAAAAAAAAACACTCAGTAGCTCTGCCTTCTCTTGATCCCCAGTGACCACCTTTATAATTATTTAGGGGTCCTGCATGTTCTGTCCTTGTCTTTTTGTTTGTATTTATTTTGCCTTCTTTTGCCACCTTCCTTTCATTGTGAATTTTTGCTGTCTTTATTATACTTCATCACTGCCTGTACCAGAGAGGAGGAGTAAGGAGTAGTGTTGAGCAGCATAGGCCATATTCAAATTCGCGATATTTCGCGAATATATGGATGAATATTCGTCATATATTCGCTAAATTCGCATATTCGTAATATTCGAGTTATATTTTCGCATATGTGAAAATTTGCACAAAATGAAAATTCGCATGTGTGAAAATTACCATATGTGATAAATTAGCATGAACGAAAGTTTGCATATGCAAATTTTCCCATGTGTGAAAATTCGTACACCAGTCTCTCACAGTAGTATTAGAGCCTTCTTTATACCACATAAGCTGGAAGCAGAGAGGGATGATCACTGTGATGTGTACTGTGAAAAAAAAAAAAAAAAACAATATTCGTAATTTCGAATATATAGTGCTATATTGGCGAATATTCGCGAATTCGCGAATATGCGATATTCGCAAATAATATTCGCATTGCGAATATTTGCGAGCAACATTAGTGTTGACCACCAGACGAAAGGACAGCCGACACGCCCCCTCAAAAAAAGCGCTATGGCAGAGCCAGAGATTGCCAAAGGCAGCGCTGCATCAGTCCCCCAAAAAATTTGAGTTCCTGGATATAAATATCTATATTCAGGATGGCTGTTTGCATACTGCCACCTATTTTAAGGAGGTGGATGCAAACAGCTATCTCGACTTTAACAGTTGCCATCTTAAATAATGGAAGAAGAACATTCCATTCGGTCAAATGAAAAGAATCCGAAGGAATTGTTCTTCCACACAAAAATGCCACCAACAACAAGATAACCTGGAGGATCGTTTTAAACAAAATGGGTATCCCAAACCCCTTATACAAGGAGCACGCCAGAGAGTGGACGAATTAGAACAAAGTGCTTGCTTGAAAAATAATAAACAGGGTAATGCAGAGGGTGGTTATAATGATGAATTTGATTCTGTTTTTCTAACTAGACATTACACTTCCCACACCAATATTTTTTTTTTTTTTTTTTGTATAGGTAATATCACCAGCTCATATTATTGTGCCATGATTACTGGCACCATATATAGTCCCCCATTTATTCTTCTTTAGATGGTTTTTCCTTGTCCTGTGCAGTATTTCTCCCAGAAGTCCACTTGATGGCCCACGTGGTGGTCTACACCCCGAAGTCATCAATTTTTACTCTAAGAGAGAGTGTGCAGCTGTTTCTGGAGACGGTCAACAATAACCTCTGCATGGTGGAATAATAGGTCACGATGTTTATCAGGATCAGTAGAAGCATCACCCACTCGATGATTATGATGGAGATTTCACGGATCTCGTCCCAGTCTTCATCATTATAGAATAAATCCTTTAATGTTTCATATTCAAAATAGAAAATTACACAGACAAAAGTCAGGCCACCGCAGGTGCATCTACTATGGTGGATGACCTTTTTTTGCTCCTGGTAATTTATACATCTTGATGGACTGCCCAAGGTAGTATAAGTCTTCACATGTAATTGAAATTATTGTGCTGACAAAGTGTATCCTGGGATATTCTTTGGGGGAAAATACATGCATGAAAGCTGTGGCAAAACAGGAGGCCCACACAATGGCCAGCAGGATCCTCTGGATCAGGACCTGATGACCCCTGAACTCTTCAGTATGCATAACCATATACTTTTAAATAAGCAAGGTTAGTACCAAAGTGCCAATGGACGTCCCTATGAATCCAATTCTGAATAATATGCTTTCGGGAAAGAAATTTCCCACGTCACTGTGAAGGAAAAGAAACCAATGTTATTATGGATATTTCCTCACTCCCAACCCATGAAATAAGAATCATGTGCTTGTTTATCTTACCTGATGCTCATCAGTGGCGAGGCGGAATGGCCGAGGACGACCGTCATGATGTAGCTGGTGGCAAGCCAGGCCGCACACCAAAACGCCAACAGGAGGGGGACGAACCCCAAACCTTTTAGCTCCATTTTAGACAAGTAGAAGAAGAAGACGCTAATCTCACTAATCTCACTAAACTCACTGGAACAATCTACAGACTGAAGGCTCGGGCGGCTGTCAGTGGAATGTCAGGACTCCAGCTGTCTATGACATCACATGTGCATGTCAGAATAACTGCTTGTTTCTTGGAGCTGCCATGATTTAGTATCTGCTATAGACAGAACCTGATGTTTTTACTATGGACTTTACAGACCCCAGAACCCAAGTAATTAGTGCAGGGGCTCCATTTTGATCATCTCATATTTCACATTATTTGAGTTCCAGGGCTCAGATACATTTGCACCCTCTATAGCAGTGGTCTTCAAACTGTGAACCCCCAACTGCTGCGGAACCACAACTCCCAGCATGCCCAGACAGCAACTTCGCATAAGGAAATAGTCTAATTAAACTTTTCTTATATATAGAATCCCTGAAATCTCCAATCTCTCCTTTTATTGGTTTATGATCTGCATTACTTATTTGTAAAAAAAACAATGTTTCTGATAGTCTGCCACCCCATACTTATGGGCTATCTCTTCAAAAGACTTTATTTGACCTAAAGCTTATAATTGATTTACATAAATAAGCCCCTTTTCATCCAAAAGAGAGAATCTTTAATTTTAAGGAATTCTTTAACCCCTTCACGACGAGCGACGTACATGTACGGCGCCGCAAAGTGTCACTTGGCGCGCGGCGACATACATGTACGTCGTGGGGTTCCGGGAGCGCCGCTTCACCGGTAGCGGTGATCGGGCCGGGATGACTGCTGTTATCTAACAGCAGGCATCCCGGCACATCGCCGAGGGGGGTCCTGAGACCCCCCATGACCGTGATGCGCGCAAATCGCAGGTCAATTCAGACCTGCGATCTGCGCAATTCTGGGTCATACGGGTCACTGGTGACCCGGTGACCCGGAAAATAAGAGGGATCGGGGGGTGTCCGAGACACCCTCGATCCCCCTGAAGGGATACGAGTTTGGTGGCAGGGGTGCCACCCCTCCTGTCCCTGCTATTGGTCGGCCGAGCGACCGACCGATAGCAAAACAAGGGAACCGTCCAGGGAAGGTCGGCGCCGAAGGTCTCTTACCTGGATCCCGGATCCCCGTTCGCGATCCTCCCCCACGTGCGGCGGCGGCAGCAATACATCCGGGTCCTGCTAGGTGAGTTGTTGCCTAGCAACATCCGGAGGGCCACAGTTTACAGTGGTCTCTAAACCGTGGCCCTCCAGATGTTGCAAAACTACAACTCCCAGCATGCCCAGACAGCTGTTTGCTGTGTGGGCATGCTGGGACTTGTAGTTTTGCAATATTTAGAGGGGTTCAGGTTGTAGATCACTAAGTGGTCTCAAACTGTAGCCCTCCAGATGTTGAAAAACTACAACTCTCAGCATGCCCAGACAGCAGTTTGCTGTCTGGGCATGCTGCGAGTTGTAGTTTTGCAAAATCTGGAGGGCCACAGTTTTGAGACCACTGGACAGTGATTTACAACCTGAACCCCTCTAAATCTTGCAAAACTACAAATCCCAGCATTCAGGAACAGCATAAGGTTGTCTTGGCATTGTCTTGTACTTGCGTGCCTCCAGCCGTTTCATAACTACATCTCCCAGCATGCCCTTCCGCAATCAGTACATGCTGGGAGTTGTAGTTTTGCAAAAGCTGGAGGCACACTGGTTGGAAAATACTGAGTTAGGTCATAGAACCTAACTCAAGGTTTTCCAGCCAGTGTGCCTCAAGCTGTTGCAAAACTACAACTCCCAGCATGCATGGTCTGTCAGTGCATGCTGGGAGTTGTAGTTTTGACCCCCCTCCCATGTGAATGTACAGGCTACATTCACACTGGTGGCAGATTACAGTGCGTTCCCCGCTACAAATTTGAGCTGCGGCAAATTTTCCGCCGCAGCTCAAACTCCTAGCGGGAGACTCAGTGTAATCTGCCTCCAGTGTGAATGTAGCCTAAAAACACTACACTACACTAACATAAAATGAAGAGTAAAACACTACATATACACACGTACACTGGGGGCGCACAACAAGGCCCAGAAGGGAGAGTGCGCCATGCACATTTGAGGTGATTTGCACAGGGGTGGCGGATTGTTACAGCGGTTCTGACAAACGCAAAAAAAAAACACACCCACATGTGACCCCATTTTGGAAACTACACCCCTCACAGAATGTAATAAGGGGTACAGTGAGAATTTACACCCCACAGGTGTCTGATGGATTTTTGGAACAGCGGTCCGTGAAAATGAAAAATTTTGCACAGCCCACTGTTCCAAAGATCTGTCAGACACCAGTGGGGGGTAAATGCTCACTGTACCCCTCATTACATTCTAGTTACATTCTAATTTCCAAAATGTTTTTTTTTTTTTTTTTACATATGCAAAAGTCGTGAAACACCTGTGGGGTATTAAGGCTCACTTGTATCCCTTGTTACATTCCTCAAGGGGTCTAGTTTCCAAAATGGTATGCCATGTGTTTTTTTTTTTTTTGCTGTTCTGGCACCATAGGGGCTTCCTAAATGCGACATGCCCCCCAAAAACCATTTCAGAAAAACGTACTCTCTAAAATCCCCTTGTCGCTCCTTCGCTTTTGAGCCCTCTACTGCACCCACCGAACACTTAACATAGGCATATGAGGTATGTCCTTACTCGAGAGAAATTGGGCTACAAATATAATTATACATTTTCTCCTTTTACCCCTTGTAAAAATTCAAAAATTGGGTCTACAAGAACATGCGAGTGTAAAAAATGAAGATTTTGAATTTTCTCACTTTGCTGCTTTTCCTGTGAAACACCTAAAGGGTTAAAACATTTACTGAATGTTATTTTGAATACTTTGGGGGGTGCAGTTTTTATAATGGGGTCATTTATGGGGTATTTCTAATATGAAGACCCTTCAAATCCACTTCAAACCTGAACTGGTCCCTGAAAAATTGTGAGTTAATTTTTTTCATCAAATTTTGGGATTTTTCACCAAGAAAGGATGCAAGTTACCACAAAAATTAACCACTATGTTAAAGTAGAATATGTCACGAAAAAACAATCTCGGAATCAGAATGATAACTAAAAGCATTCCAGAGTTATTAATGTTTAAAGTGACCGTGGTCAGATTTGCAAAAAAGGGCTTCGTCCTAGAGGTTAAAATGGGCTCCGTCCTTAAGGGGTTAAGTGCTTTATTCGACCATAATGAAGTAAAGTCAAAACTCCATGTGATTTTAAAAATGTTTTAAGTTCCTCCCATACTTTATTATATAGATATGCATGGGTGTAGTGAGTATCCCAGCTTCCAAAATCTTAAAAATATCCTTATAACGATCCATTAGGGTATGTTCACACTACAGTGTGTGAACGGAATCTCCGCTCGCTGAATTCAGCGAGCGGAGATTCAGATTGGCAGCCGGCGGCGGCGGTAGAACCGGGCGGCACTGAGCCGTCACCATTGACAGCTATGCAGTGCTCGCGGACTTCAACTCAATTTCAGCGGAGGTGAAATTTCGCAGTGTGAACGGGTCTCGCGGAAACCCATTCACACTAATGTTAAGTTCACACCGCGGAATTCGGCTCTCGGAATTCCGCCCGTGGAATTCGGCTTGCGGAATTCAGCCCGTGGAATTCCGCAGGAATTCCGTAGTTTGAACATACCCTTAGAGAGAAAAATAGGACTACATTTTCCCTCCTTCTCATAATAGACTGCAATTTTAGTGCTAAAAAGTACCTAAAAAAAAGTGCCCAACCCCCCATCGTGCTCAGCTAACGTTAAAGAAACATATTTCCTTTTCGTGCTTTCCTGCCCCAAAGTAGTGAATTTAATAAAGAAATAAGAGCTTGGAAAGATTTTTCTGATATCCATACAGTATAGAAACATAAAATGTGTCGGCAGATAAGAACCAATTGGCCCATCTAGTCTGCCCAATAATAGTCCCTGGCCCTATCTTATATGAAGGATAGCCTTATGCCTATCCCATGCATGTTTAAACTCCTTCTCTGTATTTGAAGCGACTAGTGTTGTTCACGAATATTCGCAATTTGAATTTTAATCGCGAATATGGAATATTGGAGAATTTGCGAATATTGCAAATATAGCACTATATATTCATAATTACGAATATTCGCTTTTTTTTGTGCATATGTGAAAATGTGTGCGCATATGCGCAAATTTGCGAATATTGAGCCCTCCCTTCATTAATGGTATAGAGAACTGTGACTAGTGCATCAACTCTGTGATTTTTTGCCCATTAAATCTAATAGGCTAATTGTGGTCTATGGGGATCTCACTGCATGTAAGATAAGCAGGACCATCTCGGCAGTACAGTGGGATGGGAGACTGTGACTGGTTCGAGTCCCAGGGTGGACAGAGTGTTACAGTGTTGTGGTTAAACTTTACTTTCCTGGAAAAGCTGTTGAGTTGCCCATAGCAACCAATCAAATTGCTTCCTTCATTTTTCAGAGGCTTTTTCAAAAATGAAAGAAGCAATCTGATTGGTTGCTATGGGCAACTCAGAAACTTTTCCTCTGGACAGGTTTTGAGAAATCTCCCTCTATGGGGGAGATTCATCAAGACCAGTGTAGAGGAAGAGTTGTGCAGTTGCCCATAGCAACCAATCAGATAGCTTCTTTCATTTTTCACAATGCCTCTGCAAAATGAAAGAAGCGATCTGATTGGTTGCTATGGGCAACTCAGCAGATTTTCCAGGAAAAGTTTTTGAGTTGCCCTCTACACTGGTTTTGATGAATCTCCCCCATAGAGGGAGATCTATCAAAACCTGTCCAGAGGAAAAGTTTCTGAGTTGCCCATAGCAACCAATCAGATTACTTCCTTCATTTTTCAGAGGCTTTTTCAAAAATGAAAGAAGCGATCTGATTGGTTGCTATGGACAACTCAGCAGCTTTTCCCCATAGACCACAATGGGCCTACTGGTTTCAATGGGCAAAAAATCACAGTTAATGCACTAGACACAGTTCTCTATACCATTATAGGGGTACTCCGGTGAAAACCTTTTTTCTTTTAAATCAACTGGCTCCGGAAAGTTAAACAGATTTGTAAATTATATAGATACAATGGAGAGGTTCCTGTCTGTCTGACTGTCACCAAAGACCCGAGCAACCCAACAAACACCTATACCCAAGGTGTATAAAATAGGGAAAATATGTTAAAGGAAAATGGGGCTCAAAGGTCAAAGATATTTGGTTTAAAAATAATAATTAATATTTATTAGTATAGAATGATAATAGATTAAATAGGGAATGTACAGGGCCCTTGTACTCCCCTAATTAATTTAAATTAATACAAAATTATAAAATATAATAAAAACAACAATGAATATAGCAACTATAAAAATATTCTGTGAGCCTGTAATATCAGTATAGCAATCTCATAATCCTGTGGAACAACAATTTTCAATGCAAATGTTCATTCAATTGTTCCTGTTCTCAGTGATCTTCAATATAAAGCAGATACAATGTAGCAGCTACAGATATACAGTTAATCAATTGATGTAATGGTATTGTATCTATCCAGACAGTGATAACTCGATCCAACTGATGCAATGTAGCGCTTGGTGATCAGTACCGAGTTGATTAACAGTCCCTCAAGATCACTCCTTATGAATCTCTGTGTATATCACACATTAAAATGTCATATTAAATCAGCCAACTTGCAATAAACTCCATAAAATGCTCACCACTCCCGGGGTACCACGGATCTCCCTTAAGTGTAGTCTTGTATGCCGGCTGTATAGGATCTTTCGCCCAGTGCTTTGCCTCAGTCAGGGATCGCACTGCTGGAGTCTCGGCCAACTCCTAAGTAAGCAGCACTTGGTGGTGGGCACCGTTTGGGGGGACTGTCAGGCTCAATATTGCATATTTATGATCGCTGGACATTCCGCTGCTGAAGAAAAAACAGAGGATGGTTTTGAAACGCGTCCAGCGATCATAAATATGCGATATTGAGCCTGACAATATAGAACACTTGCCTGACATTAACAGTGATCATCCGACAGATCCAAGACATCTATTACAGTGCGCCGTCTCCCGAGCGCACGACCTGTGCACGAGGAACGCCGCCGGTTTATTCACTCTGTATACCGCATACAGCCATTGCATTAATTGCAAGTAAAAAGCCAATCGGGCTATCTACAATAAGGACTTTATGCTTGCTGACCGCCACCATTCCCAGCTGGTCCGACTAAGGGACTCCGCTTTACAGCGCTGCAGTCCCCCCCAAACGGTGCCCACCACCAAGTGCTGCTTACTTAGGAGTTGGCCGAGACTCCAGCAGTGCGATCCCTGACTGAGGCAAAGCACCGGGCGAAAGATCCTATACAGCCGGCATACAGGACTACACTTAAGGGAGATCCGTGGTACCCCGGGAGTGGTGAGCATTTTTTGGAGTTTATTGCAAGTTGGCTGATTTAATATGACATTTTAATGTGTGATATACACAGAGATTCATAAGGAGTGATTTTGAGTGACTGTTAATCAACTCGCTACTGATCACCATGCGTACATTGCATCGGTTGGATCGAGTTATCACTGTCTGGATAGATACAATACCATTGCATCAATTGATTAACTGTATATCTGTAGCTGCTACATTGTATCTGCTTTATATTGAAGATCACTGAGAACAGGAACAATTGAATGAACATTTGCATTGAAAATTGTTGTTCCACAGGATTATGAGATTGCTATACTGATATTACAGGCTCAAGTCGCAGAATATTTTTATAGTTGCTATATTCATTGTTGTTTTTATTATATTTTATAATTTTGTATTAATTTAAATTAATTAGGGGAGTACAAGGGCCCTGTACATTCCCTATTTAATCTATTATCATTCTATACTAATAAATATTGATTATTATTTTTAAACCAAATATCTTTGACCTTTGAGCCCCATTTTCTTTTAACAGATTTGTAAATTACTTCTATTAAAAAATCGTAATCCTTCCTGTACTTATTAGCTGTACTTATTTTCTTTTTGGAATGCTCTCTTATGACATCACGAGCACAGTGCTCTCTGCTGACGTTATTATAATAATAAGTCTTTATTTATTTATTGTTGTCCTTAGTGGGATTTGAACCCTCTCCAGCTCCACTATATCTTTCTTGTACACTGGTGCCCAGTACTGTACACAGTATTTTATGTGAGGTCTGACTAGTGATTTTTACAGCGGTAGAATTATTTCCTTGTCGTCGGCATCTATGCCCCTATTGATGTACCCCATGATTTTATTAGCCTTGGCAGCAGCTGCCTGACACTGGTCACTACAGCTAAGTTTACTGTTACCTAAGACTCCTAAGTCCTTTTCCATGTCAGTCGTCCCAAGTGTTCTCCCATTTAATACATAATCCCAGCTCGGATTTTTCTTCCCCATGTGCATTATCTTACATTTATCAGTGTTGAACCTCATCTACCACTTCCCAGCCCAAACCTCCAACCTATCCAGATCCATTTGTAACAGTGCACTGTCCTCTATATTGTTTACCACTTTACAGAGTTTGGTGTCATCTGCAAAGATTGCTACTTTACTATTCAACCCCTCTGCAAGGTCATTCATGAATATATTAAATAGGACAGGACCCAAGACGGACCCCTGTGGTACCCCACTAGTAACAGTCACCCAATCAGAATAAGTACCATTAATAACCACCCTCTGTTTCCTATCATTGAGCCAGTTACTTACCCACTTGCACACATTCTCCCCCAGCCCAAACCTTCTAATTTTATGCACCAACCTTTAATGTGGAACCGTATCAAATGCTTTGGAAAAATCCAGATATACGACATCCAGCGATTGCCCCTGGTCCAGTCTGGTGCTCACCTCCTCATAAAAGCTGATCAGGTTAGTTTGACAGGATCAATCCCTCATATATCCATGCTGATACAGGGTCATACATTTATTTTTATCAAGATATTCCAAAATAGCATCTCTTAGGAAACCCTCAAACAATTTACATACAACCGAGGTTAAACTAACAGGTTTATAATTCCCGGGGTCACCTTTTGACCCCTTCTTAAATATTGGCACCACATTTGCGCCAGTCCTGGGGAACGGTCCCTGTCACTATAGAGTCCCTGAATATTAAAAATAGGGGTTTGTCTATTACATTACTTAATTCCTTTAGAACATGGGGGTGAATGCCATCTAGACCTGGTGATTTGTCTATTTTGATTTTTTGTAGGTGGCATTGTACTTCTTCCTGGGTTAGAAAGGTGACCTGTACTGGAGAGTTTACCTTATCACACTGTATTTCACCTGGAATTTCATTTTCCTCAGTGAACACAGTGGAGAAGAATTTGTTTAGTATATTTGCTTTTTCCTGATTCCCGTTTATAATTTCTTCCTCATCATTTTTTAAAGGGCCAACACTTTCATTTTTATATAATTAAAGAACATTTTGGGGTTAGTTATACTCTCTTTGGCAATGAGTCTTTCTGTCTCTATTTTTGCGGCTTTTATCTGTTTTTTACATATTTCACATTTTTCTCTATAGCTTTTTAATGCTTCTTCACTGCTGTCCTGTTTTAGTAATTGAAATGCTTTATTTTTGTCATTTATTGCCCCCTTAACATTTTTATTCATCCATATTGGTTTTCTTTTATTTCTGACCCTTTTATTCCCATAAAGTATATACATGTTACAGTGAAAATTTAAGATATTTTTAAAAGTCTCCCATTTAGTGTCAGTATTGTTCTTTTTGAGGACATTATCCCATTTTATATTGTTATGGGCTTCTCTGAGTTGATCGAACTTTGCCTTCCGAAAGTTCATTGTTTTTGTGGCCCCTCGAGAGATTCCCTTATTGAAGAACAAGTTATAATGTATTAAATTATGATCACTATTTCCTAGGTGTCCATCTACTTGCACATTAATTACTCTGTCAGGTACGGTACGTTGGGAAATATTAAGTCTAGTAGGCCGCCTCCTCTGGTCGGGCCCTGCACCATTTGGAACAGATAATTGTCTTTAGCTATAGTCAGAAACCTGTTTCCTTTAAAGTCGAAGTCGGCCCAGTTCTCCATGAACCCAAACCCCTCCTTCCTACACTAGCTTCTGAGCCACTTGTTTACCTCCCTAATCTCCCACTGCCTCTCTGGTGTGGCTCGTAATACAGGTAATATTTCAGAAAATACTACCTTGGAGGTCCTTGCCTTAAGCTTGCAGCCTAAGTCCCTGAAATCCTTTTTAAGGACACTCCATCTACCTCTTACTTTGTCATTGGTGCCAATATGTACCATGACTGCTGGGTCTTCTCCAGCCTCACCCAGCAACCTGTCAACCCGATCCGCGATGTGCCGAACTCGAGCGCCAGGAAGACAACACACTGTTTGGCGATCCCGGTCTTTGTGACAGATCGCCCTGTCTGTCCCTCTAATAATTGAGTCCCCCACTACCAGTACCTGTCTGGCCTGCCCTGCTCTCCTCCCTCCCTCCTTACTGGAGCAGACACCCCCCTGGCGGTCAGAGGCAGAGTCCTGCTGCAGTACCGCTAGCTCTGAAATGGCATCCCCCTCATCTGCCAACAGGGCAAACTTGTTGGGGTGTGCCAGTTCAGGACTAGGGTCCCTGACACATTTCCCTCTACCCCGTTTTCTAACTGTAACCCAGCTAACTGCCTGACTGTCCTGCACCTCTGTCCCACTATCCTCCCCCACCTCTACCCCAGAGAGTACCTGCTCAGTGAGCAGGAGACTCCTCTCCGGGTTGTCAATGCATCTCAGTGTTGCCAGTTGCTCCTCTAGATCCAGGATCTGGGCTTCCAAATGAGCAACTCGCACACATCTCGCACAACGATTTGCACCCTTAAACTGTTGTTCAAGGATTGCATACATTGTGTAAGATGCACACTGGACTGCCTTTTCCAACATGGAGGTCATACTAGATTTGGGGATTGCAAAAATTAACAGAAAAGAAAAAAAAATCAAATATTTCAATTTAAACTTCCTGAATTTAAAGTCCCTTAGTTTTAAGTCCCCTCACTTTTATACTCACTCACTTGTATGCTTCACACTCTTGTATACAGACAAACAATCGCTAGCTCAACATAGTGTACTTGCTTTATACTTATCACAACCACCTCTCTTCCACTGCCTGGAAGTGAATTCACTTTAGTGAAACTTTTTTTTTTTATTTACACATCCGAATTTAACAAAAAGTCGTCAAAGACCTGTGGTGTTTTAAGGCTCACTGGATCCCTTGGTACGTGCCTTTAGGGGTGTAGTTTCCAAAATGGTATGCCATGTGGGGGTTTTCTGCTGTTCTGGCACCATAGGGGCTTCCAAAATGTGACATGCCCCCCCAAAAACCATTTCAGCAAAAATTCACTCTCCAAAATCCTATTGTTGCTCCTTCCCTTTTGAGCCCTCTACTGCACCAGCAGAACACTTGACATACACATATGAGGTATTTCCTTACTCTAGAGAAATTGGGTTACAAATTTTGGGGGGCTTTTTCTCCTATTACCCCTTGTAAAAATTCAAACACTGGGTTTACAAGAACATGCGAGTGTAAAAAATGGAGATTTTGAATTTCCTCCTTCACTTTGCTGCTATTCCTGTGAAACGCCTAAAGGGTTAACACACTACCCAAATGTCATTTTGGATACTTTGAGAGGTGCAATTTTTATAATGGGGTCATTTGTGGGGTATTTCTAATATGAAGGCCCTTCAAATCCACTTCAAAACTGAACTGGTCCCTGAAAAATTCCAATTTAGAAAATGTTGTGAAAAATTGGAAAAGTGCTGCTGAACTTTGAAACCCTCTGATGTCTACCAAAAGTAAAAACCTGTCAACTTTATGATGAAAATATAAAGTAGACATAATGTATCTGTGAATCAATATATAATTTATTTGGAATGTCTGTTTTTGTTACAAGCAGAGAGCTTCAAAGTTCGAAAAATGCTAAATTTTCAATCTTTTCATCAAATTTTGGAATTTTTCACCAAGAAATGATGCAAGCCTCAACAAAAATTTACCACTAAAATGAAGTAGACTATGTCACGAAAAAACTCTCTCAAAATCAGAATGAAAAGTAAAAGCATCCCAGAGTTATTAATGTTTAAAGTGACAGTGGTCAGATGTGCAAAAAATGGCTGGGTCCTTAAGGTGAAAATGGGCTGGTTCCTTAAGGGGTTAAACCCCACTGGCATTTGACAGATCTTTGGAACAGTGGGCTGTGCAAATGAAACATTTTCATTTTTCATTTTGACAGACCACTGCTCAAAAAAATCTATCGGACACCTGTGAGATGTAAATGCTCACTGCACTTCTTATTAGGGGTGCAGTTTCCAAAATGGGGTCACATCTGGGGGGGGTCACTGTTCCGGCACCATGGAGGCCTAAACGCACATGGCCTTCAATTTCAGCCAGATTCTCTCTCCAAAAGCCCAATGGTGCTCCTTCTCTTCTGAGCCCTGTAGTTCACCCGCAGACCACTTTACATCCACATGTGGGGTATTTTCGGACTCAGAAGAAATGGGGTTACAAATTTTGCGGGGCTTTTTCTCCTATTACCCCTTGTGAAAATGATACAATTGGGGTAACAACAGCATTTTAGGGGAAAAAAATATACATTTTTTTTATTTTCACCTCCAACTTTAACTAAAATTTGTCAAACACCTGTGGAATGCTAAGGCTCACTATACCCCTTGTTACTTTACGTGAGGGGGGTAGTTTTCAAAATGGGGGTCATATATGGGTGTTTTTTATGTTTATGTCAGAACTGCTGTAACTACCAGCCACCCCTGTGCAAATCACCAATTTAGGCCTCAAATGTATATGGCACACTCTGTTTACACTAACATGCTGGTGTAGACCCCAAATTTACCTTTTCTTAAGGGGTAAAAGAAGAGAAAAAAATTTGTAACCCAAAACTGTTGCCTTGAAATATGAGAGGGCTCCAAAGTGAAAGAGCACCATGTGCATTTGAGGCCTAAATTAGGGATTTGCATCCACCACCAAATTACCCCATGGCAGTGCTTCCCAAATAGGGTGTCTCCAGCTGTAGCAAAACTCCCAGCATGCCAGGACAGTCAATGGCTATGCCGATGTTCTGGCCCCTGTATGTAAGTTTGCTCTGCGCAGTGATGACAGCAGGGTGCCGCAACCGAGATCACAGGGGTCCTTTGGAGAGGGGATACGATGTCTTGGTGCGTAGTACCCCTTTAAGAGGGAAAAAACATGATATATATTTAACCCCAACCCAAATGTACCTTATTTTTATTTTCTACCTAAGGTACATAAAAAACGGAAAAAAATATATACTGAATATATAACTGAATATATAGACCATCAGTTAGAGAAATGTGTGGTGTCTTTACCAGCATACCTCAGAAATAAAAGGACGTTTATTAACCCTATTGAAAGATATCATACGGAAAGAGGACTATATGTGGGCAACACTAGATGTTGGTTCATTATATAGTAACATCCCACATGACAGAGGAGTGGAAGCTGTGTGATCTTTTTTAGTGGAAGATTCCTTGAGGCCCATACATCAGAGGAACTTCATTTTGGAGGCCATTAAAGGAGTAGTCCAGTGTTGAAAAACATCCCCTATCCCAAGGATAGGGGATAAGTTTCAGATTGCAGGGGGTCCGACCGCTGGGGGGCCCCGTGATCTCCTGTACGGGGCCCTGGCCATATTCGAATTTGCGATATTTTGCTTATATATGGACGAATATTCGTCATATATTCGCTAAATTCGCATATTAGTAATATTCGCGTTATATTTTCGCATATGTGAAAATTAGCATAAACGAAAATTTGCATGTGCTAAAATTACCATATGCAAAAATGTGCATAAGCGAAAATTCGCATATGCAAATTTTCCCATATGCGAAAATTCATACGCCAGTCTCACACAGTAGTATTAGAGCCTTCTTTAGACCACACAAGCTGGAAGCAGAGAGGGATGATCACTGTGAAAAAAAAAAATATTCATAATTACGAATATATAGAGCTATATTCGCGAATATTCGCGAATTCGCGAATAAAATTCGCATTGCGAATATTCGCGAGCAACACTAGTAAGGAGGCAGTCCAGCTGTTGTTGCTCATCTTGGGAGAAGAGGTGAGTATATATCTTTGCAGTATTATTATACTTTTCTACTTGGAGTGATTACTGTTTACTAGGTGAGGGGGGGGGGATTATCATATTTCAGAAAGTGGTTAAGGAGATTGATCAGCATATCAGTTTAAGTACTGTAAAAACAGCCTCATTGTGTAGTAACTTCTGTTTTATCTATAAATTAGTGGTAACATTTTATGACTTCTTCTAAAATGACATTTTGATTTAAATATTTGAAAATGTATATTCATATGTTTTGAACCATTAAGCATTGGATTCTGATGTGAAATGTGATAAGAGCCTATTGGGCAATTTAAACTGGGAGGTTATCGGCCAAATGCTTGTTTGCCACCTGACTTAATCTTATGTGCGACCGTAAGAATCATCATTTGCCGTCAGCACGGTTTCCTGTGGAATTTTCTCTGTTATGGGGGCAATTTTTAAATTATTTTAGAGAGCTGTCTGTTTATATAGTGCATATTATGTATTTTCAATAAAGATTTTGTACTATATTGACATGGTGTGCACCAATTTATAGTGTTTTGTTTTTCTGTTTTTGTTTTTTGTGTAAACAAGGCATTTACTACATAATGGGATTGAAAGGCCTCACAAACTATCTAGAGCAGTGGTCTCAAACTGTGGCCCTCGAGATTTTGTAAAACTTCCACTCCATGCATGCCCGGACAGCCAACGACTATCTGGACATGCTGTGAGTTGAAGTTTTGCAACATCTGGAGGGGCACAGTTTGAGACTACTGATCTAGAAAGTGTTCATATGGATGTTTGCTCCCAATAATTGGGCCATATAAGGTTGTGTTCACACATGGCAGTAGCTTTGCACTTGCAGTACTGTGAAGGTTTTTATTGCGATTTGCCGAAATTATAATATTGAGTAAATGTTATGTTGTGTGAACATAACACCTAAAGATCAAAGGGGCACCTAGTTTTACTGTTCCGCTGTGCTTATTAACTAAGATTAATGTGGTTTATTATTTATTCTAGTGATGAACTAAAAACTTGTCTGATGCAATCTATTATTTGGTATATTATAGTGGGGGAGGGATGGACATTTTTGTGTATGTTGAGTTCCAGGAGGTGGCACGCTCCACTTAAGCAGAGTCCCAATATAACATGGCAATGTCTTAAGGGATGTTACATAAACAGAGATGATCTGTTGTATGTCTTCTCTGCCACTTTGACCACATGTAAAGGAATGAACTGTACCAGTCCAATATGATGGCAGTCACTTTCTCATTGATGCATATAAAGTGTACCTTAATTATGTCATGTGTCATCACGCTAGTCTGTATTATGGGAATATGGGAATAATTACTCTGTACATCTGTAAAAATGTTTTATAATTTATATTTTAAGGTACATTTGTTGTAACTCATCAATAGATAAAAGAATTTAATGATAAATCTGGCAGTATTATTCCATAAACCAAATCTTTTGTGAAGTGCCGACAGTAAGTGAAAGCCAAAGAAAAGTATTGGTCTGGGCTTTAAAGTGTTCCCGTCGTTTGCAAAAACTTTTTATATAATGTACATAATAACATTATCTATGTAATATACATTGGTCAAAAATTTGTATATTTTTGGGTGAAAAAATGCTGTCCTTGCAGCTACTGTCTGCGTGTCTCTGTGGAAAGACAAAACAACAGGAAGTGAGGGCAGGACAAGCAGGGCTCTGTACAGACTCTTGACTTGTCAATCATCCTGCTATGTGAGCTGGGAGCATGTCAAAGAACCTCGCTGCACAGAGCCCTGCTTGTCCTCAGTGTACAGAGCCCTGCTTGTCCTCAGTGTACAGAGTCCTGCTTGTCCTCAGTGTACAGAGTCCTGCTTGTCCTCAGTGTACAGAGTCCTGCTTGTCCTCAGTGTACAGAGCCCTGCTTGTCCTCAGTGTACAGAGTCCTGCTTGTCCTCAGTGTACAGAGCCCTGCTTGTCTTCAGTGTACAGAGCCCTGCTTGTCCTCAGTGTACAGAGTCCTGCTTGTCCTCAGTGTACAGAGCCCTGCTTGTCTTCAGTGCACAGAGCCCTGCTTGTCCTCAGTGTACAGAGCCCTGCTTGTTCCACCCACACTTCTTGAATGTTTTTTCTGCACAGACACACCAAGGCAAAAGTTGCAGGGACAAGACAATTTTTTATACCCATAATTATTTAAAAAAAAATTTAACCAGTGTATATTACAAATGTACATATAATTATGTACATTATATAAAATGTTTTTGCAAATGACAGGTACACAACGCTAATGAGTGAATTTGTCTACAATTTTTTTTTCTTAAATGTAAGGCCCTCAGGTACTTAGTCATCTCTAGGAAAAATAGAGCCCCCAGTTGGTTCAATGGTTGAGTCCCTAGATGGGGAAGTAGACACAACAGAAATAAATGGAAATGTGGCTGCTGGTCGTGTTAGTAGAAATGTATGCCACAGAGTAGAAATGTATGTCAGACAGGCCAAAGGAAAGGCAGGATCAAATATTATGGCATAAAAGTGTGCATAGTCTGCTTTTAAACTAATTCAGAAGGCCTTCCAATGCTCTTCACATATAGAGAGTGCCATGATAGGATAGGATATACCCGAACAGCTCTCCTGAGTGTTGGAGACAATGTGGTCATAAAGGCTCACTATTGCACATTCTCTGGAGTTGCCCACTAATACAACCCTTTTGGATAGCTTGCATGAAATTAGTCAACTCAATCCTTCCTTATACAGTAATGTGGTCTCCCCAACTTGTGCTATTATTTATGGACATGGCTCATGTTCCCCCTCCATATACGGACATTCTTTGTACAATTTGTGTTGTAGCGAAAATAAACATCAAATATACCCCAGATACAAAAGCTGAACAACACATACTCTTTTGAAAAAAAAATTGCACTGGGTTCCTCTAGAATGACACCTTCCATCTTCGATGGCAGACATGGATTTCCTCTTTACATTGCATAGACATCTAACAGAACTAGAACTCTGGCCTTGACTAGAACAGCTGGGAATGACTTCCATCCGACACAATGATAGTATTAATTTATTACCTCCATACTTATTTGATCAACTCTATTGACGTTAACTCTCATACTTACCTTGAGACCTAACCAACAGACCATTTTCAACTACTACAATGCTACTGTCCCAGTGGTGGACCTTCTGCCCTGGGACGAGACTCCTCAGACCCTCCTGCCTCTCCTCAGCCCTGGGATCAGGAAGTCTTCCCTCCATTCCATAGCTCACAGGACTTGCCTGCACACTAACTTGAGCAGCCCACTGTTCTACCACCAGGGGGCACTGTACATATGAGCTCCGCTGCATCTCCCTGTCTGCTAACACAGAAATCATCAACTGTCCCTTTTGCCCCTGCAGCCAACCCTGCTCTAGATTTCACTCCTGGGATTCAATGTACCACTGATAACTCTGGACAACCCGGGCTCCCGGTAGCTTGCAGCCCCACTGCTGAGCTCCAACAAGTACCGGGACCACCGCCGAGGAATGTATTAGATTGGGCTACAGAGATGGAGGTTGCCGACTCCAGGTCCGATGGGGGCTCCGGCGACTCCTCAGATGGTACAGACACACCAGATTACTGGGAGGCAAGCCCCCCGGCGAAAAAAGAAATTATTCAAGACCCCTTCGAAATTGACGGGGAACAGATTGCAAAGCTCCAGCTGTTCCTCTTCAGATGACTCACAGAACGGTATTCACCGCCCTCAAAAGCTCTCCAAGATCTGACCGTTGCCTGACAATGCCAATCTTCATTTTGGCCACGGTGCCCTGTGGCCCACCCTGCCCACTCCAGAGATGGCAGCTAACACACTCAAGGACCACCCAGAACTACAAGCCCTGCTTGCCCTGCTTCCAAGGAAAGCCGACATGCTATCGCTGGCTACAGACCTGAAGTCAGCATGGCAAAAAGACCTCCAGCCTGTCAAAAAGGAGATATCACGCCTGCACACCCGGGTCCAAGAGCTTGAAGATTTTAAGACCTCGGTCACCTCACAAATTCACTCTCTTCAGGAATCTACTAAGGCTTTATCGCTGCAACATGCAGCGACCATTGATCACCTAGATGATATGGACAATAGAAATCGCAGAAATAATATTAGGATAAAAGGATTGCAGGAAACTGTACCGCCTCAGGACCTAGCGGCAACTTTACAGCGTCTCTTCAATGAGGTTCTCCAGAAACCCCCTCACAAGACGATAGAACTGGACAGGGCCCACCATGCTTTAAAGGCTAAATACCCGGATTCGAAAAAACCCTGGGATGTCGTGTGCAGAGTGCACCATTACATTCAAAAAGAGGAGATCATGAGGAAGGCCCGTGACCTCAAGTGCCTTACCTTTAACGGGACTCGAATCCAGCTCTACTCAGACCTTTCACTCCGCACGTTGCTCCTGAGAGCAGCTCTGAAACCCTTACTGTCGGTTCTCCAGAATGCTAAAATTCTCTACAGATGGGGCTACCCTTTCTCCATGATGGCAAGATCTGGTTCCACTACAGCAACCCTTGAGGAGACCCGGTGACCTTCCTAAATACTTTCAGACTTCCTCCAATCTCGCTCACCGAGTGGACAAGTATGTTCGCCGAGGGCGCATCGATGCCAACGGGAACAAGTCCTCCTGTGAACCGACGGGAACACACGACGCCCTCAACATCCCTGAGGTCTCCCGCACCCCGCGGTGCTCCAGAGATTTCTCTTACGGCCCCTCTCCCCCAAAGACCGAAGAGAAAGAGTTGATTGACCCACTGTGTACCTTCTTTCCACCTGAGACCGTCATTGGAGGCCCACTCCATGTGCCTAGCGCTTATGGTCCTCCTACTGGATTCCATATCCTGACCTGTTTTGTATACAGTTTCCTTACTCACCTGTTGCTTTAGTTTTCCTGCTGTTAGGGTTCCCCGAGTACCCCTAGCCTGCCTCATACTGCCTCCCTCCCATTAGTTATTATAGGGCTCCGCGCCCGACCTGCCCTCCCTCTTTTTAGAGGGAATGGCTTAGTTAGATATCACAGGCCCTGGCCCTGCCACTTGGTTACTCATGTTTATGATGTATTGGTTTCAGTGTGTGGCCCCTAGTCCACATGCCTTCTGTGTTACCCCCACTAGGTTGATAGCCAGACTGGCTCTGGCTCTATTACTGGCCCTTATGGCCATCCTCCTTAGTCCCTGTGCTTTCGTGTCTGTACATCAGCTGTTCTGTTTCTGTTTCTTTTTTGCTCTTATACCTTTCTCCCCTCTCCTTGCTTTTGCTAGGTTTACTAGCTATTCTAATGTGTGGAGACATGAACGTTCCCCTCTTACCCTCCTGCGACACTTCCACGGGCCACTCCTCCATTTCCCATGCTAAACTGAGAGTCCTCCGACAGAAACTTCACGACATGCATCTTAGCGATGTGCGGCGTGCGCTACATCCTCAAGAGAGGGACTATACGTTCTATTCCCATCCCAGACAGTCGTACAGCAGGATAGATTATATTTTCTTACCCCATCATCTCCTCCCAGCGGTCTCTTCATCCTCCATTGGTATAGTGACACTTTCAGACCACTCTCCAGTGTTCTGCTCGTTTACCCTCCCCTCTTTCGCCAAGCCCCATTCTTCATGGAAGCTTAACGAGTCACTGCTCCTAGACACCTTGTGCCTGCAGGAGCTCAGAACCTCCATCACTCATTTTGAGCGAGATCATGCTTCAGACCCCACGTCTCCTGCTATTAAGTGAGATGCTCTGAAGTGTGTCCTTCGGGGCGTATTAATAAAACATGGGGCTGGGTTGAAGAGGGAGGCCTCCACTAAATTCCTAACACTTACGCAGATGCTTCGAACCCTAGAGATCCAGCACAAGCGCACACAGGAGGACCAAGTGTTTAGGGAACTCATACGAGTCCGACATGAGCTTCTAGACTTAATAAATATGCAACACCGCTACTATAAACAACTTACAGGCAAAACATACTATGAGTGGAGCAACAAGTCCGGTCATTTATTGGCCTCTGCCCTCAAAAGCAAGCGATCCTCCACGTTCATCCCTGCCATTCGGATGATCGCTGGTTCCACCTCCCACCTAACACCAGACATCCTCGCAGCATTCCACAAATACTACACTGACCTATATAACCTAGCCAAGCCTACTATGCACTCTACACCTGCCTCAGTCCACTTGTCTCTACAGCACTACATAGCGTCCGCAGCGCTCCCACGCCTGCCCACTGATACTATACTGGCCTTAGATTCCCCCTTTACCCCTGAGGAGCTTGAGTTGGTGATTTCAGCCCTACCATCTGGAAAAAGCCCTGGTACGGATGGCTACACTTCCAAGTTCTACAAGACCCTCCGGATGGAATTGCTAACTCCACTCCTCACGGCCTTCAACAATGTCACCCCAGATTCTCCACTCCCATCCTCCTTCTTGAAGGCTTATGTCACCGTCCTCCCGAAGGCCGGTAAGGATCCCCTGCTCTGCTCTAGTTATAGGCCGATATTGCTCATAAATGTTGACGCCAAACTGTTCGCAAAGTTACTGGCGAACTGACTGGCAGACTATCTAGGCTCCCTCATCCACCCCGATCAGGTGGGCTTTGTCCGCGGCCGGGAAGTGCAAGATAATACGCTGAGGGTCTTCTCGTCCATACAATATGTGCGACATCATAAGATCCCACTTCTCCTCTTGTCCCTGGATGCGGAGAAAGCCTTCTATCGGGTGGACTGGGATTTTCTGGCAGCCACGCTCTCTCAATTAGGCCTAGGCCGATTGATGATGGGCAGGATACTGGCATTGTACACCAACCCCTCTGCGCAGATCTGTGTCAACGGTCAACTTTCTTCACCTTTCTCTATTAGTAATGGCACGAGACAGGGCTGTTGTCACGATGCCGGCTGGCGGGTAGTGGATCCTCTGTGCCAGAGAGGGATGGCGAGGACCGCGCTAGTGGACCGGTTCTAAGCCACTACAGGTTTTCACCAGAGCCCGCCGCAAAGCGGGATGGTCTTGCTGCGGCGGTAGTGACCAGGTCGTATCCACTAGCAACGGCTCACCTCTCTGGCTGCTGAAGATACTGAAGATAGGCGAGGTACAAGGGAGTAGGCAGAAGCAAGGTCGGACGTAGCAGAAGGTCGAGGCAGGCAGCAAGGATCGTAGTCAGGGGCAACGGCAGGAGGTCAGGAACACGGGCTAGGAACAGACAAGGGAACGCTTTCACTAGGCACTAAGGCAACAAGATCCGGCCAGGGAGTGCAGGGGAAGTGAGGTGATATAGGGAAGTGCACAGGTGGGAGCCAATTAAGCTAATGGAAGATTGGGCCAGGCACCATCATTGGTGCACTGGCCCTTTAAATCGCAGAGACCCGGCGCGCGCGCGCCCTAGGGAGCGGGGCCGCGCACGCCGGGACAGAACAGACGGAGAGTGAGTCAGGTAGGGGAGCCGGGGTGCGCATCGCGAGCGGGCGCTACCCGCATCGCGAATCGCATCCCGGCTGGCAGCGGAATCGCAGCGCCCCGGGTCAGAGGACGTGACCGGAGCGCTGCCGCGGGGAGAGTGAAGCGAGCGCTCCGGGGAGGAGCGGGGACCCGGAGCGCTCGGCGTAACTGTACCCCCCCCCTTGGGTCTCCCCCTCTTCTTGGGGCCAAAGAACCTGAGGAAAAAAAAATCAATTTTTCCGTGATGAGGTCCGTTGCACATTAGGAGGGGTTCTGTGTGGAAACGCATGAGACAGTCCAATCTTTCATTGTTAATACAATAGATGTAGAGGGGTCTGGCGAGACTGGTCACGGGGACGTAGAACCTGTTGATGAGAGAGGCCAAAAAAAATTTTCCTGCAGATCCGGAATCCAAGAAGACCATAGTAGAGAAGGAGAAGGTAGAGGCAGATATCCGCACAGGCACAGTAAGGCGTGGAGAAGCAGAGTAGACATCAAGAACTGTGTCACCTTTGTGCGGAGTCAGCGTACGTCTTTCCAGGCGGGGAGGACGGATAGGACAATCCTTCAGGAAGTGTTCGGTACCGGCATAGTACAGGCAAAGATTCTCCATGCGGCGTCGTGTCCTCTCTTGAGGTGTCAAGCGAGACCGGTCAACTTGCATAGCCTCCGCGGCGGGAAGCACAGGAACGGATTGCAGAGGACCAGAGGAGAGAGGAGCCGGGGAGAAAAAACGCTTCGTGCGAACAAAGTCCATATCCAGGCGAAGCTCCAGACGCCATCCGGAAGAACGCATGTCAATGCGAGTGGCAAGATAAATGAGTTCATGTAGGTCAGCAGGAGTCTCTTGTGCGGCCAGAACATCTTTAATGTTGCTGGATAGGCCTTTTTTAAAGGTCGCGCAGAGAACCTCACTATTCCAGGACAACTCGTAAGCAAGAGCACGGAACTGAATGGCGTACTCGCCAACGGAAGAAACACCCTGGGCCAGGTTCAGCAGGGCAATCTCGGCTGAAGAAGCTCGGGCAGGTTCCTCAAAGACACTTCGAATTTCCGAGAAGAAGGAGTGTACAGAGGCAGTGACGGGGTCATTGCGGTCCCAGAGCGGTGCGGCCCATGACAGGGCTTTTCCAGACAGAAGGCAGAACACGAAAGCCACCTTAGACCTTTCAGTAGGAAACTGGTCCGACATCATCTCCAAGTGCTGGGAACATTGCGAAAGAAAGCCACGGCAATACTTAGAGTCCCCATCAAATTTGTCCGGCAAGGACAGGCAGAGGCTAGGAGTGGCCACTCGCTGCGGAGGAGGTGCAGGAGCTGGCGGAGGAGAAGATTGCTGGAGAAGTTGCGACTGAAGTTGGTGCGAAATGGTGGACATTTCCGACAGCTGACGGGTTAGAAGGGCGATCTGTCGGGCTTGCTGGGCGGCCACCGTGGTGAGGTCAGCGACAACTGGCAGAGGAACTTCAGCGGGATCCATGGCCGGATCTACTGTCACGATGCCGGCTGGCAGGTAGTGGATCCTCTGTGCCAGAGAGGGATGGCGAGGACCGCGCTAGTGGACCGGTTCTAAGCCACTACAGGTTTTCACCAGAGCCCGCCGCAAAGCGGGATGGTCTTGCTGCGGCGGTAGTGACCAGGTCGTATCCACTAGCAACGGCTCACCTCTCTGGCTGCTGAAGATACTGAAGATAGGCGAGGTACAAGGGAGTAGGCAGAAGCAAGGTCGGACGTAGCAGAAGGTCGAGGCAGGCAGCAAGGATCGTAGTCAGGGGCAACGGCAGGAGGTCAGGAACACGGGCTAGGAACAGACAAGGGAACGCTTTCACTAGGCACTAAGGCAACAAGATCCGGCCAGGGAGTGCAGGGGAAGTGAGGTGATATAGGGAAGTGCACAGGTGGGAGCCAATTAAGCTAATGGAAGATTGGGCCAGGCACCATCATTGGTGCACTGGCCCTTTAAATCGCAGAGACCCGGCGCGCGCGCGCCCTAGGGAGCGGGGCCGCGCGCGCCGGGACAGAACAGACGGAGAGCGAGTCAGGTAGGGGAGCCGGGGTGCGCATCGCGAGCGGGCGCTACCCGCATCGCGAATCGCATCCCGGCTGGCAGCGGAATCGCAGCGCCCCGGGTCAGAGGACGTGACCGGAGCGCTGCCGCGGGGAGAGTGAAGCGAGCGCTCCGGGGAGGAGCGGGGACCCGGAGCGCTCGGCGTAACAGCTGTCCCCTATCTCCCCTCTTGTATGTTCTCTGTATGGAACACTTACTGGTGGACATCAGACAAAACCCAGACATACGCGGGATATCTCTGCCTCCGTCCCATTACAAATGCTCAGCCTTTGCTGATGACCTCCTTTTATTCCTGACTTCTCCTCTGGTATCCCTGCCCTCCCTCCTGGCGACCCTACACACCTTTTCCAGTTTCAGCAACTACAAGCTCAACCTCTCCAAATGTGAAGCCCTGAATATTACAGTCCCCCCTCAACTCCTTACGTCCCTGCAATCGTCTTATTCCTTCAAATGACAGACTCAGTTGCTCTCATATCTAGGTATCCAAGTCCCGGCAGACCTAGCAGATACCTACCGCTTCAACTTACCACCACTCATGCAGACGCTGCGCTCGGACCTGCCCAGGTGGGAGCGCAGGGACCTCTCGTGGCTGGGTCGGATCAATGTTTTCAAAGTGAACATGCTCCCCCGGTTGCTTTGCCTCTTTTCTGGTATCCCAGTGTACTTTCCTCGCTCCTTCTTCCGAGAGGTCTCTGCGCTGCAGTCTGGATTTGTTTGGGCCCGAAGTTCTCCCTGACTGGCAAGGCAGATCTTGATCAGGCCGAAGCAGGAGGCTGGCCTAGCACTACCTGACTTCACCTCCTATTATCTGGCCACGGTACTTACCAGACTACTTGACAGCTTTCATCATAGGGCAGTGAAACAATGGGTGTCATAGGAAAATAGGGCCTCAGGGACTGACGGGAAGTCTCTGCCATGGTTACCCAGAAGCTCACTGTCAAAGAGAGTGACCCCTGATACCCCACCAACTGCAGACTCCATGGTCGCGACATTCACGTCTTACCTGCAGCGCCTACCCCTCCTTTCCTCCTCAGGCCCGCTCACCCCGCTTTTTGGCAACCCAGCTTTCCCACCAGCCCAACATGCGACGACCTTCCTCTCCCTTCACAGTATAGATGCCCCCAACCTCCGGAACCTCATGGGCCCAGATGGCCTGAAACCGCTCTCAGACCTTCTCAAAGGCTCACCCCCCTCAGCAGGCTAAATATTCCAATACTCCCAGCTGACAAATTTCTATCACACCCATTAGCTCTGCACAGGGCGCTCACACACTTTGAATGTCTCTGTACTTCCCACTACCCAGTACACAAATCTATTAGCACCACTTACACTCACTTGCTGAATGCCTCAGCTGCTGATTCTCTTCCCTTCTGCTCGGAAGAGGATTGACGTCAGGCCTTCTCATGGTGCCACCGGTCCTCAGTCTCGTGCAAGGCTCACAAAACAAATTACAAGATCATGACGAGATGGTATAGAGTTCCGTCTCTGTTGGCACGCTTCTACCCGACTGTCTCTGACATGTATTGGCATTGTGGGGAACCCGGTGGCGCCATTACTCATATATGGCTGAATTGGCCGTCCCTGGCCTCCTTCTGGACCCAAACCCTGAACATCATATCGAAATAGATATCCCACCCGGTTGATAAAACACCTAAACTGCTCTTACTATTGATCCTCCCAATCTGCCTACTGCAAACCTCGACGGGACTCTTGCATTTCCTTCTATTGGCGGCGCGAACTGTGATCCCTAGGCTATGGAGGTCGTCGACGGCCCCCACAGTTTCGTCCTGGCTTCGAGAGGTTTCCCACCTGTATCGAATGGAGGAACTTTTAGCTGACTCCCGAAACCAATTGGATAAATTCCTTAGTATCTGGAGGCCCTGGGGGGAGTTTATGACCTCGAATGAATTTAAAACCCTGCATTTAGCTGATTAGTTAGTGCCTCAATCATATGTTGGTCCTTGTCCTGTCCTGCCAGCGTTCCTGCTCTCGGTGTCCAGGGGCTCCAGGATCCGTCCACCTCGTAAGGTAAGCCATGATATTTCTGTAGACCTCCCCCTCTCCATTCCTCTTTCCTCTCTCTTCTCCTATGTTTCTTCCCCACCTGTGTCCTATATCTCTCCCACCACCTCTCCCAATTTCATTCTATGTCTTCCCTCCTTCTCTCCTAGTCTACATGCTTTCTCATCTTCGTTGTGTTTTGTGTCCCGTTGGACTTGCTCACAGTGACTAGTCTCCCAACCCCCTTGGTGTACTCCCTCACTGTACCCTCCGTACCTAATATACCCAGTTTGGATGCTCGCCTCTTAGATGGCGGTAGTACTGCACCCCACACGGAGGACTATGTTCTAGCTTAAGTTTTACTCCCAATATATGCAAGAACTTGGATTGAGAATATATCTTGCCTACTGCATCGAACCCTGGCCTCTTGAGAGTGGCGCCACGTAGTACACACTTTACCCCTGTTGAGAAACGTTATTGCATTGTAATGTTGACTTGGAATGACTTGACTGGAAAAAAAAAACATATTGAAAGTAAAAATGTGCATAGTCAGACAAAAGAGACTTAAATAAAGCATTGAATTTAGTATTAAACTAGTATGGACCCAAGGGCTTTTTATGTATCCGTTAAAGAAAAACGGCCATCCTGTTCACCTACACTAAACCCAATACACTGGGTTTTAGTGTGGGTGAACAGAAGACCCACACTAAACAGAGGACCTACCTTCAGTCCAAAGCGGTGGCCTTTGAAGGTCCTCTTTTATCTTTGCTGAATTGTGCACTGGAGGTGGGCCCGCCAGGTGAATTTGAATATTCATGGTCGCTGGTTACATGAGTGCTTGCACCTACTGTGTGCTAACATGACCAGTGAACATGAATATTCACATTCACCCTGCGGGCCTGCCTCCAGCGCACAAGTTCAGCGGAGATAGAGGTGGACCTTCAGAGGGACACCGCATCAGACTAAAGGTAGGTATCTTAGTCAGAGACCCCGCTTCGGTCTCTTATTCACCTACTATAACCCAGTGTATTGGGTTTAGTGTGTGTGAACAGGATGACCGTTTTTCTTCAAACTAGATTCAAATAGTGTCTTACCTGCTCCTCATCTTGAATCCTACACGACCTGTGTCATTTGTTGCCTTTTAATGGACTAAATAAAAAATTTGCTTTAATTGCACAAAGGAAGTGGTGAGTGCCAATTTTGCAATTTTTTCCTATGTGTTGCGACACCTACTGCTAATTCATAACAGTAATAATATTAATAATAGTAATAGTAATAATAATTCATATATAAAATATAAATAAATATATATATATATATATATATATATAGCACCAACATATTCTGCAGTGGTTATTAACATCCCTTAAACAGTGTCTGTCCCCTTAAAGGAAATCTGTCACCAGTGTCACCTGCACTAACCTAACCAGACAGATAGTGCAGGTGACACTGAGGACAACGGTACTCACCTTGCCCCATTAAGTGGCGGGGATCTCTGGTAATCTTCAGTATGTTTTTAGAATGATTGATTGGTATTAAGCATCACAACAAAATTACTATACTTATTGGGTTAAAGGAAAATGTTTGCATTCGTCCATAGAAACCAATCAGATTGCTTCTTTTATTTTCAGATACCTTTTTAAAAATTAAAGAAGAAATATGGTTGGTTGCTATGGGCAACTGCTCCACGGTTCCTCTGAATAGGTTTGAATTTATTTAATGGTTCGTAATGGGTTTAAATCTCCCCCACTGTTCTCTACAACCATACTTTTAATACAGTGTGGATTAACTGCAGTGCCGAAGTGAGAAATGTCTTTTTCTCTTGTTTTGTATAAAACACCATTGTCCATCTGGTAGTGGTTTAAATGTTGGGACTAGAGATGAGCGAACCGAAGCTGACAAACCCGAATTCATTACGAATTTCATGAAATATTCGGTTCACAACGAATGCGAATATCTCCACGATTCGATCGCGCGAATCGCTTAATTAAATTCCATTTTACAGCATTCCTGGCTAAAGGAGACCTAAAATGGTGGATCCACATGTGAGTACATGGGGCAGGGGATTATGGGAGGGCAGGAATGAAGGTAGGCGGGCTGACCCTGAATCACATGTGAGATGCAGCCTATCAGCATTCATTGACCCCTGTGTCACAGGCCCTATATAATCGGCAGCCATCTTGCCTCTCTTCATTTTATCCATGCACTCAGAGATAGAGAGGACGGGACTGCGTGTGTGTGAATAGCTTATACCACAGCAACTGCTAGTCACATCAGCATTGCGGACAGACAGGAGTGTAGTGCTTTGGTGTTCTCACTGAGAAGGATCTTATGATATATAAACCTCCTATTCACGTTATTGAGCATTGCAGCTAGGGTTGCCACCCTGCCGGTATTTTACCGGCACAGCCGGTATTTTCATCTGCATTCCGGGCTGTGCCAGTAAGTTTGGATGAAAAATACCGGCCATGCAATGGCTGGTATTTTTCATTCACTGACAGGGGCGGACTGAGCAGCATCCCCAGAAGAGCACTTCTTTCATGACAGGCAACTACATTTTGCCTGTGACCTGCAGTCTGCCGCACTACAGTTGCAGCCCCTGACACAAAGCCCACTGACTGTCGGGCCGTACAATGCCCAGGTCTGACACCACCAGCCTGTGACAGGGAGAGCTCCGTGCAATGATAGGAAGAGACTGTACAGTGCTGGGGAGGGGGCGTGCACCTCCTGTCTCCTCTCTCCCCCTCCCCCTCCTTCTCTCTGCCGTGCAGTCTTACAACCCTCCATAGGCAGAGCAGGGAGGGATAGGAGGAGAGGCCGTGTATCCTGTCTCCCTCTGCAGCGCAGGGCGGGTGAGTGTCTGTGTGTGTATGTGATTATATGTGTCTGTGTTTACATGTGTCTGTGTTTACGTGTGTCTGTGTATATGTGTGTCTGTGTATATGTGTGTCTGTGTATATGTGTGTCTGTGTGTCTGTGTATATGTGTGTCTGTGTATATGTGTGTCTGTGTATATATGTGTCTGTGTATATATGTGTCTGTGTGTGATTATATGTGTATGTGTCTGTGTATGTGTCTGTATGTGTCTGTGTATATGTGTGTCTGTGTATATGTGTGTCTGTGTGTAATTATATGTGTGTCTGTGTGTAATTATATGTGTGTCTGTGTCTGTGTTTATATGTGTCAGTGTGTGTGCGTGTGTGTGTGGGGGGGAAGCTGCCTAATATGGGGGACAACTAATCTGGGGTACAAGTATGCTGCCTTATCTGGGGGCAACTATACTAATCTGGGGAACAACTATACTGATCTGGGGGACAACTATGCTCCTAATCTGGGGGACAACTATACTGATCTGGGGGACAACTATGCTCCTAATCTGGGGGACAACTATACTGATGTGGGGGGGGGGGGGTAAACTGCCTAATATGGGGGACAACTAATCTGGGGTACAACTATGCTGCCTTATCTGGGGGCAACTATACTAATCTGGGGGACAACTATACTGATCTGGGGGACAACTATGCTCCTAATCTGGGGGACAACTATGCTCCTAATCTGGGGGACAACTATACTGATCTGGGGGACAACTATGCTCCTAATCTGGGGGACAACTATACTGATCTGGGGGACAACTATGCTCCTTATCTGGGGGACAACTATGCTGCCTAATCTGGGGGACAACTATGCTGCCTAATCTGGGGGACAACTATGCTCCTAATCTGGGGGACAACTATGCTCCTAATCTGGGGGACAACTATGCTGCCTAATTTGGGGGACAACTATGCTGCCTAATTTGGGGGACAACTATGCTGCCTAATTTGGGGGACAACTATACTGCCTAATCTGGGGGACAACTATGCTCCTAATTTGGGGGACAACTATGCTGCCTAATTTGGGGGACAACTATGCTGCCTAATCTGGGGGACAATTATGCTGCCTAATATGGGGGGACAACTATGCTCCTAACCTGGGGGACAACTATGCTGCCTGATCTGGGGGACAACTATGCTGCCTGATCTGGGGGACCTCTATGCTGCCTAATCTGGGGGACAACTATGCTGCCTAATATGGGGGACAACTATGCTGCCTAATCTGGGGGACAACTATGCTGCCTGATCTGGGGGACAACTATGCTGCCTGATCTTGGGGACAACTATGCTGCCTGATCTGGGGGACAACTATGCTGCCTAATCTGGGGAAAAACTACCCGGCCCTCCACAATATTTTTAGTTTCTCATGTGGCCCCATGGGATAAATAATTGCCCAGCCCATTCCTCCTCAACCCCGGACATTCCTTAACCTGGAGCCGCCCGGGGAAAGGAGAAAGTGAAGACAAGAGACTGGTGAGACCTCTCTGCAAAATTGTGTATTTAATGCAGTGTTTCCCAACCACAGTGCCTCCAGCTGTTGCAAAACTATTACTCCCAGCATGCCCAGACAGCCTTTGGCTGTCCGGGCATGCTGGGAGTTGTAGTTTTGCAATAGCTGGAGGCACCCTGGTTGGGAAACACTGATTTAATGTTTTAATGTGTGAAACTATCTGCTGCGCTCTTTATCTAATCCTGTCATGTGTGATACTGTCTGCTGAGCCTGTATATCCAAATCTGTCATGTGGGATATGAGCCTGTGTATCTAATCCTGTCATGTGCGATACTGCCTGATGAGCCTGTGTATCTAATCCTGTCATGTGCGATACTGTCTGCTGAGCCTGTGTATCTAATCCTGTCATGTGTGATACTGTCTGCTGAGCCTGTGTATCTAATCCTGTCATGTGTGATACTGTCTGCTGAGCCTGTATATCCACATCTGTTATGTGGGATACTATCTGCTGAGCCTGTGCATCTAAATCTGTCATGTGTGATACTGTCTGATTAGCCTGTTTATCTGACGTTGCGCAGGGGGACGTCACTCGTCATCAGAGAGAGCCAGCGTTGCTGTCGCGCACCACCACTACCGCCACCGCTGGCATAAATAGGGTTTTGGTAGGTATTCTCTAAATGTAAATTTTTTGTGCGATATAGGAAAATTCCCCCCGCATATATATTGTATCCCTCCAATCCCCTATGCCATTTCTTAAACCACCCTCCCATCCCCCGTGCCATTTCTTAAACCCCTGATCCCTCAGCCCCTGTGCAATCGGGCCCCTCCCCTTTTGTAGATCCACCCCCACATAGCCACACCCATGACCGGTATTTTTCTGAGGGAAAGGTGGCAACCCTAATTGCAGCAGAGAGGGGCAGATAGCTTTTCACTGCCTCATACAGATCAACAAGCTGCCTGAACTTTATGAACCATCTTATCAACTCATTTTTCAGCGCAATTCAGTGCTTTTTTTTTGCTCCACAAATCATCTGCTGCTCAGAATTGTGTGTAGACTGTATAAAAATCAGTGCACACCATTCCTAACACTCTGTGACAGAGTGCAATTTAGGGTTTAATCCCTGTTTACCGCATAAGTTTTTTTAGCGGAATGTAATGCATTTGCCTGCCCACATACGTGCCTAACACATGCCTACATCAAAGCAGTCTACTATTTTGTATCTGTAACAAGTCTAGATACAGGGAAAGTCCAAACAATAGTACTCACCGGCTGGTGTTTTTCAAAAATATAGATTTTTAAGACTCATTGTAGCGCATTTTTCTGGCCTCATCAGTGCATACCGCATACGTACATCCAAGTAGTGTACCATTTTGTACCTGTTAATCTGTCAAGGGCCTACATACTGTGAAAGTCCAAACAATAGTACTCAACGGCTGATATTTCACAAAATACAGATTTTTTTCTGCGTATTGATGCGCATATTTCTGCCCTCATCAGTGCATACCGCATACGTACATCGAAGTAGTGTACCATTTTGTACCTGTTAATGTGTCAAAGTGAAAGTCCCAAAAATAGTACTCACCGGCTGGTGTTTTACAAAAATACAGAATTTTTTTCAGCAAATTTTTGTGCATATTTCTGCCCTCATCAGTGCATGCCGCATACGTACATCCAAGTAGTGTACCATTTTTGTCACGTGGTGCCAGGCCCAATAAGTCTCAAGCACACCCTCCACTATATAAACCCACTTCCCCTTCCTGTCCTTGCCAGATCTTGTTGCCTAGTGCCCTGAGAAAGTGTTTCTGTGTGTTCCATTGCCAGTGTACCCAGACCCTTGCCGTTGCCCCTGACCACGAACCGTTGCTGCCTGCCCAGACCTTCTGCTGCGTCCGACCTTGCTCTTGCCTTGTCCTTGTGTACCGCGCCTGTCTCAGCTGTCAGTGAGGTTGAGTTGCTATCGGGTGGAACGACCTGGGGGTTACCTGCGGCTGCAAGTCCATCCCGCTTTGCGGCGGGCTCTGGTGAAAACCAGTAACCCCTTAGATTCCGTTCCCCTGGTACGACCCAAGAGTAGTGTAGCGTATTGCAATACCCTCATATACGCACTAAGTATGTCAGGCAGAGAAGTGCCAGGACGTGCACAGAGGAGTGGCAGAGGCCTAAATACTTCAAGCAGAGTTGGCAGCAGACTAGGGGCGAGTGGCAGCAGGAGTCGCAGCAAGAGGCCTTAGCTCCCGTTATCAGCCAGCGGTCGTGTCTCGACCAGCAACCCATCTGCCGTCGTCGATAGGTTAACAAGCTCATCCACTTCATCACAAGTGACATCTGACACCCCCAGTCAACAGTCGGTGGTTTCCTCAGACATCACCCTTAGTTGGCATGGCCCGGGAGCAGTCCCTGTCCTCCCATTGCCTTTGTCCTATGCTGTTCCCTCTCCTAGAGAAGTATCTTATGCTGTGGGTTCAGCTCCAATATTCACTGAGGACGATCTAATAGAGGACAGTCAGCAGCTACTGCCCAGCCAAGAAGGGGAGGAGACATGCGCCGCTTCCTCTGCTAGGCGGCCAAGTAGTGATGAGGAGAGTGACGTGGAAGGCGGTGTTGCAAGGGTTCAGGGTCCTGAAGTAGACACTGTTGGGGAACCTGAGGAGAACATCAGTGACGTGCACACACCTGTTGATGATGATGAAGCCGATCGCAATTGGGAGCCGGGTGCAGAAGGGGCTTCATCATCATCAGGAGAAGAGAGTTGCAGGTTGCCCTTGAGGCACCAGCTGTGGCAGCAAGGCAGTAGCACGGTTGGCAGTCAGCATGGTGGCAGGAGTGGAAATTCTGGAAACAAATGTTCCCGGGGGAGACCACCTGCTTTGCGGCAGTCTACCGGGTGGTAGTGGAACAGGGGTTCCTGGAGACGGCGCCAGTAGCAGTCAATTAGTGCGGACTGCGGGTGGGAAAATCAGCTACTCGGCGGTGTGGCAGTTTTTCATCAGGCATCCAGAAAAGGTTCACGTAGCCACATGCAAGATATGTCGGCAGAAGGTGAAGCGCGGCCAGGGTCCCAATGTCTGCACCACGGCCCTTCGTCAACACATTTTTGCCACCATAAAGCGGCCTGGGAGAACCGTGGCTCCGATGTAGTGGTCCAGCCTGCTGCATCACCCAGTGGCCATCCGCGCCCTCCTTCATCCAGCCAAGGCTCCACCACCTCAGCCAAAGGGAGCTGTGTGTCAAACCCTCCTTCTGTCGCTCCAGATGCTCCTGCTTCTCCCTATTTTAGTCAGCCATTCCGCCAACAATCCATCGGCGAAGCTATGTCCAAGAGACAACAGTATGCGCCCACTCATCCAAGGGCGCAGAAGTTGAATGTGCTCCTGTCCAAGTTGCTGGTGTTGCAGTCCCTCCCTTTTCAAGTGGTGGACTCTCCACCTTTCAGAGAATAGATGGCTTATGCCGAGCCGAGGTGGAGAGTCCCAAGCCATCATTTCTTTGCGAATAAGGCAGTACCAGCCCTGCATAACTTTGCACAAGAGAAGGTGAGCCAGTCCTTGAGCCTGTCTGTGTGTTCGAAAGTGCATGGCAGCACCGACGTGTGGAGCTGTAACTACGGGCAGGGGCAATATTTGTCTTTTATAGCCCACTGGGTGGATGTGATTCCTGCACAGCGACAACAGCAACTTGGACAGGTCACACCGCTTCCTCCTCCACGCTCTCGCTCTCAGGCAGTTGGTCCTGTGACAGTGTGCGACGCCGCCTCCTCATCCTCCACTGTGTCCTCGGCCTCCACTGCACATCCAAATCTCGGTGGCCCTTCATCGTACTATGTGTGTAGGGCACGGCGGTGTCAAGCTGTTCTTCACATGGTTTGCCTTGGCGAACAGAGTCACACAGGGGAGGAACTGCTAAAATTAATTCATCAAGAAATCCGAGTATGGTGACCAACAACGGGAAGAACATTGTGTCCGCTCTGTGACAAGGAAGTGTGAAACATGCACCCTGCATGGCACATGTGTCGAATCTGGTTGTCAAGCACTTCCTGAAGTCTTCACCGCTTTTGCAAAACATCCTGAAAATGGCAAGGAAACTGCATGCACTTCAGCCACTCGTACACCGCCAAGCACACCTTCCTTGAGCTGCAGCGTCAGAACGGTATCCCACAACATAGTCTTATTTGTGACGTTGCCACACGTTGGAATTCCCCCCTCCATATGTTGGACAGACTATACGAAAAAAGAAAAGCCATCACCGATTTCTTGATGATCCAAGCAGATAGGAGTACTCCCCTGTGTAACTTCAATGTGAACCAGTTGCAGCTCATACCTGACAACTGCCATTTGTTGAGGCCCTTTGAGGAAGCCACATTATTTGTAAGTCGCCTGGATTACGCCATGAACTACTTAATTCCACTCCTACATTTCCTACAACAAATTATTGAAACGATGGCTGGTCACGGCAATGGAGACGTTGCGCCCACATCTCAAGGCTACATGAGACGTGTGGGGGCTGAACTGGAGGAGGAGGATGAGGGGTAGAGTGGAGCACAGTTTAGGTTGAATGAGATGGCCGATGTTTCTAGTCATCGGACAGGAGAGGAGGAGCAGGAGCAGGAGCAGCCAGAGGAACTAGAGGGTTATGATGAAGGCGAGACAGAGGACGCAGACACACCGTGGCAGTATGTAGTGGAGATGGAGGCAGGGAGTCCCTCCGAGTCACTGGCAAGCAATGGCATGATGCATGCTCAGTTGCTTGCGTAGTGACCCCCGAATTGTCAAAATTCGTCAGCGGGATGACTTCTGGCTCTCCACCTTATTGGACCCTCGCTACCGTCCCAGAATTGGGGCCTTTTTTACACCCACTGAGAGGGAGGACAAACTGACCTACTACAGAGAAATCCTACGTAGTCAGTTGGCTGATGCCTATCGGCGACATGGTCCATCCACTCGCCGGTCTGACTCGCAGGCAGGCCTGCTGCGCTCACCTTCCACTGCCATGGCTGCCGGGGATGGGAGGGGTGGCAGGAGCAGTATCGGCTCCATCAGCAGCAGCCTGAGTCTACAGTCGCTGATGAGTAGCTTTCTTCACCCGCATAGTGAAGCAACTCATCAGCAGCAGGTAGACATGGAGCAGGACCTGAACCAGCAGGTGGTGGCATACCTTGTCATGGTCATGCCAACAAACATTGAAGATCTGCTGGATTTCTGCGCAGCCAAACTTGATTAATGGCCGCAACTAGCAGAGTTTGCCCTAGAAAAGCTGTCCTGCCCGGCCAGTAGTGTGCCATTAGAGCGGGTGTTTAGTGCTGCCGGGGCTATAGTCACCCCAAGGCGAACTGGTCTGTCCCCGAAAAATGTGGAGAGACTGACCTTTGTCAAGATGAATCAGGGATGGATCAGCCAGGATTTCCAGCCACCAATGCCAGATGCCTCAGAGTAGATTGACCATGCTGCTACACCAACACTTCCCAATTATGGTTATAAAACCCTCTTGGGTTATCAATAAGGGTTATGAAATCCTCTTTGGTACTGCGAATGCTTGCTCCTGACTCATCCTGTGTCTTTCAGGAACTACTTGCCTCCCTGATGCCTCGGGCCTTAAATTTTTGGATGTTTAGCAGTAGCTAAATACCTGCTTAATGCACATTTCAACATTGGTCTTTAAATGTAAGGGGTTATGAAACCCTCTTGGGTACTGCAAATGCCTGCTCCTGACTCATCCTGTGTCTTTCAGGAACTACTTGCCTCACTGATGCTTCTGGCCTTGGGCCTTTAATTTTTGGATGCTTAGCAGTAGCTAAATACATGCTTAATGCAAATTTCAACATTGATCTTTATTGAAGGGGTCATGAAACCCTCTTGGGTACTGTGAATGCTTGCTCCTGACTCATCCTGTGTCTTTCAGGAACTACTTCTTACTTCTACTTCTGCTTCTTTATTTCAGAAAACATTACTTTAGAGAAGAATGTCTTTTTGTGGTCCACCGTCCTGCATTATAGAGTCTTCTGGACTCTTGGATATGCGCTTGTTCTTAAACAAAGGTACAAAAAAAAACAATGGCCAGTCAGGGCAATGGAGACGTTGCGCCTACATCTCATGTCCACATGAGCCCTGTGGGGGCTTGTTAGATTAGGTCCTTTGTACCCACATGCCAGGGTCCTGGACACTAAAAGTTTGATTTAAATTTTAAATAATAAAATTGGACATTTTAATGGTCTCCTTGCTGCAGCCAACTCCAGGCTGCGTCATTCAGGTAATATATAGGTAGCACCCGCTGTCCTAAATCTTCTTTAGAAATTTCAGAAATTGTTGTGTTTTTTTCCTAGGGATTGTGTAGCCCTGGTGTGTACTCATGCATCAGCCAACTCCAGGCTGTGTCATTCAGGCAATATATAGGTAGCACCTGCTGTCCTAAATCTTCTTCAAAAATGTCAAAAAAGGTTGTTTTTTCTTAGGGATTGTGAAGCCCTGGTGTGTACTCATGCTGCTTCCTGCTACACTCTGTCAGCCCGTTGGTCCTGTGACAGTGTGCAACTCTGCCTCCACATCCTCCACTGTGTCCTAAGCCTCCACTGCCTGGACAAGTCTCAGTGGCCCTTCAGCATATCATGTGTGCAGGGCACGGCGGTGTCATGCTGTTCTTCACATGGTTTGCCTTGGCGAAAAGTCTTGGAAACAATGGCCGGTCAGGGCAATGGAGATGTTGCACCTACATCTCACGTCCACATGAGCCCTGTGGGGTCTTGATAAATTTGGTCCTTTGTACCCATAGGCTGGGTTCCGGGACACTCAAACTCCAGGCTGTGTCATTCAGGAAATTAATGGTTTACTGATGGTGCTGCTGGGCTTGTGTCTGGGAATTTCAAATTTTCTCATAGGTAGCACCCGCTATCCAAAATCTTGTTCAGAAATTTATAAAATTGTTGTGTTATTTGGGAGGGGAGGATTGTGAAGCCCTGGTGTGTACTCGTGCATCAGCCAACTTCAGGCGGTGTCATTCAGGCAATATATGGTTTACTGATGCTGCTGCTGGGCCTGGGTCTGGGAATTTAAAATTTTCTCATAGGTAGCACCCGCTATCCAAAATCTTGTTCAGAAATTTATAAAATTGTTGTGTTGTTTGGGGGGGGGGGGGGGATTGTGAAGCCCTGGTGTGTACTCGTGCATCAGCCAACTCCAGGCGGTGTCATTCAGGCAATATATGGTTTACTGATGCCGCTGCTGGGCCTGGGTCATTTAATCTACTGGAAGACAGTGAGACTGTATTTAAAAATAGGAAAAAAGTAAAGTAAAATTAACCCTCAAATGAATATATTTAAATAAACCCTTTAAATATGCTTTAAAGAGGACATGTGGCAGTAACTTAATAGCTTCGGGGGGGGGGGGGCTGATCACATATTTGTACACAGCATGAGAATCGAACGCCTACCCCCTTTTATTGTGAAGGACTCAGAGGGGGCATTATTACAGTTTGAGGGCTCTTGATGGGGAGATTTTGTAGAGGTGGGGAGGGTACTGGACAAATGTAGGGTCTAAGATTTGTCCTGCAGATGTTAAAGTGATGCATTTTGGCTATAAACATGGCAATCTGAACTGAATGGGGAAGGAAAAAAAGAGGACGACTGAAATGAGAGAAGAGGTCACTTAATTTAACCATATGTATATTGTATATTATAGTAGATAACACGACAGTGGACAGTGCACTGTTACAAATGGATCTTGATAGGCGGGGCTTTGCGAACCCCAAGCCACGCCTATCCGACTGTGCCAGACCACTAGATAAATGTATTTTATAAGTTATAAAAGAAGGAGGAAAACCCATAAAGATATGGTGGCACTCATGTTATGGACATCTCTAACAATATTGTAGTAGTCTGGAGGGCTAAAATCTCATGACAGTTGAACTTTAACTCAGATAAATGTAAGGTAATGCACATGGGGAGGAAAAATTCAGGCTGGGATTATGTATTAAATGGGTAAACACTGGAGACGACTGACATGGAAAAGGACTTGGTAAATTTAATTGTAACAACCAGTGGCAGGCAGCTGTTACCAAGGCAAATAAAATCATTGGGTGAATCAGAAGGGGCATAGATGCACACATGGAATAATGTGTACAGATTGGGTACCAGTGTACAAGAGACGTAGAGTGGAGCTGGAGTAGGTTCTGAGATGGGCAAACCAGAGTAATAAATGGAAAGGGATTAAAATTAGGATCATTTAGTTTAGATAAAGATGGCTAAAGGCAGACCTTATAACTATGTATAAATATATTAGGGGGCAGTACAGAGATCTCTTCAATGATCTATTTATATCCAGGGATGTATATATAACAAGGGGCATCCTTTCTGTCTAGAGGAAAGAAGGTTTCTACACCAGCACAGACGGGGGTTCTTTACTGTAAGAGCAGTGAGACTATGGAATCCTCTGTCAGAGAATGTGGTCATGGTGATCTCAATAAAAGCATTTAAAAGAGGCCTGGACACATGCATAACTAGCACAAAGAAAAAAAGAGTCTTCTTGTGTGGCAGAAGGGTCTGCACCTGAACCATTTTTTAACCTCTTAAGGACACAGACCATTTTGGCCTTGGGGACACAGACAACTTTCATTTTTTTCAATTTCCTTTTTTGCGTTATATTTTTCCATCCACATACCCATAAGAGGGCTTGTTTTTTGTGCGACAAATTGTACTTTCCATTTTACCATAAATATGCATTGGCATTGCACTGATCAATAATATCTATGATTCACTTGTATAGCCTGACAGAATGCAGACCATACCAGTGAAGCGCTGCTTCTGCGCTCGCTTCATAGATTGGACACGCTGCAGGGCAAGGTAAATGTATACTCTGGTGTGCTCAGTACCAGATGGCCAACATTTATGCCCTGTGTCCCCCAGGTTTTTTATTTTTGCACTTTCATTTTTTCCTCCTCTTCCTCTAAAAGTCATAACGCTTTTAATTTTCCACCTACAGACCCAGGGTTTGTTTTTAGCGCCACCAATTTTACTTTGGAATTACCCCATTTTACCACAAAATCTACGGCGAAACCAAAAAGAATTATATGTAGGGCAAAATGGAAAAATAAAAGGGCTATTTTGTACATTTTGGGGGCTTCCGCTATTACGTAGTGCACTATTCAGTAAAAGTAACGCAAAATATTTTTTCTGTAGGTCCATACACAATGATACCCAAATTATATAGAAGAAGGAAACAGAAACGCCGGCACTCGTTTAAAACTTCAGATTTATTGCAGCCGTAAAAACATCAGGAACAAGGTGAAGACAGTCAACATGCACGGCTGACGCATTACGAGTCTATGATCCTTTGACGAAGGTTACGTTAAAGGGTCATAGACTCGTAACGTGTCAACCGTGCATGTTGGCCGTCTTCCCCTTGTTCCTGATGTTTTTACGGCTGCAATAAATCTGTAGTTTTAAAAGAGTGTCAGCATTTCGGTTTCCTTCTTCTGTTTGCTGTGAGTTGGACGGTGTACCCTGCCTGCAGTGAGCTGATACCTGTCTCCAAATTATATAGGTTTTATATTGTTTTACTACTTTAAAAATATATATAACTTTTTGTAAGAAAATTTGTATGTTTAAAATTGTCCTCTTCTGGCCTCTATAACTTTACGTTTATTTTTCCACATACAGGGATCATTTTTTGTGCTGTGATTTTCAGTTTTTATCAGTACCATGTTTGCTTTGATTGGATTATTTGATCACTTTTTATACATTTTGTTATGGTATACAAAGTGACCAGAAATATGCAATCCTGGTATTTGGTATTTTTTCACGTCTATATACCATTGACCGTGCGGTTTAATAAACCTTACATTTTTAGAGTTTGGACATTTACGTATGTGGTGGTACAACATATCTTTATTTTTGTTTACACATTTTTTTAAAGGTGAAAGGGTGGTGATTCAAACTTTTATAAGAGAAGGGGTTAAATCACTTTGAATTAATATTTTTTTTTATTTTTTACACACGGTGGTCCCAATCAGCCCCGCTTAGCAGCCAGGAGGTGTGTTTTTTTTTTACATTTTAGATGCAGCAATCAACTTTGAGCATGGCATCTAGGGAGTTAATGCCGGGTATCACTGCATACTGAATTAAAAAGAAAGCAGGCAGCACATAAGGACATAGCTTCTGCCAAATCAGTTCACAGATCTTTTTAACCAAGAACAATTAAGAAGTGAAATGAAGCGATGATAATGCGTCACCAGTTTCCAAAAGAAATGGAACAAGAATTGAAAGCATAATTTAAAATGAATTAAAAAGAAAATGAAACACAAAAACTATATCATATAATACATTTTCAAGTTATTTATATAAAATTAGGAGAAAAACACGTTTAACGATTGTAACAGACCTGTTACATTATACGTTTGCCAGCTCTTTAATTACAGCCCTTTACTTCTAAGAAATGGATTAAATGTTAAAAACTTTTCAAGGAAAAATATAATTAAAAGAAACATGAAAGCATTTTTATGCACCAAAATTGGCAGTACTTTATGGTATACTTTTGACATTCCTTGAATATATGTTACAGTTAAAACAGTTTTTTTTTAGCTGAAACTGGTTTTCACTAGTAAAAACCACTCTTGACTGAATGTTTTTGGGAAAATTAGAATTTACTGCTTTTCTTTAGTGAAAACCAGTTTTGTCTAAATGCATTTGTGAAAACTAGGATGTACTGCTTTTCCCTAGTTAAAACCAGGTTTTTACTGAACATCTTTGTTCAAATGCTTCTTAGGCTAGGATTCCACTAGTTTTTTTTGTTTGTTTGTTTTTTGGGGGAAAAAACGCCAATTCTGCGTCATGGCGTTTTTTTGGCCAAATAACGCTGCGGCCAGATGTTAGCTGTAAATAAATGAGAAATCGCTAAATTCTTATTCCACGTGGCATTTTTCACTTTGGCATTTTTTTTTTTTTTTTATTATTTGGCGTTTTTTCACTCTTTTCTTGCATTTTTTTAATTGTTGGTAATGGCAGCATGTTGAGCCACTGGCGTTTTTTTTAGTCAAAATCGTGGCGTTTTTCTCTCATAGAAGTCTATGGGAGTGAAAAAACAATATGAAAAACAATATGTGGGTTTTAATTTCTGCATTTTTGCAGGCGGTTTTTATTTTTTTTTGGACTTTTGCGATCCAAAAAAGTGATGGAGATACCTTTTTTAATAAAATTTCGTAGGGTACCATTAAAAAAAAAAAAGATACAGTAGTGAAAGAAAAAATTGTATCTAACGAAATGTATCTTTTTTATTACAAGTTTTTTATTAATTTTTAAACAGGGATCAATTTATGTGGGCGGGTGGGGACCTAAAAATGTAGCCGACAATAATAAAACTTTAGTGTGTATGTTTTTCACTTTATTTTCTTAATTTTTTACATTTTTTGGGTAGTACTACTTCTCCCAGCATAGAACACACTGTTCCATGCTGGGAGTAGTAGTACCTGTACTAATTGACAGATCGCCCGGGGGTTCGTTGCGATCCTCCTGTATAATGTATAGATGCGGCGGCTGCTCTTCCATAATCCCCTGCACTGACGTGTATATACACATATTCATATTTCCTGCAGAGAGCTGTGATTGGCCAGATGGTTCCAGTCAATCACAGCTCTAGGAATATGTGTATATATACGGCAGTGCAGGGCACCATAGGAGAGCGGCTGCTGCATCTATACATTATACAGGAGGATCACAGCGGGTGTCAGTAGCGATACCCGCTGTGATCTTTCCATAACAGCAGGTATTACTCCTCCCAACATGGAGCACACTCTGCTCAATGCTGGGAGCTGTAGTACCTGCATTAATAGACAGATCGCAGCGAGTGTCAGAAGTTACACTTGCTGCAATCTGTCTATTAATGCAGATACTACAGCTCCCAGCAAGGAGCAGAGTGTGCTCCATGTTGGGAGTAGTGGTGCTTGCAGTTAAGGACACATCACAGTGGATGTCACTACTGACACCCGCTGTGATCGTCCTGTCTATAGCAGAGATGGAGCGACTGTATACAGCGCTCGCATCTCTGCTCTGTACTCGGCCACTCACTCATTGATATTTTCCTCAGAGCTGTGATTGGCTGCAACCATCCGGCCAATCACCACTCTGGGTGGGAAGTATGAATGAGTGATGTTCTATTCACATTACTGGCCGGAGTACAGAGCAGAGATGTAAGCGATGTATAGAGCCGCATCTCTGCTATATAATGGACGATCGCATTGGGTGTCAGGACTGAGACCCGGGGCGATATGTCTATTACTAACGGTACTACTACTCCCAGCATGGAACAGTCTGTTCCATGCTGGGAGTAGTAGTACTACCTAACAAATGTAAAAAATAGAGCAAAAAAAGTGAAACACACACACACTTTATTAAAAAATAATAAAAATGTTGTTATAAAATATATACATTTTGTTTAACCCCTTAAGGACGCAGCCCTTTTTCACCTTAAGGACTGAGCCCTTTTTCGCAATTCTGACCACCGTCACTTTACAAATTAATAACGCGAAAATGCTTTTATCGAATATTCTGATTCTGAGATTGTTTTTTCGTGACATATTCTACTTTATTTTGGTGGTAAATTTTCGGCGTTAATTGCATCCTTTTTTGGTGAAAAATCCCAAAATTTCATGCAAATTTTGAAAATTTGGCATTTTTCTAACTTTGAAGCTCTCTAATTGTAAGGAAAATGGATATTCCAAATAAATTTTATTTTTCTTCACAAACACAATATGTCCACTTTATGTTGGCATCATAAAATGGACATACTTTTGCTTTTTGAAAAAATTAGAGGGCTTCAAAGTAGAGCAGCAATTTTCAAAAATGTCATGATAATTGCTAAATCTGAAGGGACAGATGTTACAGAACTACAACTCCCAGCATGCCTGGGCAGTCGAGGAATGCTGAGAGTTGTAGTTTGGCAACATCTGGAGGGCTACTGTTTGGGCACCACTGTAACAGTGGTCTCCAAACTGTGACCCTCCAGATGTTGCAAAACTACAACTCCCAGCATGCCCAGACAGCCTTTGGCTCTCTGGGCATGCTGGGAGTTGCAGTTTGAACCCCCTAGTGGTTGCCACAGTAAAGATCGATTTACTTTCACTTTCAATCCCCCCCCCCCCCCCACTGTCGATTCCCTACCTGATCAGGATCCTGCAGGCTCCAGCGAAGATCCCAGGTCCCCAGGTATCTTCTCCTGCAGGTACGGCCTCCATCTTCTTCCCAGAGCCCCTCAACATCCTGCGCTGCCATTGGTCAGAACTCCGTTCTGAGTAATGGCAGGGGATAGGAGTAGATCGCAGCTTTGCGATCTCACTCCAATCCTTTAGGCTGATCGGGGGTGTTGCTGACAACTCCGATCAGCCCTATTTTCAGGGTGATCGGGTCACCAGAGACCCGATCAGCCCGGAATTGGAGAAAATCGCATGTCTGAATTGACATGCGATTTTCTCCGATCGCCGACATGGGGGGGGGGTCTCAGGACCCTCCTGGGCGATGTGCCAGGGTGCCTGCTGAATGATTTCAGGAGGCATCCGGCTCCGGTCCCCAACCGGCTAGCGGGGCGTCCTGAAGAGGTTAATACATTTTTTTCCATCACTGCTGCATCCTTTTTTTTTTTATTTTTTTTTTTTTTTTGGTACCCAACAAATTTTGGGACCCAAAAAAAAAAAAACGCCAAAAGGTGCCAAAAATGCAATTTCCACACAAATGAAACGCCAGAAAAAACGCCAGAAGCAGGACATTGCACTGGCATTTTTTCAGGCGTTTTTTTAATCCAAAAAAACGCAGCACAAAAAACCAAGTAGAAACTTAGCCTTATACAAAAAAACATATGTTATTGTTGTATCCTCAACAATAGCTACATCATAGAAATGGTTTTAATTCCCAATTAACAATTGCTTTCAATTGCTTTTAACTGATTTGTTTCACTCAAAAAGGTTTCCCTAGTTAGAACTAGTTTCCACAAAGGCGCTCAGTAAAAACTGGTTTCAACTAGGGAAAATCAGTAAATTCTAGTTTTCACAAAGGCTTTCAATAAAAACTGGTTTACCCTAGGTAACAGCAGTAAATTCTTGTTTTGACAAAGGCGTTTACTGAGAACTGGTTTTCAATTAGGAAAAACTGTTTTAACTGAAAACCAGTTTTGACTGTAACATATACACATTTAGTTTAAAAGGGTACTCCACTGCCCCAGTGTTTGGAACATTTTGTTCCAAATGCTGGGTGAGAGATGCAGGAATTGTGATGATATGTCCATGCCCCTTGTGACATCAAGTCACACCACACCCCTCAGTGCAAGTCTATGGGAGAGGGTGTGGCAGTGTGAGTGTGTGGCCATAGACTTGCAATGAGGGGGTGTGGCATGATATTATGAGAGGCATGGCCGTGACATCATGAAGCCTGCACCCAGTGTTATGGACATTGAAATTATGTGTTTTTACATCAATCATTTAGTATATTTCTCTGCCCCCACTGTCTAAAGCTTAGTCACACACAGCCACAGTAGGCGGGGCTAAAGAACCTGTTTTTCCAGGTTATTTGACGAGAGCAGGCAGACATTAGGCAAAAGGGGTGGGACATTAGGGGGGTTTCACAGGAAACCATATGGCCCTCTCTCTTTCTTTTTGGATCTTCCTTGAAGAGAGGAGCCTCTCCTGCTCCTTAAGCCTGGGATGGATAAGTATATTGATTGTATCATTTTTACACTAAATATTCATATATCACTCAGGTAGATACATGTTAGTTTGCTAAACATAGAGTATGTACTATTGTATTAATGCTTGTATGTATGTCTTATTTGGTTTAGCTAATTAATGTTTTATTAAATGTTATCAACTTTGCTGGTTACGGAGTGATTGTTAATTTGGTGGGTATACGCTGCTGGTACAAGACATTTCTGCCAAAATACCTTGTACAATTATTTCATTGTTGTACAAAACTTAATCAGTGTTTCTGGGTGCTTTTTACAAACATATTTAGGACCTATAGTTTTAGGCTGAACTTCCTGCTTCTGTTTTCATATAGTTGGTGGCCATTTTGACTCTAACAAAGAAAGCACATGGTCGGGGGAGAGGAATGTTTGTTTAACTCTAATTCTAAAATCACAATTGGTGAAGTATGCAGGATTTTCCACAATAAGTGGAGCTGCAGACAGGATTAACACCCTAGAACCGCAACAAATGGCATAGTCGGGCAGGATTTTGCCGGAAATTGAGTATTGGCAGTTAATAACCATATTGACAATAATAGTTTAATTACTTTTCTAATTTGGTGTATCTTTTTGATAAAATTAGTATATGTTCCCAGTGTAATTGAGTGAGTCTACAAGAGATTTATTCTTAAACTGTGACCTAAGGATTATTGCCTTAGACTGGAGGAAGCTCTTACAGATTTTGTTGTATGATACAATAGGTTAATCTGATTAGATATGGTTATCATCTGTAGCACTTTACTAGTTATACAGGATCCTCATAGACTGTTGTTTTGTGTTCCTTATTTAAGGGTAACTTGTATTGCATTAGTGATTTGTCACTGGTAATCAATAGCATTGCTTTTGTAGGTAATGGTTGGTTGTATTGCATACATGATAGTTAATAGACACAGACTGTAAAGCATATTGAAAGTCTCCTGTTGCACATGTGTTACTAGATTGTGATTGTACCCATAGTTGTGTGAGCTGTAAATCTACACTATATTTTCCGTGTTTCACTAGTGTGAGAGGGCATACACGCTTGTGCGAGATACCCCAGTGTAGCCTGTTTGTGTATGTGTTAGTGGTACAATATATATTATTAAGGCTTACTGCAAACACGTGTTATTGTCCTGCCATCTGATATTGTGCTTGAAATTCTGTTGTTCAGAATGATTTTCTTTAGGATAAAGTTTTGTGCATTGATGGAGGATAGAAGGCCCAAATTTGGGGCTGTACCACATTGGGCTACCACTATGGGAAAATGGAGTGTTATAGCAGAAGAGCTTGCACGCTATGGTGCACCGGTTTACCCAGAGATGGGGGATGAGATAGAAGGTATGGCTCTGAATCTTGATTTAGGGGTTTATCCCAAAAATGAGAGCCGAGCTGTGGCTGAAGTTGGTTGGATGCTTTTACATGCCCTAAAATGTGAGGTACCGAGAAATGAGGAACTTGAGAAAGAGTTGCAGACAAAAACACAGATTATTCGTGGTGAAGATAGGCAGATTCGCATGTTGGAATCAAAATTACTGGAATGGGAAAACCAATGTATAGATACTGATGGAAAACTGACTCAGTCTTATGCTGAGATCCAGGAGTTGAGGAATGAGATTGCTAAAAGCGAGTTCCCCAAAATGGTGTCTGGTCTGGCCTCTTCCCATAATTCAAAGCCACATTCCACAGCAGATTTACCCTCTGAAAAGGTCTGTGTGAGAGAATGAGATTGTAGAAGTTCCCAGTGTTGGTTCTCAATTGTGTAAGAAACAGAAATCGAATAGCAACAAGGTGAAGTACAAAGCAAAGTGGAGCAAATTAAAAGTTGTTAGAAGTTTGTCTCTGGCAGTCAAACGGTTTAGATCATCTATGAAAAATGAGACCCAGATAGTAAATACGGCTAAAAGGGTAGTCTTGTTTTGCATGTGGTGTTTCAGGCCATATCGCTAGATATTGTAAGGCACATGGTAACAAAACTAAACACTGTTCAGCTAAATGTACTACATGTGGTCATAGTGGCCATATCTCCACAAGTTGTTATTCTAATGGAAACATGATGCAGAGGGAACCAGGTAAATCCAGAAATATACATTCTTCCCCTAAGCAACGCTTTCCAGAGAAACCGCTCAGTTTCCCCAATAAACCTAACTTGTCTATTCCCATGAAAGATGACATTACAAAATACATCTTTCTACAACAGGTTCAAGGTAAGCTTAGGGAGTTATGTGCACAAGTAGCCATACTCTTACAGGCAGAAACTTCCATGCCCCCTGTTGATCAGGCAAAAATCACCCAAGCTATTCCATTAAAGATCGATACTTGGGTATCTGCACAGTTAGCAAACGGAGGAAGGGAGACTAACGACTAAAAAATTGCCACCTTCCTTTTGCATGTAAATAAAGTTTCTCTTGTTTTGTCTTTCAGGGAAAAAAATTGAGGCACATAAGATACTGACGGCTTGCAGCTAAACTCTCTTTTCTGGCCACTAGGGCCATGCCATAGGCTGACATGTAAAAATTACAATTCATTTGTTAGTTTAGGGTTGACATTTACAGGAGCCTCCCCAAATTTGTGGGGAAAACAAATTAGTAAAAAACTAACCATTTTGATTTTTTTCAAGAGGTGGGGAGGTTTAGCAAAAGCTATTCCTTGCACTAGAATGCAACATGCCTAGAGGGACTGAGATAACACTCACACTCATAAATTAGTTAGCAATGGTTGGAATAATGCTGGGAAAGTGAGTATGGATATGCAGAGTGGAGTTCAACTGTGTCTAGTGTTGGGTTTTACCAAGGTTCACTGATGAGCACAGGCAGAAAAGAATCTCTGATGGGCCTGGAAATACTAAAATTGTATTGTTGGAAAGTGACTCTAAAACCTGTTTATTTTCCATTCAGCAGATTAGTGGCAGTGTAACCCCGCTCAACCCATGGACCTCCAATCAGAAGAATCCAAGCTCACCACAAACAGATGACCAGATGACCAACGCTTCTAATGGAATGAAGAAGGCTACCCATTCCTCAGCATCCCGTGGTTGGAAGATGACAAGGATCAAGTTGTCAAGACTAGGTTTGGATGACATCGCGAGACAGGAGAACCCAGAAGCAAAGAAGCTACAAATAAGGGCTGTAGCTCTAACAATCGCCTCGCCCTAGATTCTTGCTGCAGCTACATAGTGAACAATGGGGGCGACATTAACAATCATCAATGTAGACTAACAGCGATCAAAACTCCATGGAACACCAAACACCGGATTATTTGGGTGGATGGGGAAACTGGGGGAATATAATTACTTTGTATTTCTTTGTTTTATGGAGATATGCATGTTGTATGTTTGGTAAACTAGTAGACATGGAATTAGGGAATCACCTAACATTGGTAAATTATGGTGTAAAAGCAAGAGGTGGAATATTATGGACATTGAAAGTACCGTATATACTCGAGTATAAGCCGAGTTTTTCAGCACGATTTTTCGTGCTGAAAACACCCCCCTCGGCTTATACTCGAGTGAACTCTCCGTCCTCAGGGTCTTCAACCTGCGGACCTCCAGAGGTTTCAAAACTACAACTCCCAGCAAGCCCGGGCAGCCATCGGCTGTCCGGGCTTGCTGGGAGTTGTAGTTTTGAAACCTCAGGAGGTCCGCAGGTTGAAGACCACTGCGGCCTTCGACATCATCCAGCCCCCTCTCACCCCCTTTAGTTCTGTACTCACCTCCGCTCGGCGCTGGTCCGGTGCTGCAGGACTGTCCGGTGAGGAGGTCGTCCGGTGGGATAGTGGTTCCGGGCTGCCATCTTCACCGGGGAGGCCTCTTCTCCGCGCTTCGGGCCCGGCCCCGGAATAGTCACGTTGCCTTGACGACGACGCAGAGGTACGTTCATTACCATGGATTACGTTCATGGATGATGTCGAAGGCCGCAGTGGTCTTCAACCTGCGGACCTTCAGAGGTTTCAAAACTACAACTCCCAGCAAACCCGGACAGCCGATGGCTGCCCGGGCTTGCTGGGAGTTGTAGTTTTGAAACCTCTGGAGGTCCGCAGGTTGAAGACATTGATGATGACATGTGGTGATGATGACAAGGGGATGATGAAGGGGGGGTGGGATTATGACAAGGGGATGATGAAGGGGGGGAGGATTATGGCAAGGGGATGATGAAAAGGTGTGTGGAATGATGACAGGGGGATGATGAAGGGGGGGTGGAATGATGACAAAGGGATGATGACAAGGGGATGATGAAGGGGGGGTGTGGGATGATGACAAGGGGATGATGAAGGGGATGGAGATGATGACAAGGGGATGATGACAAGGGGATGATGAAGGGGGGGTGTGGGATGATGACAAGGGGATGATGACAGGCGGTGATGATGAAGGGGGGATAATGACAGGCAGTGATGATGAAGGGGGGATGATGACAGGGTGATGATGACGGGGGTGTTAATGACGGGGGTCTGGATGATGACAGGGGGGGGGATGATGCATTTCCCACCCTAGGCTTATACTCGAGTCAATAACTTTTCCTGGAATTTTGGGGTGAAATTAGGGGCCTCGGCTTATATTCGGGTCGGCTTATACTCGAGTATATACAGTATGTGTTTTTACATCCATCATTTAGTATAAATTTCCCTGCCCCTACGGTCTAAAGCTTAGTCACACACAGCCACAGTAGGCAGGGCTAAAGAACCTGTTTTTACAGGTTATGTGAGGAGAGCAGGCAGACATTAGGCAAAAGGGGTGGGGCATTAGGGGGGTTTCACAGGAAACCATATGGCCCCCTCTCTCTTTCTTTTTGGATCTTCCTTGAAGAGAGGAGCCTCTCCTGCTCCTTAAGCCTGGGATGGATAAGTATATTGATTGTATCATTTACACTAAATATTCATATATCACCCCGGTAGATTCATGCTAGTTTGCTAAACTTAGAGTATGTACTATTGTATTAATCCTTGTATGTATGTCTTATTTGTTTAGCTAATTAATGTTTTATTAAAGGTTATCAACTTTGCTGGTTACGGAGTGATTGTTTATTTGGTGGGTATACACTGCTGGTACAAGATATTTCTGCCAAAATACCTTGTACAGTTATTTCATAGTTGTACAAAACTTAATCAGTGTTTCTGGGTGCTTTTTACAAACATATTTAGGACCTATAGTTTTAGGCTGAACTTCCTGCTTCCGTTTTCATATAGTTGGTGGCCATTTTGACTCTAACAAAGAAAGCACATGGTCGGGGGGAGGGGAATGTTTGTTTTACTCTAATTCTAAAATCACAATTGGTGTAGTATGCAGGATTTTCCACAATAAGTGGAGCTGCAGACAGGATTATCACCCTAGAACCGCAACACCCAGCGTTCGAAACAAAATGTTCCGAACATGGGACAGTGGAGTACCCATTTAAGAAAGTATGATAAAGTCAACTCCCTGTCCTACTATCCCTCCTCTTTCCATTGCAAAAGTAAAAAAACTGTACCTAATAAAGATTGGAGAACCAACAAAGACAATTTTAAGAGCGGGACTTATTCTTAATCTGAAAATGCTGTGTGAAAATAATTTAAAAATAAATTACAAATGGCAACACAGATATCTAATAAAGCAGTTAGGGATGAGCAAATCAAATCTGACAAATCCAAATTTGTTTCGAAGTTCAGGAAAAATTCGATTTGCAACGAATGTGAATATTGCTGTGATTCATTAAACTCCATTTAGTGCGGTCCAGGCTCCAGTGCATCTAAAATGGTAGATCCCCATGTGAGGACATGGGGCAAGGAATCCTGGGAAGGCGGGTAGGCGGGATGACCCTTAATCACATGCAGAATGCAGCCTATTAGCAGCCAGCCACCCCTGTGATGTCACAGCCCTATATAATCGCCAGCCATCTTGCGGCCAGTCACTTCAGCCTCTTATTACAGAGAGAAAGGCAGAGACAGCATGTTTTGTTGCACAGAAAAGCATTTTTACAGCAGCGATTCAGCTCCCAGTCACATCAACATTCTGTTGCAGAGAGAGAGAGAGAGAGGGACAGAGAGCAGAGTGTGTTGCACAGAAAAGCATTTTTACAGCAGCTATTCACCTTCCAGTCATAGCAGCAGTCTATTGCAGAGAGGGACAGAGAGCAGTGTGTTGCACAGAAAACCTTTTTTACAGCAGCAATAGGGAAGGGAGCGAGATTGAGAATTTTGGGTGTAGAACACAGCAATTATGTGCTGCAGCACTGGTGTGTACAACAACTGAAAAGCTAATAGTAGCCAGCCAGTTAGGGTGAGCAGAACACTAAAAGCATATTGTCCTCTAGTAAGTGTAACCAGTGGGTACATCTAAGTAGTGTACCATTTTGTTCCTGTTAAAGTCTTAAGGGCCTATATACTTGAAAGACTTACAGTGTATTTTACGCTGCAGATCTGCCGCTAAAGGACCGCTGCATGGTGGCTTCACATGTGCCTGCTCGTAACGGCAATATGCCACTACGAGCAGACACACTGCTATGGGCGAGTTGCCGTGCATGCACGGTGTACTTGCACACATTGCTGCCCAAGAGCTGCCACGATGCGTGAGTATACTGCACATGCGCGCTGCGACTCGCACACAGAAGTGTGTCTGCTTGTAGCGGCATATTTTCACTCTGAGCATGCACATGTAAAGCCACCAAGCAAGGGGTCCTTCAGTGGCGGATCTGTAGTGTAAAATAAGCTTGTGTGAACGTACCCTAGAACATACTGGAGCGCATTGTCCTCCCCACATAAGTGCATACCACATACCTACATCTAAGTGGTGTACCATTTTTTTCCTATTAAAGTCTTAAGGGCCTAGATACTGTGAAAGGCTAGCCAAAAGTACACACCTGCTGGTTTTGTAGACAAATACTGTTTTAAGCGAACTGGAGCACATTGTCCTCCCCTCATAAGTGCATAACACATACTTACATCTAAGTGGTGTACTATTTTGATCCTGTTAAAGTCTTCAGGGCCTAGATACTGTGAAAGGCCAGCCAAAAGTACACACCTGCTGGTGTTCTAGACAAACACTATTTTAAGCATACTGGAGCGCATTGTCCTCCCCTCATAAGTGCATACCACATACGTACATCTGGTGGTGTTCTAGACAAATACGGTTTTAAGCGTAGTGGAGCTTATTGTACTCCCCTCAGATACGCACTAAGTATGTCAGGCCGAGAAGTGTCAGGACATGCACAGTGAGTGACAGAGGCCTAAGTTCATCAGGCAGAGATCCCAGCAGACTAGGGGTGAGTGGCAGCAAGAGGCCTGAGCACCCGGCATCAGCTAGTGGTCGTGTCTCAACCAGCAAGCCATCTGCCGTTATCGATTGGTTAACATGGGCATCCACTTCATCACAAGTGACATCTGATACCCTCAGTCAACAGTCGGTGGGTTCCTCAGACACAACCCTCAGGTGGCATGGCCCGGGAGCAGTCCCTGTCCTCCCATTGCCTCTGTCCTATGCTGTTCCCTCCTCCACAGAAGTATCTTATGCTGTGGGTTCAGCTCCACTATTTAGTGAAGACGTCATCAGATACTGCCCAGCCAAGAAGTGAATGAGACATCCGCCGCTTCCTCCACTAGGCGCGAAAGTATGTCCTGAGGAGGACATCAGTGACGAGCAGACACAACTTGATGATGATGAAGCCAATCGCACTTGGGAGCTGGGTGCATGGTTGTCAGTCAGCATGGTGGCAAAAGTGGAAAGTCTGGGGCCAAACGTGCTTGGGGTAGACCACCTGTTTCGCAGCAGCCTACCTTCCCGGAAGGTAGTGGAACAGGGGTTCGTGGAGTCGCCGCCAGTAGCAGTCTATGAGTGCCGACTGTTGGTGGAAAAATCAGCTACTCGGCGGTGTGGCAGTTTTTCATCAAGCATCCAGAGGATGTTAACCTGGCCACATGCAAAATGTATTGGCAGAAGGTGAAGCGTGGCCAGGGTCCCAATGTTGGCAACACGGCCATGCGTCAACATATGCAGCATCACCATAAAGTGGCCTGAGAGAACTGTGGCTCCGATGTTGTGGTCCAGCCTGCTGCATCACCCAGTGTCACGCTGCTTCCTGTTTAAGCCAGCCAAAGCTCCACCCCCTAGGCTGAAGGGAGCTGTGTGTCATACCCATCTTCTATCGCTGCAGATGCTTCTGCTCCTCCTACTTCGAGTCAGTCATTCTGCCAGCAATCCATCAGCAAAGCCATGTCCAAGAGACAACAGTATGCGCCCACTTATCCATTAGATATTAGAAGCTGAATGTGCTCCTGTCCAAGTTGCTGGTGCTGCAGTCCCTCCCTTTTCAAGTGGTGGACTCTGCACCTTTCAGAGAACTGATGACATGTGCCGAGCCGAGGTGGAGAGTCCCAAACCGTTATTTTTTTGCGAAGAAGGCAGTACCAGCCCAGCACGATTTTGTGGAACAGAAAGTGGGCCAGTCCTTGAGCCTATCGGTGTGTACCAAAGTGCACAGCAGCGCTGTCATGTGGAGCTGTAACTACTGTCAGGGACAGTACCTGTCCTTTACGGCCCACTGAATGAATGTGGTTACTGCAAAGCCACAACAGCAACTTGGACAGGTCACGCCAATTCCGCCTCCTAAAGGTCATTCATCAAGAAATCAAATCGAACCATGGTGACCGACAATGGGAAGAACATCTTGTCTGCGCTGCGACAAGGAAGTCTGAGACATGCGCCCTGCATGGCTTACACATGTTCAATCTGGTTGTCAAGCGGTTCCTAAAGTGTTCTCCACATCTGCAAGACGTCCTAACAATGGGAAGATAACTTTGCATGCACTTCAGCCAATTTTACACGGCAAAGCACACCCTCCGTGAGCTGCAGCATCAGAACGGCATCCCCCAACATAGTCTGATTTGCGACGTTTCCACACGTTGGAATTCCACCCTCCATATGTTGTACCGACTATACGAACAGAGAAAAGCCATCACCGATTTCTTGATGATCCAAGCGGATAGGGGGACTCCTGTGTGTAACTTCAATGTCAACCAGTGGCAGCTCATATGTGACACCTGCTGTTTGCTCAGGCCCTTTGAGGAAGCCACATTATTAGTCAGTCACAAGGATCATGGGATGAACAATGTCATTTCACTGCTTCATCTACTACAACACGTGTTGGAAACAATGGCTGGGAAGGGCACTGGAGACGTGGCACCTACATCTGACGACCACATGAGCCCTGCAGGGACTGAACTGGAGGAGGAGGGGGAGGGGCACTGTGGAGCACAGTTTAGGTTTCGCGAGATAGGCAGTTTTTCAAGTCACTTGAGGGGGGAGGAGAAGCAGGAGTAGCTAGAGAGTCACAAGGAAGGCGAGACAGAGGACCCAGACACACCGTGGCAGTATGCAGTGGAGATGGAGGCAGGGAGTCCCTCTGAGTCATTTGAACAAATGGCATGATGCATGCTCACTTGCTTGCATAGTGACTGCCGAATTGTCACCATTCGGCAGAGGGATGACTTCTGGCTCTCCACCTTATTGAACCCTTGTTACTGGCTCAAAATGGGGGCCTTTTTTTTTACACCCACTGAGAGGGAGGGCAAACTGACCTATTACAGAGACATCTTACATCAGCCTATCTGCGCCCTCGTCCATCCTCTCACAGGTCTGACTCAGGGGGCCCTCTGTGCACACCTTCCACTGCCATAGCTGCTGGGGAGGGGTGGGGTGGCAGGAGCAGTACAAGCTCCATCAGCCGCAGCCTGAGTTTACAGTAGCTGATGAGTAGCTTTCTTCACCCACATACTGAAGCAACTTATCAGCAGCAGGTAGGCCTGGAGCAGGACCTGAACCAGCAGGTGGTGTCATATCTTGACATGACCATGCCAACACACCTTTAAGACCAACTGGACTTCTGGGCAGCCAAACTTTATTTGTGGCCATAACTAGCAGAGTTTTCCCTGGAAAAGCTGTCCTGCCCGGCCAGTAGTGTGCCATCAGAGCGGTTGTTTAGTGCGGTGGGGGCCATAGTAACCCCAAGGAGTACTGACCTTTGTGAAGATGAATCAGGCATGGATCAGCTAGGATTTCCACCCACCAATGCCTGATGCATCAAAGTAGATTGACCATGGTGCCACACCAACACTTCACAAATATGGATAGTGCCAAACAGATTTAAGGCGTTGCTCCCCAAAGGGTGGCTCAACACAGGAACCAATCCCTATTTACATCTAAAAACCCTGGGAAATGGCAGTGTTTGGAGGTGGAAATAGGGAGAGGTTCCTGTGTGGGGCCGCCCTTTTTAGGGCTAGTAACACCTGCCAAGAAGGGAATTAATAATGCAAAAGTAGGGCTTTAAAGGGGAAGTTTTTACCCCCACTGGTTACAATGGACAATACATTGTTCCCTTCCCCCTTTTAGAGGTCTTTGCATCACATCAATACTTGGTGGTGTAGGTGGACATGGTGTTTTTGCACACCTTTCTTTTTGTTTGTTTTAAAAAATAAATGTGGGTCCATATATTTTATCCTAAGCATATTATTAAAAGTTAAGTTTTACGTAATGCATATCCTCAATACTTAATTGTACACATTAAGACTTCTGCCTACCTGCCTCTCCTACTATTCGGATCCTGACACCCACCTGATTCCAAACATCTGATGCCAAGTTCTCTTTTATACACCCAGCTTCGTCACGGGGTAATGGTTTTGCCAGCCAACAATGTCACCGAGTCACTTTCAGGAATCCTGATTAGTGTTGCTCGCGAATATTCACAATGCAAATTTTATTCGCGAATATCGCATATCGTATTTTTTTTTCACAGAACACATCACAGTGATCATCCCTCTCTGCTTCCAGCTTGTGTGGTGTAAAGAAGGCTCTAATACTACTGTGTGAGACTGGCGTGCGAATTTTTGCATATGCTAATTTTTGTATATGCAAATTTTTGTATATGCTAATTTTTGCATACGCGAATTTTCGCATATGCGAAAATGAAACGCGAATATTACGAATATGCAAATTTAGTGAATATATGACGAATATTCGTCCATATATTCGCAAAATATCGCGAATTCGAATATGGCCTATGTCACTCAACACTAATCCTGATGCTGCTGCCTCCTCCAGGCTGTCTCATTCTGAAACCATATGTACTCCTCGTGCTGATGCCACCTCCAGGCTGTCTCATTCTGCCACCATATGTACTCCTCATGCTGATGCCAGCTCCAAGCTGTCTCAAATTGCCAACATATGTTCTCCTCATGCTGCTGCCACCTCCAGGCTGTGTCATTCAGCCACTATATATTCTCCTCATGCTGCCGCAAACTCAAGGCTGTGTCCTTCAACCACTATATGCTGCCGCCAACTCTGGGCTTTGTCATTCAGCCACTATGTGGTCTCCTCATGCTGCCGCCAACTCCAGGCTGTGTCATTCAGCCACTATATGGTCTCCTCATTCAGCCACTATATGGTCTCCTCGTGCTTCCGCCACCTCCAGGTTGTGTCATTCAGCTACTATATGTTCTCCTTATGCTGCCGCAAATGCAAGGCTGTGTCATTCAGCCACTATATGCTGCCGCCAATGCCAGGCTATGTCATTCAGCTGTGGTAGCTTGGGGGTGTAGGGTGTAGGTGGTGTAGCTGTGCAGTGAAGAAAGGGTGTTGGATTAACCCTTAATTGTCGTCAGGGTGCGGGTTCGTCAGGGTGCGGGTTCTTCCTCCGTATATATGTCCTACCGCCACCCATCCCAGGAACGATAGGGAGGAATAAAGGATTGTCCACAACAGGAGGTTTAGTAAAATGTAGATAGCTTTACTGCAGCTTTTATGCAGGTTGATAATGGTAAACAGTCTATACAGAAGAGTAGTCTGTAAGTTCCTCACAGTTGGTTGGGACCTTGTAGTATATAAGCTCTGAGTCTGGAATTACGCTGTTCTGCTGGATTTAGGGGAATTGTTTAGGTCCAGCAGTCACGCAGGATTAATGGGATTTAGATTTGGTAAACTCACGGTTAGTAAGTTGCAGCAGTGATAGGCTTGAGACTTAGTCCTGTCTTTAGATTTGTGCTGAGCTCCGCTCGCTGTCATGTCCTGGGGGAAAGAGAGCGAGAGATTGGTTACAGCACCCCTATATGGAGATGGGCAGGATTGGTTCCCACCAGCTGACAGTCCTTTCACAAAGCATTATGGTACATCATGTGACCACATCACGTGCCCTGTAAGGTCCTTAAGCTTAACTTAACATTAGACTTAGTGATCATGTGACCTAAGGTCCTGGAAGTACTATACACATAATAAAATATATACAATTTATACACATCAAACATAATAAAATTAAAGAAGGAAGAGGTGACAAGGGGTTAACCCACGAGGAGGATCTTACCGGTACATAGGAACTCTTACTTTGGGGACTTAGCGCACAAGGTACGGTACAAGGTGCGGTACCGGGACACCACACAGCCACTATGTAGTCTCCTTTTGCTACCGCCAACTCCAGACTGTGTCATTCAGCCACTATATGTTCTCCTCATTCAGCCACTACAGTGACCCCTCGACTTATGATGGCCCCGACATATGATCATTTCAACATATGATGGCCTCTCAGAGCCCATCGTCTGTTGAAGGCAGCATCGACATATGATGCTGCTGTGTGTCGGGTCCATCATACAAACAGCTATCTGACAGCGCTGACAACTTCAGCAACTGACAGATAGTTGTTTAATGTGCCCCGTGTGCCCTGTTCTGCCTCCTGTTACTCACATGCTGTCCTGCTAACTCACGCAGGCTTCCACTGTGAGCTCCGTGTAAGCACCGCCCCCCCCCCCCAGTGCAGCCATAGCCAATAGCCTGCTGCATCTTTCTGCATGCATCCAATGAGCTGCTGGCTGCCCTCCCCTCCCATTCCTATAGAGCTGTAGTCATCAGGATCGTAATGGAGGACATTCTGTCCCCCCTGAAGGTATTTAAAGAACTGTACAGTACTGTATGCATTGTCACACATCACATACAATACATATACACACTATACACCCCATTCATCAATGTTTCCCTATCAGTGTGCCTCCAGCTGTTGCAAAACTATAACTCCCAGCATGCCCAGACAGTCAATGGCTGTACATGCATGCTGGGAGTTGTAGTTGTGCAATAGCTGGAGGCACCCTGGTTTGTTAAACACTCCCCATATACTCCACATACAATGGTCATCCCAGAACCAATTAGCAGTTTCCCATAGGGATATGTATTCAACATACAATGGTTCCGAGGCCCTAGAACCAATTACCATTTTTACATAGACATATGTACTCGACATATGATGGTTTCAACATATGATGGTTCTCCTGGAACCAATTAATATAATATGTTGAGGGACCACTGTATATGGTCTCCTCATGCTTCCACCACCTCCAGGCTGTGTCAGTCAGCCACTATACAGTATGTTCTCTTCATGCTGTGTCATTTGGGCACTATATGGTCTCCTCATGCTGCCGCCACCTCCAGGCTGTGTCATTCAGCCACTATATGTTCTCCTTATGTGGCCGCAAACTCCACACTGTGTCATTCAGCCACTATATGCTGCCGTCAACTCCAAGCTGTGTCATTCAGCCACTGTATGAACTCCTCATGCTTCCGCCACCTCCAGTATGTGTCATTCAGACCTTATACAGGCTGTGTCATTAAGCCACTTTGAGGTCTCCTCATGCTACTGCCAACTCCAGGCTGTCATTCAGCCACTATATGTTCTCCTCATGCTGCCGCAAACTCCAGGCTGTGTCATTCAGCCACTATATGCTAAAGCCAACTCCAGCTGTGTCATTCAGCCACTATATGGTCTCCTCATGCTGTGTCATTTGGGCACTATGTGGTCTCCCCATGCTGCCTCCACCTCCAGGCTGTGTCATTCAGCCACTATGTGTTCTCCTTATGCTGCCGCAAACTCCAGGCTGTGTCATTTAGCCACTATATGCTGCCGTCAACTCCAAGCTGTATCATTCAACCACTATATGATCTCCTCATGCTTCCGCACCTCCAAGCTGTGTCATTCAGACCTTATATGTTCTCCTCATGCTGCTTGAAAATCCAAGCTTTGTCATTCAGCCTCAACCCGCAGTTTAGGCCAAACCTCCTCAATAGGAGTAGGCCTGGGTACATTACAAGGCATGAAGTCACCCGAGTGCTGTAGGAAGAAATATTTCTTGTTGGAGGCAATAGGGATGGACCTCTTCGGCCTCAGTCCATGTGGATCCGCCTCCCTGAAGATTACCCCCTGAGGGGTGGCCGGCCAGTCGTCATCGCCATCGGGCAATGGGGGTAGTTCACAGGCCCCCTCCGTGTTCAGCGACAACTGCTGCAGACGGTGGGCAAGTTCTTGGAATAGTTGGGCTGCGACCGCCACAACTTTCCGCGGCTCCGGCGCCATCTTGGTACTTTCACTAAGTGGAACACTGCTCTCCGCCATGTCTGTACTCTCTTTCTCTTCCTCGTGCAGACTGAAGAGGTTGCTGTGCAGTGCTCCTTTTTTCATGGGCTTCTCTAAAATGGCTGCCGACTGGAAGGATGTCATCAGTGCAGCCCCGACTTCCGGTCTCCCAGTACACAACAGCAGGGACTTTAAGTTCCCCTTTGATTGCGACACATGTACTTGGTAGCCACGCCCAGGGGCGAGTCGTGGCGCAGCGCGGGCTTTCTTTGTCCGATTTTCGGGCAAGCAGTTAACCCTTGCAGTACTGTTTGGCCCAGAGGATCGTAGGATAGCTTCACTACGTCCTTTGCACATCTTCGTAGCAAATAAATGTTCGCCTCCCCCTTACTTTTCCTGCGCACTTCCTGCACACTTCCTGCACACCATACCATAAGCACAGTCCCGTACACTTGAATGTGATTCACAGTACATTAATACAGTTCTTTACATGGGGGGAGTACTCTGTTAATGGTGGCAACAGCTGTAGGCGCACACCCGCATCCTGTTCGTGAGGCGCCAAAAAGCTATGTGGTAGCTTGGGGGTGTAGGTGGTGTAGCTGTGCAGTGATGAAAGGGTGTTGGATTAACCCTTAACTGTCGTGACGCCAGAGTGCGGGTTCTTCCTCAGTATATATATCCTACCGCCACCCGTCCCAGGAACGATAGGGAGGAATAAAGGAATGTCCACAACCAGAGGTTTAGTAAACTGTAGGTAACTTTACTGCACTTTTTATGCAGGTTGATAACGGTAAACAGTCTATACAGAAGAGTAGTTTGTAAGTATCTCACAGTTGGTTGGGACTTTGAAGTATATAAATCTGGAATTACCCTGTTCTGCTGGATTTAGGGGAATTGTTTAGGTCCAGCAGTCACGCAGGATTAACAGGATATAGATTTGGTAAACTCACGGTTAGTATGTAGCAGCAGTGATAGGCTTCAGGCCTAGTCCTGTCTTTAGATTTGTGCTGAGCTCCGCTCGCTGTCATGTCCCAGGGGGAAAGAGAGTGAGAGATTGGTTACAGCGCACCTATATGGAGATGGGCAGGATTGGTTCCCACCAGCTGTCAGTCCTTTCACAAAGCATTATGGTACATCATGTGACCACATCACGTGCCCTGTAAGGTCCTTAAGCTTAACTTAACATTAGACTTAGTGATCATGTGACCTAAGGTCCTGGAAGTACTATACACATAATAAAATATATACAATTTATACACATCAAACATAATAAAATTAAAGAAGGAAGAGGTGACAAGGGGTTATCCCACGAGGAGGATCTTACCGGTACATAGGAACTCTTACTTTGGGGACTTAGCGCACAAGGTACGGTACAAGGTGCGGTACCGGGACACCACACAGCCACTATGTAGTCTCCTTATGCTACCGCCAATTCCAGACTGTGTCATTCAGCCACTATATGTTCTCCTCATGCTGCCGCCACCTCCACGCTGTGTCATTCAGCCACTATATGGTCTCCTCATGCTTCCACCACCTCCAGGCTGTGTCAGTCAGCCACTATACAGTATGTTCTCTTCATGCTGTGTCATTTGGGCACTATATGGTCTCCTCATTCTTCCGCCACCTCCAGGCTGTGTCATTCAGCCACTATATGTTCTCCTTATGCGGCGGCAAACTCCAGACTGTCATTCAGCCACTATATGCTGCCGTCAACTCCAAGCTGTGTCATTCAGCCACTATATGATCTCCTCATGCTTCCGCCACCTCCAGTATGTGTCATTCAGACCTTATACAGGCTGTGTCATTAAGCCACTTTGAGGTCTCCTCATGCTACTGCCAACTCCAGGCTGTCATTCAGCCACTATATGTTCTCCTCATGCTGCCGCAAACTCCAGTCTGTGTCATTCAGTCACTATGTGTTCTCCTTATGCTGCCGCAAACTCCAGGCTGTGTCATTCAGCCACTATATGCTGCCGTCAACTCCAAGCTGTATCATTCAACCACTATATGATCTCCTCATGCTTCCGCACCTCCAAGCTGTGTCATTCAGACCTTATATGTTCTCCTCATGCTGCTTGAAAATCCAAGCTTTGTCATTCAGCCTCAACCCGCAGTTTAGGCCAAACCTCCTCAATAGGAGTAGGCCTGGGTACATTACAAGGCATGAAGTCACCCGAGTGCTGTAGGAAGAAATATTTCTTGTTGGAGGCAATAGGGATGGACCTCTTCGGCCTCAGCCTCTGTTAATTGTGGCAACAGCTGTAGGCGCACACCCGCATCCTGTTCGTGAGACGCCAAAAAGCTATGTGGTAGCTTGGGGGTGTAGGTGGTGTAGCTGTGCAGTGATGAAAGGGTGTTGGATTAACCCTTAACTGTCGTGACGCCAGGGTGCGGGTTCTTCCTCAGTATATATATCCTACCGCCACCCGTCCCAGGAACGATAGGGAGGAATAAAGGATTGTCCACAACCAGAGGTTTAGTAAACTGTAGGTAACTTTACTGCACTTTTTATGCAGGTTGATAACGGTAAACAGTCTATACAGAAGAGTAGTTTGTAAGTATCTCACAGTTGGTTGGGACTTTGAAGTATATAAATCTGGAATTACCCTGTTCTGCTGGATTTAGGGGAATTGTTTAGGTCCAGCAGTCACGCAGGATTAACAGGATATAGATTTGGTAAACTCACGGTTAGTATGTTGCAGCAGTGATAGGCTTCAGGCCTAGTCCTGTCTTTAGATTTGTGCTGAGCTCCGCTCGCTGTCATGTCCCAGGGGGAAAGAGAGTGAGAGATTGGTTACAGCGCACCTATATGGAGATGGGCAGGATTGGTTCCCACCAGCTGTCAGTCCTTTCACAAAGCATTATGGTACATCATGTGACCACATCACGTGCCCTGTAAGGTCCTTAAGCTTAACTTAACATTAGACTTAGTGATCATGTGACCTAAGGTCCTGGAAGTACTATACACATAATAAAATATATACAATTTATACACATCAAACATAATAAAATTAAAGAAGGAAGAGGTGACAAGGGGTTAACCCACGAGGAGGATCTTACCGGTACATAGGAACTCTTACTTTGGGGACTTAGCGCACAAGGTACGGTACAAGGTGCGGTACCGGGACACCACACAGCCACTATGTAGTCTCCTTATGCTACCGCCAACTCCAGACTGTGTCATTCAGCCACTATATGTTCTCCTCATGCTGCCGCCACCTCCACGCTGTGTCATTCAGCCACTATATGGTCTCCTCATGCTTCCACCACCTCCAGGCTGTGTCAGTCAGCCACTATACAGTATGTTCTCTTCATGCTGTGTCATTTGGGCACTATATGGTCTCCTCATTCTTCCGCCACCTCCAGGCTGTGTCATTCAGCCACTATATGTTCTCCTTATGCGGCGGCAAACTCCAGACTGTCATTCAGCCACTATATGCTGCCGTCAACTCCAAGCTGTGTCATTCAGCCACTATATGATCTCCTCATGCTTCCGCCACCTCCAGTATGTGTCATTCAGACCTTATACAGGCTGTGTCATTAAGCCACTTTGAGGTCTCCTCATGCTACTGCCAACTCCAGGCTGTCATTCAGCCACTATATGTTCTCCTCATGCTGCCGCAAACTCCAGTCTGTGTCATTCAGCCACTATGTGCTAAAGCCAACTCCAGGCTGTGTCATTCAGCCACTATATGGTCTCCTCATGCTGTGTGATTCAGGCACTATATGGTCTCCTCATGCTGCCGCCACCTCCACTCTGTGTCATTCAGCCACTATATGGTCTCCTCAAGCTGTGTCATTTGGGCACTATATGGTCTCCCCATGCTGCCTCCACCTCCAGGCTGTGTCATTCAGCCACTATGTGTTCTCCTTATGCTGCCGCAAACTCCAGGCTGTGTCATTCAGCCACTATATGCTGCCGTCAACTCCAAGCTGTGTCATTCAGCCACTATATGATCTCCTCATGCTTCCGCCACCTCCAAGCTGTGTCATTCAGACCTTATATGTTCTCCTCATGCTGCTTGAAAATCCAGGCTTTGTCATGCAGCCTCTATATGCTTCCGCCAACTCCAGGCTGTGTCATTTAGCCACTATATGGTCTCCTTATGCTGCCAACACCTCCACACTGTGTCATTCAGCAACTTTATGTTCTCCTCATGCTGCCACCACTTTCATGCTGTGTCATTCAGCCACTATGTGTTCTCCTTATGCTGCCGCAAACTCCAGGCTGTGTCATTCAGCCACTATATGCTGCCGTCAACTCCAAGCTGTGTCATTCAGCCACTATATGATCTCCTCAGGCTTCCGCCACCTCCAAGCTGTGTCATTCAGACCTTATATGTTCTCCTCATGCTTCTTGAAAATCCAGGCTTTGTCATTCAGCCTCTATATGCTTCCGCCAACTCCAGGCTGTGTCATTCAGCCACTTTATGTTCTCCTCATGCTGCCACCACTTCCATGCTGTGTCATTCAGCCACTATATGGTCTCCTCATACTGATGCCACCTCCAGGTCATTGTGCCACTCTGCGACAGTGATTGTTACGCCTAGCGCTCCGGGCCCCCGCTCCTCCCCGGAGCGCTCACGGCGTCTTTCTCCCTGCAGCTCCCCGGTCAGTCCCGCTGACCGAGAGCGCTGCTCTGTCATGGCCGTTGGGGATGCGATTCGCACAGCGGGACGCGCCCGCTCGCGAATCGCATCCCAGGTCACTTACCCGTTCCCGTCCCCTGCTGTCATGTGCTGGCGCGCGCGGCTCCGCTCTCTAGGGCGCGCGCGCGCCAGCTCCCTGAGACTTAAAGGGCCAGTGCACCAATGATTGGTGCCTGGCCCAATTAGCTTAATTGGCTCCCACCTGCTCCCTGGCTATATCTGGTCTCCTCCCTTGCACTCCCTTGCCGGATCTTGTTGCCCTTGTGCCTAGTGAAAGCGTTTTGTGTGTTTAAAGCCTGTGTACCAGAACTTCTGCTATCTCCCCTGACTACGAACCTTGCTGCCTGCCCCCGACCTTCTGCTACGTCCGACTTTGCTTCTGCCTACTCCCTTGTACCTCGCCTATCTTCAGCAGTCAGAGAGGTGAGCCGTTGCTAGTGGATACGACCTGGTCACTACCGCCGCAGCAAGACCATCCCGCTTTGCGGCGGGCTCTGGTGAAAACCTGTAGTGGCTTAGAACCGGTCCACTAGCGCGGTCCTCGCCATCCCTCTCTGGCACAGAGGATCCACTACCTGCCAGCCGGCATCGTGACAGTAGATCCGGCCATGGATCCCGCTGAGGTTCCCCTGCCAGTTGTCTCTGACCTCCCTACGCTGGTCGCCCAGCAAGCTCGTCAGATCGCCCAACAAGATCACCAGCTGTCGTACTTGACCACCATGACACAGCAACTCCAGTCACAACTACAGCAAGTACAGTCACAGCTACAGCAGCAACAACCATCTCCTCCGCCAGCTCCTGCACCCCTTCCGCAGCGAGTGGCCACTCCTAGCCTCCGCCTGTCCTTGCCGGACAAATTTAATGGGGACTCTAAGTTTTGCCGTGGCTTTCTTTCGCAGTGTTCCCTGCACTTGGAGATGATGTCGGACCAGTTTCCTACTGAAAGGTCTAAGGTGGCTTTCGTAGTCAGCCTTCTGTCTGGAAAAGCCCTGTCATGGGCCACACCGCTCTGGGACCGCAATGACCCCGTCACTGCCTCTGTACACTCCTTCTTCTCGCAAATTCGAAGTGTCTTTGAGGAACCTGCCCGAGCCTCTTCTGCTGAGACTGCCCTGCTGAACCTGGTCCAGGGTAATTCCTCCGTTGGCGAGTACGCCATACAATTCCGTACTCTTGCTTCTGAACTATCCTGGAATAATGAGGCTCTCTGCGCGACCTTTAAAAAAGGCCTATCCAGCAACATTAAAGATGTTCTGGCCGCACGAGAGACTCCTGCTAACCTGCATGAACTCATTCATCTAGCCACTCGCATTGACATGCGTTTTTCTGAGAGGCATCAAGAGCTCCGCCAGGAAAAAGACTTAGATCTCTGGACACCTCTCCCACAGTCTCCACTGCAATCTGCGCCTAGGCCTCCCGCCGAGGAGGCCATGCAAGTGGATCGGTCTCGCCTGACCCTGGAAGAGAGGAATCGCCGTAAGGAAGAGAATCTTTGTCTGTACTGTGCCAGTACTGAACATTTTTTGGTGGATTGCCCAATCCGTCCTCCACGTCTGGGGAACGCACGCTCGCACCCAGCTCTCGTGGGTGTGGCGTCTCTTGATGCTAAGTCGGCTTCTCCACGTCTCACGGTGCCTGTTCGGATTTCTACTTCAGCCAGCTCTCCCCTCTCAGCCGTGGCCTGCCTGGACTCTGGAGCTTCTGGGAATTTTATTCGGGAGTCCTTAGTGAATAAATTCCGCATTCCGGTGACCCGTCTTGTCAAGCCACTCCACATTTCTGCGGTCAACGGAGCCAGGCTGGATTGCACCGTGCGTTACCGCACGGAGCCCCTCCTAATGTGCATCGGACCTCATCACGAGGAAATTGTATTTTTTGTCCTTCCTAATTGCACTTCCGAAATTCTCCTTGGACTACCCTGGCTTCAACACCATTCCCCAACCCTGGATTGGTCCACTGGGGAGATCAAGAGTTGGGGTCCCTCTTGTTCCAAGGACTGCCTTCAACCGGTTCCCAGTACTCCCTGCCGTGACCCTGTGGTTCCTCCTGTATCCGGTCCCCCTAAGGTCATTAAGGACTCTGCCTGCCACAGGAAATGCCTCTCCCCCCCTCCCAGTCCCATCAGGCAAGCCTCTGTGTTCCCTCATGGCCCTCGTCCTGGTGTCACACTGCCCCGTGCCAGGTCTCGCCCTCTGCCCTCTCTCCCCATTCCTACTCCTGCTGTTCTGCCTGCCGTTGAGGAATCCCTCCATCCTTTCCCGGTGTCCTCATCCCAGGGGAGGCAGTTACCGGACAAAGAGAAGGGGAGACCTAAGGGGGGGGGGTACTGTTACGCCTAGCGCTCCGGGCCCCCGCTACTCCCCGGAGCGCTCACGGCGTCTTTCTCCCTGCAGCTCCCCGGTCAGTCCCGCTGACCGGGAGCGCTGCTCTGTCATGGCCGTTGGGGATGCGATTCGCACAGCGGGACGCGCCCGCTCGCGAATCGCATCCCAGGTCACTTACCCGTTCCCGTCCCCTGCTGTCATGTGCTGGCGCGCGCGGCTCCGCTCTCTAGGGCGCGCGCGCGCCAGCTCCCTGAGACTTAAAGGGCCAGTGCACCAATGATTGGTGCCTGGCCCAATGAGCTTAATTGGCTCCCACCTGCTCCCTGGCTATATCTGGTCTCCTCCCTTGCACTCCCTTGCCGGATCTTGTTGCCCTTGTGCCTAGTGAAAGCGTTTTGTGTGTTTAAAGCCTGTGTACCAGAACTTCTGCTATCTCCCCTGACTACGAACCTTGCCGCCTGCCCCCGACCTTCTGCTACGTCCGACTTTGCTTCTGCCTACTCCCTTGTACCTCGCCTATCTTCAGCAGTCAGAGAGGTGAGCCGTTGCTAGTGGATACGACCTGGTCACTACCGCCGCAGCAAGACCATCCCGCTTTGCGGCGGGCTCTGGTGAAAACCTGTAGTGGCTTAGAACCGGTCCACTAGCGCGGTCCTCGCCATCCCTCTCTGGCACAGAGGATCCACTACCTGCCAGCCGGCATCGTGACAGTGATTCTAATAGTGACTCCTCTGATCTGCATGTCATACTGAATAACAGTATAATTTCATCAACCCAGCACACACCCTATGCATGTTAAAGCAAGGCAAAGTGTTCTACACTCCTATCGAGGCTCCCTGTAGGCCAGAAATGGCTGTTTTTAACAGTGATTCACCGCAAATAAATTCGGACCGAAAACATTTTGGGGGGAAATTCAGCGAATCAGACGAATTTAAATTTTTTTTTAAATTTACACTAAATCTCTAAAAGCAGTGTTTGAAAGTAGGAACTAATCTGAGAGTTTAAAGACCTTTTAAAAGGCTTTTCCACAACCTTTTCTTAATTGTCATACAATTCATAAAAGCGTGACATCTGTTACCTTTAGCATCAGGACATAGAACGCATTCTTAAAGTCTGAAGAGATGGGTTAACAACCAAACAATCAGTTATTATCATTTAAAACCATTTTTCCCTTTCCTACATTAAACCACCAAGGAAGGACGCACTGTTCTAGACTACCTAGGACTGAAATATTCTAAGCAAATTAAAAACTTTCTTTACTGCCTCACCATGCATTGAAATAAAAAATAAGCACATTCTTACCTACCTCACTCCCCTGCTGCCCCAGCTTCTTTTCTCTGTTGTTCTCCCACTCTGCCAGCTTCTGATGACTTTAGGCCCGAACGATTAGCTCTGTGACTTACTGAGCAGTGTGTTGGCCATCTTTGGAAGGAGCATTGGAGGAGTGAGGGCAGTAAGTCTGCTCTCTTTTAAATGCACAGGAAGGCAGTAAGGAAAGTTTAAAATTTGCCCATAAAACTATTTTACCTTCTCCACTACCATAGACCACCAGAGCTTATGACATTAAACACTTCACCACAGACCCCTTTACACAGGCCGAACAGGTTGTGATAAGAAGTGTGGTTGATTGTCACGCATTTAATGAGCCTTCTTGTGGCTCAACTGTTGCACAGGCTGATCAACATGAACGATTGCTTGAGCATTCATGTGGCCCTTTAGTTTTATCATTGTAGGCTGTACAATACCGGTGTAATGGGCGTAACTGCCTGTGCTCTCTGTTAACTCTCTCCTGTTTCCAGCGGCAGCATTGCTCATTGGCGTGGTGACACCCGGGCCAATTAGGAGCCGTGGACTACTGGCTAATGGTGTTCTGCCTTGGCGTCCACACACTGTTTGGTTGGTAAAGAAGTTCAATTGTCTCACTTGGTTGCCTGTATGTTTATTCTGATCAACCTGCATGTTTATTCTGATCTCTGGTTATTCTGACTCTGGCTTAGTAAATGGTTAACTCTTTGTGTCTCGTATTTGTACTTTGCAGTCTCCATGGTTTTTGACCGGCTAGTTTACCATTTTATTTCTGTGTGGTTGTTAACCTCTTGTTTACCGAATTGTTTCCCTGACTTGTACTGAGTTTGTTTTGTTCTGACTTGTCACCCCGGCACTTAGTCCGGCGATTACGCAAGTAGGCTGGGATAGTGGATCTGGGTGAGAGTAGGATTGCACTTTTCCCTACTCAACATGACACCTGGTTTACATGGAGACATTTTGAAATTATAATGATAATTTATCCAGCAGCAAAAATTATCCATTCAACCGACAAGCATTTTCTCATTCGTCGGCTGATCACTGTCTCTTTTATTTAGGTCAATTATCAGAAAGGAGCATTGCTACAAACTCTCCATAGAATACAGACAAAGAAAATTGTAAATAGTACTACATTTTGTTTATTAACTTCTTTTTCTCTCAAATGTAAGGGGAATGTATCACCTATATATTTTTTTTTACTGGTTAGAGACAGATACTAATCAGTTTTTATTTATTTATTTTTTGTACATTATTAAGAGGGCTGCCATCTTTCCTATTTTTAACATAATTTAGAGATATGCTTCATGGCAAGCCCCATGGACAAAGACAACAATAGACGGGACCTGTCCCATTCATATGAATTGGAAACATTACTAAGTATACTGGATAAACTTTTAGAAGTCATTCTACAGGGAGGGGAATTCTGAGCTCTGTTGTGATTGATGGTGGTTCCAGTGTGATCTATATTCTGGTGTCACCTTTCACTGTACTTCTGTTTGTGATGAGAGGAAGGGCATCACTGGGAAATGGACAAGATGTCTTAGCTTAGTTTTAGGCTTAGTGGCCAGAATAAAAACTAAAAGGTTACATGATTATTTTAAAATATAAAGAGTAAAATAGACAATTAAAAACAAAAACAAAAAACATCTACAGAAATCTGTTAAAAAAATATATGGTTAATAATAAAACTTAATTTAAACAATAGGTCATTTTCTGATGACACATTCCCGTTAAATGCGACTTTTAGGGTGACATTCTAAAGAATGTCATCTCTGTCTTTATATAAGTCAGAATTTACAGAAAAGTAACTATTTACTGTTATTTTTCAGAAACATCAAAGCAGTCTCTTGCAAGCAGCCCAGTTTCCATTCCTGCTTTCCATTGAACAAGAAATGTGTGTCACCAATTCTGTTTAATTGCCATTGACGCCTACCATTGAATGATACATGAAAAGAAATGGGCTCAAAAATCAATTACTGTATGTAATTTTGTTGCTTTCATAAGCTTTTTGTTGTCCGCAAACTAGGTGATTCTAATGTTTATCCCCATTTCTTGACGTAGCCAAGTGCCTAAAAATATTTTCTCACTTATTACTGTTTAATAGCAAAGTAATGACAAACAATATCAGACACTTTTTTGAAGAATTTTCAAAACTTAAAAATTGCAGTTATAGTTTAAATATGCAAATGCTACTAGACTATTAAAGAATATTTTTATTTATTCAGAGATTACTCCAGTGTGTAATGCAGTTTACATTGGTTAACCAGTTACTTTGACTGTAGTATGAAAGTACATACTCATCATGCAGGATAAATAACATAATTGTTTTTTCGTTTTTTTCTTAATAAATGACTATTAGGGAAAAGGGGCATTTTCTACACTTAATTTTTTTCTAAAACAATTTTTTTTTACTTTAATTTTTTTGTTCTCCTAGAAGACTGAGCACATCTGATCGCTGTTACACTACACTGCAATACATCTGTACTGCAATGTAGTAAAGCTGTCAGGATAAGGGTACGTGTTACGTGTGTATTTTGCTTCATCATTTTCTGCAAATTTTCCACAGCTAAATTTTGCTACCCATTGACTTCCATAGGTAGCAAAATACACTCTTGAAAATCTGCAGCAAAATATGAATATACAGTCATGGCCGTAAATGTTGGCACTCCTGAAAATTTTCAAGAAAATTAAGTATTTCTCACAGTAAAGGATTACAGTAACACGTGTTTTGCTATACACATGTTAATTCCCTTTGTGTGTTGGAACTAAACCAAAAAAGGGAGGAAAAAGAGAAAATTGGACATAATGTCACACCAAACTCCAAAAATGGGCTGGACAAAATTATTGGCACTCTTTCAAAAAATAACTTTGTTTCAAGCATGTGATGCTCCTTTAAACTCACCTGGGGCAAGTAACAGGTATGGGCAATATAAGAATCACACCTGAAAGCAGATAAAAAGGAGATAAGTTCACTTAGTCTTTGCATTGTGTGTATGTGTGTGCCACAATAAGCATGGAAAACACAAAGACGAGAAGAGAACTGTCTGAGGACTTGAGAACCAAAATTATGGAAAAATATCAACAATCTCAAGGTTAAAAGTCCATCCTCAGAGATCTAGACTTGCCTTTTTCCACAGTGCACAACATTATCAACAAGTTTGCAACCCATGGCACTGTAGCTAACCACTCTGGGTGAGGATGAAAGAGAAAAATAGATGAAAGGTGTCAATGCAGGATAGTCCAGATGGTGGATAAGCAGCCCCAAACAAGTTCCAAAGATATTCAAGCTGTCTTGCAGACTCTGGGAGCATCAGTGTGCGAACTATCTGTCAACATTTAAATGAAATGAAACGCTATGGCAGGAGACCCAGGAGGACCTCACTGCTGACACAGAGACATTGAAAAGCAGGACTACATTTTGCCAAAATGAACTTGAGTAAGCCAAAATCTTTCTGGGAAAACGTCTAGTGGACAGATGAGACCAAGATAGAGCTTTTTGGTAGAGCACATCATTCTACTGTTTACCAAAAACAGAACGAGGCCTACAAAGAAAAGAACACAGTACCTACAGTGAAATATGGTGGAGGTTCAATTATGTTTTGGGGTTGTTTTGCTGCCTCTGGCACTGGGCGCCTTGAATGTGTGCAAGGCATCATGAAATCTGAGGATTACCAATGGATTTTGGGTCGCACTGTACAGCCCAGTGTCAGAAAGCTGGGTTTGCATCAGAGAATGTGGGTCTTCCTGAAGAACAATGACCCCAAACATACCTGTTCTGAAGTGGTCAGCAGTGAGTCCAAATCTAAATCCCATTGAACAATTGTGGAGAGATCTTAAAGGGATACTCCACCCCTAGACATCTTATCCCCTATCCAAAGGATAGGGGATAAGATTTCTGATCACGGGGGTCCTCCGCAATATAGCATGCGGCACCCACCTGTTTCTTGTCCAGAAGAGCTGGAGGGTCTGGGTCCCGACCACGGGAATGGAAGTCCGTGACATAACGACTCCGCCCCGTGTGACATCACGCCCCGTCCCCTCAATGCAAGTCTATGGGAGGGGGCGTGATGGTCTTTGGGAAAAGGCACCTTTCCAATAAGTGAGACCTGCAGCAGTTTGCAAAGGAAGAGTGCTCCAACATTCCGGCTGAGGGCTGTAAGAAGCTTATTGATGGTTATAGAAAGCGACTGATTTCAGTAATTTTTTCCAAAGGGTATGCAACCAAATATTAAGTAAAGGGTGACAATAATTTTGTCCAGGCCATTTTTGGAGTTTTGTGTGACATTGTGTCCAATTTGTTTTTTTCCCTCCTTTTTTGGTTTAGTTCTAAGACACACAAAGGGAATAAACATGTGTATAGCAAAACATGTGTTACTGCAACCTTTTTCTGTGAGAAATACTTCCTTTTCTAGAAAAATTTCAGGGGTGCCAACATTTACGGCCATGACTATATATATATATATATATATATATATATATTGTAAGGATTTCACCCTGGGGTTAGCTCTGGGATCATCCTTGACACAGTTGCAGGACACATTTCTATTTCATTCAGCAGGCAAACAGTTCTTTATGCAGTCTGGCTCCTCGCCAGCTTTATTAGATAGGTTGCAGGATAAATAAAAACATAACACAGGAACAAACAAAATCATAGACCGTCAAGTCACTGACTATACAATCCAGCATACCCTGACTATCAACTGGTAAACTAGTCTCCACCAGCTTAAAACACAAATTTCCTGCAACCTTTTACTTACTGTTCACACACATTGTTTGCAGCCTCTTGTTGTGTGCTAAGACTCCTTGTCTGTCCACTTCACTGTTGGGTCACTCACAGCTCCAGGCTGTGTGCTCCTCACAAGGACCCCTGCCTCCCCACACAGCTACCTTGCTGTCTACAGCACTCACTCCAGTCTCGGCAGTTGTGGCGGAAGTGCAGCTTTGTTTGACAGCCAGGTCCTGCTTCTCAGCTACTGAGCCCAGCATTCAGCATGAAGTACCAGCATGTCTTGAGGTGTTAAGGCCCATCCTGCCATAACATTCTGGTACGTCATATAGTGGGGTTAAGATAGATCTTTGTTTCCTTTGAATTGTATATTGGAGAATATAAAATATGTAGACCAAATATAACAGTTTATGGAAAGTGACTAACTCAAATGTAAGCAATAGTTAGGCTTGACAAAATCCATTCGTGAACCTGAAAGAGAGAGGGGTTTCCTTTCCTAAGGGAATTTAGTACTTTAAGACCCCTGTGCACAAGAACCACAAGTGTGGTCATATTCAAATTTTCTGTTTTGTATAAGGTCACATGTTGTACTTTGCGCTGTTGCTCAGTGTCCTCCAGAACTCTGTACTGTATTATACAACAAATATGGCCTAAGGCTGGCCTGGGGGTTACAACATCTAACCTTGGATGCAGATAGTACACACAGAGGGCCGGTGGCAGGAAAAGATGGCCCCTGATATTGGAGAAAAAATCATGAAATGTTTTTGAATCAGAGCTGTCATACCAGAGACCATTGCTTGATCTGTGCTTGGCTACCAAACACGCATGTATCTTTTTAAGAGATGTACTATATGAGAATTTGTCTGCACTTAAAGAGTTTTACCTGCATCATTTACTAGAGGGGGAAACCCACCACAATACCGTTATACTCCTTCTAGTAAAAGCTGCAGGTGGTCTGGCATTTTCTATAACTACAATATTGATGGCCTATTCTTAACATAATCCATAAATATCAAATTGATATTACAAATGTTAGCACTGTTGGCTGGTTCTGGTAAATTATTAAGGGGTTGTAATGCTTAGTCCATTAAGTCAGGCAATGATGATGGGAGTCAGAACCCCACTAAGCAGATAAGGATCATTATCGGAGTACTTGAAAACCCCTTTAAGGGTACGTTCACATGTGCGTATTTTTGCAGCAGATCTCCTGCAGATTTTGCTGCCAATTGGCTTTAGATCTGCATCAAAAATATGCACACACCCTAAACTGTGCAGATTTGGAGCGCTGTATAAGAAAAATTGAGCTCTCTAAACCAGTGTTTAACAACCAGTGCGCTGGGAGTTGTAGTTTTGCAACAGCTGGAGGCACACTGGTTGGGGAACACTGTATGAGATTATAAAGATATATTAACAAGTACAAACATTATGCAAAAAGTTGGACATTTAATTTTAGGTACCTTTTTATAACTGGGTATACACCTGCATATGTCTGCAGTCTTATACATTGCTCTAAAAAATAAAGGGAACACTAAGATATCACATCCTAGATCTGAATGAATAAACTAATCGTATGAAATACTTTCATCTTTACATAGTTGAAAGTGCTGACAACAAAATCACACAAATATTATCAATGGAAATCAAATTTATCAACCCATGGAGGTCTGGATATGGAGTCACACTCAGGCTGATCCAACTTTTATGTAATGCTCTTAACCCCTTAATGACCAAGGATGTAAATTTACGTCCAGTACATGACCTCGAGCATCAGACTGATACTCGAATCATGCGCGGCTGGTCCCGGCTGCTGATCGCAGCCAGGGACCCGCCGGTAATGGCAGATATTAGTGATCACGCGGATGTCTGCCATTAACCCTTCAGATGCCGTGATCTATACAGATCATGGCATCTGCCGGAGTGCAGTCAGAAATATGGTCACAGCGATCCGATCATCCAGAACAGCGCAAGGAGGTCCCCTCACCTGCCTCCGTCGCCTTCCACGGGTTTTCTGCTCTGGTCTGAGATCGAGCAGAGCAGAGCAAAAGATAGCCGATAACACTGATCAGTGCTATGCCCTATATAAAAGGACTGATGTAAATAGTCCCCTATGGGGACTATTAAAGTGTAAAAATAAAACGAAAAAAGGGGGGAAAAAGTAAAAAAAAAATTGAAAAATCCCCTCCCCCAATAAAAATGTAAAATGTCCTTTTTTTAAAATGTCCTGAACCATTAAAGGGGTACTCCGCCCCTAGACATCTTATCCCCTATCCAAAGGATAGGGGATAAGATGTCAGATCGCCGCGGTCCCGCTGCTGGGGAGCCCTGGGATCCCCGCTGCGGCACCCCGCTCTCATTACAGCACAGAGCGAGTTCGCTCTGTGCGTAATGACGGGCGATACGGGGGATGGAGCAGCGTGACGTCATGGCTCCGCCCCTCGTGACATCACGGCCCGTCCCCTTAATGCAAGTCTAAGGGAGGGGGCGTGACGACCGCCGCGCCCCCTCCCATAGACTTGTATTGAAAGAGGCGGGCCGTGAAGTCACGAGTGGCGGAGCCGTGACGTAACGATGCTCCAGCCCCTGTACTGCCCGTCATTACGTGCAGAGCGAACTCGCTCTGTGCTGTAATGAGAGTGCGGTGCCGCAGCGGGGATCTCGGGGCTCACAAGCAGCGGGACCGCGGCGATCTGACATCTTATCCCTATCCTTTGGATAGGGGATAAGATGTCTAGGGGCGGAGTACCCCTTTAAGATATAATTAGAGATAAAGTTTGTCTCGATCCGAATTTTTTCGCGATGAATCTATATTAAAAAAGGCTATTTCTAGCCTACATACAGCCACGATAGGGGTATAGAACACTTTGCTGTGTTCTAAAACGCATATGGAGTGTGCTGGGTTAGTGAAATAATACTGTTATTCAGAATAACATGCAGATTACAGGCATCGCTTGTAGAATCACTGCCGCACAGCAGCACAATTACAGAGCCTGGTGGTGGCATCAGTGTCAGGAGACCATATAGTGACTGAATGACAGCACGGAGGTGTTGGCAGCATGAGGAGACCATTTAGTGGCTGAATGGCACAGCGTTGAGGTGTTGGCAGCTTGAGGACACCATATAGTGGCTGAATGACACAGCCTGGATGAGGCTGAAGCATGAGGAGATCATATAGTGGCTGAATGGCACAATGTGGAGGTGTTGGCAGCATGAGGACACCATATAGTGGCTGAATGACACAGCATGGACATGTTGTCAGCATGAGGAGACCATATACTGGCTGAATGACACAGCATGGAGGTGTTGGCAGCATGAGGAGACCATATAGTGGATGAATGGCACAGCCCGGAGTTGCCAGGAGCACGAGTAGGCACTAGGCCTTCACAATCCCTAAGATTAAAAGATGAATTAAGAAATTTAAACCGAAGAATTTGGATAGCGGGTGCTACCTATGAGAAAATTTGAGATTCTCAGACCCAGGCCAAGCAGTGCTATCAGTAAATCATATATTGCCTGAATGACACAGGCTGGAGTTGGCTGATGCATGAGTACGCACCAAAGCTTCACAATCCCTAATAAAAAAGACAAACATTTTTGAGGAAAAATGTTAACGAAAATTTAGGACAGTGAGTGCTCTCTATATATTACCAGAATGACGCAGCATGGAGTTGGCTGCAGCATGAGGAGACCATTGAAATGTGTGATTTTTTTATTTGAAATTTAAATCAAAATTTGTGTCCCGGACCCCGCCGTGTGGGTACAAAGGACCTAATCTCACAAGCACCCACAGGGCTCATGTGGCAGTAAGATGTAGGCGCAATGTCTCCATAGCGCTGACCGGCCATTTTTGGTTTTTGTACCTTTGTTTAAGAACAAGTGCATATCCAAGAGTCCAGAAGACTCTATAATGCAGGACGGTGGACCACAAAAAGACATTCTTCTATAAAAGAATTTTTTATGAAATAAAGAAGCAGAGTTCATCCCTCTGCGTATTTTTTGTTGTTGAAAATTTTACTTAAAAAAATCACACGCAACAATCGTTCAATGGTGTAATGGTTATTATTGTGGAAAATTCAAGTTTATTACTGTGATAATTATCAGAAAATTTGAAAAAAACACTACCCAAGAGTGTTTAATAGCCCCATACATTGCACCATAAATGTTGAAATTTAAATTAACCCCTTAAGGACTCAGGGTTTTTCCGTTTTTGCACTTTCGTTTTTTCCTCCTTACCTTTTAAAAATCATAACCCTTTCAATTTTCCACCTAAAAATCCATATTATGGCTTATTTTTTGCGTCGCCAATTCTACTTTGCAGTGACATTAATCATTTTACCCAAAAATGCACGGCAAAACGGAAAAAAAAATCATTGTGCGACAAAATCGAAAAAAACCCGCCATTTTGTAACTTTTGGGGGCTTCCGTTTCTACGCAGTGCATATTTCGGTAAAAATTACACCTTATCATTATTCTGTAGGTCCATACGGTTAAAATGATACCCTACTTATATAGGTTTGATTTTGTCGCACTTCTGGAAAAAATCATAACTACATGCAGGAAAATTTTTACGTTTAAAAATGTCATCTTCTGACCCCTATAACTTTTTTATTTTTCCACGTACGGGGCGGTATGAGGACTCATTTTTTGCGCCGTGATCTGAAGTTTTTAACGGTATGATTTTTGTTTTGATATGACTTTTTGATCACTTTTTATTCATTTTTTAATGTTATAAAAAGTTACCAAAATACGCTTTTTTGGACTTTGGAATTTTTTTGCGCGTACGCCATTAACCGTACGGCTTAATTAATGATATATTTTTATAGTTCGGACATTTACACACGCGGCGATACCACATATGTTTATTTTTATTTTTTTTTACACTGTTTTATTTTATTTATGGGAAAAGGGGGGTGATTCAAACTTTTATTAGGGAAGGGGTTAAATGACCTTTATTAACACTTTTTTTTAACTTTTTTTTGCAGTGTTATAGGTCTTATAGGGACCTATAACACTGCATACACTGATCTCCTATGCTGATCACTGGCGTGCATTAACACGCCTGTGATCAGCATTATCGGCGCTTGACTGCTCCTGCCTGGATCTCCAGCACGGAGCAGTCATTCGTCGATCGGACACCGAGGAGGCAGGTAAGAGCCCTCCCGGTGTCCGATCAGCTGTTCGGGACACCGCAATTTCATCGCGGCGGTCCCGAACAGCCCGACTGAGCAGCCGGGATACTTTCAGTTTCACTTTAGAAGCGGCGGTCAGCTTTGACCGCCGCTTCTAAAGGGTTAATACCGCACATCGCCGCGATCGGCGATGTGTGGTATTAGCCGCGGGTCCCGGCCGTTGATTAGTGCCGGGACCCACGCGATATGATGCGGGATTGCGGCGCGATCCCGCTTCATATCGCGGGAGCCGGCGCAGGACGTAAATATACGTCCTGCGTCGTTAAGGGGTTAAGCATGTATGTATGTATTTCAAAAATCCTAAAATTAAAGGCCCAAGCCCAGAAGCATCATGAAGTCAAGTAGTTCCTGAAAGACACAGGAACAGTCAGGAGTAGGCATCAGCAGTACCCAAGAGGCTTTAATAACATTGCATGATAATTGCACGATCACTTGCGAGATCGAGCAATAACAGGTGTGTTATGCCCTCAGATGTCCGAGGCTGCACACGCTACACTGAACGGACCAGCGTGTGTCTATCTTTCACCGACAGGTGCGGGTCACCCGCTGAAACCCATTCGCGATAGGGATCAGGGATTGCAATTATTTGCCAGGAAAGAAGAATCACAACTAAGCGCGGGTCATAAGCTCGGGTTCATTAAGTCCCTGCCCTTTGTACACACCGCATGACTCTACTACTGATTGGATGGTTTAGTGAGGTCCTCGGATTGGCCCCGGCGGGGTAGAAGGCCCTAGCGGAGCGCCGAGAATTTAAAGATCATAGTTGAAATTTGCATTAAGCATGTATTAGCTACTGCTAAACTTCCAAAAATTGAAGGCCCAAGGCCTGAGGCTTCAGGGAGGCAATTATTTCCTGAAAGACACAAAATGAGTCAGGAGCAGTACCCAAGAGGGTTTCATAACCAACCCCTTACATTTAAAGATCAATGTTGAAATTTGCATTAAGAATGTATTAAGCTACTGCAAAACATCCAAAAATTGAAGGCCCAAGGTCTGAGGTATCGGGGAGGCAAGTAGTTCCCGAAAGACACAGAATGAGTCAGCAGCAGTCATTCACAGTACCCAAGAGGGTTTCATAACCATCCCCTTACATTTAAAGATGAATGTTGAGATTTGCATTAAGCATGTATTTAGCTACTGCTAAACATCCAACAATTGAAGGCCCAAGGCCTGAGGGCAGGGAGGCAAGTAGATCCTGAAAGACACAGAATGAGTATGGAGAAGCATTCGCAGTACCCAAGAGGGTTACATAACCCCTTACATTTAAAGATCAATGTTGACATTTGCATTAAGCATATATTAAGCTACTGCTAAACATCCAAAAATGAAAGGCCCAAGGCCAGAAGCATCAGTGAGGCATGTAGTTCCTGAAAGACACAGGATGAGCAAGGAGCAGGCAATCGCAGTACCCAAGAGGGTTTCATAACCCCTTACATTTAAAGATCAATGTTGACATTTGCATTAAGCATACATTTAGCTACTGCTAAACATCCAAAAATTAAAGGCCCAAGGCCAGAAGCATCAGTGAGGAAAGTAGTTTCTGAAAGACACAGGATAAGCCAGGAGCAGGCAATCGCAGCACCAAGGAGGGTTTCATAACCCTAAATGATAACCCAAGAGGGTTTCATAACCAACCATAATTGGGAAATGTTGGTGTAGCAGCATGGTCAATCTACTCTGAGGCATCTGGCATTGGTGGTTGGAAATCCTAGCTGATCCATCCCTGATTCATCTTGACAAACGTCAGTCTCTCCACATTTTTAGTGGACAGACGAGTTCGCCTTGGGGTGACTATGGCCCCGGCCGCACTAAACACCCGCTCTGATGGCACACTACTGGCCGGGCAGGACAGCTTTTCCATGGCAAACTCTGCTAGTTGTGGCCATAAATCAAGTTTGGCTGCCCAGAAGTCCAGCGGATCTTCAATGGTTGTTGGCATGCTGCTGATGAGTTGCTTCACTAAGCGGGTGAAGAAAGCTACTCATCAGTGACTGTAGACTCAGGCTGCCTCTTATTGAGCTGGTACTGCTCCTGCCTCCCCTACCCTCCCCAGCAGCCAAGGCAGTGGAAGGAGAGCGCAGAGGGCCCCCCTAGTCAGACCTGCGAGTGGATGGACCATGTGGCCGATAGGCATCAGCCAACTGACTACGTAGAATATCTCTGTAGTAGGTCAGTTTGTCCTCCCTCTCAGTGGGTGTAAAAAAGGCCCCCATTTTGGGACGGTAGCGAGGGTCTAATAAGGTGGAGATCCAGAAGTCATCCCGCTGACGAATTTTGACAATTCGGGGGTCACTACGCTAGCAACTGAGCATGCATTGGGCAATTTGCGCCAGTAACTCGGAGGGACTACCTGCCTCCATCTCCACTGCATACTGCCACGGTGTGTCTGGGTCCTCTGTCTCAACTTCCTCATAACCCTCCAGCTCCTCTGGCTGCTCCTCCTCTTTGTCCGAAGACTAGAAACACCGGCCATCTCATCCAACCTAAACTGTGCTCCGCTCTTCCCCTCATCATCCTCCTCCTCCTCCAGTTCAGCCCCCACAGGGCTCATGTAGCCTTGAGATGTAGGCGCAATGTCTCCATTGCCGTGACCAGCCATGGTTTCAATCATTTGTTGTAGGAAATGTAGGAGTGGAATTACGTTGTTCATGGCATAATCCAGGCGACTCACAAATAATGTGGCTTCCTCAAAGGGCCTCAGCAAATGGCAGATGTCACATATGAGCTGCCACTGGTTCACATTGAAGTTACACAGGGGAGTACTCCTATCTGCTTGGATCATCAAGAAATTGGTGATGGCTTTTCTTTGTTCGTATAGTCTGTCCAACATATGGAGGGGGGAATTCCAACGTGTGTCAACGTCACAAATAAGACTATGTTGTGGGATACCGTTCTGATGCTGCAGCTCAAGGAAGGTGTGCTTTGCGGTGTACGAGTGGCTGAAGTGCATGCACAGTTTCCTTGCCATTTTCAGGATGTTTTGCAAATGGGGTGAAGACTTGAGGAAGTGCTTGACAACCAGATTCAACACGTGTGCCATGCAGGGCGCATGTTTCACACTTCCTTGTTGCAGCGCGGACACAATGTTCTTCCCGTTATCGGTCACCATGGTTCCCATTTCCAGATTTCGTGGAGTAAGCCATTCTTGACGAATGAACTTTAGCAGTTCCTCCCCTGTGTGACTCCGTTCGCCAAGGCAAACCATGTGAAGAACAGCTTGACACCGCTGTGCCCTACACACATGGTACGATGAAGGGCCACCGAGATTTGGACGTGCAGTGGAGGCCGAGGACACAGTGGAGGAGGAGGAGGCGGCGTCACACCAACTGCCTGGGAGCGAGAGCGTGGAGGAGGAAGCGGTGTGACCTGTCCAAGTTGCTGTTGTGGCTGTGCAGGAACCACATTTACTCAGCGGGCCGTAAAAGACAAGTATTGTCCCTGCCCGTAGTTACAGCTCCGCACGTCGGCGCTGCCGTGCACTTTTGAACACACCAACAGGCTCAAGGACTGGCCCACCTTTTCTTGTACAAACTTATGCAGGGCTGGTACTGACTTCTTTACAAAGAAATGACGGCTTGGGACTCTCCACCCTGGCTCGGCACAAGCCATCAATTCTCTGAAAGGTGCAGAGTCCACCACTTGAAAAGGGAGGGACTGCAACACCAGCAACTTGGACAGGAGCACATTCAACTGCTGCGCCGTTGGATGAGTGGGCGCATACTGTTGACTCTTGGACATGGCTTCGCCGATGGATTGTTGGAGGAATGGCTGACTAAAAGCGGGAGAAGCAGGAGCGACAGAAGGAGGGTTTGACACACAGCTCCCTTCGGCTGAGGTGGTGGAGCCTTGGTTGGATGAAGGAGGGAGCGGATGGCCACTGGGTGATGCAGCAGGCTGGACAACTACATCGGAGCCACGGTTCTCCCAGGCTGCTTTATGGTGGCGAAGCATGTGTTAACGCAGGGCCATGGTGCCGACATTGGGACCCTGGCCAAGCTTCACCTTCTGCCGACAGATCTTGCATGTGGCTACGTGAACCTCCTCCGGATGCCTTATGAAAAACTTCCACACCGCCGAGTAGTTTATTTTCCCACCCGCAGTCCGCACTAATTGACTGCTACTGGCGCCGTCTCCAGGAACCACTGTTCCACTACCTCCCGGAAAGGTAGGCTGACGAGAAGCAGGTGGTCTCCCCCGGGCACGTGTGGCTCCTGAATTTCCACTATTGCCACCACGCTGACTGCCAACCGTGCTACCACCTTGCTGTCTCAAGGGCAACCTGCAACTCTCTTCTCCTGATGATGATGAAGCCCCTTCTGCACCCGGCTCCCAATTGCGATCGGCTTCATCATCATCAACAGTTGTGTGCACGACACTGATGTCCTCCTCAGGTTCCCCAACAGTATCTGCTTCAGGACCCTGAACACTTGCAACACCGCCTCCCACGTCACTCTCCGCATCACTACTTGGCCGCCTAGCGGAGCAAGAGGCGCATGTCTCCTCCCCTTCTTGGCTGTTCAGTAGCTGCTGACTGTCCTCTATTAGATCGTCCTCAGTAAATAGTGGAGCTGAACCCACAGCATAAGATACTTCTCTAGGAGCGGGAACAGCATAGGACAAAGGCAATGGGAGGACAGGGACTGCTCCCGGGCCATGCCAACTGAGGGTTGTGTCTGAGGAACCCACCGACTGTTGACTGGGGGTGTCAGATGTCACTTGTGATGATGTGGATGAGCGTGTTAACCAATCGACGACGGCAGATGGGTTGCTGGTGGAGACACGACCGCTGGCTGATAACAGGAGCTCAGGCCTCTCGCTGCGACTCCTGCTGCCACTCACCCCAAGTCTGCTGCCAACTCTGCCTGAAGTATTTAGGCCTCTGCCACTCCTCTGTGCACGTCCTGGCACTTCTCTGCCTGACATACTTAGTGCGTTTATGAGGGTATTACAATACGCTACACTACTCTTTAAACAGTATTCGTCTAGAACAGCAGCAGATGATTACTTACGGCTGTCCTTTCACAGTATGTAGGCCCTTGACAGATTAACAGGTACTAGATGGTACACTACTTGGATGTACCTATGCGGTATGCACTGATGAGGGCAGTAATAAGCGTAACTATACGTAGAAAAAACGCTGTATTTTTGTAAAACACCAGCCGGTTGATACTATTGTTTGGACTTTGACGGTATGGAGCACCTTGACAGATTAACAGGTACTAGATGGTACAATATTTGGATGTACGTATGCGGTATGCACTGATGAGGGCAGTAATATGCCTAACTATTAGCAGAAAAAAATCTGTATTTTTGTAAAACACCAGCCGGTGGATACTATTGTTTGGACTTTGACGGTATGGAGCACCTTGACAACTTAACAGGTACTAAATGGTACAATACTTGGATGTACCTATGCGGTCTGCACTGATGAGGGCAGTTATAAATGCGTAACTATACGCAGAAAAAAAAAGAAAAAAAAAACAACAGCCGGTGAAAACTATTGTTTGGACTTGCACAGTATGTAGCCCCTTGACAGATTAACAGGTACAAAGTGGTACAAATGCACTACAGTCCACTGAACAATCACATATTTCTGAACCGCAGCAGGACCCAACAGTGTGCAGCACCACACAAAAAAAAAATCCAGGGATTAAACCCTAAATTGCACTCTGTCACACAATTCTGAGCAGCAGAAGATTTGTGGAGCAAAAAAAAAATAAACTCAATTGGGCTGAAAAATTAGGAGATAAGATGCTTCAGAAAGTTCAGGCAGCTTGGAGATCTGTATGAGGCAGCTGACAGCTATCTGCCCCTCTCTGCTGCAATGCTCAATAACGTGAATAGGAGGTTTAGCTATCAATGTTCCTTCTCAGCGTAACACCACAGCACTCTGCACTCCTGCCTTTCCCTAATGCTGATGTGACTAGCAGTTGCAGTGTAACTGTCACGATTCGGCTGGCCGGAGGTGGATCCTCTGTGCCAGAGAGGGATTGGCGTGGCCCGTGTTGGTGGACCGGTTCTAAGTTGCTACTGGTATTCACCAGAGCCGTCTTGCAGCGGCGGTAGCAACCAGGTCGTATCCCCCAGCAACGGCTCAACCTCTCTGACTGCTGAAGATAGGCGCGGTACAAGGGAGTAGACAAGAGCAAGGTCGGACGTAGCAGAAGGTCAGGGTAGGCAGCAAGGATCGTAGTCAGGGGCAACAGCAGGAGGTCTGGAACACAGGCTAGGAACACACAAGGGAACGCTTTCACTGGCACAATGGCAACAAGATCCGGCGAGGGAGTGCAGGGGAAGTGAGGTATAAGTAGGGAGTGCACAGGTGATAACACTGATTAGGCCTGCTGCGCCAATAAGTGGCGCAGTGGCCCTTTAAATGGCAGAGACCCGGCGCGCGCGCGCCCTAAGGAGCGGGGCCGCGCGCGCAGGGACAAGACAAACGGGGAACGGGTCAGGTACGGGAGCCGGGACGCGCATCGCGAGCGGGCGCCTCCCGCGTCGCGAATCGCATCCCGGCTGGGAGTGATATTGCAGCGCACCCGGTCAGCAGGTCTGACCGGGGCGCTGCGAATGAGAGGATGCTGCGAGCGCTCCGGGGAGGAGCGGGGACCCGGAGCGCTCGGCGTAACAGTAATGCTGTGGTATGAGCTATTACCACACACGCAGTCCCGTCCTCTCTATCTGAGTGCATAGATGAAATGAAGAGAGGCAAGATGGCCGCCGATTATATAGGGGCTGTGACATCACAGGGGTCAGTGAACACTGATAGGCTGCATTTCACATGTGATTCAGGGTCAGCCCGCCTACCTTCATTTCTGCCGCTGTTTCCAGCCCTCCCATAATCCCCTGCCCCATGTACTCACATGTGGATCCACCATCTTAGGTCTCCAATAGCCTGGAATACTGTAAAATGGAGTTTAATGAAGCGATTCACGCGATCGAATCGCGGCGATATTCGCATTCGTTGTAAATCAAATTTTTCATGAAATTCTTAACAAATTCGGGTTCGTCAACTTCGATTCGCTCATCTCTAGTGTTATCAATAAAAAGTACAGATCATGGCACAAAAAATGTTCATCAAAATTGAATTTTAAACATACTAATTTGGATAAAAATGTTTTGATTTTTTTATGTGCAACAATAATAGAAAAGTATGTAATCATGGGTATCATTTTAATTGTTATGACCCACAGAATAAATAACATGTAATTGTTACCGTAAATTGTACGGCATGAAAAAGAAACCTTCCAAAATTTGCAAAAATGCGTTTTTCTTTTTATATCCCCACACAAATAGTATTTTATTGGTTGTGCCACAAATTTTATGGAAAAATTTGTGATGTCATTACGCAGGACAACTGGTCGTGCAAAAAACAAGCCCTCATACTAGTCTGTGGATGAAAATATAAAAGGAGTTACGATTTTTGAAGACAAGGAAGAAAAAATGAAAATGCAAAAATAAAATTGGCATGGTTCTTAAGGTCAAAATGGGCTTGGTCCTTAAGAGGTTAAAACAAGTCAAAATGAGGCTCAGCAGTGTGTGTGGCCTCCCTGTGCTCGTATGACCTCCCTACATTGCCTGGGAATGGTCCTGATGAGGTAGCGGATGGTCTCCTGAGGGATGTCCTCCCAGACCTGGACTAAAGCATCCGCCAACTCCTGGACAGTCTGTGGTGCAATGTGGCATTAGTGGATGGAGCGAGACATGATGTCCCATATGTGCTCAATTGGATTCAGGTCTGGGGAATGGGCAGGCCAGTCCATAGCATCAATGCCTTCCTCTTGCAGGAACTACTTACACACTCCAGCCACATGAGGTCTAGCATTGTCTTGCATTAGGAGGAACCCAGGGCCTACCGCACCAGTATATGGTCTCACAAGGGGTCTGAGTTTCTCATCTCGGTACCTAATGGCAGTCAGGCTACCTCTGGCAAGTACATGGAAGGGATGTGCTTCCCCCCCAAAGAAATGCCACCCCACACCATTACTGACCCACCACCAAACCAGTCATGCTGGAGGATGTTGAAGGCAGCAGAACATTCTCCACAGCGTCTCCAGACTCTGTCACATGTGCTCAGTGTGAACCTGCTTTCATCTGTGAAGAGCACAGGGCGCCAGAGGCAAATTTGCCAATTCTGGTTGTTATGATTCGGCTAGCTGGATGTGGATCCACTGTGTCAGCGAGGGATTGGCGTGGACCGTGTCGGTGGACCGGTTCTAGGGATGCTACTGGTTTCCACCAGAGCCCGCCGCAAAGCGGGATGGTCTTGCTGCGGCGGTAGCGACCAGGTCGTATCCACCGGCAACGGCTCAATCTCGCTGACTGCTGAGAAGACGTGGGACAGAAGGACTAGACAGAGGCAAGGTCAGACGTAGCAGAAGGTCGGGGCAGGCGGCAAGGTTCGTAGTCAATGTGGATAACAGAAGATCTGGAACACAGGCTTTGGACAACACAAAACGCTTTCACTGGCACAAGGCAACAAGATCCGGCAAGGAAGTGCAGGGGAAGTGAGGTAATATACCCAGGGAGCAGGTAGAAGCTAATTAGGCTGATTTGGCCAGGCACCAATCATTGCTGCACTGGCCCTCTAAATCTTAGAGAGCTGGCGCGCGCGCGCCCTAAGGAGCGGAGCCGCGCGGGCCAGGACATGACAGACGGGGGCCGGGACAGGTGAGTGACTTGGGATGCAATTCACGAGCGGGTGCGTCCCGCTATGCGAATCGCATCCCCGCTGGCAGTGTCAGTGCAGCGCTCCCGGTCAGCGGGTCTGACCGGGGCACTGCAGAGAGAGGAAAGCCGCGAGCGCTCCGGGGAGGAGCAGGGACCCGGAGCGTTCAGCGTAACAGTACCCCCCCCCCCCCCTTAGGTCTCCCCCTTTTTTTGTCCGGCAATTGCTTCACGTGGGACGAGGACACTGGGAGCGATTGTAGGGTTTCCTCATCAAAGGCAGGCAGTTCAGAAGGAGTGGGAATGGGGAGGAAGGGCAGAGGGTGAAGCTTGGCACGGGGCAGAGTGTTACCAGGACGGTGGCTATGAGGAGGCAAAGCATAGTCCTGATAGGCCTTGTGGAGACCAGGTGTAGGAGGAGGCACTGAGGCTTGCCTGACGGGACTGGGAACAGACGTGAGGCATTTCTCGCGGCAAGCAGGGCCCCAATTCTTGATCTCCCTGGTGGTCCAGTCAAGGATGGGAGAATGATGCTGGAGCCATGGCAGACCGAGGAGGACTTCAGAGGTGCAGTTGGGAAGGACGAACAATTCAATCTTTTCGTGATGGGGTCAAATGCACATTAAGAGGGGTTCTGTGCGGTAACGCACAGTACAGTCCAACTTCACTCCGTTGACCGAAGAAATGTAGAGCGGCTTGACGAGACGGGTCACCGGGATGCAGAACTTATTCACCAAAGAGTCCAGAATAAAATTTCCAGAAGCACCAGAGTCCAAGCAGGCCACGGCTGAGAAGGAGGAGTTGGCAGAAGGAGAAATCCGCACGGGCACAGTGAGACGTGGAGAAGCAGACTTTGTACCAAGAGACGCCACACCCATGTGAGCTGGGTGCGTGCGTGCGTTTCCCAGACATGGAGGACGAATAGGGCAATCCACAAATAAATGTTCAGTACTGGCGCAGTACAGACATAAATTTTTATCCCTACGGCGAGTCCTCTCTTCATGGGTCAGGCGAGACCGATCCACTTGCATAGCCTCCTCGGCGGGAGGCACAGGGGTAGATTGCAAAGGATACTGTGAGAGAGGTGCCCAGAGATCAAGGTATTTTTCCTGGCGGAGCTCCTGGTGTCTCTCAGAAAAACGCATGTCAATGCGGGTGGCCAAATGGATAAGTTCTTGCAGGTTGGCAGGAATCTCTTGTGCGGCCAGCACATCCTTGATGTTACTGGATAGGCCTTTTTTAAAGGTCGCGCAGAGAGCCTCCTTATTCCAAGATAATTCGGAAGCGAGAGTACGAAATTGGATGGCGTACTCGCCTACTGAAGAATTACCCTGGACCAGGTTCAGCAGAGCAGTCTCGGCAGAAGAAGCTCGGGCTGGTTCCTCGAAGACACTACGGACTTCAGCGAAGAAGGACTGGACTGTGGCTGTGGCAGGATCATTGCGGTCCCAGAGCGGTGTGGCCCAAGACAAGGCCTTTCCAGACAGAAGACTCACTACGAACGCCACCTCAGACCATTCTGTAGGAAATTCGTCCGACAACATTTCCATATGTAGGGAACATTGAGACAAGAAGCCACGGCAGAGTCTAGAGTCCCCATCAAATTTGTCCGGCAGGGACAAGCGGAGGCTAGGAGCAGCCACTCGCTGCGGAGGAGGTGCAGGATGCTACTGGTTTTCACCAGAGCCCGCCGCAAAGCGTAGCAACCAGGTCGTATCCACCGGCAACGGCTCAACCTCACTGACTGCTGAGAAGACGTGGGACAGAAGGACTAGACAGAGGCAAGGTCAGACGTAGCAGAAGGTTCGTAGTCAATGTGGATAGCAGAAGATCTGGAACACAGGCTTTGGACAACACTAAACGCTTTCACTGGCACAAGGCATCAAGATCCGGCAAGGAAGTGCAGGGGAAGTGAGGTAATATACCCAGGGAGCAGGTGGAAGCTAATTAGGCTGATTGGGCCAGGCACCAATCATTGGTGCACTGGCCCTTTAAATCTTAGAGAGCTGGCACGTGCGCGCGCCCTAAGGAGCGGAGCCGCGCGCGCCAGGACATGACAGCCGGGGGCCGGGACAGGTGAGTGACTTGGGATGCGATTCGCGAGCGGGCGCGTCCCGCTATGCGAATCGCATCCCCGCCGGCAGTGTCAGTGCAGCGCTCCCGGTCAGCGGGTCTGACCGGCGCGCTGCAGAGAGAGGAACGCCGCGAGCGCTCCGGGGAGGGGCAGGGACCCGGAGCGCTCGGCGTAATACTGGTGTTCTCTAGCAAATGCCAAACATCCTGCACGGTGTTGGGCTGTAAGCACAACCCCACCTGTGAATGTCAGGCCCTCAGTTCACCCTCATGGAGTCTGTTTCTGACTGTTTAAGTGGGCACAAGCACATTTGTGGCCTGCTGGAGGTCATTTTTCTGGGCTCTGGCAGTGCTCCTCCTTGCACAAAGGCACAGGTAGCTGCTGGGTTGTTGCCCTCCTCCAGCCTCCTCCAAGTCTCCTGATGTACTGGCCCGTCTCCTGGTAGTACCTCCATGCTCTTGACACTATGATGACAGACACATAAAACCTTCTTGCCACAGCTCGCATTGATGTGCCATCCTGGATAAGCTGCACTACCTGAGCCACTTGTGTGAATTGTAGACTCCGTCTCATGCTACCACTAGAGTGAAAGACCCGCCAGCATTCAAAAGTGACCAAAACATCAGCCAGGAAGCATAGGAACTGAGAAGTAGTCTGTGGTCACCACCTGCAGAACCATTCCTTTATTGGGGGTGTCTTGCTAATTGCCTATAATTTCCACCTGTTGTCTGTTCCATTTGCACAACAGCATGTGAAATTGATTGTCAATCAGTGCTTGGACAGTGTGATTTCACAGAAGTGGGATTGACTTGGAGTTACATTGTGTTGTTTAAGTGTTCCCTTTATTTATTTTTGAGCAGTGTATATAGTACTATATTGATAAATGCTGCACTGAATCTGATGTTGGTGCCTTAAACAAAAACAAAAAAAAATGTCATTCCAAGATAATATTTTTTATGCATACATAAGTAAAACAAAAGAAGAAACCCTAAAATACAAAACCAATAATCAGAGAGGTCAGTGGTATATAGCTGTTATTTTTCATACAGTTTAAAAGCCACTGTTTTCTAGGAAAGATTTCTGTAATAATTGTTTTCCTGCAGGGGGTTATGCCAAACTATTGCCATTTATATGTGAGTCTTAAGAAATAACAATAAAGGAAAAATCTGTTTCTTTGCTCATAGTGTTAACAAATATCCACTATTTCAACTAAGTTTAGCATTCCCTCCGTGCTCTGTATAGACAGTATGATTAGAGGCTTTTCAGTAGAACACCTACTTAACTTCAGGCAACTGACAAAAGCCCCAGATCACAGACTGTTAGCTATCAATTGTAAATCAAAGGTTTGGTTCTTCTAGAGATGCTGACATTACAGTGTGCCTGCTGGAAAGAAAGCTACACCACTGAGACATATACATAGTAGCAACATGTTTCTCACAAGGACATGCTTCAGCTCAGTGACTGGTATCATTAATTCTTACAATGCTACGATTCTGAATACAAAGTCAGAGCATTCATTTTATTTACTTTATATAATTCGTACTGAAACATTGACTGCTCAATTCCACAATCTACTCAACAGAGAACACGCAATCACGGTGAGGGTTTTCCTGAAGAGTGTGCTTTGCGTGAGCTGTGTTAACGTCATGTGGAGTGTGGGACGATTTTATCCTTTAGTTTAGCTGAGAGTGGAACATTACCTCTTAGTGGCCAGAATTCAGGTCACACTGGTTCACAAATGGACATATTGAGGTTCAACATTGTTTGTAATGGGCACAGAAATACTTCACTAATCACATTTTTGTGTTTTGCTCTGTCCATAACAGACATGTAATCAACTGATTCACTCATCAGAACTTGGCCTGATATAGTCTTATGTTCTACCTCCATTATCAAGCTGTAACATTTAATAAAAACCACATACCAGGAAAACCTTACAAGACCTGCCATTTTGGAAACAGAAAAGGAAGAAGAGGGGGGCTTTTTGGTGTATTATCACCAGACCCGGGAAAAAGACCAATAAATCCCTCCTGGAAATGCACTCACCTTATGGAGTTGTGCATAAAATAGTTCCAACTCTAGCAAATGTGCAATACAGGGGAGTCAATGTCAAACTGATGTGAAGTCATCCAGGCATAGGACCTGAAATGATGAGAAATCAATAGATGCTTGGGCCAAGCTGGGGAGTTTCAACATGTTTCGACTCTGTACAAACTGAGCCTTCATCAGGCAGTGATGCCTGATGAAGCCTTTGATTGTGGAGAGCGGAAACATAATATAACCTCCTAAATAGAGCCTAATAAACTCAGAGTATAGAGCACTAATAGGGAGCACACCATCCATTGTGAAAAAACCTTCATATTTTGCCCCCAGACAAAGCTCCTTAGACATTTAAAGAAGGTAAAAAAAAGGGGTACTGCATCCATTAGAATACTTCCTTTCCTTTCTCAGAGCCTTTCTTTCTTTCGCAAATTTAATATACATTTCAGTTTTGTATCGCTTATAATGCAATGCAAAAGGAAATCTGTATTATTATTACAGCTTAAGGATTTGCTCTGGCATAAAACACTTGAGAACCGCTTTAGTAATCAATGAATACTTGTCCGTTAGGAGATATCACATAATGCTCTGAAGCATTTTATTTACATTTCTATATCAATGGTTTGAAAGCATTTCAAATTCTCCTTAATGCCATAATATGCATTTATTAAGGAAGGACTTACTATGTGTGCTAACTGAAAAAAAAAGTCTCACAATTCTTTAAATTGTAGATGATTAACCCCTTCCTACTCTATGATGAATACATGGCAGGAAGGTAATTGCCGGTAACTTGTCAAAGACATTAGTTTATTTTATTTTTGCACCATCATTTTTCCCTTCTTGCATTCTAATAGTAACATAGTTCATAAGGTTGAAAAAAGACCAGAGTCTTTCACGTTCAACCTATATCCCTAATGAGTCCCTACTGAGTTGATCCAGAGGAAGGGAAAAAAGCCTCATACTAGAAGTAAAAATTCCTTCCCGACTCTAAATATGGCAGTCAGAATAAATCCCTGGATTAACATTCTGTCCCTATAATTCTAATATACATAACCAGCAATGTTATTACTCTCCAAAAATGCATCCAGACCCCTTTTAAATTCTTTTACAGAGCCATAACGGTTTCAAAAATTCTACCTACAGACCCATATGAGGGCTTATTTTTTGTGTCATCTGTTGTACTTGTAATTTTACCACTACTTTTTCCACAAAACCTAAGGTGAAACAAAAACATTTATTTGTAGGACAAAATTTAAAAAAATAACGCCATTTTCAAATATGCAGGCTTCTGTTTCTATGCAGTGTGGTAAAAATGACATGTTATCTCTATTCTGTGGGTCAAAACAATTAAAATTATACTCAATACATAGGTTTTGTTTTATGGGCCTGGGCCCGTGGCATCAGTGGCGGGAGATAACTGTCAGCCTGGCTCACACTGTCAGCAGCAGAGCCCTGTTAACCCTGGCAGTTAACACTTTAGATGCCATGGTCTGTAGCGACTTCTGCATCTAGAGGGTTGACAGGAGGTTAAGGCTCTACTTATAGCCCATTGGTAACCCATCAATGCAATTACGGGTCTGCGATGGTCATCATGGCAGCCAGAGACCAAATCATGGCGTTCAGGTCTGCCAGCTATGGAAGCCTGTGGGACTATAACTGACAGTGACATCTGTACTACTGTGTACTATACAAGCGATCAGATGATCGCAGCTTCAAGTACCCTAAGGGGACAAAAGTGTAAATATCACTCCTTTCCCTATAAAGCTCTTTATAAATAAAAAGTGGAAAAATACATACATATGAGTATCACCTTGATCTTAATGACCCAGAATATAAAATGGGTATGTTATTTATACAGCATGATGTATGTTACGCCGAGCGCTCCGGGTCCCCGCTCCTCCCCGGAGCGCTCGCTTCACTCTCCCCGCGGCAGCGCTCCGGTCACGTCCTCTGACCCGGGGCGCTGCGATTCCGCTGCCAGCCGGGATGCGATTCGCGATGCGGGTAGCGCCCGCTCGCGATGCGCACCCCGGCTCCCCTACCTGACTCGCTCTCCGTCTGTTCTGTCCCGGCGCGCGCGGCCCCGCTCCCTAGGGCGCGCGCGCGCCGGGTCTCTGCGATTTAAAGGGCCACTGCGCCGCTGATTGGCGCAGTGGTTCCAATTAGTGTGTTCACCTGTGCACTTCCCTATATCACCTCACTTCCCCTGCACTCCCTTGCCGGATCTTGTTGCCTTAGTGCCAGTGAAAGCGTTCCTTGTGTGTTCCTTGCCTGTGTTTCCAGACCTTCTGCCGTTGCCCCTGACTACGATCCTTGCTGCCTGCCCCGACCTTCTGCTACGTCCGACCTTGCTTTTGCCTACTCCCTTGTACCGCGCCTATCTTCAGCAGCCAGAGAGGTGAGCCGTTGCTAGTGGATACGACCTGGTCACTACCGCCGCAGCAAGACCATCCCGCTTTGCGGCGGGCTCTGGTGAAAACCAGTAGTGGCTTAGAACCGGTCCACTAGCACGGTCCACGCCAATCCCTCTCTGGCACAGAGGATCCACTACCTGCCAGCCGGCATCGTGACAGTAGATCCGGCCATGGATCCCGCTGAAGTTCCTCTGCCAGTTGTCGCTGACCTCACCACGGTGGTCGCCCAGCAGTCACAACAGATAGCGCAACAAGGCCAACAGCTGTCTCAACTGACCGTTATGCTACAACAGTTACTACCACAGCTTCAGCAGTCATCTCCTCCGCCAGCTCCTGCACCTCCTCCGCAGCGAGTGGCCGCTCCTGGGATACGCTTATCCTTGCCGGATAAATTTGATGGGGACTCTAAGTTTTGCCGTGGCTTTCTTTCCCAATGTTCCCTGCATCTGGAGATGATGTCGGACCTGTTTCCCACTGAAAGGTCTAAGGTGGCTTTCGTAGTCAGCCTTCTGTCCGGAAAAGCCCTGTCATGGGCCACACCGCTCTGGGACCGCAATGACCCCGTCACTGCCTCTGTACACTCCTTCTTCTCGGAAATCCGAAGTGTCTTTGAGGAACCTGCCCGAGCCTCTTCTGCTGAGACTGCCCTGTTGAACCTGGTCCAGGGTAATTCTTCCGTTGGCGAGTATGCCGTACAATTCCGTACTCTTGCTTCAGAATTGTCCTGGAATAATGAGGCCCTCTGCGCGACCTTCAAAAAAGGCCTATCCAGCAACATTAAAGATGTTCTGGCCGCACGAGAAATTCCTGCTAATCTACATGAACTTATTCACCTAGCCACTCGCATTGACATGCGTTTTTCCGAAAGGCGTCAGGAACTCCGCCAAGATATGGACTCTGTTCGCACGAGGCGTTTCTTCTCCTCGGCTCCTCTCTCCTCTGGTCCCCTGCAATCTGTTCCTGTGCCTCCCGCCGTGGAGGCTATGCAGGTCGACCGGTCTCGCCTGACACCTCAAGAGAGGACACGACGCCGTATGGAGAACCTCTGCCTGTACTGTGCTAGTACCGAACACTTCCTGAGAGATTGTCCTATCCGTCCTCCCCGCCTGGAAAGACGTACGCTGACTCCGCACAAAGGTGAGACAGTCCTTGATGTCTACTCTGCTTCTCCACGTCTTACTGTGCCTGTGCGGATGTCTGCCTCTGCCTTCTCCTTCTCTACAGTGGCCTTCTTGGACTCTGGATCTGCAGGAAATTTTATTTTGGCCTCTCTCGTCAACAGGTTCAACATCCCGGTGACCAGTCTCGCCAGACCCCTCTACATCAATTGTGTAAATAATGAAAGATTGGACTGTACCATACGTTTCCGCACGGAGCCCCTTCTTATGAGCATCGGATCTCATCATGAGAGGATTGAACTTTTGGTCCTCCCCAATTGCACCTCGGAAATTCTCCTTGGACTTCCCTGGCTTCAACTTCATTCCCCTACCCTGGATTGGTCCACTGGGGAGATCAAGAGTTGGGGGTCCTCTTGTTCCAAGAACTGTCTAAAACCGGTTCCCAGTAACCCTTGCCGTAACTCTGTGGTTCCTCCAGTAACCGGTCTCCCTAAGGCCTATATGGACTTCGCGGATGTTTTCTGCAAAAAACAAGCTGAGACTCTACCTCCTCACAGGCCTTATGATTGCCCTATCGACCTCCTCCCGGGCACTACTCCACCCCGGGGCAGAATTTATCCTCTCTCTGCCCCAGAGACTCTTGCCATGTCCGAATACGTCCAGGAGAATCTAAAAAAGGGCTTTATCCGTAAATCCTCCTCTCCTGCCGGAGCCGGATTTTTCTTTGTGTCCAAAAAAGATGGCTCCCTACGTCCTTGCATTGACTACCGCGGTCTTAATAAAATCACGGTTAAGAACCGCTACCCCTTACCCCTCATCTCTGAACTCTTTGATCGCCTCCAAGGTGCCCACATCTTCACTAAATTGGACTTAAGAGGCGCCTATAACCTCATCCGCATCAGAGAGGGGGACGAGTGGAAAACGGCATTTAACACCAGAGATGGACACTTTGAGTATCTGGTCATGCCCTTTGGACTGTGCAACGCCCCTGCCGTCTTCCAAGACTTTGTCAATGAAATTTTTCGTGATCTGTTATACTCCTGTGTTGTTGTATATCTGGACGATATCCTAATTTTTTCTGCCAATCTAGAAGAACACCGCCAGCATGTCCGTATGGTTCTTCAGAGACTTCGTGACAACCAACTCTATGCCAAAATTGAGAAATGTCTGTTTGAATGCCAATCTCTTCCTTTTCTAGGATATTTGGTCTCTGGCCAGGGACTACAGATGGATCCAGACAAACTCTCTGCCGTCTTAGATTGGCCACGCCCCTCCGGACTCCGTGCTATCCAACGCTTTTTGGGGTTCGCCAATTATTACAGGCAATTTATTCCACATTTTTCTACCATTGTGGCTCCTATCGTGGCTTTAACCAAAAAAAATGCTGATCCCAAGTCCTGGCCTCCTCAAGCAGAAGACGCCTTTAAACGACTCAAGTCTGCCTTTTCTTCGGCTCCCGTCCTCTCCAGACCTGACCCTTCCAAACCCTTCCTATTGGAGGTTGATGCCTCCTCAGTGGGAGCTGGAGCTGTTCTTCTACAAAAAAATTCTTCCGGGCATGCTGTCACTTGTGGTTTTTTCTCTAGGACCTTCTCTCCAGCGGAGAGGAACTACTCCATCGGGGATCGAGAGCTTCTAGCCATTAAATTAGCACTTGAGGAATGGAGGCATCTGCTGGAGGGATCAAGTTCTCCTGTTATTATCTACACCGACCACAAGAACCTCTCCTACCTCCAGTCTGCCCAACGGCTGAATCCTCGCCAGGCCCGGTGGTCTCTGTTCTTTGCCCGATTTAATTTTGAGATTCACTTTCGTCCTGCCGATAAGAACATTAGGGCCGATGCTCTCTCTCGTTCCTCGGATGCCTCAGAAGTTGAACTCTCTCCGCAACACATCATTCCACCTGACTGCCTGATCTCCACTTCTCCTGCCTCCATCAGGCAGACTCCTCCAGGAAAGACCTTTGTTTCTCCTCGCCAACGCCTCGGAATCCTCAAATGGGGTCACTCCTCCCACCTCGCAGGTCATGCGGGTATCAAGAAATCTGTGCAACTCATCTCCCGCTTCTATTGGTGGCCGACTCTGGAGACGGATGTTGTGGACTTTGTGCGAGCCTGCACTATCTGTGCCCGGGATAAGACTCCTCGCCAGAAGCCCGCTGGTTTTCTTCATCCTCTGCCTGTCCCCGAACAGCCTTGGTCTCTGATTGGTATGGATTTTATTACTGATTTACCCCCTTCCCGTGGCAACACTGTTATTTGGGTGGTCGTTGATCGATTCTCCAAAATGGCACATTTCATCCCTCTTCCTGGTCTTCCTTCTGCGCCTCAGTTGGCTAAACAATTTTTTGTACACATTTTTCGTCTTCACGGGTTGCCTACGCAGATTGTCTCGGATAGAGGCGTCCAATTCGTGTCTAAATTCTGGAGGGCTCTCTGTAAACAACTCAAGATTAAATTAAATTTTTCTTCTGCATATCATCCCCAGTCCAATGGACAAGTAGAAAGGATTAACCAGATCTTGGGTGATTATTTGCGACATTTTGTTTCCTCCCGCCAGGATGACTGGGCAGATCTCCTCCCATGGGCCGAATTCTCGTATAACTTCAGGGTCTCTGAGTCTTCCTCCAAATCCCCATTTTTCGTGGTGTACGGCCGTCACCCTCTTCCCCCCCTCCCTACTCCCTTGCCCTCTGGTCTGCCCGCTGTGGATGAAATTTCTCGTGACCTTTCCATCATATGGAGAGAGACCCAAAATTCTCTCTTACAGGCTTCATCACGCATGAAGAAGTTCGCGGATAAGAAAAGAAGAGCTCCCCCCGTTTTTTCCCCTGGAGACAAGGTATGGCTCTCCGCTAAATATGTCCGCTTCCGTGTCCCTAGCTACAAGTTGGGACCACGCTATCTTGGTCCTTTCAAAATTTTGTGTCAAATTAATCCTGTCTCTTATAAACTTCTTCTTCCTCCCTCTCTTCGTATCCCTAATGCCTTTCACGTCTCTCTTCTCAAACCACTCATCCTCAACCGTTTTTCTCCCAAATCTGTTCCTCCCACTCCTGTTTCCGGCTCCTCGGACATCTTCTCGGTCAAAGAAATTTTAGCTGCCAAAAAGGTCAGAGGGAAAAATTTTTTTTTAGTGGACTGGGAGGGTTGTGGTCCTGAAGAGAGATCCTGGGAACCTGAGGACAACATCCTAGACAAAAGTCTGCTCCTCAGGTTCTCAGGCTCTAAGAAGAGGGGGAGACCCAAGGGGGGGGTACTGTTACGCCGAGCGCTCCGGGTCCCCGCTCCTCCCCGGAGCGCTCGCTTCACTCTCCCCGCGGCAGCGCTCCGGTCACGTCCTCTGACCCGGGGCGCTGCGATTCCGCTGCCAGCCGGGATGCGATTCGCGATGCGGGTAGTGCCCGCTCGCGATGCGCACCCCGGCTCCCCTACCTGACTCGCTCTCCGTCTGTTCTGTCCCGGCGCGCGCGGCCCCGCTCCCTAGGGCGCGCGCGCGCCGGGTCTCTGCGATTTAAAGGGCCACTGCGCCGCTGATTGGCGCAGTGGTTCCAATTAGTGTGTTCACCTGTGCACTTCCCTATATCACCTCACTTCCCCTGCACTCCCTTGCCGGATCTTGTTGCCTTAGTGCCAGTGAAAGCGTTCCTTGTGTGTTCCTTGCCTGTGTTTCCAGACCTTCTGCCGTTGCCCCTGACTACGATCCTTGCTGCCTGCCCCGACCTTCTGCTACGTCCGACCTTGCTTTTGCCTACTCCCTTGTACCGCGCCTATCTTCAGCAGCCAGAGAGGTGAGCCGTTGCTAGTGGATACGACCTGGTCACTACCGCCGCAGCAAGACCATCCCGCTTTGCGGCGGGCTCTGGTGAAAACCAGTAGTGGCTTAGAACCGGTCCACTAGCACGGTCCACGCCAATCCCTCTCTGGCACAGAGGATCCACTACCTGCCAGCCGGCATCGTGACAATGTACACTGTAGGAATATAAAAAACTAAAATAAAATAAAGCAACAAAATTGATCATTTGATCATTACCTTGCTTCCAAAAAAAGTGTAAAAAAAAAAGATTAGAAATTAAAAACAATCCCTCAAACAATTGTCTAAATAACCTCAAAATGGTACCAATAAAAACGACAGCGCATCTCACAAAAACAAGCCCTCAAACAACCTTAACTGAAAAGAAGTTATAGCTGTCAGAATATGGCAACACAAAAAGTATTTTTTACAGGCATATCCCACAATTACAATTTATGGCATTTTGACTCTAACAGATAGCAATAATGGGGGTACTGAGTGTGGATTTGTGAATGGAGCAGCAGTGTATTTATTTTATTGTCCAATTGAAATAAATGTAAAAAGCATTAACCCCTTAAGGACCCGGGGTTTTTCCGTTTTTGCATTTACATTTTTTCCTCCTTACCTTTAAAAAATCATAACTCTTTCAATCTTTCACCTAAAAATCCATATGATGGCTTATTTTTTGCGCCACCAATTCTACTTTGTAATGACGTCAGTCATTTTACCCAAAAATCTATGGCGAAACGGAAAAAAAAATCAATGTGAGACAAAATTGAAAATAAACGCCATTTTGTAACTTTTGGGGGCTTCCATTTCTGCACAGTACATTTTTCGGTAAAAATTATACCTTCATTTTATTCTGTAGGTCCATACGGTTAAAATGATACCCTACTTATGTAGGTTTGATTTTGTCGTACTTCTGGAAAAAATCAAAACTACATGCAGGAAAATGTATACGTTGAAAATTGTCCTCTTCTGACCCCTATAACTTTTTTATTTTTCCGTGTATGGGGCGGTATGAGGGCTCATTTTTGCACCTTGATCTTAAGTTTTTAGCTGTACCATTTTTGCATTGATAGGACTTATTGATGCGCGTACGCCATTGACCGTGCGGCTTAATTAAAGATATATTTTTATAATTCAGACATTTCCGCACGCGGCGATACCATATATGTTTATTTTTATTTTTATTTACACAGTTTTTTTTTGTTACGGGAAAAGGGGGGTGATTCAAACTTTTAATAGAGGAGGGGTTAAATGATCTTTATTCACTTTTTTTTTGCAGTGTTATAGCTCCCATAGGGACCTATAACACTGCACACACTGATCTTTCACATTGATCACTGGTTTCTCATAAGAAACCAGTGATCGATGATTCTGCCACTTGACTGCTCATGTCTGGATCTCAGGCACTGAGCAGTCATTCGGCGATCGGACAGCGAGGAGGCAGGAAGGGATCCTCCGGCTGTCCTGTAAGCTGTTCGGGATGCCGCGATTTCACCGCGGCTATCCCGAACAGCTCCCTGAGCTAACCGGCATGGTTTCACTTTCATTTTAGACACGGCGTTCAACTTTGAACGCCACGTCTAAAGGGTTAATAGCGCGCAGCAGCGAGATCAATGCCGCGCGCTATTAGCCACGGATCCCGGCCGTTGTTAGAGGCCGGGCCCGACCCGCTATGACGCGGGGCCACGCAGTGGTTAAAGGGGTACTCCGGTGGGGAAAAAAAATTCATATCAACTGGCTCCAGAAAGTTAAACCGATTTGTAAATTAGAGAATAAAATAATAAAATTCCCAGTCTTAAAGTACCTCAGCCAAAAAAGGTGTACAATGGAAAGTTGGAAAATACATACATTTTTATATATCATATGCATAAATATAACATTTCTCACAGGACCCATGTGATATACTATAAAATATACATAATAGTATCAGGACCTGAATGGCTACAAATAAAACAAATAATCAAAAGTAGACAATATATAATCTATATAAAAATGGAAAACTGCAAGATAAATGAAAATTCTAATGTCCAATATGCATAGAAGGATATTCCTGAATAGGTATGGATGACCGCAGTAAGATGTAGTGAAATAGCAGTTCACATACAATAGTCCACTAGCTGGAAATAAATCACTAGTGGTATCAAGTACCACTCACCATTCCCAGTGTAATCACCGTCTAGAAGCTCCGCTGGTAGATGAAGAGGTGCCGTAGCTGCCAGCATTGTATACAGATGTTAATGCGTCTCTGCAGAGACAGTGTCTGGTCATGATGTTTCAATTCGGGTGCATATAAGTAATTCACAGCACGAGTAGTGTGTAGTAACTTGCTGCAGGACCGGCGTCTGACATCACCTGGTCAGCTGTTCAGCTACGGCCGGCAGCAGCGAAGCGCTGGTTATCTGAAGTGCTGGGGATCTGAAGATACACAGTGGGATGCACTGTGTACACAGATGGAAATGACTGGAGCGGCAAGGTAACTGGAGCGGCGAGGTGTTCAGAGTTGCAAGGTGTTCAATCCAATGGCGGTCAGACCATGCAGAGCATATCACTCCAGGTAAAAATCCTTCCAGGTAAAAGTCCTAGCCTGTCTTAGCCACTGATGAAAGGGGTTAGCACACATTTGTCCATACTCTGAAATGTGTTTGGCCTGTTTGTCCTGTTTGAACAAGGCGCAAAGGAAGGACCGGAGTCGGCGGCGTCAGGCAGGAGGATTGAGCGCAGCAGCAGGAGGTATGGATGTGCTTAGCAACAGCTCCCAGCATGCACAAAAGGGCATGCTGGAAGTTGTTGTTATGCAACAGCAGAAGGCACAACTGCAACTCCCAGCATGCCCTTTGGTAGTTTGTGCATGTTGGGGGTTGTAGTTATGCAACAGCTGGAGGCACATTTTTTCTATAAAAAATGTGCCTCCAGCTGTTGCATAACTGCAACCCCCAGCATGCACGGACAGCCAAAGGGCATGCTTAGAGTTGTAGTAGTATGCCTCCAGCTGTTGCATAACTACAAGTCCCAGCATGCCCTTCGGCTGTCACTGCATGCTGAGAGTTGTAGTTTTGCAACATCTGAAGGCACACTAGTTGCGAAACATTGAGAAATTGTTACCTAACTCAGTGTTTTGCAACCAGTGTGCCTCCAGCTGTTGCAAACTACAACTACCAGAATGCACTGATAGACCGCACATGCTGGGAGTTGTAGTTTTGCAACAGCTGGAGGTAAACTGGTTGCGAAACACTTAAGTTAAGTAACAAACTTTGTGTTTTGCAACCAATGTGCCTCCAGCTGTTGCATAACTACAACCCCCAGCATGCATGGACAGCCAAAGGGCATGCTAGTAGTTGTAGTTTTGCAACAGCTGGAAGTTTGCCCCAAATCTTCCGCTGCAGCTCAAACTCCCAGCGGGAAACTCGCTGTGAACCCCCGCTGTGTGAATGTACCAGAAAAACACTACACTACACAAAATAAAAAGTAAAACACTACAAAACGGAGCCTCCAGCTGTTGCAAAACAACAACTCCCAGTATTGCCGGACGGCCATTGACTGTACAAACATGCTAGGAATTTTGCAACAGCTGGAGGTACTCTGTTTGGGGAACACTGCCGTAGGGTATTTTTGGTATCGGGGGCAAGTGTAATGCTTGCATCCGGGTCAGTCCCTATGCAAATCCCTAATTTAGGCCTCAATGGCACATGGCGCTCTCTCACTTCGGAGCCCTGTCGTATTTCAAAGCAACAGTTTAGTGCCACATATGGGGTATTTCCGTACTTGGGGGAGAAATTGCCTAACAAATTTAGGGGGTCTTTTTTTCCTTTTACCCCTTATGAAAAGGTAATGTTGGGATCTACACCAGCATGTTATTGTAAAAAAATCTAATACTAATCTTACACGCCCCATACTTTTCATTTTCACAAAAGCCATAATTTGTAACACAATTTCTCCCAGGTGGCTGCTGGTTACAGCGGTTCTGACATATACGCAAAAAAAACATAAAAAAACACCCACATGTGCCCCATTTTGGAAACTAGACCCCTCATGGAATGTAACAAGGGTATAGTGAGCCTTAACACCCCATAGATGTTTGACAAATTTTCGTTACAGTTGGATGTAAAAATGAAAAAAAAAAAAAAATCACTAAAATGCTGGTGATACCCCAAATTTTTCATTTTCACAAGGGATAACAGGAAAAATAAATTGTAACACCATTTCTTCTCAGTATGGAAATACCCCATATGTGGATGTAAAGTGCTCTGCGGGTGCACTACAGGGCTTAGAAGAGAAGGAGGGCCATTGAGCTTTTGGAGAGAGAATTTGGCTGGAATTGAAGGTGTTTACAAGGCCACTATGGTGCCAGAACAGTGGACCCCCCCCCCCCCCCCACACACACACACACACACACACATATGTGACCCCATTTATTTTTTGAACAGTCCATGAAAATGAAAAATTTACTTTTTATTTGCATAGCCCATTGTTCCAAAGGTCTGTCAAACGCCAATGGGGTGTAAATGCTCACTGTACCCATTGTTACATTCCATGACGGGTGTAGTTTCCGAAATAGGGTCACATGTGGGGAGGTCCACTGTTCTGGTAGCACAGGTGCTTTGTAAACACACATGGCCCCCGACTTCCACTCCAACCAAATTCTCTCTCCAAAAAACCCAAATGGTGCTCCTTCTCTTCTGAGCCCTCAAATTTTTCATTTTCACGTCCAACTTTAGCGAAACATTGTCAAACACTTGTGGGGTATAAAGGCTCACCCCTTGTTACATGCCTTGAGAGGTGTTGTTTCCAAAATAGTATGCCATGTGTTTTTTTTTTGTTTTTTTTTTGCTACTCTGGCACAATAGGGGCTTCCTTCCTAAATGTGACCTGGAGGGGGGGGGGGGGGGTACTGGGGTGAGAAATCCTGTGTTGAAGGGGGGGGTAAAAGAATATAATATGATAGGTCAAGTGAGATAAAGCAAGGAGCCTGACTCAAACTAATATAAAGTGCTAGTGCAAACAATGGGAAAGTGCTATGAGATAGCAGCAAATACAAGTGTAAACAACAGCAGTGTGAAACAAATGAGTCAAGCACGCTCCGGGGACTGATTACAAACGGGGTGCCGCGTGCAAGATCCCAGGGGTCCCCAGCGGCGGGACTCCCGTGATCAGGCATCTTATCCCCTATCCTTGTTTTATTACACATTAGCACACCACTTTATTTGGTTCCTCCTCTGCAACTTTTTCTGTGACTTTTTAACCCGTGCCAAAATGTGCAACATTTTCCAATTACTGTCCATAGCCAGTTTTGCAAGCCAGGTCTAGGCTGTTGTACATATGCGACAAAATGAAGGCTTTGTGACAAATTGTGTGACAAGCCATATATGATAAATTCATGGTCACTGCAAAAAGTTAAGTAGACTATAGCAAAGATACACAATTTTAGAAAAAGCATTAAAAGCAAAAGTCCCAATGAAAAGTCCCTAAACAGCAAATCATGCGACCATTTAACACTACAACACCAGGGTAAGGCTGCGTTTCCACTTGGCAGTTTGAGCCAAAGCCAGAAGTGGATCTAAAGGAATGGGAAATGTAATGGAATTACATATTCCTTCTTTCTCATGGATCCACATCTGGCTTTACAATAGAGACAGGGGCGGACATATCACTTGTTCAGCCGGTTCGGCTGCACAGGGGCCCAGAGTGTTAGGGGGCCCCCCTAGTAGCCCAGGTCACATCTTGGGCCTCACAATCTGGGCCCCTGCAGGGCCCCCTTCCAGTACTTCATACTAAATGCTGCAGCACCAGGTCCCGGACCTGCCGCTGACAGCAGTAATTTATCTTTAAACCGGCCGGGCGAGACGGACAGGCCAGGGGCTGATGGGAACAGACGTGCCCCGCGCAGGCACGCACGTCTGTTCCAAGCCCCTGATGTCACGTGTCATGGCCTCTGACCCCGGCAGAAGCGACAGGAGCAGCAAACCCTCCCGCCTCACAGCCGCATCACTGAACAGATAAGGTGAGGAGAGCGACGGTCGGGTGCAGGGCTGTGCGGGGGGGAGGGGATTGTAATGATGATGAAGAGGACAGGAGGGGTGTTGAAGAGGTTGGTGGTGTAATGATAAGAAGGATTGGGGGTCTGGGAGAACGTAGTGTTGATAAGGAGGACCAGAAGGGGGGTCAGGGGTGTAGTGATTAGGGGGTTCAATGTTGATGAGAAGGACTGGGGTGGGGGGTGTCAGCTGTGTAATACTGATGAGGTGCTTAAGGTATATGGGGAGATGAGGAGACTGAGGATGGAGTGCATGGGGTGATGAGGAGACTAAGGATGGAGTGCATGGGGTGTATGGGGGTGATGAGGAGACTGAGGATGGAGTGCATGGGGTGTATGGGGGTGATGAGGAGACTGAGGATGGAGTGCATGGGGTGATGAGGAGACTAAGGATGGAGTGCATGGGGTGATGAGGAGACTGAGGATGGAGTGCATGGGGTGTATGGGGGTGATGAGGAGACTGAGGATGGAGTGCATGGGGTGTATGAGGTGATGAGGAGACTGAGGATGGAGTGCATGGGGTGTATGGGGTGATGAGGAGACTAAGGATGGAGTGCATAGGGTGTATGGGGGTGATGAGGAGACTGAGGATGGAGTGCATGGGGTGTATGGGGTGATGAGGAGACTGAGGATGGAGTGCATGGGGTGTATGAGGTGATGAGGAGACTGAGGATGGAGTGCATGGGGTGTATGGGGTGATGAGGAGACTAAGGATGGAGTGCATGGGGTGTATGGGGTGATGAGGAGACTAAGGATGGAGTGCATGGGGTGTATGAGGTGATGAGGAGACTGAGGATGGAGTGCATGGGGTGTATGGGGTGATGAGGAGACTAAGGATGGAGTGCATGGGGTGTATGGGGGTGATGAGGAGACTGAGGATGGAGTGCATGGGGTGTATGGGGTGATGAGGAGACTGAGGATGGAGTGCATGGGGTGTATGAGGTGATGAGGAGACTGAGGATGGAGTGTGTGGGGTGTATGGGGTGATGAGGAGTCTGAGGATGGAGTGCATGGGGTGATGAGGAGACTGAGGATGGAGTGCATGGGGTGATGAGGAGACTAAGGATGGAGTGCATGGGGTGTATGGGGTGATGAGGAGACTGAGGATGGAGTGCATGGGGTGTATGGGGTGATGAGGAGACTGAGGATGGAGTGCATGGGGTGTATGAGGTGATGAGGAGACTGAGGATGGAGTGCATGGGGTGATGAGGAGACTGAGGATGGAGTGCATGGGGTGATGATGAGACTGAGGATGGAGTGTGTGGGGTGTATGGGGTGATGAGGAGTCTGAGGATGGAGTGCATGGGGTGATGAGGAGACTGAGGATGGAGTGCATGGGGTGATGAGGAGACTAAGGATGGAGTGCATGGGGTGTATGGGGTGATGAGGAGACTGAGGATGGAGTGCATGGGGTGAGGAGGAGACTGAGGATGGAGTGCATGGGGTGATGAGGAGTCTGAGGATGGAGTGCATGGGGTGAGGAGGAGACTGAGGATGGAGTGCATGGGGTGATGAGGAGTCTGAGGATGGAGTGCATGGGGTGAGGAGGAGACTGAGGATGGAGTGCATGGGGTGTATGAGGTGATGAGGAGACTGAGGATGGAGTGCATGGGGTGTATGGGGTGATGAGGAGACTGAGGATGGAGTGCATGGGGTGATGAGGAGACTGAAGATGGAGTGCATGGGGTGTATGGGGTGTTGAGGAGTCTGAGGATGGAGTGCATGGGGTGATGAGGAGACTGAGGATGGAGTGCATGGGGTGTATGGGGTGATGAGGAGACTGAGGATGGAGTGCATGGGGTGTATGGGGTGATGAGGAGACTGAGGATGGAGTGCATGGGGTGCATGGGGTGATGAGGAGACTGAGGATGGAGTGCATGGGGTGTATGGGGTGATGAGGAGACTGAGGATGGAGTGCATGGGGTGATGAGGAGTCTGAGGATGGAGTGCATGGGGTGTATGGGGTGATGAGGAGACTGAGGATGGAGTGTATGGGGTGATGAGGAGACTGAGGATGGAGTGCATGGGGTGATGAGGAGACTAAGGATGGAGTGCATGGGGTGTATGGGGTGATGAGGAGACTGAGGATGGGGTGCGTGGGGTGTATGGGGTGATGAGGAGACTGAGGATGGGGTGTATGGGGTGATGAGGAGACTGAGGATAGAGTGCATGGGGTGATGAGGAGACTGAGGATGGGGTGCGTGGGGTGTATGGGGTGATGAGGAGACTGAGGATGGGGTGCGTGGGGTGTATGGGGTGATGAGGAGACTGAGGATGGGGTGTATGGGGTGATGAGGAGACTGAGGATGGGTTGTGCGGGGTGTATGGGGTGATGAGACTGAAGATGGGGTGCGTGGGGTGTATGGGGTGATGAGGAGACTGAGGTTGGGGTATATGGGGGTGATGAGGAGACTGAGGATGGAGTGTGTGGGGTGTATGGGGTGATGAGGAGACTGAGGATGGAGTGTGTGGGGTGTATGGGGTGATGAGATTGAGGATGGGGTGCGTGGGGTGTATGGGGGGATGAGACTGAGGATGGGGTGCGTGGGGTGTATGGGGGAGATAAGGAGACTGAGGATGGGTTGCGTGGGGTGTATGGGGTGATGAGGAGACTGAGGATGGAGTGCGTGGGGTGTATGGGGTGATTCAGTGGTGTATAGTGGTTGGCAGTATTAAATTAATAGAATACAGTGGTTGGCAGTATTATATTCAGGGTACAGTGGTTGGCAGTATTATATTCATGGAGTACAGTGGTTGGCAGTATTATATTCATGGAGTACAGTGGTTGGCAGTATTATATTCATGGAGTACAGTGGTTGGCAGTATTATATTCAGGGTACAGTGGTTGGCAGTATTATAGTCAGGGTACAGTGGTTGGCAGTATTATATTCATGGAGTACAGTGGTTGGCAGTATTATATTCAGGGTACAGTGGTTGGCAGTATTATAGTCAGGGTACAGTGGTTGGCAGTATTATAGTCAGGGTACAGTGGTTGGCAGTATTATAGTCAGGGTACAGTGGTTGGCAGTATTATAGTCAGGGTACAGTGGTTGGCAGTATTATATTCATGAAGTACAGTGGTTGGCAGTATTATATTCATGAAGTACAGTGGTTGGCAGTATTATATTCAGGGGTACAGTATTTGGCAGTATTATATTCAGGGGTACAGTGGTTGGCAGTATTCAGGGGGTACAGTGGTTGGTAGTATTATATTCAGGGTACAGTATTTGGCAGTATTATATTCAGGGGTACAGTGGTTGGCAGTATTATATTCAGGGGTACAGTATTTGGCAAGGTTATAATGATTATTGTCATCATACAGAGGATGAGGATCTACTGACAAATTAAGGAACCAATGATGTCCAGGTGTCAGACTCTGCAGAGAAGATGGAAGAAATCCTGGTGTCTGGACCAGATGAAGAAAAGTAAAGACAACAGAGAAGACGTCACTCAGGTCAGTGATATCATTGTGTATTTTCCTAACTGTCCCATCAGAGTTGTAGTCACTGATATCATTGTGTAGTCTCCTGACTGTCCCATCAGCTGTAGTCACTTCAGACATGATGGGAGTTGCAGCTTTCCAACATCTGGGGAGCCACTTGAACCAAGGTGATTGGTGGGGGTCCCATGAGTCAGACCCCCACCATAAAAATGGGCTGTTTATTTTAAAATGCCTGGGCCTATTTTTGGTCCCAGTCTGGCCCTGCCTGTAAGTCACTTCTATCACTAAGGATAAGAAGCCAAGGAACCAGGGGGTGCCAAGGGGTGTCGTGCTAAGTCCAGGGGTGCGAATGTAAAGGGGAGCACTGCCCTCTGCATCCCAGCTAGATACGGGTCAGGCTAACCTGGGGGAGTACTCACGGGGCCTGGGCCGCACACTGAGAGGGACAGGGGCCACCCGGAGCCCACCTCAGGAGCCGTTCCATCCACCTGTACTGGACAAGGCAAGTGGCGACACTACACACGCGGGGTAAGTGGAGGCCCCCCCGGTGGGGTCTGGGTACATGAGGGGGCACAGTGCTGGGGGGGGGGGGGGGCCAGGCACATTCCTTGCACAAGGGCCCTCTGCTGTCTGTGTCCGCCCCTGAATAGAGATATGTATTTTTTCAGCTCACCCTCTGACCTTGGAGCAGACCCAGCGCAAGGATACCACATAGTAGCAGTAGTGGGAAGCAGGATACAATCACAGGAAAAGAGTCCAGCATGTTTTAAAAAATGAAGTTTTCTATGTTCTATTTGTGCTTAAAAAAAGCTCAAGAGCACAGGAAGTGCAGCCTGGAGTGCTGAGGGGTGTGTGTCCAGCCTCATCCAATCATAGCTCCTCTCACACTTAACTGCCATATGCTGTTGGTTGGACACACCCCCCTCCAGGCTGCACTTCCTGTGTTTGGACTTCGGTTCAAAGTCATGAGATGGGGGAAAATGTGCTCTTGAGCTTTTTTAAGCACGAATAAAACATAGAAAACGTCATATTTTTTTTAAGCAAAGTATATTAGAAATATTTTTTATTTACCATAAGGAGTGCAATAGCAAAAAAATTTTTTATGAGAGTGCCCATTTAAGTATAAAATAAATATTCACATACTTCTCTGTGTGTTGTTCATATATATAGTCAGATAGTAGAGTATAGTCAGCACTACTCCACCTGTGGGGTCACGTCACTCCAAGGCTGGTTCCTATTCCCATGGTAGCCGGGCGTACAGCAGACTATCCGGTGCTCGTGCAAAGCAAGGTAGTAGCAATATCCAATAGAAAGATGAAAGACACGGCACTCAGGAAACTTCATGCGATCTGCAACTTTATTGCTAGGAGCGGGGGTACACGAGGATGCGCAACCCTCATGTACCCCCACTCCTAGCAATAAAGTTGCAGATTGCATGAAGTTTCCTGAGTGCCGTGTCTTTCATCTTTCTATTGATTATTCATATATAGTGTCCGTCATTTCATGTAAAGTGATGTGGAAGACATACATATAAACTTCTCTGTCTTCACTTGTAACTGATAAATCCCAAAAATGACAGTGCATACTACTCACATGTAAACACAGAAGAACCCCCAATCGGATGAGAGCCATTATCCACCACTGCCAGATACACGATACACCAGGCTGTTCGTAAATATTGTAAATGCGCAAGACAGTCCGTACCGTTCAGAGTGAGACTGTAGCTCCGGAGTGTACCTTGGATACGTAACATGTGTACGCATGCGGAGACTAAATGGCTTCAGCTCCTTGTCCAGATACTGGAGACACGTAGCTTCTGTACGCAAAAAGTGCGCATGCACAAAGCGGACTATTCATTTGACAGCTTCCATCTTACTTCAGGCCAATACAGCACACAACCAAAAGGTATTCATAACACAAGGGAGGTCAAACAGTATACAATACGGAACATCACGGGAATCACTCAAGTAAGGGGGGGGGGGAAACAAGGACACATCACCCACTTCTAGAGATGAGCGAACTTACAGTAACTTCAATTCGTCACGAACTTCTCGGCTCGGCAGTTGATTACTTTTCCAGCTTTCTGCTGCTCCGGTGGGCTAGAAAAGGTGGATACAGTCCTAGGAGACTCCTAGGAGACTCTTTCCTAGGAATGTATCCACCTTTTCCAGCCCACCGGAGCACCTGAAGGCTGAACTAATTTATGCAGGATAAGTCATCAACTGCCGAGCCGAGAAGTTCGTGACAAATCGAATTTACTGTAAGTTCGCTCATCTCTACCCACTTCATGTTCATTCACTTAGTCCAGAGGTATAGTTCATCTGATCACTCGCAGACCACTGTCCATCGCGACAGGTATTATCCTGTCCAACCCGGACTATTGGAAGACAATTGGAGGAATACATGTCGTGAAAGGCATTTTACACATATCACAAACCATGTCACCTCCCTGTCAAATACTGTCTGGATACCGAGCACCCCTATATAGGACCAACAATCATGCTAAACATATATCAAATGGGGGTGCTGTCTCCATAAACAGCCATATAGTGCCTCCAGGTGTTCCTATCATATAACCTACATGGCCATCCCTGTAAAGCAAACAAAAAAAAGGGGGGGAGGGAATCCTTTTCGCAAAAAAAAGTAATAAAATAATAACACTGGTATGCGGTGTTGGATCCGTGGTTTTTTTCTGAAACAGAAGAGAGAAAACAACAAATTAATATCAGAGGATGATATGGATATAATCACTTAAAAAAATATATATATTATGATATGTTAAATAAATACATACTACTCAAAGAATAACAGAGTGGATAACAATAATGTGGACCAGGGCAAGGAAAAATTTTTATAGAAAGGATTTCAGTGAGAAATCATTATTCTGTTTCAATAATCTATTGCGATTACCCCCTCTCCTTTGTGCAGGAACATGATCAATGACCCAGAAGCGAAGTTGTTCAACATTATGTTTAAAGGGGTACTCTGGTGGAAAACTTAAATTACCGTATTTATTGGGGTATACCACGCACCGGCCTATAATACACACCCTAATTTTTCCAAGGATATTTGGGTAAAAAAAGTTTTTACCCAAATATCCTTGGTAAAATGAGAGTACGCGTGTGTGCATGTGTATACCCTGATAGACTGTTTCTGACCCTGCAGAAGCGCGGCTTTCGTGGCGTCAGAGACCACCATCGCTGCCCACTTTTCTCCCCCTGCCTTTCCCGGGGTCTAGAGTCCTGCTGTCGCTGCTTCTCTCCTCCTGGTTATCCAGAGACTGCCATCACCGCTTCCCCATTACCTCCCCCATCTCTGGATTTATAATTACCTGTTCCCAGGGTCCACGCTGCTTCTGGCTCCGGAGGCATCCTTAGCTGTTACTGTGCGCTGGGCCACTGATGGTGACGTTGCGTTGAAGACGTCACTCGTCATTGTGCAGCGCATAGCAACAACGCAGGAGACCGCCGGAGCCAGAAGCAGCGCGGACCCCGGGAACAGGTAATTATAAAACCGGGGATGGGAAAGGTAATGGGGCAGTGGCGGCGGCGGTCTCTGGACCCCAGGATAGGCAGGGGCAGATAAGCGGGTGGCGGCGGTGGTCTCTGGACCTGCAAAAGCCGCTGCAGTTCACTGATTTAAAGCGCCTGCTTTAAATCATTGAACTGCAGCAGCTTATCGGCGTATAACACGCAGATAGACTTTAGGCTAAAAAATTTTGCCTAAAAATTGCGTGTTATATGCCGATAAATACGGCAACTGGTGCCAGAAAGTTAAACAGATTTATAAATTACTTCTATTAAAAATTCTTAATCCTTCCAGTACTTATTAGCAGCTGTATACTACAGAGGAAATTCTTTTCTTTTTGGATTTCTTTTCTGTGACGACCATAGTACTCTCTGCTGACACCTCTGTCTTTGTCAGGAACTGTCCAAAGTAGGAGAAAATCCCCATAGCAAACATATACTGCTCTGGACATTTCCTGACATGCACAGAGGTGTCAGAGAGCACTGTGTTCGTGACAGAAAAGAAATCCAAAAAGGAAAATAATTTCCTCTGTACTACAGTGGGGCAAAAAATTATTTAGTCAGCCACCAATTGTGCAAGTTCTCCCACTTAAAAAGATGAGAGAGGCCTGTAATTTTCACCATTGGTATACCTCAACTATGAGAGACATAATGAGAAAAAAAATCCATCAAATCACATTGTCTGATTAAAAAAAATAAAAATTATTTGAAAAATAAGTATTTGGTCACTTACAAACAAGCAACAGTTCTGTTTCTCACACCTGTAACTTCTTTAAAAGTCTCCTCTGTCCTTCACTCATTACATGTATTAATGGCACCTGTTGAACTTGGTATCAATATAAAGGACACCTGTCCAAAACCTCAAACAGTCACACTCCAAACTATACTATGGCCAAGACCAAAGAGCTTTCGAGGTACACCAGGAACAAAATTGTAGACCTGCACCAGGCTGGGAAGACTGAATCTGCAATAGGCAAGCAGCTTTGTGTGAAGAAATTAACTGTGGGAACAATTATTAGAAAAAGGAAAACATACAAGACCACTGATAATCTCCCTTGATCTTCAATTCCACGCAAGATCTCACCACGTGGTGTCAAAATGATCATCATAACGGTAAGCAAAAATCCCAGAACCAAACGGGGGACCAAGTGAATGACCTACAGAGAGCTGGGACCAAAGTAATAAAGGCTACCATCAGTAACACACTATGCCGTCAGGGACTCAAATCATGCAGTGCCAGACGTGTCTCCCTGCTTAAGCCAGTACATGTCCGGGCCCACCTGAAGTTTGCTAGAGAGCATTTGAATGATCCAGAAGAGGATTGGAATGTCATATGGTCAGATGAAACCAAAATAGAACTTTTTGGTAAAAACTCAACTTGTGTTCGGAGGAGAACGACTGCTGAGCTGCATCCAAAGAACACCATACCTACTGTGAAGCATGGGGGTGGAAACATCATGCTTTGGGGCTGTTTTTCTGCTAAGGGACCAGGACGGTCCGTGTCCGGTCCGGTCTTTGAGCATGACAATGATCCCAAACACATCGTCTAGGCAACAAAGACGTAGCTTCATAAGAAGCATTTCAAGGTCCTGGAGTGGCCTAGCCAGTCTTCAGATCTCAACCCCATAGAAAACCTTTGGAGGGAGTTGAAAATCTGTGTTACTTAGCGACAGACCCAAAACATCATTGCTCTAGAGGAGATCTGCATGGAGGAATGGGCCAAAATACCAGCAACAGTGTGTGAAAACCTTGTAAAGACTTACAGAAAACGTTTGACCTCATTGCCAACAAAGGGTATATAACAAAGTATTGAGATGAACTTTTGTTGTTGACCAAATACTTTTTTTCCACCATAATTTGCAAATAAATTCTTTACAAATCAGACAGTCTGATTTTATGGATTTTTTTCTATCATTATGTCTCTCATAGTTGAGGTATACCTATGATGAATATTACAGGCCTCTCTCATCTTTTAAAGTGTGAGAACTTGCACAATTTGTTGCCGACTAAATACTTTTTTTTACCCCACTGTATATAGCCACTAATAAGTACTGGAAGGATTAAGAATTTTTAATAGAAATAATTTACAAATCTGTTTAACTTTCTGGCACCAGTTGATTTAAAAAAAAAATTGTTTTCCACCAGAGTACCCATTTAAGTTCCTTAAAATGTTGCAGCACTGGTAACTATGTTGTTTGTCCGAATTGAGGATTTATGATTATTAAGGCACAGCCTTAACATTACAGGGGCAATAAAGAATGTATATAACGTGATCTGATCTACATGCCAGGTGATGTTTAATCTTGCACTGTATCTGTGTACTCAGATGTAAAAAGGAGTTTCCCTTTAACATCAATTTACAATTGTTGCATCCCATACATGGAATGCAGACAGGTTTTAACCCCTTAAGGACCAAGCATTTTTCTGTTTTTACACTTTCGTTTTTTCCTCCTTACCTTTTAAAAATCATAACCCTTTCAATTTTGCACCTAAAAATCCATATGAGGGCTTATTTTTTGCGCCACCAATTCTACTTTAGAATGACATCAGTCATTTTACACAAACATTTATGGCGAAATGGAAAAAAAAATCATTGTGCGACAAAATTGAAGAAAAAACACCATTTTGTAAATGTTGGGGGCTTCTGTTTCTAGGCAGTACATTTTTCGGTAAAAATGACACTTTGTCTTTATTCTGTAGGTCCATACGATTAAAATGATCCCCTACTTATATAGGTTTGATTTTGTCGTACTTCAGGAAAAAATCATAACTACATGCAGGAAAATTTATACATTTAAAATTGACCTTTTCTGACCCCTATAACTTTTTTATTTTTCCACGTACAGGGTTGTTTGTGATCTGAAGTTTTAATCGGTACCATTTTTATTTTGATTGGACTTCTTGATCGCTTTTTATTCCTTTTTTTATGGTATGAAAAGTGATCAAAAATACGCTATTTTGGACTTTGGAATTTTTTTGCGTGTACGCCATTGACCGTGCGGTTTAATTAATGATATATTTTTATAGTTCAGACATTTACGCACACGGCAATACCACATATGTTTATTTTTATTATGGTTACATATTTTTAATATGGAATTTGGGAAAAGGGGGGTGATTTAAACTTTTAATAAGGAAGGGGTTAATGTGTGTGTTTTTAAACTTTTTTTAAACTTTTTTTTTTTTTTTTACACTTTTAGTCCCCTTAGGGGACTTTTAGGAGGAATCATTAGATTCCTCATACAGATCATTGTGGTTTCATAAAACCACAATGATCTGCGTGCTCTGCGCTCGATTGATAAAGCCTGGCCCTGCCAGGCTTAATCATTCAGAGCACCGGAGCCACCGCAGCAGGAGAGGTAAGCCCTCAGGCTACCTCAGTAGTGAATCGCTTCCCCGCGATCGCGCTGCGGGGGGGCGATACACCCCACTGGACCACCAGGGACTTAATACAGGCACCTTTAGACGCCGCTGTCAACTTTGACAGCGGCGATCTAAAGGGTTAATAGCCGGCCGTGGCGATCGCCGCATGTCGGCTATTAACGCCGGCCCCCAGCTACAGGAATCAGCTGGGGGCTGGCCGGTATGATGCGGGCTCGAGTCGGGAGCCCGCGTCATACCCCGGTAACGGCCATTGGACGAATATAGACGTCCATGGTCGTTATCGGGTTAAGCTCGAAGCTAGATTTTGTCTGCACTCATATGTATCTGCCCTAACCAATTGATCATGGAGGTTTTTAGGTCTCATGAAAGATAACAAAGGTGGAACATTGAATTCAGCAATATGCTCGCAATACTTGGCTAAAATAGGCCAATGTTTCCTTATCCCCTTAAGGACCAAGCCCTTTTTGACCTTAAGGACCAAGCCAATTTTATTTTTGCGTTTTATTTTTTTCCTCCTCGTCTTTTAAAATCCATAACTCTTATATTTCCATCTACAGACACATATAAGGGCTTGTTTTTGTGTGACCAATTGTACTTTGCAATGAAACCTCTCATTTTACCAAAAAATGTATGGCGAACCCAAATAATTATTTTTTTAGGGAGGAAATTTAAATGAAAACCACAATTTTGCACACTTTGGAGGCTTTCGTTTTCACACTGTACACTTTACGGTAAAAAGTATGTGTTCTTTATTCTCTGGGTCAATACAATTAAAATGATACCCATGGCTAGATACTTTTCTATTTTTTGTACTGCTTAAAAAAATCTCAAACTTTTTGTACAAAATCAATAATGTAAAATCGGCCTATTTTGACCGCCTATAACTTTTTCCGTATATGGGGGGGTATGGGGGCTCCTTTTTTGCGACATCATCTGTTTTTTTTTTTTATTGCTACCACATTTGCACATATAAAACTTTTAGATCACTTTTTATTTAAAAAAATTTTTTATAAAATGTGACAAAAAAGAAAAATTTGGGGACTTTTTTTTTATTTTTTATGTTTACTTCGTTCACCATACGGAATCATTAACATTATATTTTGATAGTTCAGACAATTATGCATGTGGCGATACCAAATATGTTTATAAAAAAAATTACGCTCTTTGGGGGTAAAATGGGAAAAAGGGACAGTTTTCGTTTTTATTGGGGGAGGTGATTTTTTACTTTTTCCACTTTTTATTTTTACATTTTTAAACTTTTTTTTACACTTTTTATGTCCCCATAGGGGACTATCAATAGCAATCAGTTGATTGCTAATACTGTCCAGTGCTATGCATAGGGCATAGCACTGATCAGTATTATCAGCTATCTTGTGCTCTGGTCTGCTCGATCTCAGACCAGAGCAGAAGATGCCGGGAGACGGCTGGAGGCAGGTGAAGGGACCTCCAGCCGCCATTACAGATGATCGGATCCCTGCGGCAGCACTGCGGGCGATCCAATCATCTATTTTAACATGCGCATTGCCGCAGATGCCATGCTCTGTATTGATCAAGGCGGATGTCCGCCATTACCGATAGCAGCCAGGACCTGCAGTGTATGACAAAAGCACCGCTCTGATGCTCGCGGTCATACACAGGACGTAAATGTACGTCCTAGTGCGCTAAGTACCGCCTCATTAGTTTAATAGGTTGTTTTTGTCTGTGGGTTTAACATAGATGTCAGTAGTTAATCTGTTCTCATCAATAGTAAGCCACATACAGTATCCAAAAACTGGGTTCCTGTTTTCGAGTGAACCATAGTAATTTTAATATCAGTGTCCGCATTGTTCAGAAAGTAAAAAAAAGTGTGCAATTCATCAACCGTACCACACAATATCAGGAAAATGTTATCTATGTAACACCACCACTTTAACACCTTGCCAAAGTGGTGGGATACATAGACTTCACACTCCTCTAAGTCCGCCATAACTACATTAGCGTACATTAATGCCATGTTGAAACACATGGCAGTTCTTTTCCGCTGGATATAGTATTTACCCTCAGAGGCAAATTCGTTACAGGATAAAATTATCTCCAACAGACCCAAGATAAAGTCCCTAGAATCCTCTGTATATTCATTATTCTGCAGTGCACACGTTCGTGATTTATACACGTATAGAGACTTGTCATGTCAAACGAGTCTAGGATAGCATCTTTGGGAATCTGAATGTCTTTGATTTTGTGTAAAAATTCTGAGGAATCCAACAAATAAGACTTGGCTTCACAAGTATGCCTACATAGAACTCTATCCACAAAAATTGAGGACGGACTGAGGAGGGATTCACACCCGGAGACAATCGGCCTCCAGGGTGGTGTGTCCAAACATTTGTGAATCTTTGGCAAAACATAGATCACTGGAATACGAGGATATTCAGGTAAAATAAATTTATGTAGCTCAACATCTATGATATCTATAGCCAGGGCGTGTTCGACCAGGGTTTTTAAGCATGTTTTGATCCTAGATGTGGGGTCACTGGCGATACAATTATAAACCTCAGTATAAGACACCTGATAGTAGATTTCATCCAAATATTTCTGTTTGTCCATAACAACAATAGCACCGCCTTTGTCGGCAGGTTTGATTATTATTTTGTCGTTCCGGACAAGAGACTGTCCCTGCGGTCATTCCTAGAAAAATTACCTCGCTGGTTACACTTTATTGGGCATTCTTGATACTTTATCTTGGCATGATATTTTTAAAATGGGGGACTTGTGACGTCACTGCCCTTTATTCATTAATACCTAAGGGGGAGGGTTTAATAGCTTTACGTTATTTTTTGAATCATCACAGCACATATTGTCCATCTTTAAAATAATTTTTGTTGGATGCAGAGAAGGCGTTTGACCGGGTGCACTGGGGATATTTGGCACAAGTACTAAGTTTGGATTCGGGGGAACCTTTGGGGAGGTGGTCAAAGCACTTTATACTTTCCCCTCAGGAAACGTCTATACAGCAGGAGTGTTCTCTAAAGGGTTCCAAATTACAAATGGTACGAGACAGGGATGCCCCCTGTCTCCATTGATATTTGCCCTAGTCATGGAATCTCTTACCCAGTGCATCCGGTCATCAAAAGAGATTTCAGGAGTAATAATTGGGTCTAAGGAAGACCGAATCGGGCTGTTTGTCGATGATATTATTTTAGCCCTCACCGCCCTTGAAAAATTACTGGCGAGCATTTCTCGAATCATTCAGAAATTTGGGGAATTAAGCTACTATAAAATAAACACTTCAAAATGTCTTGTCCTAGGCATGGGAATTTCGTCTGACCTTAAGCATAAACTTCAAAACATGACCTTAAGCATAAACTTCAAAACAAAGCTTGCTAGACCAATTAAGGCCATGGTGGATTAAAAACAGGTCTAAACTATGGGTTGATATAGAGTCTTCACATTTACCCCTAGGATCTCTCCCTACAGCACTCTGGGAAGCACGTATCTCAAACAAAATACCACTGAATCTTTGCCCTACAATGAAGGCTGCCTTTGAAATTTGGTCTCACCCAAAATTTCGGAACTCACTGGTAACCTTAGGGTTGGAGGACATGCCTTTAGATGCCCTTTGGACCCATATTCCTAATACTAACTTTTCTAATTGGATAAGGCAAGGAGCTGTAACATACTCCGATATAGTGGATGAGAAGGGGCTTCTATCATTTATGCAAATTGTGCAGAAATTTTCTCTCCCTAACACAGAATTTTATAAATATTTACAATTGAGACATTTCACTCAATCTCTTCAGTTGCCTACCTTATCTACATACAACCTCCACTTACCGGCTGGAGGCCTCTCTAGGGCCTATCTTTCCCTTTTGTTGGATGAGACACTTCCTGATTGTTGTAAGAGATGGGAACAATATTTGGGTAGAAGTTTTTCTAAGGATGAATGGATCCACACTTTTACAATAACTTCTAAAGAATCACACAATGCTTCTCACTTAGAAATTGCTAGGAAAGTTATTTATCAATGGTACTTAACTCCATATAGACTTTCGAAAATCTCCCCATCAAACTCTGACAGATGCTGGTGCTGTAATAAACAGGTAGGCAATATGCTTCATGTATGGTGGAAGTGTGAAGGGATATTGCCCCTATGGAACAAAATGTATCTTACTTTGGGTGCAGTAGTGGGCTACTCTCTTCTGTGGGGGCCAGAAGTGGTACTGTTACACATAGGCTTGGACACCATTCAGACTATGGATGTCGGAGTAGTATTGTATTTTTTAACGGCATCTAAATCGGCAATAGCATCTAAGTGGAAAAGTGCGGAAGTGCCAGAGATACAGCAAATAATCAATGTAACCCACCATAATTATATAATGGAACATTCCATTGCATGTGCCTCCAATCAATTATTTCAGTTTAATAGGTCTTGAGCGAAATGGCTTGAATTCATGGCTTTGTAGGTACTTGGATGATTTTAACTCCCCCTCCCCCCCCCCTTTTTTTTTTGGCAATCTTGTTTTCTTTTTGTTTTGTCTTGTTTTTTTAATTTCCTGTATATATGTGTTAAAATGTTTGTAAGTTGGAAAAATTGAAAAAATTGGAAAAATAAAGAGTAATAAAAAAAAATGACTTTCTTCATGGCAGTGGAATTCTTACTCACAACTTTTTTGTGTTTGACGGACAGTTCTATTTGCAAACAAAGGGGGCCTCTATGGGGGCCAAGTATTTCCCCTCGTTTGCAAATATTTACATGTCCGTCTTTGAGGAAAAATACATATTTTCTTTACACAACCCTTTTATTTCTGACCTGCACTGTATAGGGCATTATATTGATTACTTGGTAATAATTTGGAAAGGAGACAAAAAAGGTTTTGATGACTTAAGTTCATACCATTGCAATTCAAATATGAAATAAAGTTTCAGCTCATGTTACAGACCTGATGAGATTCCATTCCTTGATGTAATACTCACCAGCACTGAAGGGACAGTAGTGGTCAAACCACATAGAAAACCTGCAAAAATAGATTTATTAGTCCTCAGTTCAATATCAAAAAGATTAAATGGTAGATGTCTGGTGTCAAATAGAACAAAAAAGAAAATAACTGATAAATGATGTTATTTATTATAAGATAAATAATATATATTAAATAATAATAATAAATGGTTAATGCGTTTCCCGCAGGGCCCTACGGTAGCGCACAAATGGTTAAAAAGATACAATAAAATGTATAAGAACAATTAGGTATTGCACTACAGAGCGAACATGGATAGTATTGATAATACTCTCAAATGTAAGTAAATGTAACCAATGTATCTATTATAGCTGCTAGAGAAAGGAGAAAAGCAGCACTCCAGGTATTAGGATGTATGGGTGCCTCCTGCTGTAAACCTTGGTAAGAGGTCCAGTGAAGTGTATGTCCAAAAAGAAACAGTGGTACTCCCGTTGATTTAGTGCAAAGTGATGTCTTATTTCACTCCACCGTGAGCATATTATAGCTGCTAGCTATATAGTGATACACTTATGTATCTGTTATAGCTGTTAGCTATGGTTGCATTTATTGCCACACTTATCAAAATGATAGTGTGTCTATTGTATTTTTATTGTATCTTTTTAACCATTTGTGCGCTACCGTAGGGCCCTGCGGGAAACACATTTACCATTTATTATTATAATTATTTAATATATATTATTTATCTTATAATAAATAACATATCATTTATCAGTTATTTTCTTTTTTGTTCTATTTGACACCAGACATCTACCATTTAATCTTTTTCATATTGAGCTGAGGACTAATAAATCTATTTTTGCTACTTTTCTATATCTCTCTGTGGGGGAGTGCTTTAGTTAACCTCGCTCATTTATTGTGGTTGAGCTACACATAAACACTCCCATTTTTTCTACCATATAGAAAACCTATTGCTGGAAATACTATTTTGTTAAAACTTGCCATCCTAGACATGTTACCGACAATATCCCCTATGGGGAATTTCACAGATTGAGGAGAAATTGCTCCAATGAGAGTACATTCAATACTGAAACTAAAAAAAATTACTGATAGTCTCCTACAACGGGGATATTGTTGGAATAACATAGATTATGCAATAAACAGGGCTTTATGTTTAAATTGTCAGGACTTGATCTCACATAGAAATAAAAACAAATAAAACTACCAGCAATAGGATGAAGGATACTAGATTGACAACCAGGACTTTCATTCCAAGACTACGGAAGTCTACCCTCCACCACCACCCCCCAAAATCTGATCCTGGCTACAAGAGATATCCCACTTACATAGAATGGAGGAATTGCGGGAAAAATCTCATCACCAACTAGATGCATATGACATGGTTTGGCACCCCTGGACACACTTTATGTCTTCCAGCGCTTATAAGGACCTGCACCTCTCAGACTGAGTTACTGGGATAACTCTTTGCTAGTGCTCCCACTCTTTACACACTCATGAACTTCATGCGCCCCTCTATTGCACTGACACCCGCCTAGGTGCCGCGGGGATCCGGAGTCCTCCTGTCCCACAAGGTATGTCTCATTTTGGTTACTTATGTTACGCCGAGCGCTCCGGGTCCCTGCTCCTCCCCGGAGCGCTAGCGGCGGTTCTCTCCCTGCAGCGCCCCGGTCAGACCCGCTGACCGGGAGCGCTGCACTGACATTGCCGGCGGGGATGCAATTTGCATAGCCTCTGAAGTCCTCCTCGGTCTGCCATGGCTCCAGCATCATTCTCCCACCCTTGACTGGACCACCGGGGAGATCAAGAATTGGGGTCCTGCTTGCCACAAGAAATGCCTCACTTCTGCTCCCAGCCCCGTCTGTCGAGCCTCAGTGTCTCCTCCTGTGCCTGCTCTCCCCAAGGCCTATCAGGACTGTGCCGTGCCTCCTCATAGCCCCAGTCCTGGTGACACTCTGCCCCGTGTCAAGCCTCACCCTCTGCCCCCCTCCCCATTCCCACTCCTTCTGACCTGTCTGCCATTCATGAGTATACCCAGGACTTCACTGTCCCCCAGAAGGAGACTCTACAATCGCTCCCAATGTCCTCGTCCCATGTGGAGCGACATCCCGACAAAAAGAGGGGGAGACCTAAGGGGGGGGGGTACTGTTACGCCGAGCGCTCCGGGTCCCTGCTCCTCCCTGAAGCGCTCGCGGCGGTTCTCTCCCTGCTCAGACCCGCTGACCGGGAGCGCTGCACTGACATTGCCGGCGGGGATGCGATTCGCATAGCAGGACTCGCCCGCTCGCGAATCGCATCCCATGTCACTCACCTGTCCCGGTCCCCGGCTGTCATGCTCTGGCACGCGCGTCTCCGCTCTCTAGGGCGCGCGTGCGCCAGCTCTCTGAGATTTAAAGGGCCAGTGCACCAATGATTGGTGCCTGGCCCAATCACCCTGATTAGTTCCACCTGTGCACTCCCTACTTATACCTCACTTCCCCTGCACTCCCTTGCCGGATCTTGTTGCCTTAGTGCCTTGTGAAAGCTATTACTGTGTTTACCCATACTGTGTTCCTGACCTCCTGCTACTTCTATAGACTACGAACCTTGCCGCCTGCCCCGACCTTCTGCTACGTCCGACCTCGCTCTTGCCTTATCCCTTGTACCACGCCTATCTCAGCAGTCAGAGAGGTTGAGCCGTTGCCGGTGGATACGACCTGGTTGCTACCACCGCTGCAAGACCATCCCACTTTGCGGCGGGCTCTGGTGAAAACCAGTAGCAACTTAGAACCGGTCCACTGACACGGTCCACGCCAATCCCTCTCTGGCACAGAGGATCCACCTCCAGCCTGCCGAATCGTGACAACTTAACTTCTACTCCCGCACTTCCTAGATTACCCCCATCTACCGTTAGTTCCTATTGTTACGTGGAGTTAGTTATTCTCTTAATAGATTGCTCTTTTATCGTCCCTCATATCTTTGCATATATTGTTCTGTGTTTGCTAAATTGCCAGACACCTACTCTGCCGAGTAGCTGATACCAATGTGCCTTTTTTTGTCATATGCTTTCTTGAATTTGATTTCCTGTATACTTTTACAAAACTTTAATAAACATTTACAGTTAAAAAAAAAGATGAAGGATACTAGGGTCTTTTTCACTACTCCCTACAGCAGACAATTCTCGCAAATAAAACGCATTCCAACATTATGTTCCAATCCTAGAACAAGATACGATTTTAAAACAAATAGTTATTGAAGGTATAGGTTTTGTATCTAAAAAAGTTCCCTCCCTTGGCAACCTCCTTTCCCTCAGTGAATTTTAAGGGGTACATCGGTGGAAATATATATATATATATTTTTTTAAATCAACTGGTGCCAGAAAGTTAAACAGATTTGTAAATGACTTCTATTAAAAAATCTTTACCCTTCCAGTACTTTTTAGCAGCTGTATGCTACAGAGGAAATTATTTTCTTTTTTTTCTGGTCCACAGTGCTCTCTGCTGACATCTCTGTCCATGTCAGGAACTGTCCAGAGCAGCATAGATTTGCTATGGGGATTTTCTCCTGCTTTGGACAGTTTCTGATATGTGCATCAGGTGTCAGCAGAGAGCACTGTGGACAAGACAAAAAAGAAATTCAAAAAGAAAAGAATTTCCTCTGTAGCATACAGCTGCTAAAAAGTACTGGAAGGGTAAAGATTTTTCCAGTTTAGAAATACAAGGTATTGAGAAGGCGTATTTGCCAAAAAGTGGAAGCGACATTCATAGGAAACTTCTTAATAGAGAAAGTTTCTGGATATTTTTGTTGGGAAGTAGACAACCTTATGGTCTGAATTTACATCATGATTTGATACTCACATATTAATGCTGTAGTCTGTTCAAACTATTGCAGTTGCATTTTCTTTCAACTTTGCATTTTGTTTTGTATTTTACATTGGGATTATTTACCCTCTATGGGCTCTTTTCTCCTTTTTGGACCATGCATAAATACAGGTTATTTACAAGAGAAATAGAGAAAACGAGAGAAGGAATAATAAAAGAAACAGAAATTGAAAAACTAAGTAAAGAATAATAATGTATTTATTTATTTCTGTGTAATCTATATGGTTACATTAGGGGTTAATATTAACCCTGCCTTCATGAGAAGTTGTGCATTCGTGTATGCTTTTGAAAAAATGGGGCACCACAAAACCTGCCAAGCTGAGCTCTTTTCTTTTGTGTACATGCTTGTAAACTGATGTTTAAAAGGAATCAATAAAGCCTGTGATTTTATCCACTTTACCCACAAGCGCTGGACTCTTTTCCTGTGATTGTATCCCACGTCTGGCTTTCACTGTAAAACTGCCAAATGGAAATGCAGCCTAAAACCAATGATACATCCCCCAACCCCACTCCACCCCACCCCAAAGTGTCTAAAAAGCAGGTTGTAAGATGTGTATAAAATATATCAGAAGTAATAGCTATAATTTGCTGGTGGGATATCAGATTTATAGCTTTAACTCATGGACAAGCTGCCAATTCTTATCATTGAGGAAGTTGCATAAGCCAGATGTACAACGGCATGATTGCTATATGATTGCTAAAAGTCAGGCCATGGTTGCAGGCTAGCATAGTCTTCTCCTTAGTAGACTTTATGGACCCCTTCTGGTCCCCTTATTTGCAACTCAATGACTTTTCAGAACTGGTGCTCCTATGGCCTGCATTTACTTCACAGGTTGCATGGCAAGGGGCATGTGGCCCAAAGAACTGTAAGCACATGTTCACTCCATTTCATTAACTTCTGCATTTTCTACATTTCCTGGCAAAGGTAGTCAAAGGTATATGTAGCAGAGGGGCATCTGTAGGAGAAACTGTGGTCTGCATTACAGCAGAAAGCATCGGTGCGTTCGGACGCTCTCCTCAAAGTTTCCGGTCAGCCCAGGGTAGGACATAAATCAGGCCCGGATAAGGGATGATATAAATAAGTAGATTTTATTGCACATGAAAAATAAAAAGGCCGTATCAAGGGAGGTGGGAATACACGTTTCGAGGGGCGTGATCCCCTCTTTGTCAGGTCCAATAGTTGTACAGGAAAGAAATACCGGCATTTATACAGGCAAAAAGACCGCAAAAATTACAAACAAAATGTAAAAAAACTATTTGCTTATTGAAATATTCTGATATCCTCAGTTATAAAAATCCCAATTGAATATTAATAAATAAATAAGAGTGTACAAGAATATAAATATTAAAAAGGAGATAAAAGCACTCATGTACAAATTTATCTGTAGGTTATTCATGGGTTAAATACTGTTCCAAGCATTAGTAACCCCTTCAGTGCAAAACCTCAGTGTTCTGGTGGACTAGCAAAAGTGCAAGTTCTGTTTAGTGCAGCAGGATAGAACCAGTCCATCTAGGTATGGGAGACTGCTTGGGATAAGAAACAGCTTGAAACAAAAACCATCAGGAGGTAAGTAATATCAATTTCTGGTTAAATGAAATTTGTTATAACTAGAATTTTGGTGAGTATTATAAGTTTGTATTTCTATTTTATTTGTATAGATGTGCTGATGGATTTTAACGGATCAATTCGATCGCTTCATTAAGCCTCTGTGGTTGCAAAGTTTGAAGGTGATAAATCGATACATCTCCTTTTTTGCCAGAGCTTCCAAACTATTTCCACAATTTTCAGGGACATGATCTATAGGTAGAATGGTAATACTTTCCTCAGTTCCTCCGTGTTTTATAGATAGATGTCTGGAAAGGCTATGGCTCATAAAATTATTTTTAATGTTACATCTATGCTGATTTAATCTGATATTTAACTGTTGCGATGTCCGGCCCACCTACTGTTTTCCACAATTGCAGGAGATCAAATAAATAACAAACTTTGTCTGACAGGTCATATGGAATTTAATTGGAAATTTTTCTTTCGTATATGAGCTAAAAAATTCTGTGCTCCCATCTTCAATTCTCTTACAACAGAGGCACCTTTTCTTTCCACATTTAAAGACCCCTTAGTTAGTGTGAATTCCATTGTAGGCTTCATTTTGGAGATTTGTCTCTTGAATTTACTCGGAGCGATAATGTTCTTTAGTGAGGGCGCTCTCCTGTAGGTAAGTCTCGGTTGAGGTGTATAATATCCTTCAGGTAGGGATCATTTCTTAAAAGAGGGGCATCTGCGTCCCCTCAGGTATCAGGGCCTAAATGCAATTGCACCCTTTATAGCTAAACCCCTGAGATTCCAGAAACCAGCTCCTCAAACTGACTAAATAAAATTACAAATCAAAGTTTATCTCAGTGTAACTATTATCCTTTAATACCATCAAGGTGTTTTTAATGGCATGAATGACCCGCACTGATATCTGTAGGGCTAGTACGACAAATATTGAACTTCTTTATCATACATGAGAATAATGCAGAGGCATGTTTATTTTTTTTATAACAGTGAATTTATCAGTGGTATAAACTTGAAGTTATATAACATTTTCTTTACATCTTTTGAATTCCCATAGCTCTGTACCCTTGCGACTAAAACAAAGTACAGCCCTGAGATTCTGAAGATACTGAATAATTACTTGTTATAACTATAACAATCTTGAGCCCCTAACTACCGGTACTTAGTGAGAAGTAACTAGGCCCTTGACACTGTTCCCACCAAACATACACTGCGCAAAAAAATAAAGGGAACACTAAGATAACACATTCCAGATCTGAATGAATGAACTAATCGTATGAAATACTTTCGTCTTTACAAAGATGAATGTGCTAACAACAAAATCACACAAAAATGATCAATGGAAATCAAAGTTATCAACCCATGGAGGTCTGGATATGGAGTCACACTCAAAATCAAAGTGGAAAACCACACTACAGGCTGATCCAATTTTGATGTAATGTCCTTAAAACAAGAAAAATTAGGCTCAGTAGTGTGTGTGGCCTCCACATGCCTGTATGACCTCCCCAGACCTGGACTAAAGCATCCGCCAACTCCTGGACAGTCTGTGGTGCAATGTGGCGTTGGTGGCTGGAGGGAGACATGATGTCCCAGATGTGCTCAATCAGATTCAGGTCTGGGGAACGGGCATGCAGGCCATAGCATCAATGCCTTCCTCTTGCAGGAACTGCTGACACACTCCAGCCACATGAGGTCTAGCATTGTCTTGCATAAGGAGGAACCCAGGGCCAACCGCACCAGCATATGGTTTCACAAGGGGTCTGAAGATCTCATCTCGGTACCTAATGGCAGTCAGGCTACTTCTGGCAAGCACATGGAGGGCTGTGCGGCCCCCCAAAGAAATACCACACCACACCATTACTGACCCACCGCCAAACGGGTCATGCTGGACATGCAGAACATTCTCCACGGCGTCTCAAGACTCTGTCACATGCTCAGTGTGAACCTGCTTTCATCTGTGAAGAGCACAGGGCGCCAGTGGCGAATGTGCCAATCTTGGTGTTCTCTGGCAAATGCCAAACGTCCTGCACGGTGTTGGGCTGTAAGCACAACCCCCACCTGTGGACGTAGGGCCCTCATACCACCCTCATGGAGTCTGTTTCTGACCATTCGAGTGGACACATGCACATTTGTGGCCTGCTGGAGATCATTTTGCAGGGCTCTGACAGTGCTCCTCCTTGCACAAAGGCGGAGGAAGCGGTCCTATTGCTGAGTTGTTGCCCTCCTACGGCCTCCGCCATGTCTCCTGATGTACTGGCCTGTCTTCTGGTAGCGCCTGGACACTACGCTGACAGACACAGCAAACCTTTTTGCCACAACTTGCATTGATGTGCCATCCTGGATGAGCTGCATTACCTGAGCCACTTGTGTGTGTAGACTACGTCTCATGCTACCACTAGTGTGAAAGCACCGCCAGCATTCAAAAGTAACCAAAACATCAGTCAGGAAGCATAGGATCTGAGAAGTGGTCTGTGGTCACCACCTGCCGAACCACTCCCTAATTGGGGGTGTCTTTCTAATTGTCTATAATTTCCCCCTGTTTCTGTTCCATTTGCACAACAGCATGTGAAATTGATTGTCAATCAATGTTGCTTCCTGAGTGGACAGTGTGATTGACTTGGAGTTACATTGTGTTGTTTAAGTTTTCCCCTAATTTTTTTGAGCAGTGTAGTAAGCAAACGAATGTCAGAGTTAAAATAAAAAGTAAAAGTTAAGAATAGTGTATAAAAGTGAAATTAGGCAATATTTTGCTCAAAAACGCTGAGCGGTGGGGTACCCCTTTAAGATGGTAGTTATCCCATCCCGGAAAGTTATTATATGAGGGTATGGCCAAATTAGAGTGTGTCTGGAGTGCCTTGTCTCCAAAAGAGAGAGGAGCAGCCTGGAAAAATCTTACCTAATTTTGTAGGCTTATTGCACCATCCAGGTTTGGTTTTAGTTAAGGGGTACCTCTCATCAAAAAAACTTTTGATATATTATAGATTAATGTATGCAGAATAACTTTACAATTGCATGTTATTAAAAAATATGCTTCTTTCTATTTAATGTTCCACTTTGAAGAAATGACCACTAGGGGTCTCCCTACCAGTCCTGGCAGCAAGCATTTCAGACTCATGCTGGAGTCCTAAACACTACCAGCTACCAGTCTGCTTTGTTCACAAAGGAGAACACTCAGAGCTGCCAGCCTGCTTTGTTCACAGCCTGCTTGGCTGTGAACAAAGCAGGCTGGCAGCTCTGAGTGTTTAGAACTCCAGCATGAGTCAGAAATGCTTGCTGACAGGACTGATCGGGAAAAATACAATAGAAAGAAGCATATTTTTCATTAACATGCTATTGGAAAGTTATTCAACATTCATTAATCTAAAATATATCAAAAGTTTATTTGATGAGATGTACCCTTTAATGTTTCTAGGTGTTGTAAGCAAGAAAGGGCTTTGTTTGCCCATTTAAATGAAAGCATCCAATCTTGTCCTGAGAATTGTATGTTTAATTCTTTTGACCATAGACGGAGAGGATGTGTGTTTTGAAACACTTATATTGTCCATCAAATATATATATATATATATATATATATATATATATATATATATATATATAGCAGCAAAGAAGAAAGTCCGGCACAGAACTGTAGTATGCAGGTAAAAACTCAGAACTTTATTTCAGCATAATGCAGTACACAGAAGCCTGACGCGTTTCGCACCGGAGTGCTTAGTCGTAGGTAACAAGTAACCACAATGAACATCTTAAAATACACAAGATAGCGGTCACATGACAATACACATCATAAAATCGTTCTCATACAAGACATGGCGCTGGAGTATTGGGTTGGGAAACACCAATTTTTTGGAACAAGTTCACACCTGGGTGCGCCCAAAACATTTGTTGTTACAATAGAATTATTCTAAAAAACAGTGTAAACATTTACATCATAGATTAGATAATCTATGATGTAAATGTTTACACTGTTTTTTAGAATAATTCTATTGTAACAACAAATGTTTTGGGCGCACCCAGGTGTGAACTTGTTCCAAAAAATTGGTGTTTCCCAACCCGATACTCCAGCGCCATGTCTTGTATGAGAACGATTTTATGATGTGTATGGTCATGTGACCGCTATCTTGTGTATTTTAAGACGTTCATTGTGGTTACTTGTTACCTACGACTAAGCACTCCGGTGCGAAACGCGTCAGGCTTCTGTGTACTGCGTTATGCTGAAATAAAGTTCTGAGTTTTTACCTGCATACTACAGTTCTGTGCCGGACTATCTTCTTTGCTGCTAATTGTGTGAGCCGGAGGCGGTAACGGCGTGTCCGCAGCACGGACTTAGGAGCAGCTGCGGGTGTGGTGAGCGGCAATCCATTGTTGTGCATATATATATATATATATATATATATATATATATATATATATATAGGGGAATATGCAAAGCAGCTCATTACACAACCTTTTCAGGTAGTGTTCCCTGGTATCAGCCTAGCTCCTGTTAAGGAATATAAAAAGCTGAACGGGATATATGCCAAGCCAGACTGCTCCCCAAAAGGGAAGTTTCGACCCATCTGCAGACAGCTGTTTCGGGGTTTTTGCCCCTCGTCAATACAGAGCAGGGTGATCTGGCTTGGCTGTGGTGAGAGGCCTGAGGCTTTAAACGGGGTCAGTACTTTCCTCAGGGAGAGGACACCTCTTCAGGTGTAACGGAGATTCAGGTTAGGCCATTTAGCACTCCGCAGGCATTCTGGGTAGGGGAATATGCAAAGCAGTTCATTACACAACCTTTTCAGGTAGTGTTCCCTGGTATCAGCTTAGCTCCTGTTAAGGAATATAAAAAGCTGAACGGGAGTTATGCCAAGCCAGACTACTCCCCAAAAGGGAAGTTTCGACCCATCTGCATCCATTGTAACCGATGGGGGTAAAAACTTCCCTTGTAAGGCCCTACTGTCGCATTATTAATTCTCTTCTCGGCAAGTGTTACTTGCCCTAAAAAGGGCGGCCCCACACAGGAAACTCTCACTATTTCCACCTAAAAACCCTGTGAAATGGCAGTGTTTGTAGGTGGAAATAGGGTGAGATTCCTGTGAGGGACCACCCTTTTTAGGGCGAGTAACACTTGCCAAGAAGGGAATTAATGATGCGAGGGTAGGGCCTTACAAGGGAAGTTTTTACCCCCACCTGTTACAATGGACCATACGTTGTTCCCTTCCACCTTTTAGAGGTCTTTACATGGCATCAATACTTGGTGGTGTAGGTGGCACATGGTGTTTTTTTGCACACATTTCCTTTTGTTTGATTTAAAAAAAAATTTGGGTACATATATTGTATCCTAAGAAAATTTAAGTTTTAGCTAATATATATCCTCAATATTTACTTGTTGTCTTATGCAGAGGAATGTCTGTAACTGGGGAGCAGCACCTTAAATATGTTTAGCAAATCCATATTTGTGAAGTGTTGGTGTGGCACCATAGTCATCTACTCTGATGCATCAGGCATTGATGGGTGGAAATCCTGGCTGATCCATGCCTGATTCAGCTTCACAAAAGGTCAGTCTCTCCACATTTTTCGTGGGGTTACTATGGCCCCGCCGCACTAAACCCCCGCTCTGATGGCACACTACTGGCCAGGCAGGACAGCTTTTCCAGGGCAAACTCTGCTAGTTGCGGCCACAAATCAAGTTTGGCTGCCCAGAAGTCCAACGGATCTTCAAGGTGTGTTGGCATGGTCATGTCAAGGTATGCCACCACCTGCTGGTTCATGACCTTCTCCAGGTCAACCTGCTGCTGATGAGTTGCTTCACTATGCAGGTGAAGAAAGGTACTCATCAGCGACTGTTGACTCAGGCTGCTGCTGATGGAGCTGGTACTGCTTCTGCCACCTTACCCCTCCCAAGCAGCCATGGCAGTGGAAGGTGAGTGCAGAGCCCCCCCCCCCCCCCCCCGAGTCAGACCTGCGAGAGGATGGACGATAGCGCAGATAGTCATCAGCCAACTGATTACATAGGATGTCTCTGTAGTAGGTCAGTTTGTACTCCCTCTCAGTGGGTGTAAAAAAGGCCCCCATTTTGTGCTGGTAGCGAGGGTCCAATAAGGTGGAGAGTCAGAAGTCATCCCCATGCCAAATGGTGACAATTCGACGGTCACTTCCCAAGCAAGTGAGCATGCATCGCACCATATGTGCAAGTGACTCGGAGAAACTTCCTGCCTCCACTGCATACTACAACGGTGCGTCTGGGTCCTCTGTCTCACCTTCCTCATAACCCTCTAGCTCCTATGGCTGCTCCTGCTCCTCCTCTCCTGTTAGAAGACTAGAAAAACCGCACATTTCATGAAACCTAAACTGTGCTCCACTGTGCCCCTCCCTCTCCTCCCCCAGTTCAGCTACCACATGGCTCATGTGGCCGTGAGATGTAGGCGTCACTTCACCAGTGCCCTGACCAGCCATCTTTCCAACACATGTTGTAGTAAATGAAGCAGTGGAATGATGTTGTTCATCCCATAATTCTGGTGACGGACTCAAAGGGCCTGAGCAAACGACAGGTGTCACGTATGAGCTGCCTCTGGTTGACATTGAAGTTACACAGGGGAGTCTCCCTATTCACTTGGATCATCAAGAATTCGGTGATGACTTTTCTCTGTTCGTATAGTCGGTCCAACATATGGAGGGTGGAATTCCAACGTGTGTAAACGTAACAAAATCAGACTATGTTGGGGGATTCTGAAGCTGCAGGTTAAGGAGGGTGTGCTTTGTGGTGTACGAGTGGCTGAAGTGCATGAAAAGTTTCCTTCCCATTGTTAGGATGTTTTGCAGATGGGGGGGAACACTTCAGGAACTGCATGACAACCAGATTGAACACATGTGCCATGCAAGGCGCATGTCTCAGGCTTTCTTGTCGCAGCTCAAACAAGATGTTCTTCCCGTTCTCGGTCACCATGGTTCCCATTACCAGTTTTCGTGGAGTAATCCATGATTTGATTTCTTGATGAATGAGTTTCAGCAGTTCCTCCCCTGTGTGACTCTGTTCACCAAGGCAAACCATGTGAAGAACAGTGTGACACCGCCGTGCCCTACACACTTGGTATGCTGGAGGGGCACTAAGACTTGTCTGTACAGTGGAGGCTGAGGACATGGTGCAGGATGAGGAGGCGGAGTCGCACACTGTCAAGAGGAAAACGACCTGAGAGTGTGGAAGCGGAAGCGGCGTGACCTGTCCAAGTTGCTGTTGTGGCTGAGCAGGAACCACATTCGCCCAGTGGGCCATAAAGGACATGTTTTGTCCCTGACCATAGTTTCAGCTCCACACGTCGGCACTGCCATGCACTTTGGTACAAACCGACAGGCTCAAGGACTAGCCCACATTCTGTTACACAAAATTGTGCAGAGCTGGTATCTCCTTTGCAAAGAAATGACAGCTTGGGACTCTCCCCCTTGGCTCAGCACAAGCCATCAGTTCTCTGAAAGGTGCAGAGTCCACCACTTGAAAAGGGAGGGACTGGAGCACCAGCAACTTGGACAGAAGCACATTCAGCTTTTGCGCCGTTGGATGAGTGGGCGCATACTGTTGTCTCTTGGACATGGCTTCGCCGACAGATTACTGGCGGAATGACTGACTCGAAGTAGGAGGAGCAGGAGCATCTGGAGTGACAGAAGATGGGTATGACACACAGCTCCCTTTGGCTGAGGTGGGGGAGCCTTGGCTGGCTGAAACAGGGAGCGGCGTGACACTGGGTGATGCAGCAGGCTGACCACCACATCGGAGCCATAGTTCTCCAGGACCGCTTTATGGTGATTCTGCATATGTTCACGCAGGGCCGTGGTGCCAACATTCGGACCCTGGCCATGCTTCACCTTCTGCCGACACATCTTGCATGTGGCCAGGTTAACATCCTCCGGTCATGATTGATGAAAAACTGCCACACCGTCGAGTAGCTGATTTTCTCACCAACAGTCAGCACTGATTGACTGCTACTGCCGCCGACTCCAGGGGTCTACCCTGGGCATGTTTGGCTTTAGACTTTCCACTTCTGCCACCATGCTGACTGCCAACCATGCTACCACCTTGCCGGCTCTGCTGCCTCACGAGCAACCCGCAACCCTCTTCTCCTGAGGATTATAAAGCCCCTTCTGCACCTGGCTCCCAATTGCGATTGGCTTCATCATCATCGAGTTGTGTCTGCAGGTCACTGATGTCCTACTCAGGTTCCTCAACAGTATCTGCTTCAGGAGCCTGAACGCTCGCAATACCACCTCCACGCCACTCTCCTCATCACTACTTGCTGACTGTCCTCTAGTAGATCGTCTTCACTAAAGAGTGGAGCTGAACCCACAGCATAAGATACTTCTGTGGGGGAGGGAACAACATAGGACAGAGGCAATGGGAGGACAGGGACTGCTCCCGGGCCATGCCAACTGAGGGTTCTGTCTGAGAAACACACCGACTGTTGATTGGCGGTGTCAGATGTTACTTGTGATGAAGTGGATGACCGTGCTAACCAATCGATGACAGCAGATGGTTTGCTGGTCGAGACATGACTGCTTGCTGATAGCAAGAGCTCAGGTCTCCTGCTGCAATTCCTGTTGCCACTCGCCTCTAGTCTGCTGTGACCTCTGTCTGATGAATTTAGGCCCCTGCCACTCCTCTGTGCACGTCCTGGCACTTCTCTGCCTGACATATTTAGTGAGTATATGAGGGAAGTACAATATACTCCACTACGCTTAAAACAGTATTTGTCTACACCACCAGCTGGTGTGTACTTTTGGCTGGCCAGTATCTAGACACTTAAGACTTTAACAAGAACAAAATAGTACACCACTTAAATGTACATATGTGGTATGCACTTATGAGGGGAGGACAATGCGCTCCAGAACGCTTAAAACAGTATTTGTCTACAACACCAGCAGGTGTGTACTTTTGGATTGCCTTTCACAGTATCTAGGCCCTTAAGACATTAACAGGAACAAAATGGTACACCACTTAGATGTACGCCCAGGTTACAAATACATATTTGCATAAATATTCGCATAAATTTGCATTAAAAAAAAAAATATTCATCAATACGAATATATATCACTATATTACAATATAGTGCCAATATTCACCGAAAAAATTTGCACTCCGAATATTCGCGTTCAAAACTAGTGTTATGCGTTTTTACCACTAACCAAAGGTGAGCAGCCATCTGATAGCTCTTGCAGGTTGCCCCTGCGTTATTGTCAAAGCATAAATAAAAATACCCAGATAATTGATACAATCAGGGCACCAATCACATTTTAGGAGATACAGAGTAGGTCTAATGAGTGTGAATGAATATTAAATGGTAATGCTTGTGACTAGAGATGGGCGAATTTTTCAAAAAAAATCGATTTGCCCGATTCGAAGAATTTTCCGAAAAAAATTAGGTTTGATGCGAATATATTTGCGGCGAATCACTATTAAAAACCACTATTTCCGGGCTACAGGAATCCTCAATAGGGGTGAAGAACACTTTGCCTTGCTGTAACACGCATAGGGAGTGTGCTGGGGTAGTGAAATAATACTGTTATTCAGCATGACATGCAGATTACACTTGTCGCTATCAGAATCACTGCCACAGAGCGGCACAATGACAGAGTCTGGATGTGGCAGCAGGCTTCCTGTGATGATCTCAATTGGCAGACTATGAAACGACTTCTAAACTCTCCCTGCCTGCCTGCCTGCCTGCAGTGATGCAGGCTTGAGGTCAATGGATTTCCCCTGTGCTGATCTGTATTGTCAGTAATGCTGACTAGTGAGCACACAGTGTCTGCTCTCTCTCTAGCCAGAACGAATGTGGGCTTGAGGTGAGTGGATTCGCCACTGTAAAGATCTGTATTGTCAGTAACGGTGATTAGTGTGCTCACACAGTCTCTGCTCTCTCAGCAAAACGTCCAGGAAGGAAATGTCCATCTTCGGCAATGGCTGCCGAATATATAGGGCTATGACATCACAAGGCTGGCTGCTGATAGGCTGCCATGTGATTCAGGCTGATCCCACCTACCCAGACTTCCTTGCCCCATGTCCTCACACGTGTAGCCGCCATTATAGCCCCCCCCCCCCCGGCCCGCACAAAATATAGTGAATGAAGCGATTGGTTACCATGAAGCATGAGTGAATTCAGATTCATTCAGAATCAAATTTTTCATGAAATTCTGAACGAATTCGACTTCGTCAGCTTTGATTCGCCCATCACTAGTAATATGTTTTGTAATAAATATTATTCCCTTGTATAGTGGTATTATTTTATTATTGAGTAGCTTTTGGATGATTATTTAGTTATGTCACCCACACTGACCTATTGGTATAGGCTTGTAGTGATCTTTGCTTTTGTTCCATCAATATTTTTTTCTATTTCTTCTTTTCTTTTTCTTCTTTTTAATGTTTTTTTTTTCTCTTTGCCTTTTAAGAGCCACAACTTTTTTTTTCTATTCATAGAGCCATATGAAGGCTTATTTTTATGCAACCTATTTTTACTTTGTGACACCTTTCATTTTACCATAAAATGTACTGTGAAACAGAAAATAAAAAATATTATATGTGGCAAGAAATTAAAAGGAAAACTGCAGTTTTGTTTTACAGAGTGCACTTAAAAATAACATATCTCAGTACAAATAAAATGATACCCAAAGAAAAAAAATTCTATTATTGTACTGCTTTTACAAAAAAACTAAAAAATTTTTCGAAACAAAATTTAAGTATGTCTAAAATTTCTGACCCCTATAACTTTCTTATTTTTTCATATACAGGGCTGTATGAGAGCATATACAATATGTCTACTTTATGTTTGCATCATAAAATTGATGAGTTTTTACTTTTGGAAGACACCAGAGGGCTTCAAAGTTCAGCAACAATTTTCCAATTTTTCGCAAAATTTTCTAAATCGGAATTTTTCAGGGACCAGTTCAGGTTTGATGTAGATTTGAAGGGTCTTCTGGTTAGAAATACCCGATAAATGACCCCATTATAAAAACTGCACCCCTCAAAGTATTCAAAATGACATTCAGTAAGGGTGTTAACCCTTTAGGTGTTTCACAGGAATAGCAGCAAAGTGAAGGAGAAAATTCAAAATCTTCATTTTTTACACTGGCATGTTCTTGTAGACCCAGTTTTTGAATTTTTACAAGGGGTAAAAGGAAAAAAATCCTCTCAAAATTTGTAACCCAATTTCTCTCGAGTAAGAAAATACCTCATATGTGTATGTCAAGTGTTCGGCGGGCACAGTAGAGGGCTCAGAAGCAAAGGAGCAACAATGGGATTTAGGAAAGTGAGTTTTTCTGAAATGGTTTTTGGGGGGCATGTCGCATTTAGGAAGCCCCTATGGTGCCAGGACAGCAAAAAACCCCACATCGCACACTATTAAGGAAACGACACCCCTCAAGGAACGTAACAAGGGGTACAGTGAGCATTTACACCCCACTGGTGTTTGACAGATCTTTGGAACAGTGGGCTGTGCAAACAAAAAAAATTAATTTTTCATTTTCACGTACCACTGTCCCAAAAATCTGTCAGACCCCTGTGGGGCGTAAATGCTCACTGTACCCCTTATTACATTCCGTGAGGGGTGTAGTTTCCAAAATGGGGTCACAAGTGGGTATTTATTTTTTGCATTTATGTCAGAACCGCTGTAAAATCAGCCACCCCTGTGCAAATCACCAATTTCGGCCTCAAATGTACATGGTGCACTCTCACTCCTGAGCCTTGTTATGCGCCTGCAGAGCATTTTACGCCCACATATGGGGTATTTCTGTACTCAGGAGAAATTGCGTTACAAATTTTGGGGGTCTTTTTTTCCTTTTACCTCTTGTGAAAATAAAAAGTAAAGGGCAACACCAGCATGTTAGTGTAAAAAAAAATTTTTTTACACTAACAGGCTGGTGTAGACCCCAACTTTTCCTTTTCATAAGGGGTAAAAGGAGAAAAAGCCTACCAAAATTTGTAACGCAATTTCTCCTGAGTACGGAAATACCCCACATGTGGCCCTAAACTGTTTCCTTGAAATACGACAGGGCTTCAAAGTGAGAGAGCACCATGCGCATTTGAGGACTAAATTAGGGATTGCATAGGGGTGGACATAGGGGTATTCTACGCCAGTGATTCCCAAACAGGGTGTATCCAGCTGTTGCTAAACTCCCAGCATGCCTGGACAATCAGTGGCTGTCCGGAAATGCTGGGAGTTGTAGTTTTGCAACAGCTGGAGGCTCCGTTTTGGAAACATTGCTGTACAATACGTTTTTCATTTTTATTGGGGGGGGGGGGGGGACAGTGTAAGGGGGTGTTTATGTAGTGTTTTACTCTTTATTATGTGTTAGTGTAGTGTAGTGTAGTGTTTTTAGGGTACATTCACACTGGCGGGTTACGGTGAGTTTCCCGCTAGGAATTTGCGCTGCGGCGAAAAATTTGCCGCAGCTCATACTTGAAGCAGGAAACTTGCTGTAAACCCGCCCGTGTGAATGTACCCTGTACGTTCACATGGGGGGGGCAAACCTCCAGCTGTTTCAAAACTACAACTCCCAGCATGCACGGTCTGTCAGTACATGCTGGGAGTTGTAGTTTTGCAACAGCTGGAGGCACACTGATTGGAAAACCTTCAGTTAGGTTCTGTTACCTAACTCAGTATTTTCCAACCAGTGAGCCTCCAGCTGTTGCAAAACTACAACTCCCAGCATGCACGGTCTGTCAGTACATGCTGGGAGTTGTAGTTTTGAAACAGCTGGAGGCACACTGGTTGGAAAACCTTCAGTTAGGTTCTGTTACCTAACGCAGTATTTTCCAACCAATGAGCCTCCAGCTGTTGCAAAACTACAACTCCCAGCATGCACGGTCTTTCAGTACATGCTGGGAGTTGTAGTTTTGAAACAGCTGGAGGCACACTGGTTGGAAAATACTGAGTTGGGTTCTGTTACCTAACTCAGTATTTTCCAACCAGTGTGCCTCCAGCTGTTGCAAAACTACAATTCCCAGCATGTCTGATCACAGAAGGGCATGCTGGGAGATGTAGTTATACAACAGCTGGAGGTACGCAACTACAACTCCCAGCATGCCCAGACAGCTGTTTTCTGTGTGGGCATGCTGGAATTTGTAGTTTTGCAACATCTGGAGTGCTACAATTTAGAGACCACTGAACAGTGATCTCCAAACTGTGGACCTCCAGATGTTGCAAAACTACAACTCCCAGCATGCCCAGACAGCAAACAGCTATGTGGGCATGCTAGGAGTTGTAGTTTTGCAAGATCTAGAGGGCAGTATAGAGATCACTGTGCAGTGGTCTCTAAACTGCAGACCTCCAGCTGTTGCAAAACTACAAATTCCAGCATGCCCACACAGCAAACAGCTGTCTGGGCATGCTGGGAGTTGTAGTTTTGCAACATCTGGAGGGCTACAGTCTAGAGACCACTATAGTGGTCTCAGACTGTAGCCCTCTAGATGTTGCTAGGCAACTACTCACCGGTTTCCGACGCATCCGGGAGCCGCCCTCTAGATGTTGCTAGGCAACTACTCACCGGTTTCCGACGCATCCGGGAGCCGTCCTCCGGGAGCCGTCGCACGCCGCCGCAGATCTCCGTCGCCGACCGACGATCCCCGTCGCTCCGCTGCCTTCGGAGGGGTAAGTGGACTCCGGCACCGCTCCTCTTCATTTTCCCCGTTCTGCCCCGGCTATTGTGGGAGGGCAGGACGGGGAAAACGAAAGTAAACCCCTCCGCCCCAGATCTGCTATTGGTGGTCGCGTCTATCGCGTCTGCCACCTCACTCCTATCGCTTTAGGGGGATCGTGGGTGTCTTAGACACCCGCGATCCCCCTTCTATTCCGGGTCACCGGGTCACCATAGACCCGTAATGACCCGGAATCGGCGCAAATCGCAAGTGTGAATTCACTTGCGATTTGCGCCGATCGCCGACATGGGGGGGTCTAATGACCCCCCTGGGCATTTGCACAGGGTGTCTGCTGATAGATATCAGCAGTCACCCCGGCCCGGTCCCCGGGGTGGATACGCCCTTCGTCCTTAAGTACCAGGACGCAAGGGCGTATGCATACGCCCTTCGTCCCCAACAGGTTAAGGACCCTAGCAATGCCACGGGGAGAAGGAGAAGCACCATTTGTTTTATCTGCTTATCTGTCTATGGCAACAAACTACTTTGTCCCAGCCCTGATATGTGTCCATGAGAAAGACAGAATTATTTACTTACCGATAATTCAGATTTCTTGAGTCCACCATGACAGCCAACTTGAGATGGTCCCATAGGGCCTAATAGGAACAGGAAACAGAAAGGTTAAAAGCCCCTCCCCCTGGCACCTTCCCCAGTGTTTTACTAATTAAAAAAGGGACACCAGGAAAAGTAACACCATAGAAGAAACCAACACCAAACTGAGGGATAAAATGGGGCTGTCATGGTGGACTCAAGAAAACCGAATTATCAGTAAGAAAATAATTCGATCTTTACACTTCGTCCACCATGACAGCCCACATGAGAAATACCAAATAAACATCATTGGGGAGGGACAATGGCCTGCAGAACTTTCCTACCAAAGGCCAAGTTATGAGAATCAGACAAATTGAGTCTTTAATGTCTGAAAAAGGTATGAGGATTGGACCATGTGGAAGCCCTGCATATTTGGTCTATAGAAGCAGTGGATCTTTCCGCCCAAGAAGTTGACACTGATCTGGTAGAATGGGCTTTTAGACGGTCAGGCACTTGTTCCCCTCTCCCCCTATATGCCTCAGCAATAGCACTCTTACTCCAATGTGCTATAGTACTTTTGGATGCCTTTCTACCCTTATTTGGACCTTGGTATTGCAAGAGTAAATTAGTATCTTTCCTCCATTGACTCGTGACATCAAGATAGGGAAGAAGACACCTTCTAACATCTAACAGGTGAAAATTTTCTTCCTGTGGATTTTTCGGGTTATTACAAAATGAAGGAAGAAAAATCTCTTGAGATCTGTGAAAATCAGTAACCACTTTCAGGTGAAAAGTAGTATTTAATCTAAGGATTACCCTATCATCAGATATGGCATGTATGGCTCATTTATTGATAGGGCTTGAATTTCTCCTATTCTGCTTGCTGATGTGATTGCAATGAGAAAAGCCATTTTCAGAGTGATACATTTTAATGAGCACTGATGAAGCGGTTCAAAAGGCTGAGAAGTAAGAGCTGAGAGCACCCAATTGAGGATGGAGTACGGATTGGGGTTTTAGGTTTTAATGTAGCTATTGCTGATGATCAAAAAACATCCCCAGCACCTCCACTTGGACCTTTAACGTACTGAGCGACAGGCCTTTCTCAAACCCTTCTTGTAAAAAAAATCCAAGATTTGTGGATAATTTGGTTTAGAAGGATCTGGTTTAACTTCTTTACTCCAGGATAAGAATTTTCACCAGATTTTCAGGTATATTTCGAGGGTTTTCTGCTTTTCATTAAAGGGGTACGCTGGTGGAATTTTTTTTTTTTAATCAACTGGTGCCAGAAAGTTAAACAGATTTGTAAATTACACCACAGAAGAAAGAAACAGAAGGAGAGACATTCTGCATAGGAGTGGTACAGATATGAGGGATCTGCGGCAGTTGTGAAGATCCAGTTACTCCGTAATACTTGCGGGGTGCATGCAACTAGGTAAAGTATCAAAAATGTAACAATAAAAGGATGTAGCATTCACTCACCGCTACAATGGTATCGATGTTCCCGGCTAGAGGGGATCGCGGGTCGGCGTCTTGTGGACTTCAGGAGCGCTCAGAGGCTACAACCGGTTTGTTTCACGCGCTGGTGCGCACTTCGTCCGGCCTGTCCATCTACGTCATCACGCTACCCACCTTATATCATGTGACCTAGGGGGTAGTCATGGTGATCGTAAACAGTCTTCTAGTCAGCACAGGTAACGCTCGTGCATAGGTAGTATACAAAGAATGAACATAAATAGGTGCTAACCTTTATTATGTCACTTATGATAATTAAATAAAATGTAATCTATTATTATAAAGACTAAAAATATTACCATTAAAAACAAGATAGTAATACAAATATGACAGAAGAAAGAGGAGTCCAGCGTCCAATAACTCGGAGGATAATATTTATTTCACCAGATGGTCATAGCAGGAACACAGGGTACAGTGACGCGTTTTGGCCTTACAACAAGGCCTTAGTGTATGACTAAGGCCTTGTTGTAAGGCCGAAACGCGTCACTGTACCCTGTGTTCCTGCTATGACCATCTGGTGAAATAAATATTATCCTCCGAGTTATTGGACGCTGGACTCCTCTTTCTTCTGTCGTTCAATTTGGGCGAGGTCCACGCCCTGTGGTGAGCTGAAGCACTGTTGTTTCTCAGTAATACTAATATGTAATGAGAGTAGACTGTAAAGAAATGTATAGCTATACAGGTTTATATATTAGATAGAAAAGGTGATAAATTTAGTTTATCATTGAACCCAAGGGGTCCCTGAGCATTACTTTTAGGATCCATTTGGATTCTCTTTGTAGCAAGAGGGCGTGCCTGTCGCCGCCATCTTGCGGGTTCTCAACGCGTTCTAGTCCACCAAATTTAAGGACTTTCCAATCATTCGCGTGAACCTCAGCCATATGACTGGCTATACCCATTTTTGAGGGTATATAAGTGCTCCCTGAATCTGAAATTAAGTTGACGTTTCGTTTTGCCGATTTAGAACATCCTGCATGGGCACATGATGTAATAGATTACAAAAGTGCTCCTGCACGTAATCAACTGATCAATTCTATGGGATATGCCACCTATGTTACAGAAATTATTATTAGCATTAAAGGAGCAGAATTTGCAGCTGCCACATTTACGGTTTCCTGTCATCTTGAAATCACGCAGCCAACTATTATTTATAGTAATCTGATTTTCTTTTCTATTCTTATTTTTCTTAATGTTGTCTGAAATGGTACCGCTCTTCCTATAGGTAATCACAGGGTTTCTGGATGCGACCTCTTTCAGGTCTGGATCGTTTCCTATGATGTACCAGTGGCGTCTCAGTGTGTTATTGATTGTGGTGTTCATCTGGCTGTTAGCAAATGTAAAGGCAAATCTTTTGTTCTCTTCTTTTTTTCTACTTTTATATAGCATTTCTCTGCGATTCATGTTTTACACTTTTTTGTATGCACTTTCAATTACTTGTTTAGGATAGTCTCTATCTCTGTTAGGCGTTTCTTTAACTCTTCTGCTTGCTGTTCATACTTTTCTCTGCTGGAATTGATCCGTTTCAATCTGATAAATTGACTCAATGGTACCCCTTTTTTTTACGTTCATCGGATGAGAGCTCTTGAAGTGGAGCAAGAAATTCCTTGCTACACTCTTCCTATGGCCCTCTGTAGTGACTTCATTACCTTGGGCTATCAATTTCATGTCCAAAAACTCTATTTCTTTTCCACCATAGACACTAGTAAAATTCATATTCATATCGTTTATGTTGTTTAGGTGTTCAACAAAATTTTTGAAATCTTGTTCCGTCCCCTTCCAGACCATTAAGATATCATCGACATATCTTTTATATGCCTTGATATGCTGAATATAATGATTCTGAGTGGAATAGAAATATTTCTTTTCAAAAGCTGCTAGGAATAGATTTGCGTATGTACACGATATGGGCGTACCCATAGCCGTGCCTGTCCTTTGTTTAAACCACTGTTTTTCAAATGTGAAGGTATTGTTGGTGAGTATGAACTGTATGGCTTCTGTAACAAAATTGATAAAGGCTGTAGACATATCAGTGCGTAATAGAGCTTGATGGATGGCCTGTACACCCGCATCATGTGGAATGCGGGTGTACAGGCTCTCAACATCAATAGACACCAAATGGTAGGAGCTCTGCCAGACAAAGGTGTCAAAAAAACTTAATACGTGATTAGAATCTTTTAAATATGACTGAGTATTAGGAAAGAGTGGACTTGGCTACCAGTCGAGAAACTGGGAGAGATACTCGGTCGCGGATCCGATCCTGGCCCCAATGGTGCGGCCTGGGAGATCGGTCTGCGACTTATGTATCTTGGGCAATAGATACCAGTTGGGCTTTTTAGGTGAGGATGGAAAGAGTTTCTCTGCTGTGCCCTGACTTAATGCTCCCTGTTCTACATGTCTCCTAAGTAAGGATCTTAGTGATTCAGTAATTTTATGAGTAGGGTCTTTTGGCAATTTTTCATAGACCGTCTCGTCCGATAACTGCTTCCTTCTTGTATTGATCTCTATGCATAATTACGACGGCGCCACCTTTGTCTGCTCTCGTCAAGTGTAGTTCCTCTTGCGCTGCCAGCCAATCCAGAGCCTTCTTTTCACTGCTGGTTAGATCATTTTCTTTTTCTGGATATACTAAACATTTAATGTCTTTAATTACAGCTTGAGAAAGTAAATCTAGGGGGGACCCGGGAGCTATGGGGGGATTATAGGTGGAAGGTTTCCCTCCTTTAAAATATTCTTTGGACAAGGGACTTTTTGTCCACTGAATTTCGCCTGAGGCCAGATCAGCCAAATCCATGACGCACTGATTTTCATTTTCACTAAAACCATCAATGGCACTAAATCCTAGGGGGCCAATTGTGCATTGTGTCTCAGAGTCTCTTAGGTTTTCAATATTTTCTGACTTTTTATTCTTAAAGATCTTATATAAGTTGATTTTTTCTTAGAGCCTTAAAGAGATCTATCTCAAAAAGAGTAGAGTTGAATTGCTCATGTAGCCCAAAATTGAGGCCTTTTGATGCCACTTCTATTGCTATCTGGGGGACCTCTATACCAGAAATATTGACCACGTTGTTTATTGACGCCATGTTACTGACTTCCTTTTGAAGGGAGTCTTTCCTCGGCTTGCGTCTCTTCCTTCTTCCCCTCCGTGTTTTCCGCCTAAAGGCGTATCCCTGTTCTCATTATTGCTTTGTTGATCTCAGGGGGTTACTTAGGAGACATGTAGAACAGGGAGCATTAAGTCAGGGCACAGCAGAGAAACTCTTTCCATCCTCACCTAAAAAGCCCAACTGGTATCTATTGCCCAAGATACATAAGTCGCGGACCAATCCCCCAGGCCGCCCCATTGTGGCGGGGATCGGATCCGCGACCGAGTATCTCTCCCAGTTTCTCGACTGGTCGCTAAGTCCACTCCTTCCTAATACTCAGTCATATTTAAAAGATTCTAACGACGTATTAAGTTTTTTTGACACCTTTGTCTGGCAGAGCATCTACTATTTGGTGTCTATTGATGTTGAGAGCCTGTACACCCGCATCCCACATGATGCGGGTTTAAAGGCCATCCATCAAGCTCTATTACACACTGATAAGTCTACAGCCTTTATCAATTTCATTACAGAAGCCATACAGTTCATACTCACCAACAATACCTTCACATTCGAAAAACAGTGGTTTAGACAAAGGACAGGCACGGCTATGGGTACGCCCATATCGTGTATATACATAAATCTATTCCTAGCAGCTTTTGAAAAGAAATATATCTATTCCATTCAGAATCATTATATTCAGCATATCAAGGCATATAAAATATATGTCGATGATATCTTAATGGTCTGGGAGGGGACGGAACAAGATTTCAAAAATGTTTTTGAACACCTAAACAACATAAACGATATGAATATGAATTTTACTAGTGTCTATGGTTGAAAAGAAATAGCGTTTTTGGACATGAAATTGATAGCCCAAGGTAATGAAGTCACTACAGAGGGCCATAGGAAGAGCTCTCATCCGATGCACGTAAAAAAAAAAAGGGGTACCATTGAGTCAATTTATCAGATTGAAACGGATCAATTCCAGCAGAGAAAAGCATGAACAGCAAGCAGAAGAGTTAAAGAAAGGCCTAACAGAGATAGAGACTATCCTAAACAAGTAATTGAAAGTGCATACAAAAAAGTGGAAAACATGGATCGCAGAGAAATGCTATATAAAAATAGAAAAAAAGAAGAAAACAAAAGATTTGCCTTTACATTTGCTAACAGCCAGATGAACACCACAATCAATAACACACTGAGACGCCACTGGTACATCATAGGAAACGATCCAGACCTGAAAGAGGTCGCATCCAGAAACCCTGGGATTACCTATAGGAAGAGCGGTACCATTTCAGACAACATTAAGAAAAATAAGAATAGAAAAGAAAATCAGAGTACTATAAATAATAGTTGGCTGCGTGATTTCAAGATGACAGGAAACCGTAAATGTGGCAGCTGCAAATTCTGCTCCTTTAATGCTAATAATAATTTCTGTAACATAGGTGGCATATTACATAGAATTGATCAGTTGATTACGTGCAGGAGCACTTTTGTAATCTATTACATCATGTGCCCATGCAGGATGTTCTACATCGGCAAAACAAAACGTCAACTTAATTTCAGATTCAGGGAGCACTTATATAACCCTCAAAAATGGGAAAGGGATTCCCCGTTTAGCCAGTCATATGGCTGAGGTTCACGTGAATGATTGGAAAGTCCTTAAATTTGGTGGACTAGAACGCGTTGAGAACACGCAAGATGGCGGCGACAGGCACGCCCTCTTGCTACAAAGAGAATCCAAATGGATCCTAAAAAGTAATGCACAGGGACCCCTTGGGTTCAATGATAAACTAGATTTATCACCTTTTCTATCTAATATATAAACCTGTATAGCTATACATTTCTTTACACTCGTTACATATTAGTATTACTATCTTGTTTTTAATGGTAATATTTTTAGTCTTCATAATAATAGATTACATTTTATTTAATAGTCATAAGTGACATAATAAAGGTTAGCACCTATTTATATTCATTCTTTGTATACTACCTATGCACGAGCGTTACCTGTGCTGATTAGTAGTGTTGCTCGCGAATATTCGCAATGCGAATTTTATTCGCAAATATCACATATTCGCGAATTAGCGAATATTCGCGAATATAGCACTATATATCCGTAATTACGAATATTGTTTTTTTTTTTTTTTTGTTTTTTTTTCACAGTAAACATCACAGTGATCACCCCTCTCTGGTTCCAGCTTGTGTGGTGTAAAGAAGGCTCTAATACTACTGTGTGAGACTGGCGTGCAAATTTGCGCATATGCTAATTTTCGCATTTGCGAATTTTCGCTTATGCTAATTTTGGTTTATGCTGATTTTCGCATATGCTAATTTTCGCATAGGCGAATTTTCGCGTATGCGAAAATTAAACGCGAATATTACGAATATGCAAATTTAGCGAAAATATGACGAATATTCGTCCATATATTCGCGATATATCGCGAATTCGAATATGGCCTATGCCGCTCAACACTACTGATTAGATCACTGTTTACGATCACCATGACTACCCCCTAGGTCACATGATATAAGGTGGGTAGCGCGTGAAACAAACCGGTTGTAGCCTCTGAGCGCTCCTGAAGTCCACAAGACGCCAACCCGCGATCCCCTCTAGCCGGGAACATCGATACCATTGCAGCGGTGAGTGAATGCTACATCCTTTTATTGTTACAGATTTGTAAATTACTTCTATTAAAAAATCTTAATCCTTCCAGTACTTATTAGCTGCTGAATATTACAGAGGAAATTATTTTCTTTTTGGAACACAGAGCTCTCTGCTGACATCATGACCATAGTGCTCTCTGCTGACACCTCTGTCCATTTTAACACCTCCAGTAGACACAGAGGGGGAGATTTGTCAAAAACTATGGAGACGTAAAGTTGACCAGTTTCCCATAGCAACCAATCAGATGGCTTCTTTCATTTTTCAGAGGCCTTTCAGAAGTGAAAGAAGTAATTTGATTGTTTGCTATGGGCAACTGGGCAACATTTCCTCTACACTGATTTTGATAACTCTCCCCCAGAGTCCTTATGGAGCGGTAACAGGGATCTAACATAGGACACTGTTCACACTGCACACACAAACTGGAAACTCCACTAAATGAGTAGCCATAAATAATAAATCAAAATAGACTACTGGCCAGCGGCACACTCCACAGTGTGGTCAGAAGCTGACCCAGTAGGAAAACACAAAATATAAAAACACAAAACTTCTTATAAACGGATATAAGAGAAAGCACAGTGTGAACAGACACATAGCAAAAATCCTTAAATACAAAGCATACAAATCCTAAAACCGACTAAACAAACACAGCTTAAAATCTACTAAAAGCATGCCACATAAAATTGGCTAAAGCCAGAAAATACAAAGTGCATGCTAAAATAGAGATTGTAGATTAAAAGCTCAAAAAAAGAATGTTTCACCCAGAGCTCCATGCAGCATGTCCAGCATCTTAGCAAGTCAGGATATAATGAAGTCAATCACCAAGCCAGAGGCTAGACTGGGCTGACTTTAAATAGACACACCCTATGAGCTATTGGCTAGCAAGTAGAAGGCTATTAACTATTCCCTGACCAGGAAACATAAAACTGTTCACACACAACCAAACCAATAGCTGTGTGTGAACACAGGCCAATAAAGACATGACAGAAGGTATAAGCTAGAGGAAAATTCCAATCTTGAGTCAAAGCATCCACTGCTTGAGGTCTGTCCCTCGGGTTTAGGGAATAAAACTGAGCAACCTTTGTGTCTTGACAGGAGGCAAACAGGTCTATGCATGGCTGACCCCACTTGAGCACAAGTAGATGGAAGACTGATGGATTTAGGGACCATTCCCTTGGGTCCAAGGTTTTTTGACTTAAGAAGTCTGCTACTTGATTCTTAGAGCCTTTTAGATGTACTGCCGTAATGGAGGAGACATTTCTTTCTGACCAGGCAAGGATTCTGGCTGCAATAGCCTGGAGAGTCCCGTGTCTTGTGCCTCCCTGATGCCACAGAAAAGCTACTGTGGTAGAATTGTCTGAGTAGATATTAAGATCCTGATTGAGAACAAGATTTTTGGCAGCCTGAAGAGTTTTCCATACTGCTCTTTGTTATCTGTAATTCGAGGAACATTTTTCCAGATGAGGAGCCCAGCGACCTTGGAAGTAGGACCCCAGAACATGAGCACACCAACCTAAGGCACGTACGTCTGTAGTTACTGAGACTGGATCTGAAAACCAAGGGACCCCTTTTTTCAAGTTTGTCGCATTTAGCAACCAATTTAGGGACTTACCACGGGAGTTAGTCTGAATTTTTTGTCTAGCGTCAGTTGAGACCTGTTCCAAAGTGAAAGGGTCGAAAGCTGAAGCTGTCTTGAGTGGAACTGAGCCCATTTGACTGCAGGAATCCTGGAAGTCATTGTACCTAACACCAACATGGCTTCACTTACCGATTGACTGAATCATCGTGATTTTTGCTGAAAGTAGATTTTTTTCCAACAGCATACCTAGAAAGATCTTCCTGTGGGACGGATGAAGATCTGATTTTTCTAGATTGATGATCCATCCCAAGTCCTGAAGGCACTGGATCACCTGATTCAGATGAGACAGAAGAAGATGTTTTGAAGAGGCTGTCAATAAAAGGTCGTCCAGTTAAGGCATCAAGATAAATGCTGAAGTGAAGAGCCATGAACTGGTAATGGAAAACTTGATCCCCCACCTTAACACCTGTTGATGGTCTGGGTGAATAGGTACATGGAAATAAGCATTATTGAGATTGAGGGTGATTATTACTGCATTAGGAGATATCATGGAAATCACAGTTTTTATTGATTCCATTCTGAACCTCCTGTAAGTTCCTCAGGTTCTTGAGTACCTATCATGAACTCATCTGTCCCTAATCCCCCCCCCCCCCATCTGTCCCTGACTCTTTCTAACTCTCATCCTGACATTGGCTAACCCTCACAACTGATGTTAAAATAGACATTAGCCAGTATAGCCTTATATGAAGGGCATATCAGAGCCCGCACACCAACGCCAAGGTTTCTCAAGTGGCACAAGACCTAACACTAACCTACCTGTCCATGATAAGCAAAACCAGGGGCCAGTGGGCAATTACAGCAGTATTAGGTCCAACTCACAGTCTGCTCCCAGGTTACCTCCAGTGTGGCTGGGCACACATACAATGAGAGGAGGGAGACAGGCTATAAGCCACACCCAAGCTGGCTGATATGTTGCCGGCCTCACAGGTGAACCTTAATGCTATCTAAAATGATAATAAAGGCAAATTAGTAAAAACTATATATCAGCCATCTTGGGTGGGGCTTATAGCCTGTCTCCCTCCTCCCATTGTATGTGTGCCCAGCCACACTGGAGGTAACCTGGGACTAGGCTGTCAGTCGGACCTAATACCGCTGTAATTGCCCACTGGCCCCTGGTTTTGGTTATCATGCACAGGTAGGTTAGTGTTAGGTCCCGTGCCACTTGAGAAACCTTGGCGTTGGTGTGCGGGCTCTGGTATGTCCTTTTTCATATAAGGATATACTGGCTAATGTCTCAATTTTAATATCAGTTTTGAGGGTTAGCCAATGTCATTGTTACATCTACCACAGCAGTGCACCTGTATTTCACATAGATTATTTTGATTGCTTTACATCCACACCTATTTATCTGGTGCATGATGTCCTTGTGGTACTTGTGGTCGTTTGCAGGCATCCTACATTGTATGCATTTTATGTCATCATATCTCGACCTCATATCCCATCCTCCTATCTCGTCCTCCTATCCCGTCCTCCTATTCCGACCTCCTATCCCGACCTCCTTTCCCGGCCTCCTATGCCGACCTCCTATCCCTTCCACCTATCTCGACCTCCTGTCTTGACCTCCTATCCCGACCTCCTATCCCGTCCTCATATCTCGTCCCCCTATCTCGACCTCCTATCTCGACCTCCTATCCCGACCTCCTATCCCGGTCCTCCTATCCCATCCTCCTACCCCTACCTCCTATCCCGTCCTCCTATCCTGACCCATAATATGTGTACCAGGTATTGAAATATCTCCAGCCCTACGGAAGTTATGTGGGAACATACATTTCCCATTGATTTGCATGGGACTTTAAACAAAAAAAACAACAGTCACAAATGGGGGTAGTTAAGGGTTAAATTAAACTATCCTATATTTTAAGTGGACATATAAGTAACATGTGACCAGGTATTATCGAAATATCTCCAGCTGTTTGGAAGTTATGCAGTAACATATATTTCCCCATTGACTTGTATCGGACTTTAAACATAAACCCTGCCCCTGGCAAATGGGGGTGAGTAAGGGTTAAATCACCTATCCTATGTTTGTTGTTGACATATAAGTAACATATGTGCCAAGTTTCATTTTAACCCCTTCAGGACAAAGCCCATTTTGGCCTTAAGGACCAGAGCGTTTTTTGCACATCTGACCACTGTCACTTTAAACATTAATAACTCTGGAATACTTTTAGTTATCATTCTGATTCCGAGATTGTTTTTTCGTGACATATTCTACTTTAACATGGTGGTAAATTTTTGTGGTAACTTGCATCCTTTCCTTGTGAAAAATCCTAAAATTTGATGAAAAATTAGAAAATTTTGCATTTTTCTAACTTTGAAGCTCTCTGCTTGTAAGGAAAATGTATATTACAAATAAAAAAATTTTTTATTCACATATACAATATGTCTACTTTATGTCTGCATCATAAAATTTACGTGTTTTAACTTTTGGAAGACACCAGAGGGCTTCAAAGTTCAGCAGCAATTTTCCAATTTTTCACAAAATTTTCAAACTCACTATTTTTCAGGGACCAGTTCAGGTTTGAAGTGGATTTGAAGGGTCTTCATATTAGAAATACCCCACAAAAGACCCCATTATAAAAACTGCACCCCCCAAAGTATTCAAAATGACATTCAGTCAGCGTTTTAACCCTTTAGGGGTTTCACAGGAATAGAAGCAAAGTAAAGGAGAAAATTCACAATCTTCATTTTTTACACTCGCATGTTCTTGTAGACCCAATTTTTTAATTTTTACAAGGGGTAAAAGGAGAAAATGTATACTTATTGTAGCCCGATTTCTCTCGAGTAAGCACATACCTCATATGTCTATGTAAAGTGTTCGGCGGGCGCAGTAGAGGGCTCAGAAGGGAAAGAGCGATAAGGGGATTTTGGAGAGTACGTTTTTCTGAAATGGTTTTTGGGGGGCATGTTGCATTTAGGAAGCCCCTATGGTGCCATAACAGCAAAAAACCCTAACATGGCATACCATTTTGGAAACTAGACCCCTTGAGGAACATAACAAGGAATAAAGTGAGCCTTAATACCCCACAAGTGTTTCACGACTTTTGCATATGTAAAAAATAAAAAAAAAATTTTCACTAAAATGTGTGTTTCCCCCCAAATTTCACAATTTTCCAAGGGTTAATAGCAGGAAATACCACCAATATTTGTAACCCCTTCTCTTCTGAGTATGGAGGTACCCCATAAGTTGACCTGAAGTGCACTATGGGCGAACTACAATGCTCAGAAGAGAAGGAGTCATATTTGGCTTTTTGAGAGCAAATTTTGCTCGGGGGGCATGTCGCATTTAGGAAGCCCCTATGGTGCCAGAACAGCAAAAAAAACAACACATGGCATACCATTTTGGAAACTAGACCCCTTGAGGAACGTAACAAGGGGTACAGTGAGCATTTGCCCCCCACTGGTGTCTGACAGATCTTTGGAACAGTGGGCTGTACAAGTTTTCATTTTCACGGACCACTGTTCCAAAGATCCGTCAGACACCTGTGGGGGGTAAATTCTCACTGCACCCCTCATTACATTCCGTGAGGGGTGTCGTTTCCGAAATGGGGTCACATGTGGGGTTTTGTTTTTTTTGCGTTTGTCAAAACCGCTGTAACAATCAGCCACCCCTGTGCAAATCACCTCAAATGTACATGGTGCGCTCTCCCTTCTGGGCCTTGTTGTGCGCCCCCAGAGCACTTTGCGCTCACATATGGGGTATCTCTGTAGTCGGGAGAAATTGCGTTACAAATTTTGGGGGGCTTTTTTCCCTTTTACCTCTTGTGAAAATGTAAAGTATAGGGCAACACCAGCATGTTAGTGGAAAAAATTAAATTTTTTTACACTAACATTCTGGTGTAGACCCCAACTTTTCCTTTTCATGAAGGGTTAAAGAAGAAAAAGCCCCCCAAACCTTAACGTAACGCAATTTCTCCCGAGTACAGCGATACCCCATATGTGGCCCTAAACTGTTGCCCTGAAATACGACAGGGCTCCAAAGTGAGAGCGCCATGTGCATTTGAGGCCTAAATTAGGGATTTGCATAGGGGTGGACATAAGGGTATTCTACGCCAGTGATTCCCAAACAGGGTGCCTCCAGATGTTGCAAAACTCCCAGCATGCGTGGACAGTCAACGGCTGTCCGGCAATACTGGGAGCTGTTGTTTTTCAACAGCTGGAGGCTCTGCTTTGGAAACAGTGGTGTACCGGACGTTCTTATTGGGGGAGGGGGGCTGTGTAGGGGTATGTGTATATGTAGTGTTTTTAACTTTTTATTTTATTTTGTGTTAGTGTAGTGTAGTGTTTTTAGGGTACAGTCACATGGGCAGGTGATTAGTACAGTCACATGGGCAGGTGATTACAGCGAGTTTCCCAGCGCAAAATTTGCTGCATCTCAAGATGCAAGAAACCCACTGTAAAAGCCTCGCCCATGTGAATGTACCCTGTACATTCACAGGGGGGGGGGGGGGGGGTGCACCAGCTGTTGCAAAACCACAACTCCCAGCATGCATGGTCTGTTAGTGCATGCTGGGAGTTATAGTTTTGCAACAGCTGGAGGCACACAGGTTAGGAAACACTGAGTTAGAAACAGACAATGTTTCCCAACCAGTGTGTCTCCAGTTGTTGCAAAACTACAACTCCCAGCATGCCCAGACAGCTGAAGGGCATGCTGGGTGTTGTAGTTCGGCAACATCTGAAGGGCCAGATGTTGCTGAACTAAAACTCCCAGCATGCCTGGACAGTCAGTGCATACTGGGAGTTGTAGTTTTGCAACAGCTGGAAGAGCACAGATTGGAGACCATTATACAATGGTCTCCAAACTGGGGCCCTCCAGATGTTGCAAAACCACAACTCCCAGCATGCATGGTCTGTTAGTGCATGCTGGGAGTTATAGTTTTGCAACAGCTGGAGGCACACAGGTTAGGAAACACTGAGTTAGAAACAATGTTTCCCAACCAGTGTGTCTCCAGTTGTTGCAAAACGACAACTCCCAGCATGCCCAGACAGCTGAAGGGCATGCTGGGAGTTGTAGTTCGGCAACATCTGAAGGGCCAGATGTTGCTGAACTAAAACTCCCAGCATGCCTGGACAGTCAGTGCATGCTGGGAGTTGTAGTTTTGCAACAGCTGGAAGAGCACAGATTGGAGACCATTATACAATGGTCTCCAAACTGGGGCCCTCCAGATGTTGCAAAACTACAACTCCCAGCATGCCCAGACAGCCAAAGGCTGTCTAGGCATGCTGGGAGTTGTAGTTTTCAGAATTCTAGAAGCAGCAGTGAAGATCTTCACTGCTGCCTCTGAGGACTACATACTTACCTGCCGGTCCCGTCGCTGCTCGTCCACGTGGCCGGTCCTGCCGCTGCTCCAGGTAAGGCTGCCGGTCCCCTCGTGTTCCCCCCGTGTTCCCCCCCTATGCCGCAGGTCCCTGCGAGCCCCTGCAGCCATCGTCCCCCGTTCTGCCCGACTTCCAGGGGCGGACAGTGCGGGGGATCTGAACTTTCACCCCAGATCACTGTGATTGGTCCACAGGGACCAATCACAGTGATCGCTGACCAGGACCATCAATGGATGGTCCTGGGGGGTGAAGCAGAAGTTGTCCCCTGCTGGAAACAGCGGGACTTCTGCCAGTTAACCCGTGCGATGCTGCGAATCGCCGGGTTAACTGAATGTCATTTATAAACGCCGGGATGCGCGAACGCACTGCACAACCCGGCGTTTATATATGCCATTCTGCGGGAAGGGGTTAATATCTTTAGCCGTTTGGACGTGATGCTGGAACATACATACACACATACATACACACATACACACGTTGAGTTTTATATATAGTTACATAGTTAGTTACATAGTTAGTACCGTCAAAAAAAGACATATGTCCATCAAGTTCAACCAGGGAATTGAAGGGTATAGATTGTTAGTTGCTCCCTTCGCTGTAGTCTGTGAGATAGGAAGGGGGAGTGGCCCAGCAGGTGTGACATCAGCTGAAGCCTGGCTGGGCTCACTTCTGCCCTTCTTCTGCGGCTTGTAACCAGGTGAGGGGGGAGAAGAGAGGGGGGGCTGCGCTGCACCCCTTCTTGTAATGGGGGTGGGGGGTTGTATAGTGTGCTGCGCTCTCCTGCTTGTAATCAGGGGGAGGTGTTGTATAGTGCACTGCGATCTCCTCGTAAGCGAGGGGGGGGGTGTATAATGTGCTGTGCCGCAATCTCCTTCTTGTAATCAGGTGGGGGGTGTTGTACAGTGTGCTGAGATCACCTGCTTGTAATCGGGGGGGGGGGGGGGGGTCTTGTATAGTGTGCTGAGATCACCTCCTTGCAATCGGGGGGGGGGGGGGGGGGGTTGTATAATGTGCTGCCATCTCCCCCTTGTAATCAGGGGAGGAGGGATTTTGTATAGTGTACTGCGCTGCGATCTCCTACTTGTAATCAGGGGGGGACTGAATAGTGCGCAGGCACAGCAGCTGTCCTGTCTGCCATGCACAGCGCTGCTCCCGCCTGTCTGATTGACAGGCAGGGAGCTGCGCTGTGCGCTGTGCTTTTCAGTGTCCGGCTGCACTGAGAGTTCGGATTCAGGCTGCCAGGACGGCATGAGTTTGAAATCAGTGAGCCGGGACATGTAGGGAGACCCCTAATGGTCAGTTTTTTTTTAAATAAAAAAATAAATAAAAATACAATTTTGTTAATCACATGGTATTAGAAAGTTGTTTCTAATACCTTGATTAACAAAATATAAAAAGTTTTTTTGGTGACAGGTACTTTTAAAATTTATCATAGTCCTGAAAGACCCATTGGGTTTTGGGACCAGAAAGAGACACCCTGATTTCTTTCTGACACAGGGACTTGAATTATGGCTCCCAACTGCAGGAAATTCCTCACCCTGTCCAGCATTCTCTCTTGCAGGAGAGGGAAAGGTTGGCTTGAGAACAGAAATTTTTGAGGTGGTAGGGAGAAAAACTCTATCTTGTATCCTACTATTAAGAGATTTAGGATACAGGGATTTGATGTTACAGATTCACATTGATGGATAAACTGAGTCTTCCTCCCACCAACGTACCGTCATAGTTTTTTGGCAGTTTGACTAGGGTTTAGGAGGAAATCTTTACCTTTCCCCCCCTTGGCATAACTCCATCTACCTGATTTACCTTTAACTCTGTAGCTATTTGCTCTATTCCCTTGGGTCCGAAAAAAATTTTTACAGGATTTTTAGCTTTTTCTTCTGGAAAACTTTTTTTTATCATCAGCGGCTTTTTCCAGGATATCATCAAGAAAAGGCCCAAATACAGATTCACCTGTACAAGGAATAGAGCAAAGTTTGGATTTAGAAGTAGAATCCCCTTTCCAAAATTTTAACCATATGGCCCTTCTAGAGGAATTGGATAATGCTGCAGACTGAGCCACCATTCTAACTGATTCGGCTGAAGCATCTGCCAGAAAACCTGCTGCTAGTTTTAACACAGGAACAGAAGCTAACAGATACCTCTCTAGGTGTTCTATTTTCAATATGTTCCTCTAATTGAGAAAGCCATAAAAGGGTCCTGGCCACACTAGTAGCCGCAATATTGGATTTAAGATAGCAGTTGCGTAAAAGACCGTCCATTTTACGATCCATGGGATCTTTCAGCTGACAACAATCCTCAAAGGGCAGAGCCATTTTATTTACCACTTTAGACAACTGAACATCCACTTTAGGTATGTCGTTCCACAAGTCTATGTCTTTTTAATCAAAGAGCAATCTGTTTTTAATTTCCCTGGAAATGTGCTATTTCCTCTCAGGATCACGCCATTCATCCAGGATCAAACTTTTAGCTCATCTTAAACCGCCAAACCGCTTTAACTAAGATTTCAGTATTTTCTGCAGAAAATAAAATTTCACATTCTCCCAAGCGGGACCAAATGAAATTTCACTTTCCTCTGCCCCCTCAATATCTGATTTGAAAACAAGATCATCCGCTTCTGAATCAGATATTCCTACTACTTTAGCTTTGTGGGAGGAGCATATTGAGATGGTACAACATGCGATGCAGAGAAACTACTAGGCGGGAGAGAGGTGGTAGTACAAATTGCATGAGAGGAAGCAGTCGGTAAACTAGGATATAGGTTTAAATGCAAAGGAGGCATTAAATGAGGAAAACAGATGATGCTCCAGTTAAACCCGGATTCAGTAGAGGATTAAAACTCGCAAGACATGCCTGAATTTGTTGGCGGATAAGCAACTTAAATCCTCAGATTTACACATGGCTTTTCTATATTTGTAAATTTTGGTAATTTAGCCAGGCACATAACACATTTCTTAGCTTTTGGTTTTTTAAGAAGGTTCCCTGTCTCCCTGTAAGAAGAGAGAAGAAACCCACAAGTGATAGAGGAAAAAAATATCTTTGTAGCAATACATTAAAAAGCAGGAAAGATATCACTTACAGAGATGGCAGGTACAGGCTGCTCAGCAGATTCAGATCTGGAGGAGGCCTGTGAGTCCATGGTTAGGATAGAAACACAGCATAGAGGAGACGCTGGTTCCCTATCTTTATACTCTGAAGTTTTAATTTTGGCACCTTGTGAAGTCACTTCTGCTCTGCCACACTACCCAGAACCAAAGTTTCCTGCCTAGTTCCTGGCGGGCCACGTAAACAGCTGCACACAGAAGCAGCCTGCCAGAAAGCGCCGCCGGACACTGCTGCAGCCACACCGCCGCACACACAGCACTCCTGACCACATGCAGCGCTGGAGATGAGAGAGAGGCCCAAACGCGGAATGGGAGTCCCAGGAGCAGACGGGGAAGGCTGTAAAAAAAGAAGACCTTCCCCCGTACAGGTATATTAACCCCCTCAGGAGAGCCGTAACCTGTAACCCCAGAGGTAGGGGAAAGGGGACCCCCATGACCACCAGGCTTAAAGAAGGGGAGCATGTATACATTAATACCGATCCACCAGCCCAGGTGATAAAAAGAAAAAAGTTTAAAAAAAAAAGATAGGAGCCCACATGAGAATTCGGCTCTCTCCTGGACCTAATAGGAACAGGAAAACACTGGGGAAGGTGCTGGGGGGGGGGGGGGGGGGAGAGGCTTTTAACCTCTCTGTTTCCTGTTCCTATTAGGCCCTATGGGACCATCTCTCTCATGTGGGCTGTCATGGTGGACGAAGTGTAAAAACACTATATGCCCCTCTATATAAAATCTAGTCACTCAGAGTTACAATAGTATGTAACCAGAAGGTGATGGATGCCAGGTTATGAATCTGTAAGGCAAGGAAAAAAGAACCACCTCACGTATTGCCCTTAGGATGTTATACACTGATTTCAGCAACAAAACGCTAACCTTGTGTGCAGGAACATTGCGCATATAACCCTAAATAGGGATCTGTGGTGCAAGTTGCCGGGTCCTAGGATCCTCCGAGAAGAGTCCCGCAAAGGAAATGCAAAATGAAGAGAAAATGGAACCTCTAATGGGTGCTCCATTTCATGTCATATGGCAGTAGAGTCCGTAAAATTGCTAAAAGAACTCTTTTATTGTTATAGATTACACAATTCAAGGGGTCCAACCCTCTTAATCAGATCAATAAATAATATAAAATAATATATATATATATATATATATGTATACACACACACACACACACACACACACACACACACAGGGTGGGCCATTTATATGGATACACCTTAATAAAATGGGAATGGTTGGTTATATTAACTTCCTGTTTGTGGCACATTAGTATATGTGAGGGGGAAACTTTTCAAGATGGGTGGTGACCATGGCGGCCATTTTAAAGTTGGCCAATTTGAATCCAACTTTTTTTTTTTCAATAGGAAGAGGGTCATTTGACACATCAAACTTATTGGGATTTTCACAAGAAAAACAATGATGTGATTGGTTTTAATGTAACTTTATTCTTTCATGAGTTATTTACAAGTTTCTGACCACTTATAAAATGTGTTCAATGTGCTGCCCATTGTGTTGGATTGTCAATGCAACCCTCTTCTCCCACTCTTCACACACTGATAGCAACACCGCAGGAGAAATGCTAGCACAGGCTTCCAGTATCCGTAGTTTCAGGTGCTGCACATCTCGTATCTTCACAGCATAGACAACTGCCTTCAGATGACCCCAAAGATAAAAGTCTAAGGGGGTCAGATCGGGAGACCTTGTGGGCCATTCAACTGGTCCACGACAACCAATCCACTTTCCAGGAAACTGTTCATCTAGGAATGCTCGGACCTGACACCCATTATGTGGTGGTGCACCATCTTGCTGGAAAAACTCAGGGAACGTGCCAGCTTCAGTGCAGAAAGAGGGAAACACATCATCATGTAGTAATTTTGCATATCCAGTGGCCTTGAGGTTTCCATTGATGAAGAATGGCCCCACTATCTTTGTACCCCATATACCTCACCATACCATACATTTTTGTGTTCCAACAGCCTTGGAGGGATCTATCCAATGTTGGTTAGAGTCAGACCAATAGCGGTGGTTTTGTTTGTTAACTTCACCATTCACATAAAAGCTTGCCTCATAACTGAACAAAATCTGTTCTGTTCCAATTTTAGTTTTGCACATTCTGCAGCACCTGAAACTACGGATACTGGAAGCCTGTGCTAGCATTTCTCCTGCGATGTTGCTATCAGTGTGTGAAGAGTGGGAGAAGAGGGTTGCATTGACAATCCAACACAATGGGCAGCACATTGAACACATTTTATAAGTGGTCAGAAACTTGTAAATAATTCATGAAAGAATAAAGTTACGTTAAAACCAAGCACATCATTGTTTTTCTTGTGAAATTCCCAAGAAGTTTGATGTTTCACATGACCCTCTTCCTATTGAAAAAACAAAAGTTGGATTCAAAATGTCTGACTTCAAAATGGCCACCATGGTCACCACCTATCTTGAAAAGTTTCCCCCCTCACATATACTAATGTGCCACAAACAGGAAGTTAATATCACCAACCATTCCCATTTTATTAAATGTATCCATATAAATGGCCCACCCTGTATATTGATTTATTGATCTGATGAAGAGGGTTGTACCCCTTGAAAAGTGTAATCCATTACAATTATTTTTACAATTTTACATACTGCTGTATGAAAAGGAATGGAGCACCCATTTTAGGTTCATTTTCTCTTCACTTTGGAATATTATGGATATGTACAACATAAACGCGAAGAGTGACCAGGAAATAGTTCTAGCTGCACAGTTTTAGCAGACACTGTTCTCAGTATACATGAGATTGAGGGACCCTCATGCACAGAAATATGAAGATTGATAGTGGAAATCAGCCATTACTGGTCATAATTATATACCAGCTTTGTAAGTGTAAGATTTTGATACCTTAAAAACATTTGAAATCCACTTAAATCAGCTATGTCTCCGCTGCGGTCATTAAAACTGATGAGATAATGGGATCCTTAAGACAATTATTACTCATTGATTGTCAGTAAAATCAATTTGGGTGGTCTATTAGCACCTTAAAATGTCAAATAATTTTTGGAAAATGATCTTAATAGTCTTTATCTGTTTTGAAATTACAACAAATAAAAATGATTGAGCAGTTCTATCCCAATGACTCAGTTGCCACTATTTGATTAGGTGGTTGATTCCCTAGATATCATCTGTCAGGAAGGAAATCAGATCAAATGGCAGTAGTTGAAGGTACACCAAACATAAAAACCTTTCAATGTCCCATCACCCAGCAATGGGGTAAAATGGATGTTTGTGAACTGTCCTATTCAAATGAATGGGATCAGTTTTAGCATCAGCAAACTATGCCGGATGCCGGACATTTGTGAACCCAACCTAATACAGGTCAAAATCATGTGTACTACCATGACTGAATGTCTGCTGGTACATCTAAAAATGTGGACAAAACAACTTTTATAAATGTCACATGAAGCATTTAAATGAGGCTCATTTACCCAGTTGGGCATGCGACTGCTGAAGTAATTTTGCCACCCCGGGCTTAATCATGCCTATACAGGCTCAAATAATGCCTATGCGTGATTAGAGCCTGAATAGGCATATTCTGTCAACTTGTCCTGTCAACTTATCTGTGCCCTGTTGTCCCTACAGCATCCAGCTGCAATTTGGTAATTACTTTGGTAATTTGGGGACTGGGATACTCTAAGGCAAAGTCCAAACGACTTCACATGGGTTAAAGGGGGAAGACCAGATATCCCTTAGACTTTGCACCCCAATTTAGCCAGCATCAAACCTAGTGACTCATTATCTTAACTTTAAGAACTGTGACAACAAATATCAATTGTAAATTCAACACTTGGAATACAGCTTCAGACAAGGTGACAGGCAACACCATGAAACCATATATCAGTAAATTGGCTTTTACATTTGAGCCCCTAAAAAGCATGGATTATGTAAAAAATGGACATAACTTCTATAAGGTTATTTTAATATTTTTGTAAAACCTACTTTAAATAAGCTGAGGGTGTACAATATTAGCACATATTGAGTAGTGTATAGGGGCTGACTTATGAAAATTGTGTCACTGTCTGAATACTTCTGGACACAAGTGTGTGTTTATGAGTATATATATTGTAAGGATTTGTCCCTGGGGATAGCTCTGGGATTGTCCTTGACACCGCCACAGGACACGTTTTCACTTCAATCAGCAGGCAAATAACAGTACTTTATGCAAGTCTGGCCCCCCGACAGCTTTATTAGACAGATTGCAGGATAAATAAAAACATAAGACAGGAACAAACAAAAACACTAGACTATCTAGTCACTAACTAAACAATCCAGCATGTCCTGACTACCAACTGGTGGACTTTTCCCATCTTGTTAAACCTATGCCTCCTGCAACCTTCTACTCACTGTTCACACACAGCGTTTGCAACCTCTTGCTGTGTGTCTCATCCACACTTGGGGCCACTCATAGCTTGGGCTGTGTGTTCCTCATCAGGACCCCTGCCTCCCCCTACAGCCACCTTGCTGTCTTCTGGGGAGAGTACCAACTATTCTGTCTGACTTCCATTTAAACACACTTCCCCTTTCTGCCACCTCTTTAATTAGGCCACAGGGGGAGTTTTCTCCAGGATTAGTTAGGGAAATACACCCTTCCCTTGCCACAGTGTCACATATCCCCCCCCCTCTGCTCAGAGCACCAGGAAGGAGCACTTGTATTCAAAAGGTAGAGTCCAGATTTTATATGCACCACTTCAATGGCACACGCTTCTTTTATTCACACTTTCATCAGCCACCAAGCGCAAGACTTTTGGTCACCTTTGACAAATTCCTTGTAAAAAGGCTCTATTCATGTCACACCTTTCCAACGTAAGGTTCTTCACCTTGGTCTGTGCAGTGCTCTGGACACTAGGTGCGGACAAGGCAGATGCTCCAGGCCTTTGTCTTCTGTCACCGGTATGGCCATCGCTCAAACTTTGCTGGTGGCCAACCAAGCCTGTGTTACCCATTTGCAGGACTTCTGCAGTTATCTCTGGTTTAGCTTCTGCCTCAGAGAACTTCTCTGCCTCAGCATTTTCATCATCCAATGTCTATATCTCTGCAGCTTCAGAGGACCTTTCATAGGGTTTCACCTCAGTCTCAGCTCCAGAGGACTTCTCATATGGCTTTCGCTCATGGTCTTCAGACCATTGCTCAGACTCCTCCACTTTTAGAGAAAGCATCTCAGTCTCCAGTAGCTTTAAATGTTTCTGCAGCTTACTCTTGAGCTTAGCAGAGTTCACTGTCAGGATCCAGACTGGTATGCAGAGAGGACACTGGAGGTGGATCCTCTGTGTCAGTGAGGTGATAGCGTGGGCCGTACTAGGGGAACGGAATCTAAGAGGTTGCTGGTTTTCACCAGAGCCCGCCGCAAAGCGGGATGGACTTGCAGCGGCAGGTAGCCCCCAGGTCATTCCACCCGATAGCGACTCAACCTCACTGACAGCTGAGACAGGCGCGGTACACAAGGACAAGGTAAGAGCAAGGTCAGACGCAGCGGAAGGTCTGGGCAGGCAGCAATGGTTCATAGTCAGGGGCAATGGTCTGGATACACAGGCTTGGGATACACAAAACGCTTTCTCAGGGCACTAGGGCAACAAGATCCGTCAAGGACGGGAATGGGAAGTGGGTTTTTATATGTTTAGAACTGATTGGGCCAGGCACCAATTAGTGGTGCACTGGCCCTTTAAATCTCATAGAGCCGGCGTGCGCACGCCCTATAGAGCGGGGCCGCGCGCTGGGAGGGCAGTGAAGGAGGACGTGGTGGGTGAGAGACACGGGGCGCGATCCGAGAGTGGGCACGTCCCGCACCTCGGATCGCGTCCCCTCCGGGAACATGGAAGCAGCGCTCGCGGTCAGCGGTGCCGACCGGAGTGCTGCATACAGAAGCATGCCGCGAGTGCTCCAGGGAAGCAGCGGGACCCGGAGCGTGACATTCACCTTCTCACTTTCCAGCAATTCTGTCAAGTTTTTGACAGTATCCTCTAGGGACAGCAGTTGTTCTATCATCTGCTCATTGTCTTTATTCAGCTGTGCCATCTTAGACATAGACTTTTAGCTGAGCCTCTTGTTCAGAGAGCTGTGTTCCCAGTGAATCCAAGGTAGCTGCATGAGACTTAAGGTGCCAAATTTGAGTAGTGGAGCAAGGAGATGAAGGGGAGGGCACTACTGCATATATATCACTAGGGCAAAGGTTACGGTGCAGAGTTATATGTAGCTTCAGTGAAGTATATGACACCTGGGGGTGCACGCAATACAGCTGCAGAAAATGATAACAACACATAAAGAACGATAGCATGCACTCACCGCTGAGACTGTGTCTAGGCGTCCGCAGGTCCAGGATCCCAGGGGAGCATCGGAAGGATTACTGAAGCACTCAGACACTTAAGGTGCGTTTCATTCTGCGCCTCCAGGCTCTTCACCTTATGAGCCATTATTACTTTCTCCTTCTCCAGCTCTTCCATGGATACCAACCTAGCCTTGTGATCAGATGTAGAGCCAGATATGCCTCACACAGGACATTCACTTCTTCATCCTTGAATGAGACCTGCTTGGCCACTCTCAAATTCTCTCTCCTTGCTGGACACAAGATCCTGGGAGTGGGACAGTTCATCCTGCATAGCCACAAACTCATTTTTCTGCAGCTGAAGCTTTTGTTCCTGCTCTTTCAAGCCAACTCGTTCCAACTCTTCTCCTCCTTTAGGGGTTGTCGCCCCCTTTGCAAGGATCTTGGCCCCTTGGGCCTCAGGGTAGTCCTTGGACAGTCTCTCTGGACTGTTTCTCTGCTCTCTAGCAGGCTTCTCTTTCACTTCACCACCGTCTCTCCGCTCACTCGCCAAAACGTCAAGAGTTCTTGGGTCTGCAACAACAACATCTGGTCCAGTGGTTCGACCTTACTGGTCACTATCCATCTCTGGTCCAGACATCACATCTCCTTCACTCAGGACTCTGTCTCTTTGACAGTAAGCGCAGCACCCAGCTCCTCATGTACTCTCTTCAGTACTTCTGTATTATCCACAGACATCTCTGTAGTTCCTTTTCCGGTCACTTCTTCCAGATGACCACGCAATTCTAGTCCCACCTTGGGCTCATCTTCAGCTATTGGATGGAACCCATGTTCCTGTACCTGATCCGTTTTTGGTTTTACTGAAGATTCTGTTTCAGACAGAGACACACTTGTCACTTGAGTATCTGGATCATCCTGGACTTGACTCACGGTCTGTTCTTCAGCTCCCCTAGCAGCCTGGCAGACCCCTACCTGACATATATCTAGTGACTGCTGACAATCCCTATCCTCAGCCTCTGTTGAGTAACTCTCAACTAGTGTATGTTGCAAGTCAAGTGTTGTGGGCCTATCAGGTGTACCCACTCTAGTTACCTGACAGTCATCCCATAATTGCTGAAGCAATGGAAAATCTGTCCCCAGTACTACATCATACTCCAAGGAGGGCTCTATTGCAACCTTGTGACTCACAGTACCATAGGGGGTAGAAAAACAGACATTAACAATTTTACAACCCCAAATAACTGCCTGTATAGACACTATGACAGGGTCCGGCTTCACCAGACTTATTATACCTCTAGGCTCTAATAAAGCAATCATCTTTTTACCACCTACTACTAGCTCACACGGGTTTTCTTTTGTCCTGTCAGAGTTGGCAGCAGTATACATTACTTCAGAACACATAGGCATAAATTTTTGACAAAAAACATTATCACACTGCATAGGTTAAAAATTTACAGGACAGTTCACACAGCCAAGCAGTGACACACCACCCACCATTACCCCAGGACCCTTTGTGTTCGATTTATCTGGCACACTCTGCCCATTCCACAACTGCCAAAAATATGGGAAGTTTCTGCCCAGTATAATCTCAAGCTCGGCACACACCCCCATAACATGGCTCACTGTCCCATAAAAGGGTTCAAAGTCAATTAAAACAGTCTTACCAGATTCTGGTTGAATCTTCACAAACTGTATTATGTCTGGCATGACTCTGGATACAGCCTGGTGATAGTCCAGTTCCGCGTACAGCGGGATACCACCCACCATCAACTCACGGGTCCTCAAGTCCATCTTTTCTGACCTCCTGACCAGAGGACAATCAGGCATGAAGACGTCTTCTCGCTGAGCTACAGCCAATTTCATCAAGGTGCTTACCATGCATCCATCTTGGCGACAACCGGTTGCTGTCCACGTTGGTTGCTCCTAGCAACAGCATTTCAAAGTCGACCCATCTTTGCAAAACAAATAATCCCACATGGATTACTGCTGTTGCGCTGCGTAGGTGGCCCGTCCTCCTGTCTCCTTAGCTGAGAGAGCGCTCACTCCCTTGACGCGATCAGTTGCCCCTTGCAATGCTTTCCCCACAGGCTCAGTCCTGCTCTTATTCTCCAAAGCTGGGCTTGTCAGACTTGCAACATGCAGGGTGGGTTGCTCCTGGCAACAACTTTACTGCAATTCGACCATTGGTTGCTCTTAGAAAAGTGCTGCCCGCATCCTCCACCAATTATAAGGATTTTATCCTGGGGATAGCTCTGGGATCATCCTTGACACCACCACAGGATCCATTTGCACTTCAATCAGCAGGCAAACAACAGTATTTATGCAAGTCTGGCCCCTCGCCAGCTTTATTAGACAGGTTGCAGGATAAATAAAAACATAAGACAGGAACAAACTAAAACCCTAGACCGTCTAGTCACTAACTAAACAATCCAGCATGCCTTGACTATCAACTGGTGGGCTTTTCCCGGCCAGTTAAACTTATGCCTCCTGCAACCTTTTACTCACTGTTCACACACAGCATTTGCAACCTCTTGCTGTGTATCTCGTCCACACTTGGGGCTACTCACAGCTCGAGCTGTGTGTTCCTCACCAGGACCCCTGCCTCCCCCCCTACAGCCACCTTGCTATCTTCTGGGAAAAGCACCAACTATTCTGTCTGACTTCCTTTTAAACACACTTCCCTTTTCTGCTACCTCATTAATTAGGCCACAGGTGGAGGTTTCTCCAGGGTTAGCTAGGGAAATACACCCTTCCCCTGCCACAATGTCACCATAGATATATATATATATATATATATATATATATATATATATATATATATATATATCAAAGAACAGGAAGAAGCAGCACAACCACAAAAAATGCACGGATGATGGGTGCAAGCAGACAAAGGCCCTGGTCATGGGTCAACAAGGATATCCAGCAGAAAGAAGTCCAGCAGCACACCAATAATAGTGAAAAGCTCAATGTGGATTATTCACCAAGTGTCTTAGCAATTTTTCGGCTGCCCACTTGCAGCCTTTCTCAAGCATAGCAAATGTGATACAGACATAATGTTATGGTTGTTATGTTATGTGGTTCCAATTAATGAAACAAGCTAGCTTAATTATGAAGCAAAAGTCCAGCTCACCCTCTAACCTCGAAGCCGTCTGAGCGCATGGAAACCATGGTGCAGTGGAAAGCAGAATACATACAAGAAGAAATCAAGCGCTTGACAGGTGGAATAAAATCACAAATTTTAATAGATTATTTAAAAGGCACAGCTTACAGACAGGTACAGATGAAGCATAGCTCAGGCTTGGTGCGTTTTGTGGTGTCCCACTTTATCAAAAGCACGATTTGATAAAATGGGACACCACGAAACACGTCAATCCTGAGCTATGCTTTATCTGCACATGTCTGTAAGCTGTGCCTTTTAAAGAATCTAATAAAGTTTGTGATTTTATTCCACCTGCCAAGCACTGAAGATAGCTTAATTGGTGCATACAAAAAAAAAAAGATAAATTTATGTTCCATAAAGTGGTTTACATGGTTTAAATACAGTGCTTAATTAAATATTACTAAATTGTAACCAATATCAAGATCCACTGTGTAGTGGGTCTAAAAAATGTGTAAAACATAAGGGGACAAAGTGTCTGTGAAAATTGTGCAGTCAAATCATAACGAACATACATATACAAAGAGGGGCAGAGCATACATACTTGTACCCATATTGTTAATCTGCAGGATATTAAGCAATAATGGCGCCGGATGCCACTGTTGCATTCGTACAGATCGCGCCGACCAGTGTGTCATTGCCCTTGCATGCGCATGACTCACTCGAAGCCGGGACCAATCTCTGTTGAGCGTCATTGGTGTCATGGCAACAAACTCTCTAGTAGGCTTGCATCTGCGCAGAGAGAGGCTGGGAGTCCCAAACAGCAATATTAAGGATTGAAAACTAATTGGGCATGGCAAATATGAATAAGATGAGCTCCTAAGTCTCCGCTGCAGCAGAAGTAGCGGGCAACAGTATCACCCTCCCGCATGAACACGCAGGGGGGAACACCACTCAGGCCCCGCTGACTCTGTCAAAGATGTGGGACTGCGGGAAGCCAGATGAAACCTGCTAACAATCTGCCAGAACCAGACCGCAGAGATAACACATTAAAGGCAAAGGCATGCTACCGACAATAAAGAATATAAGTAAGTAAAGTAAGAAAGTAAATACTGCAGACATCTGTTCAGGTTTTCAGAATTGTACTATGCCACCTCCTCTTGTTCTTATTCTCTAAAAACAATTAGAACAGTATAAGCTTGTGAACAAAAGAAGAATATATACATATTGTAGAGAACAGCTTACATGGTGGGTTCGGCAATGACAGTATTCACACAAGCAGTTGGTTTCAAATGTCCAAGAGGATGTTTATTTAAGTGATTTTCAGCACAAAGAATAGTGCAAACAAAACAACAAAAAATGACCACATTGTCCAGATTAGATCCATCAGCCTCTGAAATTTAGCAGGGGCCCCATGTAACCCAAATGGCATCACAACATACTGAAACAGGCCTTCTGGAGTGGAGAATGAAGTCTTCTCTTTAGCCTCCTTAGATAACAGTATCTGCCAAAAACCCTTTGTAAGGTCAAGTGTTGTGCTGTACCTTGCTCTCCCAAGCCTCTGAATAAGTTAATTTACCCGGGGCATGGGGTATGCATCGAATTTTGAGAGCTCATTTAATTTTCTGAAATCATTACAGAATCTCCTTGTCCCATTGGGCTTTGAGATTAGCACAATGGGACTTGACCATTCACTGGTAGACTCCTCAATAACACCTAATTCTAGCATGCGCTTGACCTCAGAGGACACTGCCTCTCTACATCCTTCTGGAATCCTGTATGGCTTTAGGTTCATTTTACTGTGAAGCTCAGTTTTAATATGTTGTTTTATTAGGTGAGTGTTGTTTTTTGTAGGTTTTATTAGGTAAGTGTTGTTTTTTGTAGGTGAGAAAATTTGCATCTGTTTCCCTGCAGAAATTTCCTCACCTCCTGCTTCTGGTGCACTGGCAATGTCTCACCTATTGTTACTTGGGGGAATTGGTTGCACTACATTTTAAACCTTAATCTGGGAGGCCAACAAAGCCTCGCAATCTTTCCATGGCTTGATCAGGTTTATGAGGGTTTTCTCCTGTCTGGTTGATGGACCTTGTAGTTTATCTAACTCATCTTTTCTCCAATCTCATAGGGACCCTGCCACTTGGCTAGAAACTTACTTTTAATGGTGGGCACTAAAACGAGGACCCTGTTCCCAGGAATTGAAGGCCCTCATCCTGGCAGATCTGTGATAAATTTTGCTCTGGGCCTCTTGAGCTCTCTGCAGATGTTCTTTGACTATTGGCATCACCGTTGCTATCTGGTCCTACATCTGGGCCACATTATCAATAACACACTTATATGGGGTGGCCTCGGTCTCCCAGGTTACTTTGGCAACATCTAATAAGCCCCTTGGATGCCGGCCATAAACTAAATCAAAGGGTGAAAACCCTGTAGACGCCTGGGGGCTTGATAGAGAACATGAGGTAGGGTAATAGACAGTCCCAGTCCCGGCCATCCCTTTCTACTACCTTTTTCAGCATATGTTTTAGGGTTTTGTTGAACCTCTCTACTAACCTGTCCGTTTGAGGGTGGTACACTGATGTGAGTGATTTTAACCCCTTAAGGACTCAGCATTTTTCCGTTTTTGCATTTTCATTTTTTCCTCATCACCTTCTAAAAATCATAACGCTTTCAATTTTGCACATAAAATTCCATATGATGGCTTATTTTTTGCACCACTAATTCTACTTTGCAGTGACATTAGTAATTTTACCCAAAAATCCACGGCAAAAACGGAAAAAAATTCATTGTGCAACAAAATTGAAGAAAATATGTAATTTTGTAAATTTTGGAGGCTTCCGTTTCTACGCAGTGCATTTTTCGGCAAAAATGACACCTTATCTTTATTCTGTAGGTCCATATGGTTAAAATGATACCCTACTTATATAGGTTTGATTTTGTCATACTTCTGAAAAAAATCATATCTACATGGAGGAAAATGTATACGTTTAAAATTGTCATCTTCTGACCCCTATAACTTTTTTTATTTTTCCGCATACGGGGCAGTATGAGGGCTAATTTTTTGTGCTGTGTTCTGTTTTTATTGGTACAATTTTTGCATTGATCTGACTTTTTGATCGCTTTTGATTAATTTTTTTATGATATAAAAAGTGAGCAAAAATACGCTATTTTGGACTTTTTTGCGCAGACGCCATTGACCGTGCGGTTTAATTAACGATATATTTTTATAGTTTGGATATTTACGCACGCGGCGATACCATATTTGTTTATTTTTATTCACACTTTTTTTTATAGGAAAAGGGGGGTGGTTCAAACTTTTATTAGGGAAGGGGTTAAATGACCTTTATTAACTTTTTTTTCACTTTTTTTTTTTTGCAGTGTTATAGTTCCCATTGGGGCTATAACACTGCACACACTGAATGTTTACCCTGATCCCTGCAAAGCCACAGCTTTGCATGGATCAGTGTAATAGGGGGTTGATTGCTCAAGCCTGTAGCTCAGGCTTGGAGCAATCAAACGCCGATCGGATGCAACAGAGCAAGGTTAGGGGGCCTCCGTTCGCGTCCTAGCTGATCGGGACATCGCGATTTTATCGAGATAGTCCCGATCAGCCCGAATGAGCTGCCGGGAAGCTTTCACTTTCATTTTCGACGCGGCGATCAACTTTGATGGGTTAATAGCGCGAGGCACAACGATCTGTGCCGCGCGCTATAAGCCCAGGGTCCCGGCTATCGTTAGCAGCCTGGACCGACCCGGCGTGACCCCGTTTTAAACACCGGGACCAGGTGCAGTGCAGGTACAGGTACGCCCTGCGTCCTTAAGAGGTTAAACAACTTGCATAGTTTTTTCATGACCTTTGACATAAAGGGCATACCCTGGTCAGTAAGGATTTCTATTTTTAGTTTGGCATAGTCCCAGACATCCTGCTCCCTGAGGTCATAGTAGGCCTTTTGCAGTTCATCTGTCAGCGCTATTAACCCTTTAGACGCGGCATTCAAAGTTGAACACCGCGTCTAAAGTGAAACCAAAAGCATGCCGGTTAGCTCAGTGGGCATCCCAAACAGCTTGCAGGACAGCGGGAGGGCCCCTACCTGCCTCCTCACTGTCCGATCGCCGAATGACTGCTCAGTGCCTGAGATCCAGGCATGAGCAGTCAAGCGGCAGAATCATCGATCACTGGTTTCTTATGAGAAACCACTGATCAATGTAAAAGATTAGAGTGTGCAGTGTTATAGGTCCCTATGGGAGCTATAACACTGCAAAAAAAAGTGCAAAACAAAAGTGAATAAACATCATTTAACACGTCACACGGAGCTTCAGCCTATCACTGGCCGAGGCGGGACATCGCTGCGGCCAGTGATAGGCTGAAGCTCCGTGTGACGTGCCGGGCTAACCGGAAGTAAGAAGAATACAGCCCGGGGACCGAACACCTGTACCGGAGCTCCGGGGGCTCGTTGGCAGGTAAGATAAAGTGTGTTTTCTTTTATTTTGCAGCCCGGACGGGATAACATGAGAAAAGTGTGCACCAGAGTACTCCTTTAAAAGTTTGAATCCCCCCCTTTTCCCATAAAAAAAAAAAACATAGTGTAAATAAAAATAAACATATATGGTATCGCCGCGTGCAGAAATGTCCGAATTATAAAAATATATCGTTAATTAAACCGCACGGTCAATAGCGTGCGCGCAAAAAAATTCTATAAATTCAATAAGTCCTATCAATGCAAAAATGGCACCGTTAAAAACTTCAGATCACGGCACAAAAAATGAGCGCTCATACCGCCCCATACATGGAAAAATAAAAAAGTTACAGGGGTCAGAAGATGACAATTTTAAACGTATAAATTTTCCTGCATGAAGTTATGATTTTTTCCAGAAGTATGACAAAATCAAACCTATATAAGTAGGGTATCATTTTAACCGTATGGACCTACAGAATAAATATCAGGTGTCATTTTTACCGAAAAATGTACTACGTAGAAACGGAAGCCCTCAAGTTACAAAATGGCGTTTTGTTTTCAATTTTGTCTCACAATGATTTTTTTTTCCGTTTCACCGTAGATTTTTGGGCACAATGACTGACGTCATTACAAATTAGAATTGGTGGCACAAAAAATAAGCCATAATATGGATTTTTAGGTGCAAAATCGAAAGGTTTATGATTTTGATCATGGCCATATCGAGTAAAATCTCAGATGAATGTTTCCAGCACCTTGTAGAAGGTATGCCATGAAGCATAAAGATAGTTCTAAAGGCAAAAGGGGGTACAACTCAGTACTAGCAAGGTGTACCTAATAAAAAAAAATATGCAGGGCTTTCAGTGGTTCTAAAAATGCAATATGGCCAAAGCCATCTGTCCTTTTACAAATTAGATATATGACCCAGGAGTGCAGTATAAGATCTAGTTAGCAAGTTTACTGTACATCAGTTTTAGTGTAAATCCACAATAGATTGGGGGAATGGAGTGATCTGAGTGACTTTGGTCAGTAACAAAAAACGTGGTCTCAAAAGGCTCGAGGTGCTCAACCCCAAATGCAGTTGTGCATATATACTGGGGGAGCAGATCCTGCCCTTGTAGTCCGTTGCTAGGGGCGATCCTCAGCATAAAAATGCATACAATGGAGGATGCCTGCAGCGGACTACAAGTGCCACAATAGAATCCTACACCAGATAAACAGTGTGGATGTGTAACAATTAGAATAATACAATACAGGAATATGGGTGCACTACTGTGGTAGATGTATACAATGACATTGACTATCCCTCAACACTGATGTTAAAATTGAGACATTCGCCAGTGTATCCACACCAGAGCCCGCACACCAACGCCAAGGTTTCTCAGATGGCACGGGACCTAACACTAACCTACCTGTGCATGAAAAGCAAAAACCAGGGGCCAGTGGGCAATTACAGCAGCACTAGGCCGACATGCAGCCTGCTCCCAGTTCCCTCCAGCGTGACTGGGCACACATACAATGGGAGGAGGGAGAGAGGCTACAAGCCCCACCCAAGTTGGCTGATATAGGTGCATGGCCTCACAGGTGCAACCCTAATGCTGCCTGGAAAATGTTCAAGGTGCATTAGCATAGGGAGTTTACACACCTCCACGTATAAATTTTTGGTCAGTAGATCAAAAATATATCGAGATGTGACAGTCATGGATTGGTTCCAGAAACAGGATAGCGTATTTTTCTTATTTTCACGACCTACACATTTATGGGATCTTAAAGGGGTACTCCATTGAAAAATGTGGCTAATGAGCACGGTGGCAGTTTTGGAGTGGTGAGGAAGTCGCTCTGCTGATTCACTGGCACTAACCCGGCACTTAACGGCTGTTTTAGAACTAACTCTACAGCTAAAAGGAACCATTACCATGACCAACAGCAAAACTGAAAAAAACAGCCCAGCGAAATTAACATCCTTTTACTCACCGGCGAAGCAGAGCGGGCTCGCCAGAAAGAGACGCTTGGAAGGTCTGAACAGAGGATTTTATTTATTTATTTATTTTTTTAAATAGAAGTAATTTACAAATTTGTTTAACTTTCTGGCACCAGATGATTTAAAAAAAAAAAAAAAAAAAGTTTTTTGGGGAGTACCCCTTTAACTTACTGTTCAAGTCACCACCCCCTATACAACCAGAAGAATCCCAATTAATGTAGGATTAATCACCATCATCTGGACACTACATCATTAAGTTCCCAAGTGAAGTTAATACCTGTAACTGAAACTACTATTAGACAAATGCTGCTGGAATTACAAACTTCCTTTACAAATGTGGTAAGTCTGGGGTTATAGGGTAATAGGGGTGTTGCGGTTCTATATCATAAAGGGCGCTGTTAATCCCTTGTCACTCATGATGCCAGGTTAAGGGTTAAAACTCTGTATTGATGCTGGGCCTATCGCCACCCTTCCCAAGAGCGATAGGTGAGTGTGAATAAATAGATTGTCCACAGCAGTGCTGAACTTAAAACTTGCAGGAATCTTTACTGAAGATTTTTTGTATTTGCAGTAACGATAACAGTCCAGATAACAGAGTCTGTTTAAACAGCACAGCAGTGATTGACAGATGCTTAGGACCGGAAAGTTCCTTTTAGACTTAGAGGATTGTATTTGCATAGATCTGCCGGATTTATGGGTTGGATTAGGTCTGGAGCTACATGAGGTCTAGCATTGTCTTGCATTAGGAAGAACCCAGGGCCAACTGCACCAGCATATGGTCTCAAAGGGGGTCTGAGGATCTCATCTCGGTACCTAATGGCAGTCAGGCTACCTCTGGCAAGCACATGGAGGGCTGTGTGGCCCCCCCAAAGAAATACCACCCCACACCATTACTGACCCATCACCAAACCGGTCATGCTGGAGGATGTTGCAGGCAGCAGAACGTTCTCCACGGCATCTCCAGACTCTGTCACATCTGTCACTTGTGCTCAGTGTGAACCTGCATTAATCTGTGAAGAGCACAGGGCACCAGTGGCGAATTTGCCAATCTTGATGTTCTCTGGCAAATGCCAAACGTCCTGTAAGCTGTAAGCACAACCCCCACCTGTGGACGTCAAATCAACTGGTGCCAGAAAGTTAAACAGATTTGTAAATTCTTCATAAATTCTTGTAAAATCTTAATTCTTCCAGTACTTATTAGCTGCTTTATACTACAGAGGAAGTTGAGTTGTTCTTTCCAGTCTGACCACAGTGCTCTCTGCTGACACCTCTGTCAGGAACTGTCCAAAGCAGGAGAGGTTTGCTATGGAGATTTGCTCCTATTCTGGACAGTTCCTGACATGGACAGAGGTGTCAGCAGAGAGCACTGTGGTCAGACAGAAAAGAACAACTCAACTTCCTCTGTAGTATACAGCAGCTGATAAGTACCGTGAGGGTTAAGATTTTTAAATAGAAGTAATTTACAAATCTGTTTAATTTTCTGAAACCAGTTGATATGAAAAAAAAAATTGTTTTCCACCAGAGTACCCCTTTAATCATATAGGTCATCTCTGTGACAATGTATAACGGGCTGTTCTGAGTGCTTTTATCTCATTTGTGAAATCTGTAAGAAGCGATCCTGTCCGTAAGGGTCAATATTTCTGCTGAATGATTTCAGCACTAGACTATATGTCACAATGAATTGTTCTATTCTTCTGAGTGATAGGTTCATTTATCACATCAACTTCAGAATCTGTAGCCACATGTCAATTCATCATATAAAAGGGATAGGTCAGAGAAAGCAATAGCAATAATTTATTGATAGACTACGGTCTTATCTATGTACAAGCGCATGTGTAGATAACTGATTTAATCATCAGGCTTTCAACAAATAGAAAATATCCCAAATTTATAGATATTGCATTCTAAGGTCATTCTATGATTAAAGTATCCAGTTCATTGTCAAGGTAATCCAAGCTGAATAACAGTTATGGGCTGTCCAGATACTGCTACAGATCATAGCCAATGGTTTGTAGATTTATTACCCATTAATACTGATATAGGGTTTAATGTACTGTAACTCGGCCACACTGATCCTTACTGCTTCCCTGATGTAATCAACTTGTGTTACCGAATGAGGCACCTGGAATTATAAAGAAGTAGGGTGTGAAAGAGCTTTAAAACTGAATAAACAGTCATTTTACCTGATACACTGACAGAGGATATAGATTTTTACCAGCATTCTCCAATTACAGAGGTAATTATTATCACTCAAAATATTACATTAATTCCTTATTGTAATGTATTCTTGTTTGTGTAGCTTATGTAACATTAGACAATGAAACTTTTAAATCTTCCTATGTTCATCAATATTTGAAATGGCAAAGCCGTAGAACATACAATGCTGGTTTAACTTTTTCATGTTTTCAGTGTGTACTATAATCGTTATGCACAATAACCAGACCAATTCCCGTGCAAGGGTTATTCCTAGTATCAAACATTTTATCGTATGGTAAATTATATACCACTGGAACAAATAGCAATAGGGAAAATAACATTATTTAACCCCTTCCCGACCCATGACATACATATACGTCATGACCGGGAAGGTTTTCCCGACCTATGACATACATGTACGTCATGCAGATACTAGCCGCTACTCGCGGCATCCCGCTGTGCCCGGTAAGAGGGTGGCTATCACTGATAGCCAGCCATCTTGCCTCGGGACCTAGTGGGGGTTTTATCCCCCCCCCCCCCCCCCTCACAGCGATCGCTCCTATCAGCTAGTCAAATGTGACTTTTGCACAGAAAAATCATGAGCAGCGCACACACACTGCTCTGCTAAGAGACCCCAGTGTTCCTTACCTGTCCCCCCTTACCCGTCCCGAGCTGCCGACGCTGTGTCCACCGGCATGCTTTAGTTTCACTTTCACTTTTTTTTTTTTTTTTGTAAAGGAGCTGGTTTGTTGTACAAAAAAAAAAAAATATATGTTACGCCGAGCGCTCCGGGTCCCTGCTCCTCCCCGGAGCGCTCACAGAGTTTCTCTCTCTGCAGCGCCCCGGTCAGACCCGCTGACCGGGAGCTCTGCACTAACATTGCCGGCGGGGATGCGATTCGCATAGCGAGACGCGACCCCTCGCGAATCGCATCCCAAGTCACTCACCTGTCCCGGTCCCCGGGTGTCACGTCCTGGCGCGCACGCCAGCTCTCTAAGATTTAAAGGGCCAGTGCACCAATGATTGGTGCCTGGCCCAATCAGCCTAATTAGCTTCCACCTGCTCCCTGTCCATATTACCTCACTTCCCCTGCACTTCCTTGCCGGATCTTGTTGCCTTGTGCCAGTGAAAGCGTTTAATGTTGTCCAAAGCCTGTGTTCCAGATCTCCTGCTATCCTCATTGACTATGAACCTTGCCGCCTGCCCCGACCTTCTGCTACGTCTGACCTTGCCTCTGCCTAGTCCTTCTGTCCCACGCCTTCTCAGCAGTCAGCGAGGTTGAGCCGTTGCCGGTGGATACGACCTGGTTGCTACCGCCGCAGCAAGACCATCCCGCTTTGCGGCGGGCTCTGGTGAAAACCAGTGGCACCCCTAGAACCGGTCCACCCACACGGTCCACGCCAATCCCTCGCTGACACAGAGGATCCACATCCAGCTAGCCGAATCCTAACAATATATATATATATATATATATATATATATATATACATACATATATACCCACACAAACTTATATATACACATGTATATATACATATATATATATATGTGTATATATATGAATATTTATATATATATATATATATATATATATATACACACACACACGCACATATATATTCAAAATGTTTAAAAAAATGCTCATAATAATATAAGCCTTCTAATGTCGTAAAAAAGTAAAAGAATGTTTAACAAATGATGTGATTGAACAAAACATAAAGTAGACATGTTGTGGATGTGAATTAATAACTAAATTTATTTGGCCTGACTATTTATCTTACAAGTAGAGAGTTTCAAACATAGAGAAATGAAAATGTTTTCAATATTTTAGAGATTTTCACAAAATTTGCTTTGTGTATCAACCAAAATTTACCGCTAATATAAAGTACAATATGTCTCGAAAAAACTCTCTCTGAATCACTTTGCCGGTTAAAAGCAGTTCAAAGTTATTACCACTTAAAGAGACACATATCAGATTAGAAAAAACGGACTGGGTCATGAAGGCCAAAACTAGCTGGTCATGAAGGGGTTAAACCACGTTTTTTAACTGTCGATATACACTGCTCAAAAAAATAAAGGGAACACTAAGATAACACCCTAGATCTGAATGAATGAACTAATCGTATGAAATACTTTCGTCTTTACATAGTTGAATGTGCTGACAGCAAAATCACACAAACATGATCAATGGGAATCAAATTTATCAACCCATGGAGGTCTGGATATGGAGTCACACTGAAAAATCAAAGTGGAAAACCACACTTCAGGCTGATCCAACTGATATAATGGCCCTCATTTACTATTGCAAACCCGACATATTTTGTCGGGTTGTGCGTCAGATTCTGTCGCAGTGCTCCAGAAATTATCTGTGCCAGATTTTGCGTCAGAATTTGCGCCAGAATTTAAAAAACCCAGAATAACTCTCCATTTTGCTAAGAAAACCCGGAAAAAGAGGCGTGGCTGCCGGGAAAAGGGGAGTGTTCCCGACATTTTCACCAAAACCCAACATATTTATTAAGGTTTCCACATAAAATGTGGTGGATTTTAGCTGAGGAAAACCAGACAGATCAGAGCATGTGTAAAAAAAAGCAGAGTAGGAAAAGTGGAAAATGTAGGGAAAATACTGTGGAAAATAAATTGTAGGGAAATAAAACCCACAAAGAAACCTACACTTCACTCTTAGTAAATAAGGGCCAATGTCCTTAAAACAAGTCAAAATGAGGCTCAGTAGTGTGTGTGGCCTCCACGTGCCCGTATAACCTCCCTACAATGCCTGGGCATGCACCTGGACAGTCTGTGGTGCAACATGGCGTTGGTGGATGGAGCGATATATGATGTCCCCGATGTGCTCAATCGGATTCAGGTCTGGGGAACGGGCGGGCCAGTCCATAGCATCAAAGCCTTCAACTAGCAGGAACTGCGGACACACTCCAGCCCCATTGTCTTGCATTAGGAGGAACCCAGGGCCAACCGCATCAGCATATGGTCTCACAAGGGGTCTGAGGATCTCATCTCGGTACCTAATGGCAGTCAGGCGACCTCTGGCAAGCACATGGAGGGCTGTACAGCCCCCCCCAAAGAAATGCCACCCCACACTATTAATGACCCACCGCCAAACTGGTCATGCCAGACTCTGTCACGTCTGTCACGTGCTCAGTGTGAGGTCATTTTACAGGGCTCTGGCAGTGCTCCTCCAGTTCCTCCTTGCACAAAGGCAGAGGTAGCGGTCCTGCTGCTGGGTTACTGCCTTCCTACAGCCTCCTCCACGTCTCCCGATGTACTGGCCTGTGTCCTGGTAGCGCCTCCATGCTCTGGACACTATGCTGACAGACACAGCAAACCTTCTTGCCACAGATCGCATTGATGTGCAATTCTGGATGAGCTGCACTACCTGAGCCACTTGTGTGGGTTGTAGACTCCGTCTCATGCTACCACTAGAGTGAAGGCACTGCCAGCATTCAAAGGTAACCAAAACATCAGCCAGGAAGTATAGGAACTGAGAAGTGGTCGGTGGTCACCACCTGCAGAACAACTCCTTTATTGGGGGTGTCTTGCTAATTGCCTATAATTTCCACCTGTTTTCTGTTCCATTTGCACAACAGCATGTGTAATTGATTGTCAATCAGTGTTGCTTCCTGAGTGGACAATGTGATTTCACAGAAGTGGGATTGACTTGGAGTTACATTGTGTTGTTTAAGTGTTCCCTTTATTTATTTTTGAGCAGTGTATGTCAACCATATGACTCAGGACACCCACAGGCTAACAACCTCCTTTCTTTTCTAAAGTGTTTTATTTCTAGAAATTTCTGGGCATTTTGAACCTTTGATAGCCAGTAAAATGAAAAAAACCTACCATTATTCATACTTTATATTCTGAAGCTTCCCAACTAGAGCTTCCTAAAGAATTGAACATTTATATGGACCAAAGAAAAAAAAAAAGAAGGGTTCTCTTGTGATGGGCCACTCAACTTGCTGTATTGTGCATAAGCCACAACAACCATACAAGCCTTGTTTTGGATCAATATCTTACGAGGTACTGTCTCAAGGAACCTTACCTCCGATGTCAAGATATGTGTGCAATGGAAAAATAAGTCTGAATCAATGGTGTAACCTCCTAAACAAAAACACACTGCAATAGAGATAAGTGAACTAGATTAACCCCTTAAGGACGCAGGGTTTTTCCGTTTTTGCATTTTCCTTTTTTCCTCATCACCTTCTAAAAATCATAACGCTTTCAATTTTGCACATAAAATTCCATATGATGGCTTATTTTTTGCGACACCAATTCTAATTTACAGTGACATGAGTCATTTTACCAAAACATCCATGGCGAAACGGAAAAAATATTAATTGTGCGACAAAATTGAAGAAAAAATTTCATTTTGTAAATTTTGGGGGCTTCCGCTTCTACGCAGTGCATTTTTCGGTACAAATAACACCTTATCTTTATTCTATAGGTCCATATGGTTAAAATGATCCCCTACTTATATAGGTTGGATATTGTTGTACTTCGGAAAAAATCAGAACTACATGCAGGAAAATTTATACTTTAAATATTCTCATCTTCTAACCCCTATAACTTTTACATTTTTCCGCGTTCGGGCCGGTATGAGGACTCATTTTTTGCGCCGTGTTCTGAAGTTTTTATCGGTTTCATTTTTGTGTTAATCAGACTTTTTGATCGCTTTTCATAAATTTTTTCATGATATAAAAAGTTATCAAAAATACGCTATTTTGGAATTTGGAATTTTTTTGCGTGTACGCCATTGACCGTGCGGTTTAATTAATGATATATTTTTATAGTTCGGACATTTCCACACGCGGTGATACCACATTTGTTTATTTTTATTTACACAGTTTTTTTTATGGGAAAAGGGGGGTGATTCAAACTTTTATTAGGGAAGGGGTTAAATGACCTTTGTTAACTTTTTTTTTCACTTTTTTTTTGCAGTGTTATAGTTCCCATAGGGGGGCTATAACACTGCACACACTGATCTTTTACCCTGATCCCTGCAAAGCCATGGCTTTGCATGGATCAGCGAGATAGGGGCTCGATTGCTCAAGCCTCTAGCTCAGGCTTGGAGCAATCAAACGCCGATCGGACGCGACGGAGCAAGGTAAGGGGGTCTCCGCTCGCATCCTATCTGATCGGGATATCGCGATTTTATCACGATAGTCCTGATCAGCCCGACTGAGCTGCCGGGAAGCGTTTACTTTCATTTTTAGACGCAGCGACCAACTTTGATTGCCGTGTCTAAAAGGTTAATAGGGTTCCAAACGCTATTAGCCCAGGGTCCCGGCTATCGTTAGCAGCCGGGACCGACCCGGTGTGATGCGGGGTCACAGTGTTTTAAACACCTGGATCGGGCGAGGGGCGTACAGGTACGTCCTTCGTCCTGAAGGAGTTAATCACCTATAACCACCAACCTGAAGCCAAAGTTGCTTTTTTACTCAATCTATAAAAGAGGACACTATCTAACTACTTTCCTTGATTGAATAGCAAATGATTTTACTGTTATGATTACATAGAAGAAGCCTTCAAAATTATGTGCAATGATCATCACTAGGAATCCATAAGAAAAGATCCTACAGAAATTTATCAGGAAGCCCTTGTGTGGTGTACTGACACAAAAGAGCAAGATTTTCGTTTAACTTCATTATGCCAACAATTTATAATTTGCACGAAGATCATAAGAGTCTTGTTGATCCACCTGAAAGGCCAATATTATCTGGCACATATTCTATAAAGTGATATAGTAATTTGTTTCAATACATAGAACGTCACTTACATTGATAAGGAATTAAGTGAGTTTGAGTGTAATACGAATTCCAACATCCCTCATGACATGGACATTAAAGTCATATCCAAAGTACTAGAGAAGGATTCCATAATGCCACAGGAGCTAAATTATGTTATCATGGGAGGTGTAAGATTTATTTATTGCACATTTTTGGTAGTTATATTCCTAAATTATTTATTCAAACAATGGGTACAGCGATGGGGATGCAATTCACCCCGGAATCTCCAATTTATACATAGGAGCCTATAAACAGTCATTTATATACAGCGACCATCCCTGTAAAAACCTAAATCAAATTATAAAAACGGCAATCACTATTTTTATAGTAATGATAAGAAGAAGAATTCAAAGCTTTTGTTTTTAACCTCAATTCTAATGCATGGAATTTGATATTCTCCAGAAAATCATCTGAAATATCATTATTTGGATTTAGCGCCTGCTTCTGAAGATGGTAGAATTACTAAAACCTTCTTCCGTCAACTGTATTAGTCTACTCAATTAGAAGAGCAGTCATTATGCTCAGTGAAAAAGAATATCCCTAATGGGTAATTTCATAGAATAAGAAGAAAGGGTACAAATATAGAAGACTGCAAAGCCCAGAGTTTTATTATCAATTGGAGACTATGCAAGATAGGTTATCCTGAAGAAATTATTGAAGCAGCATACAAAAAAAGTCCTGGTCAATACCAAAGGGTGCATACCAAAAGAATTCAATGTACATTTTATTACAGGTTGTGCATGGAAAATTAAGAACATTTTCAAAGACCATTAGAACATCTTAATGAATGACCCTTTTCTGAAGGAAATAATTCCTATCGATCCACAAGTGACGTATCAAGGGGCACAAACTCTGAAAGGCATTTTAGCCCAGAGAAAACACCTGAAAAAATATGTAATAGATGTAAAGTTAAGTTGTGTAAATGTTGTGTTAATATTAGACACAAGTGATGTCAATTTACAGTTGTCTAAGGGAGTCCTTTAAAAAAAAAAAAAAGGTAACTTGCACCTCCACATATGTAATATGTTGTCTGAAGCCATATCCCTATCCACAGGATAAAAAAAAGCTATAAGAAGATAGCAAAACATTTTCAGATGTCAATATCCTCTGTTCAGAATGTAATTAAGAAATGGCAGTCTTCAGGAACAGTGGAAGTTAAAGCAAGATCTGGAAGAGTATCAGACAGAACAGCTCGCAGAATTGTGAGAAAAACAATTCAAAACCCACGTCTGACTGCACTATCCCTTCAGAAAGATCTGGCAGACACTGGAGTTGTGGTACACTATTCAACTATAAAAAGAGATACTTGTACAAATATGGTCTTCATGGAAGAGTCATCAGAAGAAAACCTCTTCTATGTCCTCAGCACAAAAATCAGTGTTTGAACTTTGCAAATGAACATATAGACAAGCCTGATTCATTTTGGAAACAAGTTCTGTGGACTGATGAGGTTTAAATTGAACTTTTTGGCTGGAATGAGCAAAGGTACGTTTGGAGAAGAAGGGGAACAGAATTTAATGAAAAGAACCTCTGTCCAACTATTAAGCATGGGGGTGGATCAATCATGCTTTGGGGTTGTATTGCAGCCAGTGGCACAGGGAACATCTCACGAGTAGAAGGAAAAATTGATTCAATAAAATTTCAGCAAATTTTGGATGCTAACTTGATGCCATCTGTGAAAAAGCTGAAGTTAAAGAGAAGATGGCTTCTACAAATGTATAATGATCCTAAACACACCTCGAAATCCATGGGGGATTACATCAAGAGGCATAAACTGAAGGTTTTGCCATGGCCTTCACAATTTCCTGACCTCAACATAATTTAAAATCTATGGATAGACCTTAAAAGAGCAGTGCGTGACAGACAGCCTAGAAATCTCAAAGAACTGGAAGACTTTTGTAAGGAAGAATGGGCAAAGAATTGAAAGAGTCAAACAAGAATTGAAAGAGTCTTGACTGGCTACAAAAAGCGTTTACAAGCTGTGATACTTGCCAAAGGGGGCAGTACAAGATATTAACTCTGCAGGGTGGCCAAACTTTTGCAGACGCCTTTTTTTTGTTTTCTGTTATTTTGAAATGATGTGTAAGTGTAAGTGTAAATGATGGAAATAAAATCTAACTTTTGTTGACATATTATAAGAATGTCTAATCTGTAATTTGATGCCTTTTGGAGATTTTTCCATCTTTCCTTGGCTTCTTCATGCACATTAATACAAATTTTTAACTGGGGTGCCCAAACTTTTGATCCTCACTGTAGTTCCCTCACATTAGGTGCAGTATAGTTCTTCCACATTAGGTGCAGTATAGTTCCCCCACATTAGGTGCAGTATAGCTCCCCCACATTAGGTGCAGTATAGTTCCCCCCCATAGACATTCAGCCTTCAGCCATATACAGTGTATGGCTGGAGGCTGTATGTCTGTGTACTGCCCCATTTCAGTGATCTGTCCACTGCTCTTCCGGTCAGGGGTCAAGATCTACTACTGTGGCCTATAGGCCTCCGAGGACCGGAGGAGTGGTGGTTGGAGCACCGAAGTAACATGCTGGTAACTTACCATGCCAGCATGCATCCTCCTCGATGCTCTGCTCCTCCGTTCCTATGGGCGCACGCCTGGGATGTCAGTGACGTCCCTGCGTATTCTACTTCCCGGCTGCCCCTGATTTTTTAAAGTTAACACAGGGCCGCAGAAAGGTGGGACATCCTTGTGTTCTGAAAAGATCTTTCAGGACACAGGGATGTCCCCAATGCAACGGGGCCCCCTGCGGGCTGCTCATTGGCAGATCCCCCCCCTGGATCCGCCACTTAGCAGCCCGCAGGGGGCCCCCTGGGGGATGGGGGCCCTGGGCAATTGCCCGGATTTCCCCGCCCTAATGCCGACCCTGCACACACGGCAAACAGTCACCAGACAGATCACCAATAGAGAGGATCTTTTGATCCACCAACAAGCACAAGCAGTTCAAGTTTCCTTGTCCACAACCCAGACACAGGCCCTTAGCAAAAGTAAATTTAGTGACACAGTGCTTATGTCCTGCCATTGGCAACCCTCATACATGTGTTACCTTTCTTGACAGGGCTACTAACTGGCATTTAAATACTCACTAACACACAGCAAGAGTTTTCCACAGGAATGCCAGTTTGCAACACTTCTTTGAATTTATGGTGATGCAGAAATCTACGGGTGTGCAGGATCTGCAGGCCCAGGTGCAACATCAGTGAGCAAATGTGCTGCAGGATACCATACTGAAGCCAGTAGAGAAATGGGACTTTACAGCAAGTTATTAAATTCTGTATGAGAATGATGTTAGTGTCAGTGATTTTCCAGTTTCAAAAAGAAAATTATTCAGCATGATATATGTAATAAAAAATAATAGAAATTATACTCACTCCACAGCTGCCATTCGATGTCTCCCCATTGCTTCCTGCTTTCTGTGACTTGTGGATCCTAAAGTAACAGCTGGCGAAAATCAAGGCAGGTAAGTATCATTTTTTTATATATACTATGTTGTGTCAATTTCTTTTTATGATTTAATATGATAAGACTGGGTTCTCATGCTGTGGCTGCCACATGTAGATGAAACTGCACTTAAATGTCTTGGCCCTGGATGCTTAATTTTAACCAGTAATACTAGAAAATTCAAGCAACCTTTAGTTTTGGTAACATGCAGCAGCCGTAACCTGAGAACTCACTATACAAAGATACATTTTGGACCTTTGAGTAGCCCACTGTTGATGCTGCTTACTTGGAAGTGGGCAGAATAGCAACATAAGCAGTCCAGTCATGTTTATAACTCAAATATTTGCTCTGATACTCATGCTTCATGCTATATGCAAAGTCAAAGTGATATTTTAACTATTTTTATACTTTAGTATATTATGATCTGTTCACATGACTACCTAGAGAGCATTTTACAGAATTCTATTAACAGTACATCTACTACTGACAAACATTGCCCTCTTCTGGTAAGAAGAAACATAACACTGCAGAGGAAATCATCATATTAGTGCAAGTGCAAATAGTTGTAACTTTACTGTAAAGGAACAAAACTAACTCACTTTATTTTATCCAATTCTTTATTTACATAATGATCACTGTATAACACTGAGTCTTCTACACATAATATCTTATGCAATATAAATGGGGAGCAGAGAATTATATATATATATACACACATATATACACACATATTTACACACACACACACCGCTATCCCAGTCAGTGTCACAGCACGACTGGCTGGGATTTGTAGTCACCAACACACATTATCTTATGCAATTTGTAAGAGGAGCAGATGATTATATAAATATATATATATATATATATATATATATATATATATATATATATATATATTAACCTCTGCTCCTCTTACATATTGCATAAGATGCATAAGACTACAAATCCAAGCCAGTCATGCAATATGTAAGAGGATCAGAGGATGAGGAGATCCAGAGAGGAAAGGGTTAGAGAGCAGCCTGCAGTGATTGGCTGACTGCCAGGCTCCCTCCCAGACTCAGTGACACACAGTGAGGGAGGAAGTACAGTCATGTAGAGTGAGGGCAGGAGAGGGACACGCCCCTGCCTGAGAGAAGATGAGAATTCAGATTGCAACTGATATAAGCTGTTTTTATTAGAAATGTAGGGGGATAAATGTAGATGTAGATGTACCTGATCAGGATGAGGTACTGAGTACTGCAGACAATCAAGGACACTGCAGACAATCAAGGTGTGACAGCAGTTTCACCCGCGCATGCAGGCTTCGTCAGACCACGTGGTCTGACGAAGCTTGCATGCGCGGGTGAAACTGCTGTCACACCTTGATTGTCTGCAGTGCCCTGCACACTCTCCCACAAGAGCTGCAAGGGTCTTGTCTGTATCTCATCATGAGAAAATAAATGAACTCTCTGCTTGCAAATAACGGGGTGAGTGCATCTTCATTCTACTTTGGTATATTGTCTGCGCTTTGTGCATTATTGGATAGCATCCCCCAGCACATATCAGCATGTACCATGTTTAAGTCTGTTTATACTCGGCTACCGACGAACTGCTATGCAATACCACTGGTGCTCAGCACTATATCTGCTCTATACTTATACTTAATTTACAAATCTGTTTAACTTTCTGGCACCAGTTGATTAGAAAAAAAAATTGTTTTCCACTGCAGTACCCTTTTAACCAATACACAAAGTGTGGTGTTTCTTTGTCAAACTCCTTCCTAAGAATTAATAACTTCCCTAGGAAAAAATGTTATTAAACAATTTCTCTCTCTTACCAGATTTTTCCACATCTCCTTATAGCACACTTTTTGGATTCACATCCACTTTAATCCCACATTTATTTTTCAAAAACAAAAAAATTTCTTCCCAGAATTTTTTGATCTTGCTGCATTCCCACCATAGATGTACTAATCCCGCATTCACTCCTCCAAATTTAGGACAGTCTGCATTCTCTCTGCACTTTATTAAAGGAGAACTGCAGCCAAACAACACTAATCCCATATCTGCTCTGAACCCCCGGTGATCTTTCGTACAGGGCCCTGGAACTGCTGCGGCTCTGCGCAGCTAATATTTGTGTCGTTGACCTCGCTAAAAGGTCGACAGACACACCCCCTCCATTCAGCTATATGGGGGAGGAGGGGATGCACAAAAGCTGCATGTCCACCTCTCCCATAGAGATATATGACACCTCTGTCTGAGTCATGAACTGTCCAGAGCAGGAGAAAATCCCCATAGCAAACCTATCTTGCTCTGGACAGTTCCTGACATGGAAATAGGTGTCAGTAGAGAGCACTGTGGTCGGAAGAAATAAAAAAAGAAAAGAACATCCTGTGGAGCATACAGTAGTACTGGAAGGATTATGATTTTTAAATAGGAATTTGTTAAACTTTCTGGCACCAGTTGATTTAAAAAAATTGTTTTTCAATGGACTACCCCTTTAACCCCTTAATGACCAGGACATAAATGTTCATTGTCACGATTCGGCAGGCTGGAGGTGGATCCTCTGTGCCAGAGAGGGATTGGCGTGGACCGTGTCGGTGGACCGGTTCTAAGTTGCTACTGGTATTCACCAGAGCCCGCCGCAAAGCGGGATGGTCTTGCAGCGGCGGTAACAACCAGGTCGTATCCACTGGCAACGGCTTAACCTCTCTGACTGCTGAGATAGGCGCGGTACAAGGGAGTAGACAAGAGCAAGGTCAGACGTAGCAGAAGGTCGGGGCAGGCGGCAAGGTTCGTAGTCAATGGTAATAGCAGGAGGTCAGGAACACAGTAATGGTAAACACAGAAGAAGCTTTCTCTTGGCACTAAGGCAACAAGATCCGGCAAGGAAGTGCAGGGGAAGTGAGGTAATATAGCCAGGGAGCAGGTGGAAACTAATTAGGGTGATTGGGCCAGGCACCAATCATTGGTGCACTGGCTCTTAAAATCTCAGAGAGCTGGCGCGCGCGCGCGCGCCCTAGAGAGCGGAGCCGCGCGCGCCAGAGCATGACAACCGGGGACCGGGACAGGTGAGTGACTTGGGATGCAATTCGCGAGCAGGCGCGTCCCGCTATGCGAATCGCATCCCCGCCGGCAATGTCAGTGCAGCGCTCCCGGGTCAGCGGGTCTGACCGGGGCGCTGCAGGGAGAGAAACGCCGCGAGCGCTTCGGGGAGGAGCAGGGACCCGGAGCGCTCGGCGTAACAGTACCCCCCCCTTAGGTCTCCCCCTCTTTTTGTCGGGATGTCGCTCCACATGGGACGAGGACATTGGGAGCGATTGTAGAGTCTCCTTCTGGGGGACAGTGAAGTTCTGGGTATACTCATGAACGGCAGACAGTTCCGAAGGAGTGGGAATGGGGAGGGGGGGGCAGAGGGTGAGGCTTGGCACGGGGCAGAGTGTCACCAGGACCGGGGCTATGAGGAGGCACGGCACAGTCCTGATAGGCCTTGGGGAGACCAGGCACAGGAGGAGACACTGAGGCTCAACAGACGGGGCTGGGAGCAGACGTGAGGCATTTCTTGCGGCAAGCAGGACCCCAATTCTTGATCTCCCCGGTGGTCCAGTCAAGGGTGGGAGAATGATGCTAGAGCCATGGCAGACCGAGGAGGACTTCAGAGGTGCAGTTGGGCAAAACCAAAAATTCTATTTTCTCGTGATGCAGTCCAATGTTCATAAGCAGGGGCTCTGTGCGGTAACGCACAGTGCAGTGCAACTTGACTCCGTTGACCGAAGAAATGTAGAGCGGCTTGATGAGACGGGTCACCGGGATGCAGTACCTATCAAGCAAAGAGGCCAGAATAACATTTCCAGAAGAACCAGAGTCCAAGACGGCCACGGCAGAGAAGGAGGAGTTGGCAGAAGGAGAAATCCGCACGGGCACAGTGAGACATGGAGAAGCAGACTCCGTACCAAGAGACGCCAGACCCACGTGAGCTGGGTGCGTGCGTGCGTTTTCCAGACGTGGAGGACGAATAGGGCAATCCACCAAGAAATGTTCGGTACTAGCGCAGTACAGACATAGATTTTTATCCCTACGGCGAGACCTCTCTTCAAGAGTCAGACGAGACCGATCCACTTGCATAGCCTCCTCGACGGGAGGCACAGGGGTAGATTGCAAAGGATACCGTGAGAGAGGTGCCCAGGGATTAAGGTCTTTTTCCTGGCGGAGTTCCTGGTGTCTTTTAGAAAAACGCATGTCAATGCGGGTGGCCAAATGGATAAGTTCATGCAGGTTGGCAGGAATTTCTCGTGCGGCCAGCACATCTTTGATGTTACTGGATAGGCCTTTTTTAAAGGTCGCGCAGAGAGCCTCGTTGTTCCAGGATAATTCAGAGGCGAGGGTACGAAATTGGATGGCGTATTCGCCTACAGAAGAACTACCCTGGACCAGGTTTAACAAGGCAGTTTCGGCAGAAGAAGCTCGGGCTGGTTCCTCGAAGACACTGCGAACCTCAGAGGAGTGTACAGTGGCGGTGACAGGATCATCGCAGTCCCAGAGCGGTGTGGCCCAAGACAAAGCCTTCCCAGACAGGAGACTAACCAAGAAAGCCACCTTCGACCGTTCTGTAGGAAATTGGTCCGACAACATCTCCAAATGTAGGGAACATTGTGACAGGAAACCACGACAGAGTCTAGAGTCCCCATCAAATTTGTCCGGCAGGGACAAGCGGAGGTTAGGAGCGGCCACTCGCTGCGGAGGAGGTGCAGGAGATGGTGGCTGCTGTTGCAGCTGCTGTAGCTGCGACTGAAGTTGCTGTAACATGGTGGACACTTGCGACAGCTGGTGACTTAGATGGGCGATCTGTCGGGATTGCTGGGCGACCACCGTGGTGAGGTCAGCGACAACTGGCAGGGGGACCTCAGCGGGATCCATGGCCAGATCTACTGTCACGATTCGGCAGGCTGGAGGTGGATCCTCTGTGCCAGAGAGGGATTGGCGTGGACCGTGTCGGTGGACCGGTTCTAAGTTGCTACTGGTATTCACCAGAGCCCGCCGCAAAGCGGGATGGTCTTGCAGCGGCGGTAACAACCAGGTCGTATCCACTGGCAACGGCTCAACCTCTCTGACTGCTGAGATAGGCGCGGTACAAGGGAGTAGACAAGAGCAAGGTCAGACGTAGCAGAAGGTCGGGGCAGGCGGCAAGGTTCGTAGTCAATGGTAATAGCAGGAGGTCAGGAACACAGTAATGGTAAACACAGAAGAAGCTTTCTCTAGGCACTAAGGCAACAAGATCCGGCAAGGAAGTGCAGGGGAAGTGAGGTAATATAGCCAGGGAGCAGGTGGAAACTAATTAGGGTGATTTGACCAGGCACCAATCATTGGTGCACTGGCCCTTTAAATCTGAGAGCTGGCTGCGCGCGCCCTAGAGAGCGGAGCCGCGCGCGCCAGAGCATGACAGCCGGGGACCGGGACAGGTGAGTGACTTGGGATGAGATTCGCGAGCGGGCGCGTCCCGCTATGCGAATCGCATCCCCGCCGGCAATGTCAGTGCAGTGCTCCCGGTCAGGGGGTCTGACCGGGGGCGCTACAGGGAGAGAAATGCCGCGAGCGCTTCGGGGAGGAGCAGGGACCCGGAGCGCTCGGCGTAACATTCATCCTGGTGTGGATTTTTTCCAGATTTTTTTCCAGAAAGATGACAAAATCAAACCTATAAAAGTAGGGTATCATTTTAACCATATGGACCTACAGAATAAAGATAATGTGTCATTTATCCCGAAAAATGTACTGCGTAGAAACGGAAGCCCCCAAAATTTACAAAATGGCTTTTTTCTTCAATTTTGTTGCACAATAATTTTTGGGGTAAAATGACTAATGTCATTACAAAGTAGAATTGGTGGCGCAAAAAATAAGCCATAATATGGATTTTTAGGTGGAAAATTGAAAGGGTTATGATTTTTAAAAGGTAAGGAGGAAAAAACGAAAGTGCAAAATCGGAAAAACCCTCCGTCCCCAAGGGGTTAAACTTACCGTTCTTCCCTGCCTTGTCTCAGTCAAGAGTCTCTGATATGAAAGCTTTAGACATTTCACGCAGGTCTTTCACTCCTTCATTCATGTTTTAATTTCTCGTCGTACCAAAATCAACATTCATTCGGTTTTCTATCCATCTTTTACACATAATCCAAAATTATGTGTAGTTAGATGTTTAAAGTATTATGAACTTAAAACAACTCTTGTTCTCAACTCCTCATTTCTTTCTGCAAATATAATCTTCCTGTTACATCTGCTACTCTAGCAAGATGGGTCAAACAAGCCAGGAGTATGGTAATTGACGTTTCCAAATTTGGTGCCCACTCCACTCGAGGAGCAATGTCCACTAAGACTATTCATGCAGGAGGCTCACTTGCCTATCTTCTCAAGGCGGCAGACTGGTCATCTGAATCCACGTTTAAAACTTTCTATTTTAGACCAGACACTCATGTTTCTATGTCTATTTTATAATATGTATACTATCATATTTTGTATTTATTATTGTATAGCTTTAAATTTGCACATATTGTTAGCCTTCTGTCGGACATAAAATTAAAGATTTTCCTAGTTTTAATGATGG